>NC_138508.1:18985386-20273390 GCF_964252035.2 Podarcis erhardii | reverse complement strand
CTGTGCTTTAGATGTTGAGTTACAGTCATTGTTTATGATCCAAAAGAAGAAGAAGAATGTTAGCATACAGGATTCCTGTTGCATATAGCGTTGGGAGCAACCCACTCCCTGGTCTACATAATTTCAGCATTCCTTCATCAATGAGGTGACAAAGACACCCCAAACCCAATTCATTGAGGAGTGTTTATTCAAGATTCTTCTGATGACATCATGAGTTTCTGCGCCAATCTGTGCTTCTCCTGACATTGATAGGATCCTCCGTCTGCTTTATGTTGGTGGGGGCAGAGAGGGACCAGTTAATGTTGGGGTGAGCATTGTGTGTAGGTTGGACTCAAGGCTCCAGTGTGATTCTGAAAAGTTCATCAGGATTGTACCAAGGCCCAGTCACCTTTGTGTACTGCAGGATGGGTTTTCCAAACTTGGGTCTCCAGTTGTTTTCGGACTACAGTTCCCATTAGCCCTGACCACTGGGATGATGGGAGTTGCAGTTCAAAAACAGCTGGAGACCCAAAGTCTGGAAGCCCTGGATTAGTCTGTCCATTGAACTTATTTGTGGAGCTAGCAGGGATAACTGGATCAGAGCTGTGGTTGGGCCAGGAAGCTTTCTCCTCATTAGGCACTGTCACTACATGGTGTGTGCTAGGGCCCAGAGCCATCAGGTA
Organism: Podarcis erhardii; assembly: GCF_964252035.2. Lineage (NCBI taxonomy): Eukaryota > Metazoa > Chordata > Lepidosauria > Squamata > Lacertidae > Podarcis > Podarcis erhardii. The sequence goes on along the minus strand of NC_138508.1, from coordinate 20,272,728 downwards.
ATATTCTGGCATTTTAAGATGTTTTAAGCTGCATTTCAGAGATCATTTGTTGTCAATGCCAGTTCCTGACTGTGGAATGTCTATTTGCTACATGCATATGAGTGGCTGTGTGTCCTACTTTACAGAGCCCAGGCCTCTATCTGAAGGGTTGTTAGTTCTCTGTTTGAAGGACTGTCAAATTCCTATTTAAAAATTCAGAACCGTAAGGAGAAAGGGCAGATGGGCCTCGAAGTCACTCACCAGATGTTCACCCCAAACACTAGGCTAAGCAGGCACACAAGCAAAACGAGAAGCCTTTCATTTCTCTTGAAAGTTATAGTCATTATTTCTAAATGAAATGTTCCTTCCTATCTTATGCAAGGTTACGTTCTTATTGATTTTTGTAAGCCATTGCCTAAAGGGTAGGGTATAAATGCTACAATACAGCAGCAATAAATAAAAAATAGCAATAAATAAAAAATGCATTCACAATTAGCAATACAAATTCTATGCTAATATGCTTTTGGTGACACATAGCAAAGAATGACACTTTCCATAGCTGGTTCTTCTTCTTATTTATTTAATTAATTTATTCGTTGCTTCTTCTTGCCCCAGGCAACTCAAAGCAACTTTTTAAAATGGAAAGAGCTGGTTCGTCTTTCCCGAATAGGTTTGTGGCAATTGCACTCTTAATTTTCTGCTTTAAAGTTATGGATCTTCCTTTTTTATCACTGTAGAATTACATTCTCTCTCTTTGCTCACCACCAGAGGCAGCTGCTTCCTCCTCCTCCCGCCTCCCCCAGGCATCTTTCAGCATGTCCTTCAATTGATTCATTAATTGCTGCTTTTTAGACTTAGAGGTTTATATTCTTAAGAAAGGGCTCTGAGGAAGTCTTTATCTTGCCTCTAAAGCCCACAGTGCTCATTCTAACCATTGTCTCGGTGTCACAGTGGTTTAGAAGTCCTTGTTCCCCTCCTTTCTAAGGGAGCATTATGCATCGAAAGACGAAATCGGCAGGTGGCAGAAAGAAGAAGAAGAAGAGTTTGAACAAAATAAAAAAATTCCTTCCAGTAGCACCTTAAAGACCAACTGAGTTAGTTCTAGGTATGAGCTTTCGTGTGCATGCACACTTCTTCAGATATCTGAAGAAGTGTGCATGCACACGAAAGCTCATACCTAGAACTAACTCAGTTGGTCTTTAAGGTGCTACTGGAAGGAATTTTTTTATTTTGTTTTGACCATGACAGACCAACACGGCTACCTATCTGTAACAAGAAGAGTTTGAATTTGATATCCCGCTTTATCACTACCCGAAGGAGTCTCAAAGTGGCTAACATTCTCCTTTCCCTTCCTCCCCCACAACAAACACACTGTGAGGTGAGTGGGGCTGAGAGACTTCAGAGAAGTGTGACTGGCCCAAGGTCACCCAGCAGCTGCATGCGGAGGAGCGGGGAAGCAAACCCGGTTCACCAGATTACGAGACTACCGCTCTTAACCACTACACCACACTGCTCTTCCATTTATTTTCCAAGGTGGGTGGTAATAGAATGTAGCAAAACACCTACCTGACACTGCACACTTATCTTACTTTGCCTGACACCACATCTGCACCATACATTTAAAGCGCACTTAAAGCACATGACTTCCCCCCAAGAATTCTGGAAACTAGTTCCTTCTTAGAGCTACAGTTCCCAGCACTCTTAACAGCCTTCTGTTCCCAGGGTTCTTTGGGAGGGGGGGAAGCCACATGCTTTAAATGTACGGTGTGGATGTGACCTGACTTTCTATCTGTCCTTTTAAAAACAGCAGCACAAGCCTATGTGGGACATACCCCAAAGAAAGCAAAATAAACAGAAATCCCCAGATTCCATACAAGTTTCCTCTCCAAAGAATCTAGTGCTGGCAGTTGCCCAAAATTCCATGACTAAATATGACAACCTCAGGCTATATACTGACTTGCGCTGTCAGTATGATTCCTTCAAGCGTATATAACTTAAAAGTTGCTTCGTTGCCTGTACCCTTTGTGGCTTAGGGCCCTCGTATTTATGGGACTGCGTCTCCTGGTATGCCCCACAGAGGACCTTAAGGTCCATGAATAATCATAGTTTAGAGGTCCCGGGCCCCAAGGAAGTCAGATTATCCTCCACCAGGGCCAGGGCCTTCTCAGTGATGGCTCTGGCCTGGTGGAATGCTCTGTCCCATGAGACCAGAGCCCTGCAGGATTTAACTTCCTTCCGCAGGGCCTGAAAACAGCTATTCCACCTGGCTTTCAACTTGAACTTAGCCTGATCTTTTATTCCCCTTCCTCCCCTCCCCCTCATCTTTTTATGAAGATTACCCGCTCTGGGATCCCACAGCTAATTCTCCCCTGGTCTCCTCACTGGCCCAAATAGGACTAATTTAGCCAGCTAGCCCTGGTGATCATCTAATGTTTATTGGATGGATTTTCCCCCTAAATTGATTTTTGAATTCTGAATTTATTGTTATTCACATTTTATACTGTATTTTATGCTGTTTTTTTGTCGCATCAATTAAGTGTTTTAAATTTGTTGTTAGCTGCCCTGAGCCCGGTTTCCTGAACCAGGAAGGGCGGGGTATAAATAAAAATTTACTATTATTATTATTACTACCATATTCACCACCCTAGAGCATACCCACACGTGCGTTTTAACACAGACAAGAGCAGAGGTATTTCGGCTTGGGTGCTCCAGTCATGAGAGACCTTCACAACTTCAGCAGATGCACATGCACACACACAAACACACGCATCTTCACTCTGCATTGGAAAAAATGGGGAAATGTGTGGTACTGCAAAATAATCTCTGGGATTAAAATGGGCAGCAATGGTCCTAGCCCTTAATTGGACTGGACATAGTAGCCTAAATCAAGAAATGGGGACCTGTGATAGTACCAGTGCTCTTTTTCTATAAAAAAATAGATGTTGGAACTCACCATGAACGCCTTCGTTCTTCTCTTATAATGGCAATGGTGCCCACCTGAGAGGTACCAGAACTGAGTTTCAGTGAGTTCCAGCTGGGAAAAAAAGCCCTGGATAGTATCCATGGTCAGGGTCACATTCAGCTTTTGGTTTTTTTTCCATTTTTAACTTCAGTTCCCAAGAATCCTCACAAAAAAATTGCCTGCATTTTAATGTGCATTTCCCCCAATATCTTTGTTGCGATTTGCCTATGTGTATGCTTTTTGCAATCAGTTCCCCCCACCAACAACATTCATTTTTTTTGCATGTTATTTTCAATCCCATGCATTTCTGTGCACATACTCTCATAATGTATTTGCACACTTTTAATTTGGTACGCATGTTTGTTTGTCACAGAACCGCATTGCAAAATTCAGAGGTGTGAATTTCAAAGGAGAGGTGCCTTCCGATTTGCATATGGTTTTGGGAAGTGCAAGTTGGGTATGTTTGCATTAAAAAGCAAATGGAACCAGATCTCTTGTTAGGGATGGTGGGTGAATACTCCCGAAACTTGAACCTATAGCTCATGTAATATGAGTCAGATCAAAATGGTGTAACAAACTTAGTGTAGACAGACGCAGAAAGATGGAGAAGGGGGGAGGGGAGAGGAGGGAAGGAAGGAAGGAAGGAAGGAAGGAAGGAAGGAAGGGAGGGAGGGAGGGAGGGAGGAAGGAAGGAAGGAAGGAAGGAAAGAAAGGAAGGAAGGAACTTGATAGACAAATGGATAAAGCAATGCTAAAATAAAATGCAAGACAAAGAACTGAAAATGGGCCCAGTCCTATATTTGAAGATATATCCTGAATCTGGAGAGGCTGAAGGCCACTTGCTTAGAAAACAATGTCTAACAGCATCAATTCCAGCGTTGCTTTGAACGTGGCATTGCCCTGTTTGAACAGTGCACACGTTTTTGACTGCAAATCCGGGCAAAACCACCCTGTTTCGATCTCGAAATGCTTCTTGATATCCTTCAGCTGAATCACCAAATATAGACAGTACAGTACCATACAAAAATGGACTACAAAAATAAAGGTCTAAAGATTGACAGCTGTTTGAGGATAACAGCTCTGTCTCTTTGCATTCATTCGGTTTTTTGTTTACTTCCAGTTAGCAATGACTGGAGGCTATGATTAAATGCCTGGCGATGGTTTCATTGCCATCTGCATTCTCTATCAGCTATATTCTCGCTGTTAGAAAATAAGCATTTCTCTCTCTGTGTTGTTAAGGTGGACAATAGCTGGTGCAAAAATAATACGGCTGCGTTTCATTCCTTGCCGAGCTGCTTAGAAAATTACCTTGCAGTGAAAAAAAGTGACTCGCATGCCCTGAGAATAGAAACAGAGCAGAAAAACAATAAAAAATTACCATAGTTTGCTAACTTGATGTGGCCTCATTCATATTTTTTTAAGGTGACATTTTCTATAATGATTTAGAAAAGGGACCACATAATGTATCTTTTGCCATTGTGCCTTTCCAATAGGGAAAAAAAGCAATAAAGCCAGCCTTATGAAAAGAGGGAGGGGGATTTAGACTCCAAATATTTATCAAACTTTTTTTCTTAAAAAAACCCAACCCATAACAACTCAAACAAAATAGATGTACTGTACTAGACGCCACAATTTAAACTACTCATGATACAAGACTGGTGTCAGCTAATATAGAAACGCATTAGAAAAGGAAAGTAAACTTGGACAGATTTTTTTCGTTTGCTTACAAAAGTTCATTTCGTACAATCTGCATATTTTCTCTGTTGGGCAATAAATATCCCCTCCCCCATAGAGGACATTTACAAGAAACTGAAGAGAAGAAACCTGATGAATTGTTTTAGCATTATTCGCCACCCACAACACTCTTCCTGGTGCACCATGTGTGTTTCTCGTGTCTTTGACCATTGGGCTCTTTGCCTTCTGCTTCTTCCATGGATACAGAATTCCACCCAGTGATGTTATCAGGCTAAACCAATCAGAATGATGAATGAGGAAAAGGTCCACAGTCTGTCTTCACCACGAGGTTGACGGGACCATTAGTACCAAAAGGAACGTTACAGTCGATGACGAAGTAGAGAAAGCACGTAGGCTTGACTGAGAACTTGTGACTTTTCCACCTGGGACAATCAAAGCAAGAGACAGAAACACAGAATTTTAGAACTGTGGTGTTGGAATCGACCCAAAGAGTTGTCTAGTCCAACCTCCTGTAATGAAGGAATCATAGCTAAAGAATCCCAGATGGAATGGTGATCCACTATGAGGTAGTAACTCCCTATCAGATTTTGGCATTTTGCAGTTCCTAACCCAATGATCTGCTGTGATTTTAACACACCAATACCTTGAGAAAAATTCAGGACAAGGGACTCTTTGATCCAACCCAGAATATTCACATTTATTATTTTTTTTGTCAGTGTGGGCTTACTGGGACAACACTGAAGATTCATTTTAATTACAACAGGTCTGATTGTTTTTTCCAAGTAGGATGGCTCTGCCTAGCCAAGACGTAAAATAAATAAATAAAATGCAATTAACTTTGCATTTGGCAAGAAATTATGAGAGTAAATAACCTTCCCTTTGTTTATTTGAAATGCATGTCCTTTGCATACTTATTAATCAAGTAACATTAGTTATTGTTAATCAATGCAACATTAAACAATGCTCTATGTCATCCTCCGTTTTAAAATTAGCACTGTCGGTCCTTTATTGGCTGAGGCTATGTAAACAAACTAGGAAGGTAATGTTCTTTCTTTATGAAGTACTCTCTCTTACTCATGTTTTGTTGACAAGAGGACTCTGGTGGGACTCTTACAGCCAACTGAGATTTATATCAGAACTTTGGACCTTTCGTTGGTGTTTCAGCAGAGAAATATGTGAGCACAAGTTTAGACCAGATGTTTTTCTGATGTACACCGAGGGAAAAGCTGATGTGGTTCTGTTGTCAAAAAACTCAGGATTGCATTATGGGTGGGTTCTCCACTTCCAGCCACTGTTGCGGAGAAAAGTGTGTGTAAGACAGACAGTGTGTTCAGAAACAACCCTAAATTAACACTTGTCCACCTTTGCATTTGCTTCCATCATGTGGCTCACAGAAGAGTGCCTAGGAGAGAATGAGACTCTCAGGATTCAAAATCTTCTGCACCCCTGGTGCAAAGGATCATAGCCTGTGTGGGAACTTCCATGTTTCTGCAACAGCCATTGCACCTAAAACTCTGTAGAAAAAGCTTTCACCTCATTTAACCCACAGTTTTTTCAGTGGAGGGCATTCACCTGACCAGTGGAGAATCATCAAATAAACAAGCAATGAGATATCAAACATTGCATATGCATGTGTGGTCTGACCCCAAGATGTTTCCAAGTCAGCCAGGAGGCAACACAGTTGGTGTCGCCCTCAACTGACTTGACTGGATTCCCTTTGATTTTGGCCGCAACATCAGGATTTAAACAAGCTGACCAAGACCCCTAGGATTTTGCTCAATATGCTGGAAGCAAAACTTGAGATATAGAGCACATGGAAGAATCCATGCCACTTTAACAAACAGCAATGATACAATGCTATCTCATATATCAGTCACTGATAAGGCAGCATGTGTAATTTAATAATAATAATAATAATAATAATAATAATAATAATAATAATTTTTATTTATACCCCGCCCTCCCCAGCCAAGGCCAGGCTCAGGGCGGCTAACAAGCAATAATAAAAATAAGTTGAATGAATACAACTTAAAAACAACATTAAAATACAACATTAAAATATTGAAACATTAAAATTTTAAAATGTAGCCTCGTCACAGGAGGAAAAGGAAAAGAAAAAAGAAAGAGGGGGAGGGAATCAAATTGGCCCCAAGCCAACAGCCAGGCGGAACAACTCTGTCTTACAGGCCCTGCGGAAAGAAATCAGATCCTGCAGGGCCCTGGTCTCATGAGGCAGAGCGTTCCACCAGGCCGGAGCCAGAGTTGAAAAGGCCCTGGCTCTGGTTGAGGCTAATCTGACTTCCTTAGGGCCCAGGACCTCTAGGGTGTTGCTATTTATGGACCTTGAGGCTCTCTGTGGGGCATACCGGGAGAGGCGGTCCCGTAGGTACAAGGGTCCTAGGCCGTGAAGGGCTTTAAAGGTCAAAACCAGCACCTTAAATGCTGATTCCATTTAGATGGATAAGCTTGCCACATCTGGTCTGTAGTACGACAATGGTGACAACACAATAACTGTGCATTTCACTTCCTTACCTGAAAAAGATGGTACCCTGATTTGAGAGCTTGGCATCCCATCCCCTCCTTCACTGACTGCGCGGACCTCTATGATATAGACCCCGACATCAGGGAGAAGCACCACTGCAGATGTTTTCTGTGTTTCAATGACTTGACTGTTGCTGTCACCTTCCTGCCTAAACAAGACCTGCGGACAATATGAACAGCTGTAGAATATCTAGCATCCAATGAAGAACAGGGCTAAGCAACTGAGAACTGGGCTTATGGAATAAGTAAGAAGGACAGTGTGTATGAAATTAAGCATGGTATGAAAAGAGTGGATAGAGACAAGTCGTCCCCACCCCCCTAATAATCTGATGCCATTCAATGAAACTGAATGTTGGAATCAGGCTGATAACTGCAGGTACCTCACATCTGGCATCTCCATCAGTGCTAACCATAATTTATACTAACCAGAGTTAGAGAAGAGGGTTTATGGTGATTGATAAAATAGTGGCAGAGCACTGTAGTTAACACTCATCAGGGTTGTAAGGAGGAGATGGGCAGGAAACAAAAGGGAGGAAGGTTGCAAGCCAGCAAAATGCTCTTGAACTTTGAACCATGTGCAAGTTCGTGCCATGCTACCCTTTGTTCAGTTAATGTAAGATATGAACCTTCTGGACAGTGAATGTAAATGTTGTCTTGAGTGCTGTTGGAAGTATGCAAGTATTAAATGGGAGGGAGGGAGGGAGGGAGTAGGGCTGGATTTAGGTTTGATGAGGCCCTAAACTACTAAAGATAATGGGGCCCTTCATATGTCCAGCTGTCTTTTTCAACAACAAATTGTCACTGTTTTTTGTGTTGAATATATGCTATATGGTAATTTATGGATCTAATAGGTATCTATTTTTTAAAAAATTAATTTTTATTAAAGTTTCCACAAAGTTTTTATCAACACAAACAAAACATAAATACATAACAACATAAAACATAAAACACATATAGTTTCAAATCTTAATTTCTTATACCTTACTTTCCCGACCTCCTCATACCTCCCCTTCCTGCATTCTCATGTCTATAATTGTTTAACAAATCCCTCCCTTATTTCCAACTTAATTTTAATAACACTCATTTTCTTTTAACTTATCCATTACCGCTGTTAACCCCTAATTTTCTCATCCAGCATCAACCTAACATTCACTAATTTTTGCATATTTCTTTAGATAGTCCTTAAATTTTTTCCAATCCTCCTCCGCCGTCTCTCTTCCCTGGTCTCGGATTCGGCTCGTCATCTCTGCCAAACTCATGTAGTCTATCACCTTCATCTGCCATTCTTCCACGGTGGGGGATCTAATAGGTATCTAAAGCCATTTGCACATAACAAAATATGTTTTTTATCAAAATAATTGTTGAATTGAAATACAATTAAGAAGAAGTTTTTTTTAATAGTGAAATACAATTAAGAAGAAGTATATTAATAGTGAAATAATTTAATACATACAGTTGCTGTATGTAGGTTTTATTTTTTATCTTATATTTTGGAAATGTTCATTGAGGTTTTTGTTCCTTTAATTTTTTGGGGGGCTTGTTTAGTTTATAAGTAAATCCGGCACTGGGAGGGAGGGAGGAGAGATCATTTGGCTATAGTGTATATGCACATTTGTATATGCATTTGAGATTGCAACTGGGTGTACATGCAAAAGCGTATGCATGTGTGATCAACAGCGCATATGCATTTTTTTGTGGGGCGTGTGTGATTCAATAACCATTTTCAAACCACTTATGTAGGTAAAGAGCTTCTCATTCTCCAAAGCACCAAAAATGGAAGAGTGAAGCCAGATGCTACGAGTACAGATTGCTGATATCCCCAACACAATCATAACAAATCTCAGTAATTGCACTTCTGCTCCATAAAGAAAATATTAATTTTAATGGCATTTACAACACCTCATGTTTCTGGCTTTCCTTAAATCCTACTGCAAACAGTATCAAATTGAAGTGTTAGCGCGGATTTCACTGCAGTCTGTTCCTATTAATAGTCAAATGGGGCGGCCTTAACGGCACCAGGCAGCATATATTATTCAGTTCATAATCCACAGTTGACAATCACCATATCCAAAATATACTAAGGTATAAAGGCATTTAATTTGATTTTAAGGCGTGGGTGGGTTGTCCTTAAAAAACGTAGTGCTTTTGCTTGAACTCCATGTTTAAAAGAGAAATGGAAATAGCTGGCGACTGGAGGGTGGAAGGAAAGGAAGTAGCATTGAGACATCCGTCCTTACAGGCTCTCTGGTTCAACTATTTCCTTTTTCATGTCAACATGCAGCTCTGAGAGAACAACCTTCCATTGATGCCCATGTGGAAGAAGGCCTCTGTGTGCATATGCGTTGAGGAACCACATGCTCAGGCGTGTTCTGCGCAAGCGATTTCCCACCCCCACTCCCAGTCTAGTTGCTGGGATTCCACAGCCATATCCGCCACGGCGCTGTCAGGCAAGGAAGGTCCAGAGGAAGGAATTACCACATTTTTCGCTCTATAAGACGCACCTAGTTTTTGGAGGAGGAAAACAAGAAAAAAGATATTCTGAATCTCAGAAGCCAGAACAACAAGAGGGATCACTGCACAGCAAAAGCAGCAATCCCTCTTGCTGTTCTGGCTTCTGGGATAGCTGCGCAGCCTGCATTCGCTCCATAAGACACACACATTTCCCCTTACTTTTTAGGAGGGAAAAAGTGAGTCTTATAGAGCAAAAAATACTGTAACTCTTTATTGTCAATAGACTGCAGTGGGTTCAGAGCAGAGTAAACACAGAATTCTACTTCACCCCCCCCCCAAAAAAAGAAACTTTTATAAATAAATGAAGTATTATAAGTTTAATTCTTTAAAATAGCAACAACAGGAACATCTTACTAATTAGTTTGTTTAATTCCAAGCTGAAAGACATTGTTTAACCGCTAAGGTTCCAGTGTGCCAGTGACGTTTGTTCTTTGTATGATCAGTTTTGTATAATTGGTTTTGTTCCATTCTGAAAATGAATTCATTTTATTATCCTGTATGACTGTATATTGACAGAGGAGGTGGGATTGTAGAATAGTGATGATCTTTATTGTCAAAAGTGCACTTACAAGTTAGGAAAAGGCAGGTCTATCAGTCCTACGTCTCTCAGCTACTTCTAGGTGCACACCCAATGGGGAAGTTGCTGCAACAAAAATTCACCCTAACCCTAACCTGACCTCAGCTTATGTATCTTCCCCAAAGAAGCTGTGCACAAGCAGTCTAAGACTCTACTTGCATGTAATCTACTTCTGATCCTCCTGCTTCAAACCCCTTCTGGTCCTGGGAGACAGTGGCCCAGGAGAGGTGGGGGCAGGAGGAGGAGCTGTGGAAGCCCTTAACTCTCCACCAGCCTGACCTCTCTCCCCTTCCTCCTGCACCTGTTTTTCACTCTCCATTCCTGCAGCTTCTCCTGCTTCTGCCTCTCCTGTCCAGGCTGTTACAAGCTCCCCTGGATCACTCATCTCTTCTTCCAAGTCAGTCTCTAACCCCCCTTTTCTTGGCGCCCACTCGTCAGTATCCAACCACCACTCCTCAGTGCCCAGTCAGTCCCTGACAATACCTTAGCTTCATTAGCTCAGAAAGAATGAGCTGATTGGCTACCCTTCCCTTGAATGCTTATGTCATGGCAGGTGCAAACAAGCCAAGAAATCTTCCATAAACCATGGTTTCCCATTTTGTCCCAACCAGGAAACTATGGTTAACGGCTTTGGAAATTTCAAATAGCACTGATCTGCTATTTTTGAGAGGAGGAACTAGAATTAAGCCCCCACATTTTGCCCTACCCAATGGGCAGCTGATCAGTGCAATTGCTAATTGTTTGAGAAGGCTAAGCACATACAGGCTTGGCACTAGAATTAAGCCCCCACATTTTGCCCTACCCAACGGGCAGCTGATCAGTGCAATTGCTAATTGTTTGAAAAGGCTAAGCACATACAGGCTTGGCTAATGGAAACTGACACATGGATCGGGGCCTGTGAATTCGATACTTTGGCTTCTCAGTGCTGAAGAGCCTTGCAATGCACAGTGTGAGATAAGGAAAAAGAGAGGAATGAAAGAACATAGAATTCCGGAGAACGAGATGGTAGATATGTCGAAACTGACCTTGTATCCCATGACATCTGATTCATTAGCTAAAGGTTTAACAGGTTCCCATCCCAAGGAAACGTGGGAGCCATCTTGTATCCACATGATGTTGCTTGGTGCTTGGCTAGGAGCTGAGAGGGAAGATAAAAACAAAGAATGTTTTGAAATACATTTTTGAAAATTTGGCAAGAGCACCCAAAGAGCCAGACAAAGTTCAGTGACATAGTCTCTTGTTCCAGAAGTGTCATTTCAATACCTACTGGATCGTTTCATCTCCCCTTCCTATTCCATGCCAAAACCTGTTAGCCTTATTTTCCTGAAAAATAACTTCTTGAGAATCTCAAATGCTCTCAGTCCTCCTTGGAATACAGATCCTTTGAAGTGAGCTCCTGAAGCCAAACAACACAGCAGCCCTATTTTGTTATTCAGCATCTACTATCTACCTCTCTCCCACAAGGAAAGGAAGACCAAGAGAAAGGAATGGAAGCCTTATTAGGGCTGTACATTACGAGGAGGAGAAGAAGAGTTGGGAACCTACGAGATTTCTTGGTGGTGGCACGGACGGCGCTGCTGGGTGGTCCATACCCTGCTGAGTTGTACGCCTTCACTCTCAGGTGGTATAATGTGTTGCCTTCAAGTCCTGTCAGAATGATGGACGACTCATTTCCTTCTGTCCTGGTCTTTTCAGCTGCTTCCTCTTGTTCCATATCTTTCCAGTAACCAACCTGCCAATGGAGAATTGTGTGAGCGATTGAGCACGACACTCATGGGGTTCTTTCCCTAATTATGTACATTCATAATGTCCATAGCACTATGGAGTGTACAGCCCTCTTTGAGAAAATGTCAAGAGGCCTGGAGTAACTCCACTAAGAGGAAAGGTTGCAATGCTTGGATTTTATTTTTTTCCAGTTTAGTATGTGGGGGGAATAAGACAGAGGTGTATTAAATTACGGTTGATGTAGAGAAAGCGAATAGACATTTTAAAATCTCTCCTTCATATTACTTGAATCAGGGGTCTTCCAATGTGTGGAGACGTTCTTCATGACAGGCGTAGAGAAGTACAGTGGTACCTCGGGTTAAGTACTTAATTCGTTCCGGAGGTCCGTTTTTAACCTGAAACTGTTCTTAACCTGAAGCACCACTTTAGCTAATGGGGCCTCCTGCTGCCGCCGCGCCGCCAGAGCCTGATTTCTGTTCTTATCCTGAAGCAAAGTTCTTAACCTGGAGCACTATTTCTGGCTTAGTGGAGTGTGTAACCTGAAGTGTATGTAACCTGAAGCGTATGTAACCTGAGGTACCACTGTACTTTTTCCCACCGCACAGAGTTAAATAATGGAATTCATTCCCACAGAATGTGATAATGGTGTCAAACACCTTGGGAAAGGATTAGACAAATTCAGGGAGCATTGGTCTCCAATGGCTACATTTCCTCCATAATAATATGCTGGTTTAGGTTTATAGGTTCATTTCTTTTATTCCCACCTATAAATAATTATATTAAACCATGTCCCTAGCAGTCAGAAATAATTGCTGTAATTTAGATAGAAGTACAATGCGTTTCATCATAGTGGGGAAGGCTGCAGCTAGGTGATCTGCATACCCGCTCTGTCTGCTGTTCAAGTGCTTCTATTTGCTTATGGGCAACTCTTTTATCCTTAAACTGGACTTTGATTGGACAGAACTTTGAATGGAAGGTGTCTTTGAGAGAATTGTAAAGTAGGGCATGCAGCCACCTTAAGGATGTTAGAATTTCTGATCTATAATTGCAGTCATAGGATTGTTGTCTATCACATGACGTTATATGTTTTGACTCCACAGAGTTGGAAGTGACGGAGACAGGGTATTTGTGTTACTGTGTTCCGTGAAGTGGGACTATTGTCCTTTGTCCTTTTTCTCTTTGCTGTCCGATGCTATAGAGAGAGGGAGCCATGTTGCAGCGCCCCGTGTGTGTTTATATGTAAATAAAGTAGATTAGCCAAAATGCTGAGTTGCTGAGGTCTGTCACACATGATGCGCAAACTCTGCGGATCCCTAAGTGTGCCGGTGCTCGTTGGTATCGGTCGCTGTGATGTTCAGGCTGAAGAAAGCTTATGAAGCTCCAGAACGATCGACCAGGAGGGCGGGAACATGCCAGTCGGGCATGTGTCTCTACCAGGGTCCTACTCAAATGTAGGCTGAACTCCTGACAATGAAAAGGTCTCAAGGAAAACCACAACTCACTTCCAAGTGGGATTGGACATACCCTTCCCAGCCACCCAGCAACAGGGTGTTAGCACATTAAGGACATCCTTGGTGGATCAGGCCACTGAACCATCTACTCCAGCATCCTATTCTCACAGCAGCCAACCAGATGATTACAGTAAGCCCCAAAGCAGGACCTGAGCGAAGCAACACTTCTCCGTCCTGCTGTTTCCAGCAACTGGCATTCAGAAGCATTGCTGCCTCCAGAACATAGCCATGGGTAGATTTATCCTCCATGAATTTGTCTATGAGAACATTGAGATTCAGTGCACCACAGCATGGGATGTTGTTGTGTTGAGGAGCTAGATTGAGTGAGCAAAAATGAGTGCTGACAGGAAGTCAAAAGTACTTCAGAGGATTCAAGGACAGCCCACCTCTGGTGGGTTCTCCAAGAAATTTACTCTTCAGACCTGGCAAGCTTTGAACTGAATCGTGTGAGGGAATGGCACAAGCAATATTTCCTTCTTTGGCGCAGCGAGAAATCTCTGAGCCTGGGTAATGAATTGGAGATGACAGAACACCTGAGGAAACCTTGTAGTGGGTTAATCATGCTGGAGCAGCATCGCTGGGGGACAGAGAGGCGGGCTGTGGGCTTGGTTTGAGTTACTCAGATAGGAACTCGTTTCTGTCAAATGTAATTCAGGAAGAACCCTCTCTGTGGATCGCCTCCCTTCCTTTGCACACAGAAGCCCAAATCGTTTTTGATGTTTACAAGTCTGTGGCAGTCACTGCTTGCCTTTGCTGAGTCCCCCCCCCCAACTCTCTGGGGGGCTACGCTGGCAGCACATGAATACCAACTAGTTCCTTTGTAATCCGTTCAATGTAGGCACCAACTTCTTGCAAGATGTCGGGCTTTGCAGTGAGCAAAACTGCTTATGTCAAGGTTAACCCCTGCCCACCGCTGGCTTTTGCTCAGCAAAACATCTACCAAGTTGATGGCGGTGGTGATTTATTTCCGAAGTGCCTAAAAGTTTCTAGGCACTGTACACATATTGAAGGAGACAGTAGCTTACAAAATATGGAAAGGAAAGGAAAAGGAACATTCAAAACAGCTCACAAAATATCGAAGAACATATAATATTGGAAATTGGCTTACACACCCAAACACATATGCATACAGACACACACAGACCAGTAAGGAGATAGAATATAACCAGAAGGAGAAAATACAGCAGACAAAAGCTAACCTTATTTTCCAAAAGCCCACTAAACCTACAGTGTTTTACATGGCACTTGAAAGACTAGGAATGGGCCTCTCATGGGAAGCAGTTCTAAAGTGTGGGTACAATGACCAAAAAGGCCCCGTCCCATGTAACTATCCCTTAACCTCCACAGTTTTATTTTTTTTTAATATTTTATTAAAAGAATTTCAGCTATAGAAAATAAATGAATGAAAAACAAAAGAAAAAGATAGTGCAAAGATACAATAAGAAAAAAATTAATACACTAAATATAACATTTACATAATTATTATATAGATATATAAATAGTATTATTGTCCTAATACATATATGATTATTGATAACCTACTGTATTCTGTATAAACTTGTTCCAAATGTCAATATATTTGTCCAAACAAGGCCCATGTCTATAAGTTGTCCGTCCACATGTTGTCATCTCATCAATCCATTGATTAAAGGGGATCATATCTTTATTCTTCCTAACCTCCAAAGTTGAGCATTTGTTTTTAAGTGCGGAAATCAAGATCAAGGGACCTTTTCAATGGGATCACACTGAAACATGGTGATGCAACCAAATAATTTCTGAAATCCAATGAAAGATACACCTTTCCCTTGGGAGTCCATGTGCTAGGAACACACCATACATTTAAAGCATTCTTATACCACTTTAGCAGTCATGGCTTTCTCTAAAGAACCCTGACAGCTGTGCTTTGCTAAAGGTTGTTAGAAATTGCAGCTCTGTTGGGAGTGTGTGTGTGTCTCCTAACAATCTCTCTGCACCCTTAACAAACTGCAGTTCCCAGAAGTCTTTGGGGAAAGTCATGGCATCACAGTGCTTTAAGTATGCTGCGGGTAATTAGTTGGTGTTGTGAATTAGGTTTAAAGGGAATTGTACCTGTTGGTTTTTTTTTTAAAAAAATTCCTATTTATTATTGTTGTATCTGACTACTTTTCCCTCGTATAGGCACCATTGTCCCACTTTGGGGGAGATGGATGTATTTATGACAGCGCCAGTCCATCAGCCTTTTCCTTTCATGATGCTGGCCTGTAAGAAGTCTGTGCATTGATTCCAATTTCATCCAGAGGGCAATTTGGCTCTGAAGAAGCTACTCATAATTATCTAGACAACATTTCCTCAGAGAACGAGGCTTACAGCCCAATTATGCAGCAGCTCACAGATTCAAGCAGTCGCTTCCAGTGCCAGGGCATAGAGGCAATCTGCAGCTGCTAGCAATTTTTCAGGGTGAGCAGAGCAAAGGTGTGAATCTCTGCTTGCCCCCCCTGCAGCTAAAGCTGTCCCAAAGGACTTGGAAGCTCAGGTAATGCGTTGGACTTGGGACAAATAGACATAATAAAAATGCCTACGATAAACAAAACACGGCATGTGATATATATGTGTTGCCCTTGCCATGCCACTCGTTATAACCCTAGCTGTTGAAAGCCAGCCTTATGAAAAGGTAGAGCTTTGTGGAATACACAGGGTTGGATCCAGACTAAGGGGAAACTCCTGTGGCAAGACCTTCTGGGATGAAAAGCTTAGGATACATTGGATTTCTGGCTCAGCTGGTGTAAGCTGTTCATCTCAGTTCAGCCGGCGCTCAGTCAGCTGACCTGAGAGTGGTGTAAGTCCCTCAGATGTGGCATGATGGGGGTGGAACCAGAGAGGGAGGACTCTGGTTGGCTCCTCAGCCCATTCAGCTTAGTAACATGACCTGGCAACCCAGTGTAGAGCACTGTTTTAAAAGCTTGTGTAGCCTTTGCCAGGTTTCGGCAAACCAGCCGCCGCTGCCCTGCTACTAAGAGCCAACACACCAATGAGGCACAATAAGGCCTCCGCTCAGGCAGCAGAAGACCCTGAGGCAATGCCTCCTGGGTGTTATGCCTGCTTGCTGATGTTGTTTGGAAAGCATTGGTGCTGATTTCAGCTTGGACGGTGCCAATTTCCAGCAACACCTCACTGAAACTGTGCCAGATCTTGTGGAGCACATGAGAGCTCATGCAATTTGGGTGAGATCTTGCTGGAAATTGGTGCAATCTTGCCCAAAATGGTTGCCAATGCTAGCGCTGCTTCTATGGGGCAGGAGCCTCAGGTGACACGTCCAGCGTGGTGTAGTGGTTAAGAGCGGTAGTCTCATAATCTGGTGAACTGGGTTCGCTTCCCTGCTCCTCCACATGCAGCTGCTGGGTGACCTTGGACTAGTCACACTTCTCTGAAGTCCCTCAGCCTCACTCATCTCACAGAGTATTTGTTGTGAGGAAGGAACGGAAAGGAGTTTGTTAGCAGCTTTGAGACTCCTTAGGGTAGTGATAAAGCAGGATATCAAATCCAAACTCTTCTCTTCTTCTTCTTCTTCTTCTTCTTCTTCTTCTTCTTCTTCTTCTTCTTCTTCTTCTTCTTCTTCCCTTTTTTCCTCAAAATAGAACATGCAGCCACTGTTGCTACTGAATAGGGTTTGGATCTGGTGTAGTTTTACGCCCGCCTAACTTACACCAGATTGATATACAAAAGTTTATTGGGCATAGGATTGCTACCTCGGGTCCCACTGACACCAGTCGGACATGGCTTTGTCATGCCGAATGAAGTGCTTAAAACCTGCCCTGCAGTTTTGTGAATATTTTCTTCCTCCAGTTTTCAGTCTCATTCCCAGGGCAATTTAGAATTTCTTTATAATTCGGTGGCTACAGGGTTGAGCTGACCTTATGATTTCCCCTGCACTCAACATTTCTCCAGCACTCTTGCAACCTTCCTGATATGACAAAGGCCCCCTATGAGAAGTTACCACATAGTGTCTTACCCTCAGCTTTAAAGTGAGAGTAGCTGGGAAGGCTGGCTACTGAGCACCCGAGACCGATGCAATCACTTACTTCATTTTTTTTAAGGTAAGTTCTTCCTTTTACCTTACATTTACCCCCACATTTATTTCTATAACAGTAATAATACTCTGCTTTAAGAAATAACAACAAACAGGTGAGAGGCACCATCCCTGCCTTTCTGTGCTTACAAGAAAGCCCAGTTGGAGATATCATGAGCTTTCCAGGAAGTATGGGCACCCAGGAAGGCTGCAGAGCACTGGAGAGATATTATTTGCAGAATGAAAGGACAGATACTCACAAAGCCCCTCAGGCATCTTGATAGTCAGGGAAGCAAAACCAAAGCCCCACACATTCTACCATGATAATGTTTCTTTAAATTTTTTCTCCCCTTTGATAACTCTCGGAAGCTGTTCATTTTCTCATTAACTGAGAGAAAATGGTAAAAAAAAACAAAGCAAGCTGAAGAAATTTTCAGTGCTGCCTTAGTCACAATTCACTTTTCAAACCTGGATTTTAATAGTATTGATGTTCAGCTTAAACATCCTTTGAGTCTGGCAAGTTTCCAGCGGAAAAGTGTGACAGTGGCAGCTGGTAGCTTCAATAGCTTTTTAAAAAATACACAGATTCATGGTCAGGGAGCCAATTCCTATATTGTAGGAATGTGATTGCTAAAGGGAGCCTCCACACAGCATTCCTCAAGCTGCCACATGATGGAGACAAGCAAAAGGGGAGAGCTGTATCTCCTGTATTTTTTGCTTATGATCACCCAGGGCTGGCCATTGTCAGGTTAAAGAATGCTGGACTAGACAGATGAGCAAGACACTTTATGTTTCTATAGATCACAATGCTTTTTTGTGGGAGTACATGGGAAACTGTGTTGTACCAATCACAATATGGGTCCATCACTATTGTCAACACGGACTGGGACTGGTGTTCCAAGGTTTCAGACAGGAGTTTTTCCCAGTCCAACCTAGAGATGCTCTGGACTGATCTCTGCAAAGCATGCTCTCTACCACTGAGCTATGGCCACTCTCCAGGTAGGGGAATCAATAAGGCACCAGTAATGCAAAAAAAGCGGGATGCGGGTGGTGCTGTGGGTTAAACCACAGAGCCTAGGGCTTGCCGATCAGAAGGTCAGCGGTTTGAATCCCTGAGATGGGGTGAGCTCCCGTTGCTCGGTCCCTGCTCCTGCCAACCTAGCAGTTCAAAAGCACGTCAAAGTGCAAGTAGATAAATAGGTACCACTGTGGCGGGAAGGTAAACAACGTTTCCGTGCGCTGCTCTGGTTTGCCAGAAGTGGCTTAGTCATGCTGGCCACATGACCTGGAAGCTGAACCGCCGACCTTCTGATCGGCAAGTCCTAGGCTCTGTGGTTTAACCCACAGTGCCACCCGCGTCCCTAATAATAATAAATAGGATGTCCCTATTTTTATCAGAGAAATGTTGGATGGTATGCTAGTCTGGCATTATGTTTCCCACCATAATTTTATCCTCATATCCTCGTACTCTGCCTTGCTACATCTTCACAAAAGTGCAGATTATAAATTTGCTAATAAATAAATATAAAATAAAGACGCAAAATCCACTTAAAAAAACAACAACACCCAAACAAATCTCCACCCAGCTGCATCTTTCAATGGGGAAAAGTACAAAGTTAGAGGACGCTAAATGACCAGCCTGCATTAGCCTCAGAAGCAATGCTGGCGGTTCTTTGCTGAAAACCCAGGGCCACATCACCGATAGCTCTGACTGCCATTCAAGGATGCCTTTGAAAGCGGACAATTGCTAGCAATATACCCCTCAGTACAAAACACAGCAGACCTGCGGTTGTTCCAAGTAGGTCACAGGGGACTTATCTCTCCTGTCACTTTTGTTAACAAAACATGGCAGCAAACAATTGCAAAAGAAACAGGGCAGCCAACCGCCCTGGAAAAAAATTATATATTGCAAAAATAAAATAAAAATGCCGCCGATCGGAAAATCCTCTGAAGTCTCGAAAACCTGCTCTGTGGATTCTATACATTACTTAGCATAATGGGTAATCCAGCCCTGTCTGAATAACTTCCTCTTCTTTTGTTACTGCTGTATGATAACTATTAAAAAATGGACAGAGCTTTCACCGCATCATCCTTTTAGCCGGCCACAGGGTTAGGGAAGCAAAAGCAAAACCCATCACAGTTTGTATTTTATATTAATACCTCAAATCCCTGAGGTCTTCCCAGGCTTTCTTTGCTATGTCTCCACGCAACGAGAATCTCTGAAACAGACAATCCTGTAGCCTGGACATCAGTTGGAGCAGCGCTGGGTTCTGTAGGTAAGGGGTGGGGGAAATGAAATAGTGAACTTCAGCTGGAACAAAATAGCAGAGCCAAATTTGTCATATACTTTCCCTTTAGCCTCTCTTATTGCTGGGGATAAAACTTCACAGTTGTCCTGAGCATCAGCAAAAGCGACACAATGAAAACTATTATTTCTATTGCTTTCCTTTATGTCACATCCGTTCATATCCCTATTACCGACAGGCCCAGAGAGATGGGCTATTGAGAACTCCGATGCCTACGCCACAGCCCACATGCATCTGAATGTTTTGTGACAAACTAGCACAATCCTAAGCGTTTATGATCGACGTGGTGCATGGGAAGAGGGGGTTGATTATTACTGTGGTTGCTTCCATTATTAAAGCATTTATAGCCAACTTTTCAAAACATGCACTGAAGGAGGCCTACAGTAAAATAGTGGAGATGCAGTCACAATATGACACCTGGATAACACATCAAACCTAAGTTCCTATGTTTTCATAGCATGAAACAAGAAAATGTTATGGAGTCAGAGAAATATTATGCTTTGATGTTTTCCACCCAATATGATGGTCTGTGCAGTAAGTGTGCCTTGTTTTCTGTTTTATACAATTCAAAGATTTGTGCATTGAAAGCCATTTCCTGGATTTTATATCATTGAAGCAATTACCTTGTTGTCAGGGAAGATTGCGGCAGGACAAATAATTTGCAAGCTCCCCAAAATGGTGGGCGGCAGTTTTCTATAAATGTGGAAATTATTTCCCTTTCACAGAACTGTGTTGCTCCAAATGGAAAGTGAGGAGACCAAAATATAAATAGCTTTTCCCCATATGGGAACAGAAATCAAGTCTTTTTGCTTAATACGAGAAACAAATGCTTGCTTTTTTGTTGCATTGCACGCCGTTATTCACTGGGCTTTCACCAATGCTAGACACTAAAATGCAAATTTGCAGGAAAAGGTTGGGAATGCACAATCTATGAATAAGCTCTGGTATAATTTTCTGAAAGTTTATGGAGATGGAATGGTAGCTTTTATTGATTTGGACTGGAAAAAGAGACCATCAAATCTGCTGTGAGATGAAATAGCCCATAACTCAGTACATTGCTGAATGTTGTTTGACTAACACTAAGAATAAGATGGATAGGTCCATTAGGTTTGCCTATAATTGTTGCCAGTGTTACGAGCATCAACTTCCAACTATAAATGCCTTTGTAGAACTGTGCAGATGAAAGGTCCAATATCTATAAAAGTTCTTTTCATAATATTTAAGATATTATGCGCAGGGTCTCAGCTACACTGTTTTCTCATTTGCAAAGGCTATCATGTGGACTTCCATGTTTAGTTTACCATAGATGGCAGTTGTATCTAAAACTAATGGGAGAGCTTCATTCATTAAGTGAAAATGAGCCTTGGAAAAGTAATCAGTGGGTATCTCTTTACATTAAAACTTGTGTCTTTTTTATACTAGTTTGCCATGGGAAGCCCATGTTGTGAATACTCCTAAGTATCCACAGGAACTAAAATGAGCCTTCTGGAACAAGCAAATGGCAGCTGGTTACTCCTGCCTTAGGCTAATTATTATCAGCTTGCAGTGATAAGGAGGGAAGCTTTGCCACTGGTACCTCTGACGTTATAGAAGTCACTTCCTGCTGAAATATGAGAGGATCCATCTTCATTGGCATTCCGCTGGCTTTTGAAGACACACCTGTTTACACAGACTTTCTCTTGATCTCTCGAGTGGAGTCTTCTGTTTAATTACTGTTCTGTTCTAATGGGATGGTTTTATTACATATTTTAATCTTTCAATGGGATTTTTTTTAATTGTGTATTTTAATTACGGACGCTTATAATCTGTTTGTGATCTATTTTATACTTGTAAACTGCTTAGAAGCCTATTTGGGCATTCAGCAGCGTATTAATTAATTACAGACATCTGATTTTAAAAAAAAATGAGAGTGGAAGATTGGGTTCACCAACTCACCTCCCTCTGCAGAGCAAATGACTACGATAGGACTGAATGGCCCATCTCCTTTGTTGTTGTAAGCGCCAACTTTCACTTCGAATGGAGTCAGGGGAGGCACACTCTCGTCTCTGTAGATGAACTTGGAAGCGTCGGAAGAGGTTACCATTTTTTCCTTCCAGCCTCTTGTCCCGTTGGGCCGGAAGGCTACTATGTACCCAAAGCTTTCTCCATTCTGGAACTCTTCAGAAACTGGCTAAAGAAAGATGAGTTCAGTTATTCCTCTGGTTTGAAGTGGAAGATAATCTGCCCAAAGCTATTTCTTGGATAATATTGCTACCATGACTACCACCGTGATTATTTTCAACCTGCCCTTCACCCTAAGATCCCAGGGTAGGCTATCACAATTTAAACAGCTTAGGACAACTTAAAAAGGTAAAGGTAAAGGACCCCTGATAAGTCCAGTTGCAGATAACTCTGGGGTTGCGGCGCTCATCTCGCTTTACAAGCCAAGGGCATTTGTCCGCAGACAGTTTTTCCGGGTCATGTGGCCAGCATGACTAATCCGCTTCTGGTGAAACCAGAGCAGCACACGGAAATGCTGTTTACCTTCCTGCCAGAGTGGTACCTATTTATCTACTTGCACTGGCATGCTTTTGAACTGCTCGGTTGGCAGGAGCTGGGACCGAGCAACAGGAACTCACCCCGTTGCGGGGATTTGAACCGCCAACCTTCTGATCAGCAAGCCCAAGAGGCTCAGTGGTTTAGACCACAGCTGCACCCGTATAAGTAAGGCAGATCCTAAAAATATGCATCTCAAGTGTCAAGAATCAAGCAAAGGGGGGTGTCTGCAAACCTTCAATATGGGAAGGGAAAGGTTAGGGGATAGCATTTGGGACACTGCTAGCATGATGAAGCTCATTCAGCTAGATGAAACAAGCAGCTCAGTACTCAGAAAGTCCCATTGAGTTCAGCGGGACTTATTCATAGGGGTTAATGCTTTTGGTGCAGCTGGCATGCTTTTGAGAAGGACCAGGAGAAGATGGAACTTTATAATGCACTAGGATGCAAAATTTTAAGGCGATGTATGCCAGTATAATATACTTTAATTGTTGGAAGATACTTTCTCCTTTTTAAATGTTAGCTTCATGTAAAACAACAACAACAAAGGGTCGGATCTGGACTTTTAGAGCAGTCAAAAAGTTACACTGGGCTATGCAGGATCGGGATTGAGCAAAGTCCCCCTCCACAGAACTGGCCCCCTTTTGGTTGCAGTCCTGCTAGGTTTACTCATAGGTAAGTCCAAATGAATTCAATGGTGCTTACTCCCAGCTAAGTGGGCTTAGGATTGCCGCTAAGTACAGCCATTGAACTGAATGGCATTTAAGTTGGTCATGATTTTCCATTGTGTTCAATGGAACTATTCAAAGGGTGACGAAGGGAACAATCCCTATGCACAATAAGCTGGCGTAAGACACACTGGTGTAAGTTACATCTGGGTCAAGTTACACGAGGTCCAAAGCCTGTTGAGAAGCAAGGCTGCTGCTCTGCCTAAGCCTGGCAGACTCTAAAACTGTGTTCTATGCCAGGTCCCCAGGTCACATGACCAAGCTGAACAGACTTACGAACCAGCCTAAGCTTCCCTTCTCTGGTCCTGGTCTAGCTGCACCCTAAACTGCTATGGATCTTGCCATAGGATTGCCCCCTAAGTCTGGATCTAACCCAGAAACAAACATTTAAATCACCATATTCATAAATAAACAAATGAACAGAATACGTTTAAATGCCCAAGCCAAACTTTTGATATAATTTGAGACTTTGGCCTCAAATTATGCTGTCTGAGGGGGAGAAAACTTCCAGTTATCATTGTCCGCCTATTAAGTGGCGTTCTGGTGTTTTTCTTTTAAATATAACGCAGTGAAAATTCTTGGAAGGACCACTGATTTTCATAATTGCTGGCATTATTTCCTGACATTTTGAAATGAGATGCCTGAATATCGCTCCGGTTAGGAGAGCCTACTTCTAGCAGGCAGCATCTCATTTCCAGGAAATCCTCAAAGTTTGCTGCTGCATTGCAGAGTTCGGTGCCGCTGGCATGAATCGCAAGGCTCTCAACCAGACGAAACATGGTGTTTTTAATTGGCACCAACGGGAGCCTTCTTCCCATTGTAAATAGTAGGCATTTGGGGTGTGGGTGTGTGGAGAGATCCATTTCCAATCTATACGCCATGCTCTGGTAACTTCCAGAGTGGATTATTGCAATGTGCTCTATGTAGGGCTGCCCTTGAAGGTGACTCATGTTGGTCCAAAATGCAGCAAACAGATTACTGGCTGGGGCAGGCATAGGCAAACTCGGCCCTCCAGATGTTTTGGGACTACAACTCCCATCATCCCTAGCGAACAGGACCAGTGCTTGGGCTGGGGTTCCATATAACAGTTCATTTCCAGGTTGACAGTTCCAGGTTGACAGTTCATTTCCGGGTCAAATTTTAGGCACTCGTGTTAGTATTTAAAGCTCTAAATAGTCCTTTTTATAATGTACCCAGCAGATGGAGAATAAGAACCAGAGCTGTAGCTAGGTGATCTTGTGCCCCGGCAGAACCGTCCAGATTGTGTCTCCTAGCCATGAACTAGCCATGGACTGAAATTAGCTCTTCTTTCTGCCTCTCCTCCAACCCTCCACCCATTCAATTCACCCTTTGTTTAAACCTTTTCTTATGAGTCAATAATCAATATTTTGATTATAGGTGTATTTATTTTTAGCCGATTTTGTGTGTGTGTGGGGCTCATCTGTGTCCCTGGTGGGGGCTCACCCCACCACCCTCTAACTATGGCCCTGATCAGAAGTTTCTTCTTCTTCTTTATCTCTACTGTTTCTTAACTCTTTTTTCTCTCCCCCCTTTCCCCTTTCTCTCTCTCTCTCTCTCTCTCTCCCCCTCTCCTTGTTCTCTTTCTTTCTTTCTTTCTCTCTTTCTCTCTTTCTCTCTTTCTCTCTTTCTCTCTTTCCTCTCTTTTCATTTCTATTTATCCTCAATGAGTGCCATCTGATACAGCGGAATTCATCTTATTTTTTAATTTTATTTTTATGTTCATCTTAAAGATTGTAGGAAATGCAAGAGATTTAATTGGAAACGCAGGGGTCAGCAAAGTCCAAAGGCACACTTTTAAACAGCACTATAATTTAAGGCAACTTGCTGCGATCTCTTCAGTATTTATTTACTTATTTAAAATATTTATAAGCCGTTTCCCCAAGCAAACCTCCCCCAAGTTGGCTTCCATGGTAAGAATGTCCAAAATACAGAAGCAATAGGAAATAGAAATGCAGAATGCACTAAAAGTTAAATGAGCCAGCAATAATAAAACACCCACCCAGCAAAGATAAAACCCAGTTTCCCTATTAATTGAGTTAACAGAGTGGTATAGCAAAAGAAATAGAGATCAGACACAGGCCTCCTGAAACAGGAAAATCTTCAGATTATAGCGGATTAAGGATTATAGTGTGGTGATTTTCCTGAGGTTTATTATTTTTATTTACAAATCTATAACCCGTACTTTCATAAAAACATAGGATGACATATAAGGATAGAATCGAGAAAAGAGCCACAAAAACATCCACAATACTTCGATAAATATCAACAAATACCAACTGGTTAAAAGATAAATCATGTTGTAAAAGCCTGCTTAAGCAAGCAAACAAAAAAGTTTTCAAAAGACATTTGAAGGAAGGGAGGGATGGTTTCCACCAAACTTCTAGTGGCAGGGAGTTCCACAGGACGGGGTCTGCCACACTAAAGGCCCAGTCCCTTGTGAAGGCCAACCAAACCTCAGTGAGGGAGGAGAAAGAATCAGCATGTTTAGTGAAGCAGGATGGTTTAGTGAAGAGAGCTAGGCCCACACTCCTGTCTAGGAATGGGCGAATCTGTCAATTTCGGGTCTCATTTTTCCAATCTTAAATTCAGTTCTCCACATTTTGGAGCAATTTGCATTTATTTTATTTTTTAAAAAAAGGATCCTCATGAAAATTCACCCGCATTTTCGCCTGAATTTCTTCCAAAAAGCACATTTTTGCATGCAGTTTTGACGAATTCATACATTTTTTGCAAGCATTCCCCTCCCCATAGAGCGTACTTTTTCCATTTTATTTTTACTAATACCTTCACCTTGGATTTTTTTTTTTTTGTACTTCTCTTAATACATGCATTTTTGCCAAAACTGGTTGGCGAGTTGCATTGCAATGTTCAGATAAAGGCGAATTCTGAAGGACAACTGTGTTTGGGTTCAGTCATTGTTTCAGAAAGTGGTGAATTTGATCCATTCAACATTCAATGCAAACTGAACCAGATTTCCTCCTCGTCCTAGTTCTACTTTTGTGGACTCTCCTTCCTTGAAGGTTTTTAAGCAGAGGTCGGATGGTCATCTGTCCTGGATGCTTTAGCTGAGATTCCTGCATTGCAGTGGGCTGGACTAGATGGCCCTAGGCCAGTGGTTCTCAACCTGTGGGTCTCCAGATGTTGTTGGACTACAACTTCCATCATCCCTGAGCTCTGGCCTTGCTAGCTAGGGGTGATGGGAGTTGTAGTTCAACAACATCTGGGGGTCCACAAGTTGAGAAAGGCTGCTCTAGGGGGTCCCTCTCAGCTCTGTGATTACAGACACTGCACAGAAGCAGTGGGGTGAGGGAAACTTGGTGGTCTGAACTTGTTGCTTTAATATCGGATATGGATGCTGAGTTTGCTCCTTGGTTATCCCAGGTTGTGGTTTAAGTCCCGAATAATAAACCAGAATTATTTTTTTTTGGGGGGGGGGAGTTCTGCTGGACTCTCCACAGGATCTCCAAATGACTGCCACTTCCTCTTCATCTTAAACTGGGCGCCGCGGGGGGGGGGGGGGAAAGATTTTAACCGACATTTAAGACCTGATCTTCCGAGTGCCTCTCTTGACAGGCTTTGCTGTGGGGAAACCTCTGCGCAGATCTCTGTACCCTGCTCTCAAGGAAGTCAACATGAAATGAGGCCTTTAATCAAAAGAGCTCCTTACCTCCCATGCTATTACTAATTCATGCCTTCTTCCACTTCTGCCACTTACATTAGCAGGAGCTGTCTTTGGAACTGTGAACAAAAGAGAGAGAGGGGGAGAAGGGGGGAAATTGAGAACAAGCTAGTTTGTGAAGTCACACCCCTCCCTTGTCAAGAAGATGATGCATCCTGGGCAAATCGGGTAAAGAAAAAAATCAAATAAAGGAAGATGCTGCTATCTCTGGTTGGATTCTATTTCGAGTAGAAACCCAATTATCCTGATGCACTGTGCCAGGAAGATTTTGGGCATCACCTGGAAGAGTCTCAAGCCTATATTCCCAGCATGTTTGCGCTCCTTTCTCAGTGACGTCTATGCTGGCTTGGTCATGCCCACAGAATGGGAAATCAGTATAAAGTAAGCAGCACATAAGCGGCACAAAAAACACTAAAAAAAATCCATTCTACATTCTAAATCTTATATTAATAATCTGAAAATTGAGAGAGCTATGTACAAGATCTACTATAGAAGCCACAAACAGAAAACTCATTTAAATTGTGTCCAAAAGGAAGATACAGTCTTTAAATGTTCCTTTAACCAGGCTCCTGTAGATATCAACAAAGGCAAGTTGGATCAAACTGAGTGTCGGTGATGTTACGCGCAAGGGTTAAATATCGACGAGGATAAGGATAATAATACTAGCAGTGCAAAACAAATGAACAATTAAGCAGAAAAAACGCATAGAAGAATAAAAATACGATTCAATAATATCTATGTGAATTTTTTGCTTTAAGTCTCTGCTTCCCACCCCAAATTTCCTGCCATTTGGACAACATAAGAGTTATTCATTGAGTACAACTCCCATCATCCCTCAGTCTTGGCAGTACCAGCTAAAGCTGATAAGAAGAGCCTTATAGATCAGGCCAATGGACCATGTAGTTCAGCATTGTAGCCCTACAGTGGCCAACCAGATGTCTGTGGGAAGCCCCAAAGTAGGGCCTCCCAGCGACTGACATTCAGGGGCAGTCTGCCTCTGCCAGCTTAGGTAGTACATGGTGAGAGTCCAGTAATATGTGGAGGGCCATAGGTTCCTTATCCCTGGTTTATAGAATAAAGGAACCAAGTCTTGGTTCAATTATTAGCTATCTCCTCCCGCATGAACCGATCCAACAATTACAACAGTCTTCAGAGACCCCACTCAGAACGACCCTATCTTCTGAGTTGAGGGACCTTCTCAGTGAAGGCACCTTCCCTCTGGAGTGTCCATCCTCTTCCATTTTACAACCAGCTTCTACTTTCAATGTCCTTTAGAAAAGAGCTGAAAATGCCACTCCCCACAACTTTGAAGGAGGTTTGCTACGGCAGCCTGCTCTGAATTTGCTGGTTCTGTCCTGTTTTAACTTACAGTACTGATTTATTTTATTTGCTAGTTTTATAATAATAATTTTATTATTATTATTTATACCCCGCCCTTCCCGGTTCAGAAAACCGGGTTCAGGGCAGCTAACAACAAATTTTAAACACTTAATTGATGCAGCAAAAAGCCAGCATAAAATACAGTATAAAACGTGAATAACAATAAATTCAGAATTCAAAAATCAATTTAGGGGGAAAATCCATCCAATAAACATTAGATGATCACCAGGGCTAGCTGGCTAAATTAGTCCTATTTGGGCCAGTGAGGAGACCAGGGGAGAATTAGCTGTGGGATCCCAGAGCGGGTAATCTTCATAAAAAGGGGAGGGGGAGGGAAGAAAGAGGAATAAAAGATCAGGCTAAGTTCAAGTTGAAAGCCAGGTGGAATAGCTCTGTCTTACAGACCCTGCGGAAGGAAGTTAAATCCTGCAGGGCTCTGGTCTCATGGGACAGAGCATTCCACCAGGCCAGAGCCATCACTGAGAAGGCCCTGGCCCTGGTGGAGGATAATCTGACTTTCTTAGGGCCCGGGACCTATAAACTATGATTATTCATGGACCTTAAGGTCCTCTGCGGGGCATACCAGGAGAGTCTTTCATTGTTATTCTTATAGGAGTGCTTTCATTGTTATTCTTAGATAACTTGAGAACCCAAGCAATTGTGGGTCAGAATTCATATCTTCTTTTTTTAAGTAAATAGACAAAATGTTATGGGCTTGTTGGGGTCAGCTTCAGGGACATCAGTCCCCCCCCCCTAATTTATATAATGGCACAAAGCGATGGCATCCTAAGGCATAGCTGTCCCATGTTCTGTCTTTTGCTGTTGTCATTATCATGCCATTCCTTTACTAGTCCTTTGGTAGATAATGGAGCTGCGGTAACGCAATCTATTAAATCAGTTCTCGAAAGAATAGCCTCTCTCCTCAATGCCTGCAAGGCTTGTGCTTTATTTATTCATCTGTCATTGGGCTGATTTAGAGCACCGACGCCCTTTGAAGCATCTGAGCTGATGGCCTTGTTTGTTACTCGGCCGGAGATGAGCACCTTTCCAGAGGATCGTTGGTAATAGCCTGGTAGGCTGAAGCCCTCCTTAAATGAGTAAATGTTAAAAGAATAAACCTGTCCAAAGAATGAATCTCTATCTGCCCTGAACTGTAAAATACAGAGACGTACAGGGAAACTCTCTGAAATGAATAAGCATTTTAAAAATAAATATGTCAAAGCAATATCCTCCCCCTCATTGCACCAAAGCAAAAAAGCAAAAAACCCCAACAACTTGCAGTCAGAGAATGAATACTCTTAAATGAATAAATGTTCAGCAAAGAAAACTATTAAAATGAGCCATTTCCCCCTGCTTGTCACTAGAACTGGGGTTGTTTATGGGCAGTTTCCTCTGGAAATTCACTTAATATTATGGAATATGTTTTTCTACCAAGATCTATTTGCCCATAAGCTATGTTTATTGCCACACAATCAGTACCTAGTTCCTAATCAAGATATTAATTATCAACAGCAATACACATACTGGCTAGTTTGGGTTTGATTGGCGGTTAGGCATCGGGTAAGCCTTTGTTTATTGGAGGGGAGGTTGTAGCCTCTGCTTGCCCCCCCTTGATAAGGGTATCCTGTTAAATGGATCTGGGTGTGTGTGGATCCTGTCCAAAGTCCAGATGTGGGCTAGGGCCATGCCATGACCCCAAAGAGAACCCCTCGGGGTGCCCCTATTTTACGTAAGTCATAGGGCTCCTCCTTCTGGTAGTTTACCCTTAGTTGGACTCCCTGCAGACAGGCAGGAGTCAAGATATACCTGGGCTTCACCCAATGCCTAAGTCAAACCTCTCACATCTGTAACCAATAAAGTTGTGGCCTGTTTTAGCCCATTAACCTAAATACTCATGTCTGTGTTTTTATTATGCGCTCTATGTGGGGCTACCTTTGAAGGTGACCTGGAAACTACAACTAATCCAGAATGCGGCATCTACACTAGTGACTGGGAGCGGCCGCCGAGACCATATAAAACCGGTCTTGAAAGACCTACGCTGGCTCCCAGTACGTTTCCGAGCACAATTCAAAGTGTTGGTGCTGACCTTTAAAGCCCTAAACGGCCTCGGTCCAGTATACCTGAAGGAGCATCTCCACCCCCATCGTTCTGCCCGGACACTGAGGTCCACCACCGAGGGCCTTCTGGCGGTTCCCTCGCTGCAAGAAGCCAAGTTACAGGGAACCAGGCAGAGGGCCTTCTCGGTAGTGGCACCTGCCCTGTGGAGCGCTCTCCCACCAGATGTCAAAGAGAAAAACAACTACTAAACTTTTAGAAGACATCTGAAGGCAGCCCTGTTTAGGGAAGCTTTTAATGTTTAACAGGTTATTGTATTTTAGTGTTTTGTTGGAAGCCACCCAGAGTGGCTGGGGAAACCCAGCCAGATGGGCGGGGTATAAATAATAAATTATTATTATATTATTATTATTAATCCACAGGGAAATACAGAACATGAAGACCCTAACCAGGGAGTTTTGTGAAAAGGGAGGTGAAAAAATTTGCTCTAGGAAACCTATGGCTACCCATATGTTGTTGGACTACAACCCCCAACATCTCTGACCATTGACCATGCCTGCTTGGGAGTTGGGAAGAGAACAGAAGAGTCTTGAACAGGCTGAATGTCCATCAAACCCAACATTTTGTTGTCACAGTGGCCAACCAGATGCCCATGGGAAGCCCCATAAACAGGACCTGAGTGCAACACAAACTCTCCTTACTTGTGATTACCAGCAATTCCTAGAGTGGATACCACAACTATATAATAATAAACTAAATCAGGGATGGGCAACCATTTTCCTGTTGAGGGTAGCAATCCCTCAGAGTAATCTGTCAAGGGCTGCATGATGACTATGGGCAGCACGAAACACAGTGATGGGCAAGACCAATGCCCAAAGCAATCAGGGCCACCATCTCCCTCTCCCTCCCCCTCCCCCCCCTCTCTCTCTCCTCCACCCTTTTCTCTCTTTCTTCCTCTGCACCCATTAGGTTGCCTGAGGAGAAAGAGATCACTCTTGTGAG
This sequence comes from Podarcis erhardii, assembly GCF_964252035.2. Lineage (NCBI taxonomy): Eukaryota > Metazoa > Chordata > Lepidosauria > Squamata > Lacertidae > Podarcis > Podarcis erhardii. The sequence continues at coordinate 20,241,476 of NC_138508.1, read as the reverse complement.
CTGATTGATTGCACAAGGCTTTTGAAATTAGGGTGAGGGCAACTTAAAATTAGGCGGATTGTCACAGGTTGCCCATTCCTGAAATGAACAGATGACAATTGGCTACATTTAAACAAAGCTCCAAAAGATACTGCCTGAGGCAGGCTGCTTGATTCTGTCTAATGCTGGGGCTGCCTCTGGCTGCTTCAAGGTGAAGATCAACTTGCTGCTGCCTGTTCTTCCTGTATATTGGTAAATACTCAGATATTACTGAAGAACTTCAAGTCCCAGTATTCCCTATACACTTGAAAAATGACACTGTACAGCTGTTTTGTAGCTTCATGCTGCTTTGGGAATGAGAAACATGAAACTACTGTTTGGAGCTTCAAAAATGAGCTCCCAAGTTCCTCCTTCCACTTCTGTGCTATGATTCCTTCCCTGACTTCCTGGTTCATGCAAACCACAGTTTGCTGTTACTTCCAAATCAGCAAACCATGGTTTGCACTTGTCAGTTAATCAGCATCCGGATGTGTGCCTCAAATATATTCAGATCTCAATATTTGTCACAAGGACCACTTCCAGCTATTCATATACAGTGGTACCTCAGGTTAAGTACTTAATTCGTTCCGGAGGTCCGTTCTTAACCTGAAACTATTCTTAACCTGAAGCACCACTTTAGCTAATGGGGCCTCCTGCTGCCACCGCGCATATATATATATATAGAGAGAGAGAGAGAGTAATTTTACATTTTGAGATCTAAGGGTACAGGGTAGTATAATTTGATAAATAAAGAATATTTAAAGGTATAATCTAGTTGGCCACTGTGAGAACAGAATGCTGTACTAGATGGGCCATTAGCATGATCTTTGTCCTTGAGTTGTCTTTGTTTTTATCAGGTATTTTGTGTGTGTGTGTGTGTGTGTGTGTGTGTGTGTGTGTATACAGTGGTACCTCTGGTTAAGAACTTAATTTGTTCCAGAGGTCTGTTCTTAACCTGAAACTGTTCTTAACCTGAAGCACCACTTTAGCTAATGGGGCCTCCTGCTGCCACCGTGCCGCTGGATCACGATTTCTGTTCTCATCCTGAAGCAAAGTTCTTAACCCGAGGTACTATTTCTGGGTTAGCGGAGTGTGTAACCTGAAGTGTATGCAACCTGAAGCGTATGTAACTCGAAGTACCACTGTAATTTTTCCCTATTAAAGAAGGCTTTAAATACTCACACATTTCAAGCCACCTTTCCTTAAAAGGATAGTTTCATGCTGATGATGCTAGTGCTGAAGCAGTTATAAGCTATTTGTGTTGATTCTACCATTTTCCTGCTGGGCTTGAATTAATTCCACCATTGTAATATGGTAGGTTATGCCGAAATTGAGCATTGATTATATTCAGTATGTTGGTAGCTGCCTTTTACAATGTACAGTTGTACCTCGGGTTACATACACTTCAGGTTACATACGCTTCAGGTTACAGACTCTGCTAACCTAGAAATAGTGCTTCAGGTTAAGAACTTTGCTTCAGGATGAGAACAGAAATCGTGCTCCGGCAATGAGGCAGCAGCAGGAGGCCCCATTAGCTAAAGTGGTGCTTCAGGTTAAGAACAGTTTCAGGTTAAGTACGGACCTCCGGAACGAATTAAGTACTTAACCCGAGGTACCACTGTATATCTACATACAGAAGCATGCATATTAATATAAAAAGCGATTTCTCAGGCAGGCATTAGCGTGTACCTCTGTGTACCTCTCTTGTTTTGCTCAAGGTCAGACATTATTAGGCCTTCCTTATGTATCAGAATTTGAAAAATCACTCTCCTTTTTCTTGGCTGCATACAGATTTAAGAACTGGACAGCACCAACCTGATTATGTGTTCTAGACCAGTGTTTCCCAACCTTGTGCCTCCAGCTGTTTTTGAACTACAACTCCCATCATCCCTGACTAGCAAGACCAGTGGCAAGGGATGATGGGAATTGTAGTCCAAAAACAGCTGGAGGCACAAGGTTGGGAAACACTGTTCTAGACCACGCTTTGCTAGTGGCATACTGTGTGACCTTGGTCAAGTCACTTTTGCCCCCATTTCCCATGCTATCCTGCCGTCTGTCTTGGTAATTTATTGCCTTAAAGTTATTATTGTCTCTTAATTGTCAATATGGCTCTTATCATAATTAAGATCAGACAGGACCCTGGAGCAAAGGGCGCAGGATACAGTGGGTGAGATTAATCTAGAGAGAAAGGAGGACTAATGTGGAACATCTTTGCTAAGAAAAGATACATTGTGGTGGGCAGCACTCAGGGAAGAGGAACAGAAGCTGAAGGGGCTCTGCCAACATATAGGCAAGTGAAGGAATGGACAAATTATCTAGCACTCTGCAAGTGTTGACTGGACAGCAAGGGCAAAAGCCAGTGATGTTGGAAGCCTGTTGAAGCATTCAACTACCTACATCCTTCGACACCTTGCAACAGAAAACCAAGGTACTCAAATGCAAAAGCCCACTATGGACAGACCCCGTCCCCAAGTTGGAGGCACACTGGAATCACACACACACACACACACACACACACACACACACAGAGAGAGACAAGTCAACACACTTAGGTCCATCCATCACTAGCCGGATGGGGCTATCAGTTTGGGTTGTGTAAGTTTCTTGTTTTTAAAGTCTTAAATTCAGTTCCCCACAGTTCAGGTTATTCGTTTGAATCCTCACAAAAATTCATTGGTGTTTTGGTTCAAATTTATCTTAACGAGTACATCTTTGTGTGCCATTTTGAGTAACGTGCATTTTCTTTGCCAGCAGTTTTCCTGAAAAGAATGCAGGTTGGTCAATTATTTCTAGGAACCACTCTATTCCCGTGACTGTCATTTGCTTTAAACTGTTCTTAATATTGACTTTTAACTGGCTGTAATCCACTCAGGGATCTGATGGTGAAGGGCACATAATAAAGAAATAATAGAAATAGAAATAGAAATAGAAATAACAGAAATAACAGAAATAACAGAAATAACAGAAATAATAATAATAATAATAATAATAATAATAATAATAATACACATGGGGTTCTATCCAAAGGAGCACTAAGTGTCTTCTTCTATCAGCACAATTCCTTGCACAATGGCATGTTCTTCCTCTCATCCGCCCCGCACCCTCCCAAATTAGAAGCTTTCTTGTTAAAATTCAAACCAAATCATTTTTTTCCTCCACCTGGCATCACAAGTCTGAAAACATCCACAGAGGCATGTGTCCTAAGGGGGAATAGCTAGCAGTAGCCAGGTGCCTGAAAAGTGGAAGCTTATTTATGTGTGCGCACCTGTGTGCATGATGGTAAGTGTTGCATTGTGGTTAAAGCCCCTTTTCTTCATGGTGCTTGATCTCCGTTAAGAAAACAGGAATGTCAACAGCTTGACAAAGCTTTCCTGATGAATGGACTAAAGCGTCCTGGCGATTCAGCAGACTCTTGAATTTCTTTGTTGTCATCATTTCCTTTTCCTTTATATCTTATTTATTTATTTATTTATTTATTTATTTATTTATTTATTTATTTATTTATTTATTTATTTCCTTTTCGCTTTGCGGTACACATCAGAGAAGCCGACAAATGTTAAACGAAAACTCTTTCATGGTATGAAAGGGCACCGCTGAAGTTCACACCCTCCTAGGCAGACGTTTCCCATCTCATCTCTTCTGGAATTAGATGTGAAAATGTGTCACTTCTTTCCAAAGGAGTTGGTCCAACATATCTGAACAAGTGGAAAACAGCAGGGAGTGGGTGTGTGTGTGTGTGTGAAGATTACAGAATCTAGTTCATATATCATGCATTGCATCGTAGGGAGCTTGAAATGCGATTCCTATGCGTTGCCAGTATCTGAACACATTTCCCCCTTTCCCTCCCTTTTAATGCAATGCAAACACTGCTTTCCTGAAGTACATTTAATTTGAATTTTAAATGACAAGTTTGCATCATAGGGGCTTTTGCCTCATTTTCTACTAAGGCCATGCTACCAAGTATTACTTTGTAGGCCAGCGGCAGCCAATATGGTGTCCTTCAGATATTACTGACCACAATTCTCATCAACCTCAGTCAACATGGCCAATGGATGCTGGGAGCTGTAGGACAATAGCATCTGCAGGGCACTATGTTGGCTTGCTGTTGGCCTCCGTCTGTCTCAAGAGACAATGGAGTGTGCTTCTGGGGGTGAAGTCAAATCACTGCATTAGCAGCACCAAACTGACCTCCCCAGGACACAAGACTGGGTAGTGTGTATAGAGGTCCTTGGCTGCCCAGACCACAAGACCCAATGTGGTCCAAAGGAAAACAGAGCAATATGTTTGGCAACAGCTAGGCTGCAGGAGTTGCCCAAAGGAGACGTACAAGGCACCATCCAACCATCTTAGGGACTCCATTCTAGATTTGCATAGAGCTTTCTTCACCTGAAAATATCCCGTAAGGCAGTGGAGGTTTAGGGTCAGAATTTTCTTTCTCCTAGATGAGCTACCTTCTCAGGTTGACGAGCCCCATCTGCCTCTCACTTCCACAGCATGGGCAGAAGCCTCCTTCTTGACCGTTGGACCCACTATTGGTCTCGTCCACTCAATCCTCCAGAGTCTGTTTTGGCATGCAGGGGAAATCCCTAACTCACCAAGGGTTTGAGACCCATTGGCTACCCTCACCTGGTTTAGCCAGCTAGTCAAAGCCATTTCCTGGGGTGCAGCCTCTGTCGGATGCTGACAGCTTCTAGGAGCCACAGGTGAGAGCTGAGTGCAGGGTGGGGACCAAAGATGGACAAACTACCCCAGAAGGAGCATGACGTGTCCTGCAGCAGAGGTACTACCATGCTGGCTACCTCTTGTTATCAGTTCCATTTCTCTCTGGACTCCATTTGCATTTTTTAAGTGACTCTACAAACACCTCTGTCCCAAACAATTCGGAGGTTCCTTTATAGGAGGGTTTGCTCAGTTGACTCTGAATAACTTTAAATTCCAGAGTGGGGACAACTGATTTTGGTTTGGAAACAAGGCCCTGCTGCAATGTATGCCAGTCTCTCAATAGCCCCTGCAAAAAAATGTCGGAATTATTATTTCCATATTGCTGACGTGGAGAGCGGAGAGGTTGGGAGAAGACTGAATTGCCAGAAGTCCCGCAAAGAGAGTTCATATGAAACAAACAAATGCCCGCCTGTGCTGCAACAGTCCTTCAAGAGAACAGAAACCTCCACAAACCAAACACACAGATATATATCAATCCAGCCACAGGCAACTTCAGCACAAGTGAGTTCTTTTTGTTGTGGGGTTCAATCAGAAAAATGCCTTTAGAAATTTGTAGCACAGCTTAAGACCAATACCTGGTCAGCTTGAGTTAAACTCTTATCTAAATTAGCAGCCTGTTTTTGTTTGATTGTATTTTCAGAACAGTCCAAGTTCGGATTAAACTGGAAGAATAATCTTGATGTTGAGATAGGGTTTTTGGGGTGGGTGAGAATGGTTTGCCAGATCACCATCTGCATTGCAAAATGAGACGTGTCCGCGTTTACAAAAATAGGTGGAAAAAATTAAAACTGTCCTCATCCAGATAAAGAACAAACAAAAACAAGCTGGTTTGAAGCAGCTCATTATTCCACCATTTTATTCCTTGGAAGATCTAATTTTGAATCAGGCTTTCTCTTTGCCCTCCTTAATTCCTGCACATATGCGGCTACTGATAAATGTCACCAGCTTATTAGCTCATGGAATCCAGTGTGCATGCATGATTAGCAGGGTAAACTCTGATTCTACTCAATTTCGACTCTTACTTCCCCATGAATAGATAATGTAATTGATGCCGTGCCCCAAGGCTTCAAATGCCCAACTGCTTTAGCGGGATGTCTTGCATGTTTAAATTCATGTTCCGGGCTCTTTTTCTAACTTCGTAGACCTGTAAAATATGCATGTGAGCCAGAAGCGATGGAGTCAGAGCTGCCTTCACCCAAAGAGGGGATAGGAGTTTGTAAAAGTAACGATGATGTGATGATGAATTAATAATAGTAATAAAAATAATTTGGAAAAGTAACATAATACTAATAGCAGCAATGAAATTGGCTGTTCTATTGATCTGGCTTTTTTTTTTTTTTTTTTTAAAAAACAGCTTGTTTAGCATGCTCTTTATATTTTATAGGGCTGCTTTATGTTATATTTTATTTTATTTGTTGGTAGCCGCCACAGACATCATTGTGTGAAATGGTAAGATATTAAGGAAGCAAGATCTGCTAGGTTGAGCAGGTTAGGATCTAGTGGATCTCCAGCAGAGCTACAAGGCTCCCGGGAGAACCAGGCTATGGAGGCTTAACTGCCTCATCCTTGGCTCAGCCGCATTGTGGTACAGCTGGGACCTAGCCAGCTGATTGAAGCCCATGGGATCTTATGCTAGTATAAGCCATTAAGAAAGAGATGTTTGGGGGGGGGGCAGGACCAGAGAGGAGAGACTTAGGCTGGATACTAAGCCTGTTTCATAGTCCCCAATGTTTCGGAAGGGAAAATTGGGGCACTCCGCACCATCCTGCCACCCCGTTACGATGACATCACATTACATCACTGGGGCCCAAGTCGGTGCCCTTGTAGTTTGGCAACACATGGAGGGCAAAGGATTCCCCACATCTGGTGTATTCAGAGACTCTCCAGGGCCTCAGAGAGTGAGCGAGAGAGAGAGTTATTTCCATCACCAGAAACATGATCCTAGGGCATTCTGCATGCAAGGTTTTGTGCTGTATTGGTGAAAATGAGTTTTCTTTTTGCCCAGAGATGGAAAGAAGATAATGCCAAGAAATGGAAAGAAGATAAAGTCTCGACCAGAGAAGAATGGCACACTAAATTGATGGATTATGCTGAAATGGAAAAATGACCGGAAGAATCAGAAATCAGGAAGACCACAATTTTAATAAGTAATGGGGAAAATGTATAATTTATCTTAAAAATCATTGTAAACAGTTAAAATCGTTAGTAGGAATGGAATAACACTTGTAGTTTAATGGTGAATTTTGGATATAATGGAGATGTAATAGATTTGGATTATTATAAAAGATGCAGGAGGAAATGACTAACAATAGGACCCATAAAAGGGGAGGAGGGGAGGTCCAGGAGATTCTTTGGAATCTTGTTTTTATTATGTATGTTGGATATGTGATTGTAAAACTTAAATTTGAAAAACCAAATAAATAAATTTATAAAAAAGAAAAAATGAAAATGAGTTTTCTTTTTAAAAACATTTTAAGTGAACAGACAGTTTCAGGCTCTGTGTAGGCCTGAGCTCTGCCCCTTAATTTGCTCCATTCCACACAGCTTTACCGCCAGGCTCCACCACAGAATCTATTCTGGATTCCCCTCTTCAGGCCCTGCTCAAATATTCCAATTATCTTTTTCAATAGTTGGCAACTGTAACTATTGGCTATGGGAGATCAGTAGCTGTTATCAGACTGTTTCTAATAACTGTACTATTTCTTGTTTACAACTCATCATGAAAAGCCCATTACAGAAAACTTAGACTGGAGAATTAACAACCTCAGAATTATCTCTAGACGCTAGTCCATCCAGACCCAGGATTCTTCAGGCTCCTGATGAGATTATTCTGGGATCTCTACCCATCTATTACCTGTCTATCCTCCTTCCTTTGGGGAAGGGCCATAGCTCAGCAGCTGACCATTTGTTTCGCATGCAGAATGCCCAGCTTCTAGGGATGGCAATGTGCTCCAGCTGAAATTCTGGAGAACCACAGCAGGTCAGTGTAGACAGTATGGAAAGAGGTGGCTGGCAGGTGTGGGTGTGGTGGCAGAGCCAAAATGACGCTCCTGCTGCCACGCTTGCACCATGCTGAGCTCCCCGCTCCCTCACCCCTTTCCTTCCTGGCAAGCGGCAGTGACACGAGGGGTTGGGAAGACAGGAGAGCAATGCAGCCCTTCCCACGATATACACGGCCAAGAATGGCTTCTTCACAGGTTTATAAGGGATCCTTTGCAAGATATTCAGTGCTGACAGGCAAGATTCCCGAATGATCACTATTGTGATGTTCCTCAGCAACAGGGATGTGGTTCTCTAGATGTTGTTGGACTACAGTTCCCAATATTGCTAATCATGGGCCATACAAGGACTCATGAAAGGGCAGCAGGCTCTCCACCCCTGCTCTGCAATGCACATCTCATGGGGAGCGTTGTTGGCTGTGTTTGAGGACTGCTCTGTAATGATCTCTAGCAGACAATCAAGCTCCGATAAGAAGTAATTGGCTCTCCAATAGTTTTTATGAAGGTTTATTTACAAAAGACACACCCAGAGCCCAGCATTTTGCCTGTTCGCAATTACGTTTGTTGGTCAGTCTGAAGTTTCGCTCCTCCCACAACAGGAAGGACGCCAGACTCCTGCCTTTCCCCTCCTGCCCTTCTGTTGCCTTTTGATTTTATTCAAATGCCTGGATTTGGGACTGAGAGGCTGTTGTCCCCCCTCCTCCTCACTCTCATTCAACCCAGACTCAGACCTCTGCCCATCTGCTGATTGCCTAGCAACGCTCTGGCTGCCTTCCAACTCTTCCTCTCCTTCAGAGCTAACAGAGTCCTCTCCAAAAAGGGGTGTGTGTGTCAAAGTGGCCTTTCTCGATTCTGACAGGCAGTTCTCATCAGCAGAGTTGGTCCCTCATTGTGGCGATCACACAGGGCCCCCGGACGTTTGACGGTCTATTGACCCTGTGCCACCACTGTGATTGCTTTCTTCACTGCCATCAATCCATTTCTCCTCACGGGCACACACGGAGTCCAGTCAGTTCGTAACATTAACAAATAATCAAGTTTATTTTATAGGCATGAACAAGCTTATGGTTTCAGTTAATTTTCCTTGGCAGTTTCTTAATCTTAGTTCCTTAACTGTCCTATTCGTTCCTAACAACTTCAAACTGATTATCCCAACTAACTATCTGACTCCACCTAACAATTCCTCTCATTCTCTCACCACACAACTCCACCAACCCACAGACTTATATCCTCCCTCTTCCTTCTTCAACTCCCCACTCTCAACTGACTTTCACACAACTCCCCCTCTAACCCTAACTCCTCCTATCAGTTTCCACTGGCCAATCGCATCACACTCATTTTAACCCTTTCCTTATGACCCACCTAGGAGGCAAACGCCACACTCATTAACTTAGTTCAATCACTGAGTCTAACTCATCCTCTGTGCTCTGGGGGGCCACGTTCCTGATGTGGTCTATAGGCAGAAGAATATGGAACTGGCTGCATGGACTGTACCACTTCAAACTGCGGGTGTGAAATATTTTTGTGTGTAAACCACTTAGAACCTGTTAAATAAACAAAGGTGTGTATGTGTATGCCATTTTTGAACACTCTCCTATGTAATAAATCCTTTGTATATAAGCAAGCGAACAAATAAATAAATATCTCACCAGGGAGACTGGTTATAGCTTTGTTGTAGCCGGGCAAACAGGCTCCCTATGTGGCATAACATTTACTGGATTCATACTCCCTATGGAGCAACAAAGCATTATTCTAGATTAGCGATAGCCAATTTCTGTATTCCCAGCAGCAACTCTCTTCTCTAGATATCTGATACTGGAGTAGATTATTGAATATGTAGCTGATTCCTCTTTCAGTTCTTTTATAGTTGGATATTTTGAGGCCCGTGTGAGGAAAATCTATGGTTTAATGATTTCCTGTTTGATTGTTATAATCCTCTGGTTGCTGTTTTCTCAAGTATGTCATGTACTTTTATTAAATTATTAATATTTTTTTTTAAGTATTGACCAGGCCGCTCTGAGGTGCACCGAGTGACAGGAGAGTGGCATATAAATGTGAGTAATGCTATCAATAATAATGATGGCTGTTATTACTAGTCTGGGGACTGAATTTCCCAAACTGAGCCTCTCACGGATGGTCATCATAAAGTCGCTACCATCCACCAGTAATTAATTTGCAGTTACGGAGTGCTCAGCCATAGCTGAGCCTTTGCAAACAAAAATCCAAACCAGAAGCACAGCGTGAAAGCACAGAATATCCCTATTTTACTTTGACTATGTGCTGAGGAGTGTATGTTTATTATGAAGACGGAAGGAAAAGATAAGACGCCCTGACTGGTAAAACAACGGCTATCGGGTGGGTGAATGGGAGCTACCAAGGCAAATCACAGCAAACCTGTGTCATGAAAATTTCATAAGTCAAGGTGGTGTGGAAATTATTTGCTTGCAGCCTAAAACACATCTGGCCCATTAAAACATAGAATGCAGGATATGCGTTCGAAACGTAGAAGGAACAAGGACCCAGGGATGTGGCCTATCACCTGAGATAAGCTGCCCTCTCTGTATGTCCATGTCTGCTTTGATTTGTGCTGCCTGGCTAATCAGAGGAGCAGCCAGACTGTTTCTGTTTGACCGAGTGAGCCCATATGTCGTGGGGGAAACCATCTAAGTCATAACGTGGGTGGTAAAAGCTTTTCCAAACATGCATTTCTGAGAAGGCGCTCATGTATTTTTTATCTCGTTTTTCCTTCTTTCCCATTAGACTGTAATGGAGCAAAACGTGCAAGGAGCGGCTGTAGTCGAAAAGGCAAGAAGAGGCAGAAGCTCTCTGTAACTGCCAGGTATCCCCAAAACCACACCAGCAGAACCCTTTCGGGTGCGAAAAACCAAACCTCCTTTTTTAACAGCATTTGTGGCCATGCATGCTGGGGCTGTTGGGAGTTGTAGTTCAGTGACATCTGCGAGCTACTCTTGTGTTACAGCGACAGCTCTGGACTGGTCTTGAAGAGCCTTTACCCTGCTTGTGACATTTGCAAATAGCTTCGCAAAATATATGTGAGTCAGGTGACCGGCTTGCTTCAGAACTGGTGTAGCTCAGTGTTCTTTAACCTTCGGTCTCCTTGTTGCTGGACTATTGCCTCCACTAGTGACAGTCAGGTCAGGGATGCGGGAGCTATAGTCGAACAGCAAGGCTGAAGAATTCTGGGGAGGCTCAGGATATTTATAATTTCTTAACATATAAATCCTGCTCTCCATCCAGGGAGGGAGCAGGTTGGGGAAGTGCCATACCTCAGTGGCAGAGCATGCAGAGGGTTGTATCCTACTCAGAGTAGACCCATTGGAAGTTAGCAATGCTCATTAAATTCAGTGGATCTACTAGGAGTAGGACTAGCATTGAGTGTCTTACCAGAATTTTTATAAAGGTTGGGGGCGTTGTTTCCAGTTAAACGGGGCACTGCACTCCCAGACCCTCCCCCAAACCGGCACCATTCAATTTTGTAAATATCTCCATAAAACCACCACAGTTTTGCTACTTTGTATCTTGTTCCAGGTTACATAGTATTCACCTTCCCTCGTGCAGCAAAACCTTCAAAGAGTCATATAAAATCAGCCCTACGTCGGATTGACACCATTCCAACTTCATTTTACACAGGGAAAAGATGGCTATCAAAGGGGGAACTTGGGAAATGGGTAGAGACAGCCATAATCTCTGAAACCTGGGATCACGTACTCAGCAGCCTCTTGTACAAGAGATGATCACTGTCAAATGGGTGACAGATAGGTAGTCATCCTGTGGACAACAGCAGAGCATTCAGAAATGGATTAGGTTCTCAGTCAGGAAAAAGAAGTATGATTACCTGACCAGGAAACCCAGGAACTTGTAAGTATTCCCTTTGTATCACTTGATGGGTGTGAGGTGAAGGGCAAGGGAGAGATGGAGGCAGACTTGATGATCTGGTTTCTGCCAGAAACGCCCTCCCATAATGTGACATAAAGTAAAGGTAAAGGGACCCCTGACCATTAGGTCCAGTCGTGACCGACTCTGGGGTTGCAGCGCTCATCTTGCTTTATTGGCCGAGGGAGCCGGCGTACAGCTTCTGGGTCATGTGGCCAGCATGACTAAGCCGCATCTGGCGAACCAGAGCAGCGCACGGAAACGCCGTTTACCTTCCCGCCGGAGCGGTACCTATTTATCTACTTGCACTTTTGACGTGCTTTCGAACTGCTAGGATGGCAGGAGCAGGGACCGAGCAACAGGAGCTCACCCCGTCGTGGGGATTCGAACCGCCAACCTTCTGATCGGCAAGTCCTAGGCTCTGTGGTTTAACCCACAGCGCCACCCGCGTCCCTCCACAGTATGCATCGTGCTTCACTAAGTGTCAGGCTGGAGCCAGCAAGCGAAGATCAGCAGCTGCCAGATGTGGACAGCAGCCCAGGGGACGAAGGGAGGTTTGTTATGGGAAGATCAGAGGAAAGGACAGGGGTGAGTTCACAGCCCAGAGAAACACAGGACATAGCAGATGATAGCTTGTCCGAGCCAGTTTGCAAACCTATCAGCGTGCAAGAATGCAGAAGAGGAGGGGTACAAGAAAAGGGGAAATCGACATCTCAGAAGCGACAGAAGAGATTCGTTTTCATGTGTTGTTTCCGGAGGAAGAAGAACAACGCTGAGGATTTAGTTGAGTCATCATCAGGGTAGCCATAAGTCACGGGGGCAGAGAGCTCTGGACAAGTGGCATGGTTTTTTTGGAATAAAACCAACTTTTAATTGACTGTACGTGTACGCGTCTTGCTGCCGCTACACTAAGGGTGTTATGGGTACAAGGGAAAATTTATAAAAGCTGGAGCCATCCTTTGCTCGAGGCTTCTTCCATGTGGTGGGCGGAAGTCCTGTTGCAACAGTCTTTTAAATAAAGTTCAGGCCTACAGGCTGCTGTTTTGCTCCTGGATTCTTGGCTGGTGTCTTTGTTTGACAATCCAAGCAAGCCCAAGGATTTTCCTATGACAAATATTACCTAAGAGGTCCTAAGCAAAATCCCTGGCATTTCCAGGTAGTACCTGGGGTGGGGTGGGGGACCCTGTCTTGAAATCCTGGATTGTTGCTGCTGGTCAGTGTAGGGAGCATTGAGATAGATGGACCAGTGATCTGACTAGGCAGCTTCCTATAGTCCCTTCCAGATCTGCTTTGTTTGAACAGTAGAATAGACTCATGGGAACTTCAGGACCATTCTCCAGGATAGAAATACATGAAGCAAAAATCAGTGCAGCTAAATGAAAAACAAACGCCCCAACATAATCAAGAACAGAAAACATAAAGCAAGTTTTGAAAAATATATAACCCAGAAAACAAGAATAGCATGACAGGGGCGAGCAGCTTTTGCACAGGGAGCTCTCGACCACACGAAAGTAGGTTTCCGGGAGTTTCTACATGGCAGGCACATCGTAAAAACCAGCCTTGAGTCACTAACGCCTTGTTAATACGTCACACCGATAAGCAGGCAAGCCAGAATGTGCTGCATTTCAATGTATCAGGTGCGTAATTGTCTAGGAACGAGAGCAAAGCTAATTGAATGAAACCAACTGTTAAAATCAAATATAAATTTATTAAAGCAACAACGTATTATTTGGAAGCCGCCAACACATGAGCCAGTTTTTGAAGGAATACTCTGCAGGCTTACCTGCCAGGCGTTTTGGAGCCTCACAGTTCAGAAAACATTTCACACGTTACCTTCTGATAAAAATATCTGTGTTCCACCTTTCGGGCCCTCAAAGCAACTCCCGCTATTGATCTCGTTACTCGTGGCATATTGATTTTAAAAAGCCACAGTCCCATAATGCAACATGGGTACTGCAGTGGATAAGGAATGTTGGGGGTCTCGACAGAATCTGTAGCATTATAAACAGTAAAAGTAGCAGAACAAACCCCACGTGTGAGCACAGACTATGTATCACAGTCATTTCAAAGTTCTTGTTTCCCATCAAAGCTCTTACCTGCTTCCTTGGTCCGTATCACTCGAGAGGGGGCGCTTGGATCTCCAGTCCCAATTTTGTTGGTTGCGACAACTCTGAATTCATATTCCACCCACGGGTTCAGCTCGACAGCCATGGCAGACTCCATGTCACCGCTGATGTTTTCTGGAACTACAAAGAACCAGTAAGCAGAGTGACTCATTAAAGCAGCACAATCCATAAACAACTTCTCCCAGTGTTGCTAAACTGAAGTTGGGGAAATGCTGCTGTCAATGGGGCAACTGGGGGATGCTTGAAGAACCCAACAGTTGCAAATTCCTAAGCAAGGTGCCCTGATTTTCACCTCTCAGACAAAACCTGCAGCTCAAAAACTAATAGATTTCAAACTTTTTCAAATGTTGCATTGTAGCTGTTGTTAAAATGTGTCAAAAATACAGATTTAAGTACTATTTTCAGATTTTTAAAAAACATACATTTAAAAACGTCCTCTGAGATAAAATTAGTATTTAAATATTGACTTAAATGAAAGTTAGCCTTCTTTTGTGGGTTTTTTTTTTGTTTAATATTTTTTACCAGCAACCAAAACACAAACAGTGAAACCCCCCCAGGCGGCTGATACATTGGGTATACATAATCAATAATAGCATATTCAAATCAACCATATGTACAATTTTATATCTGTTAAGACTCCTCCATCCACAAGGTTTATTTAACTTTTAACATTTTAATTGCCCCAAATTGTTCAAACCTACCCAAATAATTCAATATCTTCTCAAACCAATCCTCCTCTTTCTCACTGACCTTAAACCCTTTCATTTTGTGGGGGGGGGGGGTTTGACCAAATTTAGGAGGGAATTTAAGGGATAACCTCTGAGATGAAACAGAAGGAGAGGGGTTTAATTGATTCTAGGGAGAATTAATTGGGAGGCAGGGAAGGAGGCCTACAATTGTATGTGTGTGTCTTCTTATCCTTTTCCTTCTAAAATCGCCCGCCTTTTTCTTTTACAATTTTTAAAGCTGCTGGTTTTGTGATTCAGTTTGGTGGCACAGTAGGAGCAGTAAAGCTCTCAGTGCTGTCACCATCATTCTTTCTTCCCAGAGGGTGATGACAAGAATCCCACTGGAGCTGATGCTATACAACTAAATTGCAAAAAAAAAAAAAGGGGGGGTGGACCTATGCCTGAAAGCAGGTGAGGCTGACACCAATGTGAAATGGGCTAATCCACCAATCCCTAAACACGACTAACTTAAGTGCCATTGATATCAATGGGTCTGCTCCAAGTATGGTTAAATTTGGATCAAAATCATCACATTTAGCCTGCAAAGGAGGAGACTGAGAGGTGATATGATTGCCACCTTTAAATATCTGAAGGGTTGTCACATGGAAGATGGAGCAAGCTTGTTTCCTCCTGCTCCAGAGGGTAGGACCCAAAAGCAGTGGCTTTAAGTTACAAGATACGAGATTCCGACTAAACATCAGACAGAACTTTCTGAAAGTAAGAGCTGTTTGACAGTGGAATGGATTCCCACAAGAGGTGGTGGACTCTTCTTCACTGGAGGTTTTTAAGCAGAAGTTGAATGGTCATTTGTCATGAATGCTTTAATTGAGATTCTTCTGTCACAGGGGGTTGGACTAGATGAGAAGATCCTTTCCAGTTCTACAATTCTACAACTCTATGAAGACCCCTATTTTCACTCACACAGGAAGGTCAGCCTTAGAAGAGTACAGACACACACACACACACACACACACGGGCTTATCCCTTTAGTCGATGAAAATGTTTTTAACTGATTGAACTAAGCAAGTAATCGCTAAAACGTTGTAGCTCAGTTTCAAGTTTCTTAATTTCTATGTCATTAAACACACACACACAGAAAAACTCTCACCTGTTTTCACTGTCTGCCAACCAAGTGAAAATGGACTCCGTGCTTGAAGATTGTAGGAGGTGATGGGACTGTGGTTGTCCGCTCCCGGTGTCCATGAAAGTGTTGCCGTGGTCTCCGTAATCTCCTCAACAATCACAATCCCTGGAGGCCCAGGTGGACCTGAAAGCAAGGAGATTGAATGTACTACTTTGAAATGCCTATCGCTAACCATGTAGGATCGCACTCACATTACACTTCATTAATTAATCCAGATTACGAACATTAAAAAGTCCTCCTGGATCAGGCGAGTGGCCCAACTAGTCCAACATCCTGTGCCCACAGCGATCGACCAGATGTTTGTGGGAAACTTTCAAAGAGGACTTGGGTGCCACAGCAATCACCCCTCTTGTGGTTTTCAGCGAATGCCATTGTCTCTCGAGACAGACGAATGCCAATAATGACTGCCCCCAATAGTGGATATGGAATACAGCCATTGTTGTTGTTGTTTAGTTGTTTAGTCGTGTCCGATTCTTCGTGACCCCATGGACCAGAGCACGCCAGGCACTCCTGTCTTCCAGTGCCTCCCGCAGTTTGGTCAGGCTCATGTTGGTAGCTTTGAGAACACTGTCCAACCATCTCGCCCTCTGTCATCCCCTTCTCCTTTTGCCCTCAATCTTTAGCTAGTAGCTGTTAACTTCCTTGAATGTGTCTAATTCGCTGTCAAAGCCATCCAAGATTCTGGCCGTCACTATTGTTAAGGTATGCCAGTTATTGGGAATCAGAAATGTGGAGACAGAGCCATCCCATTCACGAGGCAGACTGAGACAGTCACCTTGGGTGGTGGGATCCAGAGGTGGTACCCTGAGGAGAAGCAGTGCTGGCTTCTGGCAACATCTCGCCAAGTGCTCCACAACATCTTGCAGAGCTCTTGTGAGCTCTGGTGAGAGATTTCACCAGAAGCCACCATTGCTGCCACTTCTCACTTTTCTGGTACAACTACAATTGCTCTCCCCTCCTCACTGCTGGAGAAGTGAGGAGAAGCAGCTGCAGCAGTGGTTTCTGGGATCTGGTGAGATCCCACAATCAAAAACTCAGGGCATTGTTATTGTCCTTATTTTAATGGTGCTTGCTAATTATTTTTTTTTGCAGTTTTAGCTGCAATCAACGTGTCTTGATCTGCAAGCAAAAAGTCACATAAGTGGCTGAATGCATTCGCACAAATCACAATGATTAACCCTTTATTATTAACTCTTTATACAAGTCTCTGTGGAGAAAACAAGAAAACAGCAGTACGTGATCCACCATATCACAAAAGTTGAAGAAGTACCCCCCAAAGCAGGGGGGAGCATTCTGATCTGTTGGGAAAGTTTGAATTAGGCTGCTTCATTCATTCATTCATTCATTCATTCATTCATTCATTCATTCCATAAAATTTATAATCTTCTTGATTGTAAAAAACCTCAAAGTGGTTTTAGAAAAAGACAAAGCAATAAAAGGGAGAAAAAAATCACAGCCGTACTTTAAACATAACAAAAGTTAAAATACCAAAACAGATTAAAATCGCCTCGACTTTCTAAGCATCTGGGAAGGCTTGTCTAAACAAGAATGTTTTTAGCAGGCACAAAAATTAAAAAAAATGGTTCACTTAAAAATGTGGACGAAATGAAGTCCTCGAGTATGGCTGCCTGCAGCCAGTGTAGCTGAGCTAGAATAGGGACCATGGGCTTCCTGAAGTCTGTCCTTATCAAAAGTCTCAGCCTTCTACACTAGCTGAAGTTTCCAAACCGTCTTGAAAAGTAACCCCAGGTGAAGCATGTCGCTATAATCAATAGGAGAGTTTACCAAAGCATGAATGACTGAGGCTAAAGCCTTGACTGGAAGGAACAGTTACAACTGCTGCCACCTGGGACACCAGCAGCGACACACGATAAAAAATATATGATGTTTGCAGTTTTGAGCAATGTGCATGAAGGGAAGGAACTCCAGGCCACCTCATAAATTAGGTTGCTCTTTTTTTAGTTAAAGCACCAACTCCTCAGACAAGAAAGTCTCTTTGTTATGTGCCAGTAGGTTATCTCCAGAAGCGGCTGGTGGCTCTTATTTTTGCATCTCTGTATACGCTGTAATCTTGGTCATAATAGACAGCACCAGACAGTTATGCAAGGTACAATTTTAGCCCCATAGAGAGACAAAAAGATTAGACATGTCAGGCTCTTGACAGTGAATTTGCTGGAACAATATTGAAATCTCTATGCGTTAGCGAGGGGAGGCGGAGAGAGCGGCAGCTTCCTTTAGAGTTCGCGCATTTAAGCAGAACAATCTGAAAGAGGTCGTGACTAGTTGTCATGGGAGCTCTGGGTGAGAGGGACAGGGACTGCGGTGACACAACCCATAATACAGTCAGGCACATGGAGTGCAGAGGATAGCCTGGCAATGCCAATTTTGAGCTTGCGTCTAATGCTCCATGAGCGGTGTTTGCAAAGCAAATAAAGGGAGCTTCCATTTTAGACAGGGCTCAAGCGATAAGGTACCTTTTAAGCAAACCTGATAAGCAAATGTGCCATCGCACAGTTCAGCCTTGAAAGAAAAGTGTGCTGAACAAGAATGTGAAACTGAAAGAGTCTGCCCAGAGCCATGCGTGGATATTTGGGGATGGGGAAGAAAATATTGGGGGGGGGGCTGCCCCCACCTGCACTTCTCCCAAACTCCCTGCCCTTCTGCAGAGTGCACCAGCTAGACTGGTGACTGGGAGCGGCCGCCGAGACCATATAACACCGGTCTTGAAAGACCTACATTGGCTCCCAGTATGTTTCCGAGCACAATTCAAAGTGTTGGTGCTAACCTTTAAAGCCCTAAACGGCCTCGGTCCAGTATACCTGAAAGGAGTGTCTCCACCTCCATCATTCTGCCCGGACGCTGAGGTCCAGTGCCGAGGGCCTTCTGGCGGTTCCCTCATTGCGAGAAGCAAAGCTACAGGGAACCAGGCAGAGGGCCTTCTCAGTAGTGGCCCCCGCCCTGTGGAACGCCCTTCCAGCAGATGTCAAAGCGATAAACAACTACCTGACATTCAGAAGACATCTTAAGGCAGCCCTGTTCAGGGAAGTTTGTAACGTGTGATATTTTACTGTATTTTTGGTTTTTATGGAAGCCGCCCAGAGTGGCTGGGGAGGCCCAGCCAGATGGGCGGGGTATAAATAAATTATTATTATTATTATTATTATTATTATTATTATTATTATTATCTGTCATTTACAACTGGGCACAGGCCTCTCCTTAGGCCTTGCCCTCTTGCCAGTGTGGTGTAGTGGTTAACAGCACTAGACTTGCAATCTGGTGAACCGGGTTCGCTTCCCCACTCCTCCACATGCAGCTGCTTGGTGACCTTGGGTTAGTCACTCTTCTCTGAAGTCTCTCAGCCTCACTCACCTCACAGAGTGTTTGTTGTGGGGGAGGAAGGGAAAGGAGATTGTTAGCCACTTTGAAACTCCTTAAGGGGAGTGAAAGGCAGGATATCAAATCCAAACTCCTCCTCCTCCTCTTCTTCTTCTTCTTCTTCTTCTTCTTCTTCTTCTTCTTCTTCTCGCCCCCTGCACAAAAAGCTTCTACCTGCCTCCTCCCGCTTGCCTCTCCTACCATTTTCTCATTTTCATTTCACTTTTAATTTGTATGCCACCTTTCTATATTACTATACCACAAGGCGGTTGGCAGCAACAAGATATACAACAGAGAACACACACCTTACAACAATCTGATCCAATGCAAAACGTCAGAATAAAACATAACTTAGAAATGGAACGATTTCTAAAGTCATATTCAACAATCTTTTAGAATATCATAGTACACAATCAAGCTGCCTCTCCTACTGGCCAGCCAGCCTGCCCGCATGCTTCTTCGCAGCTGCTCCGGATCAGACATGCTTGGAGATGTCACCAAAAGCTGGGAGGCAAGCAAGGGAAAGAGGGCGGTGCCCAGCTAGAGGGGAGGTGTCTGCCCAAGGGAGGGAGAAAGGTGCCAACTTGCAAAAATATGGGGGGAAGCGACCTCCAAAGTGGAAAGCCAGAGGAGCATTGTTGCTCCCCCTCCCGCTGATCTCTGCTGTCTCAAAATAGGACACCCCTCAACCAGAAGCCCTGGAAGGCTGCTGTCAGGGATGGATCAAGGTTAAGACTGAAATGTAATTGGATTAAATAAGATTCCAGAAGCAAAATTAAATGAATTTATCTTACCTTGAAATCTAACACATGGGAAGCCATCTAAAAAGTATAATTGGCTTATCAGTTGGTTTATTTTGAATTGTAATTGTAATTTGGTAATGTTAGAATGTGGCTTAAATTGGATATATGTAATTGAAAATTAATAAAAAATTATTTATAAGAAAGAAAGAAAAATAGCCAATGGTCTGGCCAGGATAGGGCAGTTTCATATATTCCACCTATATATTACATTGGAATTAAAATGAGAAACACTGATAAGCACTGCCAGTTATATTCTTTTTTTAAAAAAAAGCCAAGTTGTATATGTGTGTGTGTGTTTTTACATCTCACTCTACATTCATGCCTACTGAAACACACAGGAAGCAGCTGAGAGGCTCAAATAAATAAAGCTGGCAGGCGTGAGTGCCATTAGGAATGGAAAATTTGCTTTGGGATCAGAACCAAGAATTGGACTAATCCATCGGTGACAGGGAGCGACACTCGATTGCCTCCTTGTGCTTGAGGCAAGTATCTTCTCTCACTGCCATAAACATCTCAAGTCTATGTGAATAGCGTGGTGTGCTTGGAGTCATTATTTTTGCACCCCTGTTCCTGAAGAAGAAGAAGAAAAATCCCCCACAAAAATCAATTTGCACTAGGATTCAAAGAAGGGTAAACATAAGAAGCGGTGATGCCGAAACGGAAAACGAGTTTGGGAAACGCAGCTCAGTCTTTCACATGCTGTGAAGCAGTTTTGTATGTTTGTTACGAAATGGTCTAGCAGAAAAGCAGGACGACTGAAAGGTTGCTGTATGATAGAGCTTTGGCTGCCAGTGTTCATTTTTCATTCTTTTTCATTGTTAAGGTTTTATTAAAATTTGGCGAATCAGGATTAAAATGGGATTTTTTTACATAAATACAAAAAAGAGGAAATAATTCCTCATATGTCACATAAGGTCAAGTAGAAGAAGATTTTTTAGGCTACCCTTAAAAAATGGTCTAAAAACTGCCAGTGTTTCAGAATATAGTAGACCATTTCTTATTAAGAAGAACACAGCAGTGTAAAAATAAATTGAAATTGACAGGTTTACCCTCCCTAGTGATATTGCTTGCTTGTTATTTTGAGGGCATATATATAGGGGTGTGTGTATATGTGTGTGTGTATATATATATATATTCTGCCTGTGCACAAGGTTCCTAGTGGTCTCCAATCCACTGCTGCCAAAATCTTCACTCCCTTAACTTCATTTATGCTACAACAGCTGATGTTTCCCAGGGTATCCATGGAGCTGATTGCACAGTTGAGGTAGTGCAGATTTAATAGATTTGATTTTTACAAAATTGGTGCTTTACTTTTTTTATGTTCAAGCAGATCTGAGGGCTTTTAAGGCCATGCGGTAGGAGTGCAAATATAAAATAAAGAAATGTTGGTAAGGCGAAGAAACTGCTATTCCTTAACAAACCCAGTTTGATAGGTGATACTGTCTGCCGCAGACTTTGACAGAGGCAATTTAACACTTGTGAAGCTGATATCATAATAGTTCCTTTGCTTCCACCTCCAGAAAAGCAGAACATAATAAGCCCAAGATATACGAAATGGATTTATGTAGCACAGTCTGTCATAATTTTGACTTCAAATAGAGCGTTAATAGAGCATATGAATGTAACAGTTCTAATACTCCCAATATTTCCTACATTCACATTCAGTACTCGAAGATAAACAAATAGCAAGCTCACTTCTGTTACGAAAGATTAGAGAGAGAAAACAACACAGGGCTTTCATAGTTTTGGAAGTGTGGTGATAGATTAGATCTTGCCAGACTTTGGAGACCATTCACTGGGTGCCAAGTTTAAACCTCAGGGCCATCAGATGATGACTTTTGAATCTTAGGATCTCAGAGTAAAGGGCAGGTAACTTATCATCATCATCAACAACAACAACAACAACAACATCTTGGGTCTCAGAGTTTTGCAGCAGTATTCCTTTGAAACATTATACAGGGTGGCCCAAAAAGTAGATAAACTGCTTTAGAATCCACTTCCTTTGTTCTTGACTCAAGTTTGCTGTCATCACTCGTGTGATGGGATAATGAGCTGCTTGTGCGTAAAAGCTTGATCCCTCTGGGGTTTGGCTGGTCATCCAAACCGATGCACTAACGGAGCCCCCAAAGCATGACTCCGTCAGTCGCTGGTAGAATCTGACAGTGGGCGTCTACGGAATCTACGCCAACATAAAAGCTGTTTGACAGACATGCGCTTTCGTGACTCTCTGCGTGACAGTTTCCGGCGAAGGGTGGGCGTTCCCAACGGGGGTCCCGTTACCTCTCCACTACTCTCACTGGAAGCATCCCAGAGCCTCCCCTCCGCTGTGACTCCTGCACTCCCCCTGCTGGTTCCCTCTTCTGCTGCAGATTCTCTCCTATTCTCCTGGAGCCTGTCCACCACCTGTCTCTCCGATGGCAGTTCCCTGACATCCACCTCCCCCCCAGGGCCCCCTTCACCCCCTCCCGCCTCCTCTCCCACTGGCGGTGAGGGCGGAAAGCCCCTGAAGGAACTCTCCTCGTCGTCCGAGGATTCTAACACTTCCAGCCACGGCGTACCGTCTCTCTCCCCGTCTTCCTCTTCTTCGTCGGAGTCGGCTTCTTCACCCACCCCTGACTCTGGGAACCCTTCAAACTCCCCTTCCTCATCGGTGGTCCCAAAGTGTTCCCTTCTAAATCGAGCCACGGGTTGCGGTTTTCTTGGGAAATGCTGATGAAATGTTTCTATTAAAACCTCGTCATTGACTACCTCTGCTGGTACCCAAGTGTTTTCCGACTCTGCTTCCCCCTCCCATTCTACCAGATATTCCACCTGATTCCCCTTCCACCTGGAATCAATGATTCCTGCCACGTTCATGTCGCGCTCTCTCTCTTCTATCACGGGCGTTTGGGTGGCCTCTCTCTCACGCTCCCCCCACTCACGTCCCTCTCGGTACGGCGACAGTAATGACCTGTGAAATACTGGGTGTAATTTCATGTGACTGGGCAGCCTGAGTTTGAATGCCACTGGGTTGACCTGCTGTGTGACCTCAAAGGGTCCCAATCTTTTGGGCCTCAATTTCTTGCTCCCGCCCTTGAACGGTAGCCCTTGGGTGGACAACCACACCCGGTCCCCCACCCTTATAGTTTCACCCTCCCTCCTATTTCTGTCTGCTTGCTTCTTATATTCTTCCTTGGCTTTCTCTAAGTTAAGTTGAAGCTGACGGTGGATCGCCTCCATCTCTTCAAAAAAATATTCCGCCGCCGGCACGCTCCACCTCTCCCCTCCCTCTCCTGGGAATGCCCGGGGGTGACACCCATAATTTGCCAGGAAGGGACTCATCCCTGTGGACACGTTCTCCGCGTTGTTGTAGGCAAATTCTGCTAGAGGTAACTTATCCACCCAATCATTTTCTCTGTCTTTTACATAACACCTCAGGTATTGTTGTAAAACCCCATTTGCCCTTTCCGCTTGCCCATTGGTTTCTGGGTGCCGGGCAGTTGAGAAATTGAGTTCTACGTGCAGTAAGCTCATAAGTTTCCTCCAGAACCTGGAAGTAAATTGTTTCCCTCTGTCGCTCAAAACCCTCAAGGGGGCGCCATGCAACTTAAAAATATGTTCTACAAACAACTTGGCGGTTTCCTCCGCTGTGACTGCATGTGAACAGGCTATAAAATGACACATCTTGGTTAATTGATCTACCACCACCATGACAGCTGTTTTGCCTTTGGATTTTGGAAGGTCCGTCATAAAATCTATGGATACTGCCTCCCATGGCCTTTCGGGCGTGGGTAAGGGTTGTAATAGCCCCGCTGGCGCCACCCTCTCTCCTTTCGCTCGCTGGCACCTGTCGCAACCCCTGACATATTCCCGTACGTCCTCCCTCACCTTGGGCCACCAAAACTCCCTGGTAACCAACCACATGGTCTTGTGCTGTCCAAAATGTCCCGCTGTGGGGCTGTCATGCAACTGCTTGAGTACTCTGCCCCTCAGTTCCCCGTCGGGTATGTACAGTGCCCCTTTGTAATACAACGCCCCGTTCTTTTCTTCGAACCCCCCTGTGTTCTCCTCTGTCCTCCGGAGCTCTCTGAGTTTCTCTTGGGCGTATTCATCGTTCTCCGTACCCTCTATCAGTTCCCTCTGCCCCACCAATGCCGCCCCACACACCCAGCGGTCTTCAGGGATTACATGCCTTGCCTCAGGCGCTCCCTCCCCCTCTAAGTACTCAGGTTTCCTGGAAAGAGCGTCCGCCCTCACGTTCTCAGAGCCGGGTACGTAACGAATCTCAAAGTGGAATTTGGAGAACTCCTGGGCCCATCTCACTTGTCTCTGGTTCAGCACTCGGGCTGTTCTCCAGTATTCCAGATTTTTGTGGTCAGTTCGGACTTGAACCTTGTGCTGCGCCCCAATCAGTAAGTGCCGCCATTTCCGGAATGCTTCATGAATGGCGAGCAGTTCTCGGTCGTACACTGTGTAGTTCCTCTCGGATTTGTTCAACTTCCGCGAGAAGAATGCACACGGTCTCCATTCAGACGTATCTTTTCCCGGCTGGAGAAGAACGGCCCCCACCGCTCGGTCTGACGCGTCAGTCTCCACTCTCATTGGTTGTTGTAGATCCACGTGCAAAAGTTGCTCTTCCGACGCAAACGCCTGCTTTAAGCGTTCGAACGCCCTCTGCGCTTCTCCCGTCCAAACAAATTTCTTTTTGCTACTAAGACAATCCGTGATGGGCGCTGTTAAATGGGCAAAGTTTTTGATGAACTTCCTATAGAAGTTTCCGAAGCCCAGGAACCTTTGCACGTCCTTCTTGGTCTTTGGTGTTTTCCATTCCAGTACCGCTTGAACCTTGCTGGGATCCATGGCCAATCCCTTGTCAGACAACCGGTACCCCAGGAATTCCACCTCCTTGGTATGAAACTGACACTTCTCCAGTTTCACCCACAGCCGGTTTTCTCTCAGCTTGCTCAGTACCTCTCTTACATCTCGCACATGCTGCTCCTCGTTGTCTGAGTACACCAGGACGTCATCTAAGAACGCTACGCAGTTCTTGTAGAGCAGTGGCCCCAGGACGTGATTCATGAATGATTGAAAACAGGCGGAGCCCGCTTGTAATCCGAAAGGCATAACCAAGTACTCACAGGCCCCCCAAGGGGGTGAACATAGTGGTCTTCCACTCATCCCCCTTTCTCACACGTATCAAGTTATATGCCCCCCTAAGGTCCAGCTTGGTAAAAATTTTCCCTTTTCTCACCCGTGTTAGAATGTCATCAATTCTAGGCATAGGGAAAGTCACTGGTTCTGACACTGCATTTAGGGCCCTGAAATCACATACAAGCCTGGGCTTGCCCGTGTTTTTTTTGTCCACAAAGAACACTGGGCTGCCCCCCACCGCTCGTGACTCTCTGATGAAACCTCGCTTGAGATTCTTGTCAATGAACTCCCTTAACTCCTGCATCTCACTGTCTGACATTGCATACAGCTTGCCCACTGGCAATTGTGCTCCTGGGAGTAAGGTAATTTGACAATCAAAGGGTCTGTGCGGGGGCAGCTTATCTGCTTCTTTTTCGCTGAATACGTCAATCAAGTCAGCGTATTGTCGTGGCACCCTCCCCTTGTCCATCATTTCCATCCCTGCTAGAGTGGCCCTGGCGCCTGCCTGAGCCTCTCCCTCCTTGCAGTGTTCTAGGCAATGTGCTGATCCAAAGGAAACCACTCTCTGATGCCAGCCTACTAGCGGATCGTGTAGCGCCAGCCAGCTCATACCCAAGATAATAGGAGCTCCTCCCAAGGTGGCTACGTTAAACGCTATCAGTTCGGTGTGTCGTGCCACCCTCATTATCATTGGTACAGTCTGTTGGCTCACTTCTCCTCCCAACAGCTCCCTCCCATCAATCGTGGTAACCTGCAAAGGCTTACTCAATGGGATAGTCTGTATCTGGTGTGCAGCTGCAAACTCTTTGCTCATGAAATTACATGAGCTACCTGAATCCAATAGCGCCTTTATCTTCAGTGGGTGTCCGTTTGCCAGTTCCAGCAACACCTCTATCACAAGCGCTGGTCTTGGAGGTTCCGGCGTGGGCACATTCATTACTCCCTGGCCTGGCTGCTGTGCCCTGATGTCGGCAACCAGGCGTTGGCTTTTACTTGCTCCGTGATTTCTTCTTCCTCCTTCCCCCCAACAGTTCCCGCCATCCCTTGCCATTCCTTCCTTTGCGGACAGACTCTGGCAAAGTGACCTGGCTGTTGGCAGAGATAGCATCTCTTGCCGCTCTTTCCCTCCTTCTTCCGCCCTTCACTGGTGTTTGAAACTGCGCGCGCGCGCGCTGTTCCAAGTTCCATCGGCTCTGCTGGCGGGAAAGGCTGCTCCGGAATCTCTGGAATGTGGAAGTCCTTCCAACGTTCCCCCTTTCCTTCCCGCTTTTCCATAGCTCTAGCTTCCTGGCGTGCCCCAATGGACAGCGCTGATTTAGTCAGCTGATCCATAGACTCCGCCCTAGGCGCCCGGGAAAGTTCATCTTTCACTGCCGGAGAGAGACCTTCTTCAAACAGCATTTGAATAGGTTCACTAGCAAGGTCCCACCCAAGTCTATGAATCAGCATGGTGAACTCAGTCCAGTACTCACGTACAGATCGGCTCCCCTGTTTACACGCCATTAACTGCCTGCGCACCACTCCCTGCTCGATCTCGCTGGAAAACATCAAGTCCATGGCGCGGAAAAACTTCATTGTGTCCTTTAAGATTTCATTATTGGCTGCCATCAGGGGCCGAACCCAGTCCCTCGGCCCTCCCTCTAGATGGCCAATCACGTACGCCACTCTAGAGTTCTCGTCGGGGAAGTCATCAAACAGCAGATTGAGAGCATATTGCATCTCTGTCCTAAAGGCTTGATAGTTCCGGGGATCCCCCCCAAATTTCTGCACCAGTCCAGGCACCCGTCTGGCAAGTGGGGTGGTCTTCCCCTTATCTGCATCTTGAGCCCTCCTCTCCTCGAGCCTCGCCGTTTGCAGTGCTAGCTGGACCTCCAACGCCCTGTACCTTTGTTCCAGGCTTGGATCTGCCCCGGCTCCTGCTCCCCCGGTTCCGGCTGGTTCGCTCATGATGCCTTCTGCTTGCACAAGCTGCTTTCAAAGACTGTCAGATTGCTGTGATGGGATAATGAGCTGCTTGTGCGTAAAAGCTTGATCCCTCTGGGGTTTGGCTGGTCATCCAAACTGATGCACTAACGGAGCCCCCAAAGCATGACTCCGTCAGTCGCTGGTAGAATCTGACAGTGGGCGTCTACGGAATCTACGCCAACATAAAAGCTGTTTGACAGACATGCGCTTTCGTGACTCTCTGCGTGACAGTTTCCGGCGAAGGGTGGGCGTTCCCAACAGGGGTCCCGTTACCTCTCCACTACTCTCACTGGAAGCATCCCAGAGCCTCCCCTCCGCTGTGACTCCTGCACTCCCCCTGCTGGTTCCCTCTTCTGCTGCAGATTGCCTCCTATTCTCCTGGAGCCTGTCCACCACCTGTCTCTCCGATGGCAGTTCCCTGACAACTCGCAACATCAGTAAAGAAAAAACAATCTTTTTATCTGACTCCACTATTCTTTCCAATGCCAGTCTGAAATTTACTAGCCACTTTGTCATGTGTCAGTTATGTCTACCCATATAATCTGTTGTGCTGAATTCCATTGATTCAGCTGTATACCTACTTCTGTATACCCTGTATATTCTGAAAACAAAAATATTGCAGAAGATCCAAAACATTTTTTCAGTGGAAATTTAGAGATTAAAAAGAACCCCCTCTAATGTGACCCCTGCAATATCTCTTCCCACCTTAATTTCACAATTATTTTTCCTTGGCCTTCACATTTCCAGTTTCATCTTTCTACTGCTAATCCCTGATATTTTCCCCTGCCAGCGTGTCAAAAATATTTCAAGCATGGTGATGTCGCATGTCCGGAGCCAAAACACTACGGTTCATTGCTCCATGAGTCTTTGACAAGCTGGAGACCTGAAAACCCTATGTGACCCAGAATTTTAAAGTATTGAAAGAGTGGGACTAGAGCTGATATTTCATTAATTGGTGGTGGAAAAGTGTCAGGATGTTGGATCAAAAAACCTTGCAAGTTTTATCCAAGCGCATTAAGGTCAAAATCCAGAAATGATAGGTAGAGAAACATACCCTGTCCCCAATTCATCACTATGAATGAGGTGGAGCTGTCCCTCTGCCAGACCATTCCTGGCTCAGCTAACCTCCATTGGCAGCCTACTTCAGTGTGGCCAAGTGTTCTGTCTCATCTCTCAGCCTAACCTACCTCACAGAGTTGTAAGGATGAAATGGGGATGAGGAGAACCGTGTACACCACCTTGAGCATGGATAGTCAAACTAAGGCCTGTGGGCTGGATCAGGCCCAATTGCCTTCTGGATCCGGCCCGCGCATGGTCTGGGAATCACTGCATGGACTGCCAGTGCACACTTTCTTTCCCTCTCTCTTACTCTCCTTCTCACGGCAGCTGAGCCTCCTCCCTCCCTCCTCCTGGCTTCTACCTGCCCTGCCTAGAGGAGGAAGGGGGCTGGGCTTTGTTGGTGCCAGTAGCATCTGCACTCGAGAGGCTGCCATTTTAAGCAGCCCCTCTCGGGAGTCCTTTCCACCACTCATTGTGCCGCTGCTGCCACCGCCAGCCCCTGCCACTTGCAAGACACAGGTAAGCAGCCACTGAGGCTTGTGGTGCTCTTGCATAATTTTTTCCCTTCAAAATATAGTCCGGCCCCCCAGAAGGTCTGAGGGAGAGTGGACCGGCCCCTGCTGAAAAAGTTTGCTGATCCCTGATCTTGAGTTCCTTAGAAGATAAATGTGGCACATAAATGTAATCTAATGTTTCCAGTGTGGTTTGGCATGTGGTTTTACCCTGGGAAGATTGAAAGTGGCCAATGGAATTTCTTCCTTTTGAGTCTTTAATGTGCATGTTTATAGCTAGATTCTACTTTTTGTAACCAAAAATCATTCCGAAGGATGAGCAATGTATTTCAGAAGCCCTCTCCAAAAGAAAAGGTGAGATTATCAATATAATTGATCTCTACGTCTACCAGACATTTGAGTTTCCTGTGTGATCACCGAGTTATCACCTCTGTCAGTTTTTATTTTGTTCGTCACCAGCCTTTGCAAACTCTGACCACGTGCTTCTTGTTTGCAGAGTCAAAAATTGTGAAAGGGAAAATGTCACGTAAATGATACATACAAAAGAGAAGGAACGAGCCAAGCACAAGGCAAGAATGCCTTGAAATGCCTTTGCAGGATCATTTATGTTTATCGTGTCCTCAAATGCTGCTATTAGTATACTCACCCCTCACAAGAAGTTCTGCCTCATCTGATATACTGTCTGCTGTGGTCTGTACCCTGCAGCCATATCTCCCAGCATGCATCAGAAGAATGTTCCTGATCATTAAATCTGCAGAGGACGCTTGCTGGAAAGAAAGGAAAAAGCAATACAATAGCACCAGCTTAAAAAACATCACAAATCTTTCTTTGTAAAATGGGGGAACAGCTTTGACTGGGAATTCTGGAAGTCCTTATTCCAATCTCCAACTTAACACACTGATGGCAGTGACCCTGCCCTCCAACACACGTTACAGACACCTAGTGGTCTAAAGTTTTGGAGCAGGACCTAGAAAAACTAGGGTTCAAATCTCAACTCAAACACAAACCTCTTGGTTCACCCTGGACCAGTCACTTGGCTGGTGAAACACATCACAAAATTCGGAGAAGTGTGAATTCCAAAGGAAGGCTTTGCTTCAGTTCTCATATTGTTTTGGAAAATTCAGACTAGGCAGATTTGCCTTCAGCTGTGAACTGAACTGAATTCTTCCCCATCTATATATGAGCATAGAGGCTCAGAGAGTTGGAACGAGATAACAGGGAGGGAACTGACTGCTATATTTAGACAGGAGCTCTATTCATCCATCAGCCCGTGATTATGATTATTTATTATTATGTATATTTGAGTGGCGCTATGAGAAAAGCCAGTTTTAATGCTGTGAACTGAGAATGCAGTAGCATTTTTCTGTTCTTGTAAGCCAAGCTGCTGAGTTCGACATCTTTTGATGCCCCATAAAAGAGTGCTGTTTGGAGCCAAGACAGGATAACTATGTCATTATCTGCTTCTTTAAAAAATGGCAGATGATAAGCTTCTTAAATTGCAACCGGAGCTCTTAGAAACACTGTGCTGTATTGACTCACAATAACACACTGTCCCTTTCAGCATTTAATAGGGAAAATTATGAGCTTGATGCTGGGGACTTTCTTACTGAATTACATCTTAATGTACACCGTACTTACAGTTTATCATTACCATCCATTGCAAAGAGGTTTTTTGTGTGTTTTAAATGTACTTTATCTCTCTCTCTTTATTAGTTTGCAACTCTCTGATTCACTGTCTGGAATCCCTAGAAACCTGGTTATGGAAAATGATTTAAAAACAGCATAATGACCTGAAACTTCTCTTCCCCAGGCTAAACATGGCAGCTCTTTCAACCGTTCTTCATAGGACTTGGTGTCTAGGTTGTTCACCACCCTGCTAAACCTTTTCTGGATATTCTGCAGTTTGAGCATACACTTCTTAAAATGTTGCTGATATTGTCATGAATCATATTACACTAGAGTTGCAGGATCTTCACACCCATATTTAGAATAATGGTTTGCCTCTTTTTGGAGGGTCCTTGATAAAATGCACCCTTCATTTAAACCAAATTCTATCACTTCCTCCTATCTCACATTTATTTTTATTTTTGCATTCTTTCTTGATAACAAAATTTACAAAAAAAATTAATCACAATAATTCTGGTGTGCGGGCACACGCACGCGGGGGGGGGGGATTGCTTTACATTATCTTTGCACTTGTTATTCTAACGTATCAGAAAGACACCCATTTCTCCATAAATTTATTAGGCTGATTTATTTGTAAAGGTAAAGTGACCCAGGTCCATTCGTGGCCAACTCTGGGGTTGCAGCGCTCATCTCGCTTTATTGGCCAAGGGAGCCGACGTGCAGCTTCCGGGTCATGTGGCCAGCATGACTAAGCCGCTTCTGGCGAACCAGAGCAGCACACGGATATGCCGTTTACCTTCCCGCCGGAGCGGTACCTATTTATCTACTTGCACTTTGACGTGCTTTCGAACTGCTAAGTTGGCAGGAGCAGGGACTAAGCAATGGGAGCTCACTTTGTTGCGGGCCTTGAACCGCCGTCCTTCTGATCGGCAAGTCCTAGGCTCTGTGGTTTAACCCACAGCGCCACCCGCGTTCTGTATACAACACACATAAAATGCTTTTTCTTTACCAATCTGGCTGAGTCCCTGGTCACTGTGATCACATGAACTGATGCTGGCTCCAACCCTGATCATCCAGTTCCCATGTCATGGTTTGCCCTCTTTTGTTTGAACAGATTGTTTAATAATGGACTGGGGTAATTAGTTCCTCAATGGGAGGGGATGGCTAGTTAGATTTTTCTAAATCGACAACCTATATGCAGGAAGTTGTTCAAGACTGGTGACATCTATGTGGCAGAAGGAGAAGCAGTTTGTCAGAGGGGGCTAAACAGAGAAGTTGGCATTTTAACTGGGGTGGATCAAACCTAGGGGATCTATTGCTTTTTTATGAATCTGTCGCAAGATTAGGAGTTGCACTGCCTATTTTAGGGGCTTGCTTGCTTCTAAAGTACTCTGCTTGTATATTTGCAAACAAGCAGATAATGCAAAGACGCTATATATCTGCAGTATTCTTTCTCATACCCAACACACCGTTTAACGATAAATAGCCCATCCGTGGAAGCTCCTACCAGCTGGAAAAATAGGATGATGCAATCACTTTTTCATACCAGTGTTTTGAATTCAATTGCGCCTTTTAGATCTAGTATTTACAGACAATTGGCAAATTCAAACTCTCAATAAGTGTTGAAACACACAAACACTCTCTCACGCACAGGTGATACTCCACTAATAACATAACTCTTCCTTGGGTATATCAAGCCTGACAGAACTGTTGGCACTTGTCTAAGGCAATTGTGCACGAGAAAAATACAGAACAGCAATTCCCATGCTTCCATTGCAGACTTTCAGAATTTCTCAACCCAGTTAGTTCATTGCAACTCTGAAGATGTGATGAATCACTATATTTCACTTTAGCAAGGTGCCAGCTTGGGGATGCAAAGTCTGCAACTTGTCTAGCACGACATCGCTGATTAGCCATGAAATATAGGGTATTCAAGAAGATTAATGTTTTCGATATAAAACCACAGATAGTTAAAGGGTAAGACCAAAACCAGTCCACATTTCCCTTTCCCTCTGAGAATAATTTACATTTAATGCGTGCCTTGTTGTTAAAGCAAATAAAAGTATCATATATATACAGTGACTGTCTGCTTTTATTGCCTTGGTGCCTTTAAAAAATTGTAGCTGGCACTCTGAGAGGAGGTTCACAGTGAACGAATCCTAATGTTCTCCTTTGGAAGGCAAATGGGTATTCATCCTACATACCTAAATGGGAGACTGATGGAAAGGGGGTGAATAATAGTTTTTCAGGTGGGGGAAGATAAGAGTAATATAACAGAACCCTTTGCACTTATTCCAACAAAATGCATCTGGAAGGATGGTTCTTAGGCAGAGAACATAGCCACAGGTGCCAACCATTCACCACTAGGGTCTGATTCCTGGCCCTACAACTTTGCTGGTGGGTCCGCTCTGCTTGGCAGGTTGCAAACTGTATGATCCACTCTGTGGAACGAAAATTATGCATGCTGTTGTTTGCTTGAAATGTTTAGAAATCAGAAGACAAACAAGGGCTTCAGCTGGAGTGTCCACTGAATGTGTATGTTTCTGACCGATCCTCCTTCTGAGCGGCAAGGCCGTAGGTCATAAACTTTGCATGCACCCCAAGTTCAACCCAGGATTTATTTATTAAACATATCTTCCAACCTTCCTTCCAAAGGAGCCCAGGGCTGAGAGAGACTTCCACCTGAAACCCTGGATATTCAGTGAAGATATTACCAAGCTAGATGGTCTGACTTGGAAGAATGCAGCTCCCGGCATTCTGAAATATCTCAGCAAAACAAAACAAAAATACCTCAGCCCTTGATTCTGCTCTTATTCACAGATCTTGAAAGAGAAGCCAACAGTAAAGAAGAGGAAGTACAACTGTTCTTCCATGTCCCAAAGACACCCATCCAGGAGTGTTCATGGGTCTGGCTTTGCCATGAATTGATGACATGCTCTATACTATGGTTACCAGATTTTTTTCAATGAATCTGGGGACCTTTTTTTTTTTTTTGAAGCTGAGTTGAGGCATCTGATCATAGCCTGCATTTTTAATCAAGGCTTATATTTTGATCAAGGTTGTATCTTAAAAATTAGCTTAAATCCACAAATGTTTCTTTCGAGGCAGAAAACCAGCAGGCAGTTGGCAATCGCTTGGGCAGGGGCCTTCTGGTTTATTGCAGTCATAAAAAGGCTGGGAACAAAAGGTCACATTGACCATACAAATTACAGAATACAATCAAGCTGCAATTAAGTTGGTAAATAGTAAGAATTATTGTGCCTCCCGTTAGAGACTTGAGCCACATTTTCCTAAGGTTAAAAGGGCAAGAGCTAATGGAAATAGGGAAAGGGGGGCTTCTCTCTGAAGAAAGTGTTTTAAAGTTTTTTCTTACTTTGAAAACGTCTTTGCTTATAAAAAACTATATATGTTATGTATTAAATATATTGGCTTAAATGTAATTATGCAAAGGATTTAGAAAGTAAGAAATGTTGGATTCTTATTTCATATAGTTGTAAGAGACCACAGGGGCCATCAGCCCAGCCCCCTGCCAGACAGGAAACACCATCAGAGCACTCCTGACATATGGTTGTCGGGCCTTTGTTTAAAGGAACCTCCAAAGAAGGAGATCTTTCATTGATGATGCGTACACAAGATCTCTGACACCTGTTTAAAATAAAATTAGCCACCATCTGTTTTAGCCATCTGCTCTATTTTAGAATTAAGGGGGCAAAGGTGATCTGGTAATTATGGTGCCTTGTAGAGGTTAATGGCTACTTGTTTGCCAATTATAAATAGAAGGAAATATAGCTTTTTTGTTTCCCATAAAAGGCAATAGGAAATGGGTGTATCTTTTATGCTTGGTTCTAGCAAACAGCCAATAGGAATTTCAACCAGGCTGATTGGACAGAGGCAGCCCAAGGAGGAGCAAGGGGGCTGGGTTAAGGAAATATAAGTGCTGGCCATAATGGCAGGAGGGCAGGCCAGAGCTTGGTAACCATATACCACTGTGCCTCTCATTTATTTGTCTGACAAATAAATTATTATTTTAATTTCTCTATTGCTGCGTTGAATATTTCATTCCAGCTAAGCGTTAACCACAAGCAGGGTGCTACAGAGTAGCAACGGAGTCAGTAGCAGGGATGCTGAGACAAAAGACCCTGGGCCCAGGCACACATGCATATTGTATAAAGGTGCAAAGCCCTTCTTTCGCACCCTGTGCAACATAAATATGCAGAGCTGTTTTTTTTAAAAAAACTGGGCAATGGCGTGCCACCTGCCCATGACTCCCGAGCCTTCCCTGATCTCTTTCCCCCTTCCTCCTTTGTTCTGACAGATCAGGAGTCACGGGCAGGTGGCCGTTGCACAGGAGGGGCCAGCCTGGTAGTGCAGTTGGCTGTGGCTGGCTTCAGGAGCTGCTCGCTGCCATGGCGCAGGCAAAATGGTGGGCGCCATGGCAGCAAGCAGCTCCTGAAGCCAGCCAGAGCCAACTGTGCTAACAGGCTGGCTCCGGGCTGCTGAGGCTGCTGCTGTCACGTTTCCTGGGGACAATTTTGCAAATCTGGGGACTGTCCCCGGGAACCAGGGATGTCTGATAACCCTACTCTATACACAGTAATCATATGATTTAGCATATTGTTCAGACTGCCTTCTTTCTCTGTATACCTGAAGGAGCATCTCCACCCCCATCGTTCAGCCTGAACACTGAGATCCAGCTCCGAGAGTCTTCTGGCAGTTCCCTCCCTGTGAGAAGTGAAGCTACAGGGAACCAGGTAGAGGGCCTTCTCAGTAGTGGCACCCGCCTTGTGGAACTCCCTCCCATCAGATGTCAGGGAGATAAAGAACTATCTGACTTTTAGAAGACATATGAAGGCAGCCCTGTTTAGGGAAGTTTTGATGTTTGATGCTTTACTGGGTCTGATGTTTCAATTTTTTTGTAAACCACCTAGAGTGGCTAGAGCAACCCAGTAAGATGAGTGGCATATAAATACATTTTTGTTATTGTTTTAACCAGCTACAGCCTGATATATACAGGAGAGTCAATGGGGCTATATTTTAAGATTTGGTTTATTCGTTAGGGCAGCCAACATGGTGCTATGCAGATGTTTTGGACTACAACTCCTTTAATTTCTGACCGTTGGCTTTGCTAGCTGGGCCAATGCTGTATTGGGGCTCTTCCTACTTTACCATAGTGGCCAGGAAACCCCTTCCCTGGACTATTTTGGTCATTTTGGAGGTCAAAACCACATGGAACCAGCCTGATCCCCTCCCCCTCTTTCCTTTTCCTTCTGTGATGGAACCCCTATTTGGGGACTTCCCTGGCTTTTCTGGCCCACGTAGGACCAGTCTGGATAGTTGTCCTTGATGAAGATTTGATGTTTTCTCCCCCCAAACAGTTTTTGATCTGGGCTTCCACTGAAATGAGGCTGCATTTTACTGTTGTATTTTAATCTTGTTTTTAAGTTGTATTTTAATCAATTGTTTTTATACCTGATGTTAGCCGCCCTGAGCCCGGTCTTGGCCAGGGAGGGTGGAGTATAAATAAATAAATAAAATAAATAAATAAATAAATAAATAAATAAATAATTTTATTTATATCCCGCCCTCCCCAGCCGAAGCCGGGCTCAGAGTGGCTAACAACAGTAAAACAATAAAACATTCTAAAATCATTTCATTATAAAATTAATTCCAATCAAATTAATGGCAACCATTGGGCTAGAGGATCTGGATCTGGACAGGATCTGGGCTGGGTGGGAATCAGGTTGGAAGTCTGCATGCAGGGGCAAATGAATGGAAAAGCCTTTACAGATGGATTGTGTCCATGCTCATTGGTGGGGAAGTTGTGGACCTCTTATTGTCATTGGCCTGCAACTCCCATCAACCCTAGCCAGCACAGGTAAGCAACTGCCATAGAAGAGCATGGTCATCAGTGAAACCATAAGTGACAATGGAAGGTGGTATAACCTAGTCATGTAGTCCAAACTCCTGCAATGCAGGAATCTGAACATGCAGTCCCCCATCCAATTTGAAACTACACCAGACCCTGCTTAGCTTTGCAAATGTGGTAGCAGTTTTATTGCTGTACCACATTGTGATGGGATAAGGAGCTGCTTGTGCGTAAAAGCTTGATCCCTCTGGGGTTTGGCTGGTCATCCAAACCGATGCACTAACGGAGCCCCCAAAGCATGACTCCGTCAGTCGCTGGTAGAATCTGACAGTGGGCGTCTACGGAATTTACGCCAACATAAAAGCTGTTTGACGGACATGCGCCTTCGTGACTCTCTGCGTGACAGTTTCCGGCGAAGGGTGGGAGTTCCCAACGGGGGTCCCGTTACCTCTCCACTACTCTCACTGGAAGCATCCCAGAGCCTCCCCTCCGCTGTGACTCCTGCACTCCCCCTGCTGGTTCCCTCTTCTGCTACAGATTCTCTCCTATTCTCCTGGAGCCTGTCCACCACCTGTCTCTCCGATGGCAGTTCCCTGACATCCACCTTCCCCCCAGGGCCCCCTTCACCCCCTCCCGCCTCCTCTCCCACTGGCGGTGAGGGCGGAAAGCCCCTGAAGGAACTCTCCTCGTCGTCCGAGGATTCTAACACTTCTAGCCACGGCGTACCGTCTCTCTCCCCGTCTTCCTCTTCTTCGTCGGAGTCGGCTTCTTCACCCACCCCTGACTCTGGGAACCCTTCAAACTCTCCTTCCTCATCGGTGGTCCCAAAGTGTTCCCTTCTAAATCGAGCCACGGGTTGCGGTTTTCTTGGGAAACGCTGATGAAATGTTTCTATTAAAACCTCGTCATTGACTACCTCTGCTGGTACCCAAGTGTTTTCCGACTCTGCTTCCCCCTCCCATTCTACCAGATATTCCACCTGATTCCCCTTCCACCTGGAATCAATGATTCCTGCCACGTTCATGTTGCACTCTCTCTCTTCTATCACGGGCGTTTGGGTGGCCTCTCTCTCACGCTCCCCCCACTCACGTCCCTCTCGGTACGGCGACAGTAATGACCTGTGAAATACTGGGTGTAATTTCATGTGACTGGGCAGCCTGAGTTTGAATGCCACTGGGTTGACCTGCTGTATGACCTCAAAGGGTCCCAATCTTTTGGGCCTCAATTTCTTACTCCCGCCCTTGAACGGTAGCCCTTGGGTGGACTACCACACCTGGTCCCCCACCCTTATAGTTTCACCTTCCCTCCTATTTCTGTCTGCTTGCTTCTTATATTCTTCCTTGGCTTTCTCTAAGTTAAGTTGAAGCTGACGGTGGATCGCCTCCATCTCTTCAAAAAAATATTCCGCCGCCGGCACGCTCCACCTCTCCCCTCCCTCTCCTGGGAATGCCCGGGGGTGACACCCATAATTTGCCAGGAAGGGACTCATCCCTGTGGACACGTTCTCCACGTTGTTGTAGGCAAATTCTGCTAGAGGTAACTTATCCACCCAATCATTTTCTCTGTCTTTTACATAACACCTCAGGTATTGTTGTAAAACCCCATTTGCCCTTTCCGCTTGCCCATTGGTTTCTGGGTGCCGGGCAGTTGAGAAATTGAGTTCTACGTGCAGTAAGCTCATAAGTTTCCTCCAGAACCTGGAAGTAAATTGTTTCCCTCTGTCGCTCAAAACCCTCAAGGGGGCGCCATGCAACTTAAAAATATGTTCTACAAACAACTTGGCGGTTTCCTCCGCTGTGACTGCATGTGAACAAGCTATAAAATGACACATCTTGGTTAATTGATCTACCACCACCATGACAGCTGTTTTGCCTTTGGATTTTGGCAGGTCCGTCATAAAATCTATGGATACTGCCTCCCATGGCCTTTCGGGCGTGGGTAAGGGTTGTAATAGCCCCGCTGGCGCCACCCTCTCTCCTTTCGCTCGCTGGCACCTGTCGCAACCCCTGACATATTCCCGTACGTCCTCCCTCACCTTGGGCCACCAAAACTCCCTGGTAACCAACCACATGGTTTTGTGCTGTCCAAAATGTCCCGCTGTGGGGCTGTCATGCAACTGCTTGAGTACTCTGCCCCTCAGTTCCCCGTCGGGTATGTACAGTGCCCCTTTGTAATACAACGCCCCGTTCTTTTCTTCGAACCCCCCTGTGTTCTCCTCTGTCCTCCGGAGCTCTCTGAGTTTCTCTTGGGCGTATTCATCGTTCTCCGTACCCTCTATCAGTTCCCTCTGCCCCACCAATGCCGCCCCACACACCCAGCAGTCTTCAGGGATTACATGCCTTGCCTCAGGCGCTCCCTCCCCCTCTAAGTACTCAGGTTTCCTGGAAAGAGCGTCCGCCCTCACGTTCTCGGAGCCGGGCACGTAACGAATCTCAAAGTGGAATTTGGAGAACTCCTGGGCCCATCTCACTTGTCTCTGGTTCAGCACTCGGGCTGTTCTCCAGTATTCCAGATTTTTGTGGTCAGTTCGGACTTGAACCTTGTGCTGCGCCCCAATCAGCAAGTGCCGCCATTTCCGGAATGCTTCATGAATGGCGAGCAGTTCTCGGTCGTACACTGTGTAGTTCCTCTCGGATTTGTTCAACTTCCGCGAGAAGAATGCACACGGTCTCCATTCAGACGTATCTTTTCCCGGCTGGAGAAGAACGGCCCCCACCGCTCGGTCTGACGCGTCAGTCTCCACTCTCATTGGTTGTTGTAGATCCACGTGCAAAAGTTGCTCTTCCGACGCAAACGCCTGCTTTAAGCGTTCGAACGCCCTCTGCGCTTCTCCCGTCCAAACAAATTTCTTTTTGCTACTAAGACAATCCGTGATGGGCGCTGTTAAATGGGCAAAGTTTTTGATGAACTTCCTATAGAAGTTTCCGAAGCCCAGGAACCTTTGCACGTCCTTCTTGGTCTTTGGTGTTTTCCATTCCAGTACCGCTTGAACCTTGCTGGGATCCATGGCCAATCCCTTGTCAGACAACCGGTACCCCAGGAATTCCACCTCCTTGGTATGAAACTGACACTTCTCCAGTTTCACCCACAGCCGGTTTTCTCGCAGCTTGCTCAGTACCTCTCTTACATCTCGCACATGCTGCTCCTCATTGTCTGAGTACACCAGGACGTCATCTAAGAACGCTACGCAGTTCTTGTAGAGCAGTGGCCCCAGGACGTGATTCATGAATGATTGAAAGCAGGCGGAGCCCGCTTGTAATCCGAAAGGCATAACGAGGTACTCAAAGGCCCCCAAGGGGGTGAACATAGTGGTCTTCCACTCATTCCCCTTTCTCACACGTATCAAGTTATATGCCCCCCTAAGGTCCAGCTTGGTAAAAATTTTCCCTTTTCTCACCCGTGTTAGAATGTCATCAATTCTAGGCATAGGGAAAGTCACTGGTTCTGACACTGCATTTAGGGCCCTGAAATCACATACAAGCCTGGGCTTGCCCGTGTTTTTTTTGTCCACAAAGAACACTGGGCTGCCCCCCACCGCTCGTGACTCTCTGATGAAACCTCGCTTGAGATTCTTGTCAATGAACTCCCTTAACTCCTGCATCTCCCTGTCTGACATTGCATACAGCTTGCCCACTGGCAATTGTGCTCCTGGGAGTAAGGTAATTTGACAATCAAAGGGTCTGTGCGGGGGCAGTTTATCTGCTTCTTTTTCGCTGAATACGTCAATCAAGTCAGCGTATTGTGGTGGCACCCTCCCCTTGTCCATCACTTCCATCCCTGCTAGAGTGGCCCTGGCGCCTGCCTGAGCCTCTCCCTCCTTGCAGTGTTCTAGGCAATGTGCTGATCCAAAGGAAACCACTCTCTGATGCCAGCCTACTAGCGGATCGTGTAGCGCCAGCCAGCTCATACCCAAGATAATAGGAGCTCCTCCCAAGGTGGCTACGTTAAACGCTATCAGTTCGGTGTGTCGTGCCACCCTCATTATCATTGGTACAGTCTGTTGGCTCACTTCTCCTCCCAACAGCTCCCTCCCATCAATCGTGGTAACCTGCAAAGGCTTGATAGTTCCGGGGATCCCCCCCAAATTTCTGCACCAGTCCAGGCACCCGTCTGGCAAGTGGGGTGGTCTTCCCCTTATCTGCATCTTGAGCCCTCCTCTCCTCGAGCCTCGCCGTTTGCAGCGCCAGCTGGACCTCCAACGCCCTGTACCTTTGTTCCAGGCTTGGACCTGCTCCAGCTCCAGCTCCTGCTCCTCCGGTTCTGGCTGGTTCGCTCATGATGCCTTCTGCTTGCAGAAGCTGCTTTCAAAGACTGTCAGATTGCTGTGATGGGATAATGAGCTGCTTGTGCGTAAAAGCTTGATCCCTCTGGGGTTTGGCTGGTCATCCAAACCGATGCACTAACGGAGCCCCCAAAGCATGACTCCGTCAGTCGCTGGTAGAATCTGACAGTGGGCGTCTACGGAATTTACGCCAACATAAAAGCTGTTTGACGGACATGCGCCTTCGTGACTCTCTGCGTGACAGTTTCCGGCGAAGGGTGGGAGTTCCCAACGGGGGTCCCGTTACCTCTCCACTACTCTCACTGGAAGCATCCCAGAGCCTCCCCTCCGCTGTGACTCCTGCACTCCCCCTGCTGGTTCCCTCTTCTGCTGCAGATTCTCTCCTATTCTCCTGGAGCCTGTCCACCACCTGTCTCTCCGATGGCAGTTCCCTGACACACATAGTACATCATAGTACAGGAGGTCATAGTATAAGTTGTCTTGAAAATAATGGTCCTTTTTCGCTTTCCATATCACTGGCAAAGCCGTCAGGCACCATCAGGATGACTCACAGCATTTATTTAGCAGGAATTCTCCAATTAAAGCATTGTGGTTTGAAAAGGAACGTTTTAGCGAGCATTGCCACATCCCATGAAAACTACTTAATTAGTGCAGCATTTTCTGACAAGAGATTTTATGCATATGGACCTTGTTGCTACTGAACTTCATTTAGTCTTCCTGACATTTTAAAGTTGAATAGTTTCCCCCTTTTTTTAAAAAAAGAAAGTAACTGGAAAGTTAAAACTAGTAAAAAAAGAAGAAGCAAAAATGGTACGGTACTGGTTTTCACACACGTTCAGGGCATCCTTTACGCAACAGTGTTTGTCAGCCGAAGTGTCCCTGCACATCTGTCATGGACACCTGCCTGTTGCAAAGGACTCTGGGAGATTTCTGGGAGTCCAGGGCACCATTAAGGCCGTTCAGAGGATGGACTCCCCCATTACTTGAGTGTACTGGACTTTCCTCCCCCTGCAGTCTCCTTGCAATTCGCAGCCCGCCTCGCCTCGCCTACTTTGCCATGTGAGACCATTGTCAGGCAGAGAGGGCTTGCCCTGATGCTGGGGAATGCGGAGTTAGCCGCAGGTGTTTTGTTTTTTTAAAATACATTTTTATTAATTTTAACATACAAATTACAAAACGTACCACACAAATTATTACAAATACACTTTTTTCTTGGACTTCCATCAGCACCTCCGATGATCTTCCGTCTTAACCTCTTTTTATGCATTACTTAATTTTATATTATCTTTACCTCTCTTAACTTATCATCCCCCCTTTTCCATTTTTACAATATTTCCAACAATACTCCTCACAGAACTTCTTGCAAACCTACAAACGTCATCTGATCATCACAAATACTTTTCAAGCCGAGGGTGTTTTTGAACTGTTCTGTTTCACACTGTCGTTCTTGTTGTAAGTATGTTTTGTAGCAAGTGATATTAAACAATGTTTTTATTTTTTTGTTTGGGATTTTTAAGAGATGTGCCAACTTTCACCTTTGAATAATCTTGTTTTTTAATAGATTCTGGAAAAAGGACTTTTTCCTGTTTCTGTCTTTTGTGCCTTTCTGCTGGGGAAGCTAAACCAGCACCTGACCACTTAGTTGCCTACCAGAACCTGTTGGATTTCTGTCTGTGCCACGGTAAAGTGACGCAGGGTGGGGCAGCCCGGTAACGCTGAAGAGTAATCTCCTTCCTTAGGTCACTTTGCGGGGCTGTTCTGAGATAGGGAAGTGGTGGCAGCAACTACTGTTTCTGTTTTTTGTGTGTGTTCTGAAAAAGCTTCTGCGCACCCCCCTCTCTCTCAGCCGGGTCTTGCCGGACTTGAGGGCAGGTTGGAGGGGTAGGGGAGTGCGCACGAATGCTTTGTTGTTGTTTAGTCGTTTAGTCGTGTCCGACACTTCGTGACCCCATGGACCAGAGCACGCCAGGCACTCCTGTCTTCCACTGCCTCCCACAGTTTGGTCAAACTCATGTTGGTAGCTTCGAGATCACTGTCCAACCATCTCATCCTCTGTCGTCCCCTTCTCCTTGTGCCCTCCATCTTTCCCAACATCAGGGTCTTTTCCAGGGAGTCTTCTCTACTCATGAGATGGCCAAAGTA
Source organism: Podarcis erhardii (assembly GCF_964252035.2). Taxonomy (NCBI): domain Eukaryota; kingdom Metazoa; phylum Chordata; class Lepidosauria; order Squamata; family Lacertidae; genus Podarcis; species Podarcis erhardii. The sequence continues at coordinate 20,199,085 of NC_138508.1, read as the reverse complement.
TTGGAGTATCAGCTTCAGGATCTGTCCTTCCAGTGAGCACTCAGGGCTGATTTCCTTCAGAATGGATAGATTTGATCTTCTTGCAGTCCATGGGACTCTCAAGAGTCTCCTCCAGCACCATAATTCAAAAGCATCACTTCTTCGGCGATTAGCCTTCTTTATGGTCTAGCTCTCACTTCCATACATCACTACTGGGAAAACCATAGCTTTAACTAAAGCTTTAACTTTAATGGTTATTATTATTATTACTTGTTACCCGAGAAGCTGCTAGGGAGGGGCATCCAATGCTCTGGAGAAGATTTTGAAGGCCCACAGAAGACTCCAGTGAGGAGGAGAGGAAGGTGAAGTCCCATTGCACAAGCCGAAGTTTGTTCCACTTGCACACAGAAAAAAAGCATTGCAAATAACCCTGAGAGAGTGCCCTGAAGCATGCCCAACCTTCTTATTGAAGCTCCTCATTCCAATGACAAAATACATGGGCCTCTTTTGAAACAGGTTCCAATCTAGGATCGCTAGTTGTTATATTGGACCGATTGTAGGTGACTAGAAATGGGCTGAAACTTAGAAAAAGAATTCCTCCCCCAAATATATAATCCATATTGTAATTTTTTCCACAACAAGGAACACATTTAACATAAAACCGATCTTCATTACAAACAACCCAATTGCACACTGTGCCAGAAATTCCCTTGTTCGGGAGTCCTTTCAAAGATCTAAAAGTGGTACTGTCAAGATAACAGGTCCTTCCAGAATGATGCCTAGTTTGCTGGATGTTTGCTGACTTCATTTACCTAAGCGAAAAAGGACATTTACTAAGGCTGTCCACTGATTAAACAATGTTCAGTTTACAACCAGCTTAATTAATCACTCTGATTAATTTGATTAATTTAAATTATTTTAATGGCTAAAAAAATGCACAGTATTTAGCTTGCATATTAAACATTGGATAACATAACCTTTGCAATGGCGTAGAAAATTACAAAATAAATGAAACTGAATGTACTCCATCAATTGTATTTTGTCTGTAATAACTAAGACAACATAACCAGCTTTCTGTTAGCACTTCTCGTTGAACTAGTTTAAACATACCAGGAACAAATGTTTGCTATAAGTGTGGGCTTCATCTGCACCACACATTTAAAGCACTATTATACCACTTTAAACACTCTTGGGTTACCCTAAAGAACCCTGGAATCTGTAGTTTGTAAAGGATGCTGAGATTCTCCCCACAGAGCTACAACTCCCAGGGTTCCATGGGAAGAAGGCTAGACTTATCAAACTACAGTTCCCAGCAGTTTTTTGAGGGAAGCCTCGGCTATTAAAGCGGTATAATACTGTTTTTAATGCACCATGCAGAAGAGGCTACAATTTACTTTTGAAAAAAAGGATGTTTTTTTTCCTCTCTCACTAGACTCATGAATGTCTCACCAATAGCTACACTGTAAAGATTCACGGCTATTTCCTTCTCGACTAAAGTAAATATTCCTATGCTTCAATTAACACAAATGAGATACTTAATTCGGTGAGCTAACATTTCTTTTTCTTTCTTTCTTGTTAAAGCCCTTGACTGTAATTACATTTCTTCCGGTCATGTCTGAAATATTTCTGTGATGAAAAGACCTCTCTCCAGCAAACCATTTCCCCATTCGATTCTCCCCCCACTTCGAAAAGAAATGGATTCTTGAAGCATACTCACCGCCCGGATGCTTTCAAAGTGTCCTCCTTCTTTCTCAAAATCGATAGGCTGCCCATTCAGAATCCAGTGGAACATGACATCTAAGGTGGGGTCATGAATGGCTTTGCAGCTGAGGACAATGCTCTCTCCCACTGTCAGCTCGGTCCTTTTGGGAGACAGGTCTATCTTGGTAGGCTCTGAAGAGACAAAAGGGATGTGTGGCATGGTGTGCTAGGCTAGGAATATAGAAAGCTGCCTTATATTGTTGGACCAGCAGATCGGTATTATCTATACTGAGTGGCAGTGGGTTCCAGCATGCTTCTGAAAACCAGTTTCTGGAAACTGCAGGAGGGCAGAGTGCAGCTGTGCTCAGGTTCTGTTTGCAGTCTTTCCAAAGGTATCTAGTTGGCCACTGTGAGAACAGAATGCTGGACTAGATGGGCCATTAGCATAATCTTTGTCCTTGTGTTGTCTTTGTTTTTATTATGTATTTTGTGTGTGTTTGTGTCTGTGTGTACAGTGGTACCTCGGATCACAGACACTTCAGGTTACAGATGCGTCAGGTTACAGACTCCGCTAACCCAGAAATAGCACCTCGGGTTAAGAACTTTGCTTCAGGATGAGAACAGAAATCGTGCGGCGGTGGCGGGAGGCCCCATTAGCTAAAGTGGTGCTTCAGGTTAAGAACAGTTTCAGGTTAAGAACAGACCTCCGGAACAAATTAAGTTCTTAACCAGAGGTACCACTGTACACACACACACACACACACACACACACACAATACATAATAAAAACAAAGACAACTCAAGGACAAAGATTATGCTAATGGCCCATCTAGTACAGCATTCTGTTCTCACAGTGGCCAACTAGATTATACCTTTTAAATATTCTTTATTTATCAAATTATACCACCCTGTACCCTTAGATCTCAAAATGTAAAATTACTCTCTCTCTCTCTCTATATATATATAGTAATTTTACGTTTTGAGATCTAAGGGTACAGGGCGGTATAATTTGATAAATGAAGAATCTGAAAGTGGAGGACAAGAGCTTTAAAAAAGAATAGGAGAAGATTACAATTTATTTACAAGACCATTGTAGGCAGGTTAAAACACTAGCAGGATTCTAACCACACTTGTAAACTAACGGAAAGTATGGACAGTTTGGAAGGATAAAACTTGGGATAGTACTGATATGCAGTTGTAAATATTATCACTAGGACCCATGGAAGGGATGGGGATAAATCAGGAGTAATCTCGATTAATCTCAAGATTAATTAAGAGTAATCTCGATATTTGGATCTTGAATTGTTTTTTAGTGTGTGTGTGTGTGTGTGTGTGTGTGTGTGTGTGTATAAAATCTGAAAGTGTATCTGGGGAGAACCACCTTTATGCCGCTTTGGGGTATATTATAGGGTGGGGAGTGGTATAGAAATATAAATAAATGCAACAAACAGCCACATCTTACCTTTAACAAACACTGAAGCAACTATTTCTGCAGAACCAAATACATTTTCGCCTCGGCATACATATCTTCCCTCATCGGACTTGGTGGAATTCAGGATTCTGAGGCTCCCATCTGGAAGAACAGTTATCCTGAAAATTATAAAAAAGGTTTTTAACCTGAAATAGCATATGCAGAATCATCTCAAATGCAGATAACTTCTGTGGAGTCATCTTTCAAAGACCTCACAAATGGAATTACGGGCCGTCTCCCCCATGTTTCTTAAGAATGATGAAAATGCCAATTGCGATTGCCAGTCTTTCAAATAAGGCCAAAATAAACTCATTTTTATCCCCTTGCCTTCTGTAATACAGAAGGTCCAAACTCTCCAAAGAAGTGAAATAGTATTTTAAAATGTAGAAGGGTAAATGTGCAAGGCTTTTTTTTTTGAACCAGGATGTTTGTCTCTCAGTTTTGAAAAGTACAACTTTACCTTCAAAAAGATGTTTTAATATTAAACACCAACTGTTCAACTGGAATCTAATGGTAACCTTAGCAAATCAAATCTAAAAACAGACAGTGGTACAAAGTAAAAGCAGATGGGGAAAGGAGAGGAAATTAATTGTATATAGCCAAAAGATGATTTATAGTACACTCTATGCCAGTGTAGCATGAAGATGAAAATGAGCTCTGGCTACTAATGCATATTATTTTCATTTATTATAGTTAGGCAGCACATTATCTAAATGAAGCCAGAGACACTAAAGGTAGAATTAAGCTGTATAAGAACCATGGGGTTACTCCTGAGAATTGCAGGCCCAACTGAGATCCTGCTCCCATCCCATAATATGTAGTGCAACTTATTATTTTTTTTTAAAAAATAATTTTTATTAATTTTACAACATAAACAAAAAACAAACAAACATAACACGACTTCCCCAAACCTCCCCTTCACTGCATTCTTGTTTTAAATTTTTTTAGCAATCCTTCATCCCTTTTTATATTTAATTCTCTCTAAAAAATTTTAAATTTCAATTTTTACAGCTGTAATTCTTTATATCCAATCCCTGTAGTGCAACTTATTCAGTATGCTGACTTTTATCACGTCGTGCACTTCTTTGTCTATGCCAGCATTAGCCGATGACATGGAGACAGAGATTTCACACAAAGGGTTGCTCCTCATGAGATCAAGGAGCTGGACAATAAAATAATAATAAATAATAATAATAATAATAATAATAATAATAATAATAATAATAATAATTTATTTATATCCTGCCCTCCCCAGCCAAAGCCGGGCTCAGAGCGGCTCACAACAGTAAAATAACACAACATTCTAAAATCAGTTCATTATAAAATCAGTTCAAATCAAATTAATGGCAACCATTGGGCTAGAGTTCTGTGAGGATTACCAAAGGAGGGGGGTCAGGCTGTGACCTGGCCAAAGGCCTGGTGGAACAGCTCTGTCTTGCAGGCCCTGTGGAAAGATGTCAAGTCCCGCAGGGCCCTAGTCTCTTGTGACAGAGCGTTCCACCAGATCGAAGCCATAGCCAAAAAAGCCCTGGCTCTGGTTGAGGCCAGCCTAACCTCCCTGCGGCCCGGGACCTCCAAGATGTTTTTGTTTGAAGACTGTAAGGTCCTCTGGGGACATACCAGGAGAGGCGGCCCCGTAGGAAAAAATGCACCAGCAGAACCCATTTGATTGCTCCTGCTGTGACAACCTGCTGTGTCTGGTATCTCAACTATGGCTGTATCTTGATTGGTGTAACCTGGCCACTGTGGTCCAGACATTGGAAACCTTGAGACTGGATTACTGCAATGTGTTCTGGGTGGACCTGCCCTTTGGCATGGCCCAGAAGCTCCAACTGGTGCAAAATGCAGTGGCTTAACTGTTGATGGGGGCAGATGGTTGACCACATGGGACACCTCTGGTGCCAAAGGCAAACATTGGAAGAGAAACATGTTTTTGCTGAGCATTACAGAAGAATGTATACAAAAGGATTTACATTGGCAATGAATTTATTATTGATGCCAGAAATAGCCATTACTGTGAGTTGGAGTCCCTCCTCACATGCACAGCAATAAAATAATATTATAAAAATGTGTTTACATACACACACACACATACACACACTACATTATTTTGTAAGCTCTTTTGTAATCTGGAGCAGTTAAAACAAGAAATATAATTTTGGAATTCTGTTTATTTTAATTCCCAGTGCCTTCCAAAGCTTTGATTTAAAACATTTCCTATTGTCCCAGATATTTTTTGTGTTTGTACTTGATTTTCTTGTAACTTGAATCCACTGGTTCCAGAGCAGGAGAAAACAAGCTTGCTCCATCTTCCATGTGGCAGCCCTTTAGATATTTGAAGATGGCTATCATATCTCTTCTCAGTCTCCTCTTTTCTAGGCTAAACATACCCAACTCCCTCAACCACTCCTTATAAGGCTTGGTTTCCAGACCCTTGATCAACTTGGTCATCCTTCTCTGCATACGTTCCCACTTATCAATATCCTGCTTAAATTGTGGTGCCCAGAACTGGACATAGTACTCCAGGTGTGATCTGACCAAGGCAAAATAGAGCAGTACTATTACTTTGCTTTAATGATGTGGACATTATACTTCTGTTGATACAGCCTGGAAGAGCATTGGTTTTTTTTGCTGCTGCATCACGCTGTTGACTCACATTAAGCTTGTGGTTTAATAAGACCCCTAGATCATTTCCACATGTGCTACTGGCAAGCCAGATGTCCCCCATCTTATATTTGTGCAGCTGCTTAATTCTTGAGTAAGAGCAGAACCTTACATTTGTCTCTATTGAAAAATATGAGACACCATTATCAAAGAAGCCCACCCTCCAGTCACCACCCACCTAACTGTAGAAGAGAGACTGTAACATTCAGGCAGTAGCTTGTGGGAGAAGATGATTCTTTAGATTACCTGGCAGGTAATCATTATGTCATCCGCATATAATGAAATTTCCCGCTCTGTCCCTCCTAACCCTTTAGTAGATTGATCACCTCTGATGAAGAATTAGGAGCTGTTTTCTTACAAAAACAAAACCTGTCCCGAAAGCTGCCAGGGCTTTCCACATCAAAGGAATATACTCTATGACCCTACAGAGGAAAAAATAAATTACAGCTTTGTTGTTGGGTGCAGTTCCTGAGATTTATTGGGTGGAGAAAGTCTCGTTGTCATGAAAAATGTGCAACCATTAACTTGGGATGTGAACACGGTCCCCATTCTAAGCAATTCCACAGATAGGGTAGATAGGTGTCAGAGAAAATCTAGGGGCATGGAAAGGTCAGGCAGGCTGCACGCTGCATGTTGCATGTGGAAGTTGAAGGATGGATTGCAAGAGTACTAACTGCTGACAACCGAGTCCATTCCATTTAATCACGTTGCATACGTTTCCTTGTTGGGCTCCATTACTGTGCATTACAGTAATCTAACCTCAGGGTTATGAAAGCATGACCGACTGCTGCCAGGCTCAGAACTGTTGCAGGATTGAAGCAGAAACCCATAGCTCAATGGAAGAAGACATGCTTTGCATGCGTAATATGCTATGTTCAGTCTCCATTTAAATAATCTCAGGGACAGGGTCGAATGCTTCTGCAGAAACCTCAGGGAGTCATTGCCTGCCAGACAGCACTGAGCTGGATAAAACGATGGCTCAACTCAATGGTTGCAATTACCTGTGTCTGGACAGGAAAAAACCTAGGTAAGCCTTGGTCTCATACACTCTTCCCCCAGTGTGGGTTTGAGGCATCCATAAATCTTTGCTTTCATCATTTATTAGCCAGACAGACTGCAGTTAATCTAAACTATGGTTTGTTTGGCACAAGACAACGTCAAGTCATGGGTTATGAATGTGGCTCATTTAAGCAAAGTGTAGTTAAGATTAATGACAGTTTAGGGTTCCGACATAACATAAACTGTGGTTAATTGAATTTTTTTAAAAATGTAAGCTTCCAATCTTGGAGGACAAGTAAGAGGTGAGTGTGTGAGTGCTTGTCTGGAGTTTCCATAGACCAGCGTGGTCCAACTTTTCATACCAAGTGGGCTGCAAGAGTACTTCGACACTGATCCTGCCTTGTTGTGCAGGAGGGTGAGAGCCTGGCCAAAAATTGATGTCATCCCCCAGCCCTCATGCTGTCTTCCAAAGCCAGATAAGTGAGGCTTTGGGAAGGAGGCATGAGGCTCTGGCTGAGTCCTAGAGCCCTCCCACCTTCTTCCTAAAGCTGGGAAAGCACTAGCTAGCTGGAAGGAGGCTGGGGGACTCTAGGACAATGTCAGCTTATCTAGCTTTGGGAATGCAGTGGAAGAGTTGCAAGGGGAGGCATCAAATGTTGCTGAGGGCCACCAAAAAAGATATCAAGGCTGAATGTGGCCCTCAGGCCACATGTTGTACTTCCCTGCCTTAGACCATACCCAGAAACATAGATTTGCAGCATAGCATATATGCTATATCAATCCCTGCTATCTCTGGCTGAAAGGATTAGATGAATAGTCTAAGGAAGCTTTGCCATGTTTCTTGATACACCATTACTTTAGAAAACAATGTTGAGAGCCAGTATGGTACAATGAAACTGCTACCTGCCCCCATCAATTATTAGATAACAATTCCCATCATCTATTACCATTGGCTTTAGTGGCTGAGGCTGATAGGAGGTATAGACCAACAACACTGTAAGGCTACAGCTTCCCTATCCCTGTTTGGATATGGGAGATCAAAGTCTATATCTCCACAAGGCCTTGGGCAAGCCATTGTGTCTCAGCCTAACCTACCTTACAGGTTATCACCAGGAGAAGGGAGATAGATCCAGTCATTCCTCCCATTTGGAAAAAGAGCAGGGTTGCAGTGCAGCAACTGCACAAATGACATTAACAAAGGAAGAAATGACAAAGACCTCTATGATTCAATGGACATTTGACCTAGGACACAACATAGATAGGGCCTCTTTTGAGAAATTGTGGAAAAACAATGAACTTCTTGGCATCCTATACTCTAAAAGAGAATTACAAAAGATGATATATAGATGGTACTCACCCCTAGTAAACTTGTAAAAATGTATAAAAAGGGAACCAATTTATGTTGTAAATGCGAAGAGATTGAAGGGACATTTATACACATGTGGTGGGGTTGTAAGAAAGCCAAAGAGTATTGGGAGATGATATACCCAGAACTAAAAAAAGATGTTAAGGGTCACATTTTCCAGGAAACCAAAGATGTTTTTATTGAGTATAGTAGAGGGGGAAATACCCAAGAAAGTACTTAGTCTTTTCCTCTATCCAATAACAGCGGCCAGAATAATTTATGCCCAAAGGTGGAAGGACAAAATAGTCCTGCAAAAATAGACTGGCAGAATAAGCTAATAGACTATGCGGATACAGATAGGTAGCCGTGTTGGTCTGCCATAGTCAAAACAAAACAAATTCCTTCCAGTAGCACCTTAAAGACCAACTAAGTCAGTTCTTGGTATGAGCTTTCGTGTGCATGCACACTTCTTCAGATACACTGAAACAGAAGTTTCCAGACCCTTCTATATAGTGAGAAGGTGGGGAGGGGTATTACTCAGAAGGGTGGTGGGAATGGGTGATTGGCAGATAGCTGTGATGAGCCTGTTGACGACTCTTAACGACTGCAATAGGTCTTACAGGAAAAAGCAAGGGGTGAAAAGGTGAAAAATGGCTTTGTCATGTATAATGAGATAAGAATCCAAGGTCTTTGTTCAGACCAGGTTTCTCCATGGTTTTAAGTTTAGTGATAAGTTGTAATTCAGCAGCTTCTCTTTCCAGTCTATTTCTGAAATTCCTTTGTAGTAAAACAGCTACTTTGAGATCTTGTATAGAATGTCCTGGGAGATTGAAGTGTTCTCCTACTGGTTTCTCTGTCTTGTGATTCCTGATGTCCGATTTATGTCCGTTTATTCTTTGGCGTAAGGTCTGGCCTGTTTGTCCAATATAGAGAGCTGAAGGACACTGTTGGCATTTTATGGCATACACAATGTTAAATGATGAGCAATTAAATAGTCCCGAGATGGTATGTCTGATGTTGTTGGGGCCAGTAATGGTGTTGTCCGGGTGTATAGGAATTTGTTTTGTTTAGACTATGCGGAGTTAGCAATGTTGACTGCAAAGATAAGAAATCAAGATGAGTCGGATATAAAAGAAGAATGGGAATATTTAAAGAAATATAACAATCAGATAAACTTCCAAGTGGGATTAGATATATGAGCAGCAGATAAACGGTGACAATTGTATAACTGATGTATTAAGATATGTAAAATGCATAAATATATAAATTAACAAATGGAAAATGTGGAGAAAGGAACGTTTACAACATCCATTGCAAAAGGACCCCCCAAAGTTAGATTTACTTATTTGCTATATTCTGACATGCAGGAAACTGCCAAAAACTATATGTACAGTATCTATCGCTTTTCTACAGTACTACAGAAGAAGTAATTTGTTTCCTGCTTTTTCCCTGTCAAAAAAAAATGTGCCAAGTTTACTTGCTGCTCAATAAAATATTAGGAAAAGCAACACCACATGAATTTGATTCAGAGAAAAGGATTGGATTACACAGATCAGTGGTTTCATCAACCTTGCTTTTTATCATATGATTTTGTTGTCAGCTGTAATAATAGTGCGAAACTGGAGAAATCAGCTGTTTTTCTCATGAGGATGTATCTTTTTTTTAATAAAAAAAATAGAGAACATATTTACGCTGAAAGTATGTGACATTTGGATGGCTCATCCACCAACTGTTCCTGTTTACTCACAACTATATGGAAAGGCCGGTAGAGTGGAGGCAAGTCTAGCAAAGAGTTCTATAATGGGAATTTGCCTGTATCTGGACAGAAATAATAATAATAATAATAATAATAATAATAATAATAATAATAATTATACCCTGCCCATCTGGCTGGATTTCCCCAGCCACTCTGGGCAGCTCCCAACAGAATATTAAAAGCACAATAAAACATCAAACATTTAAAACTCCCCAAAACAGGGCTGCCTTCAGATGTCTTTTAAAAGTAAGATAGTTGCTTATTTCCTTGACATCTGGTGGGAGGGCGTTCCACGGGGTGGGTGCCACTACCGAGAAGGCCCTCTGCCTGGTTCCCTGTAACTTGGCTTCTTGCAGTGGGGGAACTGCCAGAAGGCCCTTGGTGCTGGATCTCAGTGTCCGGGCGGAACAATGGGGGGGGGGGGACGGATGGACGGACGCTCCTTCAGGTATGCTGGACTGAGGTTGTTTAGGACAGAATCAGGAAATAAATACGTAGCAGTGAATAACAGTATTCCCCCAAGTTTAAGTAGCCTATCTCTGCTGCAGCTGTTGTAGTGGTGGTGCAGTCATTCGTCTGAGTACCACATTCAGAATGCCTCACTCTGAGGAAGGATCTCCCCGGGCCCTTCCACATAGCAAGGCAGTGAAGAGAGGGTAGAGGGGTGGCAAAAACTCTCAGCTCCCTGGGTGGGTGAAAGGTGACCAGAAGTGCTGGCAGCACTAGCAGAACTGGTAGCCTCTGTCCAATGCTCCTCACCCCTGTGTCGGCCGCCTGGCATAATAGTCTCATTCCACCTCATGATTGTGCAGTTTTGGGACTCAATCCTTATTCCTCCTCTCTAGCCAAGGGATGAGGGCAAGCTAGCTGTGACTGAAGCATAGACTGACGTGGAGCAGTGGATTTGGCTCTCGGTTGGAGCATTTCAGCCACTAGTCTCCCCCTAAGCTCTACCTGTATATCTGTAAAAAAAAAAAAAAAAACAACAACCCTCAAATATTATAAAACACCCTAAGCCTCCAGAAACGGTCTTCTAAGGGAAACTGAACCTCTGCAACTTCTCAGTCCTTGGGGAATTGGAGTGAGCATAATGCTACAAGGGCAAGGCCAAAAACCAACAGCAACACAGATGCCAGATTTCGATTTGCATCTTCAGTCTCTAAATGGGACAGTAAGAGGGGTTTTTTCCCCAAGTAAAAGAGTCTTTAAATAAAGTGGGAGTACTGGAGGAAAGTCTCCCACAGTGGTACAGGATGTTGGAATGCAAACTAGACTGGCAGCCCAGAGCAAGGTGGGATTAAGATGGTTAAGAATTTCCGCAAGAGGACATTAATTGCAAGATGCCTAAGAGACAGTCATGGAGAGAAACTTCATGTAGAACATGCTTTCTCAAAGAAAGAAAGCTTCCGGATTTATTTTTCAGACTGCCAAGCCTTGCTAGTGGTGGTACCAACTAATGTGACTGTATATATCTAAAATGTTTTCAGATGAAAGGTTTATACAGTGCTATATTTCTACAAAAAGAGGTGCTGGAACTCATCATGAAAGCCTCCCTTATTTTCTTATAATGGCCCCCTGAGAAGGGCCGGAACCCACCTCTGGCAAGTTCCAGCTGAAAAAAAAGCCCTGGGTTTATAGAAGATTCTGTTTCTGTTCACTGCAAACTATGCCTCAGACATAACTTGGTGAACCACACTGCATTTTAGTCATTCAGGTCACAATCCAAAGGCATTTACTTGTGAGTTAACCCAGCTGAGCACAGTGCAACTTCCACTTCCATGGAAACACACATTGGACTGTTAACATGGGACAAGGGTGGTGCCATGGTCTAAACCACTGAGCCTCTAGGGCTTCCTCATTGGAAGGTCAGTATTTCAAATGTGCTCAATGGGGTGAGCTCCCTTTACCAGCTCCTGCCAACCTAGCAGTTCGAAAGCACACCAGTGCAAGTAGATAAATAAGTACTGCTGCAGCAGGAAGGTAAACGGCGTTTCCGTGAGCTCTGGTTTCCGTCATGGTGTCCTGTTGCACCAGAAGCAGTTTAGTCATGTTGGCCACATGACCAGAAAGCTGTCTGTGGACAAACGCCGTCTCCCTCGGCCAGAAAATAGAGATGAGCGCCACAACCCCATAGTCGCCTTTGGCTGGACTTAACTGTCCAGGGGTCCTTTACCTTTTACCTAACTGTTAAATACATGCATACTTTTTTTTAAAAAAGAAAACCACAACAATCTTGAATCTCATAGTTTCTTAGAAGAGAAGCTGAAATGATAATGTGGGATTCATGTAGAACAGCATTTTTTTAAAAGGAGAGTAACAGATGATAAAAAGCTTTGCATCAATCCAGAATTAGCAAGTAGGCTGAAGGGGGAAAGTAGCTTAAATAGTTCAGTTTCCTATTTCCTACTTTTCTCAGTTGACATCATCACTGCGGGTATGAAATTGGTTTGTGCTGCATGCTGGCGATGGGGGCTTTTAAGATGCAAAGCAGGTTGGGAAGTTGCATTGACTCATTTACCCTGTGGCCTTTCGCAGTGTTCTGATCTGAGCAATCTGTCATTTCACATTAGCCCAGATACGGAACCTGTCAATATTCTTTAATGTAGATTATGCGGAAGGAAGACAAGTATTTGTAAATAGTTGGAACCTTTATTTCTCCTTGAGCATCTTGTGAGTTCTCGAGCTCTTTCCCTGTTTTTCATAATAGACTTCTAAGCCTCTAAGTCTGAGAGGAGCTAGGGGCGAGTTATTGCATTGCTGAAAGTTCTTGGGCAAACAGGATACCGACTCGACCCTATATGAAACCTTTGAGAGCCTCACTCCTTATTGAAATTTGTTATTTTTAATATTGTCCATCTAATTTAAAGGTACTCGATTGTGGTTAAATCCCAGAGCTCAAAACGAAATTGGATCTCTCACTCAACTGATTTCCCCCTTTGTATTTAAAATGGATTATCTCCAAATGCAGTGCCGTTAAGGTGATTGGAAAGCTAAGAGTAAAATACCAAGGCTCAAGCCATTCCCAGCTTTCAGCCAAACAGAGGGTTGTGCTTTTGCTAAAAGGGTTGGGTTCCATATCACTAGCTTTAAATCCATGCAGAAAACACAGGACATATGAGCCACTACCAGTTTTCAAACAGCTATATATAAGGACTCTGAAATGAGTATTAAAGCCCTTACACTGCTTGCTACTAAAGCATAGGTGGTTGTGGTCACCTTGCAGCAAATGGCACAATCGTGACACCTGTGGGCAAGGGTGCTATAGGGAGGAGCAGGGGCCGACCCCCCCCCAATTTTCAAGGAGAAGGCCAGGTCCTACAATATTCTGCGGACTGCGGTGGGCCATATTGGGCTTTCTCATGGCCATGGCAAGCCCCGTCGGGCCTCCTCCCACCAATGGCGTCACACGTGTGCAGAGGGTGGAACCCAATGCGTGTGGCTCTGGGTAGAGTAGGAAGGTCCAAGGCTCTTGCTGTGGCAGAAAATGGGAACCTCTGGACCTCCAATTCCTGCTGGACTACAACTCAAGCATTGTCATTGGTCAGAAAGGATGATAGAGTCAAACAACATCTCAAGGGCCACAGGTTCTCCATCTCTTGGGCCATTTCCCACACTGTTCCATGTTTGGTGGAATAAAGACCAAGACAGGGGGCTCTGAGGTGTGAGCCCAGGGCACCACACCACCTTCCGCTGCTAACTTTCATGCTGTAAACATGTGGTGACCCCCAGGTTAATCACTCCATGTTCAGGCCATGCAACCAGCAGAGGTACTGGTGGAAGTAATCGTCAGTGGGAACAGTCAACATGATGTTTGTAAAATGCAAGCCCAGACCACAGATCATTGTGTTGCTCCTGAGAGGGGTATGTATGGGAAATATCCAATGGTAGCTTGCAATGTTCCTTCAGAGGATCAAGAGCAGGCAACCTCCTTTCCATCTGCTTATCTTGGTCTTAGCTGGATTGAGCTTGAATATGCAAATCCCCAAATAGTTTACATAAAACGCAGTAAGATAATTTTAAAAAGAAAAATAAACATTCAAAAAACAAAGAAAGAAAGACATCAGTGAAACAGTGAATTTAGGAGAACTGCAAATATGGTTTCATGGGAGCATGCAACACTGAGCAATTTTGGAACCAAACTAAATCCGGAATCTAAATTCTGCTCTGGTATCCATTTCTATTAATTTTACAACAAGCTCTATAACATGTACATTTAGAAGTGGATGGGATATTTAATATTTATTTCCCTTGAAATCAATCTCCAGGATTATTCATTAGATTTGGAGAACAATAGATCTCGGACCAAATACTCATTATCCTTCCCCCGTTGTAAATCTCTTTTTTGGGTTCATGAATGACAGAAGAAGAAAATTAAGTCCTTCTCCAAAAACTCTATGAAAAACAACAGTGCATTCTGAGGATGTTGCAACAACAGCCTCTCCCACTGCATGCCCAACAGCTAAGTAAGAAAAGGAAAAACATTTTAGCTGGTTTTAAAGATTCAATTAGGTTCCTGAATATTAAAAAGACGTTAGAATAAACCAGCCCCCTGTTCACACTATGCAAGTATCAAAGGGCCAAAATGGAAATGGAAACCTGCCTTCTAGATATTGGATGTTACTGTGGAGTTTGGTGGTTAATGGGTTAACCTCTGGTATGCCCTGTGCCTGCTTCTATGGAAGTCACACAATCTCTTTGTGTGTTTTTAGTTTCACTTTTGTCCTGGAGTGAGAGAAGAAAGACACGATGTGTAGTAGCTCTGATGGAGTTTGCTGCTTTTGCTTGTAAATAAACGCTGTAGAATAGAAGTACAGTGTTTTGGACTCTCTTTTCCTTCTCCTTCCACATGGAAGCAACGGCTGCTACTCTGCTACTCTGCCTTAGGTGAAGATTTCCCAGAAGATTGCACAGAGGGAAAAGCTGTGTTTTATGCGCAGGGAAACGCACTGGACAGGCAGAAGTCCCAAAGTGACTTTAGTTAAGTGGTAGAGCAACTGCTTTGCATGCATCCCCAGCATCTCCAGGTAGGGCAGAGAGAGAGCCCTGTCTGACATTCTGGATAGCCGCTGCCAGTCAGCATAGATTATACTGAGCTAGATAGACCTATGGTCAAATATACACTAATGGGCAGCAGTTCTCCAAGGTTTCAGACAGGGGTCCTTCCCACCCCTACCTGGAGATGCTAAGAATTGAACCTGGAACATTCGGCAATCAAGGCACATGCTCAACCACTGAGCTATAACCCTTCCCCAATAAAAGCATAGGAATAGCGGAAGGCTGGGTACCAATTTCTGGGGAATAAAGGTGTCAAAATAGTGTTATCATTGTGTTCTTCTTGTGAGAAACAGGATGCTGTGGGAAACAGGATACTGGACCTTTGGTTTTATCCAACAGAGCTCATAAGAAGGGCCTTGCTGGATGAGGCCAAAGGTCCATCTAGTCCAACAGCCTGTTCTTACAGAGCACAACCAGTCGCCTAGGGGATGCCCATAAACAAGACCTGAAGGCATACTCCGCAAGTGACCTAGAACAACTGGGACATCCTACTTTTCCTGTGAGAGCATGGCAGCCATTTTTGCGTGCCGTGATATTGCCTAATTTAATGCTAAGATCTCACCCCCCAAAAGCCCTTGGGGGGCCACGATCTCATGTGGTGCCCTAAAGCACACGGTTTTGGATGGCATGAGTGTATGGCCCTGAAAAAGCATGTCTTTAGGGGTCTGTGATATCACACGGCTAACGTGACTCGTACAGGACCCTGGACAGGATGACACATATTCCAGTTTGGGGATTCGGTATGTTGGAGGGTATGTGAATGCAACAGCTCTCCTCATACCTTGTTCTTTTGCAAGTTGGTTCTTAAAAGCTTCATGTGGTGTAATTTGGCATACCCCATTTAATTCTATGGAGGTCTGCACCTGAAGATTGGGCCTAAAGTGTCATAAATCTGAAGGTCAAACTCTGCCTCAAGTGCTATATTATTGACCTTGAGTGAGACATAATGAATTATATCCATACTTCTGTGAAGCACAACAAATTTTAATTCCAGTGAATGCGGTGAGAGTCTTGTTAACACTAAGGTTGCTAATTGACTATTTACAGGGAAAGTTTCTCTGTGCTTGGGGCAACAATTGCAGAGCTAAATCATCTTTATTATTAACGTGAGCCTTGTAATATTGTCTGTTCAGATGGAACCTTCTTCTTTGCATGGGTCCTTGATTTAAAGAAACACTATTGGAATATTAACTACTGCGAACCTACTCTGATGATTGTCTCAATATTCCCTTTGTTGGAAGGTTGCATTTCCTGTGATTTTATAAAGGTATATAAACTTTCCCCATGTTTGCCGATTTATATGCTAGAATCATTAAGTAGCCTGGCTAATGTTAAATTGAGATGGGTGAGCCTGTTTGAACTTGTAATTTTATCGCTATTTACCAAAAGCCGCTATACAGTATAATCTTGGCTGAACATTCACCGTTTTTCTGAGTTCCTTTAACTATATTAGATTTTTATTGTTGTAGTTTTTTAAAAAAGTATTTTCGAACTTCTACAGGTGGCTAGCTAGTGTGCTGGCCTCTCAACACCACACCATCTCCCCCTTCTGGGTGACAACAACTTGGCTCCACATCAAAACAATAACAGATACGGTCTGTTCCTAGCATTCTCACCAAAAGGAGAGGTCAGTATGCATGTGTATGAAGTAGACTGTGGAAAAGTGCTTTTGACTAGTGATGATGGATCATTCCCTTGGAAATGGGAGGGGAAATAGCTACAATTTCCATGTTCGCCCAAGGACAAGAACAGAAATCACCTAAGCAAATATGAACGGTATTCACTATCTTTCTTTTTTTCTTTTTTAGTTCATAAATAATCACATAATTTTCTGCATTGCTTTTGGCATTTCCCTTCCACTGAAATGCACTGAAATTAATGACATAATCAACAATGATTTGTGCTAGTTTGGGCCGTTGTGGATGGGAAGACGAATAACGTAGAGTTTAGTGGAAGCCGAACTGTAGCAGAATGGAAACAGCGCCGATTGTGACAAACAGAGAATGAGATAGAAATTGCTGCCTCCTTGCATCCTTGTTCCCTTATTGTGGTAATTGCCCCCCCTCAAAGCCCCACCCCTGACATAACCCCCAGAAGGGCAACTAGCTGGTATACTTATTTAAGGGAGGAACGGTGTGAATTGTTGCTGAAGAGAGAGCTTGGTGGTGGGTGGGTTGGGGCCTTATTAGTGAGTCTTAAAATGCTAATTTCTTTAATATGGTTTAGGGAAATGGCTCTAATATTTAAACTAATGGTTAGTAGCAGAGGCGGCTAGTGCCCACCGAGTGCCCTACCACTGTTACTAGTAAGGCAGAAGGTAGGCAAACAAACCGTACTGTTATTTTTATTTTATTTATATACCTCTCAACATGTCAAAATGGTACTAAGTGGTACAATGGCATCTAACTGGTGGAGCCAAAGAGGCAGAGCCGTTCCCTGGCAGGAAGGAAGGCAATTGGGGGCTGGTTGAAGTCAGACTGAAGTCACTGGGGCAGTGGTTAAAGGTGCCATTGGCTAAAGGTAAAGGTAAAGGGAGCCCTGACCATTAGGTCCAGTCGTGGATGACTCTGGGGTTGGGGCGCACATCTCGCTTTATTGACCGAGGGAGCCGGTGTACAGCTTCCAGGTCATGTGGCCAGAATGACTAAGCTGCTTCTGGCAAACCAGAACAGCGCACGGAAATGCCGTTTACCTTCCCCCTGGTGTGGTGCCTATTTATCTACTTGCACTTTGACGTGCTTTCGAACTGCTAGGTTGGCAGGAGCTGGGACCGAGCAACGGGAGCTCACCCCGTCGCGGGGATTCGAACCACCAACCTTTTGATCGGCAAGTCCTAAGCTTTGTGGTTTAACCCACATTGCCACCCGCGTCTAACAACCACTTCAGCACATTTTCCCAGGATCGCACTTTCTGCATGTGAAGTAGTTACTCTGCTACTGACCCACAGCCATTCCCTGTGTTTTACTTTGTGTGCAATACTTTGTACTTCAAATATTTATTTTTAGTGGAGAACACGGCCGACATGATAAATAAATAAATCAAATGGATCCTGAAAGCATCAATACGAGCTATTTTTGTCTTCTCTTGTTTCTGCCATTGCTGATTTTGCCCAGTTTCCAAATCAACCCCCAAAACACTTGCTGCTGCATGCACACACTTGATATTCAAACCACAAGTTAATAATCAGACAGATAGTTTCTCCGATGTTTAATATTTTATGAGTGGGCTATAAATAACTACTTGAAATTATATTGCAAAATCACCAGCTTACTCGTGTTTCCTGTAATGTCCAGTTTGACCTTGGTTATTTAGATACCTGGAGAAAGGAGGGGTGGCGGCGGCGGAAAGCTAAGCTGTCAATCACATGGAGATGCCACTTTGCTTGCTGCTACAGAAAAGACAGTAGTCTTGTCAAAAGCAAAAAATAAAAGGCAAAATAAAAAGGGGATTAGGCCAATAATATACTAGAATCTCATTAAACCCTTGACTCTAGTTTTTGCTCTGTCGAGTTCATTTAGAATTCTGGGAATAGAATTGAGTTATCATGTGCTATGATTGGCAAAATGGGCAAAGGAACATCTATCTCTTTTTGCTAACGCTACAAGATGAATTATGGGTCTGCAACTGGGAACAGGCAGTTAAAAAGACAGTCGTGTCCTTTCCGGAGAACTTTATTACTGTTAATATTAGGGGGTGAAAAGGGCATTAGTTCCTACCGGCACGTTATCTATTGATTAGGAAATGTCTGGACCTTGCAAGCTACGGTTTACCATGCAGGGGCTCTCGCTCTGTAGCTATAACTTCAGAAGTTCTGACGGTGAGTCTTAATGACAAGTTACCCTGGAAAGTGATTTCCTCTTGTTAAACGTGACATATCCTGCAGCAACATCCCTGGGTACCAAAAGCACAGAGGTGAAATTGCACCGGTACAAAATGTTACGGACGAAAGTCCTTCAAAAGTTCAGGGTAGGGCTTCAAGGGGAAAAAAATTAAATTGCACAATACAATTTTCTAAAAAGGCAGAGGGAGCATGCAGAACCGGACTTCCGTTGTAATAAATAAATAAATAAATACATACATACATACATACATACATACATAAATACATAAATACATTAAAAGAAATCCATTCGGTGCTGTCAGATTGCTAACAGAAAACTCCTTGCAACCCCTTGAGGTTTTGGAAACTGGTCCAGAATCCTTTGATGTTGCCCCCCTCCCTTGTGAGCCAATGGAGCACTGTTCTCGGGCACCCACTACCCTCTCTGCCTTCTTACTTACAAGCAGTTGGGTAGGTATCTGTCCTGGATGCTTTCCTGAGTTTCCTGCATTGCAGGGCGTTGAACTAGATGACCCTTGGGATCCCTTCCAACTCTACACTTCTATGAGTCTATAGTCCAGTGGGTGACCCTGGCATTCAGCTTCCTCCTCCTCCTGTGTTGCCTTTATGGGGACAAAACTAAAATTTGTTGCTCTGTGTATATATATATATATATGAGTCCAGTAGCACCTTAGAGACCAACTACGTTTGTTCGTGGTGCAGCGGTACCTCAGGTTAAGAACTTAATTTGTTCTGGAGGTCCGTTCTTAACCTGAAACTGTTCTTAACCTGAGGTACCACTTTAGCTAATGGGGCCTCCCACTGCCACCGCATGATTTCTGTTCTCATCCTGAAGCAAAGTTCTTAACCCGAGGTATTATTTCTAGGTTAGCGGAGTCTGTAACCTGAACAAAGCTGTCAACTTTTCCCTTTTCTTGCGAGGAATCCTATTCGGAATAAGGGAATTTCCCTTAAAAAAAGGAAAACGTTGACAGCTATGAACCTAAAGTGTCTGTAACCTGAAGTGTCTGTAACCTGAGGTACCACTGTATAAGCTTTCGTGTGCATGCACACTTCTTCAGGTATCCGAAGATATTCTTCAGGCAAGCAAGGCTTGCTTGGCTTGATGGGAAACGAGATTATGAAGACAGATCAAAGGTTATTCATGTACGCCACAGTTGCAGCAAGGGCTTTGTTGGCCCCAAAATGGAAATCACAAGAAACCCCTACTATTGCGGAGTGGCAGGCGAAGTTGACGGATTTTGCTGAGTTAGCCAAATTGATTTGCAGGATCCGAGACCAGGACGATCAGAAATTTCAGAAGGACTGGAGTAAATTTATTGCATACTTAAATGATAACTGTAAAAACTTGAAGACACTAGCAGGACAGAAGTAAATCCTACAATGTAGATAAATTGTAAAGAGTTAGAATGCGCAATTGGATTTGATATGGGATACCAGTTGAAGGGAAGGAGGGTAGTCGTAAGCTCGGCGGAGCAAAAAAGGTTTGTACGTTGATTAATATGTTGTTTGAAAAAGTGTGTAAGGAAAATAATAAAAATGTATAAAGAAAAAAGAAGAAGAAGATATTCTTCAGGTATCTGAAGAAGTGAGCATGCACACAAAAGCTTATACCAAGAACAAACTTAGTCCCCAAGGTGCTACTGGACAATTTGTTAATTATTATTTTTATTTCGACTGCAACAGACCAACACAGCTACTTGCCCTGTCTGTCATTGGCTCTAGCGCCACCTACTGTTGAGCTCCCTGCTTTCCACCCTACCAGTCCAGTGAGCAACAGCCACCACTGTCTCTTCCTATGTTCCATTCAGTGGAAACTAGACAAAAGCTCAGAGGGGCTTCAAGAGACATGTCTCCACCCCAAGGTGGAGGCAGTCTGGGGTTTCTAAAAGCTGCTGGGCAAGATGATCTGGGGAAACAAGAAGGCAAAGGTGGGTGAGTGGGCTTGTGAGAGGAAGGAGACAATCACCACTGATTTTCTTTCCCCTGAAGAACAGATGCCTCTCCAAGCCACTGCCTGTTGTCTTGCCTTCGAGAAGAGGTGCTGATCTTCAGACATCAGACTTGCTCTCTTATGGAAAGTGTCAGGAGATCTTGCTTAGACTTTGGTTCTGTTCTTAAAACTTTGGTTCAGCAGGAACTTAGACTTCTGGGTAAGATCTGGGATCACAAGAAAGCAGATCTTGATTTCTCTCTCTCAGTTAATTGCTAGCAGTCATACAAATTATTGCAGCTGTGTTATCTCGCACCAGCACCTCAGGGCTGAAAGTGGCCAGTCCATTAATTGGGAACATATTCTTCAGCTGTGCTGTCATGGGTTCAGCACCAGACTCAAGAGTTCTGGAAGGTTATAACTGAGATACTTTCTAATTGGCTGAGGAGAGAGAAGCAGGCTGCTATGCAAAAGGGTATAAGACACCTACCTCACAGAACTGGCAGGTATTAGGAATGCATCATAACTCAGAGGAGGAATGGACACAGAAGCAGCAGCAAACTTTGCATTTGGTTCTAGTTCTGCCCATAAAACTATGAGGGTGATAAACTCGTTCATATCCCATAATCCCCTGCCCTTCACAGTCACTGTATTTATGAATAAACTATAACTTGATATTAGAAGGTGACAGACTCATAGATGAGTGTTTATGATAATCACCGAGTTATTATCATACCTTTCAGACACTGAAGTAAACACTACAGTATCTAAGAGGGAAAACAGCAACACACAGCCAAGCCCACCCCCAGATCACCATAACTGCAGCTTGCAATTCTGAAGGTCAGTGACATATAAAAGAAAGCTTGTTCTCAGTCACAAAAGAAGAGTTAATAACACAGCAAAGCACACTGGGCAGTAGAAAATCGCAGTAAAGTGGCTTTAAAGAGGCGCAATCTTTACATGCAGCCTGCAAAAAACCACGGTAAACCACACAGCAATAAATAACATTTGATTTTAAAGAGGAAAAAAGAAATCCGAAAAACATTGTCCAGGACCACATTACTGGTACAAGTTGCCTCATATATGTTTTATGTGCTTGTAAGGCTGCTTTTTTTAGAAGGAGAGAGAGAGAGAAATTAGCAACATGCCTCAAAAATAGAACACAAGGAAAGGGTTGCTTGCCATGAATGGAAATCCTACATGGAAGACTTTTCTCAAGATCTGGGGTTTCCAGTCAGCTAGAATTAGGAAGAACGGGGAAGACATTTGAATTGGTTCATATTTAAAAGCAAGCTTAACATACTTTGCAGTTTTTGAAACAATATGCAAGGTAGACAGAGAAAAAGACCTATTCACTCACTGCCGCTGAGATCCGTGATTTTCAAAGTCTGATCCTAAGAGGATCACAGGTTGGGGTTTCTTGTGGAGAGACTGGTAATGGTAGTTGAGCTTCTCTAAAACAAAAACAAAAAAAAATCCTCTACAGATTCAGGGCAGTGTTGGTGTAATTTCACAACCTGGATGGTCGTCCTCAAAAACTGTCCTCATTTATCAAAGGAACACACAAGAATGTTCCTGGGAATCTTCCATAATGTGTATGGAGCCATCTTTTCCTTCCTGGCAGTAGTGTAATCTGTGGGGGAGGACACAAACTGGTAGTGGGTGGAGTCAGAGCCAGTGGTGGGTGGAGCCAGAAACCAAAGTATTAACCAGAATATGTCCCTGAGTCAGGTTTTATCATGACTACCTAAAATTAGAATTCCCAATCCTATGCAGGTTTATTTAGAATTAAACCCAGCTGGATTTCATGGGGTTACTTTCAAATAAGTATACAGAAGATTGATTTCTCTCTTTTTTTAGTGCAACAGACTAATATAGCAATTGCTCTGAAAAGCAAGCGAAAGTAATTCCCTCCTGACTTACACACACAAACACCCCCCCCCACACAGGAGAAGCCTACCTATCAATATACCACCACATTGTACTAGATTTGATTCACACCACTGGTGTGGTGTGACACAGCGGAGGACATCATTGTACATGATCCCACCATTTACGCACACATGTGGTTCTGCTCCCCCATGATTCACCCATGAAAACAGTGGGAAAGAACTGCATGAGGGAAAACTGCTCTGAATTTCATCGCATGGCACTCTCTATGAAAAGAGTGGAGGAATTGCAGCTCAAAACTCCCATGATTATCTGTGTTAATAGGGTTTGGAACAGATTTCTTTCCTGGAAGCAACTAAAGCAGAGATAAGAGCTAAACTTCTGCTAGATTCCCAGAAGTGGCTTTTATGTTGTGGGAAAGATCACATAAAACATGGAAATCATTAGGCAAGGCAATATCGGGGGAAATTGAATCCAGTGGAGTCTGGATGCACCCTCTGTCTAACAGTAGGGCTGGCCCATCTCAAAAACAGATTTCCGTCTCCATGACAAGCTGGTTTTGAAACTTAGGGGAGCTTCTAAAGCCGTTTCTGATCGATAAGGTCAAGTGCTCAAAGACTAAGCAAAAGAAAAGAAAAGCTCAGCTGGCTAACACAAATCCTTTGCAAGTGCCAGAGCTGCTTTAGGAGCCCAACCATAACAAATAAGTAAATGAGCAGGAAATATGGTAATTCAGAATAAGTAGGAAACTGCCATTGCATTGAAACAGAGATCAAATTAATGACCATTGATTAAAGACATAGAAAAACAAAAGTGCTCTCTCTGCTTCCCTAATGAGAAAAGATGTACCACCAAAAGACAAAGAAGCCTAGCTTGAATTCTTATCATCACTATACAAATTATTTGCTCATGGTAGCTTCTGAAGCAGAGGACAAGACGCTTCTGGAATTAAGATAAATGTGGAAAAATCTACTGGTCCAGATGAAAGAATTGGTTACTCCGACACAATGGCAAAAAGTAAAGCAATGTAACCTACTTGCATCTAATAAATTGCAAGCAGTAATGAACCAAGGACCAAAGCTTATGGGATGATCAGGCAATATATCTGACATCATCATTACCTAGAAACTATTCATTACGATACCGCTGAGCCAAGGCATCAAGAAAAGATCATAAATCTAGAAGGCCCAAGGTGATGATGCGATCTCATTGGCATCAAGTGCTCTGTGAAAATTCAGAGCGAGACAAAGGCAGTGCTAGGGAAGGTTTTCAAAAACAGATGTCTAAGACATTCTGACTCAAAACTGTGTATGTGACCTGAAGAAGATATAAGGAGTTGAGAAAACATAGCTGGGCTGAAATATGGTCCACTTTATTTAGCATACATGATATCCATATAGGAACCTTGGAAGCTGCCATATTCTGGAGTCAGGCCATTGATCCATCTAGCTAGAAGTGGCTCTCCAGGGTTTCAGATTGGGGTATCTCAGAGCCCTATCTGGAGATGCCAAGAAGTGAATCTGGGGCCTTCTGTGCTCCCTTGCTAGTTGGACTTTACAGATAAGGTTGCTGCAGGGAGGTTATTACATCAAGGAGAAACAGGGAGGTGATCTCAAAAATCTATAGAGTCTGAGGGTACAGTACTGTGCATGGAGAGGTGGTTGTGGCATTTCTCAGCCAGGTCCCTGCAGAGACAAATGCCTACATGCTTCACTGCAGACCCATTATCCCAATAAGTCCTTTGGGCTTTTGCAGTGGATGAGCCAGCAATGTTGGACTGTACTTTGGGGCCTGCTGACAGAGGTTCGCTGCAGCAAAAGTGGGAATTTGGCTGCAGAAAAAACCCAACAGGGGCGGGGAAGATAAAGGGTTCTGCTTGCTTGCTCTGCAGCTCGCTCCACACACTGGGAACTTACATTCTCAAATTCAACACAGGGGAAGATGAGGGAATATGGAAGTAGGAAACAGGTTCTTTCAGTGTCGCATGCTTTAGTTCAGCTACTAGGCTCAGTGGACAGCACTGACTCACTAAGTGGGGTTGAGTCAGTGCATTAGATTCCTGGCAGGTGTAACTGTGGCTTATCTGGGGAGGAGGCAAGAGTGCCAGCTTGGCCCTGTGACTGTGGGTGCCCGGGGCTGTGGGTGCTGTGCAGAATGCAAAGCCCTGGTGCTGAAATTTGTGGGTGCCCAGCTTCCTCATGGGGAATTTGGTGGGTGCTTGGGCACCCAGGACCCCAGGGAGTCGGCACCTATGGGAGGAGGACAGTGCAGTCCAAACACACAGGTGGAGTCAATCCGGCATTCCTGGCAATGAGTTTGCACCACGCTGACCTTCCCACCATCTTATTGCTCCCCTCTCCTTTCCCGTAAACAACTAGGAAGCTAGTGCAGCAGTTCCATTCCACCCAGCAAGATGGGGAAACCCATGGTCTCATGAATCCTCCCAAATTCCTGAATGAAAGCACAAGCATTCAACGGAAGTGGAAAGCTGCATCTTGCTCTCTTTAAAAATTCAGAATAAATCAGAAGAGGAGATTAGCCATCTGGACATCTAAAAGAGGGCTCTGAATGCTCTCAGGTTGTCATGTCCCTGCACATCCATTGCTGGCAGCCATTCCACACAGAGGAAATCTAAATCTGACTGTTGAGCAATCAACCGGACAGCCGATGATTGATGGGAGTGGAACCTACCCATTATTAATCTGCAGGTATCTAATTGCTTAGTTCACTCAAGTAGCACTTTGTGCCGAGAATACTGTGACAGACATTTTCTTCATTGCCTGCAAAAGCTATTCACATTTAAGTGGCATGTGGGCACTACCGCCTGTGTGGGAAAATTGGGATGGCGATGAAGTGACTTATGGTTTAATGCAATGGCCTCCCTCACCCCATCTCTTCGTCTGCCTTTTTTTTTTTTTTTTATTTAGCTATTCTCAGATTTACTGTAAAGGTTAAATAAGATTGTGAAGTATTACGAGTGACCGGCAGTTCTCTCGTCTCATGCTGTGATCTTATTATGCTCCTGAAGCTAAGCAAGACTTGGTTGGGATGGACATTTGGAAATGAGATATTCTGGGAAGTATCTGTGTTGAGGCTGAAGTCTCAGGTCCTTCGCTAAAAGGGGCAGTGCCAGGGCAGAAACAGCTGTCATTCCGGTTAACAACCAAACTAGATGTGATCTGTAGATCACACTAGATAGAGTGCTTTTTTCCAGCCAGGGCTGCTGTGCCAGCTATAACCATACTTGATAACAAGGGAAAGCTGGGCAACAGTGGTTCTGTTCTTGGCAATCTCTAGATTGGAACATTGCAATGCAAGCTAAGTGGGGCTACCTTTGAGGTTAGTTCAGAAATAATAATAATAATAATAATAATAATAATAATAATAATAATAATATCCCGACCATCTGGCTGGGTTTCCCCAGCCACTTTGGGTGTCTCACAGCACGTATAAAAACATAGTAAAACACCAAACATTAAAAACGTCCCGCTACAGGGCTGCCTTCAGAAGTCTTTTAAAACCATGCCTTTGGTTCTGGAGGTCCCGGGCTGCCCAGATAACAAGACCCCTGCCTCTCTTCCTCTCTGATGTGGATCAAAGGAAAGCAGGGCAATATGTTTGGAACCAGGTCAGCTGAGGGAATCGCTGGAAGGAGGATAGCTCAGTTGGTCGAGCATGAGACTCTTAACCTCAGGGTCATGAGTTCGAGCCGCATGTTGGGCAAAAGATTCCTGCATTGTAGGGATTGTTGGTCCCTTCCAACTCTACAATTGTTGGTCCCTTCCAACTCTACAATTGTATGATTCTAATTGTATGATTCTAAGGCGCCCTCCGACTGTATACGGTTCCTTAAACAGCTTTTAAAAACATATTATGCACCATGCTAATAATCAATGATTATCTTTCTCTGCTTCGATCTCAAAAAATCTCTGTAAATCGATTCATTTTTCCTCAATTTATGCCTGAACATGCTAACGACTGGTGACTGGAATTGGCTGCAGAGGAACCAACTGATTGTGTTAAGCGTTAAAAGACAGTTGTAACGTGGTATTTGTGATCCTTCCTCTTCCAAAAAATTCTCAGTTCATATGTATTCTACCTAGGAGGTCCAGATTTATTATTTATGAATTCAGTTCCTCCCTCCACATAAAATATTAAGAGCAGTTATATATAGCACTGAGAAAAAATGGGCTGATTTTCATCCAAGGTGTGCTGTATACTGTATCGGAGCTCATTGGCAAAAGCCACCTATAGCTTAAGGCTTGAAATTATGCTGTTCTGCTTTGCCCCGCACCTTGAATAAAACTTTTTTGGGGGGGGGGATGTATATGTATTTAGATAAGTCTTTCTAGCTGGTAAATTATTAAATTGCTAAAATGGATTGACAGCATAAAGTGATGCTGGAGGGAAAGGGTGGGTCTGCTTTCAAGGTCGTCCTGCAGTTCTAGAAGCAAAATGATTACTCAGTAGGAGCAGCAGAGCTGACAAATAACACAACCTTGAAGACGGACATCTGCCAAGGGAGTTGTCCATTTCCAGTCAGAGCTGAGGGCAAGGTATGACTGATCTAAGGGAGCATGTGCAGAGGAGTCCCACAATGTAGCAGGCGGCCTCCCTCCTCTTTTATTATTCTATTTATGGTCTCGCACAGCCTGGAGGATGTGTGTAGGTAACATGATAATTGTAAAGCAGTGAGCTGAATTGGAAGGGGAACACAATCTTGTAGCAAATTCTGCTCTGCATAGAACTGGGGCACATCACACCCCTTCTATGCTTTTCGCACGTGGCTTGAGCAAGGACAGCACTACACCCAGTTCTTCAGGTGGGATTTATTTTTTCTCCAGTGTTCAAGTTCCCACCCAGAGCATGCCCAAGACATTTTGCTGCCTGAAGCAAGGGAGAAGATGCTTCCCAGGTGTGGGCTTAGCAGCTAAGTCTATCCGCCCATTCAGTCTAGTCTTGCTGGGACTCAATCAAAAGTCTGTTTCATCCTGTCACATGCCATTGCCTCTCATTTGATTCCATTGTACACATTTGGTGGGGCACACTTTTCAGTGGTTTTCAAACAATGTGCATTCTGCACAAATCTTTTACAAAAAAGTATATTAATTTGCATTCATTCTGCATGCCAAAAATGCATTGCAAAATCCAGAGCGGTGTGTAATCTTACTGGAAGTTACACGCTGTTGCAAAAGCAAGTTTGGGAGCCTCGGATAAGTGACCAAACAAGCAGCATCTTTCACTGTACCTGAGGGCAACAGGGTCGCTTAGGAAGCACAGCATGATGCATGGCACAGAGAAACATATCAGACCTTTCAACCATCCCAGAATTGCAGAAGCCATCCTGGCTTCTGATTGGATCTTGGAATGCCCTGGTTTTGGTGTGGTGCTCTAGTATGAATTAGCTGACTCGTGCCAGAGCAGCAGAGCAAAAGATGCACTTTTTTTGTCTGGTGCTCTTGATGCAAATCAGCTAG
Source organism: Podarcis erhardii (assembly GCF_964252035.2). Lineage (NCBI taxonomy): Eukaryota > Metazoa > Chordata > Lepidosauria > Squamata > Lacertidae > Podarcis > Podarcis erhardii. The sequence continues at coordinate 20,170,974 of NC_138508.1, read as the reverse complement.
ATCACACCAGAGTGCCAGACCAAAAGATGTTCATTTTGGGGTTTCTCACAAATCAGTTGGCTCATGCCAGAGCACCGGACCAAAAGATGCTCATTTTTCCATCTTGCGCAAGTCAGGTGTCTCCTGTGAGAGTTTGGGACCCAAAAATGAGCATCCTGATTTTGACCAGTGGGATGTTGGAGGGTATGCTATGTTCCCTAACACCTCACTGATGCTGCCCACCCTTTAGGTTCTGCTACCTGAGGCCACTTTGCCTAATGGCAGGACTGGCCCTGCTCCTACTTGGAAGACCCCAGAGCGAGCACAAAGAAGCACTGCTTCCACTGTCTGAATACATTCTGAAAGCAAATGCTTTTTGTGCTCACTCTGGGGTCTTCCAGGCAGGAGATTGAACTCGAATTGAAGGGAAATGGTACACATTACCAGCAGCAGGGAGGATGGGAATGGACTGTAGCTCAGTGGCAAAGTGCATCCATTGCATACAGAAGGCCACAGTTTCGATTCCTGGCATCTTCAGCTAAATAAGATAGTAGGCAGGTGATGCAAAAGACCCCTGCCTAGGACTCCATTACAGCTGCTGCCTGTAAGAGTAGACCATATTGGATGAATAGCTTGACTTGGGATATACCAGCTTCTTAAATTCCATTGCTATCATCAATAAGTTTGCTGCTTTCAGTGCCTCTAGTCATACCAATTGCAATAACTGAATTGCATGCTGCAAATTTTCAGCCTATGAACAGCGTCAAGTTTGGTGTGTGCACACAGAGGGTTGCCTTTTAGCTCAGCATTAATGATTTCAACACAGCTCCGCTGAAGAAGATAACACTACACATACTTTTAATTTACTTCAAACTTACAGGCATTATCTATTATGTTGCGGTGTGTTCTGCTGCATGCTTCCCTCTCGAAGGGACACCACTGTGCACTCTCTCCTTCGTGGAAAAAGAACCATTGGGAATGATTAATGGGCATATTTAAAGGTCAAGTCACCCCCTTTTATATTTCAGCGCAGGCAGGCAGATCTTTTCTTGTCGTTATAGATGTTTGCTGCACCAAGAGGGCAACAGGCTATAATAGGACCCGTCCCGATGAAACAGAAATTATATGCTTGGCAATCTGATAGCCACTATCCACTTCAAGAGTGAATATCTGGTTTTGATATATTACAAATTAAACTGCCAGTGGATTTGTTAGATATTTTGAATCATAGCAATAAGACGGACCTGGGCAGAACTGATAAGGAGGCCTTATTTTTGTCCTATGATCGAGTTTGCAAGGCTCGCTTGGGACTGAGCTTTGTATATAAGCTTTAATTTGTGCTAGGAAGAAGTTGGACAGCCCCAACTTCCAGTGTCAATGGGGATTGCTTTTTTGTTTGTTTTCGTTTTCACGTACTCTCCAAGTGTCCCCATTTTCCAGGGGCACTCCCAGAATTACAGAAGCCACCCCAGCTTTTGATTTGATCCCAGAATGTCCTTATTTCCTTTGTCAGTGCTGTTGCCAACGGTGGCGTTTGCCTTCCTAGGTGTGTGACTAATTGTAAAATTTACCAATTGTAAAATGACTAACCAATGGGAACTCAAGGGGTGGAGTTAATTGTGTATAAGGTTTAAGCACAGAGGGTTTTGGGATGAGATAGGAGTTAGGGTTAGGGTGGTTGAGAAGACAGTCTGGAGTTAGAAGAGACGGAGAAGAGAAGTCTGTGGGTCGGGCTAGTCTGGATGTGTGTGTGGGAGAGAATTTGTTAAGAGGAGTCAGTCAAACAGTTGAGATAATCAGTCAGAAGGTATTAGGAAGGTATAGGCCGGTAAAGAAACTGAAGTTAAGATACTGACAGGAATATTATCTGAGAAACCATAAACTTGTCAATGTTTGTAAAATAAACTTGTTTATTTGGTTCACTTTTAACAACTGTCTGGACTCAGTGTTTTACCCGAGAGTAACGGGTTGGTGGCAGTGTGGAAGCAAGCACAGTGGTGGCACAGGGATCAATAGACCGTTAAACGTCTGGGGGGACCCTGTGTGATCACCACACCAACAAGCTCAGGGAAGAGTCAGGGTTTGTCCTGAGCAGCGGCTGCAGCTGCAGCTGCAAGGAAGCGTTCCGTTGCCTCTCCATGGCCTCTGCTGCCAGCCTCCTTCCTTGGGCAGCTTGTAGTGGCTGCTGGAGAGCAGGCAAGGAGGAGGAGAGGCCTTGAAGCCCCGCATGATGCACAGGACCTGAGGAGCAGGCAGAGGGCAGGTCCGCCCTGTGCAAGAAGACAGGGGGAGTGGAGCAGAGTGCAAGGAATCTTGATATTAAAAAATGCTTTGTGCATCCACATCTTGCTAAAATTTATTTAATTGGTGTGTGTTTTTCTTTTGTAAATCTACCGAAGAATAAAATAATCGGGATTAGAGATGGTGAAGGTTGCCTCTGCCATGTCTGGCTGGTGTATTGGTTGTGGAAATGCACGGGATAAAAATGGGTGTGTGTGTGTCAAGAAGAGTCAGTTGGGAGGAGTGAAAAGATATCCCTGTTTTCATCTGAAGAATATTGGAGGGTTTTGCTTTCACTCCTAAGAAACGGATTGCAAGGGGCTGGTTATGCCGCCCCGTATGTGGAAAAGCTAACAAGGGATGCGACCTAAGTGCCTGAAAGGAGCAATGAGAAAAGTCCACTTTGGAATTGAACGAAAGGAAGCTATTTATACTCAAAAGAGAAATCCTCTGATTTGGACCAGTTCAATGCTGTTATAAGTGAGTGCAACCCTCTTTGAAATACTATGACAGGTGTGATAATAGCCTCCTGCACAGGGGATTACCGTGCTCCAGTTTTCTCCACTCCTTCTTCCTGAAAGGAATAAAAAATAGAGTCATTTTGCAATTTTTAAAAATGTTGGCGTGCCTTGGAAATAGCGGTGGCTTAGAACTACAGGATTGTTTCCAATTTACTCCCCTCTTCCGCCTCTCCAAAAAGGGAAAGGTGGGAATATGTGAAATGACAGGGGTGTGTCCCTAGACCAGGGATAAGGACTCCTTCCCAGCCTAAGGGCCACATTTCCTTTGGGGGAGTCTTCTGAGGGCCACATTCCAGGTGGACAGAAGCTTAAATAGGGCTGAGCAATGAATGCAAAGTTTACATTTGTATAGTAGGCTAATTTCTGAATGCACACACCCCTTCTCCATCTAGGCAAGGAACAGGCATTATCAGAGTTCAACGACACATCCAAAAAAGCAAAAACACTTGGATGTGAAGCAGGTCTAGTGAGGGGTTTCAGCCTGGAGGGCCAGACAAAAACTTCTGGAGGGCCTGAGATTCCCCACCCCTGCCTGATACCTTCTATTTCTAAAAAGAAATTCAGAGGCTTGCTAGACATAATAGGAGCCACATGGGTGTATCTGCCTCAGTTAACATATACCATAATACATATAGCATAATACAAAATGTGGGATGAAAAGAGTTTTCCCCAAATGTAAGTTGCAGGTGAGAATGTTAGTTTCTCTGTGTTGCTGCTGTGCAGTGCTTTTGGAGTCACAGGACTCTGTTTACATTCCTGGGATTCCAGGCTATTGGAAGTCTCACGGAAGATGGGAGACGGATGTGATGTTACTGGTATCCTGTTCCTTTGCTTTTTTAGTTGCTCTCTGCTTTCACAGAAAGAACATGTTTATTTCTTTTCTGTCTGCGTAACTAGAAATAAAACTCTTTAGCAATGTAGCTCATAAACGTCTCGGCTCCTTCCCTGTGTGCTGGATACTCTGTGTAATGGGGGAACGTGCTTGGAGTCTCATCAAAGGCTCATGTCGTTAATCACGTCGGAGACTCAACCGGAAGAGTCGCTCGGTCGAAGGCAAGTCCGACAGAGAGACCCACAATACATTGAGGACAAAGGCTTAATATCCCCTTATCCCCTAGGATTCTCAAAGGGCCACATTAATTGCACACGGCAGATTCTGTCTTACTATTTGTTACCAGGCACAGAGGTGGAAGATCTCTGGGGCGCTGAGATCACCACCACACAGTGACCTCAAGTTCAGATATCAGATGATCTGCAGTTATGCAGGCATGCATTACTGCCTCTGTCTTAGTTTCCCCTTTGAAAAAAATGGGAATTTAAAGGACCAGCCTCACTGGGTGGTTGCTGGGACAGCTAGGACTTGTCAGGTTTTAAGAGAATACAAAAAGGATATCAGAGGAGGACTGAGCACATGCTTGCCAGGCAAATGATGGCATGCTCCACCTGGAAAGATCTCAGATAGCAGCACTGGTAAGGACCTCTCAGCTCAGAGAAAAATTCCTTCCAGTAGCACCTTAGAGACCAACTAAGTTTGTTATTGGCATGAGCTTTTGTGTGCATGCACACTTCTTCAGATACATGTGCATGCACACAAAAGCTCATACCAGTAACAAACTTAGTTGGTCTCTAAGGTGCTACTGGAAGGATTTTTTTTTTTTGTTTCGACTACAGCAGACCAGCACGGCTACCTACCTGTAATCAGCTCAGAGAGTTAGGGAAGAATGACCTGTGCCTGCAACCTTGGGGAGCTTTGCAAAGCAGAGAGGAAAATACTGGAACCAGTCATTTTTATTTGGCCCTGGGTAATGCTGTAATACAACAATGGTGGCCAATGTGGTGCACATGGCTGCAATGACACCACTGAGGTCTCCTCCGGGCGCTCATGAAGCAGCTGGGCTTCCCCATTCAATGTTGTCTTGGTTGCAAGCTAGTGAGGGCAGTGGTGGAGAAAGCCGATTGGACTCCGAGGCAGCGCATGTGCCCAGCTGGGGCCAGCTGCCCATGGGGCAGGGCGAGCCAGGGCAGGACACTTCGTGGGGCTTCCTAGGAGTCTGCCTGCCTCCTTACACTCAGCCGCCCTACAGCTGAGGGGGAAGCAGTGGGTGGACCGTTTGGGGCAGCGTGGAGCCTGTGGGGACCCAAACCACTACGTCACTCCTAGGAGAGACGCATGGCTCTGGTGTGCTACAGGCTCCACGGTGAGTGCCGCCCGACATTTTGTCACCTCCTAAGTGGTGACACCGGGTGACCCGCCCCCACCGCACCCCCTTCATCCGCCCCTGAGTGAGGGCAGTTACCCTTGAAAAGTGCATAGAGTTGAAGGGGGAAGTTGAAAGAGTGACACTCTTTCCCACTTCCTCTTCCATCTCTATATCCTTTTCAAGGCTTGCGTTAATTCTGATGGATCTGTCATTGACCCAGAGTGAAGTGTGGGCACGTGCTTTCTCTCTGTGTGTCTTGCGGAGTGGGTGGGAGCTGATCCAGGGGAGGGTGAGAGCAGTGCCCAGAGGGTTCAGCGCCCACAGCACCTGCTCCAAAATCCAAATGGGCCTTAAAAAGTTAGGAACCCCACTGTCCTACAGCGTGAAGGAACATTCGGGGCTGATGTTTACATCTGTGTCTATAATACACTCGGTAATGGAAAAGGACAAATCCTGAGCTCGTGGCCTTTGGGATGTCAAGATCCGTCTGACAGAATGAGGGTGCATGATTTCCCTTGAGCCCAGGCTCCTAGCAATGAGAGCTCTGAAAAAGCCATTTGCCTTCCTAGCAGTATTTTGCCTGTGAAAAATGAGGAGATACGGCTGAGCACAATCCATTACGCACCTGATGGAGCTGAAGGTTAAGGCGGTGTGCAGGTGGGTGGGAGAATACATGTATCTGGGAAGAATGGAGGGAGGGAGAGAAAGATGCAGAGTTTATGGATATATCAGGCTTTTTTCAGTGCAGTAGCAGATGCACAGGAAAGCCCTTAAGACCAGCTGGGCTTTTGGGAAGTTTGTAAGAGGGCAGGGATGCCTGCAGGCAGCTCGTGTCTGGGAAATCCACTGTCAGTAAGTGTCACATGTGGAGATAATGAACCATAAGGAAATGACTCTGAGAGCTCGAGACACAGGCTGCCTGCCTCCCCCCAGAGAGCTCTGATGAAGAGGCAGAAATATGCCAGGCAGTAGCAAGGGCTTTCTGATGCACTTTAAACGGCGAGTTATAAAGACAGATAGTTGAATGTTGCATGTGATAAGTGGCTATCTTTTGTAACAAGAATCTTTGGCCTGGCAGGCCAATCAGATGACGGCCAGGGCTTGTTTTATAAGCCTGGTTCTGCCCTGATAAGGGCATAAGAAAAGCCTATTGGATCAGCCCAATGGCTCATCTTGTCCAACACCCTGTTATGACAGCAGCAAACCAGAAGCCTGTAGGAAACCAGCAAGCAGGATGCTTCAGTTTCCAGGAACCAGTATTTAGAAGCATTCCTGCCTCCTATTATTATTATTATTATTATTATTATTATTCCCCGCCTTCCTCGCTGACAGAACTCAAGGTAGCTTACAGATTAAAAACAAGAACCGTTAAACACATAGAAAAAACAATTAAGCATTAATAGAATGAAAACCATACACACATATAAAAATTGCTTGAAACATACAAATAATTGCAATACAACAGCATGGCACCAGCCCTTTCATTAAAGCAGCCAGTTCCCAAATGCCTCTTTGAACAAGAAGTTCTTCACCTGCCAGTGGAAGTTTTTAGATTCCAGGGTGAGGAACCCATGTAGCAGAAGTTGCCCCCAGTTCCAGTCGCCACATGGAGGCAGCGTAAGGTTCAAAATACTTTACTGCTGCAGAGGGTTAGGCTTCAGTAATACAGATCTGGATGTTGATATATACATACGGCTTGCAGGCACAGATATAGATATATATATACAAGTAGAAAGTATTGCTGTTGCTCCAGCAATTTGAGGTGCAACACAGACTCCAACTCACAGACTCACTGGCTGTCTAATGAGTTGACATGTCTTAAATGTACGTTTGTGTGTGTGTGTATAGTAAAGGGCCCTTGGACGTTTATGTCCAGTCAAAGGCAACTATGGGGTTATGGTGCTCATCTTGCTTTCAGGCTGAGGGAGCCGGTGTTTGTCCACAGGCAGCTTTCTAGGTCATGTGACCAGCATGACTAAACCACTTCTGGCACAACAGGACACCGTGACAAGTACCAGAGTGCACAGAAATACCATTTACTTTCCCGCTGCAGTTGTACCTATTTTATCTACTTGCACTGGTGTGCTTTCGAACTGCTAGGTTGGCAGGAGCTGGGACAGAGCAACAGGAGCTCACTCCATCGCGGAGATTCGAACCACTGACCTTCTGATCGGCAAGCCCAAAAGTCTCAGTGGTTTAGACCACAGCGCCACCTGTGTCTCAATCACTTGTACATATGGCCCTGGAAAGAGCAACTCTGATCTTGCACTTGTTGGTTTATTTTATATATGAGGTGACTTGTCCCCACAAAAGAAATCAACCCCTTCCTCTATGTCCAGTTCCTCCAACAGGAAGGACAGGAAGGAAGGAGCCAGCCTAGCTTATCCAGATAGGAGCAGCCATCGAGAAATCCCTCTTATGTATCCCCACCAAGTGTGTCTGTGAGAGTGGTGGGACCAAGGCGATCTTGAAACCAGGGAAGGTAGGTATGAGGGAATACAGACTTTCAGTTATCTTGGACCTAAGCCATGTAGGGCTTACATGAAGCAGCCCTTTGAATTTTGCCCAGAAACAGGCCAGTAGCCGGTGGAGCTGCTGTAGCAAGAAAGTCATATGCTCCCTATAACCAGCCCTGGTTAACAATCTGGCTGCAGCACTTTGAGCTGGTTGAAGTTTCAGAGCACTTTTCAAACCTTACGTAGAGGGTGTTACAGTAAATCAAACAGGGCATAACTAAGACATGTCAGACATCTCAAGGAATGGGCACAGTTGGTGCACTAGCTTTAACTGCAATGTGCAATAATGTATAACAGTCCTTGGTTTAGCCTTTAAGTATATAAAGGATTGGTGGTGTTATGGGTTTGCAAGAGTGTTCCTTTCTTCCGCTAGGAGAAAGCTGGAAAGTAAGAACTGAGCACAGAGCGATGGCACATCAAGATCTGCTGTGGGGCTGCTGTCAATTTGACTCTCAGAGACATCCTCCACAAGCCAGCATCATTGTTGCAATAGTTTCAAGCGCTCCACACGTGAGAGAAACAGATCATTCCCCTTGTGAAGGAGATAAGGGTTTAAAAATGCTGTTTCAGGATTGAAATGAAAGGGAGAATCACGTTTCACACAACACAGGATTTCATTGGTGTCTCTACCTCTGTCTTCCAGCAAGCCGCATAACGTTTGAAGGGGGAAATAAGTGCCTTTAGCCCTTTGGCTGGACAGAAGAAAGGGATACTCTCTGCACCAGGCTCCAACAATTGTTGTCAGTGTTACAACTGCAGTGCAGGTAGGGATGGGTGAATCTGACAATTTTGGTTTCTCTCATTGTTGCAATCTCATGATCAGCTCACCACATTTCCACTTCAGTTAGTGAAGTGTGTGTGTATTCACATAGGAAACAGACCTCACGAAAACTTCATCAGAATTTTAGTGTGACTTTCTCCTAATAGGCACATTTTTGCAAAGCATTTTCCCCTAAGAGAATGCCTTTTTGTATGTTATTTTTGTGACCAAGTGCATTTTTATGCACACATTACCTACGCATATGCATTTTTGTACACATTACTTCCCTGGGGAATTGCATTGCAAAATTCGGAGCAGTGCAAATTTCAGTTCACACATTGCTTCTGAAATGTGCATATGGTAGGCTTGCCTTCCAATGTGACCTGAATCAAATTTCTCTCCCACCCCCTAAGTGGGAGTTATTCATAATGCACGGTGTTGGTAATGTGTACACCAGCTCTAGACAGCATTAAAGACAACGGAATGGGACTTAGTTGCAACTGCTCAGCTGAATTGTGGCTCTGAAATTTTGAAAGGGCACATGCTGGGGATTCAGGGCCAATCAAGAGTTCATTTTACACAACTGAGTGCTTGTAAGCACATACCGTATTTTTTGCTCTATAGGACACACCGGACCATAGGACGCACCTTGTTTTAGAGGGGGAGAACAAGAAAAAATATTCTCCCCCTCTCTGCTCAGTGCCCCTTCAGCAAAGTGGCAGGAGAAACGGAGCCCCTCTCATTTCTCCTCCCACGTGGTTGAAGGGGCGCTGCGCAGCTCTCCCTCTCTGCTGAAGCGAAAGGAACCTGAAGCCTGCAGAGCGCAGCGGGAACTCGCTCCAGGCTTCAGTGAAAGCAACGCAAAGCCTCTGGAGCGCGGACGTAGTGCTCCCTCTGTGCTTCGGAGGCTTCGCGTTGCTATCACTGAAGCCAAGGAGCCTCCATAGGACGCACACACATTTCCCATTAATTTTTGGAGGGGAAAAAGTGCGTTCTATAGAGCGAAAAATACGGTATTTCTCCTTTAAACACTACAAGATTAAACCAGAAACATGCAGGCGACATTGGGGCCATTTCTTTTCAAAAGCCAAGATGGCCCCCAGCAACAACATTATATGCATATTAAGAAAACTTATTTACTTTGTGGAACTTTGGCTATGGAAGATGTCAAGACACATTAGCTTCTTCCCTGGTGATATTTTGAAAGTTGCTGGCAAAATCAAGAGGTGGCGATGAGCGTGCATCACAACTCTCTTCTTAAGGGCGCCCCTTCCCCCAGTATAATTGAGCACATTCAATTAATAGTGACATTGCATGACTGCCACCTCCTCACAAGATGGAGCTGGGAGGGAAAAACGAGGACCCAATTAATTATTATTTTGTAAAGTCAGGCATCATCTTTAAGTAACTAATCCCTAGAATTATCAAGTTGCGCGTATATAGATGTTAAATCTGCTTTAGCAATTACCAGCAATAAGACACGCAGCTGGGTCCCCTGGGGTTTGGGACTGTGCTTTTCCCATGGTGCCCAACGCATAGCTGTCAACTTTCCCCCTTTTTTAAAAGGGAAATTCCCTTATTCCGAATAGGATTCCTCGCATGAAAAGGAAAAAGTTGACAGCTATGGCCCAACGACATCCCTGGGAGCTGCTTCTTCCATTTATGTATGGAAGACACATGACAAGCTCTGCTGGATCAAGCCATTGTCCCATCAAGTGTAGCATCCTGTTCTTACCGTTGCCAACCTCATGTCTATGGAAAGCCCACATGCAGAATCTGAGCACCAGAGCCCTTTCCCTCCTACAATTCCCACCAACTGGTCTTAAACGCTACCTGCTGGTGATCTGTAAGAGCATGTAGATCACCATGGGGCACTGCACCCTAAAGAATATCATAGGATGCTGACCCTAAAAGAGGCATTTTATGCTATCACAAGAGGGTACGCCCTTCTCTCTGCTGTACGTGAGGTAGCAATCATCAGTTGCTTCAGATGCCTTGTGACCCTTGTACCTACAGGACCGCCTCTCCCGGTATGCCCCACGTAGGACCTTAAGGTCCATAAATAGCAACACCCTAGTGGTCCCGGGCCCTAAGGAAGTCAGATTAGCCTCAACCAGAGCCAGGGCCTTTTCAACACTGGCTCCGGCCTGGTGGAACGCTCTGTCTCATGAGACCAGGGCCCTGCAGGATCTGATTTCTTTCCTCAGGGCCTGTAAGATGGAGCTGTTCCGCCTGGCCTTTGGATTGGAATCAATTTGACTTCCTCCCCCTCTTTCTTTGGACACAGTATTCCAAGTGTGGTCTGACCAAGGCAGAATAGAGTGGTACTATTACTTCCCTTGATCTGGACACTAGATTTCTGTTGATGCAGCCAGGAATAGCATTAGCTTTCTTTGCTGCTGCATTACACTGTTGACTCATGTTAAGCTTGTGATTTAGCAAGACGCCTAGACCCTTTTCACTCTATCTCTAGTAAAATCATACATTGGCACAAGGCTGTGAAGTGAGTCAATCGCTCCCTTCACTGTGCGAAATGTCCAGAGGTTTCAAGCAAACATTTATTCATGGAAACAGAATCTCATTCATTCTCACATGGGTTTTGTGTGTATTAATGAGAAAGTGACAAAAAAAGAAAGAATGAAAACAGAACTCTGTGTTCATCCTTCTTTAAAAATAAGACAGTGAGACATGACCCCAAGTGTTACAGAATGAAGATGCTAAGAATTTTACATCAATGCTTGCAGCTGTTTAGGATTAACTCAAGGACAAATGAGAGCATGTTACACACTTATAAGGCAAAGATGAAAAAGGACACACTAAATTGGATGCATTTTTTTAAAACAACAACAACAACAACAAGAGCAACAGCTTGGATGCTTCAGATTATAAATGACAGTGCCAATGCAGGAGTCAGTGGGTAAATATTCTAGACAATTTACAACTGATTATTATATATAAAACATTTCTTCTTTGGTGCAACTGTCATTCAGAGAGCTACAATCTGAAAGATCTGTCAAGGGAATGATGACAAATTCATGTACCTCCATGGCAAGTTTTACATATCAAACAGGACCACCACCACCACACACCCTTTTTAGAGAAAGTATTGCCTAAATATGCATGCAGGTGTAGAATTTCATAATGAAATCTGGAAAAGTGGTCAGCCATGGTTCGGCAGTCTGGTCAACAGCAGACCACATCTTGCCATCCTATCAGTGATGCATCCAACAGCACTCCCAAAACTTCGAAAAAATATTGGAAAGCACAAATATTGAAGGATGGCTGTGTTTCACTTCACTTATTGCATCAGAAAGTGCAAATTGGGTAGGTTTAAATAGCAAGTGAATCAAATTCCTCCTCCATTCCTTTTCTGGATCAATGGTGAGTTTAAGCACTCTATCACCTTCCATCAGATAGCTCAACTGGTAGAGCATGAGACCCTTTCATCTCAAGGTCGTGGGTTCGAGCCCCACATTGGGTGAAAGATTCCTGCCTTGCAGAGGTTTGGAGTGGATGACCCATGTGATCCCTTCCAAAATTTCTATGATTCTATACCACCCTTTTCTTGCCCTTTCTCTAAACTATTAATGTGTGATGTATTGTGCTTTTTTACTTTTTTTTTTACTTTTACTTTTTTGGGGGGTTGGGAGCCATCCAGAGGGGCTGGGCCAACCCAGTCAGATGGGTGGCATATAAATAATAAATTATTATTATTAAAAGTCCCAGATGTTGCAATCTTTCCTCATAGGAAAGTTTCCATCTGCAGATTTTGTGGTTTATATTTATTAAAAAATCAATTACACTATCAGGTAATCAATTACACTATCAGGTAATCAATTACACTATCTGACTTAGTTGGTCTTTAAGGTGCTACTGGAAGGAATTTGTTTTGTTTTGACTATGGCAGACCAACACGGCTACCTATCTGTAACTGGAACTATCAGGGGAAAGTACGCATAAGTATCAGTGGAAATAGCATATCAAATGCATTATATTAGGGGAAATTCCTTGCTAAATGTGTATAATAGGAAAGCAATTGCATACCAAAATGCATATGCTATCAAAGTGTCCAACTATAAATGCTGCCCAACTTTTGTGGTCAAATGAACTCAGCTTTGGAAAAATGAGAGACGGAGAGAAGCAGAAATCGATAGATTTCTCCATCAGTAGATGTGTGTATCTGCATGTCAATCTTTGTGTATGTGTGTGAGGGGTGGGGAGAGGGAGAGCAAGAGAGAACTATCCTTGTAATGGGTTTCTCATGTCACATCTCGTTTGACCCTCAGTAGGACTTGTATCTGAGCAAATGGGCACAGGACCAGGATGCAACACACTGCAAATGCAGAAGTAGCTCCATTTTCATTGCAAAATGATGCAGAGTATGAAAATGGTGACTTTTGATTTCCCTTTCCTCCATATTTGCAATCATCTGAGAGCCTCTGATTCCAGTGGAACAATCAATGTCAGGGACTGGGCAGAGGAGGAATGGCGGAGACCGCCTCCCCAGTTTGACCCTTCCAGAGAAGAAGAAGATAGTTCAGAATTACAACAGGGGTTTCCCGTGTGTCAGCTGAAGAAGCTCGCAGGCTCATTCAGTCTCTTAAACCTGGCAAAGCTCCTGGTGCAGACAATATTTCACCCGAGCTTCTTAAGGCCAATGTTGATTGGTGTTGATTGATTAGATCAACCGGCTACTATCCCAGAGGATTGGGGATTAGCAATCATCATCCCAATATACAAGAAAGGGAGCAAATCGGACCCTGCTAATTACAGGCCAAAAAATTACAACAGGGGTTTGAGGGAGGTCACAGCTCAGAGGAAGATGAGGGGGAAAGCTGGAAAATACTGGGAGGGGAGGAGCAAGAGGAAGCACCAGAGCAGTGACAGCTGATGGACATGGTGTCTTTAGAAAGCATTCCAGACCCCCCCCCCCCCAGAACCCAGTGAGCCTTGAAAGTAGGAGAGCAAAGAGCTCAAAGGCAGAGGGCACTTTTCAGCACCTGTAGCGATGACTCATGAGGAAGTGGGAGAGATGGAGTGGGTGGATATTCACTTAGGGCAACGCCATTATTCTGAGATGCCGCATTCCCAAGCCTCACTCTGTGAATATTGAATAAAAGCAGATTGTAAGGACTTTTCCTTGTCTTGTCCATTCCTGGCAACCTGCTGTGGGGGTTGGTTCCTCTGCCACCTGACAATCAATACTGCACCAGCTCAGATATCATCATGCATTGTGGCAGAGAATGGTGTACTACTGTTGCAATGCCTCGTGTGAAATATGTAAGGGTTGATATAGTACGTCTTCTGAGTTTGGGTTGTAAGGTTCCTCACAAGGAATGAGAAAGTAAAACTTCGGGCCGTGTTAGAAATCATGAAGCATGAACACGGGAGGCAGATTTTCCCAGAGGATCCTTCTTCCTGTGTGTTCAGAGACAATCACAAACAACTCTCTGGACCAATAGAGACTCAAAGGTCAACTTTATGCATTATGCTTTTTTAGGTTTACACTTAAAAATAGAACCTCGGAATGAGACAGGCCTATATTTGACAACAGAATTATTCCACTCTCTGGAAAATATTACACAGTTGCCTTAATCAGCTCTCTGTGAAATGACCTGAAAACCCAACTGCAGAACAGGATGTGATTTATACATATAAAAGCCAATATTAGAATATTACATTTTATGTAAACAATATCAAATATTATTAAATATTAATTATTAATTATAATAACCACATTTAATTCCATATTAAAATGCTCATCTAATAATAACCAAATTGCCTTCTTTCTCTCTAGTTCTAGAAGTAGGGGAGAAAAGCAAGGGGGTTATTATTATTTTTTTTTTAAAAAAAGATTTTGGGAGCTGACTGGATAATATTGTAAGAAATGGGAAACATAAATGCCTGCACAAGGCTAACTTTCTTTAAAACTTTAATTTTGGTGGGTAATTTCATTTCCATTTCTTTATGCTGAATGACCAAAAAAAAAAAAAAAAGCACAGTAAAAGGAATGAAGATTATTTTGTCTAATTATTCGCGCTTTCATTGGGGACTTGGCTTCATCCTGTCTGAAATAATATCTTTTTTAATCTAAGGAAGCATCAGACATCCTTATCCTCTCGCATTGTAACTTCTGAAGAGATAACACTAGACCAAGGTCTCCGTCCCCCCCGCCCGGCAGCTAAAACAATGCAACCATGCCAGAGGGAGGATTAATTCAGAAGTGTTGATTGCTTAATCAACAAAAACGGAGGAGTTAACTGTGAGAACAAAAGACTAGAATAAATACATCTATACAAGGGAAGAGAATACAGTGGTACCTCTGGTTAAGAACTTAATTCGTTTCGGAGATCCGTTCTTAACCTGAAATTGTTCTTAACCTGAAGCACCACTTTAGCTAATGGGGCCTCCTGCTGCTGCTGTGTTGCCGGAGCACGATTTCTGTTCTCATCCTGAAGCAAAGTTCTTAACCCGAGATACTATTTCTGGGTTAGCGGAGTCTGTAACCTGAAGCTTCTGTAACCTGAAGTGTATGTAACCCGAGATACCACTGTACAATCATTTTACTTTTATATCACATTCTCAAAAAATTCCCAAATACCACCTTCTACTTCCCTCCCCCCCACCCGACTTCCCCTCACCCATGTGAGATCTTATTCGCATTTGTATGATTGTTTCTTGTTGTGTTAGCAGTGATTTATACTTAATAGTCATATCCTTTATAATATCCTCTTGTATCCCTGTGAGTCTTTCCTTTTACGTTTATGTTAAACTTAATTTCCATATCCATATTTTTTCATATATATCTCTACACACTCCCACTCTCTCTTAATTTTTTTGCTTGGGGCAGCCCCTAATTGATGCAGTTAATTTTGCCATCTCCATTCTGATAATTCTGGTATTTTTCCTGTTTTCCATTTTTTTGCCACTAGTAATCTAGCTGCTGCTGTCACATAGAGGAATATATTCTTTTTATCTTTGTTGGATTTGTAAAGCTCAGGTGGGAACAATTCACCATATGTTGTGGGGGTGTAAGGTGATAAAAAATTTTTGGACCAAGATAGATGAAGAGTTGGAAAGAATATTTAAGAGCACAATTGGAGAAGAGGAGGTTAAGGGGTGATATGATAGCCATGTTCAAATATATAAATGGATGTCACATAGAGGAGGGAGAAAGGTTGTTTTCTGCTGCTCCAGAGAAGCGGACATGGAGCAATGGCTCCAAACTACAAGAAAGAAGATTCCACCTAAACATTAGGAAGAACTTCCTGACAGTAAGAGCTGTTCGACAGTGGAATTTGCTGCCAAGGAGTGTGGTGGAGTCTCCTTCTTTGGAGGTCTTTAAGCAGAGGCTTGACAACCATATGTCAGGAGTGCTCTGATGGTGTTTCCTGCTTGGCAGGGGGTTGGACTCGATGGCCCTTGTGGTCTCTTCCAACTCTATGATTCTATGATTCTATGAATTCTCAAAAAGCCAGAAGCATATCTGTTAGGTTTAATAACCAACAATATCCCAAAAGACCCAGCCTTCAATAGTGAAGGCTGAACCTAGTCATCATGACTGGTATCTGCTAATAGCCTTGCTCTCCATGAGTTTGTCTATAAAGCCATCCAAGCTGACATCCATCAGTACGTATTATATGGATTTGATGTCTAAGCCATTTCCAAAGTTTCCTCAGCCGGAAAACTGTAGGAGGAGCCCTATTGCTTGTACACAGTTGTGCTATCACAAGTCTTGAAGCAACTATCATGGATCCCATCAAATCCTAAAATACACCCCTCCCTCTAAATTAAATAATGAAAAGTGTTAATTTATGGTGTTTCTCATTGAGCATTTCATCCCCAAGTCTCACTATCTGTCGACTCCAACCACAGTTAAGTGGCCCATGGACCACAAGTCTTCCAACAGCCTGGGGGATGGATTTTTACCTAGTATGTGTGTCAATCTCAAGGGGGTATGAACGTAGATTGGTTTTTTTAAAAAAAAAATAGTTCAAGGTATTTATTTTAGAAAATGTTGCTGGAGGCATGTTCATAATAATAATATAATAATAATTTATTATTTATACCCTGCCCATCTGGCTGGGTTTCCCCAGCCACTCTGGGTGGCTTCCAACAAAACACTAAAATACAATAATCTATTAAACATTAAAAGCTTCCCTAAATAGGGCTGCCTTTAGATGTCTTCTTAAAGTTTGGTAGTTATTTTTCTCTTTGACATCTGATGGGAGGGCGTTCCACAGGGCGGGTGCCACTACCGAGAAGGCCCTCTGCCTGGTTCCCTGTAACTTGGCTTCTCGCAATGAGGGAACTGCCAAAAGGCCCTTCTCCTGACAACTGCACCCCGTTTTAGATGCTGTGCCGGCAGGGATGTGCCAGAATAGAAGACACCCCATGGCAGCATTGCGCAGGCGCATTCAACACAGTTGTGAGGGAATATCTCACATTGTATCACATTCTCTGAGCATAGGAGGGTATCCTGTTGTACCCAGCTGGCATAACTGAAGCGTAGGATTGCGTCCTTAATGCAATGGTCTAATGAGCTTTTATAGCAGAGCCGAAAGTTCAGAAATCTTGTTGCACAAGCCTTTTTTCTCCTTGCAGCTGGGTGAGGAATGGAAAGGGAGGATTGATGTACAAGCTTTATAATGACACTCAGAGGAACGCTCAGGAAGATTGTATTTATACATCATCACCAATAGGTTGGAAATTTTGTGCTTAGCACAAGAAAGACTTTGATCAATAGCATGTGGTGGTGTTTTTTTTACACAAGAGAATCACAATGTACTAAAGTTACCAAAGCAATTAAAAGAGTTTTTGGGGAATTGACTCTTGGGGCAACTACACACTGATGACATGAAGCTGTCACTATCTCGGCAGAGAGCTGACTCGATCTAATTATAAGAAAAAGAACCGCAATCACAGAAGACCAAAAGTGAGAGGGAGGAAGGCAGAGAACTGCAGTAGAACTGGCCATCCTATTATTAAAGATGTGAATTATTTCCAAATCAAAGCAGTAAAATGCTCTTTTTAAAAAAGTAAAAGAAATCCTGCTGAGCTTATGAATACAACCCTTAGTTCATTCCTACAGTATATCTTTTGTGGGGTCAGAGCAAATTGAAAACAAGCATCTCTTTGGAATGAGCTTGTAATTGCTTGTTAAATACAAATGGGTCATAGCTGTGTGAAGTTAAAAAATAAATGAATAAAGAGCAGATACATTTACACTGGAATTCCATTACTTGCAAGTGATCAAATGAGCCAAGTTTGTGAACAACATTGACAGTTATTTGGATAAAAACTATGCAATCTGTTTCACACATTGGGGCAATTACAGCTTGTTGTAAACAGTATAGACAAACCTTTTACATTCAGTCAACACCTGATTCTTTTTTTTTAAAAAAAAAGATAAAATTCAGGACATTTGAATGAGTGATCACGGCCCGTTTCCTTCTATTTATTTAAATCGGGTTTATATTTCAAAATCTCAACACAGTTTGCAATCTGTCCCGAAACATAAAACGGAACATTGCAAAGTGTCAAAATAAGGCATCACTAATGAAAGTCGACTCCAAAAGCGATGCAATGAGCAAGAAAACAAAATAAGTCTTTCAAATCTGGAAAAGCACTATAAATAAAAATCAACACAAAATTACAATAAAACACACACAGAGCATTATTACTACATGCAGGTCCTGCTACCAGAATGCTTGTTAATTGCAAATTCAGTTATCGGAACAAAAGAATTATGCCTAAACCTCTCTGCACGCACAGCTGATTCCGATATCATATCCAAACAGAGTAAGTTTTCCCACTTGCTTACTAGTTTGTGCTTCGCTGGCTGATGGCAGCGATTTTCCAGCAGAAACCATGGGGGGAGAGAGAGCAGGGGGAGAGATTAGATAAATCAGAGAGCAGGAAAGGCCAGACAAATCAGTTTTTCCTGTATCTCTCTTCTGCTGGCCAGCTGCAGCCATTTTCGGAAGGAACCATAGTGGAAGAAGGGGGAGAGAGAATGGATTGGCAATATTCCCGTAGGTAATAATGGCAATCATCAGCTCCTTATGCCAACACAATGGGAATGCATTGCATTTGGAAAGTGGGACCTGTGTGTAGCTCAAACTCCAATAGTTTCACCTGGGGCAAAGAGAGAAGGGCAAACACTTCTGTATTGGTTGTGAGTTCGTAGAAGTTTCTATCTGGACTTTGCATACTAGATTTACTTTGGTCTGATCCAGCACAGTAGAGCTTATGTCCTACCACCAGTTTTATTCCATTTGGCTTTCAAGATTTTTATGTTCTCTTTTTGGGGTCATGGCTAAATTCTACTCACTTCAGACCCATTGAAATTAATGATCCTAAGTTACTTGGTTGACCACAAACTTGACATGAGCCAACAGTGTGACACGGCAGCTAAAAAAGCCAATGCAATTCTGGGCTGCATCAATAGGAGTATAGCATCTAGATCAAGGGAAGTAATAGTGCCACTGTATTCTGCTCTGGTCAGACCTCACCTGGAATACTGTGTCCAGTTCTGGGCACCACAGTTCAAGAAGGACACTGACAAACTGGAACGTGTCCAGAGGAGGGCAACCAAAATGGTCAAAGGCCTGGAAACGATGCCTTATGAGGAACGGCTAAGGGAGCTGGGCATGTTTGGCCTGGAGAAGAGGAGGTTAAGGGGTGATATGATAGCCATGTTCAAATATATAAAAGGATGTCACATAGAGGAGGGAGAAAGGTTGTTTTCTGCTGCTCCAGAGAAGCGGACACGGAGCAATGGTTCCAAACTACAAGAAAGAAGATTCCACCTAAACATTAGGAAGAACTTCCTGACAGTAAGAACTGTTTGACAGTGGAATTTGCTGCCAAGGAGTGTGGTGGAGTCTCCTTCTTTGGAGGTCTTTAAGCAGAGGCTTGACAACCATATGTCAGGAGTGCTCTGATGGTGTTTCCTGCTTGGCAGGGGGTTGGACTCAATGGCCCTTGTGGTCTCTTCCAACTCTATGATTCTATGATTCTACTAACGTTCATTACTTTGAGGATGACTAGTGTTGGATGCAACCCTTGGTTTTTACTGCTTCATTTTAATTTTTCATTGTGTTATGGAAAAATCTAGGTGTGAGGCTGCTCAGTCACCCAGCTCATCGGGCAGAGCCCACAGGTCCCTGTGGAATAAAGGAAGGATTCCAGCCACCAACCAGAGCAAATAGCTGTAGACCAAAGTTTATTGCGCAATAGGTTCAAAGAGGAAATTTGAACCCTGAGGATGGGGTGACAAAGACTTTTAAAACTTTCCCACCATATCCCAGAATACAGTTCGTACAGCATCATTGCTACATCATTGACATGTCACAAAAGGGGAGGGGTTAACCGTGGCAGACATGTCCAGAAAAGTCCTTGGTACAAGATTAACATAGGCAGACATGGCAGGGCAAGACTCAGGTATAAGATTATCATAGACAAATATGTCTTAAGTACCCACCACCCAAAAGTACAACAGAACTTCCTTTGCATGTCTGGCGCCTGAGGCAAGTCAGGTGATGAGATTTGGCTTCCCTTGGCTAACAATGAGCCCAGCAATTGTCACCTCTGGGAACTTCCTGGAGTCCTTTTTCAAGGGGAAAATAGCTTTGGAATGGAGGAAACTGGCAAAGGAGATGATTTTATATTATTTTAAAAGCTAGGTAACTTCCCTCAGCTGTCAAGTTGAAAGGATACATTCAGGCATAATATTTGTAACATTTAACTTTAAATGATGTGCCCCCCCCCCGTAATTTCCGTAACAGTTGCATAAATAAATGTGGTATATTCTTTTGTCATAAACTAACATGGAGATGTTTATTAGGGCTGAAAGGTATACACACACACACACATTAATCTAAAGGAAAACAAGAACAAGACAATCTGCTTTGTTAACCATGTAATTTCAGAAATAGCATCCCTTGATCTACGTTTTGTAAACCATGATCTAGAATCTTAATTTCCTGTGCTTAGGAAGGGAATGACACGGGCTTGTTCTTAAATGGCAGCTGAAATGATTTTGGATTTAATTAAACGTCTCTGGGTAAATTTGATTGCTCTGTTGCATCTTCATAGACTGTGATTTATAAACAGGAAAGGACTCAAGGGAGCCATTACCCATTTTGTCTCATTTTATTCATGTCATTTTAGCTGGCAATGTTCATATTTTTTCAAACGCAAACTCACACGCGCACACACAAGAGCAACTTCAGACACAATGAAACAAGTTCCAGTGTAAAGTACTAGTCAGTTTTTCCTTGCTACTCAAGGTGAACTGATCCAGTTTTGCCATAGGAAATAGCTCAAAATGAATTTGCCGCTTTGAGATAACTACTCTGGATTAATTATCATACAAGACACACCTGTTGGCATCCCCTATCATGCACGAGTCTTAAAGACAAATGAATTTTCCAACAAAGCACTGCAGTGTAGAGTGCCCCTGTTCAGGATGCCAGCCAGAGAGCTGTGCTCTTTCCCAGGATACTCCATTCCGCCTGCCCCTGATTTTTGGTTTCTCCTATCAACAGCCAACCAACATTGCGTACTAGACATGCATGGTTTTTATTGACTGTCTTCACTGACTTCGCTCTCCCAAAAGGAAGAGACCTCTCTTCTCTGACACCACTGCCAGGTATGCAGCTGCGAGGAATAGTTGGATACGAGCAGGTAGGTTGCTGAAAGGGAGAGAAGAAGGTTTAGCTGGGGCGTGTGAGAAGGCTTGGTGACTTTCAGGTACAGGACATGTAAAGGTAAAAGGTAAAGGGACCCCTGACCATTAGGTCCAGTCGTGGATGACTCTGGGGTTGCGGCACTCATCTCGCTTTATTGGCCAAGGGAGCCGGTGTACAGCTTCCGGGTCATGTGGCCAGCATGACTAAGCTGCTTCTGGTGAACCAGAGCAGCGCATGGAAACGCTGTTTACCTTCCCGCCAGAGTGGTACCTATTTACCTACTTGCACTTTGAGGTGCTTTTGAACTGCTAGGTTGGCAGGAGCAGGGACTGAGCAACGGGAGCTCACCCTGTTGCGGGGATCCGAACCGCCGACCTTCTGATCAGCAAGCCCTAGGCTCTGTGGTTTAACCCACAGTGCCACCTGCGTCCCATAGGACATATGCTAGGCTCCAAATCAATTCAGATTGCCTAGGATTAAATCAAGCTGTTTTCTGATTTGGGAGCAGGAAAACTGCTGACCTTAATCTGGTCCAATCAAATGTGACCTTTAGGGAGCTGTCCATCACTAGCCTGACAATAGAAGTGACAAAGTGACTCTCAGTCCCATAAAACTTTCTACATACATTGTTTTTCTTATGGACATTGGGCTGCCCTCCTCTTTCAGATCAGATCAGTTGTGCCTTCCCAGAACAAAATAAAAATGTGAAGGGCCATAACTTCATGGCATAGTATCTGCTTTGCATGCAGAAGATCCCATTTTCTTTTTTTAAAAAAATAATATTTATTAAAGTTTCAAAAAAAAGTTACAAGAATAAAAACAGAGAAAAGAAAAAGAAACAAAAAATACAAAATACAAAAAAGTAAAAACAATTAAAAACAAGTCAACCTTTCCATGTCTTAACTTTCATTTGCTTGTTTCCCTGACCTCCTCACGCCTCCCTTTTTTGTATTCTAGTTCAATTAGTTATTTCAGCAAATCCTTTCCAAGAAGATCACATTTTCAATCCCTGAGATCTGCAGAAGGAGCTGGTGGTGCTGTGGTCTAAACCACTGAGCCTCTTGGGCTTGCCGATCGGAAGGTCAGTGCTTCAAATCCGCTCAGCGGTGGTGAGCTCCCACTCCTCTATCCCAGCTCCTGCCAACCTAGCAGTTTGAAAGCACACCAGTGCAAGTAGATAAATAGGTACTGCTGTGGCAGGAAGGTGAATGACGTTTCCATGTGCTCTGGCTTCCGTCACGGTGTTCCGTTGCACCAGTAGCAGTTTAGTCCTGCTGGCCACATGACCTGGAAAGCTGTCTATGGACAAACACCGGCTCCCTCAGCCTGAAAGTGAGATGAGCGCTGCAACCCCATAGTTGCCTTTGACTGGACTTAACCATCCAGGGCCCTTTACCTTTTACCTATGGCTGAGAACATCCCCTGTTTGAAATCCAGGGTAGCTGCCGACAACCAGTGTAGATAAGATGGAGCAACTAACTAAGAAGTAGGGAGATTGAGTTGGGATGCATGATATATAGATAGCCATAAGGAACTTGACAGGAATACGTCAACCAAAGAGCGGGTGCAATCCAGACTCTGAAGAAATGTCAAGCTAGTAATCCACGAAGCAATTATGAAAGAGGAGGCATTTTGGCTTGTTTCTGTTAGATCCTCTTCTCTGATTTCTTCCCTATCACATTCCACTACAGTGGTACCTTGGGTTACATACGCTTCAGGTTACAGACTCCGCTAACCCAGAAATAGTGCTTCAGGTTAAGAACTTAACCTGGGATGGGGCACAGGAGGGTGGTGCTTGGGTCAGGGCCATGAAGAACCACCAGCACAGTAAACCCTACCAATGCATCTGCTCAGCTCCAGCTTTGCCATGGGCTGCCCCACTGTCCAGCCATCTCTAGGTAAGCTGTAGCAATGCCAGTATTTGGAGGTCAGCTTCACCCTGGACCTTACAGACCAAGGGACAAGTAAAGCAGTACATTTATTCTCTCTCTTCAGAATGGAGTCATTTTATTCTTCATGCTGAAAAGACTGACATGCTACCCAGTGCAATATGTGACAATTTTTTGGGGGGGAGATGTTATTCAAGTGCCTGGGGAATTATCATCACTAATGTTGTTTATGGTGTCGTAAATCCTCTCTGTTTGAATAATGTAATAATAGTGATTGTCTCCTTCTGTATTAAGGAGAACGACTGCTCTGTTACCTCAGCTGCCATGCGACTGCATTTGTCAGGCTCTTTCTTTGGTCTGGAGTTTATTTGTTTAATGGTGTTTTTGTTTGCATATGGAAATAATTTTCAACAAAGTAAAAGAGCCAGGGAGGAATCAGTCGTGACTTGACATCTGTCAGGAAAATCTGCCAGGAATAAGGACATCCCTATGAAGTGTTTACAGAACACTTGTGGATGATGAACAAGTGATACAGAAGACAAAGTGTGTGTGTGTGTGTGTGTGTGAATGTGAATGAGTGCCTCCAGACTGTCATTATTTTGCAGGAGGGATTCAGACACACAGCAGAACTTTAAGTTTGTAGAGTTAATGTGGACTATAATGTCACCCAGTTGCTCCATTCAGTGTACAGTGGTACCTCGGGTTACAGAGGCTTCAGGTTACAGACTCTGCTAACCCAGAAATAGTACCTTGGGTTAAGAACTTTGCCTCAGGATGAGAACAGAAATTGTGTGGTGGCACCATGGAGGCAGTGGGAGATCCCATTAACTAAAGTGGTACCTCAGGTTAAGAACAGTTTCAGGTTAAGAATAGACCTCCAGAACGAATTAAGTTCTTAACCAGAGGTACCACTGTAGTATGAGAGCCATTGTGGTATTGCTGTTAGAGTGTCAGACTAGGACCTGAGGGATAAGGGTTCAAATCCCCACTCAGTCATGCAGCTCACTGGTGACCCTGGGCCAGTCTCAGCCTCTCATTCTCACCTACCTCACAGCGTTGTTGTGAGGATTAAATGAGGTGGAGGAGGACCATGTTTGCCAACTTCAGCTCCTTGGAGAAAACGTTGGGATAGCAATGTAATAAATAAATAGGGTGGAGAATTTGGGGAGGTTATTTTTGCACAGCTCTAGGATCTGAATTAGCTTCAGATTGAGTGTCATTCAGATTCCACTCTTTGACTTGACATTTGTGTGGATTTCAAGCCACACTTTACAGATGGGGTTCAGCAGCCATACAATACAGAATTGGCAGAATAATTATGTATTGATGTGGAGACCGGCATAAGCATATTTTATAGTGTGGTAGAGAAATCCCTGCGGCTACTTGGCAGACTAATGTCAAGGCGGGCATAAAGCTCAAAAAACTGAGATGTCCTGCACAATCATATTTTTTTTGTAATTTCATTCTCAAACCACTCCCAAGTGCAGCAGAGCAAGCAAATTGTCAACAGTTTAATGAAGCTGTCCAAATTAAATAAAAGGTAGGGTTTTTTTCTTCCACCTCCTCCTCTTCAGAAAAATGATATATACCAATTATTCAACACTAGCAAGAATCCTGCATCATCTGTTCAGAGCACAGTCAATTGCACTCATACAATTCTCTGCACTCTGGGGTTCACTCCCAAGCCTGTGAATTACTTCTCTTTAATATTATGTTTATGCACTGAAAATTCTTTCATTAACTATATTGGGGAAATTACTTTTGACAGAACAAGCAGCCCCATGCTAAGGAAGAAATGATTTTTAATAAATAGGAATTCATCTACTGAAGTAGCTGCCAGGGTTTATAATTTCTTCTCCTTCTTGAAGATATCCTATTACACACTAGGGGTTCTGTTTGCTACCCAATTTGGAATGTGCCTTCTGGTGCGCCGCATTTATCTGAGCATCACGCAACAGTAAAACTTGATGCAGGGAGCCAAAGTTGAGTTACAATTAAAACATCAGAGGATGAGAGGCAAGGAATGGCTGCTTCCCATTGTTATTTTATTGTTATTGGGGTTGTTGGGTTTTTTGCTGTCTGCTTTGGCTTCTGGCTTTCCAAATGCCACGTAATACTTGTTCCACACTTATAGGGAATCCATCTTTAAGTGGGGCAGCATCTATACTTCAGAACTATCCCCCCCCCCTTAGAATCATAGAATTGTAGAGTTGGAAGGGATTCCCCCAAGGATCACCTAGATTCCCTTGCAAGGATCACCTAGATTCCCTTGCAACTAGGAATCACACCAGGCAGGCACCTTCGCTATGCTCCTTCTAGGTAAAGTTAAAGGGACCCCTGACCATTAGGTCCAGTTGTGGATGACTCTGGGGTTGCGGTGCTCATCTCGCTTTATTGGCCGAGGGAGCCGGCGTACAGCTTCCGGGTCATGTGGCCAGCATGACTAAGCCACTTCTGGCAAACCAGAGCAGCGCATGGAAACGCCGTTTACCTTCCCGCCAGAGCGGTACCTATTTATCTACTTGCACTTTGAGGTGCTTTCAAACTGCTAGGTTGGCAGGAGCAGGGACCAAGCAATGGGAGCTCACACCGTCACGGGGATTCGAACAGCCGACCTTCTGATCAGCAAGTCCTAGGCTCTGTGGTTTAACCCACAATGCCACCCGCGTCCTTATGCTCCTTCTAGTGCCTGCTTAAAACATTTCTATTTAGGCAAGTTTATTCAGGCATGTAGGCATGCGTTTCAATCTGTTTTTAGCTTATTGTTGAATTAAATTAGTTTGTTTTTTTTAAACACCTCTTTTAGCCGCTTTTTAGTGATTATTATTATTATTTGCAAACCACTTTGAACTTTTATGGCAACCAAGCGGTATGTAAATTTCGCAAAGCAAACAAAGGCATAAAATAACAAGGAGCATGATTATTTCTCGCAGCCAGGTTCTGGTGTTGTTTCTTTCCTCTTTCCAACACCCTCTTCCCGCATCTCCC
This sequence comes from Podarcis erhardii, assembly GCF_964252035.2. Classification (NCBI taxonomy): domain Eukaryota; kingdom Metazoa; phylum Chordata; class Lepidosauria; order Squamata; family Lacertidae; genus Podarcis; species Podarcis erhardii. The sequence continues at coordinate 20,145,145 of NC_138508.1, read as the reverse complement.
TTCCTCTGTGAAGACGCTGCCCTTGTAGCTACCTGGTCCTTCCCTCTAATCTCCTGGCATGTTGCACCTGTTGGAGCCTAATTAGTGCCATGACTCAACAAACACTCATTTGTACACCTCCCCACACTTGAGACGACTGCAGTGCAAATGCAAATTCAAACTGCCTCTCCTGCCTTTCACTGGGTGCCTTCGGATGTGGGGAATATTGCGTCACCTCTGCCTGATTATAATGCTAGCGCTTCTGTACCCGTTTTCTAACATTCCTTCAGTGCCTGTTGTGTTGCGGAACTGTGGCTTCCTGACCGATATCCGACATGCCACACTGCATTCCATTCACACCAGCAGGCATGGCATGACACAACTATGACTACGTCGCTATTCCCTCACTCTTTCTGCACACACATGCTTCTGTTTCCTGATGAAAGAACAGCATGCCTCGGCCCAGTATACCTGAAGGAGCGTCTCCATCCCCATCCAGCCCTAACACTGAGGTCCAGCTCCGAGGGCCTTCTGGCGGTTCCCTCACTGTGAGAAGTGAGGTTACAGGGAACCAGGCAGAGGGCCTTCTCGGTAGTGGCACCCGCCCTGTGGAACGCCCTTCCACCAGATGTCAAAGAGAAAAACAACTACAGGACTTTTAGAAGACATCTGAAGGCAGCCCTGTTTAGGGAAGCTTTTAATGTTTGATGTTTTATTGTGCTTTTAATATTCTGTTGGGAGCAGCCCAGAGTGGCTGGGGAAACCCAGCCAGATGGGTGGGGTATAAATAAAAAATTATTTGTTTGTTTGTTGGTTGGTTGTTGTTGTTGTTGTTATTATTATTATTATTATTATTATTATCTCTCACAATTCACTGAATTGTGACCACAACCACCCTTTCACCACTGCTCTTCACAGGCTCCCTATAAATATTTCCCATAAGTTAGGGTTGCCATACGTTCAGGAATTCCCAGACATGTCCTCTTTTGAGGGTCCTACATGCCCAACTGGGAGGAAAGTTACATTTTAAAGCAAATGTCCTGGATTTGGGTGGGTGGCTCTGGCTCTGGCACAGGCGACACGGGCTCTGGCACTGGTGTGAGTAGCTCTTTTTTTACCTCTTGAAATACGGCGACCCTACATAAGTGCAATCCTACCTTCCAACCATCCTGCCCTCCCTTCTACAAACCCTTTGATATGTTATCCGCTGCAGCCTCTGAGCCTGAGAAAGGGCTCCAGCTCTACGGCATAGAGTTTCTGTTTCGTTTTGTAAACATTATTCAAATACCCGTCACCTTAATCTGAACAAATCCTTCTCACGTTGTGTGCAGGATTCGCCTGCTTCTCTGATGGTGAGTTACAGGTGCACTTTACCAATCACGAAGGGGTGGGAAAGCAATTTTTTATTGAAGTATGTACTCCACGACAGAACAAATCGTTGCAGCATCGCAGGGTTTTGCTGGTTCCACTTTGGGTAGAACTACCGGTAAGTGTTACGGGAGATACATTGCTATGTGTTATAAGAGATAACTGCTAAAAACACCAGTCCTCCATCTTACCCTCCTGTCTCTGGTAATAATGCACAATATGAGATGTAAGGTCATCTTTTTGTACTTTTCTCCATTCAGACTCTACTTCATTTGCTGCTGTTTATGAAGGCAGAGGAAGCTAAGAGCTGGTTGATCATAGAATCACGGAGTTGTAGAAGGCGCACCAAGGATCATCTAGTCCACCCCCTACAATGCAGGAATCTCAGCTAAAGCATCCATGACGGATACCACAACTAAAACATCCATGCTACCACATCAGATGTATTTTATGCCTACATCCAAGGACAGCATCTGGGGTAAGAGGAGTGATCTGCTTATTGGTGTTTCGCAACTTTGACCTGTTGCAGGACCTTAGCCAGACCTTAGCATAGCATACGCTGAATTCCAGAAAGCAGTCAGTTGCAGGCAGGATGGACGAAGCAGGAACAAGACACTGCTACTGGTAACTTGGTCACTTAGATGTTTACAGCAGACCCTACAAGTTACTATATACAAGAACAGAAACAGATTTTAACTAGCTCTCTCTTAACAAACTCCAAACGACTCACCACACTGACTAAGAAACTATCCAGTCAGTAAGGTCATAAGTCATCATGCCTGTGTGAGACCTCAATCAATAGTAGAGTTGTATCCAAGGTCTCATATCTATAGGCAGAATAACTCCTTTGCTCAGTCATCCTTGGCTTTCGGCCAACTTCTAATTGCTTTGTGTGAAGCTGCACAGAATGGCACATAGTCAAAATCCCAACACTGCTCCCATTAGAAAATTACAACATACAGAGCGCAACAGGCTGAATGGTAATATTTGTAACAAATCTATTTACTGGTTACTTCCTAACATACAGGCCGACCCAGCTGCCTGGACCAACCCACCTGTGTCTGCTACCTATACTAACCAACCTCATCAGCTGTATTGTCCGTGACATTCTGGGGACCGTTCCTTAATCACATTCGAGGACTGCGTAACACAAGAATGTATTAAGAAAGGAAGAAATATATCTGCAGTGGATTTAATTAAATAGGTTATATACCTTCAGGCAGTGGTGTCCAAACTTTTTTCAAAGTTTTGATGAAGTAAAGGGCTGTGGGGGCCGACCAAAGTTGTTGACCTTTTTTTAGGATTGAAGTCGTTGGGCTTCTTTTAGGGTTGGAGTTGTTGAGGGTTTTTTTAGGCTTTTACCCCAGGAAATAAACTGCCACAGTGGCTGGATTAAACCGACCCGAAACGGACATGCCTGTCTTAAGGATTGTAGTTACAGATAGGTAGCCGTTAAGGATTGTATGTGGTGTACATCCTGGACTTGACTCCTATGTTAGGAAGTAACCAGTAAAGAAATTTGTTACAAAAATTACCGTTCAGCCTGTTGCGCTCTATATGTTGTAACTATTGCATCTGTGTAATACGGTATTGTATTTGTTTTGACCCCCATTGGAAAGTTGTCATCCAGTGAGGTCCCACTTAGTGCAGGCTTCTGGCAGGCTTACTAGTGATGACAGTATTTGCTACAAATCTGGCAAGTGGCCTTAACACAATTGGATGTGCTCTAATTACATTGAGGATATTCCTCCCAAATTAGGTTCAGAATTGGCAATACAGTCGATTGATACAGTTGCATACCATTGAAAGAAAAATCCTTGTTGTTTTTTTAAAAAATGGATGATTTTGACATTTGCTTTTATGATGAAGTCAAAGTTGTCATTGTTTCTGATTTATATCCAAATCTCCAAATCCCCATTATGAACAGCCACAGCCAAAGTAGCCTATGATTTATGCAAAGAGAGGGCGGGGAGGCAGCAACTACACAATTTGCCCTGGAATATGATTATTACTATTATTATTTTTTAAAAAACATATTATACTAATTCCCACGCTTTTCCTCTATAATATGCTCTCTGAAAACCGCCTCTCTTCTGCATTATGACTATGAAACCACCACTAGGGGATCTAGAGAATCAATTGGTCGTGTGTCCTCAGACGTTTACATTCTGGCATATTTTAGATGTCATTTTGTTTTTAATTTGGGGGGAAATGAAGCCAGAAGCAGTAGCCCAGGGAGTCTCCACCAAAGAATAGCCTTTAAGAAAATGAAGGCTTTTGCATTGCTTTTCTGCACACAGAGAAAATTGGGTAGCTGTTTTCCCCTCACCATTGTGGCAAAAGCGCCATAGGTAGCTGAACCTCGAATTTGCTTGGGATGCAAAGGCACACACAATGGACCACATAATCTAACAGGGCAAAGGCATGGATGGAGGCCGTGCTGCACTGCGAGATTATGAATAACACTGCACAATCTACTTTGAAAAAGCACATGGCAGGACTAGTTGATGCCTGGTATTTAGTACCAAAGGCAAAAGAGAGAAAATAATGGAAATTCTTGGAAACAGGGGTTAGTCTGGGTGATTATTAGCAGTGTTCAATGGTTGAATAGAACATATTTTAAAAAGTAATTAAAATGGTAAGAGAGTGCATTAGAGTGGTGCCTAAAGGATCCTTTACACATTATTTCACACTTTGCTTTTTTGAGCCATGGAGATTAGTCTTAATGTCAGCATGGGAGCTGGTGCAATATAATGTCTGAAGGCAAAACTACACATTACACTTACTGGGTAGTAGGTAGTCACATTTTTTGATCACTGTTAATTAAATTACAGAGGAGGAAAGGTTTCTGCATGCAGAAAGAGAAGGCTTCATTTCCCCCTCTCCAGTCACTCAGAAAAGAAATTACACCTGTCCTGTGTGACTAGAAACTTTAGGGGAAACATTCCCTAAACAATATGGGCACCATTTTGGGTAGGAACAGAGGTGTAGCAAGCCCAGGTGGTACCCGGTGCGAAGATTTTTTTGTCCCCCCCCCCATCGACAGTTTGGGGTAGGCTTGGGAGTCACGGGTGGGCGCCCAATGTCACCCCCTCAGCGATGACACCTTGGGTGGTCTGCCGCCTTCCTATGCCTCTGCGCCCCACCCCCGCGATTTTCAAGTACCCTGAGCTGCTGGGGGAAGGGGGGAGCTAGGCTGCTTTGCCGGGCGCTGGCAAAGCTGCGCAGCTTGTCCTCTCGGGAGCCACAGCTCCCGTCCATCTCCCTCTTTCCCTCTCTGGCAGCAGGAGCCGCTTATGGCAAGCCAGGGAGGGAGGGAGGCTGGGAGGCCCCCCCCCCCGGCTTGCTGTAAGCGGCTCCTGCCAGTGGCGAAGGGATCCCATCACTGTCCGTATGGTGCTCCAGCGGTGCTGGTGGCAAACCGCTATGCACAACGCATACGTGCGACACCACACATGTGTTGTATGTCGTGGTTTGCTGCCGGTGCTGCCCGAGAGCCATACGGATGGTGGGAGGATCCACTGCTCATGGCTGCAGCTGTGAACAGAGGATCCTCCACAATGTGGCTGCGGTGGCGTGATGGCTGCTCGCACTGACGTGCCTGGGTCAGGGCGGCGGGGCAAGCACCCTGCCTTCTTGTCACCTCCGACCTGGCACCCAGGGTGAACTGCCCCCCCACCCCCACCTTGCGACGCCATTGGGTAAGAATTGCCTTCCCAAGGCTGCTGCTGCTGCTATTATTATTTCAATTAATCAGATGCTTTGTACTAAAACAACAACAAGAACCAACAGTCTCAATGCAACTTTAACTAAAAGTGAAAATGCAGCTTACACACCTCACAGTGTGGTGTTGTGGTTAGAGAGCTGGACTAGGACCTGGGAACCAAGGGTTCAAATCGACTCAGAAACAAACCTTGCTCTGTGACCTTGGGCCTCTCAGCTTAGCCTACCTCATGGGGTTGTTGTGATAATAAATAAAGTGGAGAGAGAGGAAAAGCGCATATGCCACCTTGATTTCCTTGGTGTATAGGTGTGATAGGGATTTAATTATAAAATAACTAAAATCTAATTTGGCCCTACAAGTGTGAGCTCGTAATCCCAATCAATCAATAAATTTGGTGATGGTCGCAGCCACCCCTCCCATTCTATAATATGAGGAGTGAGAATGTTTTCCTACTTTGCCGGATTTATTCTAAGGATTACTAAAAAAAAAGGTAAAAAAAAGGGGGGGGAAATGCATGCAACACACTTGGAACATCACTGAAATCTAAGAGCCCCAGTGTAGTGGACAAAGTACTTGACTTGGACCAGGAAGAGATGAACTTGAATTTCTACTCAGCTATGAAACTTACTGGCTCCCCACCTAAATCATCTCAAAATGTTATCCTGAAGACAAATGGACAGGATGAGAGAAGCACACATGCTTGGGGAAAGGGTGGAATAAACATGTAAGAAATAAATGAATAATATGCCAAGTGAGAGAAAGTATGTTCGTGTTATGTGATTAATGGCACAGACCAAAGATTTATTTATTTATTTATTTATTTTAAGGAAAGGCACTTAATTTGCAACTAGATTAGATGGTAGGAGATATGTGATTGGATTTTTAAAGCAAGCCAAATACAATTACAAAGGTGGAGGAAATCAAATGTGAGCTGGAGTGCTGGAGTGCAGTGTTTAATCTCTTCTCCTGTGCCATTTTCCTGATGTGACTCTCAGCTGTCATGTCTCCTACAGATGGGTGCGAACATCAGCGCAAGAGAAACTGAAGGAGCCCTCAGCATCCCCTTCAATGCCTTCCTGGCCTGAGGATGTGGCTCTCGCGTCATCTTGCGCATGACTCCCCTGTAGCTTTTTGCTCTCCACACCAATGCAGAAGGATGTAACTGCAGAATCAGACAACCGTCTTGTCCCTTACATTCCCATGTGAAAATTTCGAAGTGTGCTTCCCCACTGTGATGTCAGGAGCTCGAGTCAGCAAGAGAAAATGTCTGTCAGTGAAGTTAGTTCCTTTTTCAAAGAAACCAAAGCAGCACAGGCCTCGTGATCCCAACAGTTCTTCCCAGTAGGTCTTGCTCCAATGATTCACATCACTCTCAAAGGCTGCTCCTCTCCAGGGTCTTTCCCAAGCAGTTGCAAACTGCTCCTATGTCCAACCAATCTCTGTGCTGCTCTTTTCATTTCTCTGCTTGTTCTAGGAGACCAGTGGGGAGGGAAGCTGATTGTAGCAGGAGGGGGAGACCCTCTGGATTCTTCAGCAGCCTGTCTCATAGAATCATAGAATCATAGAGTTGGAAGAGACCACAAGGGCCATGGAGTCCAACCCCCTGCCAAGCAGGAAACAATCTCATCATTTCCCCATGGCCATTCTCTTCTCTAGCCTCTCCTTCAGCCTTGGAGTCTTCCTGCTCACTAAACCCTGTTACCTCTTCAGCTTCTGACACCTCCTCCTCCCAGCCTGTTCCTTCTCCCTCTGACCACTCACCATCATCTTACCACTGATTCCCTGGCTCTGAGTCCATGACATGGGATTTGTGAAAGAACACCACCCCATCCCAGTTTGTGATATACTGAAGGAATGGAGGAATTAGCCAGTACAGTGGTACCTTAATTCGTTCTGGAGGTCTGTTCTTAACCTGAAACTGCTCTTAACCTGAGGTACCACTTTAGCTAATGGGGGCCTCCCACTGCTGCTGCTGTTCTCATCCTGAAGCAGAGTTCTTAACCCGAGATACTATTTCTGGGTTAGTGGAATCTGTAACCTGAAGCGTCTGTAACCCGAGGTACCACTATACAGTGGTACCTCGAGTTAAAACGCTTCAGGCTACAAATTCCAAGAACCTGGAAGAGTTACATCGAGTTGAAAACTTTGCCCTAGGAAATCGTGTGCCACCGGCGCAGCTGTAGCAAGAGGCGCCATTAGCAAAAGCACGCCTCTAGTTAAGAACAGTTTCAGGTTAAGAACAGACCTCCGGAACAAATTAAGTTTGTAACTAGAGGTACCACTGTAATGCCAAACGGTTCATCATTTTGCAATGTATGGAACTAAGACATACCATAAACCCAGGTAAATGGATACTCTGTAGCAGTTCTTCCCAATCACAGATCAATCTACTTACTCCGGGAATCAGTATGCCATGATCACATGCACTCCCCAAAGCTTTCCGCAGAGAGGTGCTGGGGTTTCTTCTCCCCCCACATGTTTTTTTCCCAGTGATTTTTAACATGTACCAAGTGCCCATCGCCCAGAGTGTGTCTAAAATAGCAAAGTGGTTTAAAGCTAACTCACTCTGTGAATTTAGTGCAGAGAAACTGCAAAAGGAGAAAGTAATTGACAACTCTGGGGTCATTTGTGTTTGCGGACTCAGCCACTATCTGGCCAAATGTTTGAATGCTGGAAATTGGCTTGTAACCATCAGCTGGAAATCAGTTTGCAATCACCAGCCATACAATTAAAACACAAATCTTGAAATGTAAACAATTCTGGAGTGATACTGTCATTGACATTCAGAAAAGGCTAACAAACTAAAGCAAACCCATTTACGTTTTTATATAAAAGACACCATCTTCTTGAAATTAGCTTTTTCTTAGCTAAAAGCAGACAATTAAAACACGTTTTCTCTTCCAGAGGGAGCAAAGTAAGTAATAATAGAGTCTTAATAGGATTTTTCTTTGCTAGAATGGTTTGGGATGGTTTTATTTTAAGTATAATTAATGGTCATGTAATGGTAATAATGAGCAGGCATGAAAGCCCAGTAATGAGAAAAATTGTGTGTGTGCGTTAGAGAGAGGGAGAAGTGCAAAGCTTTGTGTTTTTCCCCCTTATAGTTAATTCTTGTAGCTCACCAAATACTGTGTGGAGTAGATAATTTAAAAAAAAAAACAAAAAAACAATTGCCTTCAAATTGGGGTTTCAGAGAACCTCAAGGTTCCATGGAATTTTACCTGTGGATAAGCAGGTTTTACCAGACTTATAAATTAAAAAATAAACAGGAGATATCAGAAGTTACTCAAAAGAAAATACAGAATTAGTGGACAAGCTTCCTTGGCAAATAAGACAGCCGACCACTACTAATCTTTCCCAGTAATGCATATCCAGAGGCAGGATAGTGTTGGCTGTGTTCTAGAGTCTACCTTGAGTTCACATGGAGCAGTGGTGATGTCCAACATTAACTTCGTGTTCATCCTAGGACACTCTCCAGAAAGTTCTAAAAGCACAGTGGTTCCATAGCAGACATGAAGGTGGAAAGTCTAAAAACCAATTATTTAGATTCTAGAGCAGTGGTTCTCAACCTGTGGGTCCCCAGATGTTATTGGACTACAACTCCCATCATCCCTGAGCTCTGGCCTTGCTAGCTAGGGGTGATGGGACTTGTAGTTCAACAACATCTGGGGATTCACAGGTTGAGAAAGGCTGTTCTAGAGGATAAAAGCTCACCTTAAAAACAGGAAGGAAGTTGGCAGCAAACACAGAACTACCTGATGACCAAACACTTCCTTTTCAAAAATGCACTTCCATGAACACAACTGAAATCGACGTCACCTTCAAGTGCTAGTCACTAGATCTTACTGATATGTGCAACCAACATTTATTTTCTCTGCTGGGATTTTCAGGAGCATTTCCAGCAAGGGGAATGCCAAAGCAGCACTATGACAGCTCCAGAATACCAGGAAGAGCTGGAGAAGAGATCCTCCATCATCAGCTACACTGTGTGGCTGTGGATGGGAACAGCTCTTCTCCAGAACAACACTAAAATAGAAACAGAGTTCGTGCTAGCATCTCTGTCCACTACAGGAAATTGCCACCTATGTGATTTGTCTAGGCTCAGTCAATGGGTGCATCAAAAAGATAAGTGTACGGTAATATATCCATCTTAAGGACACCTCTCAAAATTATGACTAATGACAAATCACATTCAAGTACTATTGGAATTAGTGGTCACGCTGAAAACCACTTGAGGTAATGAAGTGACCACTAACATCGAGAAGAGCTTCACCTGCAGGGCCAAGAGGCATTCATTCATCATGGATCTCTCCTGACTCTGAGAGCAGAAACAACACACTTTCTTCTCCTCTTGTGTATCTCTTGATAATTGATAGTGCCATGTGTCAAGCTTTGAACGTCATCTTGTTTAATTCCAGCTATAAACTTACCTTCATTTTCTGACTTGGATATTCCTAGACCACAAAGTGTTGAGTGGCATGTTTGCCAAAATCACATGGCAGAGTCCTCTTTGGACTGTACCACTTCAGACTCCAGGCATGTACACATGCATGAAGGGATGGGGAGTTGCATATTTTAAGATCCCCAGTTTTAAATAAACAAAAGCAGAATACCTGACTTCACCGTTTTCTATGTGCAGAGCAATTTGTACATGAGAAAGCATTCAAAAACACAACTCCCACACCTACAGCTTGAAATGACACAGTCCAAGAAGCAAGTGATCGAATAGATCAGCCCGGAGGGCCTCCTGTGTGAGTCCCTATTTCAGGTATCTTAGCTAACATTTCATCAATAGCTTGACACATTTTTCCCGCAGTTAGTCCACCCCTATTGCCTTAGTCTCTTATTTTCTCAGGAGACTGTCAAGAGCACTGGGCATGGGATAGCCTGCAGGGGCAGAGAACAAACTGTGAAGCTTGAAGGGCTGTGAAATTGTGAAGCAAAACTGAGAAGAGAATTAGCAGGTAAGATAGGACTCAGGTGGGAAGAATATAATTGGCAAACCTGAGAGAATGGAGAGACTGGAAGAAGTGACCAGAAGGAGGGAATTGGAAGTGTGTTTGTGTGAGAGAGTGTGAAGGGTAGGACTAGGTGAATCTGTCAATTTCAGCTTCTTTCAATGACTCCTTTTTCACATGACTCCTTTTTAATTCAATTTTGCCTAATATACACATTTTTTTGCATGGCACTCTCCTATAGTGTAATGCATCTTTATATGTTATCTTTACTAATATATGCATTTATGTGCATCCTTTACCCCCAGTGTATGTGTTTTTGTACACATTACTTGGCTGGTGAACCGCATTGCAAAATCTGGAGAAGTGTCAGTTTTGAGGGACGTGGCTGTGTTTTGATTTGTGTATTGTTTCAGAAAGTGTGGATTAGGGAAGTTGGCATCTAAATGTGAACTGAATTGAATTTCTCCCCTCTCCCATGTGTGTGTGTGTCTACTTATGAAGCAGGATGAAAGAGGCTTCTTCTTTCTTCTTCTTTGGCAATCACTTATAGCCGAGTAAGATTGTCTTCCATGAACACGGTCTTAACAGTGAGTCCACAAGTGACTGTGGAGGCCAATTCTGGATCCACACGTCCTTCCACAGTGGGGACATAGGTTTCTGGGTGGGAGTTGATCATGGTGAGGGTTTGCCAAGCATGCCTTCCTCTTAGCACGTTTCTCCCTTTCGTCCTGAGTTTGAGTGTCTTCAAAGTCCATGGCACCTTTGATAAAGGCTGTTCTCCAATTGGAGCGCTCGCAGGTCAGTGTTTTCCCGTTGTTGGTGTTTATACTACATTTTTAAAGAGAGTCTTTAAACCTCTTTTGTTGACCACCAGCATTACGCTTTCCATTTTTAAGTTCTGAATAGAGTAGTTGCTTTGGAAGATGATAATCAGGCATCCAAACAACATCACCAGTCCAATGAAGTTGAAGAATCATTGCTTCAGCACTGGTTATCTTTGCTTCTTCTGGTACACTGGCATTAGTTTGCCTGTCTTCCCAAGTGATATGTAAAAATTTTCAGAGACACTACTGATGGAATCTTTTAAGGAGTTGGAGATGGTGTTTATAAGTGGTCCATGTTTCACAAGCATACAGTAAGGTTGGTAGTACAATAGCTTTGTAAACATGCATTTTGGTTTCCCTGCAAAGTCCCGGTCCTCAAACACTCTGACTTCAATTGGGAGAAAGCTGCACTCGCAGAGCTCAGGTGATGCTAGATTTTGGCATCAGTGTCAGCCCAGGTAGTAGAAGTGATTGACACTTTCCAACATTATACTGTTGAGTTGGTTTTTTGGCACAGCAGAGGGCTTGTTTTGTGCTTGTTGGTGCAGTACTTTGGTTTTTTGGATGTTGACCAATAGGCCAAGCTTTTCATAAGCTTCTGTGAACATATTTAGAATAGTTTGGAGGTCATCCTTTGAGTGTGCACACACTTCGTTGTCATCTGCATACTGAAGTTATGGCATCCTTACTCTTTGCTTTCAGCCTACTCAAATTAAAGAGCTTTCCATCTGTTCAATATATGATTTCTACCCTGGTGGGGAGTTTCCCTTCGACAATGCGTAGGATCATAGCAACGAAAATAATAGAGTTGGGGTGATAACACAACCCTGTTTAACACATGTGTGTGTGTGTGTGTGTGTGTGTGTGTGTTTGTCTACTTATGAAACAGGATGGAAGAGGCACAATGGAGACAAGGGGTTATTATAAAGTTAAGCAGGGATGGGGGAAGCCGGAATTGTTGGGGGGAAAGGAAAGGAGAAAGCAAGGAGGAGTCCACAAGGAGCTGAGGAGAAACATGGCACTAGTGTGTGCTGTGGATCACTATCATATAGGCCTGTGCACTCCATTCAGCTGAAGCATGAATCTCAAACTGAATCGCGCCAATTTGGGGGCAATCTAGGCTTCTACCAATTCATGCTGTGACAGCCTCAGATGGTTCCAGGTTGGGTGAGGCCACACAGAGCAATCCAGGGCTGTCATGGGGTGGGACATCAGCTGGGAAGAAAGAGAGGCAGGCAGGGCCCTGGATCGGGGCAGAGTGGGGCGCGTGCAGTGTGCAGTCCTACTGCCCCCTTTTGTGTGGGGTGCTTCTGACATTCATTTTCTGAACACCTTCTCTCATGCCAAAACCTATCCTTTGAAAAGACTAACTAATATCCTGCTCTTTTTCACAAAACAGCTTCCATTTCCAGGAATTAAAATATACATTAAAATGCGTTAATAAAAAATAACAAAGCGTCACACATTCTCAGCATTTATGCGGAGCATTTAAAGCCGGCGATTGTCGATCAAAGGTGCTTGGCTGTTATCTCTTTCTCGCAGGCATTCATTCAGTCAAAGGCAAAAATTAATGAACCGACATCTGACCTTTTATTCTCTCTCACTGCTTTGTCTCCTTTCTTCCATGAGATGGCGGGTTTGGGGGAGGCTTGTGGTTTGCACTCGACGGCAACTTCCTGGCCCCTGGTTATAATGATTGTTTTCTTCAGTTGGCTTGGGGGGAAAGTTGGAGCCAAAGCTGTTGAAAGGAAATATTTCAGTCTCTTAGCTTAGTATTTCAATTAATTAATTCACAGGTGCTGCATGCCAATATGCTCTCATTTTCTCTCCCCCTCTTTTCCTCACTTCCCTATCCTGTAGTGGTTAAAAGGGATTAAGCTATTAAAATCTCCCTCAGTCTGTTTCTCTGGCGTAGTGCCAGAGCCCATCAAGAGATTTTGAGGGACAATAGCAACACACACACCCTCGACTGCCTGGGCTGGCCTGATGCTATACTGAGGACCCAGCTCAGATGGGCACCCAGAGTTATAGATAAGTAGCATCTGGAGGGGCAGAGATTCCTCACGTCTGCCTTATAATGTGCTCTGCTAAGGCTGGTGACCCAGGTTCTCTTGATTTATTACGGGCAAATCTGCCATCATTTCAGTGGGACCAGTGGTGTAGCGTGGATTGCCAGTGCCCTGAGCATGGCAAGTATTGTGCCCCCAGAGACCCAGCAGCTTCCTCTACAGCAGTGATGGCCAAACTTGGCCCTCCAGCTGTTTTTGGACTACAACTCACATCATCGTTAGCTAACAGGACCAGTGGTCAGGAATGATGGGAGCTGTAGTCCCAAAATAGCTGGAGGGCCAAGTTTGGCCAACACTGCTCTATTGAGTCAGGATCAGCTTCCCTTTGCAGAGATACTGGGGGGTGGGGTGGAGAACACTCATTCTCCCTCGGCACCGCCCCCTTACCTCAACTCTCTCCATTGACTGATAACCCACTTGTCCTTCCATTCCACATTGTCACGGATGCCACCAACAGCACCAGGGGGTGTGGGGTGGGGCAGAGTTCCTTAGCACCTCATGCCGATAGGCTGGAACGAAGAAGCAACAATCTGGTGACCTACTTGAGTGGCAGCCATGGTGCCCTGTGAGCATCAAGCACAGTGGGGAGTGGGACAGGGAATTGGTCAGGAGTGGGCATCTTTCTAAAGCCTGTGCAGAGGGCACCCTACCAACCAGCCATAGCCCAAATCGACTCCTCAGTCCGCCCATGTGAACATTGGGAGATTTTCTGTGTGATTGGGAGGGCACACTAATTTTTCACTTGTTATTACTACTTCCTTTTCCTTTTGAAATTTTGCATCCCTAAGAGTTTTGGCACCCAGGGCAACCACCCCTGTGGACCTGCCCATGCTACACTACTGAGTGAGACTAGGTAGATTGTCCCACAAACACAGGAGTCAGATCAATGGTCCCTCTAGTTCAGCTTATTGACTGGCAGTGACTTGCTGTCAGGCGGCAGAGGAACCAAAACCCACAGCAGATTGCCAGGGACAGATAAGACAAGGAAAAGTCCTTACCAACTGCTTTTTATTCAATATTCACACAGAGAGAGGCTTGGAAATGCAGCCTCTTGGGAAAATGGTGTTGTCCTGAGTAAATCTCCACCCTGCTTATCTCCCACTTTCTAATTCATCAACAGCAACTTCACCCTTATGGTTGCCACTTAGGGCCATCTGTCTCCGAGCTCTTTGCTCTCCTACTTCTAAGGCTCACCAGGTTCTGGGAGATGGAGGGTCTGGAATGCTTTGAAGGTGACCCAGAAACTACAACTAATCCAGAATGTGGCAGCTAGGCTGGTGACTGGGAGCGGCCGCTGAGACCATATAACACAGGTCCTGAAAGACCTACATTGGCTCCCAGTATGTTTCCGAGCACAATTCAAAGTGTTGATGCTGACCTTTAAAGCCCTAAATGGCCTCGGCCCAGTATACCTGAAGGAGTGTCTCCATCCCCATTGTTCTGCCCAGACATTGAGGTCCAGCACCGAGGGCCTTCTGGCGGTTCCCTCTCTGCAAGAAGCAAAGCTACAGGGAACCAGGCAGAGGGCTGTCTCAGTAGTGGCACCCACCCTGTGGAACGCCCTCCCAACAGATGTCAAAGAAATAAACAGCTACCTGACATTTAGAAGACATCTGAAGGCAGCCCTGTTCAGTGAAGTTTTTAATGTGTGACATTTTAATGTATTTTAAATCTTTGTTGGAAGCTGCCCAGAGTGGTTGGGGAGACCCAGCCAAATGGGTGGGGTACAAATTAATAATAATAATAATAATAATAATAATAATAATAATAATTACTACTACTACTACTACAGTGGTACCTCTGGTTACATACTCTTCAGGTTACATACGCTTCAGGTTACAGACTCTGCTAACCACAGAAATAGTACCTCGGGTTAAGAACTTTGCTTCAGGATGAGAACAGAAATTGTGCTCCGGTGGCGCGGCAGCAGCGGGAGGCCCCATTAGCTAAAGTGGTGCTTCAGGTTAAGAACAGTTTCAGGTTAAGAACGGACCTCCGGAACATATTAAGTACTTAACCCGAGGTACCACTGTATTATTACTATTATTTCTAGTGACAAAGTGTCAGCCAGCTGCTGCTCCAGCTCTGTCTGCTCCTCCTCTCCCATTATTTCCCAACTTTCCCCCTCATCTTCCTCTGAGCTGTGACCTCTCTCAAACCCCTGTTGTACAGTGGTACCTCGGGTTACATATGCTTCAGGTTACATAGGCTTCAGGTTACAGACTCCGCTAACCCAGAAATAGTGCTTCAGGTTAAGAACGGACCTCCAGAACGAATTAAGTACTTAACCCGAGGTACCACTGTAATTCTGAACTGTCTCCTTCTCTGGAAGGGTCAGGCTGGGGAGGCAGCCACCCCCATTCCTCCTCTGTCCAGTCCCTGACACTTGCCAGGGTTTCAGACAGGCGTCTCTCTTTGCCTGGAGATGCCAGAGATCAAACTTGTTACCTTCTGCAAGCAAGGCAGATGCTCTATCACTGACCTACGGCCTTCCCCTCCCCAACTGTCCCCCTATCCCAGCAGCGTATTCTTAATAATAAAATGTAAACAGAGCAACCTTCTTAAGTACACACCCAAAATCCTCAACTCGGCGCTGGTGTAAACGGCTCCGTGCTTGTTTTCGGCTACGCACTGGTACATTCCAGCATCAGACTGATTGACACTGTGGATCAGCAGTACACCATTAACCATCTCAATCCTGCTCTGCAATGAAACAGGAAAATAATTCTACAAAAGCAAACAAAACCAGGAAGGTTTGTCGGGTTTTCAGCTTTACAGAATATAGGAAGAGGGGGGCAGGTTCATATAAGTGAACATGCACAAAAGTAGCTTCCTGAATTTAATTGTGGTGGCTGTCCTTTTGCTTCACCCTTTATGACAGTGCTGAAATATTTTAGACGCTGAAAAGCGCACATAATGGTTATGGTCTGGGATGATCTTTCAGCTGAAGTGTGATCAGAACCCGATGGCTGCATGAAATATCACAATTCTAACTGGCTGACTCACTGCTGCCTGCAGTCTCTTATGCTTCAGACCTGTCTCATTTGAGATTGAGGATCTTAGTACAGAGCTGAAAGTTTTCTTCCCCTGTGAAAAAAGGCTTCCGTTTTCCTGCTTTGTCCTCAGAGGATTATTAAGAATTTCTGGAGAATTTCAGTGGATGCAGGATTTGCCCTACTTTTACAGCATTCCCACAGCATTCAGCAGCCTCCCTGGCTGCTTGAACTTCCTGATTTGAAAAAGCTTCACAGAAGGAGTCAGCATTCCTGGGGATTCAAATGAAGCACAGGCAACCCAGACATATGGATGCCAGAATCCGTCAGTTTCAATTTTTCATTTTGTCAATCTTAGGTTCAGTTCTCTACATTTCAACATCATTTCCCCCCTTCTTTTTTATGTCCTCATCAGGATTTGGGTGTGAATTGCTCCCAATATGCATATTTTTGTACGCAATTTCCCAAAATACAATTCATTTTTCTATGCTATTTTCACTAATGTGTGCATTTGAATACACACGTCATGTATGCAGGTGTATAATGTATATGAGCATTTTTGTAAACATCAGACATCTGGAGAATTGCAGTGCAAAATTCAGAGAGGAGTGAATTTTGAAAGATGGCTAAGCTATGTTTTAGTTCCTACAGTATTTTGAAAAGTACAAATCAGGCAGGTTCACTTATAAATGCAGACTGAACTGGATTTCCCTCCACCCCTTCCCAGAGGGCTGCAGACCAGTGGTTCAATGATTTGTTGAATCATTTGTTCAATGATTTGTTCAATGAAATACCTGCCTCAAAAGCAAGGTAAGCACAACACAAACCCTGACCCTGAAAGGAATGTGCTCAGAAAGCAAAGCAAAACTAACTGCACACTTACCTCTGGCCAGAGAGGTGTTCCGTTTTTCAGCCATCGATAGGTGGGTCTTGGCTTTCCAGTAGCTTTGCATTCCCATCGGAGCTGATCTCCACTGTCTAGCTGGGTATCATTAAGCCTCTCCACCCAATGTGGGTATGCTGCCAAAAATAACAGAACAGGATCACAGTGCTTGAGACTGCTGGAACTATAGCTAAGTCTATGAAGACATGAAATGCCATTGTGTACATTTGTTTTTAAACTGCTGCCTTTGCATTTTGATAAATGTTACATCTACATGGGTCATATCCAGTGCTGCAGTTCCACTGGTACAGCACACTTCTGTGCATAAAGTAAAGTTTCTTTTCCCCCTTCTGTCCCCCTCCTCTTCTTCCATTACCCTGCACCCTCAAAATCAGTTCCGGAGGGTTGGATACAACCCCTTGTTTTCAAAGTTTGATTTTATCAGCATTTTCTTCTGCATATTTTATATTGCTTCATGTAAGCTGCTTAGAATATTTTTGTTGATTAAGTGGTGTATTGATCTTATTAAGTTACCCAGCTCCTTCAAACTTTCCTCATAAGGCTTGGCTTCCAGATGCTTGATCATCTTGGTTGCCCTCCTTTGCACACGTTTCAGCTTGGCACCCAGAACCAGAAACAGTATTCCAGATGTGGTCTGACCAAGGCAGAATCGAGGGGTACTATTACTTGCCTTGATCGGGACACTATACTTCTGTAGGGGTGAGAAAACTACCTTCCACTATTATCCCTGTTTGGGTCCATTATCCAATCTGTTAAGGTCATCTTGAATCCCGATTCTGTCTTCAGCAGCATTGGTTACCCCCTCCCAGTTTGGTGTCATCTACAAATTGGATGAGAATCCCCTCAATTCCTTTATCCAAGTCATTTATAAAGACATTGAACAACAACGGTTCCAGGACAGAACCCTATGGCACCCCAATTGTCACTTTCCTCCCCAGGATTATGAGGAACCATTAGTGAACATTCTTTGGGTGCAGCTGCAAATCCACCTAACAGTTACCTCATCCAGCCCACATATTAACTACTTCTTCACAATAAGATTATGGGGGACTTTATCAAAAGCCTTACTGAAATCAAGATACACAGCATCCCCCTGATGATCCACCAAGTTTGTAAAACAAAGAGTCCAACACTCTGTTCTTACAATGGCCAGCAAGGTGCCCATGGGAAGCCCACAAGAGAGAGCTGGATGCAACAGCAATCTCCTCTTCTGTGGCTCCTATGGTATTCAGAAGAATGCTGTCTTTGACCCCAAACACACAAAAACACACCAATTATGAGCATTTTAAGAATCATCTCTCTCCCTCTCTCTCTCTCTCTCTGCTTCTGCCGTGTTTTCAGAGTACTCCCAGATTTGTGTGAAAAAGACTCTCCTCCTGAAGAGAGGGGAGTGGTTGTGGGCGGGAGCCCGAGCCCCGCCTCTAGCAGGGGGCATTAGCCCCCTGCCTCCCACTCACCTGGCTGGCGCCCACGCCCATCGGCAGGCACCCAACCAGGTGCCTCCGAGGGGGCGTGTACAGCAGCCTTAATACTGCGGCGCCAGCTCCTTCTCAGCCTCACTCTTCGTCGTCCCGTCGCGATTCACCCACCCTCCACTCCCTTTGAGCTCAGGGTCTTAGTTTTCCTTGGCCTTGCTATGGACCTTAGGTTGGTCACCCTGGTTGTCCAGGGGGCCTGGTAGGAATTTTTCCATTTGGCATTAGGCTTTTTGGTTTTTTCGCCTACCTCGTAGCAATCGTCACAACTTTCGTGGCATTGGTGGGTAGGTTAGGCATTGGAATAATGTGTTGTGATGTGTCGAAGAGCTAGGTGTGGCCATTGCCTATGCCTTCAATTTTTGGGTATTCCGTTAAAGGAATCTGGCAGTCGTGTATTCTGTCCGATGCCTGCTTGGCGGGAGGCCATGGCATGACCCTCGGTGACATCAGGGGAGAGCCTATAGTTGGATTAGCATCAACCGGCTCCACCTACTAGTGAATAAACCTCCCTTGTTTCAGACTCACCCCTCTCTGAGGGGGTGGAGTCAGCTAACATAATCCAATGCCTAAGCCAATACCTTTTCACTTGCTGTAATCAATAAAGTTGTGGCCTTTTCTTGCCCATTAACCTTATATCACGTGTCCTTGTGTATTCATTCCACTTTGGGGGGGATCGGGTCCTCGAACCACAACTCTCACTTTCCATCGCGAGCCGTAGAAGAATCGTTGAGGGAAGCAACATTTGATTCATACTGTGCCTGAGTATTAATTAGCTGAGCAAATTCACATTCCATACCAGGTGATTATGAGTTTTGGCAACAATCATTCATTCACAGGGAAGAATCAACGTTTGTTGTCGGGAGCGCCCCAGCATAAATTGATTTCTGCATGGAATATTGTCTGCACAGAGCTAGTGCAACAGCATTATCTGAGCTTATACCATTCTCTGGCCTTTACTCCTTTCATTTTCTGTGTAAAGCTTCTTGTGGTCTGGGGAATTCCTAGCTCTGTAGAGTACGCTGCCTGTCAGCCTAGCTCTGAATACGATTCCCCCAGTCAACACAATGGTTAAGCAACAGAAGCTGATGCTGTAGGCTTGAGGCCTTAATAACTAGCTATGCTACAGATGCCAACTTCCAAAGAGAAAAAAAGCCTTCTCAAATTAATAAGGCTTAACTCATTAATCCAATGCACTGAAGAGGAAAGCTTTTAAATCTCTTCTGTGTGGCACCGCAGAGTATCAGATGTCAATGGCCTTGACATCAAGGAATGCAGAATAATATATCTGGCAGGGTTGGTTAGCAATAGAGAGTTAGCACAGCGATGGATCTATTTTGGACAGAACAAAATCAATAAAGCACTTTAATAGCAGTCCTTGTGCTGGACAGAATTTAAAAAATAAATCTTATAATCTGTTTGGTATTTGACCAGTCACCAATCAGTGTTCCAAGAAGCTGCAGGAAAGGCATGGCAGTTCTTCCCGGGGATATAGGTTGCAAGGAATAGACATCATACTGGCATTTAGGCTGCAGTTATATGAGTGCTTAGCTGGGAGTAAGTCCCAGTGAACTCAGTGGTATTGACTTCTGAAGAAACTTGTATGGGATTGTGCTGTTAGTTCTGCATCTGAAGGCAAGGGTTGGGCATCCATGCAAGCACATATTATGACAAAATATTATGAAGGCTGGGATTACATGTCAATACCCCAGAAGCACTGCTTGAAAACATCGCCCTGGGTTTAAAATAATAGTAACTGGTTGCAGTAATTCATAGAATTGTAGAGTTGGAAGGGACCACGAGGGTCATTTATTCCAACCCCCAGCAATGCAGGAAGCTTTTTGCCCAACACCAACATGGAGCTCAAACCCACAGCCCTGTAAATAAGAGTCTCAAGCTCTATGGAGTGAACTGAATATTTGACCAATTGTTCTGTCAGAACAACGGAGTAACAACTTTTGATAACTTAAAAGAGTGACCATGGATTGTTGGGAAGCAGAATTAATTCTTTTATTGAAATTGATTCCTGACCCTGAAATTCCCAACTTTTATTTGATTTATTTAACAACAGGGTCCCAAGGGCTCCAAATGTCTTCAGAGTTCTCTTCTTTTTTTCATCTTCATCATCATCATCATCATCATCATCAGTGAACAGATCCCCTGAATAGTGTCAACACTGATTACAGACTTGTTGACAGCAGCAAAATGAGCGCTTACAAAAAAACCTATATTTTAAATGCATTTGTAATCATCATCATCATCATCATCATCATCATCATCTTTATTGTCATTGCCCCCTCTCGGGGACAACGAAAATTACTTGGCTGCTCCGTACTTTTCTGTGTGTAAGACCAGGTTTTTGTTTGTTTGTTTTTGTTTTTTACTGAAAAATAAGGTTTAAAAACTGGGGCGTCTTATACATAGGTAGTGGCTGACGGGTGATTGGTTGCAGTTGTGAGCTGTAGACTGTCATTGGCAATTTGTCGTGTGATTGGTGGCTGCGGCAAGGGCTCTTTGTACAGTGGTACCTCGGGTTACATACGCCTCAGGTTACATACACCTCAGGTTACAGACTCCACTAACCCAGATATATTACCTCAGGTTAGGAACTTTGCTTCAGGATGAGAACAGAAATCGTGCTCCAGCGGCGCAGTGGCAGCAGGAGGCTCCATTAGCTAAAGTGGTGCTTCAGGTTAAGAACAGTTTCGGGTTAAGAACGGACCTCCGGAACGAATTAAGTACGTAACCAGAGGTACCACTGTATTGGCTGTGGGAAATGGGTGTGTGATTGGTTGCTGTGTCAAGGGCTGCTGAGGATTGGCTGCTGCTGCGGCAATTTTGCTTGCTATTTACTTCCGCTGTTGGTGATCGGGCAGACGCTTGTAGCAGACATGAGCGATTGCTGGCGAGTGGGGTGAGCAATTGCAACTGTTGGGTTAGTGATCTACTGCATCCCCCCCCCCCAAGCTCAACAGCTCCAATCTGGCCCAAAAAACAGCTCAACAATTTTGGGCAATTTTCTGAAATTAGAGTCCCCCCAAAAGGGGGCATGTTATACATGGAAAAGTACAGTATATCCAGCCTCAAGGGCTTTCCAAGGGTCTCCAGTCTGGGCACTGACCAGACTCAGATCTGCTCAGCTGTCACAATGTGGCAGACATCATTTTAAAAGGGGCATTTCCCCCTATTTTCTGTTACATTAAATAATTGGTTGCATTGATTAAACCTTTATGAGCCTGCATGTGGCAAAAAACAATAATAACTCTTAAAAAATATTGGGCAGTATTCAACTTTCCTGTCCTGCTACTGCAAGAGACGTCTGTCTGCAGAATGGAAATCACAGCTTCTCCCCCCAAGCAATCCCTGATCCACCCTCAAAACCTGCTTTGGAAGGCTGGGGGCAAATATCCACTGAAAAGGTAATGTTTTACTTATGTCCCCAGCTCTGTTGTATCTTTATGCTTTTTTCTTGTACTTTGACACCATGGTTTTAAATTGTTGTAAGCTTCCCTGGGTGGCACATCAGCACTAGAAGGTTGGGGTCAAAATAACCATATGTTGCACTTAAGCCAGAGGGAGAATGGCTTTGCTAAGGCCACCAAGTGGCTAAGGAGAGATTTGAACCAGGGATTATCCAATTTACAGCACAGGCGGTACATATGTGCTTGCATGAATTTATGCTTGCAAATCATTCCGCATTTTGAATTTTGTATATGCATGACTGCCATGACTTGTAGGGAAAGGGCAGAGAAGCTATCCTTTAGAAATGGCTGCTTATTAAGTAGGACATCATTATTTCAGAGTCTTGAAATTTTCTGAGTGCAAATAAACAATTCCAACGAAGAAAATGATTTGCCATCAAGTTGATCTGTGTGCACAACAGACAAGTTGTGCAAAGCAACAAGTGTACAGACGTTCGTCATGGTTTGCTGTTTTGCTTATGACCCTTGGTTTAAGTACGATGTGAGCACATTGTGTGCTCACTGGAAGGACAGATCGTGAAGCTGAGGCTCCAATACTTTGGCCACCTCATGAGAAGAGAAGACTCCCTGGAAAAGACCCTGATGTTGGGAAAGATGGAGGGCACAAGGAGAAGGGGACGACAGAGGATGAGATGGCTCAGTTGGTTAGATGACAGGATGGCTCAGTTGGTTACAGTGTGGTGCTGATAATGCCAAGGTTGCAGGTTCGATCCCTGTATGGGACATCTGCGTATTCCTGCATTGCAGGGGGTTGGACTAGATGATCCTCAGGGTCCCTTCCAATTCTATGATTCTATTCTATTCTATAGTTGGACAGTGTTCTCAAAGCTACCAGCATGAGTTTGACCAAACTGCGTGAGGCAGTGGAAGACAGGAGTGCCTGGCGTGCTCTGGTCCATGGGGTCATGAAGAGTCGGACACGACTAAATGACTAAACAACAACGAGCCAAGCACCCTTCATTAACCATGGTTTTTTTTGGCTCCCTCACCCAAGAAGCTCATAGAGTTACAAAGGCTTGATGCAGGAGCAGCAGCAAAACAAAACAAACTTTGGAGATGCAAGCCATGGTTTATTTCATCATCTGTGAAACAACTGATTGTTTGTTAAACAAACCATGGCATGGTGTTATGTGTGAAGCAACCCATTATGTATATATGCATGAGAATAAATGTACAATAGAGGGGAGAAAGGACATGATTTATCATTGTTTACTAACTGCCTTGTCTAACTGTAATATTTCCTCTGTATATGTTTACATTTATGGTAAGCTGCTTAGGTCCGCTGATGTTTAGAAAGCTAAGAATGCATATTAATAAATCAGTTTAAAAAGTAGCACTAACCACTAAATTACAACCCTTTTTATCAAGGAGCTTCTTCAGAAAATAATAACTCAATTAGGATGGAACGAGAAGGCTACCTCCAAATAGTAAACTGCTGGAAAGTGATAGATTGCATGTGCATTTCTGGTGCCCTATGCTCTTGGTTAACACTTTAAAGCATTTAGGTTTGTCTGATGAAGTGAAGAGGATATTCTATTGTTGAGGATGATCAAAGTTTATTTGCAATAGTCAAGTCCATTAAAGAAATGTAATTCAAGCAAGTGGGGTCAAACTATCAAAGAGGGATGATCAATGTTACCTTACTTTTGGTGAAAATAATACTAGGCAAATAATGGAAAGGAAAAAGGATTCCTACAATAGAGCAATTGTTAACATAATTATGGCAAATGGCAAAAATTAAACTATTTTTATATGTGACGAACAGAAAGGAGCTCAAGCAAAGACCCTCCTTGTGATAAATGGGCATCGTTGGCCATTTATGAGAAGGGAAAAATTAATGAGACTAACCAAGTCAGCCAATTGTTCACTTTAATTAGAACATTAAGCTTGCACTGATAAGATGTTCGGGTCTGGAGTGTTTTGCTGGCATGTAATTACTAAAATGCTGTTGGTACTATTTAAAATAATAATAATACAGAAACACACAGTTTAAAGTAATACAACATAACCCAGTTTAGAAGGATTCAGAGACTGTACTTTAGAGCAAAAGCGTGCCCCTGGTTCTGCAGTCCTGCACAAAACACTGTCCCCGAGTCCAGGTTTCAGAATCATGCATGAGTAGAAACATGTCCTGACAATTCTTATTTCTAGGAGATAAGGATCTTGCAACTCTCATTTATGCATCTGCAGCCAAAGAATTAATGCAATCATTCTGGTCCATGGGGGGTGGGGGATTGAACAGGAACATTACAATTATATAAAGTTATTGCACTCCCCGCCCCCCATTTGGATTGATGCCTCGCTAATCTCAAGATCACTTACTGCAGTTCCCTGGAAGTGAGGATGGATGGATCTATTTCTGGTTCATACTTCTAACCATAATTCCAATCCATGGTTTCTGCATTAATCGTAGGTTTATATATATATGGTAAAGGTACCCATGACCATTAGGTCCAGTCTTGGGCAACTCTGGGGTTTTGGCGCTCATCTCGCTTTACTGGCCGAGGGAGCCAGCGTACAGCTTCTGGGTCATGTGGCCAGCATGACTAAGCTGCTTCTGGCAAACCAGAGCAGCGCACGGAAACGCCGTTTACCTTCCCGCCAGATTGGTACCTATTTATCTACTTGCACTTTGCCATGCTTTCGAACTGCTAGGTTGGCAGGAGCAGGGACTGAGCAACGGGAGATCACCCCGTCACAGGGATTCGAACCGTCAACCTTCTGATCAGCAAGCCCTAGGCTCTGTGGTTTAGACCACAGTGCCATCCGCATCCCTACACACACACACACACACACACACACACACATATACACATAAAGGTCCCCTCAAATTATATAAATGCATGTTTAAAGTTTCTTTTCTCTCAGTATATATATATATATTGATGAATTTGCAAAGACACAACGCAGGGCAGTGATGGAAAGGCCATGGCCCTGCAAAGGTGGACAGACTCCAACTGCCATCACCGTCAGCTAGGGATAGAGGAGAAATTCAGCTCAGTTCTCATTGAAAGACAAACTTCCCAAATTCACAGTATCCAAAACAATATCTGGATAGCTCAGTTGGTAGAGCATGAGGCTCTTAATATCAGGGTTGTGGGTTCCAGCCCCATGTTGGGCAAAGAATTCCTGCATTTCAGGGGGTTGGACTAGATGAACCTTGTGGTCCCAACTCTATGATTCTATGTGGACTAGAACACAGCCACCCTTTGAAATTTGTACTTTTTTGAATTCTGCAGTGCAACTCGCCAACCAAATAATATGTACAAGACATGCATCTAAATGCATATGTTAATAAGAATAACATAAAAGAAAAAGTATCCTGGAAGAGTGCTTTGCATATCCAGGCAAAAATGCACACAAAATGTGTATCCTAGGAGAAAAAATCAAACTAAAGAGCAAATAAATATTCTTATTTTAAAAAATAATAATTTGTAAGTTGTTTCGTAAATGTGGAGAACTGAATTTAAAATTGAATTCTTTCTGTTTTGCTCTCCCCCCCCCCCAATTGAAAGCTTCACCCCACTGTAGCCCCAGCAAGTGGTCTGGCAAGATGGGAGTTATAGTCTGGTAACATATAAAGGGCAAGGGGAAAAGTAAAGGTAAAAGACCCCGGATGGTTAAGTCCAGTCAAAGGTGACTATGGGGTTGAGGTGCTCATCTTGCTTTCAGGCTGAGGGAGCTGGCGTTTGTCCACAGACAGCTTTCCGGGTCATGTGGCCAGCAGGACTAAACTGGTGCAACAGAAAACCGTGATGGAAGCCGGAGTGCATGCAAACACCATTTACCTTCCTGCCACAGTGGTACCTATTTATCTACTTGCACTGGCGTGCTTTTGAACTGCTAGCTTAGCAGGAGCTGGGACAGAGCAATGGGAGCTCACCCTGTTATGGGGATTTGAACCGCCGACCTTCTGATTGGCAAGCCCAAGAGGCTCAGTGGTTTAGACCAGAGCGCCACTTTGGCTACTGCCATTCTAGGCTGTACACAGTTCAGATGAGGCCATGGGGAGGTCCAGCAAAATGGGTCAGCAGCCTGCCTGAGCTGAGTTGTGTGTCCTTAAACCAGTCTCTTCTGACACACTCAGGCATTCCTCAGCAGAAAGGTCAATGTGGAAGTGATTCCCCAGAGACATAAACTTGGAGGGGCACCCTGAGCAGGCCATGAAATCAACTAGAATGCTGGGCTGAGCAACAGCAACAAGCTCCCGACAAATTGCAAGCGATTAAAATGACATGCCGGAAGAAATATTAACAACCTCAGATATGCAGATGACACAACCTTGATGGCAGAAAGTGAGGAGGAATTAAAGAACATTTTATTGAGGGTGAAAAAGGAGAGCGCAAAATATGGTCTGAAACGCAACATCAAAAAAATGAAGATCATGGCCACTGGGCCCATCACCACCTGGCAAATAGAAGGGGAAGAAATAGAGGCAGTGAGAGATTTTACTTTCTTGGGCTCCATGATCACTGCAGATGGTGACAGCAGCCATGAAATTAAAAGACGCCTGTTTCTTGGGAGAAAAGCAATGACAAACCTAGACAGCATCTTAAAAAGCAGAGACATCACCTTGCCAACAAAGGTCCGTATAGTAAAAGCTATGGTTTTCCCAGTAGTGATGTATGGAAGTGAAAGCTGGACCATAAAGAAGGCTGATCACTGAAAAATTGATGCTTTTGAATTATGGTGCTGGAGGAGACTCTTGAGTGTCCCATGGACTGCAAGAAGATCAAACCTATCCATTCTTCAGGAAATCAGCCCTGAGTGCTCACTGGAAGGACAGATCCTGAAGCTGAGGCTCCAATACTTTGGCCATCTCATGAGAAGAGAAGATTCCCTGGAAAAGACCCTGATGCTGGGAAGGATTGAGGGCACAGGGAGAAGGGGACGACAGAGGACGAGATGGTTGGACAGTGTTCTCGAAGCTACCAACATGAGTTTGACAAAACTGCGGGAGGTAGTAGAAGACAGGAGTGCCTGGCGTGCTCTGGTCCATGGGGTCATGAAGAGTCGGACACGACTAAACAACAGCAACAAAAATGACATGGGAGGAGTAAAACACAGTTTTTTTAAAGGCGAGAAAAATAACCCAGAAAACTAGAAGCCTGCGAAACATCTTGGGCCTTGCCAAATCGAACATGAAGTGTCTTCTGTCACTTGCAGGGCTGGACGTCAAGCCAAGTGGCCAAGACAGAAGCAGTGAATGTTTTACAGAGTGTCAGCTGTATCAGGCAATCATGGTACATCTGGTTGTCAGCATTGGGTAAGCTGGGAATCAAATCGGCCTGTGATTGCATGAGAGCAGACAGGCTGACTCTGTGCATTCTTGGGCATTCCCCAAAGCATCCATGGTGAACTGGATCAAATTCAACTGACAAACTGAGCATGATTAAGGCAGACAGGAAAGCTAGTACCTAAGGATGAATTGCAAATCAGAGCATTCCCCAGAATGACAGGTTTAATCCCAATACCCTGTCTGAAGCTCTTCAAGGGATGGTGTGTAAAAGATGGCTGTTTAACTGTAAGTCTGCGAACCTATAGAAAGGAACCTGGAGCGATGCCAGGCTCTTATAGCCAAGGCTTGTTTCTGAAGCTAAAAAACCCATAATTCTCTGAAAATAAGGTTAGTGCACTCAAAAGCAATGGTCAAAACTATTGTTATCAGATTTAGCCATGTAAATTATGGGTGGGGTGAGAATATTAGGGATGGAGCAATAATACTGCTAAATTCATTTGTTTCTGGCACTTATAATGCATCTATATATAAAAAAATCTTTTGGGGTCATTCAGTACATTTAATATAGGGATGCGGGTGGCGCTGTGGGTAAAACGTCAGTGCCTAGGACTTGCTGATCGTAAGGTCAGTGGTTCGAATTCCCGCGGCGGGGTGAGCTCCCGTCGTTCAGTCCCAGCTCCTGCCCACCTAGCAGTTTGAAAGCACCTCTAAGTGCAAGTAGATAAATAGGTACCACTTTATAGTGGGAAGGTAAACGGTGTTTCTGTGTGCGGCACTGGTGCTGGCTTACCAGTTGCAGCTTCATCACGCTGGCCACGTGACCCAGAAGTGTCTTCGGCCAGTGCCGGCTCCTGGCCTCTTGAGCGAGATGAGCGCGCAACCCTAGAGTCGG
This sequence comes from Podarcis erhardii, assembly GCF_964252035.2. Classification (NCBI taxonomy): domain Eukaryota; kingdom Metazoa; phylum Chordata; class Lepidosauria; order Squamata; family Lacertidae; genus Podarcis; species Podarcis erhardii. Next base: position 20,117,238 of record NC_138508.1, on the reverse strand, counting down.
TCACGACTGGCCCGTACGGGCAGGGGTACCTTTACCTTTACCTTAATACATTTAATAAGGTCACTGTATGTAATAAGAGCCTCAAGAAAACATGCAATCCAAGCTCATTTCCAGGTCCTTAAGATTTTGGAGGAGAGATTCGGGCACATACTGGAAAGTGAAGTTTGTGCAAATAAAATGGATTAAAATGCTCTATCGCCTTGACGCAACATATCCACTTAAAAAACACAACACATTTTCATAGATAGAAAAGAGATGGGGAAATGCCCTGAATCCTGTGGAAATTAATTAATTAATACAACTGGTTAACAGAAAGATGTATAAACAAGCAAATCAGGGTGAATTCAGGATAGATGCTTGCTGCTGCGTATCCTCCCAGCAAACAAATAAGGGGGGAAAATGCTCAGTAAAGACTAGACATGTGGTTGTGTCCAACTAATTTTTAGTCACAGTAGACCCATTGGGCTCAAATTAGTCATGACCATTAATTGGAATGGGTCTATTCTGAGTAAATATTAGCCGGATATTACTCATGGTGTAACCTCCTTGTAAGATTTGTGCAATAAATTAGGAGAGTGAACTGGCCCTCAGTAGGGCACAGTTCTCAGATGATTGAAACTAGCTCTGTGCAGACCTCCTCCTGGTCAGATTGCAGAAAGCTTCAATGAACTCAGTTGGACTTACACATGAGTAGGGACAGTTTCTTGCATTTGGTTTCTGACTAGTCACTGATTTGTAGCCAGAAGTTAAGACGGAGCAATTTTGCTATATTCATAAGCTAAACTTCATGCATATGGTGAGATTGTTCAGTCTTAACTTCTGCTGAAATATGAAATATCCCATCTGTATTGGCATTCTGCCGGCTTCTGAAGGCAGGCCTGTTTACACAGGCATCCAACCTGTTTCCTGTTTGAAATAGTGTCTTGTTTTAATTGGATTATTCCATATTTTAATAATAACATGTTTATATTTTAATGTTTTAATGGGATTGTCTTATTGTGAATTTTAATTGTGCGATGTTTCTATTTTGATGTTTGTGTAATTGTGTTATTTACACCTGTAAGCTGCTTAGAAGCTCATTCAGTATTAAGCAAAATGATTAACAACAACAACAACAACAACAACAGTAGCAGCAGCAACAACAACATACTGTATACTTGCAGCTGTCCTCTGAAGACATTCCTTCCACGTGAGTTTTCGGCCTTACATTCATATGTCCCTGCATCTTCCAGCTGCACATTTGGAATTTCAAGAACCGCCTGGGACTTCCGCAGGCGGGCTTTGCTTGGATTGGGGCCATTCACTTTCCTCCATGAGATTGTTGGAACTGGGCTGAAATACAGAGTGAAGTCATGATTAGCTCTGATGCTATTAAGAGTATAGATCCTGTTACCTGCTAATTTAAGTACTTAATCGTCTAAGCAGCAATAAAGTGTAATCACAATTAAGGCTCATGAACTGCCTGATATATTTCACTTTCTACTGAGAATATTTAATAAGTTCCGCTCTGTCATGGACACTTCCTGGCTATTTGGAAGTACGTTTCCCCCCTCCCACAGCTATTAAACTATGGAACTTAAAATGAACATATATTATCTTTCACGAGCTCAGAGAAAAGCATCACACACTGAAATCTTGATTCAAAGACTGATTTGGGCTGGGGCTGTGTGTTAACATTCCTCATGTACAGTGGCACCTCAGATTAAGTACTTAATTCGTTCCGGAGGTCCGTTCTTAACCTGAAACTGTTCTTAACCTGAAGCACCACTTTAGCTAATGGGACCTCCCGCTGCCGCTGTGCCACCAGAGCATGATTTCTGTTCTCATCCTGAAGCAAAGTTCTTGACCAGAGGTACTATTTCTGGGTTAGCGGAGTCTGTAACCTGAAGCGTATGTAACCCGAGGTAGCAGTGTATTCCAGTTTATCTAGGAGAACTTCTAAAATAAATGTCAGAACTGGAGCATTCAGAGTTTATCTCAGCTTACAGTTTCTCTAGCGCATTTGCATCCCTCCCACCCCAATCTATGTTTCCAATTCATATTTCCACATGAATAAAACACTGCAAAAACAGAAAGGGAAGAGGAGGCAATCTTCAGGGAATTATGCATACAATTGCATCGGGATTCTTTTATGCAACAGGGATAGACACATACAGTCCTGCACATTGGTGGAAAACAACCACCGCGCTGGGCGAACAAAAAAGGAATATTGATGCACATGCATTGGTAATGTAGAGGATGTGTGTGAGATTGAGATACAGAGAGAGAGGGTATTATAAAGGAACTGAAGAAGAAGAGTCTACATTTCATATCCCGCTTTATCAGTACCCGAAGAAGTCTCAAAGCACCTAACATTTTCCATTCCCTTCCTCCCCCACAACAAACACTCTGTGAGGTGAATGGGGCTGAGAGACTTCAAAGAAGTGTGACTGGCCCAAGGTCACCCAGCAGCTGCATGTGGAGGAGCGGGGAAGCGAACCTGGTTCACCAGATTACGAGTCCACCGCTCTTAACCACTACCCCACACTGGTGTAGCTACAGTGAACTCCACTGGCATATGTAGAGAGCCAGTGTGGTACACTGGATACAGTGCAAAACTAGGGTCCAAGAGACCAGGGTCAAAAGCCACACTCAGGCATGAAGCTTGCTCTGGAGGGTAGGACCCGAACCAATGGCTTCAAGTTACAAGAAAGGAGATTCCAACTAAACACCAGGAAGAACTTTCTGACGGTAAGTGCTGTTTGACAGTGGAATGGACTCCCTCGGGAGGTTGTGGTCTCTCCTTCATTGGAAGTTTCTAAGCAGAGGTTGGATGGCCACCTGTCATGGATGCTTTAGCTGAGATTCCTGCATTGCAGAAGGGACTAGAAGACTTTCAAATCTACAATTCTATGTCTCTATGTTTCTCCATGCTCATGGGCTAGACCAATGAAGAAATACCTTGCAATCTAGCCCTTCAAACAATCTGCAGCAGATGATAGCACAGTGGTAGGAAACATGTTTTGCATGCAGATGGTTCAGGGACAATCTTTGGCAACTTGGTGATAAAAGGAATGGTTCCACTTTTTTCTGCATTGATCAGGCCACATTGGGAGTATTATTGTTATTATTCAGTTTCATTTCCCTTCGTCCCAAAGGTCTTGAGGGAGGCAAACACACAAAGAAACAAGAAAACAGTGAAACGATCTAAAAACAAAAACATCTGAAAACGATTCTAAGGCTGAGGTAAACTGGAATGAAATCTACCTGAAAGGCTTGTTGGAAGAGGAAGGTGTTCAGTAGGCTCAGAAAAGACAACAGACAGGGTGCCTGTCTAATATTTAATGGGAGGGAATTTCTAAGGGTAGATATCACAACACTGAAAGCCTAATCAGTATAGTCTGCGGAAATGAGATCCTGATAAGATGGTAGCTGCAGGAAGCTCTCATGTGCAGAGTACAGTGACTGATTGGCTACTTTGCCTAGTTCTGGAATTTATAAACTGCTTAATCAAAGCGCTCTCTCAGTGATGTACAAATAAAATTGTTGCTAAAACATGGCTCGCAAACCAATGAAAACCCCGATATAGATAAAACCATAATTAAAATTAGTAAATCTTATGAATCTTGATAACCAAATTCTAAGTCTGGGTGGGCTTGCAAAAATGAAAAAGATTTCGGCAGGCATCTGAAATAATGTCAATAGGCAGGGAGTTCCGAAGGACAGGCGCTGCTGCATCTAAGGATCAACTTGTAAATGAAGAATTATTGTCATTATCAATTAATCCACACACCACCTTTTCTACCCTTAAATCTGTGCTCAAAGCAGTTCACACAAAGGTGAAAGTCTAATTACAGTAACAATATGTAATAAGTTATATAATATCAAAAGTTGAATCCTACAGTCTTTGTCTTCTTTTTAGCAGGACTTTGGACAAATGACCTCTACATATCTATGGAAAGCTAAGCGAGCATTTATAAGACAGCTTCCTACATTTCAGATGGAAAGAAGAATCATTCTAACATATTTCAGGAGGCACAAAAGTTTCTAAGCAATTTGGCACTGCAGACTTCGAAGAGATCTAACTATACTTTTTATCTTGTTTTAATTGTATGCCACATCAACTTTACTGCTATCAATTACAGCTGGAGAAATGCTGGAAGATTTTTTTTTTTTTTAAATGTCATTCCCTAGGCCATTAACAAGTCTCTTTCAAAATTTTACTGCCCCCACCCTCTGATGATGAAGTAATAAGCCAATTTTTCAAGGAGAGTAAAATACTTTGGCTGTAAAGTTTTAATGATTTCAAAGGAAATTGCTCCCAAATTGCAAATCACTATTCACAGGCAAGTTGTAACTTGCTTTAATGAATCTTATTTTCCTTACAGAAGATACCAGTCACATGGATTTTATATCTGATATGAATATATGTGTGTGTGTATGTATATGCAGATATTTCTCCTCTGTGACTTTGGCAGAAAATAAATAGAAAGACTTAAAAATCAAGAAAACAGTCAGAAGACTATGGAATTTTTTTTGCATACTTTTATGCCTATATGAATGGCTTAGTCAAAAACACAACTTCTAGATATTCTAAAGAAGCTGATGCCTTTTTTGGTTTCAGTTTTGCTTTGAGGAAAATGACCTGTATAGGATCCAGGTTGTTATTCATTGATAACAGTAGTCAGATTAATCATTTGACTTAAATGAGTCTACTTTGAGTATGACTGGAGTATGATTTAGTTGTTCGTTACCCTCTGTCCATTGCTAAGGCCTATTAAACTTGTTTTGTTTGTTATTATGCTGTGTACTTTTTTGCTTTTATATGGTAAACCACACTGTGTTTCCTGGATGAAGGGCAGTATAAGACATTCAATAAATAAGATACTAGCAAATATTAACATTACTCCCTCTTGCAAGATTTGAACCAGATTTCTTACCTGTCCTTTGCTATAAGGTCCTAGGGCAGGTTATGCCAATCTCAAAAATTAAACTTAGTTAAAAGCATTTGTGGTCAGAATAGGGTGCACAATGTCAGGATAAAGAGGTGTGTCTTTAGCATTTGACGAAAGCTATACAATGAAGATGCCCAATGTGCCTTGTTCTGGAGATGGAATTCACAACTCATGGTTGCCACATACAACATCTTCTCCCAGGCCTCTCCCCCCTGAACCTTTGAGGGTGGTGAAGATACTAAGAGAGCCTCTTCTACCTCCTCTGCCAACTTTAGTACCCAATAGGAAAGAAGGCAAGATCTATGGAGTCTAAGTTTCTTAGGGTTTTTAAAGACTCGTTTCATACCCTCCAATGGGACACAGGGTATGACGCTATCTTCTGGTGCCTCACCACTGTGGCGGTTACATGATCATGGTCCCCAAAAGATGGCCAGATGTGGTTTTGGGGGTACCACGCAACATTGTGGCCCCCCAAAAAAGTTTTTTTTCTGGGCAATATTGTGTCCCAAAATCGCATGAGAGCAATATGGCCGCCACGCTCTCATGGGGGAAAAACCTGGGATATTCCATTTTTTTCTGGGACAGTTGAGGGGTTTGCGGAAACAAACCAGTAACCAATGCAGCTGTTTTAAAACAGGGAGTTGCATATGTATTCTAAACAGCACCCTGGACAGCAATCTGGCCTGCTGCATTTGTGATCCTTCGAAGTTTCTGGGTCGCCTTCAAGGGCAGCCCCACGTAGGGCCTGTTGCAACAATCCATTTCAGTGAATGGACTAATGGAGACAACCCCTCTTGACTGCACAGGCCTTTGTTTACCATACACTATTTCTTCAGTACTTCCATTCCTCACTCTATCCAGTCGTGTGGCCAGAGTTTGACAGACACATACGGTGCTCTTTCTCTGTTTTAGTTTTTAATTCTTGGAGCTCGTGGTGATTGGCAGTTTCAAATAAACACTATTAATAAATCATTAATCTGTAACTAAAAGCCCAGACTCTTCTAAGGGACTCCTGCCAATTGCCTACCACAGAATGTCTCTCAGGAATTTAAGTCATTCTCACAATTACAATGGAGTCAAAGCTGTTTGAGGCAGCTTTGAGCTGAAATCACAAGGAAATCAAAAATGCAGAGGCCTCCCAGCGTTTGGAAACCTGTGATAGCCAGGCATTTGTTTATTTTGCACTAAAATGCTGAACAATAAAGAGACCTCGCTCCTTAATGATTGCCTGGTGAAAGGTAACAATAGGAACATTTGTAAATGCTATTTGGAGGGGGGCAGGAGAAAAGGTAAGAAATGAAAACCTAAGAAGAGGAGGAAATTTCAGGCATGTTTACCTCCTGATTCAGCCTCCAGCTGAAGCCTGAAATGTCAGTTGTCTAATTATTACAGAATGAAGTCAAAAGCAGTTTTGGTGTACCTGGTCGCCAATTGTGTAGTGATGGCTGGAAAAGAGAGATAAGGCCTCAATATCACCCTGCTTTGCTATTAGTAGGTGGCCTGCCTTACTAGATAACCCTTCGCTGCTTAGCAATAGAGGCCTTTTCTCATTTTTTGTTTCAAGTGTGAGGCAATGAAGGTGTTTGCTTCTCAACCTTTATTTTCTCTTGCTTGATAGAGGTGAGAAAGCAGGGGATGGACTTGGGAGCAGCTAATTCCATCCCATTTCAGTTTTTCTGGTGCTCAGTCATCAGTCTGTCCTGTCCTGTTTGGTGCTTGGATTTTTTCTGGAAGAACATGTGAAAATCCCGCATTTAAACTGTAATAATAATAGGGACGCGGTTGGCGCTGTGGTCTAAACCACAAAGCCTAGGGCTTGCCGATCAGAAGGTTGGTGGTTCAATACCCCACGATGGGGTGAGCTCCCATTGCTTGGTCCAGCTCCTGCCAACGTAGCAGTTTGAAATCATGTCAAAGTGCAAGTAGATAAATAGGTACCGCTCCGGCGGGAAGGTAAATGGTGTTTCCGTGCGCTGCTCTGGTTAGCCAGAAGCAGCTTAGTCATGCTGGCCACATGACCCAGAAGCTGCATGCCAGCTCCCTCAGCCAGTAAAGCAAGATGAGTGTCGCAACCCTAGAGTCGTCCATGACTGGACCTAACGGTCAGGGGTCCCTTTACCTTAATAATAATAATAATAATAATAATAATAATAATAATAATAATAATAATAATATTTCTACCCTGCCCATCTGGCTGGGTTTCCCCAGCCATTCTGGGTGGCTGTAGTCATTTTGCATACAGTTCTTCATAAAACACACACACACACACACATATATATATAACATAAAATAGAATTTCAAGTGCTTTTCGGTGCATCTTTTCCAAAGAATACAAAATTTGATATAGGTTTTTTGGGTTTTTTTTTTTTTAAACGCGTAATGCATACTTTGGTGTGCAACCTATAGCATACGGAAAAAACACACACCACAAAATCCAGATAAGTTGAGTTTTGAACTGTAAACAAGTTTGGGGGCATTGGATTGGGTCAGCTGGCCCCCCCAAAATGGACCAAATTCCTTTCCCATCTTTTTCAAAGCGAAAGAGGAAGATGTTCTCTGTCACTGTCTTAGTTAGACAACATTGAGGAATCATCCTCCTAGCTTGAAAGTCTTCCTTAACTAGTTGAGTGTTGGTTTCATAGAGCTGTGCCCTCAGAGCCAGCTCTGCCATAAGGCAAGCAGATGCAATTGTCTCAGGCAGTGGGCATGGGAGTGATGGACTGGTATGTCCCCTACCTCACTCATCTCACTACCCATCTAGTGATGCTTCTGTGAGGCTCTGCCCAACCTGCCTGTTTCACTCTGAGGAAGGGCCAAGGGGGTCTCATCCCACAAAAGGAATTCCAATCACACTGTATAGGTTGCACTGGTATATATTTTTCACTGTGCAAACATGGAACTTGCATATTTATATTTCTCTGTCCATTATGCTTGGCCAGGAATTTGGTAATTAGGGTAAAGATGGATACAGTGAGGTTGGAATTGATTATATATCTAGCCAGTTACCAATCCTATATGATGGGATATAAATCTGAAATTTCATAATCAATATGAGAAATTTCATTTGCTTCTCTCTTACTGTTTTATCAATTTCTTCATTTGGGACTCTGACACATTTATTGATTTAATGATATGAAGATACTAATTCTCAATCATCATTCATGAGCAACAGTAAAGAACATCATATTTTGTAAAGGACGGTTAGACTTCATTAAACTTTTTGGAAACTAATATCTGGCAACGTGAATTATTTTCATAGGGTTTACAGATTTCAGCACACAGCTAATGGCACTGGATATATGGCAAATCCACTGACCCGTGTACCATGTATGAACTCTGATTCATTTCAGTTACATTTGTGGGTGGGAGAAGCCTAGAAAAAGAATTGTCTTGGGGTCTAGGTTCTGGGTATAGACCCAGCACTGTAAGAAAATATTTTGTAGCCTCTTCTATGCATATTTACTCAGGCAGAGGTTTTATTGAGTTCAATAGAGCAGTTTCCCCAAATTTATTAAGATTTTTAAGCTTAATAATGCATTGTTGCATCTAAGGACATCCATCAGAGCTTGGAAAGTTCAAAGAACCTAGTTCTAGTTCAAATGCAATATGTCTAAACAGAAACTTAATTCCAATTCAGTTCACATTCAGTTCAATAGTTGAATTGAAATGTATCCAAATGACCCTCAGCTTTCCCCACCCGCAGTATTCAGAATGCTGAATGTTACAAGGTTCTGTGGTGAAGTATAAAGGCCCCCACTTTACAAATGTTCACTATGCGAAAATTCACTTATCTAAACATAAGGAATTAGCACCCTAACCTCACCATAAACACTAACAGATACCCAAACAGAGAACATTTTTACTTCCTTTGCCTTTTGCTGTTTGGCTGAGGACTGCAGGGAGCGTGGGAGTGCTTGGACAAATCAGAGAGCATTTTTCTAGGGTATTTTTGGCTTTTGTGGGATGTTAAATTCTGTGATTCTGAACACATTAGAAATTTCCCAGTAGGAATCAATGGAAATCATCAACTCCTTATGTGAACGCTCACGTAACAAACAATTTCCAGGGAATGCATTGTCCTCAATAAGCGGGATCTGCATATACTTAAGAAGACTAAAATAACAACAACAACAACAACAACAACAACAACAACAACAAATCAAAAGACAGACATAGTGGATTATGAGTTGTTTAATTTAATCTCCCTCCAAATTATGATCTTTAAGCTTAAAGGCTCTTTATTTATTTTTTTTAAAGTAAGAGGATGAACCTGAAAATAAACTAGAAATCATTCAATGAAATTAATTCAGTTATGGCAAATTATGGAAACTACTTCAGAGACCTTGAAACTAATTCACTGAACTTGGTTAAACTAAACTAGTTCATTCCAAGCACTGGCAGCCACCGGCAATGGTTGGTCATTTCCATAGGCAAGATAAGATGTGATCTATCTGACAAACTGAAATGACTATTATGTTTGGATGACTTGTGATTTTAATAAGTAAAAACAGCCCTCAAAACTCCTGGCACAAGATCACCATGATTCTTAACAAGATTTCAGAGTGTTGGATGAGAAGCTAGACAGGGTGAAAAACAAAACAAATAAATCAGATTGACCTTGAAATATTTGTATATGCCCGCCTTCCCCTACTGGGAGCTCTCCAGATGTTTTCAACTACAAACATCTAGAGGGCATCAGACTGAGAAGGCTGAGAAAGGCTATTATTCATTAATGCTGCCTGCTTGACCATGAAGTAATATGGATGTTCTTTTGCAGCTGATTCCCAACTGAATGATGGGAGCAAGAGTTATTTCACTCCTGTATTTCCCGATGGTTCGGGGCAATTTTGCAAGAGACCTAGTGTTGTATATTTCATTGTATGTTAACATTTGACAGAGGAGAGTCAGGGTCAAATCCCTGCGGAGCCATGAAGTTCTTAGGGTGACATTGAGCCAGTCTCTGTCTCTTAGCTTAGCCCAGAGTAGTGGTGAAGATGCATGAGGAAGGCAAAATCATGCTTCACCATCCTAGCAGAAGGGTGGTGGTGAAAACATAATGAACAGACGTTTTTCATGCAGGGACATAGAAACGTGTGTGTGTGCTCTTGTGAACGGTTATGTATGATGTTCCCAGAACTTTGCTTTTCTATGTGTATTTATATTTGGAAGTGGTTGCATCTTTGTACCCATTTCATGTATTTATATTCCTTTGGTTTTAAACGCATTGTAAGGAGTCTGCACAACCCCAGAGTCTGTCAAGACTGGCCCGTACGGGCAGGGGTACCTTTACCTTTTTAAGGAGTCTGTATGGGAGTATATTGTATTTAAAAATGGGGTATCAGAGTTTTTAGGGGGCTAACCAGGTTGGGATAGCTGGGATAGCAGGCTTGTTGGGTTTTGAATATCTTATGTAGATTTTTCAATTTCGTTGTTCTGTATGGGACAATGATAATAAAGATTATCGTATCGTATCAGTGTGAGGTCCGGTGTATTTCGAAACTCAGTTCAAAGATGTTACAAACATGCAATCATGTCAGGGGCGGAGGAAGGGGTGTGTGGTGGAGGCGGGTCACCCCAGGTGTCACCACTGGGGGGGGTGACAAAATGCTGGGTGGCACTCATCACTGGGCCTGCAGTGCACCCGAGCCACGCATCTCTCCTGGGAGTGATGCGGTGGCTTGGGTGTCCGCAGGCTCCACGCTGCCCCAAACGGTCCACCAGCTGCTTCCCCCTCAGCTGTAGGGTGGCTGAGTGGGAGGAGGCAGGCAGACTCCTCAGAGGCCCCACGGAGCGTCCTGCTCTGACTCGCCCCACCCCCCGTGGGCGGCTGGCTTCACCCCTGAACACAGGACTGCCCCAGGCGCCCAACCAGCTTGCTTCGTCACTGATTCTTTCTTCAGTATCCCTCAATGTGCTCCTTTATTAGAAAGAAAACAAGCTGTGTTTGTCCATGAGAGGAAATCCCAAAATCAAAATCACGACCCACTTTCGTGACATTTTGTTTGCCCCCAATAACGGTGCTCTCCCTAACTGTGGATTTTGGATTTTTCTACTCCAATGCTTCTTTGTGGAGGGTTTTGGAGACAATGTATGTACATAAATTCAAGGACCACATCAGCTGCAATGAGCTGGACCCCTGCAGTCATAATGTATTGCTTGTGTTTGTTGTAGCTGGTTTTAGTGTTCATATTACGTTTGTAAGACACTTTGTGAGGAAATCAAACTAAACAACAAGCAACAATTATCTAAATAGTTCATAAGAATGGCTACATGCATGCTAAATCTTTGAAGCACATCTGAAGCACGTTTTTCCCTTCAAAGAATTCTGGGCACCATGTTTTACCTCACACAGAGCTACAATTTCAAGCAACCTTTCACAGATGACAATGCCCAGAATTCCTCGAGAGGGGAATGGTACTTCAAAGGTGCTTTAAAGGCATAATTTGTACAAATTAAAGCTTCTTAAAAAAATAGATAGATACACCCACCCCAGAGAATATTCACATTCTTATTGAGCTATTGGAAAGTTGCCTGATATTAGGAATAGCTTGTGTGGCTTTCTGGTGGCTTCTTTATCAGAAAATGTAATGGTTCTAGAGATCTGATGCCCTCCCCTCCCTGCATGGTGAGGAGATATTTGCTAGGCTATTTCCAGCAGTGACACTGGCAGGGCAGCAGCAGGCAGTTACTCCAAGGCATATAGCACAGTTCAGCCCTGACAGGTCTCACTTCAAGGCCCTGCCTCTAGTCTGCATATAGGCCACGCCCCTTCAAGTTCCTGTCCTTACTACAGGCAAGGGAAAGTGTGAAGGAGTTTGCAATTGCAGGAAAGGACAAGAGCACACTTCACACAAACAAAAAAAGACGTTGTATTAAGCCAAACATGTTTGAAATCTGCATCTGTACTATTCTTTGGAAAGTAATTTCAAGGTAATACATAACTATCCTGCAACAGAATTTGGAGACCAAAGGCTCAAGTTGGTTGTATCTGAGAGTGCACCTGAGTAAGGAACTCATATTCAAAATGCATTGGACTCAATAAGGCATCGGAAGTGCCCTTTGTTCCCTTCTTCCCATATGGAAGGCTAGCATACAAATAGGCGATCCTGCATGATGATATGCAAAATGGCTGCATGTGGCAGACTTGCTCCTATTCCGTGTGGGAGACATAGGAATCAGCCTTATAATGAAGTCAGATCATTAGTTCATCTAGCTCAATAATATCTACACTGACTAACAGTGTAGGGAGGGACTGAGGGAGACAGGCTAGCTCTGGGAACACAGGGGTTGCTGTGTGGCACACCCAACTCTTCCAACACCTTGATGCCACACACCCATCATATGCCGCCTGAATAAGTTGTTTCACTTTGCCTAATGGGAGGGCTGGCCCAGCAGCCAGGTTGAGGGAACCAGTATTCCCTCAAGTCATACCGACCTCAGACTCTAGAGTTACTGCCTCAACAAAGCAGCTTAAAATACTGAGCCATGTAACTTGCAAACTTTCTTGACAAAGTATAGAATTCATAATTGCCTCTTGAGAGTCAATTCCCACAATAGTTGGCTGATATAAATTTAGCATAAGGATCGAGGAAGGGGACTGTTTTTGTTGCAAGATTCAAAGTGCTAAAAAACAGGCCCCCATATGAAATATGTCATATTTTAATAACCGGTTGTGTCTAATTATGGAAGAATATGTACTTACTTGCCAAGTGCAAAGCACTCCATCTTAACAGTAGATCCCTTAGCAGCTGTAACTGTGTATGGAAAATGGACTTCAATTTTCGGCTCATATTCCCCCATCACACCTGGGAAATAAAGAATGGTCTTTAAAAATAAAATGAATGTCATTGTTGGTTTCCAGTTGTAGAAGGCTTATTGTCAGAGCCATCGTGGCAAGGTTGCTAAACAGCTAGATAGCAATGAGTTTCATTGTGGAAGGAAATAGTTACAATTAGAATTAAAATCCCAAACATCACCTAGGACTTCTCAGTAATGTGAAAGCAACATTTTATTTTTAAAGAGCAGACAACCATTTCTCATGGTGTATCTTCTAAGTCAGGGCTTCTGCAACATCTGAGTTCAACGCCCTATTAGTGAGCTTGTGAAGCTGTCAACAAATTCTAAGGCATGTAAATAAAATACAGTCAAGGAATATCAATATATAATAAGCATTAATCCTCGATCACTGTTACAAGAAATCAAAAAATGGAAAAAAAAACCCTCCACCTTATTAAATACAGACATTGCTCATTCACAAGGGAGGTGCACTCTGTACATGCTTGTGCCCTTTATTTCTGAGGATCATAGTTACTAATTAAAATTTTCACACTATAAGTCACAAGTTTCTTTTCCATCCCCAGGTCTCTATATTCACCCCCCACAAGTTGACTCCCACTGACTCCAGCGGATCATGCTGACCATTAACATCCCTGTTGCCTAACAATAAAATATCTACTTAAACTTTTATCTGGCCTGGAATCCTGTGAGGTTTTCCAAGAGGTTAAGCACCATTAAATTCAGAAGGATTGCTTCTTCTTTCTTTTTCATATAATTTTTATTGCCGTTTTGAAGTAAAGGGAGCGGAATGCACAGAAGGAAAATAAGAAAGAAAAATAAATAAGGAAAAGAGATAGTAGTGGAAAAACATTATGCAGCATCGGTGCAGACCTGAAACATGAATGCAACATAAATATTGTTGAGGTTTCTACATATTTCAAAAAGAAAACGCCACAACTGGTGTTCCGAAGCCTACTGTCCTCAACAGTGGAGGTGGAACATCTACTGTGGAGACAGAACATCTATTTCAGAAACAGAGGGTAGCCATTATGGTTAGCAGATATTGATAGCCTTCTACTCCAAGAATTTGACTAATCCTCTTTTAAAGGTATCCAAGCTTATGGCCACCATTGCCTCCTGTGTACAGAAAATCTAATGAACATACACCTAAACTGTGTAGTCAAGTTCTGGGATATCGTAAGTCCTGTCCAGAACTTTCTGTGTGTGCCCTATTCAAATGCCCCTTAGTGTTTTATTTGTAACAGTAAATTGAAACTGTCAGGGAACTGCCATCGGAGCTTAAGGTGGTGGAGGGGCTCCAGGATGCTAGGAGACCCTCGGATGCTGAGGAGGGAACCAGCAGGGGGAGAGGGAGAGTTTCAGCGGAAACAGAGTCGGAGGTACGGCTCCGAGACGCTTCCAGTGAGACCAGTGGGGAGAGCTCAGGACCTCCCCTTGGGACACCTACTCTGCGCAGAAAGCTGTCACGTAGAGAATCAAGGCGTAGACTTTCTGTCAAAGAACTTTTATGCTGGAAGAAATTCTGGAAACGCCCACTGACGGATTCTGCCAGCGATTAAGGCAGCCATGCACCGATGGCTCCGCGGAGAGGGAGAGTTTTGAAACTGACTACAAAACTCTGAGAGTCTAAGCGCTCATGCACAAGCAGCCCCATATCTCATTACAGAAACAAAATACAAAACATAGCAAAACCCGATCTTTTTCATTTTACTTTATTCAGGCTAACTCTTGTTGCTTCAAATATAACTCTGTGTGAAAAGGAACACCGAGCATTGAAGACGACATCTTGTTAATTTATGTATTTCATTCTCTACGTGACATGCTGTCCTGGTAAAAATTTGCATTGGGCCATTTTATCACTCTTTCTAAAAATAAAAATCACGCCAGATCTGTTTAAGTCAGAGAAAATAGCAGTAAGCGGCAAGAGGCAGCTATATGGCCTCACAAAAACAAATTGATGTGGTAGACTGGTGAAAACCTGGGACTAGAACCTGGGAACATATGTGCCAGTTCCTAGGGGCCAAGCTATTTTCACACACACACACACACACACACACACACACACACCGGGTGTGTATGTATGTATGTATGCATGTTTGTATTTGTGGCAGCTGGGCCCCCTCAATGTTCAGAGGGCATTCGGCTCCAGCCCCTGGCTCCTCAGAACATTGTGTGTGTGTGTGTGACATCAGGACGTCACATCGGGCCTCCTCAATCATCTTGAGAAGATGTTGCCTCTGCCTGGGAGACAACACTCTGGACTTTTCAGTTCAGATAAAAAGTGAGTAAGAGGAGCCATGCTAGCAGTGTAATAATAATAATAATAATATATGCATGGAATGGAGAAAGTGGACAGAGTAGTCTTATCCCTTCACTCGTAACGATAGAACTTGAGGTCATCCATTAAAGCAGAACAGAAAAAAGAAGGACTTCTTCATGCCACACATGGTTAAACCGTGGAATTCACTATCATAGGACATAGTGACGGCCACTAACTTGGATGGCTTTGAAAGAGGATTAGGCAAATTCATGGTGGGTAAGACTAACCATGGGACGCGGGTGGCGCTGTGGGTTAAACCACAGAGCCTAGGACTTGCCGATCAGAAGGTCAGCGGTTTGAATCCCCGCGACGGTGTGAACTCCTGTTGCTCGGTCCCTTCTCCTGCCAACCTAGCAGTTCGAAAGCACGTCAAAGTGCAAGTAGATAAATAGGTACCGCTCCGGTGGGAAGGTAAATGGCATTTCCGTGCGCTGCTCTGGTTCGCCAGAAGTGG
Source organism: Podarcis erhardii (assembly GCF_964252035.2). Taxonomy (NCBI): domain Eukaryota; kingdom Metazoa; phylum Chordata; class Lepidosauria; order Squamata; family Lacertidae; genus Podarcis; species Podarcis erhardii. The sequence goes on along the minus strand of NC_138508.1, from coordinate 20,101,733 downwards.
CTTAGTCATGCTGGCCACATGACCTGGAAGCTGTACGCCAGCTCCCTCGGCCAATAAAGTGAGATGAACGCCACAACTCCAGAGTCGGCCACGACTGGACCTAATGGTCAGGGGTCCCTTTACCTTTAAAACTAACTGCAATGGCTGTTTTCCTCCTCCAGAGGTAATATGCCTCTGAATGTCAGTTGCTGGGCCTTGCATCTGAGGAGGGTACTGATGTCTTCAGCTTCTCCTTGTGGGCTTCCCATGGACATCTGCATGGGTACTGAGATAACAGGAAGCTGGACTAGATGAACCTTTGGTCTGATCCAGCATTGCTTACACTGACTGTCAGTGGCTCCCCAGCAGAGCCGGCCCACACGTGGGGCAAGGTGAGGCAACCACCTAAGGCAGTTTCATAGCTTTGGGGGGATACTTTTCAGGCTGGGGAATGCCCAGCCATCTGTTGCTGTGTCCATATAACTAACAGCTTGGATGCTGATCTGAGACAGCATCATTTCTAATTATGTAAACCTTAGTGGTAAAAAAATTCATTTTCTAAGACATATACTTATTTAGCTTACAGCATATGGAAAATTCAGTGCAGAGGAGGAAGCACTTTTCCCTTCATGCAAATATTTTGGCTTCATGGTCATATCCCTGAGCATCACATTCGATATGTTTGCTCCATGATGCACTTTATGTATTTTATCAAAGTATTCTTTCCTTGCTGATTCCTGCTACACTGTTCTTTAGGAACAAAACGTGTCCTCTGGAGATCCAGAAGAAGAGCCTGAGAGATCCCTACACTGCAGCCTACTAAACACAGTAACATTTCCAGCGGTTCTACTTGAGACAGAAATATTAGTCGCATCCTTCTCACCCACCCCCTGGCTCAATAGTTCTATTCAAACTATCCCAGCTCAAAATAATTTTCATATTGCATCCAAGGGAAAAAGAGGTTGGGGGAAAAACTTCCAAGTTCTAGACAGTGAAGGAATGAGACACTTCTCATCTTACAAGGTATTCTTTAAATATTTAGTAACTGAAGATTGTAGAAATGAATGTTGCTTAATAAACCGAGATGATGCTCAATAAACTGGAATTTGGCAGTGATTGCAGCTCAGTGGTAGAGTGCAATCTTCAGTTTAAGGAACAGATAGAAGATCAAGCCAAAAAAACACTGGAGAGTGACTGCCAGTCAGAGTAGACAATACTAGCCTACACTGTGGACAAATAATTCAACCTGGTGCAAGGCAGAGTATTACATTTTTATATATGGGTTTATGAGTTGCCCAATAAGTATGGATCCATCAATCCAAATGGAATAACAATAATATATGTGTGTTGCTATACGTCCAAAATTTCCCAAACATAGCCGGAATATGTCAGTCAGTAACAGTACCTAGGCAGAAATTGCTGAGATGTCTATGAACTTTAACTTTGAAATATGGCAATACACACACACACACACACAAAACCAAAGAAACTAATTGCTATTTTATTGTGTTATTTTAATATTTATCTACATCTGTATCAATCTACATATCTATATATGTGCCTATTTCAGAAATCAGAAATGAGGCTGTAATTCTAACCCCATTTACCTGCAGATTAGCCCCACTGAATTCAACAGGACTTACTTTTGAGTACAAATACGTAGGATTCTGCTGTTAGTCTAAGAAATTGGATACAATTTATTTCTATCATCTGTGGTAGGTAAACACTTCTCATGCAATTCTAGGAGAATTATGTGTGCTAAGCTTTGGCTGGACAATGCCCAGTGATTTGTGGTAAAAAAAAAATACTTACTTTTTATTATTAAAAACAACAAAATTCATTTTGTCTGCCCAAAATCTTCCAACATTCAGCTTCTTTGGAGTTCTAGTATTATGAGATAGGGAGAAAAACATCTCCCTACCCACTATAAAGGATTTCATAATATTATTTTATACTCTTCTGTCATATCTCCCCTTACCTGCCTTTTTTCTTTTTTCAAGAATGCTTGAACTTTCTAGTCTATTAAACTCATTTACTATCCTTTCAACTCCCAACTCCCCCCCCCCCCGCATGCTTGGGAAACACACTTGGCAGATGTCGTGCTTTGACCCGGATGCCAGCTTAAGATGCTTCTCTGCAATTAAAAAACCCATGACTCTCTTCCATTGCTCCTTCCCCAAAATTCTCACATGGCTGCTTTTGTGAGGCACAAAAGCTAACATTCTCTTAATTCAGCTCCTTAGATGGTCATAATGCCTGCCCTGTATTATGCGTGGATTCCCCCTCCGTCTCAGCCAGCTGTAATAGACTGAGATAGAAGACAGGATTGCTTCTGCAATCTCCGATAGCCAATTAAGCTAAAATGAGCTGTATGAATGAGGAATGCTTGTCTGCTAGAATGACCCATGTGCATTGCGCAAAGCACAATCAAGTGCAAACATCCCTTCATTTTCTTGATAGTGAGGACAAGACAGGAGCTCAGAGCTCTTTTGGAGGAGCAACCCCAAATCTCTATTATTTTGCTGCCTATAGCAACAAAGCACCCTTGCTACATTGGAGCTGTTCTGTCCCGAAGCCAAATGGTTCCTCGTCATTATCAGATTGCTTCAGTAGGCTGACATATGACAGGATATGACAGGTTGCTCCTAGCTGGACTCCAGTGTCATATCCCAGGGACCATAGTGAAAGCTGTCAGACAGGTAATATACAGGAAAGGTTTGTGAATGGAGAGGTAAACAAGTATCTAGCCCTGTAAGGAGCGTCAAGTTGCAAATTTGCCTTTGATTAAGCTGGGAGATGGAATTGTGCTATGCTGTTCACCTAAAGGAGAACAAAATCGACATACTTGTTAGCAAAGGGCCCGTGCGAGATTCTCGTTTGTGTGTGTGTTTTCCCAGAGTCTGGTGATGTTTAATGGCTGACCACGGGGAGCAAACGTAAGCGAGAATCTTCTCTGCCAACGTGTGTTAATGAGCTGTCATGGAATACTCTATGCCCAGGGTCTTCTGCAACCAGATAAATCTTTCAGCAGATAATTAGCAGGCAGAGTAACAAAACACCTGCATCGCCCGTTGATGGAGGTTTGTGTCAAATCAATCATCAAGCATAACTCGGATTTCACTAAATGATGTGTGATAATCCCTAAGGCGCTTGCCCATACCTGGCCTCTCTCCCTCTTGGGGTAGATGAGATTGGAACATGATCTTTCTAGCGCAACCCTAATCTGAAAGCACTACTTTGCAAAGCAGTTATCAAATGCAGACATTGTTACGTCCAGAGATTTGGCCTGCACAATGTGTAGCCCTATAACCCCTAAAGGAGAACAGCCGATAAGAAATCTAATAAAACACTACTACAAGTAGTAGTGCTAATTCGATGTATAAACCATGTATAGTCACCTGCCAGAGGCCCTAGAAATCTTCCATGTTTTGCTGCCTGTTTGGAAATGCAAAAATGATGGAAGGATTGTCATGCATTTAGCAGGGATTAGATCCACTACCTGGGCAGTTCAAACTGGGTTGAATCAAAAGCAACAGGGGATTGAAGGTGACCTGTAATCACCAAGAGTTGGTCTCCATGTTGCTCGGACAATTTATCTATTTACTATTCATTTCATAAAATTGATATACTGCTTGATTGTGGGGGGGAAACTAAAAGTGGTTTGCAAAAAAAAAGATTTTTAAAAAATTTCAATAAAAATTTACATCCATAATGTAAAACATACAAAAGGTTTTTAAATTATTATTATTATTATTATTATTATTATTATTATTATTATTATTATTATTACCTTCACAATAGAATAGAGTAAAACAAATTAAAACTCATACAGACTTTGAAAACATCTAGGTAAGTTAAAGGTAAAGAGACCCGTGACCATTAGGTCCAGTTGCAGACGACTCTGGGGTTGCGGCGCTCATCTTGCTTTACTTTGCCAAGGGAGCCGGCATTTGTCTGCAGACGGCTTCTGGGTCATGTGGCCAGCATAACTAAGCCACTTCTGGTGAACCAGAGCAGTGCACGGAAATGCTGTTTATCTTCCCACCGGAGCGGTACCTATTTATCTACTTGCACTTTGACATGCTTTCAAGTTGCTAGGTTGGCAGGAGCTGGGACCAAACAATGGGAGCTTACCCTGTCGCAGGGATTTGAACCACCGACCTTCTCATCGGCAAGCCCTAGGCTCTGTGGTTTAACCCACAGTGCCACCTGCATCCCTAAACATCTAGGTAGGCTTGTCTAAATAAGAATGTCTTCAGCAAGCAACCTCGACCTGGAAGTTTTAATATAAATCAATGATTTCCCTTTGACTGGCATGGCTAGTTCCAGAGCAGAGAACTGTCAGGTCACCAGATCAAAACCAGATGCAGATTTGAGATTAGAGTTCAGTCAAGGTTCTGTTTCTGAACTTTCTACATAAGATCACAAGAAGAACATGCTGGATCAGGCCAATGGCCTATCTATCCCAGGTTCTGTTTTCACAGTTGCCAAACAGAAATCTGTGAGAAACCCATGAGCAGGATCCGAGCTGAAGAGCACCCTCTCCTCTCGCAGTTTCCAGCAACTGGCCTTGCTAAGCATCGCTGCCTCCGACCACGGAGGCAGAACATAGTTTTCAACCACACACTGTTGAAGAGCGGTTCCAAGTAAGAAAATGCCCTTCCAAACACACATCCATAAACGAAATTTAAACTCCAATGGTTATGGAGATTCCCACCGTCAAAGGACAAATTTGATAAATAATAATAATCATTCCTCATCTCAGTTTTCCTCTCCCACTTTCCATTCTATGGAACATAAGAACAGTCTGACTCTGTATAAGGTAGCTTCCTAGTGTTATGAGATTTCAGGGATGGAGAAGGAAGTTGGCTGTATGCAGAGAACCTTCTAACCCCCGCTCCCAACAAGTGTTAAAATATAAGGTATATAATATTAGGTAATAGCCTAATAGAGGGGGGGGGGGAATGGAGGCAGTGAGAGATTTTACTTTCTTGGGCTCCATGATCACCGCAGATGGTGACAGCAGCCACAAAATTAAAAGACGCCTGCTTCTTGGGAGAAAAGCATTGACAAACCTAGACAGCATCTTAAAAAGCAGAGACATCACCTTGCCAACAAAGGTCCGTATAGTTAAAGCTATGGTTTTCCCAGTAGTGATGTATGGAAGTGAGAGCTGGACCATGAAGAAGGCTGATCGCCGAAGAATTGATGCTTTTGAATTATAGTGCTGGAGGAGACTCTTGAGAGTCCCATGGACTGCAAGAAGATCAAACCTATCCATTCTGAAGGAAATCAGCCCTGAGTGCTCACTGGAAGGACAGATCCTGAAGCTGAGACTCCAGTATTTTGGCAATCTCATGAGAAGAGAAGACTCCCTGGAAAAGACCCTGATGTTGGGAAAGATGGAGGGCACAAGGAGAAGGGGACGACAGAGGACGAGATGGTTGGACAGTGTTCTTGAAGCTACCAGCATGAGTTTGACCAAACTGCGGGAGGCAGTGGAAGACAGAAGTGCCTGGCATGCTCTGGTCCATGGGGTCACGAAGAGTCGGACACAACTAAATGACTAAACAAAATAGCCTGGGTGATGGGCCATTAGGGGATACAGAGGAAAGGGGTTCTGGGTGAGGCAGCAAATGGGTGGTCCCAGCTTTTGCTTGAGCTCATGGTTAGTTAAAAGGATGAAACCAGAGTTTAGCCTTGGACTGATGTGGGTCAGAAGCAAGGCAGCAAAAGGGGGAGAGGGAGAGAGAGAGAGAGGGAGAGAGAGAGAGAGAGAGAGAGAGAGAGAGAGAGAGAGAGCAATGATTGATTTCTATCCGAATCCAAGGCTGCAGCTATGGGAGAAACAAAACCATTTTGGACTGTCAATGCTGCGACCCTCTCCATCGTAGGCTCAGGTTGTATATATGTGTAAATAAACAATATATCATAAAGACACCACAGTCTCCGCTGTGCCTCATTCCAAAAGGAAACATGACCCCTCTTACTCCTGGAAGCTTGCACCTCTCAGAGATTGGGGTGGGTTTCAAAACTTATGTTCACAGTTTCTCTCTATGCTGATTCTGTGCTGAAAATTCCCTCCCTGGGAGGATTAGCCACTGAGGGGGAAACACAGAGGTACTATACAGGCATTTGTTTGCCTTCCCTCTGTGGTTAATAGCTGCCTTTGGGGGCGTGCAGAGATTTAAGTGATGGAAACAGCCCTGAGAGGAAGTTTGCTTGTTTTTAAATGCATTCTGCCAGAAACATGGCCTGCATCCAAATTTAGGCCCCTGTGGTGGCTTTTAACAAAAACAGATCTGGAAGAGCAGATCTCTTATTTCATGTGTAATGTAGCCCTGAGAAATCAGTTGTGGTCTGAGATCTAACAGTGGCTATATATTTAGGGGTGAGAGCAGGGATGTGTGCAGGACAGAGTTGGAGTACAAAAAGCAGGAGTAACCAAAGTGGTGCCTGTTATATATTCAGTGGTCTGTGTTTGCCTGAGCTTGAGTCTGGATTAAGGATTCTGAGCCGCTGTGTTGAATCAGAACAGATACATGATATCCAATCACAGAACATTTCAGGATTTGGGCCTCTGCCACTGGCCCTTAAACTCTGAGTTATGATTTGCAGCTTGGAAGTTTAGACAGCCAATCACGTTGAGAGTGGGAGTGGCCAAAACCTTCAGAAAGCAGTTGCTTTGCCTCTGTTGTCTAGTTCTGTTAGTTCAGCAAAGGTTCTTGCTGTTATCACTGTGCCTTGCATCGTGGGAACCCACCCACACTTCAGTGCCCATGAGATGCCATTGGGCTCCAACTCCCATCAGCCCCAGGCAACATGGCCAGTGGTCAAGACTGATGGAAGTTGTAGTCCAAAGCAGCCAGAAGGCACCACAGAAGGGTACTTCAGTTGTAAATCATACCAGCCTTTGAGTGGCTCCGTTAATTTGCAATCAATATTGTTTTTATTTATCACATAGGAAGGAGAAAAGGTATTGACAAAAGATATGAGCCAAAAATGGTTGTGCATTATTACCAATCAACAAATATTTTAAGCTCTCTGAGTTTGAGGAAGTTGCCTGTATCACACACCCACACCCACACCTGCAAAAACAGTTGTTGATTTTCTTTTACTGCTTCCAGTTGGTAACTGAGACTCCAAAGCTGCCTCCTAACAATGCCTCTTTCTCCTGCTTGTAAACACTTATTAAATAATTCTTCTGAGTTTCTAAGGCATTGTAAAAGGCAGTTAATGAAATGATGCACAATCTATTTTTTTTCTTCTTGGTGAAACTTTTTATCTCCTCAGATAGAATTTTAAATTGTTTTTGTAAGTCTGCGCAAAGCGAAATTGAATTGTATGGAATGACTGATTGTCAAGGACATCTGCACAAATGAGGTATTCATTTTATTCAGAATCCATTCAAGGATTTCTTGATGTTTTTATTTAATTTGCTTCATATCAAGGAGATAAGTTTCCCTTTGAGGCAGAGCTCTAAGGAAATAAAAGATTAATATAAAGACAAGTGAATTCCTACACTCTTGCAGGATCTGACATAAAACTATAATATTATTCAGCTGCCTCAATGAAGATAAATATATAGACATGTTGTCTGGGGAGCTTTCTTGTCATAAGATGCCAAATCCCAGGGTGTTGCCCACAGTCGAGAATTCTGAATGGGAAGTAGTAGTCCATGAAGATTCCAATTCACAGGCGGGATTACTGTAATTGGATTGCTTCAAATCTCGCTCTCCACATATCTATTCAGCCTTTCCCCACAAACAGCACACTTGAATGAGTTAGGTGCTCTTCCAAAGAGAACACTGCTACGTTTCCCTCAGCAAAGCTAGGTAAACGATAAAGGGACCCCTGACCCTTAGGTCCAGTCGTGGCTGACTCTGGGGTTGCGGCGCTCATCTCGCTTTATTGGCCGAGGGAGCCGGCGTACAGCTTCCGGGTCATGTGGCCAGCAGGACTAAGCCGCTTCTGGTGAACCAGAGCAGCGCACGGAAATGCCGTTTACCTTCCCGCCAGAGCAGTACCTATTTATCTACTTGCACTTTGACGTGCTTTCGAACTGCTAGGTTGGCAGGAGCAGGGACCGAGCAACGGGAGCTCACCCCGTCACGGGGATTCGAACCGCCGACCTTGACACTTTAATTAATTAATTAATTAATTACTACACGTTCGGGACGTTGATGCTGCAGCGATGGTGGTGGCAGAGGGGCGGCCACCGCCCTAACCTCAACTGCCATGTTTCCCCTTCCTCCCAGGCTTCTATCTCCTTTCTCCATGAGCCTGGGCAGCCCCTGAGTTGTTGGTTCTTCGGTGGTGGTGGTGAAATGGTGTGCGGTGGGTCAGGCATGGAAGGCGGAGAAGGAGGGCTGAGAGCAGTGGCAGCAGCAAGGCTCAGACAGCACGATGCCTCCCTTCCCATCGGAGCAGCCCTAATCCCATTTTTACTTGCGTGCAAGCAGGAGGGGGCGGGGATCCCTCAGCTGGGAAGGGAGGCTTCCCATTGCCTAACTGAGAGATCCATGCTCCCTCCTGCTTGCAAGCCAGCTCTGATAGGCAGCGTGAAGCCTCCCTGCACAGCTGAGAGATCTCCACCCTGCTCCTGCTTGCATGCAAGTAGGAGTTGGGAGGCTTCTCCAATAGGCAGCATGAAGTCTTCCTTCACAGCTTAGTTGCTGGGGTCAGGGAAGGTGGAGGCAGCCTGGAAGCTGCATCTTAGAGCCCCTGCACCACCCTCATATGGGGACTTCCGAGCAGCTCCTGAAGCCAGCCAGAGCCAATTGCTCCGGGCTGCTGAGACTGCCGCTGCTGTGTTTCCCAAGGACATTAGATGAAATCCGGGGACATTCCGGGGATGGAATTTGTCCAGGGACTTGTTTGCAAATCCAGGGACTGTCCCCGGGAAATGGGGACGTCTGGTAACCCTACTCCAGCCATCATTTCCTTATTCCTTTGTTTTTTCCACTCTTTGCTAAAACCCTTGCTGTTTCCCTCTACCTATGGCTTCCTGCCTTCTTCTTCTACCCAGTCCTTTTTTGTCTTTACTTTGATGACAGTCTTTTCCTCTTGGAAGGAATCAATGATCAATGACCCAGTGATCAATAAATACAGCCACTATTCTACTTTATTTTGGTCTTTTCCTCAGTCAGCACCTCCCACCTTCTTCTACCTTCCGATCCCCATTCTAGGCTTCTGTGAGATCACAGAAGCATAGCCAATAGCTAATGAGGACTCTCAGACTGACAGGTAGCAACCGAATTACCAAGAGCAAATGCTAACATTGCAATTTGTAAAAGTTACAGTCTTAGGTGTTCTAATGGGGAATCTAAACCATATCTTTATGGTACACACACACACACACACACACACACACACACGTCCTGAATTGGGTATGGTGGTATAGATTATTAATGCAACATGAAAACAGGACGGCTGGCAAGTTCATGGAATGATGTGATTACTCTAGGGACTGAAGCTAGCAAGGCAAGCAAAACCCTTCACTGCTTATAACAAATCCAAGCAAATTATCACAGTGTTTCTGGCAGCCTGTCCAGTAAACAGGTTCTTTTCCATTTATCACATGAATTCTAGATACTTCTCAAACTATAGCACGTGCATTGCCAAGAGAAATTCATATTGTCAGAGAAGACTTTGTAGCCCTCATCAGTTTCTGGATGGATGGAACTTGCTTTTCTCACTTGCATGAACAGAAGGAATGGGACCCAAACAACCTGGGAAGAGGATGGAAAGCTTTGCTCTAGGCAAATTGGAGATCCCCTTTGCCTACACTGATGAACTGCATAGGTGTGGGTTGCTGTGGGCAGGTCACAATATACACTGAGCGTACCTACTCCCTATACCAGTATTTGAAAAAATGGAGCTAAGGATAGGAAATAAATTTGGTTCAGTTCTCATTTTAATGGAAATACATTTGCATTTTTCTGAATCAATCGGCAAAATTGTATGCAACTGTCTTTTGAAATGCACACTTCTCAAATTAAAGAAAACTTAATGAAAGGGAACTAAAGGGATTAATGGATTAAAGGGTTGCTAAAAAAAAAATTTGTAAAATAAGGATGCAGCGAAAGGGAGGTATGGGGAAGTCGGAGGAAAGAAGGTATATGAAAATAAGATTGTGAAATTATATGTGTTTGTTTTTGATTTGGTTTGTTTGTATTATGTGTTGTGTTTGGCTTTTTGTTTATGTGTTTTTTAAAAAAATCTGAATAAAAAATATTTTAAAAAAAAATGAAATGCACACTTCTCTGAATTTCAGTAGGCAATTCTCAGACCAAAACACATGCACACGCAAAAATGTGTATATTAGGGGAAAGAGTGTCTGAAAATGCTTATCTAAATGAAAGTAATGCTTCTCTAAATGAAAAATGCATTGTACCGGGGAAAATTGCATGCAAAAATACGTATGTTAAGAGAAACATAGACTAAAAAATGTTGATGAACTTTCTTAAAAATTGCAAACTGGTGCTGAAATATAACAAGCTGATCTTGACCGGGAAAATGAGAAACTAAGAGAATCTGAAATTGACAGACCAACCCGTCCTATATCAGAGTGGTAGCCTGCCATTACTAAGAAGAGGCTCTCAAGAGTTCTTCCAGCCCTGTGATCTGAGAAGCTGTGAATCGAATTTCTCATACGTACTGCATTTCCTCTCAGGGCACAATTAGAGGAGATAGTTGAGACCTGTGACTGCATCCTTCATAAACTTGTGTTCGAAACAGTCATTTCCCCAAATTAAATAACCTCATTGGGGCGTTATAGGGCAAATGAACATTTCCCCTAAGGAGGCAAATAATTACTTCCAGTGGGTGGTTTTCATGGGAGTCGGGGGCATGCAGGAGAGAAAGTTAAATCTATCCCTCCCCCAATACCCTGTTTAAGTTCCCACATACTCCTGGCTGCGTATTGCTAACTAAAAATAGCAGGATGGGTTATCCCATCATTGAGCATCATCCTCTCATCTTCTTTGGCCATAGACTATGGCTCTTCTGGGACATGGGTGGTGCTGTGTGTTAAACATAGAGCCTAGGGCTTGATGATCTGAAGGTTGGCGGTTCGAATCCCCGCAACAGGGTGAGCTCCCGTTGCTCGGTCCCTTCTCCTGCCAACCTAGCAGTTCAAAAGCATGTCAAAGTGCAAGTAGATAAATAGGTACCGCTCTGGCAGGAAGGTAAACGGAGTTTCCGTGCGCTGCTCTGGTTCACCAGAAGCGACTTAGTCATGCTGGCCACATTACCCGGAAGCTGTACGCTGGCTCCCTTGGCCAATAAAGCGAAATGAGCGCTGCAACCCCAGAGTCGGTCACGACTGGACCTAATGGTCAGGGGTCCCTTTACCTTTATGGCTCTTCTATGTACAGTACAGAGCCTGTGGACCATTTCACACATTATGTGACAACAAACCAGGATTTACTAACTAGTGGACCACTGAACAATTCCCTGCAACAAATTGTGCACTTGCATGACACATGTTTCTTCCAGCACATTTTTCTGTCATTCACACATTTCCTGTTTAGGATATCTAAAAATGTAATGTGTGAATGAAAGAAACATGTGCTTCATTGATTTTTATTCATTCAACTTGTATACCGCCCTATACCTGCAGGTCTCAGGATGGCTGCAACATAAAACCACAATATAAAAACCACATACAGTGGTACCTCGGGTTAAGTACTTAATTCGTTCCGGAGGTCCGTTCTTAACCTGAAACTGTTCTTAACCTGAAGCACCACTTTAGCTAATGGGGCCTCCTGCTGCTGCTGTGCTGCTGGAGCACGATTTCTGTTCTCATCCTGAAGCAAAGTTCTTAACCTGAAGCACTATTTCTGGGTTAGCAGAGTCTGTAACCTGAAGCGTATGTAACCTGAAGCATATGTAACCCGAGGTACCACTGTAATACATAATAAGCATGTGCTCGGAGACACACACATTGTACAAATGTGCATCTGGAAAAATGCAATGTGTGAAAAATGCAATGTGCATGAAGCTCATGTTTCCTATAGGCTGTAGGTCAACAAAACCCATCTTCCTTAAGAGAATGGATAGCAATGCATTTGTGGTTATGACCAAACAGAAATGTGAGTTCTTTTGGAAATCGTGTTCAGTGTCTTAAAAAAGGAATGTGGGGCTTAGCCCAGATAATGTCAGATAACATTTGCCGACTGCTGAACTACCATGACGGGTAAATTTAGGAGGATGCCAAAGCAAAACAAACTGCTATGGCTTGGAGTACAAGAATAATGTACTTCTTATGCAGGATTCACGCTGTGCAAACATGGAAACTTTCCAGCCATGCAGTAATGAACAAAGATCAACTTAATTCCAGGCTAAGCTCTGAATGAATATATACTGTAACAAATCAAATGATCTTTCTTAAAGCCTAGACTTTGTAATGTTCTCACAGTGCTCAAATATTTATAAGCCTGAGCAAGTACCTTGCTGTGTTTGCATGTTTTATGGCTTTGTTTAATGCTTACTCCTATGAGCTTATGTGTTTGTGTGTGAGAGAGACAGACAGACAGACAGACAGACAGACAGAAAGAGAGAGGACTGCTCAAATGGGTTTCTGAAAGAGCAGCAGTCACTGAAAGTAATCTTATTTCCTGATCCTAAATACGTTTTCTTGAAATCAAGAAAATGGGAATGGTGCCAACAATCATGCATGCACAGTAACATGTTTAATTTAAAATTATTGTCTATTGTGCACACATGAAGTTTTCTTTGACCACGTCAGAGTGTTTGAACATCTAGCCCAGCAATGCCGTATTCTTCTGTGTATAACATGCCCCTGTGTATAAGACAACCTCTATTTTTTGGGACTCCAAATAAAGAAATCCCCCATATGCACTTTCCGTGTATAAGACGACCCCTGAATTTTAAACTTGAAAAATAGGGGAGAATATAGTCTTATACATGGAAAAATACGGTATATTATTTTATTTATTTACTGTATATATAGACCCGCCCAAAGGTCCTGGAGTGGAAATACAAAAGAATTGAAACAATAATAGTTTTAACTCTAAGGAGCAACACCTCTCCCACATTACAGTATGGAATATGCATCGCAGCAGAGTGGCGAAGTAAATACGGCACGAAAGAAACTTAAGGTTTATCACTCCTGGCTTTATTACTCACATCTGAGTACATCACACATGGCACAACATGTCAGCATGCCCAGCAGGCTGTGGCGCATGACATCAGCAAGACACCACAGGGTGTGCTGGTGTCATGCACACATGCCACGGAGCATGCTGACATTTCATGACCCCGGCGCCCTCTACTGCGGGGGCAAGGCAGCATGTTTGTGCATGTATGTGTGTGTGTAAGGGGCTCTGTGATGGCCTGGGAATCTGATTCAGAAGCTGAATCTGAGGAGTCCCAGCCTGCACAGGAGTCCCCGCTTCCAGGGCCGGCTGAGCCGGGGCAGGGGCTTGAATCTGAAGGGCCCTCACCTGTGCCGGATCCTCAGGAGCAGACACCAGATGCATCCACTCTGGCTCCAGAGGTGATTGAGGACACAGTGCCGGCAGGTGCGCCTCTCCCAGTCCTGTCAGGGGAAGGTGAGTCTGCCCCTGGGTCCAGTAACCCTCCAGCCTCTCCTGAGCTGTAGAGGCTCAGGGCAGAGAGGCAGAGGGAACTGGGTTCTCTCAGGAGGAGTGTTCGCCTTAAGGCCAGGAGAGGCGGGTCACCTGTGGGCCGGGACCGCCCCTGGCCTCAGAGGAGATAAAGGCCAGTCAGCCCAGTCTCAGGTTGCGGGAGCAACAACGTTGGAAACCTGCTTCTGCCAGCACCCAGACCTGTTTTTCCAGAGTTCCCGACCACGCCCGGCTTCTTGCTTTGGACCCCGCTTCGCCCTTGGTGGACAGTCTCCAGACCCTTGGCCCAGGACCGGACTCTGACCACGCCTCACGGTAACCTCCCCCCCCCGGACCAGCACAGGCTCAATACATTTTGACTTTGAGACCAAGACAGCTTACCATCAGTTCGAAGTGTTAGCGGTGTGGGTGGGCTAAGCACTCTCGCATTGGTCACTGTGTTCTTCACCAGGCAGATATAGCTGCCTACGTCTGAGGGCTGTACTTTGGAAATGTAGAGATTGCCCGTTTCCTGGGAGATAAAGCGCCGGCTGTCTTCTGCCACAAAGGAGGGGAATTCATTAAATACCCAGCTGTAGATGATCTCTGAAAAACACAGTCAGAAAAATTGCAGCAGGCATTATAATTATTGGCCAACTAAAATGGAAACAAAAGTGGCTCAAAGTCACTGTGCATTAAAAAGAAAAAGTAAATCTCAATTTTCTATTAAAACAGTGTTAGAGAAACTTCCTGATTACCTTTCGACAGAGATTGTTCAAATCAAGAGAGTAACAGGCAAGCCTGGTGGATCTGATTAACTGGAATAAGGCAGGGCAGAGATGTGACTCAGAGCAAGTTACACATATTAATCTTTTTTTTTTTTTCCTGTTATGATCGCAAACAAACAGACGAAAGCAAAAAATTGATTGGAGCGATTGACAAATAAGTCTCCGAAAAGTAACATAGAAAGTGGTAGCGTGATATATCATCATTGGCTGAACATGGGCCAGGCACTTTTCCCCCAGGGTTGTGAGGATAAAATGGAAATAAAGAAAATTACATGTGCTCCTTTAAGCTCTTGGAAGGAATGGTGGGACAAAAATGTAATAAATATACTTAAAAAGTGATGGTAGTCTTCGCTGCTTTATTCTGTTTAATATTCTGTTGGGAGCTGCCCAGAGTGGCTGGGGAAACCCAGGCAGATGGGTGGGGTATAAATAATAAATATTATTATTATTATTATTATTATTATTATTATTATTATTATTCCCACACTAGAAAATAGGTTGAGAAAAAGGATGCAGCTACAGCACCAGAGCCCTCCTCCTGCCAGAAGACATAACTGCATCTCAGTTATTATATTAAGGATTCTCCTTTCCCACTATCTTGTCTTCTCCTCCCATTTCCCCACTGACTGACTCTTCTACGCTACTGAACTTTTGACACCCAGCATTAGCTCTGAGGCAGCCTCTCTCTGCAGCCAGTTCTCCGTTAGCTTTGTCAGGGCTGCCTCTAAATGCAGAAATGTCAAGGTTAGCTCCGTAATAGAAAGTCATTGCCGCTGCTCCAAGACACACAATGCTTTGCCGCTACAGTGAGTTCAGGCCTTTCAGCTACTAATTGTCTGAGCTGTTGTTTTCAGCCGTAGCGGCACAACGAAGGCAGTAATCACAATTTAGCCTGATGGTACATTTATTTCTAACGTGCTTTAAAAAAATAAATACCCCTTGTCGACTGATAGTTAGAAAGTTGGGGGGGATTTTAGGTCTATAAAGTTGGAAGCATCTCCCCAACATTTCCAACAATCCATTAGTTCCTTGGACTATTCAACTTCCTTTTATAATGGTAAGGATCGTGACTGGGAAAGGGTTATAGCTCAGTGATAGGGTCATCTACCTTGCATGCAGAAGGTCCCAGGTGTTGTTGTTGTTGTTGTTTTGTTATCATCATCATCATCATCTTCATCATTAATACCCTGCCCATCTGGCTGGTTTTCCCAGTCACTCTGGGCAGCTTCCATCAAAATATTAAAATACAATAATTCATCAAATATTAAAAGCTTCCGTAAACAGGGCTGCCTTCAGATGTCTTCTAAAAGTCAGATAGTTGTTTATTTCCTTGACATCTGATGGGAGAGCATTCCACAGGGCAGGCGCCACTACAGAGAAGGCCCTCTGCCTGGTTCCCTGTAACTTGGCTTCTCGCAGTGAGGGAACCGCCAGAAGGCCCTCAGCGCTGGACCTCGGTGTCCTGGCAGAAAGATGGGGGTGGAGACACTCCTTCAGGTATACTGGGCCAATGCCATTTACTGCTCTAAAGGTCAGCACCAACACTTTGAATTGTGCCTGAAAATGTACTGGGTTCAGTCCTAGAAGCTCCAGGTAGGACTGGGAGAGACACCTGCTGGGAGAGCTGCTGCCACTCAGTGTAGACCAGACATGTCCAAAGTCCGTTTCGGGGGTCTAATCCAGCCCACCGGTCGGTTTAATCCGGCCCCTGTGGCAGTTTATTTTCTGGGGTAAAAGAATCCTAAAAAAAAACCCTCAACAACTTCACTCCCAAAGAAAGCTCAACAACTCAACAACTTTGGGGTAAAATCATAAAAAGGTCAACAACTTTGGTTGGCCCTTTGGTTGGCCCTCACGGCCCTTCACTTCATCAAATCTGGCACTCTTTGAAAAAAGTTTGGACACCACTGACATTGTAGATAATACTGAGCTAGACGAACCAATGGTCTGACTCTGTATAAGGCAGCTTTTTTCTGTATAAGGCAGTGCCAGGGATGGTGGAGGAGCAGTTGCCCCAATAGGTCTCTCTGACCATAGATGGTTCTGTGAGGAGTTTATCGTATGTGGTCTCTGGTCTCTCTTGCTTTTGTCTTCCCTCAGGCACACAGACCCTTAGCAAATTTCACATAAGGTGACAAAGGCTACAATCCTAACCCTGGAAACATGAGTCTGGAAGGAATTAGGACCCAGAAATCATCCACCTCCAGTGACATTTGCTGCTGGTGGTGCTGTGCAGTAGCTCTTGTGGATAAGGTAGCAAAGGCAACACACACACACTCTGCCAATTTTTTCTGCTGCCAATAGGCAGAAGGCGGTGAGATGGGGGATTGTGGAGGGCTGGGAAGAGTTGAGCAGGCCAAGGATTTGCTGGATCCTAAGTTCTTCCCAGAAAATGTACCTATCTAGGCTTTTCCACGCTGTGCTCTGTGGTGCAGCAAGATCCAGTTAGGTTGTAAGACAAGGAGGTCCAACTAGGATGTAAGAGAAGGCAAGGTGGGACAAGGTGAGATGAGGTTCAGGTGGGATGCCAGGCAAGGCTATGCCACTCTGAGGGGACAAAAAGCTTTGAAGTTGCTCCAGCAAGAAGCAAGGTGGAACTGAATCCTTATGAAGTAGTAACAACATGCATAGTCTTATTGTTAGCCCCACTTGTGGCACAAGATGCTGCCCCTCTCTGTTACAATAACTTCCTCCTGTAATGGGAAGAGGGGGCTCAGGCCTTCCACAGTGGAGTCCTTTGAGTCAGAGGATGGTAGTGCCATATCCTCAGGTGCGGGGACGGCACTTCTGGGGCTCGCCTTGCATGCCCTTCCCTTTCTCCTTCAGAGTCCTCTGACCCACATCCCCTGAAGGCAATGAATCAAACTCCAGGGCCATGACATGACACACTACTACAGCACAGCAAAACAAATAAATAAATGTGCATTTAACCACCCCTTGCCAAGCAATGACAAACCTAGACAGCATCTTAAAAAGCAGAGACAGCACCTTGCCAACAAAGGTCCATATATTTAAAGCTATGGTTTTCCCAGTAGTGATGTATGGAACTGAGAGCTGGACCATGAAGAAGGTTGATCGCCGAAGAATTGATGCTTTTGAATTATGGTTCTGGAGGAGACTCTTGAGAGTCCCATGGACTGCAAGAAGATCAAACCTATCCATTCTTCAGGAAATCAGCCCTGAGTGCTCACTGGAAGGACAGATCCTGAAGCTGAGGCTCCATTACTTTGGCCACCTCATGAGAAGAGAAGACTCCCTGGAAAAGACCCTGATGTTGGGAAAGATGGAGGGCACAAGGAGAAGGGGGCGACAGAGGACGAGATGGCTGGACAGTGTTCTCGAAGCTACTAACATGAGTTTGACCAAGCTGCGGGAGGCAGTGGAAGACAGGAGTGCCTGGCGTGCTCAGGTCCATGGGGTCACGAAGAGTCGGACATGACTAAACGACTAAACAACAACAACAAATGCCTCCCCTTCTGTCCTGGAAGATTTTGAGTGTGGTTGTGGATGCCCTCCTCTTTTTCTAACTGACTCCTTTTTTCCAACCAGAGTTAGGATTGCTCTGAAGTAACCCACAATGCTAAGTGATATTTTTAAGTGTTTATACAGCAACAGAGGGACATTTTCGGAGGAAACAATTTTTAATTAAAGGCACCTGTTCCTCATTCACATGGAAAGAAGGAAGTCTGAGATAATTGGTATGGGTTGGAGGCAGTTCACTTTATTTGAAATGTAGCCATCACTCGGTTTCGCCTGTGACTGATGTAAAATCAAAGGTATTTAATCAGCAACCTGACAGCCTGGCCTTTTAATAATTCATCTATTAATTAGAGTGATGACTAAAGAATAGAGGCGGTGTGAACCACTTCAGCAGTTCTACTGAAAAAACACTCTGTTTGGTGATAACTGCCAGGGTTGTGCCCCTTATTCCAAAGAACTCTGGCAGCTATTTTGCTAAGGGTGCTTAGAGCTCTTCCGAGACATCTATTCCCCTCATGGAGCTACAATTGCTAGAGTTCCCTGTGGCAGGGGATGGATAGTTGTGAATCGTAGCTCTGTGAGAGCAGGGACCTCCTCACAACTCTCAGCACCCTTCAGAAACTGAATCTCCCAGAATTCTTTGGGAGGAAGCCATGATGGTTTAAAGTGGTATTGTAGTGCTTTAAATGCACAGTGTGAATGTGCACTTACTCTAAACACACGCACACACGCATTTCTTGATTTCCTCCCAGAACAGCAATAGAAGGATCCTTTCTTTAACATGTGGAATAGTCTAGTTAATTGTGCCTTGCTCACCCTGGGAAATCAGGGTTCCAAAATGCATATGGCCTATTCATGGCCAGCCCAGGATATTTTGATGCTTGTGGCAAAACAAAAAATGGCACCCCTCCCCTCATCAGCCATCTGCTGCTACTGCATGTGGTGAATGGAGGTGGTTCGGAGAAGCTCTGGCAGAAGAGGAGGAGCCAGTAGACCATAAGCTCGAAGCAGCAAGAGACACACTTTTAGAGATGTGGATCTGCCACCAGTAGCAGGTCTCAAATTTCAGCAGCGCCCTGTGTGATGCCAAAATTTGGTGCGCCCTGCCTCTCGTACTCTGTTCCAAATCACTGGTGCAGCATCCCTTGCCCCGAGGCTCTGTGTCCAGTGCAAATGAACCAATCATGCTCCCCTAACTCTACCTCTGCTGCCTCCTCCCTCAGATGTCCCCAGTTTGTCACCTGAGGCAACCATTCCTCATGGGCCCTGGGCCTATTCAAACACAAAACAGGATCGCAATACCTCAAGGACAGCTTCTTTCCATACGAACCTACCTGGACCCTGAGATCATCTTCTGAGGCCCTCCTTTGTGTGCCTCCTCCTTGAGAGGTTTGAAAGGTGGTAACACAGCCTTCTCTGCAGTGGCTCCCTGTCTGTAGAATGCTCTCTCCAGGGAAGTTCGCCTGGCGCCTTCATTATACACCTTTAGGCGCCAGGCAGAAACGTTCCTTTTTAACCAGGCCTTTGCTTGATCCAATTTACATCCTATGCCCTTTCAAAATGGTTTTTTTTGGGGGGGGGGGCTTTTGGGTCGTTTTTGATTTTTAATTAGGTATTTTGTGGTTTTATAGCTTGATTTTGTTCTGTGAACCTCCCTGAGACCCCCGAGTTCAGGGCCGTATAACAACAACAACAACAACAACTACTTTTTACTTTTTACTTGTGCTCTATGCTGAGCTAATTCAAACCTTGGCTTAGCATGCTGTCTTAACTCAGGTCCATGGTTGAGCTACAGCCAACGACAAAACTTGGCTACAGGCAAATATGGAGAGTTGTTTTCCTTTTATCTGGGATATATACATGCACTCAGATTTATGTACACACAATCTCATGGGTTACATTTTATTCTAATAGCTGTATACTTTAGTTTTTTACCCGACACCCATATCAACTAGACAAGAGATCGTGCAGACACTTCCCTGGAAATTGCAATGTAAAGTTGTCAGAAAACAAACTTTTAGACGCAATTTATCAAAGTGTTCACCACAGTATGCTCAGAATATAGATAAAAAAGAAAAATCGTGAATGGTGAAGGTAGCCGTAAATTGGCATTCTCATGGGATGCTGTGATGGAGCTATTGTCTGCCAGTAAACCCTGCTATTTACAAAGTTTGGGTGTTGAAGTGATTAAGTCACCATGGTGACAGCAGGGCTGGCATTTCGTTTTATGAATAGCTCGTCTTGTTTACCGAGATCTCTTCAGGGTTTCGGTATCTACTTTCCGAAGATCATTTAGAAAGCCTTAGAATAAGTGCTTCACCTATTTCCATATGTGATTATGCTTTATTTTGTTCATTTCTTGGGTGTCCGGTGGAACATCTGAGCCAGCAAAAAACAAAGTGGGATGAAAAGATCAAATTTTCTGCAGGGAAGAGGATCATTTCCCTTCCCCCCCTTTTTGTGAACTTCCATGAACTGATTCAAGGAGATCCCTTGCTCACTCAGCTGCCACAATTTGATCTTGCTCTTTTCCTAGAGAAATACTGCATGGTTCTCATGGATTTCATCTGAAATGAGATGGCTAAGGCAGTCTTGATTATAGTGTGATAAAAGGCATATCACACAAAATTGCCATTCTGGAGACACTGCCGGACTGAAAAGCAACAACACGCGATAGAGTTGCATCCAGTCTGAGTCATTCTTCATTCATTCATTCATTAATATATGACTTACATGCCCAAATGGCTTCAGTTTAGGGCACTGTCATACTGAGAGTCGACCCACTGGCATGATTAACTTCAATCCATTAACTTCAGTGGGTCTACTCCAAGTAGGTAAAACGGTAAAGGACCCCAGATGGTTAAGTCCAGTCAAAGGTGACTATGGGGTTGCAGCGCTCATCTCGCTTTTCAGGCCAAGGGAGCCAGTGTTTGTCCACAGACAGCTTTCCATGTCATGTGGCCAGCATGACTGAACTGCTTCTGGTGCAACGGGACACCGTGACGGAAACCAGAGCATACAGAAATGCCATTTACCTTCCCGCCAGAGCAGTACCTATTTATCTATTTGCACTGGTGTGCTTTTGAGCTGCTAGGTTGGCAGGAGCTGGGACAGAGCAAACGGATCTCACCCTGTCATGTGGATTCGAACTGCCAACCTTCCAGAACTTGGGAAGCAGTTCTATACACAAGAATCTGGTATAAAGCTACAGCAGACCCAAACACTGGTGACTGCTGATTTAGCTGGCCTAAGCCTTGCAGAGAGAAAACAAGTCCTTATGTTGCAGGAATTTATGTATAGGTTAGGGGGGTGGGTTGCTGTTCCAGCAGATATCATGCACATGCAGCCCACTACCAAAATCGGCACAATCACTTTTGTGACTTTTGTGATTTGTCCCCACAAAACACTTCATCACAGTTTCTTTCTATCTATTCAGAGGGCCTCTACTTCACAATACCAAATGTAAGAATTTACTGATAAATGTATCTGTGTACTGGCTCACTGGGAAAACTTCAGAAATTCATATAGACATGTGAGCTCAGCTACTCAGCAGCCCCTCTGCCTGAGTGATAATTCCTGGCATCCTGATATCTGAGTGCCAGACAGGTAGCCATTCCAGAAATAACAAACCCAGATGAAGACAAAAGGGTGTGATTAACTTGGCTGGGAAACACGGAAATGTAAATATCTCTTTTATTACACTTGATGGGTGTTTGGTGGAGGGCAAGGAGAACCATGGGGCAGGGCCCAGGATGCTCAGATTACTGCCACCAGACCTCCCCTTTCATGATGTAACCATGATGTATTAGTGATGTAGTTGGGGGGGGGTGTAACGTGGGGATTAGCAGCTAATAAAAGTTTGGGTGCTCTTTTGTTTGGGGCTTCCATCTTGTTCCACCTTGTGGCAGGTGGGAGTCCTGTCGCGACAGTCTTCAATAAAGACCAAGCCTACTGGCTGCTGTTTTGCTCTGGTATTCCTGGCTGGTGTCTTTGTTTTTTGTCCAAGGGAGCTCTCAGATTTCTCCGTTAACACTTAAAATAGTGTCTGAGTTTCACTACCTTGTGCTGGGTTGCCAGGCTGTATGACCAAGTTGAACAGGCTTAGGATATAGCCTCTTCCCCACCCCTGCCATACCATGTCCTCACCTTCTCTGTTCTTAGCAGTTGTGTGCGGTCAGTTGGTTAGGGGGACTAGGTTAGTTCCCTAAATGTTCCCATGGTGCCTCCTTCCCAAAGCCCAGAAAGCTTTTGCCCAACTTAGGGAGGCGTGATGCTCCAATAAGTCCAAGAGCCCTCCTGCCACCTTCCCAAAGCCCAGACAACTTTGGGAAGGCGGCAGAACGGCTCCAGCATTCTGTCACAGGCATGGTACCATCCCTTCCAAATCCCAGGAAGTTGGATGCCCCATTTGTGACATCGGCCCCACCCCCAATCACTCTTGCAAGCTGGCGCCTCTGCCCCTAACTGTGTCAGTGTATCTCTGGCTGAGCAAAGGATGTGGGAGTTAAGCCAGCATAGTCCAGCTACAGTAGGAAACTCCCAGCTCAGCCAGCGATCCGTTGGATTCTAACCTGCTCGTCCCAGTAGATTGTTCCCTTAATTGGATTCAGCCCCCAGCTATTAAGTCATCTATATCTGCAACTCTGAAAGCCTCAGAGAGCTCCTGAAGGCCTTTTTAGTCATAAAAACACATCCTCCAACATTTTTTATTCTTTGCATTGAAGGCGCACATTCATCAATGCAAACTCGAAACTGCATGCCTTAACATGGAATTAATTTGCACTTGTTGCATGGAGTTGACAGCAACGTTCACATACCCACAAGCCATAGAGGAAGTCCTTTTTCCTGTGCCCCATTTCCCCCAAATACACCCCCTCTATAAATCGTGCATTTCCTTCTACAGTTGCGACTCATCATTGATGCTCATTTATGCACCATGCAAATCTTTAATGAAAGCAATTTATATATTGCATTGAAATGCACCACATAGGAAGAGACAATGCTGTCTATTTATCACCTCAGAATGGAATTGCTTCCTTTTCTGCTCTGGGGGGTTCTGTAGGTACCTGCCCAAATAGAAATCCACAGACTGGGTATTTATCTTTGTTCAGGTTTAATTACTGTGATAAATCTTTAGACCTTTCCTTCTCTCTAACTGCTTGGTGCACAGGGAGTTACTGAAGATAAGGTAACAAGGTGGACACACAACAAGAATGGATTCTGCACTGGCAAACTGAATAGCTCAGTGTGTGTGTGTGTGTGTGTGTGTGTGTGTGTGTGTGTGTGTGACAGAAAGGCTTTTCCTCCCTAATTTTCGCAGTCCTCAGAAGACAGTAAACAAAATGATTCATGAGTCAACGAGGGGCATGTTTCTGCCAAAAGGAAAAGCAGGATAAAGGGCACAGAGCTAAGCATTAGCAGCCTTGTAGGTTTGGTTAAAACCGAAAGGTGGGGTATAAATGTTTTAATAATACCATCTCCATGTCCCAGTGCAACATTTTAAGGGCACTAACATTTTAAGGACTTTGGACACTGGTGCATGTCCAGAGAGGGGGGAGAGCAGGATGAAGAGAGGTTTTGGACTCAATTTAGCAAAAAAATAGCATTGTGCACAACAAAAAACATACACTCCCCTCCCAAACTTTGCCATTAATACAAATTAGTACCTCATCCCCAGTGCCGGATTTATGTATAAGCTAAACAAGCTATAGCTTAGGGCCCCACTCTCTTGGGGGCCCCAAAAAAATGTCAAGGAAAAAACACACCTGGATGTACATTTCCAAAACATAAGATAAAAAACAAATAAAATAAAACCTACATACAGCAATGGTCTTTTGTGTTGTTTAGGCTCCTATGATGTAAGTATTGGGTCCTGCCTGCTAGCCTGCTCCCTAAAATATCTCTGATTTGCTCATTTCTATATACAGTGGTACCATAAATTACCATAGAGCATATATTCAACACAAAAAACAGTGACAGTTTGTTGTTGACAAAGGACAGTTGGACATATAAAGGGCCCCATTACCTTCAGTAGCTTAGCTCATCAAACCTAAATCTGGCCCTGCTCATCCCTGAGATATCTGAAGGGCTTTCTAACACAATCTGGAGCAGGCTCCACTTAATGAGATGAACTTTCAGTGGTTCGAAAATTTGACCCCTTCTTTGATCTCTTAACATAGGACAATATCGCGGACTTATTTGCAGGCTAGCTTGTAAGGATGGCTGTGATGATGGGGCATGTTGAGAGGCTGGGGCAAATGCTGTAGAAGCATTTGATGTGGCTGTTGACACTGTGGCGTGACATCCCGCCAGTGGCTTTGCGGCGACGACAATGCGACATCTCGCAACCGCAGTGATGGGCTGGGGTGCAGCCATGCTGCACTTTTTCATGGCATTCACAACCCAAACAAAGGAGGGGTACTAAAGCAAAGCTGTCCAATCTGAAAAGCACATTTGCCCGCAAAGACTCTGCCTGTGTATGTGTAAAGGTAAAGGTAAAGGGACCCCTGACCATTAGGTCCAGTCATGACTGACTCTGGGATTGCGGCGCTCATCTTGCTTTACTGGCTGAGGGAGCCGGCGTTTGTCCGCAGACAGCTTCTGGGTCATGTGGCCAGCATGACTAAGCCACTTCTGGTGAACCAGAGCAGCACACGGAAACGCCGTTTACCTTCCCACCGCTGTGGTACCTATTTATCTACTTGCACTTTGGCGTCCTTTCGAACTGCTAGGTTGGCAGGAGCTGGGACCGAGCAACGGGAGCTCACCCCGTCGCAGGAATTCAAACCGGCGACCTTCTGACCGGCAAGTCCTAGGCTCTGGGGTTTAACCCACAGCGCTACCCACCTCCCTCTGTGTATGTGTGAAGAATCCCAGATGCTTTGCAAAGAGGTTAACGGAAACCTAACCAAAGAACCGGAGGGAGCTGAACTTCAAACTCCTAATGTGATGGTAACTTGTGTGTATACGGGAGAGAGATTCAATTAAAGTACATTGGAATCTGGGTGGGAAGAGAAGTCTAGCCAATTTATCAAAACTTAGTTGACTGCCTAATGATGCCAATATTTCTGTTTAGCCATGTGTTAGGCTAATCAATCAATATCAATATAACTCCTACTCAGTTGTCATCCATACACTACCTGGCGACACAAATGCTGCAGCCCTCACCTGATCTTACATATATATATATATATATATATATATATATATATATAACACAGCTGAGTCCCTGTTATCTCGTACATCAAGTGGAGCTGCTGGAAGCCCAGCAAACTGCTCCCATCCATCTTCCCCTTGTCAAATAATTGTTATTTAGAGATCATGCATAGCCATCTGTTGTCTTATTTCAAGCCCAGGGCTCTGTCCCATGATTACAATATCTCTTCAACCCCTTAGCAATAGCAGCCAATGTGACATTTGATGTTCACATCATAGGGAAATGCATCAAAGAAAGAGGCAATCACATACATGATAAATATTGCACGGTTGTCCACGTAGCATGTCGATCTGCAATTGGCGGGGAGAAAGTCAATTCAGATTTAAAGGCAAACCTCTCCAATTCTCACTTTCTGGGAGAACACGTGAACCAAAACACAATGTCCTTCACTGGAGGTTTTTAAGTAGAGGCTGAGACCAGAGTGGGGACTTAGGCTGGATCCTAAGCCCTTCAGTCTCCATCATATGCCAAGACAACCCAGCACAGAACACTATTTAAAAGGCTTGTTTCCCCTCTGCCAGGCTTAAGCAGAGCAGCAGCAGCTGCACTCCTGTTGAACAGGGTTTGGATCTGGTGTAACTTTAGGCCACTTTAACTTGCACCAGGGTGCTTTGAATCACCTTCATCTGCGTTAGTTAGATGCAATCATACATTTGTTGTTGAAGGTGCCACAGTACCCTTCGTTGTCTTTGCTTAGCATTGTTGACTCTGTCTAGCAGTGGATCTTCCAAGTCTTGGGCAGAGGGTCTTTTTCACCACCTGATCCCGTTTAACTAGAGATACCAGGGAGGCAGGGGCAAATGAAGTAGGATATCCAATAATCACCAAGGTCCATGGAACAGAGAGGCTTCTCATTGGTTCCTCAATGAGAAGACATATCACCAAAATGCACACTGAGTATATTCTGGGATATCCTGTTAATTTTCATGGGATGACAGTGAGATTCCAAAGGTACCAAGGGAACAGGCAGGTTCATAATCTTCTCATCCTCTCTCCCTTCTCTCTCCCTCCTTCCTGCACCACCTGATTCCAATCTGAAATCAGTGCACGTTCATGTCCATCTAAAAGAAAATGTGTTTTTAGGGCCACCAGTCATAGGGAAGTGTCTTTTATTTGAGCTTTACCAACCAAATCTCCTCTCTGGCCACATTCCTACTGCACATTGAAAGCACTATGATACCACTTGAAACAGCCACGACTTCTTCCAAAGAATTCTGGGAGCTGTAGTTTGGGAAGGGTGCTGAGATTTGTTAGGAGTGCCCTGTTCCCCTCTGTAAGCACAGGTGCCACAGTTCCTTGCAAAGAGGGATTGATTGTTAAATCACTCTGGGAATGGATTGCACGGGGTGCATGGTAGTCAAATAGCCTTTTAGCTAAGGTTATCCACCATGTATGCTGTGAACTGTGGCCTCTGTCTCAGAGCTAATGTTAGATGCACTCCAGGAGCATTGGGAAGGAATGGAATAAAAGTTCAGCAGTTTAGCTGCTTGACATGCAGAGATGCTTCATGCTGCAGCATATGGGAGCTGTGCCAACATGCAAAGATATCCACTCAATAGCGAACTGCTCAGAAATTATTACTTTCAACAAGACCAGAGTGCAGCAGCTAGAAATCAGCAAGCAAATGATCACGACCGAGAGCACAATTAATTATCATACTGTCAAGGATAGCTCACTCTGGCCAAAGGGGATGCTTGCGACACCTAGAAGCTCTTTTGAGCCCCCCCCCCATGAGAATGAATCTCACTCATTAAAGAGGCGGGGTGTATGTTAACACATTTGCTGTGGGTGCTTAGATGCTGGCCTAAATTTGCGTAATCCTCCCGTCTTTAATCCGAACGTTCACAGCCATGAAACTCTGCACCTGATCCCCTTCAATTATGCTGTCATTGCAGATTCATTTTCCCCAGAGTTAAACTACTTTAAATCATTTATAGTTAGGAGTTTAACAATCTCCATCTTATTAGGCCTGCGTCGGTTACGAAGGCACTGTCAGGGAAGAGGAACGGGCTGACATTAATAACAGACCCTCCAAGTGTCCCTATTTTCCAGGGATGGTCTCGAATTTACAGAAGCTGTCCCGGTTTCTGATTTGATCCTGGTATGTCACGCTTTTCCTTAGGATGTCCCTATTTTCATCAGAGAAATGTTGGGAGGGTATGTGACTAGTTATGTGTCTCATACACAGTTCACAGAGGATCTTTTCCTTTGCCTCTGGGATAGAAGAATAATTTTAGCTGAGAGGGGGCTCCTGGTGGGAGGAACCCTTTGTGGGAAGCAGCAAGGGGAGAAGGCTCAGAGCCCTTGAGGTAGTGGGGCAATGATGAGTGGTTAGAGGGAGCTGAAGAAGTAACACGGCTTAGTGAACTTGGCTAAAGAAGTCCAGAATCAGAAGCTGAAGCAGGTGAGTAGGAGGAGAGAGGTCAAGAGGCAGAGATGGGTCAGGCTGGTGAAGTAATGGGTCTTTCTGCTTCCTGCTGCAACAAGCTCCTCTCTCCGGTTATCTCCCAGAACCAGAAGAGGCATGAAAAGGGCAGAGGAGAGATTGGCCGGCGTAGTCTCGGATTGCTTGGGGAAACCCTGGGGAGGAGGGGACTTGGGCTGTGAGGTGGCAGGGACCTTCCATCTCAGCAACTGCTTTATGGAGCAAGACTTTCATGAGGGATAAGTTGCTGTACTCATTAGGAAGACCTGACACCCCACCAAGTCTCTGCAGATCACGGTTTTGCTAATCAAGTGTTAACTCCAACTGGCACAGTGTGATTTACTGTCGGCTTGCTGACATAATGTAAGAAGACAAGGACATAAACATGCAAATAAACTGAAACATCACTTAGCATAAGCATTTCTTCTGCAGGTGGCAACATGGAAGAAAACAGATATCGCTGGAGAAGAGCCAGTTCATTTGAGAGGTAGGAACTAATGGTATCAACTAATTCCCCATCCCTGGCTAAGAATGAACACCAGTGTGTGATACTTTTTTTTGCAGCTTGCAACAGTGACTGAAAATGGTCTGCTTCCCCATAGATACAGAAGCGAGACTTCTCATGCGATAAAGCAACCCAGTCTGTCTGGTGAAGCATATACCAGAATCGTGGTGAGCTTATGCATGTACAGAGATAGTGTGCTGGGAACTGAAGCTGCAGCGCTAGTTATGAGCTAATTTACAAAACGTAGATTAATTGGGATGTTTTCGTAACAAGCTATTAACCTGTCCCTGGGGAGGAGAAGGGGGGAAAGTCCCTTCCCTTCATTATTGTCCCATATATCAGTACCCACATACGGTAGATGCCTAAAAGGCAATAAAGGACGTGGCCGAGAGCCAAACGTCTCGGTGCATTTTTCAAGTTAATTAATTGCCATCTTTCTCGTGCTTTCTCATTTTCTCATGTTGCCTACAATGGCATCTGGAGTTATACTTGCCGACATTGATAGCCTGCAACACGCGAGCAAACCGCCCTAAAGGAGATTTCTTGTCAGGGTGTCTCATTCCTCCAGCACCTAACACTGGCTTAATTGGGCAAGGCCAACTAGCGTTCCTCATTCCCCCGAGGTTCAATACCATCCCCAGGGGAAGAAGCATTTCTGCAATTGAACCACCATATATTCAAGGCCATAGTATTTTGGTGTTCGTTAACTTACATATCAACTTTGCCTTTTGTCAGAATGACAAGGGAGTGGAGAGAGAGAGAGAGAGAGAGAGAGAGAAGGAGGGAGAGAAATCGGGAGAGTTAACTGAATGGGGATGATTCTGGGTTGATTTCTGAAGGAACGAACCACCCTCACTCATTCCAGCCACGTCAGGTTATAGGTCAGCGGTAGAAGATCTGCTTTGCATGCAGACAATTCCAGCTTTGATTCCTGGCATCTCCAGGGAGGGCAGGAAGAAGAGGAGGAGGAGGAGGAGGAGGAGGGAGAAGAAGAAGAAGAAGAAGAAGAAGAAGAAGAAGAAGAAGAAGAAGAAGAAGAAGAATAGTAGTAGTAGTAGTAGTAGTAGTAGTAGTAGTTTGGACTTGATAGCCTGTATTTCACTCCCCTTAAGGAGTCTCAAAGCGGCTAACAATCTCCTTTTCCCTTCCTCCCCCACAACAAACACTCTGTGAGGTGAGTGGGGCAGAGAGACTTCAGAGAAGTGTGACTGGCCCAAGGTCACCCAGCAGCTGCATGTGGAGGAGCGGGGAAGCGAACCCGGTTCACCAGATTACGAGTCCACCGCTCTTAACCACTACACCACACAGGCTCTCCCACTGCACCACGCTGGCTGGGAATCCAAAAGTAGGAGGAACAGAAAGCAAAGCTACCTCCTGGCTGGTTCTGAGGAAAGAGGCAAGCAGGTGGTGACTGAGCAAGAGCAGATTGAAATTGGTGGAGCAGTTCCCCATTTGCCCCAGTGGACAAGTCCCTACCAATTTTCAGAAGAGTCGGTTCATGATGTCAGGAGGTGCCAGGGCTATAAGAGGAGGTTAAGGGGTGATATGATAGCCATGTTCAAATATATAAAAGGATGTCACATAGAGGAGGGAGAAAGGTTGTTTTCTGCTGCTCCAGAGAAGCAGACACGGAGCAATGGATCCAAACTACAAGAAAGAAGATTCCACCTAAACATTAGGAAGAACTTCCTGACAGTAAGAGCTGTTCGGCAGTGGAATTTGCTGCCAAGGAGTGTGGTGGAGTCTCCTTCTTTGGAGGTCTTTAAGCAGAGGCTTGACAACCATATGTCAGGAGTGCTCTGGTGGTGTTTCCTGCTTGGCAGGGGGTTGGACTTGATGGCCCTTGTGGTCTCTTCCAACTCTATGATTCTATGATTCTATGATTCTATAACTTTGATATATGGGCACAGCTGCCCTATGTGCTGCCCTAGCATTACAGCAGGTTGGGAAAGCAACTAGCCATTAATGTCTTCTCAGGCTCTGGACCAGTCCTGAAAACAGTGGACCAGTCCTGAAAACGTGGACCAACTCCGGACCACAGTGGACCAACTGGAAAACAGCGGACCAACTCTGGACCAGTCCTGAAAACAGTGACATCTGCCTGATGTCAATAGGCAGTGAGTTCCAAGGGTGAGTGCAGACTTATTCCACCCTCCTCCCAGGAGCAAATCCCCCTGGGCAAGGGCTGTGTACTGAAAGTGGGCAGGGTAAAAGCTCAGAGTAGGTGGAGTCAAAACACACACACATAGACACACAGCCTGGTATCTCTTATGCAGACACAGAGACAAACACACACATTGTGCCACATTCCTTTTCACACCCATGGCTACTGAAGTTCACATCACTAGTTGAAATGGAATGAAGGCAGCCTTATCTGAGACACCCTTTCTCCTGCTCTGCAGCATTCATGGTGGATGGCCTTCCAGTATTCCTTTGGTGGTCCCAGAACTGGTCATGGGTTTGTGCATAGTTCAGCCTTTAACAATTCATAGTCAAGACCACAGCTGGACATGATGAGCGTGCAGAAAAGTGAGACTCACATCAGCACAAAAGAAAGGCAGTCAGCTGTACCTGGTGAATGGAGAGGTGGGGAGCACATCAGAACGACGCCTTGACCTTCCCGCACTGACACAGCACTTCTCGTCCGACCACTGAAATTCCCCAGATCTGTTAACATAACACAGCGGGTTTAGAGTCATGGAAAGAAACTTCTTGGCATTAGCGAATGCACAGATTTCTCTTCCTATCCTCACTGTCCGACCCTTCTTTTCACTCTCTCATGCTTTAAAAGGCAAAAAAGAATGCTCGTTTTTATTCTTGAAATTGACAAGAAAAATGCCTGGCTGTTTCACAGTAAATCTATTCTGGCTGATTTCAGCTGGCAAATGGAAATATTTTCTGCATTACATCAACACCTGTCTTTTATTGCCCCTTCTAGGATGCGGAAATGGTATCAGCAAAAAGGCATTCGGCGATGTACCCTTTTGTAACAGACATTTAATAGCTCTTTTATTCCTTTTTACTATTTCCTGCTTATTGATTTCCTCCCCAGTAAAAGTCATTCTGTGCATAGTGAAAAGAGAAATAAAGGGGGGGAGGCGGAAGGATGCATCAAATCTGAATTGCATCCTGGGTGAGACTCCTGGGTATCGTGAAAGGGATACTGCAAACAAGGTAATATTAGCGTCTTTGGAGTGGGATTAGCAACACTGGATCTATTGGGGAATTGGTGCTGTGGTACCTAAATATCAGTGTATCAATTGCATTACCCATTTCTAAAGTGCTTAACAAGTACAAAGCGTCCCAGTCGTTGCCCTCAGAACAACCCTGTGTGGCAGGCCACTAATATATGAGTAGAAGTGGTCACCAGTGTGAGTGTCCTCCCTCAAATCTGAGCAAGACCCCCTAATTCCTTTCTATCCCTTCCCTCCAAATCTTCCCCTATTGCTGTGGTCAATAAAATCAATGACTACCATTGGATATCATCCTATATGGTGACAAAAGAATAGTGCAAGCAGCTCTAAGGGAATTTAAAACATTCGTCCAATGAGGAATCAGGATGTTCTTTATTTCTGATAGTGAGAGAGAGACAAATAATGTGGTGGAACGATGGAAAATATATAAAAACATACCAAGATCTCTCTTACCCCCGTCCCCTGTGATTAGAAAAGAGGTCAGTAGCAGTAGGATCCCCATCTTTGTGAGGAGAAAAAAAATAGACTGCATTTTCCCTGCTGAAATCATTAGAGCATTTAAGTAAAAGAAGAATGGCGCTCCTTACTGGGTTTTACAAAGTATGCCTAAGTGGGGCTGTGCGGCTGAATGTGTTGCTAAAGCAGGAAATGCAAGACCCCACAGATCTGAAAATTAGGGCAGATGATGGACAGCTGGTTCTAGGCTCCTCTGGGGTATAAATTCAATAAATAAGTAAATAAATATTTTGTTTGCATTTGAAATCCAGTATTCTCATACCCTCCAACATCTCTCCAATGAAAATAGGGGTATCCTAAATAATAATGGGACGCGGGTGGCGCTGTGGGTTAAACCACAGAGCCTAGGGCTTGCCAATCAGAAGGTCAGCAGTTCGAATCCCTGCGACGGGGTGAGCTCCCGTTGCTTGGTCCGTGCTCCTGCCAACCTAGCAGTTCGAAAGCACGTCAAAGTGCAAGTAGATAAATAGGTACCGCTCTGGCGGGAAGGTAAATGGCGTTTCCGTGCACTGCTCTGGTTTGCCAGAAGCGGCTTAGTCATGCTGGCCACATGACCCAGAAGCTGTATGCCGGCTCCCTCGGCCAATAAAGCGAGATGAGCGCCACAACCCCAGAGTCGGTCATGACTAGACCTAATGGTCGGGGGTCCCTTTACCTTTACCTTTAAATAATAATAATAATAATAATAATAATAATAATAATAATAATAATAATAATAATAGTTGTTGTTGTTGTTGTTGTTGTTGTTGTTGTTAATTCCCCACTCATCTGACTGGGTTGCCCCAGCCATTCTGGGCAGCTTCCAACATAACATAACAAAACATTAAACATTTTAAAACTTCCCTATACAGGGCTGCCTTGAGATGTCTTCTAAAGGTTGTATATTATTTCCTTGGCTTGGGGGATGCTGTAACTCCATACCCTCCAACATTTCTCCAATGAAAATAGGGCCATCCTAAGGAAAAAGTGGGACATCCTGGAGTCAAATCAGAAACCGGGACGGCTTCTGTAAATCTGGGACTGTCCCTGGAAAACAGGGACAAGGAGGGTCTGCATTCTGTGTTGATGCTCAGAATCTTGGCGTTTGCAATGGGCTGCTAGAATTTTGATGGCCTGATGAGAGTTTTTCTCACGCTCCATTTGAGGCTCTCAGCTGTGACATTCCCTGCATCAAAGTGTGAGATGGGAACTTCGCAGCCTAAGGCGCCTTCAGGAATTGTCATGGGCTGAGTGCTGCCCTACACTCAGAGAGAAGTCTACATGGCACCGTTTTCTGTGCCCTTACAAGAAATCTATTTTGCACTAGTGGCTCCCCGATCTGGACAAAAATGGGAAACAAAAAATGTTCAGAGCTGCAAGCTAATTTTGCACACAGTAGTCTATTCCACTCTCTTTTCCCCATACACTTCCTATCAAAGAGGGTGTCTCTAATAAGGCCAACATTTTTCTGACAGAACAAAATTGGTGCAGCAACAGTTTTTAACTCGACCTCTCCTTCCTTTTCCTCATTGCGTGCTGACATTTCCCCCTCCTGCATTTGTTCTTCTCTGAGAAATTTAAATTGTGTTGTTGATTCCTGTCCTTTCAAAGGATCCATTAAGGGCATGTTTCGTATTCCAAAAGACAACAGCTAAATATGGAAATTTGTATAGTCTTCCCTGCCTGAACCATCTATCTTGCTCTTTGAGGGCATTTTCCAGGAAGAGAAATGACATCCTAAGGAAATTAATGATATGTCTGTTGCCATATAATTGCGTTCTTCGAAATATGAGTGTTTCATAGAGCTACCACAAACTGCAACAATTCACAAAATTGCTCTCAAAATTGTCCTCACTGGCTATAAATAAATTATAGAGCATTAAGAGTGATAAGATTGAAATCTATTTTGTTGTCATTAAACCAATTTGCAGATTTTGAAGGTCTCCAGACAGTACTGTTGTTGATTAAAAAAAAAAAAAAAGAAATCTAACAAGGAAAAACATGTTGTAACAAGAATTTGTCCAAACAGTGGCTTCCTGTAGCTATTATCACCTTTTAAATCTGATAATCTGCCCCTTTCATGGCTACTGTACTGGAAGCAAACCAAAGCCCAAAACAAATATAATTAATGTGCACAATTTTGCAATTTAACCCTTTTCCTTCCTGCTATGTTCCAGATTGAAATATATAGATTGAGATTTCATCCTCTTTATTCAGCTCATAGTCGTGAGGAGGAATGAAAGTCACCTCAAAGTATCTGCTTTATATACATTATTTACACAATGGGCTGCACGTGATTGGCTTATTCCAGAATTCTCCTGTAGGCCAATCAGGTTGTGGATTTACTTCCATCTGGAGCCGGATTGGGTGGCTCCTGCAGACCAATCATACTGCTGCATTCTTCTAGGACCAATCAGACTGCTGCATTCTGAATCCTATTGTTCTAGGACCAATCAGACTGCTGCATTTTGGATCCTATTGTTCTAGGACCAATCAGACTGCTGCATTTTGGATCCTATTCAACTCAGTACATAACACAGATGAAAATCATTCCTCCATGAAGGAACAGACAGAACCCTGTCTGAAACTTCTTGCCAGCTGCTGTCAGTCAGTGTAGACATACTGGGCTAGACCGACCAAGGGTCTGACTCAGTAGAAAGCAGCTTCCAATTTTTCCACAATAAAGAATAGGTCTGTTCTCTGCCTCTCCTGCATATCAGGCAAGGATCTCCATGCAAAATGTTTCAGACACAACAATATTTACTGCGTATCAGTAGGGAATAAGAGTTTAGGGAGCAGTTCATAGGTGACAATCCTAAAATATCTTTTTAAAAGGCAGCCTTTAGGGATGAGGGAACGAACAGCTGGCCGGGTCAGGATTCTAGGAGACGGGCAGTTATAAGACGGGAATGTGAAACAGATGAAATTTAAGCAGCAGCAGAACTTGTGAATCTTGTGGTGTTTTTTTTTTTAAAAAAAAAATGAAAATATGTTTTGTCTTAAAGTGTGGCTGTCAAGTGTGACTGTCAGTGCAGGGAGGAACTTCTATATCAAACCAGTAAACCAGTGATGCGAGGGGCAAAGGCACAGCTGTGAAACTCCACCCCCCCCCTCACATTTTCCAACTCCTCTCTGGCACAATTTTAAAGTAATGATGGGAGATTTAACACCAAAAAAACCCACCCATGTGGTTGGCATCACATTGAAAAGTTAGCAACTCTTAAACATGCAGAATTAGCATTAGCCAAGGTTAGATAGCTTGGGTGCACAGTTGTAATATTTTGTGCTATGAACTTTAATAATAATAATAATAATAATAATAATAATAATAATAATTTATACCCCACCCATCTGGATGGGCTTCCCCAGCCACTCTGGGCAGCTTCCAACAAAATATTAATGCATCAGACATTAAAAGCTTCCCTAAACAGGGCTGCCTTCAGATGTCTTCTAAAAGTCTTGATGCAACAAGAGGCTGGCATGTCCAATAAAAGAACTTGAGCTGTGCCACTCTTGCTGAGAGATCCCAAATGGCTGATTCTCCAACTTTCAAGCCGGGAGCTTCCTTGAACTGCTTCCCTCCGTTGCAAAATTCCTGTCGAACACACCACGTTACTGCTCTCAGTCTCTATTGCTACAACCTCTCCTTCTAAAGAAGAAAGTTATTCTAGGTCTCCCTCAGCCTCTTTCTGTAGGCCACTCCCACACCATAAATTCAAAGCACTCTTTTAACACTTTAACAGCCATGGTTCCCCCCCCCCAGGCTCCTGGGAGCTATAGTTTGTTAAGGGTGTTGAGAGCTGCTATTCTCCCCAAAGAGCTACAATCTCCTGAGTTGCAATTGTTGGATATGAGAAAGGTTATGCCTCAAGCAGCAGGCACCAAACCACTCAGATTTACTCAAGGAAGATATAGCACACTGGGCGCTGTATCTTGGAACGCTTTCCATTTCCTCTAGAGGCAGCAGTTGACTACAGAAGCATCCCACCAAAAACAGAAGAGAGGTGTTGTTACAGATAGGTAGCCGTGTTGGTCTGCCATAGTCAAAACAAAACAAATTCCTTCCAGTAGCACCTTAAAGACCAACTAAGTCAGTTCTTGGTATGAGCTTTCGTGTGCATGCACACTTCTTCAGATACACACAGAAGCATCCCACCAAAAACAGAAGAGAGGTGGTTAGAGACTAAGCAGCAACTGTAGTACTCTGGTCAATGGGGTCACAAAGGGTCGGCCATTACTAAACGACTAAACAACAACAAGTAGTGCCTGCTAATGTATATACAGTCATACCTCGGGTTACAGACGCTTCCAGTTGCATTTTTTCAGGTTATGGATGGGCCGAAACCCAGAAGTACTGGAATGGGTTACTTCCGGGTTTCGGCAGTCGCACATGCGCAGAAACGACGAATCTCAACTCGCCCGTGCGCAGACGCGGCGCTGCGGGTTGCGAACGCTGCGGGTTGTGAACGTGCCTCCCGCACGGACCACGTTCACAACCCGAGCATCCACTGTATGAGCAATCCTTTCCAATTCACAAGGAACTCTGGAAATTGTAACTCTGAAGGGGAAATATGGGGCCAGGCTAAGCCAAATACATTTTCCCCCCTGCTGGAAGTGAAGGACAAGATGGTGCCTCTACCCATTCTGTGTACAAAAGCCAACCAGACTGGTACTTGAACGTAACTTCAACAATGGCAATGGGCTCCACTGCACCCAAGGGCATCTGCCTAGATTAGGGAGGGAGGCCAGGACACTGGGCATATACAACTCTGTCTCAGTAGAGACTGGTGGGGGCCACGCACCTGACCTCTCTTTAGCAGAGTGGCTACTGCTTACTTGGAGGTAGAAAGGCGAGACAGCAAGGATGTAGTGCTGTGCTGGTACACCAGCGGAATCCACCCAGGAGGTCAGGTGTGTGGCACTGTCCTCGAATGCCAGTCACTGTTGCTCTATCTACTCTAAACCCCATAGGATCAGCCACCTGAGGCAGCTACCCGGCTGCTAACGATAGGGCTGTACCTCTTCTGGGCCTGTGCGTTGCAGGCAGCAACCATTTTAGGAGTGTCTAATCAACGTGTGATTGCTCATGCACAGGTCCTTTTAGACCTGGAAGAGGGCACGACAGAGTGGGGCACACTTATGCGTTCTCCGCCAATGTGTGCGGGGGCTAGGAATGGAGGCCCTGCACAAAATGGTTGCTACCTGTACAGTCGTACATGAACGTTTTGGCTCCCGAATGCCACAAACCAAGAAGTGACTGTTCCAGTTTGCAAACTATTTTTGGAAGCCAAATGTCCGACAGGGCTTCCGCGGCTTCTAATTCGCTGCAGGAGTCTCCTGCGGCCAATCAGATGCCACGCTTTGGTTTCCAAATGTCTTGGAAGTCGATCAGATTTCCGGAACGGTTTCTGTTCGACTTCCAAGGTACGACTGTATTCTGTAATTAATACATGGCACAAACTCTTTTCAAATAAATAAATATTGAGTGATAACAACAAGAAGTTTCGGGAGAGCTGAATAGCAAATTGAAGTAGAAAGGGGAGGAAAGAAACAAATTCAGATTTTAATTTCTTAACTCTGTTTTTTTATATCTAACAATCAAGGTGACATTTCATTTGCAACGCCAAAGCAGTCTCATTAAACTGAACAAAATCAAGCTGAAATGGAATGTGGGGAGAGCCCGTTGCTGTTTCATCATAGAGGAATACAGAACAAACAACAACAACCACTTTTCCCTGCTTAGGAAACATAATG
The DNA here is from genome assembly GCF_964252035.2 of Podarcis erhardii. Taxonomy (NCBI): domain Eukaryota; kingdom Metazoa; phylum Chordata; class Lepidosauria; order Squamata; family Lacertidae; genus Podarcis; species Podarcis erhardii. Next base: position 20,064,305 of record NC_138508.1, on the reverse strand, counting down.
AAAACCTCGCTGCTCAGCCACATTCATTATGCCTCAATTTATATGCACCAGATGCTAGATGGCTTAAGTGACGGGCCTTACCTGGGCATTTGCAAAAATTATTTATAAAAACAACTCTTATAGAAAACGTGCATTCATTTTATTTAAATTCAATTACCACTGTAAAGGGCTTGTTTCCAGTAAACGGTAGAAGCCCTATTTGCAAGTGAAAATTAATTGCTATTCAGGTGCTTCCAGCATGGAAAAGAAACTACTATGCACAAGGGTGTAGACAGACTCAGCTTTCCATTAGGAGTATGAGGCTTTTGCAGCATTAGCGCTAATTTAATCAAACTGGTTAACCATCTGTAAAACAAAGACTGAAGATTTAACACCTTTGCTATGACACTGGACAAAGCCTACAGAACTAGCTATTTGCAGGGGCATAGATCAAGAGGCAGTTCTGCTTGAAAAAGAACAGCGTACCACCTGGTTCATCTAGTGCTGTACTCTGACTGGTAATGACTGTCTAGAACAGAGGTTTTCAACTTTTTTGAGTCTACGGCTCCCTTGACCAACAATATTGTTTCTGCGGCACCCCTGTGGGGCTCAGGAGTCCAGTTATGTCCCCCCTTGCCTGCAGAGCTGGCAGCCCCTCATCCCTTTTTTGAACACCCTGTCTTGTGGAGTGTTCCCTCAGCCTCCTCTCCTGTCTCCTCGTGAGTCCTTCAGGAAGCTGCTGCACCCCCCCCCCCCCCGTCTCTGAGCCACCCCACCCTGAAGAGAGGTGCCTCTTCATCCTGGTCCATGAAGGTCTGGGCAGAGGATGTTCCAAGTGTTTGGGAATCATTCTGCCAGAAACAAGTAGAAAGGTTCTAAAAGGTTCTAGAAGACCACTCGGCTTTGTTTTTGCAGATGCCTGATGGAAGAGTGGCGAATTCTGTTGAAGGACTGTTGCTGTGATTTACAACGTGCTGGAGATAAGACTTTTGTTTGAAAGTGTGCTGTCAATTGCTGTTTATGTCAACAGTCGAAACCATTTCCCTAGACTTGGGTGAGTTTAAAAGAGGATTAGACAGATTCACGGAGGACAAGGCTATCAGTGGACACTAGCCATGATGGCTATAGTTACAGATAGGTAGCCGTGTTGGTCTGCCATAGTCAAAACAAAACAAATTCCTTCCAGTAGCACCTTAAAGACCAACTAAGTCAGTTCTTGGTATGAGCTTTCGTGTGCATGCACATCTTCTTCATGATGGCTATGTGAGGCTGTGTGTTTGGTGAGGCTGTGTGTTTGGTGGAAGGAAGTTCAACTGGAATTCCTCACTGCAATTGAGGTGTTCCTCTTCTCCCACCTCAGCATTATTTTATCTTATTTTCAATAGTAGTATTTATTCATTTTTATGTAAACCATAAAGGTAAAGGACCCCTGGACAGTTTAGTCCAGTCAAACTTGGCTATGGGGTTGTGGCACACATCTCGCTTCAGGCCAAGGGAGACGGTGTTTGTCCACAGATAGCTTTCCTGGACATGTGTTCAGCATGACTAAACCACTTCTGGAAGAAAGGGACACTGTGACGAAAGCCAGAGTGCACGGAAACACCATTTACCTTCCACCTCAGTGGTACCTACTTGTCTACTTGAGCTGGTATGCTTTTGAACTGCTAGATTGGCAGTAGATAGGTACATAGGATTGTGTGGTCAATTGGAGATGCCAGGGATTGAACTTCATGCAGAGCATCTACATTTAAGCTATGGCCCTTTATTTTTGGAGAGGGCTATAGGAAGATTTCATCCCACTGCGCACACAATAGTGGAGAACGCTCATTCATTCCCCCCCCCCCATGGGAAGTGACTAGGGATCTACGCTCCCCAAACTTCATTTTCACTTCTGGGTTTTAGACTTTGTTCTGGCATGCTCTCAAAATGTGCCAAAAGAACTAGAATGGAGTGATTGTTTATCTGCCACCACCGAAAGGAGGCCAGTAGGGTTGTTTAAAAGTCTGCATGTAAACCATGGAGGAACAAATTTCTTCTACCCTGGTTAGGGTGCTGTTGGCCACTGCCCAAGCCATCTGCCCTTGCTGAATTCTGGGCCCTCCAGCTGGCAGCAGCTGCTAATAAACCAACAAGACTTCTTCCCCTCCCTCAATTGATGCTCCATAGCAGAATGCAGGATGCAGAATAGTGATCAGGCTGTTGACATAGCTGCTTCTGCTGCCACTTGCAGAGAGAGAGAGAGAGAGACAGACAGACAGACAGACAGACAGACAGACAGACAGACAGACTGTCCTACTGCTAGGGCTAAATAGTGAGATCCACCTCCAAGAAACTGTTGAAGAATGAAATGATCCCACTGCAATTTTTCCGCTTACAAACAGGATGGAAACCAGTTGTGTACCCTGCTGTAATTTGGTCATTCAGAACAGGTGATAATAATACAGGGACTGTATCCCTGACACTGATGCAACATGGGACAACTTCCTCCAAAAGTTAGGTTAACAAAACTGAGTTTTGTTGTTGAATTAACTGAGGAGCTAAGTGGAACTCACACCTGCAGTCTCAGGGAAAATACCCTGTATATACTTATGCCAAAAATGTCTCTGTGTTAAGGGAAGGCTTTGCAAATAAGCAATTCTACTGGGTTGGCCAACAGATTCTTTGTCTGCTGTTTTGTGTTTCTAATAGAACAGGTGTGTCTGTGAGTAACAGCTTTCACACTACTACTCTGCAATTGCCACTCAGTACTTCATCGCAGGTGTGGCATGCCCTGATGAGATTGTTCGTGAGGTCTGCGGATTGTTCTGGCAAGCAGAAAAGGATGGTGATTTTCCATTTCCACCCCTGTCTTTCATGGTTTTCAAAGTCATTTGTTGTCCTCTCTTATAACCACAGGTTCTAAGAGGAGTGGATGGAAAATGCAGAATGTGGCCCCAGTGCTAAGAGCGTTGATGTCAATTTTACACTTGGTGCGTACTAACAAGAGTAGGAAGCAAGTGTTTCTCCAGCTGTATGCAGAACCAGTAGCTGGGCAAAATTATATATGGAGGAGACTCCAGGAGAGGGGCGCTGTGCTGTGTGACTCCCCTCTCACGAAAGGTTGCATCGCTTGAGACTTTTTAATTTAGAGGAAAGGTGACATGATAGACATTTAGAAAACTATGCATGGCATGGAGGAAGTGGATAGAGTAGTTGTTCTTCTTCTTTCATGACACTATGTCATGGTCTGGTTCACGGGCGATCGAAGTCCCTGCTGGGGACGTCGGGACTGGGGGCAAGATGGCAGGGTGGGAGCAGGAACGGGAGTCCAGAAGCCAGGCGTTGGGAAGCCAAGAGTTTGAGGGTCAGAGAGCTGGGAGTCAAGAAGCCAAGGGTCTGAGGGTCAGGAAGGAAGGAGTTGCGAAGTCAAGAGTCTGAGGATCAAGAAGCAAGGAGTCACGAAGGCAGGGGTCCAAGGATCAAGAAACAAGGAGTCAAGGAACCAAACGCAGCAAGGCAGGGAATGTGTTGCTGTGGCAAAGAGCTGACCTTATATCCCTTCCCAGCTCTTGCCACCAGGTGCTGTGAGTTACCAATTGGCCTCACCTGTGAGGCTGCACCTTGCCTCTTCAGAGCAAACTTAGGAAGGCCCCAGTCCTGGTCACAGGGCCTGGCTCCTGCATGACCACACTAGAACTCATGCATATCCAATGAAGCTGCATGTTGGAAGATTTAGGACAGATAAAAGTATGTCCTTCATGCAGGGCATAGTTAAACTATGGAACTCACTTCCACAGGAAGCTGTGATGGCCACCAACTTGGATGGCTTTAAAAGAGGATTAGGCAAATTCATGGAGAAGGCGGCTACCAATAGCCTGTGTTCAGGTCCTGCTTGTGGGTTCCTCCCAGGTTGGCCACTGTGAGAACTGGATACTGCACTAGATGGACCAATGGTTCTTCTTATGTTCTTATGGTGGGAACCTCCTGTGTCATGAATGGCATGTTTTGAATGAGCCTCAAGATTGGCTGAAGACCAGATGATAAATTGCTGGCAAGAATTGGCAATGATGTAAATGGGAGCGGGAGGCGTGAGGGAGTCCAAAGATGTTATGAAAAGATGTTATGATATATGTTATACTGTTTTTTTTTATTTTTGCATTTATGTTTGAAAAATCCAAATAAAATATTATATATATAAAAAAAGATTGGCTGAAGACCACCACCCAAATTGGATGCTGTTGAATTATTTCTGAACTGTGTTGATCAAAGAGCTAAAGGAATGTTCATGTTTTGGCAAAAAGTATGGTACCTGCAAGGAAGCGTGAAAGGCTGGCTATGCAATGCTAGTTGCAAACAACTACCACACCAAAAGCTACAGAAGACCAGGTACAAACAATGGGAGTTGTGATATGCCAGGAACATGCTAAAGATGGAGGACTGCCAAGAACATGCCAAACGGCAGTGAGAAATGCTAAGACCCAGATGCACAGAAGAAAGACTATATAAGATCAGGCTTTTCAGAAGGGTCTGTGTGTCAGACGCAGCTAGGATCCTCACTATCTGATCACGCATAACCCTTATTGGAACTTGATCAATTCCATTGAAGGGCTGGTGAGTATGATTGTGTGTGTGGATGTGTGCGTGACGGAGTGCATGTTCCCTTGTCTTGTTATGTATTATGTTTGTTAATCAATAAAGCAATGTTATGCAGAAATTCCAATATATTGGTTGCCTGACTGCTTGCTTGTGTTCTCTCTCTGGAGTGCACTGAATCTCATTTATGCTAAAACATCTAAACAGATAAAAGAACCTGGTTATTCATAACACCTGCTAGGAACTACTCCTCCCCATTCAGCAGGCTGGTTGGGTAGATATATCAGGCCATAGTTGGGCTGCCTGTTGGATGCTGCACCAAACCCCATTATACAGTCTTTGATAAAGTTATGGCCCTGCATAACCCACCGTCTCCCTCCAGCCATTCACTGCTCCCTACCTCCCTGTGCCTGGTGCACAAATGCAAACAATTCTCACATATTATATGCATTGTTATACATATAACATACATAGTATATGCATATATATACTCCAGATTTTGTAATGCAACCAGCACATAAGCGGATATATACAACGGTGCATATCATTGTGTAGGAAGCTACCTGGGATAGCTCAGGTGGTAGAGCATGAGACTCTTAATCCCAGGGTCATGAGTTCGAGACACACATTGGGCAGAAAGATTCCTGCATTGCAGGGGGTTGGACTGGATGAGCGTCACGGACCCTTCCAACTCTACAATTCTATGAATGGTGTGTTATTACGTATAAAATTACACTGCAGAAATATAGTGCTGCATGGGTCCGGACATACAAATATTTGCATATAATTGGTTGAAGGTTTTTTTAAAAAATAATTCCAACAGCCACAAGTATAGATAAGAGCATGATGTGAGGGGCGTTCCCATATGGTTAAAATCTGACAAAGTTGGAACTGCCCAATTCTGTGCATGAATCTGTTTCCAAAGGATTCCTCTGCCATCCCTCTCAAGAACACATCTAACAATAAAAAGGTACAGGTAAAGGGACCCCTGACCATTTGGTCCAGTCGTGACCGACTCTGGGGTTGCGGCACTCATCTAACTTTATTGGCCGAGGGAGCCGGCATACAGCTTCTGGGTCATGTGGCCAGCATGACTAAGCCACTTCTGGCGAACCAGAGCAGCGCATGGAAATGCCGTTTACCTTCCCACTGGAGCGGTACCTATTTATCTACTTGCACTTTGACATGCTTTTGAACTGCTAGGTGGGCAGGAGCTGGGACCAAACAATGGGAGCTCACCCCATAGCGGGGATTCAAACCTTCTGATTGGGCAGCCAAGGTTTAGACCACAGCGCCACCCACGTTCCTCTACATCTAACAATATGAACAAGCAAAAATCCCCCACAGAGATCCCTTTTGGGAAAATGAATGCCTTCTGCTCCTTGATCTGTATATTCAGCAGGGTGGTATGAACTGTAAGTGACAGGTTGCCATTCTGAAGCTTCACCACATCAGCGCAGAAAAGCTGTCAATGGCAGCAAGAGGCAAGGGGGATGCGTGGAAGCAGACGGTCCATCACTGGTTCCCCTCTCCATACTTGCACTTTGCGAGTGCTTCTTCCCCACCCCGCACCTTAAAAGCTTGGCTTCGGGGGACTCCTGACTACGGCAGCGAAATGGAAATGATTGACTAATGGTAGAAAATTAAAATTAATTTTTAACACACCTTAGCATTACCCTGTCCTGACTCTCATCAATTTTCACCAGGTAATAAGGCCCCTATATCTGGCATGTTTCCTCTGAAGCCTGAGCTCGAGAGATGGCAAGAGACTTGGGAGATGGGTGGTCAGAGCAAGACTATGTCTGCATTCAGACGTGGAGCTTATTGCATTCGTTTTTCCTGGTTATAATGCTGGCATTTCTGTCCCAATTTCTCTTTGGTTATGTCAGGGAACTGCCATCGGAGCCCAGGGAGGTGGCGAGGCTCCCAGACGCTGGGGAGGGAACCAGCAGGGGGAGAACTTCCAGTGAGGAAGTAGAGGAGGGGGAAGCGTCGGAGGGAAGGCTCAGAGACGCTTCCAGCGAGGGCAGCGGAGAGAGCTCAGGACCTCCCATTGGGATGCCCACTCTGCGCAGAAAGCTGTCGTGCAGGGAAGCTAGGCGGAGACTCTCGGTTAAGGAGCTTTTATGTTGGAAGAAATTCAGGAAACGCCCACTGACGGATTCTGCCAGCGATTAAAACAGCCACTAAGTAAGGGCTGTCCGGGCAGGGAAAGTTTTAGCCAACTACTCAGCTTGGAGCGGTGTGGCGCTTACGCACAAGCAACCCCTTATCCCATTACAGGTTACTTATACTGCCATGGTGGGAAAGAACAGTATGATGAGATATGGCCCCAAATGTTGTCATTGAAAAGCTCCCGTGATTTTCTAAATGGAGAGGATTGCAACCTGCTCTCCCCCCTTCCCGGAAACAACACATAGATTAGCACAAAACTTCCACCAGTTTTCCAGAAGTCATGTGAAAGATCGGATACAACGTGAAAATGAACAGGCAAGGAAAGATGGCATAAAGTGCTATCTGAATGCAGCCTTAATGAACTATTATGGTGGTATTCTACCAGGAAAGGAGACAGTAAGCAGAAACAACAGCTACTATAGCACCTACAGCAGAAATAGTGTTTCCAGTCCAATCTCGACATGAGAAAGACACAGAGGACACTATTGTAAGCTGCACAGCTTATTCCCGACTGGAAGACATCCTGGCATAGCAAATGTCACAGCTGCATAAACACCAGTCTGCAGTGCTAAATGCATTTCTCTGTTCCCCCTTCCAAGATTGTGTTTGAAAATGTTTTCTCCCCACGGCTAAATATGTTGCTCATTAAACCACTTCTCCTTTGCTTTAAACTGGAGCCTATTGTAAGCTGTAATTCAGCGTGCATTGTATTGTCCGCTTGATCAATTTAAAAGAAAAAAGGTATCCAAAATTGCTGGAAAAATAAGAATCGAAGCTGTCGCACTGTCACAAAACTCAGTTTGCACATTCACCTTCCGGAGACGAAGGCAGACCTCAAGCGCTTCGTCGTTACAAATGAAAAATGAGTCTGTTTGGCTTTCAGCTTCTTTTTTTGGCTGCATGATGCAAACATAACACAGAGAAGATGGTAGGCTGCCTCTGCTCAGGAGAGAGAGAGGGGGAGAGAGAGACCCATAATTCGAGGGGATACTCTTCCATCACAGAAATACTTGAAGGCAGGAGTACTCAACCTCAGGTCCAGGAGCTGAATGTGACCTGCTCGCCCTCTATATCAGGCCCCCAGGACTCTCTCCAAGCCAAGACTCCTCTCCACTTCACACTGTTCCCCAGCCTTGTTCTGAGACATCCTCCAGTGTTTTTGACTGCCTGGAATGTGTTCTTAAACATTGATAAAGACTCTTGCTCACTGTGATGGAGGACACTGAGAAATATATGTTGTAGAAAGCTGTGGATTTGGAATAGCTAGAATGTGCCCTACTTTGCAAAGGTAGGAGTTACAGTGGTACCTCGGTTTTTGAACGTCTCCGTGGACAAATATTTCTGTTTTTGAACGCCGTAAACCCGGAAGTAAATGTTTTGGTTTTCGAACATGCCTTGGAAGTCAAACATGCCATGTGACTTCCGCTGAGTTCAAGATCCTGAGACTTAGCTGTTGGCTATTGAGTTTTTGGTTTTAGAATGTTTCAGAACTCCAACTGTCTTCTGGAATGGATTACAATCGAAAACCAAGGTACCACTGTACATGCCTTCCTCCACCAACTTTTACTTCTGGCCATTTCCACCACTGACACGCAGCCCTCAAAATGTTCCCCATGAAGGAATGTGGCCCTTGGACTGAATATGGTTCCCCACCCATTTTAGATGTGGCAGCCATTTTGTGTCATGCCATGTGCACCACAGCAGCCATTTTGTGACTGGCAACCACAACACTTCTCGAACATTCCAGATGGGCCCACTGGCTCCTGAAAGGTTGGTGCCCCATGGGCTAAGGAGATGGTCCAAGCTACACTTTTGATAACTCACCACATGGGGCAGTGGCCCCATGTTCTTGGCTGTTCCTTGTTCACAACAGTGGGAAATGCATCACTATCCTAAGCTACAGATATGCTAAAGCCCTACACAATTGTACTGATTTTTCAAAGAGAAGTCACCACTGCATTGATGCTGGGCTGTCACTTCAGCCTGTGGCTTAGCTGACAAAGTGGCCACATGTCAGCGCAAAGGAATGAATTATGACACAAAGGGCAGGCCGTGATGTTTGCATTCATATTTCCTGGAGTTAAAAGGAGCATGTGCTGTGACACTCATATAGAAAGGTCAACTTTTGACAGTTAAGACACCTTCCTTGGCTTAGCCAGTCCACAGCAGAAGGTGAAAACACTCAGTACTCCCTGCAGACAAAAGACACATGCGTAAGTCCAGCTGTCACTGAATTTTCTGCATGTGTGGTCAGATATAATAGAGTTTTATATTATTTCTGAATGGGTAGACAGCTTTCACAAAGGGCATGACAGCTCTAGAGTGTGAAGGATACAAGGAAAAAAGGGTTCTGCTGTTGAGATATTGTGATTTGCTGTAATGAGTCTATGGCTGTCATTAAGCTGCAGAGGAGAGGATGGGAAATTCGTATGGTGCAATTCTACATAAAATTAAGTAAATACTGGAATTAGTTCACCCATCCATTGGTATTAACCACTTAGTGAGCAAGCCCAAGAAGCCAGCATAAAGCAATCCAGTGTAAATTAAGGTAAAGGTAAAGGGACCCCTGTCCATTAGGTCCAGTTGTGGCCGACTCTGGGGTTGCAGCACTTATCTTGCTTTATTGGCCGAGGGCGCCGGCGTACAGCTTCCGGGTCATGTGGCCAGCATAACTAAGCTGCTTCTGGTGAACCAGAGCAGTGCATGGAAATGCCGTTTACCTTCCCGCCGGAGCGGTACCTATTTATCCACTTGCACTTTGACGTGCTTTCGAACTGCTAGGTTAGCAGGAGCAGGGACTGAGCAATGGGAGCTCACCCCGTCACGGGGATTTGAACCACCGACCTTCTGATCGGCAAGTCCTAGGCTCTGTGGTTTAACCCACAGCGCCATCCGCGTCTCCCTGTGTAAATTAAGCTGGTGCAAATTAGGCTTGCCATACGTCCAGCAGTTGGCTGCCAGAAACTGTCTGGGCGGAAATCACTGGAACGCCCAGGAAAATCCAAATGTATGGTAACCCATGTTTTCATCTATTTCCCTTAAAAAATGTTACGCCAGATCCAAACCCCATTCAGCAGCAACCCTGCTGCTCTGCCTATGCCTGGCAGAGGGAAAACAAGCATTTAGATTAGTGTTCTACACTGTGTTACCAGGTTATGTGACTGGCCTGAAACATGTGACCAGACTAAGTCTCCCATCTCTGGTCCCATCACACCCCTGAAATGTTCCTTTTGGAGGGTACTTACACTGACCTCAGCTTAGCCAGCTAAGGCTCAGCCAGCTGAACCAGAATGAACAACTTATGCTGGCATATTTTGGGCAGAGCCAGGATTGGGGACTTAATAGCAGCTGAGCCTGGCTGAGTTGGGAATCAGCTGGCTGAGATGGAGATTCACTGCATCTTAACCTGCTCTTGCCAAAGAGCTGCGTGCTTTAAAAAGTAATATATTATAACCGCATCAGCCTAAAATATTAATTTTCCAATGGCACCAATGGCTTTGCATTGTTGCTGATTATTTAGCAACTTTCATGTATGTTCAAGGGGATGTATAAGCAGTAATAAAAACAGCTAAGAACAAGATGAATGAAAAACACAAAACTATGCAAAGTGGATACTCATGGCAGAGACCCATTCATCTGGTTGTGAAATAGGCAATAAAAGCAAAAGCCTGCTAGATACTGAGCTATTATCAAAAGAAGGCCTGATGCCAAGCCAATGTTCTAATTAGGCAGACTTGCTGTCTCCATTGCACTTCCAGCACAGGGCTTAATCTGCATACCAATTCTTAGATTGCAGTATTTCCTTCAGACATTCAGTTCCACTTTGCCATAATGTACACTTATGGGATGAGAATGATGGAGATGGCAGTCGCGAGAATCTGCATAATATATGAGTTATTGCAAAAATCAACACTTGTCACGCTTTCACCGAGTGAACTCTGCAAAGAATCTGCATAAGCAGTAAACAAGGCTTTTATAAATCAACTTTTAAGTGCTTAACCACCTTTCCATTTCCAGCTGTATTTTAAAGAGCTGAAGCAGAAACCTCATTTTTCCAACCATTATAATTCAGAACCCGAAACTTGTAAACCTTTTATTACAGCCCTTTTTCATAACACCTAGACTTAATGTATCAAACGTGTCTCTTTCCCGCAGTTTGCAGTATCCGTGTGGCGCGAACAATGAAGGCGGCATTATTCACGGAGCATGCTTTACTTTGAAGCAATATCTATAATTTGGTAAATATACGACTCTTGTAATCACCTTAAACCAAAATTCTGCTGTCATGTTGAATAAGTCGGGTGCACCTAGAGCTTCTCAAATGCAACTCGGTCTTCACAAGCAGCTGGAAACCTGTGCTTGCAAAAAGTGAAGCAAGCTGTAGCTCATCCAGGAATTCAGGGCTTGCTGAATAAATTCTTATTATGTAGGAGGTTATAGGAAACAATATCATAATGATCCCTTCTGGACTCAATATTTATTGGTGGGCATTTGCAGAACCTCTAGGTGGAATTTTGTTATCAAGTGTGTTTTCTGAGTCCCAAGAAGCGGATCTCCAAGGAAAACCTGTCTGCCCATTTAAATTCCAGTCAATGCTATTTGCACCACCATTCCTTTAATGTTATGCATTGCTTGATTGACAGAAAGGCCCCAGATGATTCTTGTGCATTCATATTCATTCATACTTTCACCACATAATAGCCTTTGTAGTATTAAATCCTCATAAACAAAGAAATGCTTTAATGTATTAATGCTTCCTTGGTTCCAGTGACATTTGGCAAAAGGGTTAAATATGTAAATATATCAAAGATAAACATATAACCAAAAATATGGCTGTTCATTGCCCTCACTCTGGGAAATACTAGATATTTTCCTGGGTTAAATGAACACATTGTCAGTGAAACTGAATATTGTGGATAGCATTAACCTGAGGTTTGCCAGAAATTTCGGAAAACCGTGCGACTTTTTTTTAGGGTGCTGGCTGAAATGCAATTAATCAGTGGGGATGTGTTTGTTTTGGGAGGTTTCCAAATTAAGGTTTTATAATTCAGTGGTCAAACGGTGCATGCTAGGACATCAGTGTGGATCTGTAAATCACTCCTTCCCAGTGGCAGACCTTGGGGGGTCTCAAATTTCAGTGGTGCGCTGTGCGCAACCAAAATTTGGTGCCCCCTGCCTCACACCTTCCATTCTACAGCATAGTTGCAGAGCCCCCGAGGCACAACCGAACCAGCCACACTCCCCTACAGCTGCCTCTGCTTCTTCCAAAAGGGTATGAGTAGCACTTAGCTTAAAGAGCTTTGAAATTTATGCATGGTAGAAGATTATGGCACTGGTTTTGAAACATTCAGCTTCAGAGAACAGCTTCCATATCTGTCAACGAGCACTTAAACACACTGGATCTAGCTTGGTTCCAGATTAGCTGTTCCGTGAATGGAAGACACCGGAGAAGGAAGACAATTTTCGCAGATTTCCCTTCTCCCTGCAGGCCCTAGGACCATCTCCTCCTATGTTGTTTCACAGAGTCCCCAAACCCTTGGTAGAAGCTTTTCAGGGAATGGAATGATAATAATGACAAATCACTCCTCTTTTCCTTCAGCAGTAGCATCCTGGGAATGGAATTCAAGCCTCGGGAAATCCAGATCTAGCCCGTTACAGTATGTATATTTTATAATCAACTTGATAGGCTACAATGCTCATCCTGTTTATTAAAATTTCTTAAATTGTTTGGGCCCTTCCATTATTTCCTGCTTAAGAGCTATCAATCACAATTAGCATCTGGTTGCAATATCTGCTAAAACGTGAAAGGCATCTTTAGGTCTATTAATACCAAGGGACCAAGCTAAACCAAACACATCATTTTCAGATTGTCCCCCCCCCCCAGTGTGCTAAACCACAGACTTATCTTTTCCATTTTAATTTATATTTATTTTACAGTTGGCTCACTTGCCACCAAGGCTTTCCATTTTCATTAACAAGGAGAGTGTAAACAAGGATATTTATATAGGGTACTCAAAATGGCAAAACAATTTACGATAAGGGTTAATGTGAGCTGCTTTTTATTACTAAAAACAAAAAAAATACAGTGAATTAAGTGAAATTGAGTGTTCTAGAGCATGTTCATTACTTTGCAGAGCACTGTGTACTAAATTAATAATCACCACATTTGAATTCTCACAATTGATCCAGAAACCTTGACTGGTAGAAACAGAAATTCCTGCATGCATTTATTTATTTGGCTGACGTGAAAATTTTCTCTGTGAAGGCCACACAAAGATGCGCACTACATACAGTTTAATAGCAAGCACCACAATCCATTTCTCGGCTGTAAATAAATGAGTAGTGAGAAGATATGTCTACAAAGACTTGAAATAAAATGAAGTGACACAAGGAGACAAAACTCATGTTGAAGCACAATGAACTATTATTTCATTTTTACTGTGATTCTAAGCCATTTCTGATGATATTGCTTGTCAAGGGTGTGTGAGAAGATTCTCAACAAGCTTTAAAGGGACTCATTTAGAAGCATAGAGATCATATACCCTGCCCTGTACTCTTTGGAGGAAAAGTAGGATATATATATATATATATATATATATATATATATATATATATATAACCTATCTAAACCACATATATGTTAACAACTGCATTGCATATGCAACTCTAAGCTCAACAGAAGCACATCTTTATCAACGACTTGGATGATGGACTCAAGGGCATCCTGATCAAATTTGCAGATGACACCAAACTGGGAGGGGTGGCTAACACCCCAGAGGACAGGATCACACTTCAAAACGACCTTGACAGATTAGAGAACTGGACCAAAACAAACAAGATGAATTTTAACAGGGAGAAATGTAAAGTATTGTACTTGAGCAAAAAAAATGAGAGGCACAAATACAAGATGGGTGACACCTGGCTTGAGAGCAGTACATGTGAAAAGGATCTAGGAGTCTTGGTTGACCACAAACTTGACATGAGCCAACAGTGTGACACGGCAGCTAAAAAAGCCAATGCAATTCTGGGCTGCATCAATAGGAGTATAGCATCTAGATCAAGGGAAGTAATAGTGCCACTGTATTCTGCTCTGGTCAGACCTCACCTGGAGTACTGTGTCCAGTTCTGGGCACCACAGTTCAAGAAGGACACTGACAAACTGGAACGTGTCCAGAGGAGGGCAACCAAAATGGTCAAAGGCCTGGAAACGATGCCTTATGAGGAACGGCTAAGGGAGCTGGGCATGTTTAGCCTGGAGAAGAGGAGGTTAAGGGGTGATATGATAGCCATGTTCAAATATATAAAAGGATGTCACATAGAGGAGGAAGAAAGGTTGTTTTCTGCTGCTCCAGAGAAGCGGACATGGAGCAATGGCTCCAAACTACAAGAAAGAAGATTCCACCTAAACATTAGGAAGAAATTCCTGACAGTAAGAGCTGTTCGACAGTGGAATTTGCTGCCAAGGAGTGTGGTGGAGTCTCCTTCTTTGGAGGTCTTTAAGCAGAGGCTTGACAACCATATGTCAGGAGTGCTCTGATGGTGTTTCCTGCTTGGCAGGGGGGTTGGACTCAATGGCCCTTGTGGTCTCTTCCAACTCTATGATTCTATGATTCTATTTTTTGATTCTACATTTTAAGATCACATTTTGTACATAGACCAGTTGAGTAGGGTTGCCATACATCCGGAATTTCCTGGATGTGAGATGCTGGTGTTATATGCAGTATAGGGTTGGGAAGGAGAGAAGGGGGGATGGGACAGAGGGGGGTGGGTTGGTTGCTTTACTTAGTGTATGCATGGGAGGTTTGTGTCGGCTTCACTTGGGTAGGTTCTCTTTCTATTCGCTTGTTATGTTTCCTTGCCTAGGGTGAGGTTGACTGCCTTTGGTTGGCTGCAGTGGGATTTGTTTGTGTGTGTGAGAGAGAGGGGGGTGTTGTTGTTCGGTTAAGTTAATGTAGTTAATGAAGACTCAGTTCTTTAAGGAACTGTAATAAGGAGATCCCTTTACATTATACCATACCACTGGTCCCTATAACAAAGTATCAAGGATGATGGACTTGTTCTCAAAACTTCAAGTGCTGTTGTGGTCAGGTTCTGCTTGTGGGTTCCCCTTTGTGGCCTTGTGGGAACCAGGCAGAGGGCCTCCTTGGTAGTGGCACCTGCCCTGTGGAACGCCCTCCCACCAGATGTCAAAGAGAACAACAACTACCAGACTTTCAGAAGACATGTGAAGGTAGCCCTGTTTAGGGAAGCTTTTAATGTTTGATGCATTACTGTATTTTAATATTTTGTTAGAAGCCGCACAGAGTTGTTGGGGAAGCCCAGCCAGATGGACGGGGTATTAATCTTCTTCTTCATCATCATCCTCATCCTCATCCTCATCATCTGGTTGACCACTGTGAGAACAGGATGCTGGACTAGATGGTTCTTTGGATCCAGCAGAAATTTTTTAATGTCCTCATGACCTGCATAACCTCAGAGTTTCATATTAGCAACAAAAAGTTCAATACCCCCATTCTGGATTAGCTAGCAGCAAGCCAGTCGAGTTATTCAAATTTGAGCTTATCAATAGGAGGCTGCCAACAGCTATCTTCTGCTGAATCATAATCTCTGAGCTCTTGCACTCTTGCCCCCCCACCTCCCAATCTTTCTCTCTCATCCAGCTTGGCAGGATCAGCCTGGAAATTGTCCCATGGCGTTGCATTTGGCAGTGTCCCTCAAGGATAAACAAGCAGTTGGCATCTGGTTGGCCTTGTGAGAACAGACTGATGGACCTTTGGTTTGACCCAACAGGGCTCTGGTTACCGTATCTTCTTATGCAAGGCTCTGCAGCAAGCAAGCATTCCGGTTCCTAGCATTGCAAATGTCAAATCCCATGTTTTGCAGAGTCTGTCTGCTTGCCTTGCTTTGCCTCTTCCAGCTCACTAATCTAGTGGCAACTGGTCACTGCTTGTCTTACTCACAGTGGTCCTGTCAGGCTTGACGAAGCACATTTTTTTAGAGTTGGCAATTAATGCAGCTAATTTTAACGACCTCCATGAAACCGACATGTACTTCACCTTACAGCCAGAAGTTTACAGAGTTTCCTTCCAAATGCCAGTTTATGCAGTGCTGATGTGTTTATGTGTTTGTGTTCATACAAATAATAAAGAAGGCCATCTGTGTTGTGAGTGATGGATGGGCAGAGACATCTTAATAATGGTAATTTACAGTGGCAATCCTGCAGTCTCTAATCTTTTACTACGTTTATCCAGGCACCAAATTTCACTAATTTGTTCTAAAAGCTGAGAACCCTGTTAAAATGCTTTTATTTATAAATTAGCAATTAAAAAGCAAGGGAATAAAAGAAATTGCAGGAGGTGCTCTGTTAATTTAGGCTGTCAAAGCAATTAAGCTTTAATTGTTTACCATCTTCCGCGGCACTTTAGTAAGTCTTCTCCTTACTAAAATATTGTTTGTGTACACACACACACACACACACACACACTGGACCCTCTGGATACGAATTTAATTTGTTCTGGGGGTCCATGCACACCCCAGAAAAGCCATATCCAGAGGCGCTGCTTCTGCGCATGCGTGAGCGGCGAAACCTGGGAAAATACTTCCGGGTTTGCCGCTTTCGCAACCCAAAGTTTACGTTACTTGAGGGTAACGTAACCCGAGGATCTACTGTATTATCTTTGGTATTCCTCACCACACTTCTAAGAGTGACTTATTCTCAAGCATGATGACCACCTGATGATCTATTTGTGGCCCGCCTTCTCAAGGAAAATAGTGGTGGGTGGATCATATTGTAGTACCTACACTTTTATTGTCCTTGACTGGGCATCTATATTAATTTGATTTTTTTAGGGGGGAAAAATGTATACAATAGCCTCGAACGTGATGCCTTCTGCCATTAGAATGCCCGTTCGCCTAGTATGTAGATATTCCTTTGAAGCTCCTTGTAATCCGCTTTTGTTTTAACTACCCTGAACATCCAGAATCCATGGATGTTCCTCCGTTTCCCTGCCATACCTGATATGGATGCATTGGGGGGGGGAGTGTCATGCAGTGGTTAATTAATCAAGCAGAATCTTCTTCATAAACAGAATAAAAGTTTACTTGAGAAAATAAACTTGCTCATAAACAGGATACAGTGATATCTTGGTTTACAACCATGATCCGTTCTGGAGGTCTGGTTGTAAACCAAAGCAGGTTGTAACCCAAGGTGCGCTTTCGCCAATGGGGCCTCCCTAAAAAAAAGGGGAGTTGTAATCCCCCCCCTAAAAAAATGAGTTGTAATCCAAAAAAAGGGGACACACACTTCCGGGTTTAACGTGGTTGTAATCCAAAATGGTTGTAATCCAAAACGGTTGCAAACCAAAGTACCACTGTAGTTAAAGAGCATACACAGAGTGCTCATAGCAGCTATCTTAGCCTTCACAGAGGCACAGATCTTAGTTACTGATTAACTGGAGTCGTGGAACCGCTCTGTTTGCAACAACACATTCACATACTGAGCCAAGTCTGACTCAGACTCTGAAGACAGACTGAGGCCCAGAGAGATGGCTGGTTACATTTACAGTGGTACCTCGGGTTAAGAACTTAATTAGTTCTGGAGGTCTGTTCTTAACCTGAAACTGTTCTTAACCTGAGGTACCACTTTAGCTAATGGGGCCTCCTACTGCCGCTGCGCTGCCACCACACAATTTCTTTTCTCATCCTGAAGCAAAGTTCTTAACCCGAGGTACTATTTCTGGGTTAGCAGAGTCTGTAACCTGAAGTGTCTGTAACCCAAGGTACCACTGTATAGGGAACCCAAGCCGAGTCATGAGTCAGAGTGACATGGCAGTTTACTTCTAACCGTTACAGCTAGTAGGCTTGAATGATTGTGTAGGCCTTGTAGGTCCCACTGCCTTATTGCTTCTGCTCTTAAGAACCTTTGTGACAGGGAGAAGGGTTTTTTTGGGGGGGGGTGGAGGGGTAAATTAACATGCTTGTTTCATTTGCTCTAACTGGACAGGTGTCCATATCCAGTAAGATGGCTTGCATGCATACACTGGATAAAAACCCCCATTACATGCTCTTCTTGGCCCCTGTGAAATTGATGGATGTATCTGTTGCTGGAAATGCCCCCCCCCCCCCCAATTTGGGAACAACAGTCACAAGGCATGCAAATGGAGCTGGGTTAGGTCCAGTGCTTTGAGCAGCCATCATGGGCCTCCAAAGACAATGGAGCTCATTAAAGTCAGTTTGCAGGTGGGTGGCAAATTCTCCAGTGAGCTGTCAGGGGTGTTTCATGATGGAACGCATAGCATGAAGGCTGTCTCCCAATACTCTATTGATTTATTTGTCCATGTCATTGCAGACTTCTTATCCTGTCTGTCAGCAGACAGTTTTTATGCTGCAACCATTGGAAAAGGGAGATATGAGTTATAGCTAATCGGCCGTTCTCCTTCTGTATCCTAAATGGGAAAATAGATTTAAGGAGCAAGAAATGCCGCAGAAGATAAAAAAAAGAGGCAGTAACAATCAGCCAGGTAAAATTGGAAGAAGAAAGTTGAACTGAAAATTTACGAGATAGATTTGGAGAAGCGAATGTAAATAATACAGTCTTGTCAAGACATCAAACGGGTAAAAAATTATCTGTGAACAAATAAAACACACTTTATTGCATTATGGTGCGGGTAGCCAACACAGTACCTTCCAGAGGTTTTGAACTACCACTCACATCAGCCCCAAATGGTGTGGACAATGGTCAGGGATGATGGGAGTTGCAGTGCAAAGTATCTGACGGTGCTACATTGGCTGCCCCTGAATTTGGGAAATCATCAAGTATATGTGTAAGGGGTGTCAACAGAGTAAGTTGAAAAGCAAAATCAGAGTCCTTACGATTCAGTTCACAGACCGACATGCTTGTTTGCAGTAGATTTTGAAGTATGCATTATTGTATATTGGAAATATATATATAGAGAGAGAGAGAAAGAGAGAGAGAGAGAGAGAGAGAGAGAGAGAGATAATAATTGTCCAGTAGCACCTTAGAGACCAACTAAGTTTGTTCTTGGTATAAGCTTATATCAAGAACAAACTTAGTTGGTCTCTAAGGTGCTACTGGACATTAAAAAAAATTTTTATATATATTTCGACTGCATCAGACCAACACGGCTACCTACGTGAATCTATTGTATATTGGGTTGCAGCTTTCACAACTGCAAATCAAGTACTGTGCGCTCCTCCATGGCAGTAGAAATATGCAGTTCCCATCTATTTCCACCTTTCCTGACTAGGTTTGTTAGGACACTCAAGAGCATAAATGGTTGTGCAATTTTCTCATCAATACAAATTTCACCATTCCTGAAAATTGTGCATTGTCAATGCATACATTTGTTGAGCAATGCATATGCAGCTGCTCTAATTGCACACTGCTCCCTTTTAAAAAGCATTTTGAAGTGACCTCTCTGGCTTAAGATAATTTTGCCACATCAGTGAAAAGGCTGGGTCTTCAGTCGTTGACTTGAATGCTCAACACCATCTCATCAAGTTGCCTTTGTGGGTTTTTTATGGGCAGACAACTGTTAGTTGTTCAGGATGATTTCCTGCAGAAGAACTTTGGGATATGCATGACAGCCCTATGTAGCACAGGAGCTGAGAGAGGCTTCACAAAGACAGGTATTTGCTATTGAGAAGGTATATATGTCTTGATTTGTTTGTGGCGTCTCAAGATGTTTAATGCAGACAAGACACAAGCACTGGGAATGACCACAGAGCCTTGTGGCAATTTAAAGACTGACAAATTTATTATGGCATAATTTTTCATGGATTACTGTCTACCTTATGTGGAGTCAGGCATCGCTTTACATATTGATTCATTGTTGAATTTTGATGGCAAAGCAATAAACACCATGACAATATGACTGCAAGGGCTTGAGGTCTTTTAATGTTCCTCTAGGATGGAGAGAGATTCTATCCAGTCAGATCACATGAACTGAAACACAGCCATCCTTAAAATTTCACGCTTCTCCAAATTTTGCAATGCAGTTTTCCAACAAACCAGTGTTTACAAAAACACATACATTAGGGAAAACGTGCATAAAAATCAATGTATTCATGAAAGATAACATACAAAAATGCTTTATATTAGGTAAAATGCCATGCAAAAAATGTGTACAGTAGTAAAAAAACGTGTTTATTAGGAGAAATTAGCTCTAAAATGCTGTTGAATTTTCATGAGGATCTCGCTCTCTTTTTAAATTGCAAATTATGTGGGGAGGTGAGTGTAAGACTGGGAAAACGAGAAACTGAGAAAACTGAAATTGGCAGGTCTTTCCATCCCTAGTTGCAGATGGTGCTGCAACTTACTGGTGTGGTTTTATTTTTTGATTATCTCATGCAAGTTTGTGAGGGTGTTTCCTATTCGCCAACACTGGCAGAAGTAAAAGGAATTGGATTAATGCGACAAATCCTTGGCCACCAACACAAGCTTAGTACATAAAGATAAATCATAAAAGCTTTGCAAGCTATTATTATTATTACTAAGCAAGCTTTCTCTCAAGGGATGTTCAGAGGAAAACACACTACTTTATAACCACTAGCTGTTTGTCAAACTTTAGTTTGTGCTTTAATCACTGGCAGAAAACAGCTTTAAGACCTATCGTTACCCAAAGAATTATGACAGCAGTGCACACAATTGCTGGCCAGAAATCCTTTACGTGTAGCAGGGGAGCAGCCCTCTGCATTCACCATACAAGAGGGCAGGATGCGTGCATGCACTCATGTCAGTCCTGTGGCAAGATCCACTGGGGTGAGCATCTTAGGATGCATTAGATCGGTGGCTCTGCTGGCTGATTTCCAGCTCATAAAGCCCCTAACTCCAAGCTCAGCTGAAGATACACAGACACAACCTGCTCATCCCAGCTCAGCTGGGGCTCAGCCAGCTGAACTTGAAGCTGGCTGAGCTGAGGCCAGTGTAAAAGGTAAAGCTAAAGGGACCCCTGACCATTAGGTCCAGTCGCGGACGACTCTGGGGTTGTGGCGCTCATCTCACTTTATTGGCCGAGGGCGCCGGCGTACAGCTTCTGGGTCATGTGGCTAGCATGACTAAGCCGCTTCTGGCGAACCAGAGCAGCGCACGGAAATGCCGTTTACCTTCCCGTCGGAGTGGTACCTATTCATCTACTTGCACTTTGAGGTGCTTTCAAACTGCTAGGCTGGCAGGAGCAGGGACCGAGCAACGGGAGCTCACCCCATCACAGGGATTCGAACCACCGACCTTCTGATTGGCAAGCCCTAGGCTCTGTGGTTTAACCCACAGTTCCACCTGCATCCCATGAGGTCAGTGTAAGTCACCCCAAAGATGGGGAAAGAGCCAGAGAGGGATGGCCTAGGCTGGATCCTAAGCCTGTTCAGCATGGTCCCATGACCTGTGAACCCATTATACAACATTGTTTAGAAGGGTTTTCCCTCCACTCTGCCAGAGTTAGGCAGAACAGCAGCAGCCATGCTGCTGAGCAGGCACTAGATATGGTGTAACTTTATTCTGGCTTAATTTACACCAGTGTAAATTAGTTCTGCATACCCAATCCCTGCAATTCATTCCTATCAGATAACAAGTGTTGTATAGTTTGTACTTCCCAAAACAATACGCAGACTAAAACAAAGCCATCCTGCAAAATTCACATTCCCCTGAATATTGCAGTAAAGTTCTCCTGTCAAGTAATGTTTACAAAACGGCATATAGGAGGGTGAAGTGTGCATAAAATTTCATGTGTTTGTGAAAACAACAAACAAAAAAATGCAATATATCCGGGGGGAAAGCTTTGCAAAATATTGTGTGGATAAAAAGAATTTCGCACTAAAACGCTGACAAATATTCACGAGCAATTTTTTTTATTACACAAAGCCTGCCAGGAAAAACAACAACCCAGGAAACTTTATATGGTGATGCTCAAACATGCCTTAGGGTTATAGCACAATGTGGGGTTTGCAGAAAAAGGACAACTAACACCTACTGTGCCCTATTGCTTTCTGTGAAAGTGCTAAGTATGTGGTTAAGCAACCTTGTAAAATAAACCCACAAATGTTACCAGCCTCCTCAGTGCTGGCAGAGGACAACAAGGAAGCTGGCTTTCTTTGCTGGGTGAGGAAGAATGGCATACTCTCCTTCTGTGGGAACCCACTTGGTTTCCATGCTGGGTGCAGAGTAAGGAAAGGTCCGCCTGTCCCTCCGCCATCATTTTGCTCACTCCCCTTCATGCAATTCCTTGTTGCCTAGGGTTACCTGGCAAGTGTTTTAATACATGGCTGGCTGAAAGTGAAGTAAATACAGTCTAAAAGTCCACAATATCAGTGGGAGCCAGAGCTGGAGCAATGCATCTAGACGTAGTAGCAGACCTAAATTGGACCTGATACCAGGCCAACAAGCTTACACTTTGCCTTCACGACCCTTTGCGAGGAAATGTTCGTACCAAACCTGAGCCAGATATTGTGCATCTAGATTCAGAAATAAGAGCAAATTTAATGGAACGTATCGCCAAGGAAAGCTGCATAGGTTTACAGGTTTTTTAATAAGTTCATATCCCAACATATATAAGCTGATCAAATGCTGGTGTGAAAAGGCGACTGGTGGGATGAATGCATCTTATCTCAGCCTCTTCGGTGGTCAAACTGGACACAGAGATTGACTGGCTGCAAAACACACACATGCTAAGCTGTAATACCTATCTAGGCAATGTGAAAGAGCTCTTCTTGTGCAAAAGGCATGCATGCACGCAGCACAGCAGCATACGTTCACTTAAAACACCAGTGTGATGGGAGAACCAGAATTGTTGCAACCCCCCCAACCAGTGAAGCAAAATGATCTGGAGTTTTTTTTCCAGCTCAAAAGGGCATTGTGTACCAGGACCCAGTTGTGAGAAGCAGGCTTAGTCATTTCACTGGGTGGGAAGGGGAAGCTCTACGGGGTTAATGTGGGGGGGGGGAGGCAGGGGGGTTAGCGAGTAAGCAGAGGCGCAACTCCTAGCAAACAAATGCATACAGTAAGAAATTTTTTTTGGGGGGGGGAGTACTTTCACAATGGGATGTGGGCAGCACTGTGGGTTAAACCACAGAGCCTAGGACTTGCCGATCAGAAGGTCAGCGGTTTGAATCCCTGTGACAGGGTGAGCTCCTGTTACTCGGTCCCCGCTCCTGCCAACCTAGCAGTTTGAAACCACGTCAGAGTGCAAGTAGATAAATAGGTACCACTCCGGTGGGAAGGTAAACGGTGTTTTCGTGCGCTTCCCTGGTTTGTCAGAAGTGGCTTAGTCATGCTGTACGCCGGCTCCCTCGGCCAGTAAAGCAAGATGAGCACCACAACCCCAGAGTCGGCCACGACTGGACCTAATGGTCAGGGGTCCCTTTACCTTTACCTTACTTTCACAATGCAGATTATCCTCAGATTTTGATGCAGCTTTCTGAGAATGACAAAGGAGTCTTGAAAAGCAACACTCAAACCAGACACATCTGCTGCTATTGTAGCAGTCTTTGCAAATTCTAGAAAAGCCAGCTGGTTCACAGGAACATAGGAAAATGCCAGTGGTTCATCTAACTTGATATTGTCTACAATACTGATACTGCAGCAACTCTACAGGGTTTCAAACGAGAGCCTCTCCCAGCCCTACCTGGAGGGGCCTGGGATCAAACCTGGGAACTTTTGCATGCAAAACAGATGCTCTGGCACTGGAACTGTGGCTCGTCCTTCCCTGAACACCAGTGCTGATCTGTAATGATGGCAAAGCCATTCTGATCCCCTAAATCCAAGGTGGGGCGTTTTTAGAAATATTGCTATTATCCAACATTCCTGTTCTGCAGACACAATAGACTTTTGCTTGTGGGACAGATTCAGAGCACCATGCCTGTCTAACTGCACTTCCCTGCAGAGTCCTGAATAAAATCATCCCAACCCTTATGCTCCTATGGAGGAGGATGGGACAGCCTAGATGAATGTGCAGATTCTAACAATGCAATCCTGCATATGCCTATTAAGAGTTAAACACAATGGGTTATATGCCACATAATCAAAGATTAATGTTCTGTAAGTGCAAGAAGTTATCCTTGTGCAATGGAAAATTCCCCTGTGTACCTTCTAAATCTGTTTCAGGCTTTCCTCCCAATGCTCCAAAGCAGATCTTGAGGACAGTAAAGAGCACACATAGGGTGAAGCGGGAGAGAAAATCCCATTGCAGCTGTGCTAATCCTTGCATTAGTGCAAGAGTTGGATATCGCCACTGAGTTCAAAGGAAGCTGCCTTGAACCAAGTCAGACTATTGGTCCCTCTAATTCTCCAGGGTTTTAGACAGGAGCATTTTCCAGATCTTCCTGGAGATTCCAGGTGCTGAACTTGGAACCTTTCTGCATGCAAAGCAGCTGTTCTACCCCTGAACTAAGGTTCTTTCCCAATGCAGCATGGTCTCAGGTAAAGGTGTACAGTATATAGACTTGCAGCCTTAATCATCCAATTGCTTTGGAAAGCGCTGTGCTCTATATTTAGACACACTCTGTCAATTTAGTAGAGTTACTATAACAGAGACTTTGAAGGTAGGAACAGCATGGGGAAACCTGGGATCCTGCCTCCCTCCCCATTCAGTTCGTGTTTGATGCACAGTTGTGAGACTCTAAACTTTTGATAAATTGCTAGCAGTTTTCAAGTTCTAAACTCAGCAGGATGCAAGGGAAGCCAGAGATGTCACATTATCAATTCAAAGACCTTATCAGCAGGGCAATAAGCTCATATGGCACAGTGACAATTTTACAGAGGGGATCGCTGCACATCATTACAAATTACCGTATCTTGTGAGAGTATTTGTTATTTTCGAGGACTTCAGAGCTCTGAAAAAAAGTTCCTCCCCATGCCTTCTATTTCAAGAGGAAGATGGCAAATGCTGGGATATATGAATCGCAACATGACTGGTCAAGAGAGGAAGAAAGCACAAGGCCATTGTCTGAGTGTCAGAATCTAGCCAGAGCATAATTCAGGGAGTGGAGACCTGAACCAAGAAATAGAAGTGGGATTCTGTATGGACCTCCAACACCATAACTCTGTGTCAGGGATTGGACTGAAGAGGAAGAGGAGTGGTGAGGATCACACCCCCTTCTCCTGTAGCTTCCAGAGAAGAAGGCAGCGGAGTTAGGAGGTGTTAGAAGGAGGAAGGGAGGCAGAGCAGCTAGCTGACATGTTACTGAGCAGCATAGCCGACCCCCCTTCTCCCAAAACAAGGAGTTTGTTAAGGGTGCAAGAACCAAGGGCACAGAGACAATTGTCCATGGACGAACGCCGTAGAGGCAGGTGTTGTTGCTAGAAAGGAAGGGGGAGGAGCTCAGTGTGAGCAACGCCATCATTGAGGAATGACTGGATTTGTTGTCTTTCGCCGTGTCAACTGAATAAAATCACAAGCAAAAACTTTCTTGTTTCCTCCCTGCTTCGTGGTGCCATCAGAGGAGGGAGACAATCAAGTAGCTGAGTTATCCAGCCCAAATAATTTTGTTTGTCCCATCAAAGACCCCATGCCTGGACCCCTGCTTTGACTCCATGTTCCCTGCTTTCACCTATAGCCCCACAAGAGTGAAGGTGGTTTCAGGCCCAGCAAGCAGTTCAGAACCAGCAGAGGACTTCACCTCTTAACCGTTGCCTGGTTGGGGAAATGGAAACGCCGGAAAAGAACCAGGTGCACATTGGGACTGAGCAGATGAACAGCAAAGAGGAGGAGCTATCTGTGAGGACTCTCCTGGGCCTTCGCTGGGATAGTAGATCCCTGCTAAGTTACCATATGGCAGCTTTGCATTGTTCCACTCCCAGGCATGGGGAACTACGAGTGGACAGTAAGACACTGGGAAACTGTGCTCATTATTTGACCACCTAAGTCCCATAGGTATAAATTCTAACTGAACCTGCTTGTTCTACTCAGAACCTCAAGAGGGATTTCCAGAATGTCGCTATGCCCTTGGTTGGTGGGGGGAGTGAAGAAAAGGAAATGTTATACGGGCAGTGTCAGGGAACTGCCATCAACTGAGAGGCGAGAGGTGGAAGGGCAGTTGTGTTATAGGGAACCTCCGAAAGTCTTGCAAAGCAGTTCCTCCTCTGGCGAGGAGGAAAGCCCCACCTCTAGCAGAGAGGAGGTGGTGGGACCAGGGGATGCTAGGGAGAGCCTCAACACCGACTCTGAGCAAGCTGGAGATGAGGGAAGTACCCCTTTGCCAGCGCCCACTCTGCGCAGTAGGTTTCGGTACAGGGAAGGGAGGAGAAGGTTGGGGGTCACGCGACTGTTATGCTGGAGGAGGTACAAGGATGGACCACTCCCAGATTCTGCTAGCGACTGAGCCAGACGTGAACTTGTGACGCTCTTCACTGTAAATAGTTTGCACAAATAATAAAGCCTGGAAAAGACAGGTCAGAGTCTTGCCTGTTTGCTCTCGAGCAACCACACCACCATCTGACAGCCAGGCTTCAGGTTGCGAACTCTTGCCAGTTTAGTTGCCTTCCAACTCATGGAGGGTGACCTTCTGAAGTGGGTGGTTTCCTTTGCTTGTGGAAGCTCCCTGGGCATTTCAGAACCCCAATATTTCAGCAGGTTTTATGTCTGATATGAACATAAGAAGCTGTGTTATACTGAGTAAGACCATTGGTCAATATAGCTGAGCATTGACTACGTTGGCTGGCAATGACTCTCCAGGATTTCAGACCATGGTCTCTTCTGGTCCTACCTGGAGATGCTGAAGACTGAATCTGGGACCTTCTGTATGCAAAGCAGATGCTCTACCATTGAGCTACAGCCTTTCTGGCCTTGACACAGGCTTCTCCATGCCACTGTCATAACATGAAAAGTGGTATTTCATTATATAGTTTTTCTTTGATACATGAAGCGTTTCTTCACCAATGGCAACAGAACTACAGAAAACCACCACGTATAAGAAACCTGTAACAAACCACAGTACTTGTTTGGGTGGCTGTATGGGGTAGTCATTATAAGAAAGGTTTTTCCAGCATCCTACATAATCCAGCTAAGTTGTAAACTGGGCCCTGACTGAGACCATGGGAAGCCAATTACTTAGGAGATGCAAGATATGGCTGACGGCAGGCAGACCAGATGCTACAATTCTTCCAACACTTCCCAGTGCAAATCCTTCATTATTCAGGAAGTGGTATAATATCATTATTCGAATCTGGATGAATATGGTAAAGAGATGAATATGGTAAAGAGATGAATAGTGTATGGCTACTCACATGCAAACTGAAGTGTAGCTTCTCTGCTCAATATGCTGCCAAACATGTTGGTGGTAAAGCACTGATACTGCCCAGAATCTTTTGTTTCGCTGGGGTTATTGATGATAATGCTCCCTTCTATCACGCTGTACCGGTAATCACTTTCGGTGTCTATCTCCGTTCCATTCCGGAGCCATCTTGGGAGGAAAGCAGAGAAAGTGGTCTGAGAGGGGTCCATTTCAAGGCAACGTAGAAGATGTAAACACAGTGTAATTGTAAGAACAACGCTTTTCAGGTGTTGCTATCTGAAAGTGTGCTAACACTCAAGGGGGGGGGGGGAATCACCATCCCCTGTTACCAATCTGGCTGCCTTCCAACTCACAGTGACCTTCTGAAGCGTGATGCTTCCTGTACTTGTGGCTGCTCCCCATGCATTTAGAACTCTTAAAAAATGAAATCTTCGCTTTTCTTCACCTATCTTCATGATTCTATCCTAATTTGAAAACTAATAAATATGGACCAAAAGAGACAAAGAATCCTAATATTCTGGTAGCTCCATCGGTAGAGCGTGAAGACTCTGCATCTCAAGGTCATGGGTTCGGGCCCCAATTTGGGCAAGAGGTTCCTGCTTTGCAAGGGGGTTGGACTAGATGACCCTTGGGTTACTTCCAACTCTGCGGTTCTGGTGATTCTGACTCCAGGAAGCTCCTCACTTCAGATAGTCAACCTCCATGAATTGGAAGGTGGTGGAAATGGCAAGGGGGGGTGTGTTTGGAACTAGAGTGCTGCCCCCTCTCATCTGCTAACTTAGCATGTTATCTGAAAACCTGAAGAAGGCTATTTATTTATTATATGGATAAAAGGATTTCTGCACTACCCATATCATAAAATAACATGGTGGCCTGCAACAATAAAGCAGAAAACACCATTAAAATCAGTATAAATCACCAGCTTTAAAAAGTATTCAAGAGACTCCTGAAGGTCAATAGAAAGGATGTCTTCCAGATCTCTGCTGGAAGAGCATTCCACAGCATGGGAACAGTGACATTAAATGCCCTGCTTCTTGCTGAGGCCAGTCAGGCCTCTGGATCACATTACATACCTGTGTAATTAACATAACCTTTTTGTGGAACAATTAGACACGACGGAGAAAATCGATGGTCAAAATCACCTGCTTTTTAAAAAAAAATTATGAAAAACAGTTGAAGAGTACATAACAAGGGCACAAAGTCACATATATATTTCGGAAATACTTCTGGATCAAATAAGTAACCAACCCAGGGAGAATGAATCCGGCAAGCATTTTGTTTTTTACCTGTAGGTTGGTGCTGGGTTCCCTCGTGCTTGACAGGTGAGGGATACTTTCTTCTCATCTGAATCCATGGGGAAAATTACATTGTCAGGCTCTTGTATAAACACCGGCCCATAATCGACACTCTCTGTGAGGAGAGAAAGGACATTTTTTTTTTCTAGAGATCAGAGTGAAAGCTTTGTATTAGCCTTGCACAATAAGGGGTATTGGGGGGGGGTGCATGCTTGAGTTATTTCAGACATGGTTCATACATGCATGTTCCTTCCTTGATTACTGGCTCAGCAAGTAGAAATGTAGAATCATAGATTTGGAAGGGACCACAAGGGTCCTCTAGTCCAACCCCCTGCAATGCAGGAATCTTTTGCCCAGTGTGGGGCACAATTGAAAAAACGTTATTGTCACTTGTACAACTTGTATACAGTGAGATTACTCAAGTACCCCCCACTCAGCTCTCTTGGTCTTAATTCCCCTCGTTTACTGACTCATACCCACCAAACCCAAAAAGTCAGTTGCCCTTTTGTTATCTTTTCATTCAGCAACCTAACAGCCCATGGATAGAAGCTGTTCTTTACCCTGTTGGTGCGACTAATCATGCTTCTATATCTTCTGCCTGAGGGCAGGAGATCAAGAAAGTGCCGGCCAGGGTGTGAATCATCCCTGAGAATTTTCCTCACTCTCCTGAGGCAACGTTCTTCCGCAATGTCATCCAGTGGATTCACGGGACAGCCCATAATATATTGTGCTGTATTCACCGCCCTCTGTGGGCATTTCCAATCAGTTGATGTCAAACCAGCGTACCACACCATGATGCAGTATGAAAGGACACTTTCTATTGTGGACCGGTAGAAGGAGATCATCAAATGTTGACTGACATCGTTTTTTCGCAATACATGACCCTGAGATTAAAAGGCTTATGCTCTACCAGCTGAGCTTTCCCAGTGATTCCTTGCACATGTGAAAAGGCTACCTCACAGTCTGAATACAAGAAGAGCCTGCTGAATCACACCAATGTCCCATCTAGTCCAGCATCCCATCCTCACAATGGCCAAACCAAATGCCTGTGGGAAGCTGGCCATGAGCACAACAGTACTCTGCCCAACTGTGATGTCAAGCAATTGGTATTCAGAGGCATGAATGTCTCTGGCTCTGGAGGTAGAGCACAGCCTTTGACAGACTTGCCCTCCATGAATTTGCCTAGTCCTCTTTAAAATATGTTTACTATTTCTCAAGAGTGGAACTGCTAAAAGCCAACAAGATGCACAAATCAATCGGAGGAAAACAACCTCTCCCATAACTGCGAGTGTAACTGTGACTGGGTTGCTTAAATCATCTTCTTCATAGTCAATGTTAAGGAGTAAATATGGAGCGATGGGCCAGGTCACTGGTAGCTTTCTTCTTTATAAATCTGTCTAACCCCTTTTAAAGCCACCCCAGTTGGTGGCCGTCAATGTAAGTTCCATAATGTAGCTACACATTTCATGAAAAACTTTATTTTCTGTATCCTGAGTCTTCCAACATTCAGCTTCATTGGTTACCCATGAGTTCTAGTGTTAGGAGAGCTGGAGAAAAACTATTCACCATCCACTTTCTCCATGCCATGAATAATTTCATGAACTTCTTTTCTCTAAACTAAAAAGGCCCAAATCATTCCTCAAAGGGGAGTTGTTCAATGGAGGGGAGAAAACAAGAGAGACTTGTGCATGATTCTCTGAAGACTAACAAACTCATTTTGGCATCAGGTTTTGTTGAGGAGCATTTGGAGATTGCTTATCTAGGGCTGCCAGATGTCTAGGAAAACACAACCATCAGCTTAGTCTCCTTCTGTACCTTGAGGTGTTTTAACATGCAAAAATATCAGCGTAAGGGCAGGACTGGTATTGAGGATCTCCAATACTACTACCCTTGAGGACACCTCAACCTGCTTGGTCTGTAAGGTCTCTGGGCAGCATGGTTGTTGGCCCAGTCACAGCATCTGTGTTTTGCCTCTTGCTCAACTCTATAGCTCTCCCATCCCAATAACAATAGTAGTAATTATCTCTCTTTCAAAGGAACACATGCATAATAGGTGATGGAATATGCTTCCTTTTTCTTTGTCACAGGGGACAGAAGGCTGACATTTGCTGGCATCATTGTGGGACATTTGCTGAGGCCTATATCCTGCCAGGGCTCCCACCATGAACCCCTGGATCTTCTGGCTCCCCTCCCTGGTGTTGCTACTAGCTCACCTGCCCTCTCCAAGCATGGCAAAAATGAAAACACAGAAGATCACTGATCATGCCCTCTCTCGCTGGACAGTGTTGTAAATTGGACCCAGCAGGAAAGGGTAAGCAAATGTGATTAGGACATGAGCACCTAGCTCAGGGTTTCCCAAACTTGGGTCTCCAGCTGTTTCTGGACTACAGCTCCCATCGCCCCTGACCACTGGTCCTGCTAGCTAGGGATGATGGGAGCTGTAGTCCAAAAACAGCTGGAGACCCAAGTTTCAGAAATGCTGATCTAGCCTATGGTGATAAGACATCTGCTTTTCATACAGATGTTCTCCAGTTCTATCCCCAGCATCTCCAGGCAGGGCTAGGGATGTCACCTGTCTGCAAACCCACAGAGCGGCGGTCGGTCAGTGTAGACCACATTGAGGTAGAGGGACCAATTGTCTGACTCAGTCTGAGGCAGCTTCCTATGGTTCCCTAGTCAGCATTGCTCCTGATTGTGGTTTTACTTCATGGCAGTGGTGCGTAGCTATGATCTGCTATTCTAAACTTCCCACAATGCCTCAGTGCAATGCTATATGAGACACCGTAGGAGATGACTCACTGTATTAGGAACAGACAGGCAAGCATGAGTGCAGAGGGGCTCTGTCAGCTGCCCAAAGGTGCCACATACTGACATTAGGCCTGTATTTCCTCGCTGATGAACCTCCATGTGGGGAAATGCCTCACCATTTGAATTTCTACCTTGTCACACAGCTACTCAGACTCATGAGGAGGATGGAAATGGCAGCATTAACTATCCAGGAACAAGGTAACACTTTTTTTACAGCACTTTGCATAATCACTGCTCTATAACCATCAAATAATTTGCTTCATAACTTTGTGTGTCTAATTCCCGTGACATGGATGCTCTTAAACAAGCCAACGATTTTCATCTGCTAATTTGGAAGATTTTCACTTATGCACCAAAATACCCTTATGCATAAGGGTTTGCATGATTGGGCTCTTCTGCTTCTCAGCAGACATAATGATTCAGATCAATCCTTGTCAATTTGGGACCTCATAGGAGCATGAAGGGGGTAGCTAGGAAATTACAGATATGAATATCAGCAATCTATCTACAGGAGACTCATAGGAAGACATCTGCAGATATTTATTTTCCATTACTTTTCTACTCCACCCATCTTCAAACGAGCATCGTGGCTTACAACATCTGAAAACAGCACCACAGACAAAAAAGGTAACAAACCTGAAAATCCATTCATCTGAAAGATACAGCTTGCTATTTTTAAAAGGTGGAGTTCTAGTTATGAGCCTCCTCAGGAACAAATCCCATCAAATTCAGTACTGCTTTCTCTCAGTTAAGCATGAATAAGACATTAGCCTGAAGTTTATGTCCAGAACCATGCACCTTATTACTGACTGTCTGGAATCAAGCTTACTGTATTCTACAATTATTTTAATTAAAACTTAAAGTAAAAACAAAAAAACAGCAACACGCACAAGCTTGAAAGCATTAGGAACATACAGGCTTTTGCCATTGCAAATGCATTTGTCTTTAAGGTGTCATGAGATTCACTGGTTTTCTTACTGCTACAGGTTAAAGACAAACCTGTCACATAGTTTGGCCACATTCCCACCATACCTTTAAATTGCTATGGTACCACTTTAAAACAGCATGGGTTTCTCTCAAAGAACCCTGGGAACTGTAGTTTGTTAAGGGTGGTGAGAGTTGTTAAGAGAGAACCCTATCATGTAGCTACAATTCCCAGAGTTCTCCATGGATAGAGATTGATTGTTAAAACATTTTGCTCTTGACAGTGGAAATGCTACTACTACTACTACTACTACTACTACTACTAAACATATGTGTTGGAGAGAGCACACACACATTGTTGTTAGCCTCCACCTTTCTCAACGGACAATGGAGTGATGTCAAACAACTGCATTAGCAGCACTAAACTGGCCTCCCCAAGACATAAACCTGGGCAGTGTGTATGGAGGTCCTGGGCTGCCCAGATGACAAAACCCTGCTCTCAGCCTTCCTTATCTGGTCCAAAGGAAAGCAGAGCAATAAGTTTGGCACCAGCTTGGATGCAGGTGTTGCCCTGCATACAAAGCACCATCCAGCCGTCCTATGGACTCAACTCAGGATGAGTGATGTCATCAACATGTCAAATTAATGTACATGGAATTATTCCACCTTCAACTCATAAAGTCAGGATGTACTCTGGGGAGAGTCCCCTTGCCCCAAAATTCTTCCTCTTGTTTTATAACGTAAAGCAAGGTCGTTTCGAATTTCTGTGCTAATTTTGTTCCATGGTTCCGCCATCTGCATTCCTCAGACCGACTAAGGTGCTCAAAGCTTGCTCATTCTTTGAAGTGGAACACTCTAATCCCTTCCTCTTGATTAAGTGATGGTTGATTGCTGAAATTTACTTTAATGTGTTTTTCTTCTTTTTAAAAAACGGGAATTTAATTTAAGAACAATACTTTTTTCTCTGAGCAATCAGTTTGCTCGGGAGTCTCTAAGTTGGAAAAGCCAGTCATGGTCTCAGGAAAGAAGCATGTTAATGTGACTTTTAAAGCATGACTCTGGCAGTTTTAGTAGTAGTAGTAACTGTAATTATAATTATAATTCCTTTTGAACAAGTGACTATTTCTCACCCCATGCTACAATTCTAAATTGGTAGTGTGGGAATGTGCATGGGTCCTAAAAGGAAGCAAATCAGTATAAAAAATTATGAGTTCCTATTGAAAATAGTTTCACCTCCCCCTCCCTAAAGTGATTTTCTACAGTGCTTATAGTTGCTGACTCAATTCTGAGTTTAGTTGAGGGGAATTCATTTATCACTGGTGCAGATCATCCTCAGTAAAAGTGTTCTAACACTCATTCTGAGAGATTTCTTTATTACTTTTTAGGGCTGAGTCAAAATAGCTGCTCCACAATATTTATGGGTGGCAAAACTAGAGGGGTACTCAGTATTCTTGAGGCAAGGAGAGTGGTAGAGTTCTCCCACAGTTTTTAATTCAGAAAATTCTCTTTTCCAAATTTTCAGCTCAATGTTCAGTGACTGAAATGGGAAGCATAGGCGTGAAGCCATTTCCTTCCTTCAACAATAGTCAAATAATGTTGAAAGATATTAAAACTGGATCAACATTTGTGCCCAAAAATTCACAGAAGGGAAATTTGGGAGGCCATTTTGCTGAATATTTTCCAGGAGATGATGGGCATTCTTTTACAGTTCAGGAGGAGACTGAAAATGATAATTTTCTTTTTTAAGGGCAGAAAGTACTCTTCTGATAAAAGGGGAGGCTGATGGGCAACATTGTGCCTATAGGTCACATTTAGGACTCCAGATTAATACCCCCAAGCACTGAGAGGCTTGATGCTACTATTCCTGAAACACTGACTGATTGGAAATTATCCAAGAGGTTTTTTTAAGCAGAGGAATCAGCTGCCACCTTTTGGCCCCAATGCCGTCCTATGTTATGAATATAAGAATGTAGGAACAGCCTGATGGATCAGACCAATAGCCCATCCTGTTTTCACAGTAGCCAGTGGGAAACTAGAATTTATTTTTTAAAAAGGCAAAACCAGAATTACAACTCATTAAATAAGTAGATGCCAAGGCAGAGGAATTAAATCTCTACCACCGCTACAAAATTCTCCAAGCTGCCTGCTTATCGACTTTTATTATCTGTCTTTCACACCAATATGTGAGCAAGAATGTAAAATGGGAAGGGATATTAATAGGTTATAAAGAGTCATGGCAAGGATGTTGATACATAATAAATCAAAGACATCCCTTAACAAAGACAGATCTGTTGAGAAATAGATATAGACAGGCATATGCCATCACTTACGACTGTAATTTCCCAAGGGCAGAAACCCCCCCTCCTGTTCTTCATCAGGACTTTTACAAACACCTGTCAGTATTTTTTTTATATAATAATAATAAAAAAACCAATTTCTGAAACTCGGCAACGTCAGTACTTGCTATTGTCACAACGGTGTGTCTACCAGGACTCTGTCGATTTTAAATATACATGTGCTTATTAGTTTTCCTTTTTGCAGAGGGTACTTGTGGAAAGTACCCACAAAAGCTTCCTTCACACACACACACCCTCCCTTGTGGAAACTGCTAACGTTCTGAATGAATTGAAAACCTCATATTTACCATACTTTTCCATATATTAGACAAGGTTTTTTTTACTCAAAAATAAAGTAAAAAATGGGGAGGGGGATTGTCTTATACATGGGTAGTGCAGAGGGAGGATGGGCGATTGATTGCATCCGCAAGCAGGATCTAGCGATTGGGTGGGTGAATGGTGTCTGCTTTGGATTCGCTGCTGCTTTGTCAAATGGGCAAGTTATTAGCTGATGCGGCAAGGGCTGCTTTGGATTGGCTGCCGCTTCCGCAATTTGCCTTGCATCGCTTGTGATTGTTCGCATTTGCCACTTGGGTGAATGATATTTGGTTCAGCATTCCCACCCCCCCAAAAAATTGCTCAACAACTGTGGGCATTACCCCTCAAAAAACCCCAACAACTCTGGTCAATTCTCCCCCAAAAAAGCTCAATACATGGGGGCGTCTTATAGACCAGGCATTGGCAAACTTGGCCCTCCAGATGTTTTGAGACTACAATTCCCATCAACCATGACCACTGGTCCTGTTAGCTAGGGATGGTGGGAGTTGTAGTCCCAAAACAGCTGGAGGGCCAGGTTTGCCTATGTTTGTCATCCAATGAAGCCGCATGTCAGATGATTCTGGAAAGAACCATTTCACACAGCACATACCATAGCTGAAGTATAGAACTTGCTCCCATAGGAGGCAGCAATGGCCATCAAATTGGATGGTCTTAAAAGGAGGATTTGACAAACTCATTGGAAAGGCTGTCAATGGCCACTAGGCCTGATGGTTTTCCACAGATCTGAGGGCAATGAAACAATCGTTGAGATGGCTAGAGCGCCGGTGGCGGATAACTCATTCCGAATCTGACCGGACACAGGTTAGAGCTCAACGTCGAGCCTATCAAGTGGTGATAGCGACGATGAAGAAGACCTTCTTCGCCGCCTCTATTGCATCTGCAGAAAACAGCAGCAGGAGACTTTTTCAGGTGGTTCACAATTTAGCAGAACCACCTGCGACATCGGGGCCCAGTACGGGCCACATGATCTCCTGCAATGATTTTGCAAAGTTTTTTTGCAGATAAAAGTGCTCAGATTCGGGAAGAAGTAGACTCCACCGTGGGACTAGGGCCAGGGCAGGAGAGTGCTAGAGTCCTGTCTAGTCAAGTTGTGTGGGATCAATTCCAATCTGTTACCTCCGAGGATGTGGACAGGCTGCTTGGACGAGTAAAGCCAACCACCTGTCTCCTGGATCCTTGCCCATCCTGGCTTAGAAAAGCTAGCCGGGAAGGACTGGGCGATGGGCTTCGTGGGGTGGTGAATGCTTCCCTCCGTGAGGGAGCCTTCCCAGACCTGCTGAAAGAGGCGGTTATTAAACCGCTTCTTAAAAAACCATCTTTAGATGCGATCATGATGGCCAATTATCGCTCAGTCTCAAATCTTCCATTCTTGGGCAAGAGTGGTTGCTGAACAACTCCAGGCACGCCTGGAAGAAGCGGACCATTTGGATCCCTTCCAGTCAGGATTCAGGCCTCATCATGGGACTGAAACTGCCTTGGTCGCACTGGTTGATGATCTCCGGCGGGCGAAGGACAAAGGTGAGAGCAGTTTCCTAGTTCTGCTGGATCTCTCAGCGGCGTTTGATACCATCGACCATAACATCCTTCTGGACCGTCTTGAGGGGCTGGGAGCTGGGAGAACTGTCATACAGTGGTTCCGCTCCTTCCTCCTGGGCCGTGTTCAGAAAGTGGTTGGGGGGGATGAGTGTTCAGACCCCTGGGCTCTCACTTGTGGGGTGCCTCAGGGTTCTGTCCTCTCCCCCATGCTTTTCAACATTTACATGCAGCCACTGGGAGAGATCATCAGGAGGTTTGGGCTGGGTGTTCATCAGTATGCGGATGATACCCAGCTCTACCTCTCTTTTAAATCAGAACCAGTGAAGGCGGTGAAGGTCCTGTGTGAGTGTCTGGAGGCGGTTGGAGGATGGATGGCGGCTAACAGATTGAGGTTGAATCCTGACAAGACAGAAGTACTGTTTTGGGGGGACAGGAGGCGGGCAGGTGTGGAGGATTCCCTGGTCCTGAATGGGGTAACTGTGCCCCTGAAGGACCAGGTGCGCAGCCTGGGAGTCATTTTGGACTCACAGCTGTCCATGGAGGCACAGGTCAAATCTGTATCCAGGGCAGCTGTTTACCAGCTCCATCTGGTACGTAGGCTGAGGCCCTATCTGCCTGCAGACTGTCTCGCCAGAGTGGTGCATGCTCTGGTTATCTCCCGCTTGGACTACTGCAATGCGCTCTAC
The DNA here is from genome assembly GCF_964252035.2 of Podarcis erhardii. Lineage (NCBI taxonomy): Eukaryota > Metazoa > Chordata > Lepidosauria > Squamata > Lacertidae > Podarcis > Podarcis erhardii. Next base: position 20,027,411 of record NC_138508.1, on the reverse strand, counting down.
GTGGGGCTACCTTTGAAGGTGACCCAGAAACTAAAACTAATCCAGAATGCGGCAGCTAGACTGGTGACTGGGAGTGGCTGCCGAGACCATATAACACCGGTCTTGAAAGACCTACATTGGCTCCCAGTACGTTTCCGAGCACAATTCAAAGTGTTGGTGCTGACCTTTAAAGCCCTAAACGGCCTTGGTCCAGTATATCTGAAGGAGCGTCTCCTCCCCCATTGTTCTGCCCGGACACTGAGGTCCAGCTCCGAGGGCCTTCTGGCGGTTCCCTCACTGCGAGAGGCCAAGTTACAGGGAACCAGGCAGAGGGCCTTCTCGGTAGTGGTGCCCGCCCTGTGGAACGCCCTCCCATTAGATGTCAAAGCGATAAACAACTACCTGACATTCAGAAGACATCTGAAGGCAGCCCTGTTCAGGGAAGTTTTTAATATGTGACATTTTAGTGTATTTTTCATCTTTGTTGGAAGCCGCCCAGAGTGGCTGGGGAAACCCAGCCAGATGGGCGGGGTACAAATAATAAATTGTTGTTGTTGTTGTTGTTGTTGTTGTTGTTGTTGTTGTTGTTGTTGTTGTTGTTATGACTGTGCATTGTCTTCGCAATCTGAGACAGTAGTGCTTCTAATAATAGTTGTTAGAAGCCCTTTTCATGTAGTAAAAAAAAAATGCTCTTTTCATGTAGTAAAAAAGAAAGAAAGAAAAGATAAGTGCTAAGATGGCTCAGAGAAATCAGGTGCTCTCTGTTGTTTGACACATCATTTTCACTTTGGTACTCATTCTTTGGATATTTGCCTTCAATTTACTGTTGCTTTGTCTATAAGTCAGGTGATTCCTCCTCAGGGTCTTTCAATTAACCTTCATTACTGGGGAAAGAGACAGTCTGATCTCTTAATCAGCTCTGAAATTCTCAGCGTAATGTGTACAGAAAGCAACTTTAAAAAATATAAAAAAATATTGCTGTGTCTTTGAAGACACATGGGTGTCTGCTATAGATCTCCAAGCCAGACTGAAGACTCTGGATGATGCTTTCCTACAGCAGATTACCAAACATTCAAAAGGGAGAGAGAGATCATTGTCCTGGGAGACAACCACTGAGATAATAAACATAATAAATAGTAATGAATAATAATAACTACCCTGATATTTGTTGGAACTCAAACTCTGCCAAGAATGAACTATAGGAATATGGAGTACAGTGGTACCTCGGGTTAAGTACTTAATTCGTTCTGGAGGTCCGTTCTTAACCTGAAACTGTTAACCTGAAGCACCACTTTAGCTGATGGGGCCTCCTGCTGCTGCCGTGCTACTGGAGCACAATTTCTGTTCTCATCCTGAGGCAAAGTTCTTAACCCGAGGTACTATTTCTGGGTTAGAGGAGTCTGTAACCTGAAGCGTACCGAGGTACCACTGTATAGGATATATAGAAAGAGGCCTAGTGGGCAGTCCACCACTGTCTACCTTATTCCCACCAGCAGATCCTGCAACCACTATTCCTGCCCACAGCGTATTCCTTGTAAGGATGCTATGTTGTCATTCCATGGGCAATCTTGGACTCAGCTCTAAGTGGAAGCTCTCTAAAACTCATTTTGTTCATGAACCTAGAGATATTTAACTGCTGCAATTGCCTTTTATGGTATATTTACTCTGAGAGCTTTGTGATATTTGTTGTTCTATTACCTGGTGTTTGTATTTAATCTGCCACCTGTTTTTATAGTGGTTCCCCCCCTTTTTTGTTGTATGAATGTTGCTAGTCAATTTGAACATTGTTTTTTTTTAGGAAGGCAGGATGTGAAAATTGTAAACAAACAGGCAAAGTTCTCCAGCTGCTTCAAATTGAAGAGCCTGATGTACTCATTTTGAATAGTCTGGGTTACAAATGTACATAATGCCATGGCTCTCCTCGTTGAAGTGGTACAGATGTTTCTGTTGTAAGCTGTTTATGACAGTAACAAGAAACCTGTGGTTCATTAGCTAGGGCTAGGGCTGATGAAAGGGACACGGGTGGCGCTGTGGGTTAAACCACAGAGCCTAGGACTTGCCTATCAGAAGGTTGGCGGTTTGAATACCCGCGACGGGGTGAGCTCCCATTGCTCGGTCCCTGCTCCTGCCAACCTAGCAGTTCAAAAGCGCGTCAAAGTGCAAGTAGATAAATAGGTACTGCTCCTGCGGGAAGGTAAACAGTGTTTCCGTGCGCTGCTCTGGTTCACCAGAAGTGGCTTAGTCATGCTGGCCACATGACCAGGAAGCTGTACGCAGGCTCCCCTGGCTAATAAAGTGAGATGAGCGCTGCAACCCCAGAGTTGGCCACAACTGGACCTAAGGGTCAGGGGTCCCTTTACCTTTACCTAGGGCTGATGAAAGTTGGAGTTAGCAATATCTGAATTAAAGAAGAGAAACGGACTCCTGTGTGGCTCGGATAATCCCTTTAAACCATGATCTATGTTTTAGGATGTAATTAGGTGATATCACCATTGATATCCTTGATTAATTTATGAGCAGAGGGCGATGTTTAGGTTACAAATTTATTGTAATGTATGATGGTAGTCTTTGTTTTTGTTTTGGTTCCTGTTTGTCTTTTGTAAGTTTTGGCGGTTTTAAATTTGGAGGCTTAAGTATATTATGTTGGTATGGGAAACTGTCGTGTGACGGGCCAATGGCCGTAATAAAGATCAATCCAATCCAACATCTGAAGGGCCACAGTTTCCCTATCAGTCTGATAAGGCTATGTGGGAATGTGTTTGCTTAAAACAACAGCAGTTAAACCACTTAATAGAGTATCACTGAAGGCCACAGCTGCCTAGTTGGGGATATTAAATGCCTAGTTCCTAATGCTCAAATGTATAAAAATCAAACTTACTTATATTCCACCCACAACACAAAAAACTCTGTGGAGAAGACACTTGAACTGACAATGCATAAATAAATTTATTGCTTGTTTTACTGTGTGGTGCATATAAGAATGTTCCACTGGACAAGTTTCTTTGTTTATATGTTCTTGTATTTACACGGGGCAGGGGAAATTAGTTTGGGGAAAAAATCTAACTTCATTTACCTGAAATGTCCTTCTACAGCTCAAAATATAAAATGAGATTCTGCACATTACTGATGTCAGATTGAGCAGAGAGGTGTTTATCCACAAATACCTATGACCTGTGAGGTAGCCTGACCACCTGTAATATCTTTCTAGATGACTAATCAAAGCTATTTTTTCTCCAGGTTCTCAAGCAAACAAGAGTATGCTGTAGTTTATTAGCTTGCTGTCATACTGGTGACTTGTTTACATAATGCTTCATTTTAAAAAAAAATCTAAGCAGGTTACCAAAAATAATATAAAATGTTTCCAAATTAGTCCTGATGAAATCAACTGACATCAAAAGCAAGTGGACATAATAAAATTATCAAATATAGACAAAATCACTAGTCTAAAAACAAATATACATGATAAAATTGCATGTCTGGGTAGACTTGCTTAAACAAAAATGGTTTTACAGGCATCAAAACCAAATGAGCTTTGGGGAACAATCCTTTGGCAAGATCTGCTGTCATTGGCACCTTAGTAAGCAATGGATCACCTGCTCAGCTGGCTGATTCCCCAGCTGGCTTTAAGTCCCCAACCCCAGCTCAGCCCAAGATGTGCTGGCTCTAAAACAAAACCAAAGTAAGTTCCCAACAAAAGGGGTATTCTGGGGCCATGGCAGGGGCAGGACCAGAGAGGGAACAGGTTGGATCCTAAGCCCATTCAGCTCAGTCATGTGATCTGGCAACCAGGACTAGAACAGTATATTAAAGGCTTGTTTCCCCTCTACCAGGCTTAGGCAGAGAAGTACAAGCAGCCCCACTGCTGAACAGGGTTTGGATCTGGTGCAACTTTATACTAGTTTAACTTGTACCAGCTTGCTTTACACCAGCTTCCAGGGCATTAAATTGTTGTCTCATAGTAAGTTCTTGACCACAGTAACCTTGTGGGAGAGGAGAAGAAATTGTTTGCACAGTATCTATAGTACTAATCTTATTTGCTAAGGCAAATTGCTTCTATTTTTGTCCAGGCCATTGTCCGTGGACTGACCACTTCATTGCCAACCACAGGCATTGAAGTGCATTTCGAAAAAATGCATGAATGAATTTTAAATGTTCACACAAATGAAATAATAAAAATAGAGGCTGCAAAATATTTTTAAAATCACATTCATATTCACTGTGCTGGACTCAAACAGAACACAGTTCTTTCTGATTTTCCCTTGCTTGGATTTTAATTTGACCTTATCTATTCTACTTTTTCTTCATAGCATATGGATGCTTTGAGGACTATTGATATAAATAATGTGATGATATGATTAAGCTGCATCCCTAAAGAAAGCAAGAGAGAGAGAAGTCACCCTAAATAATATGTATTGGATGATATTTATCATCTTAAGGATTTTTACACTGGAAAAAAATATGAAGGTGCTCATTATAGAAGACTTCTATAAAACATGTTTGATTGATGATAAAATTAGTTTGATAAATAGAAGCTCATAGTTGCAAACTACTGAACTAGTGTTCTGGAGTCAGTCTGAAAAATATTGGTGCAAAGGAGAAATATAATAGTTTCCTAACCCATTCTGTATTGACTTTCAAAGATATTGACATAAGTAATATAGAGCAGGTTAGGTTGTAATGCAATTTCATTTCATGTTGGGTTTTCCACAGATACCCTACTTTGGCTTCAGTAAGAAAAGAACCTTAGGAAATATGTTGAAAGCGCCTGTTTTAAGAGTACAGAAAGAGCTTTTATTTTATCTATTTTTTTGGCTGCGTGTTGTTTATTTAAATCTAGTGGCAGATTCAGAAACAATCCCAATAAAATAAATAACACACCCAAAACAGAACCCTAGAGCTATGCTTTCTCTCTTGGGTTGTGGGTGGTTTGGTGGGGGCAGTGGGGCTCACCTGACCTCCCAACAGCTGAGTCATTGCTGGTTACCAGGAAGAACAGAGGAGGCGCACAAGGGAAGTTGGCCAGAATTGGCAGAGGCAATCTGGAGTTCATACCAGCGTGTTTGCACCATGCCTACCTTCCCATCCCTTCACCTCTCCTTCCAGGTTAACAGCAGGAACTTGGTTGCTGGGACATCAGGTGAGCACAATTGCACAATCCCACAGTTAAATAATGCTCTGAAAGACCCACAAGGGGTGGGAGATCATACCATCATGCTTGAAGGCCTCTGCAAAGTGATAGAGGTTTGTCGGCGAGTGATAATGTTGTGGTGCCCCTTGCCAGCTTGGCGAAGAGATGCTTCCCAAAGCAGGGCTGCTTGGTCGCTGCCTGCTCTTCGAGTTAAGGGCCGATGAGGAGTATGATGAGCTGGCAGACTTGAGCCTCAAGACAGCAGCATATGAAGTAGGGATTCCCGGAACAGCTTTGGAGTATCCTAACAGGTGAAACAAAAGAGAGGGAGGGGGTTACTCTGAGTTGTGGGTGAGGTATCTTTAAGAATGCACAGTTTTTGTACAAAGCAAATGTGACTTCTAATCTGGTCATGCACAGTCCATGACGTCCAGCACTTCTTCGCATTCCCATTTGTATTAGACCTGGCTACAGTTACACAGGGACACAGGTGGCACTGTGGGTTAAACCACAGAGCCTAGGACTTGCCGATCAGAAGGTTGGCGGTTCAGAGCCCCGTGATGGAGTGAGCTCCTATTGCTCGGTCCCTGCTCCTGCCAACCTAGCAGTTCGAAAGCACATCAAAGTGCAAGTAGATAAATAGGTACCGCTCTGGTGGGAAGGTAAACGGCGTTTCCGTGCACTGCTCTGGTTCGGCTTAGTCATGCTGGCCACATGACCCAGAAGCTTTACGCCGGCTCCCTTGGCCAATAAAGTGAGATGAGCGCCGCAACCCCAGAGTCAGCCATGACTGGACCTAATGGTCAGGGGTCCCTTTACCTTTACCTTTACAGTTACGCAGGCATTCATTAAATAATAAAAAAAATTCTTATTTGGACATCTCATTTGGACCATTTAAGGTTCAAGAGCTGCTCCTGAAAACCGTGCAGCCGCTTTATTGTACCAACTGCATTGACTGATGATCTTTAAAAAAAAAAATTTAAATAACTAAATAAATATAGTTTCATCGACTTCCAATAAATGATCCATTGCAAAGTGGAAGTCAGGGTTTGTTCATTATTACCTTTAAAATCCTAGGGTTTAAGGTCAGTGAGAAAGAGAGTGAGTGGTTTGAGAAGATACTGAATTATTTGGGTAGGTTTGAACAATTTGGGGCAATTAAAATGTTAAAAGTTAAATAAACCTTGTGGAGGGAGGAGTGTTAATGTATATAGAATTGTACATATGGTTGATTTGAATATGTTATTATTGATTATGTTTACTCAATGTATCAGCCGCCTGGGGGGGGGGTTCATTATGTGGGTTTTGGTTGTTGGTAAAAAATAAAGAAAAATAATTTTTTTAAAAAAAGGTCCTGAAGTCCAACCTGCTTGAGGGACTATTTCCTTCATTGTGAATCTGTTTATCCTTAAAGCTGATCTAATGTACTGGGCACGTCACCGTCTTCTGACTTACAGATGGTGGCAACATGTAAGAAGGCTTTTTCATCTGCAGCATTCCTTCTGTGGAATGCACTGGCCAAAGAATTCTCTTTGATTTCAGCTGGCATTTGAGGACTTAAAAGTATGGAAAGACTTCAATTCTGCTGCTGTTTCATCCCAGCCCAGGCAAGGCAGTGGTGGGGCATGATAGAGCAGCAAACCCAGTGCCACAACTTCTGCCCCATTGCTCATTCTGGCTGTAGTGGAAGGGAGGGAGATAGCTCTATGCTATGCCAGCAATGGCAATGGGGCCCTCCCCTACCTGGAATGCTCCATTTGGGAGCTTTTGAGGGGCTACCGTAAGGCCAGTGGCAATACTTCTGCTTACTTACTTTAAGGGGATGGAATGGTGAGCTCTGTCCCGATGGGGTGACACTAGCATCACTCTGCGGGTGGAAGAGTTTGGATGAAGAAGAGTTTGGATTTGATATCCTGCTTTATCCCTACCCAAAGGAGTCTCAAAGTGGCTAACAATCTCCTTTCCCTTCCTCCCCCACAACAAACACTCTGTGAGGTGAGTGAGGCTGAGAGACTTCAGAGAAGTGTGACTGGCCCAAGGTCACCCAGCATCTGCATGTGGAGGAGAAGGGAAGCGAACCCAGTTCACCAGATTACGAGTCTACCGCTCTTAACCACTACACCACACTGGCAGTGCTGCTCTGTGGTAGGTGGAGGGTGACCTCTGCCACCTCCAGTCCGTGGCACAGGAAAGGTTTGTATTGTGCCCTAAGTTTTTACCTGTTAGGTAATAACAGGAAACGTGCCACAGGAAAGGTTTGTATTGTGCCCTAAGTTATTACCTGTTAGGATGGCCCTGAGTTGTGTTGTTTGGGTGACTTGTTATTTATTTGATTATTTTAATCAAATTATTTATATGGCTTTTGGTATTGTTCGATGTACATTTTCAGCTGTTGTATACATAAGATGCCTCCACAGAGCATCTCTTGTGGAGGGGAAAACTGGGATCGAAATCTTGGTATAATTAAAAGAAACAAGCAGACCCCAAAATACCACCAACCACAGGACCATATGACCATGGCAAGGTGAATGGATATCTGCATGAACTGTTCGTGCTACCTGTTTCTTCGCATGGATATGTGAAGCGAATTTAAGCCCTCCCATACTGATCATATGGTGCATTATCTTATGCTAAATGCTATATCCCTTGACCATACAAGAACACAATAACCATGATATTTAATTTAGAAATTCTAATGTTGCTATAATAATTAGGAGCTCTTTTAAACATACCGGAAACTTTATTGAGTATAAAACTTGCTATGAACTGCTGGCGTTAATTCCTAGACACTCCCAAATATTTACACCTCACAACACATGAAGATGCCTGTCAGACCATTGGCCAATCTAGCTCAGTACTTCCTACACTGACTGGCAACAGCTCTCCAAGATTTCGGACTGGGATCTCTTCCCCGCCTTATCTAGAGATGCTGAGGACTGAACCTGGGACCTTTCACAGACAAAGCGGATCATTTACCACTGAGGTACTGCCCTTCCTCAGTGCCAGCCTAAGCCCCCAAGACTAGAAAACCTCAGCAGAGTTCACCTGAGCAGTAACTTCCTCATAAAGACTCTTGAGACTGAAGGGCAAGGCATGGTCAGGGAAAGCAACTGTCCCCTAATGGTGAACGCAGAGTCTCTCCCCCTGGGAGGCATGGGCTGTCAGGCACAGTTTGTGCATTTTGCGGCTCTTGTCAATCACCGAGGGCTTCCAGCATTTCGGAATTTACTGCATATTGGCAAGCTGTCAAGTATGACAGACAACTATTATCTCTGATCAGGTGCAGGTGGCAGGAAAAGGCACTCGGCTATCAGCAGGGAGCTCAGTAGACTAGACGTAGCGCGAAAATAGATGGGAACATACAAAAGCTGCCAAGATTGGACCACTGGACCAGCTTTAGAGGGCAGGGATTTAATTGAACCATTGACAGCATTCGTTCATTTTGTGCAGGGATGGAGAAGCTCAGGCCTGAGGGCCAAATGCACCCCCACATTTGGCCCTTGAGACCCTTCCCCTCCCCAACCACATACTTTCTTTGGGTGTTTTTACTCAAGTTCTGATAACACTTCCAGCTTCACATACGAGGGCGTTGCTTGCTTGGCCTGCCCATTTCTGTTTTGTTTCCTTCCCACTCAAAAATTGGAAAGTTTGGTGAAGTGAGGTGTGTGAGGTTCATTGTAGGAGGAAGTTGTTATAATCCAAAGAGATGGTAACAGCAGATCAGCTATTTGGGGATGTGCCTTTCTGAAATTTGATGATCTCTCAGAAAATGCCCAAACTACTTGCAAAGCACTTGGGGAGACCCAGGCCGTTCCAAATCAGGATGCGTGGCTTTCAGTATCTAGGGGCCTTCTACAGTGGTACCTTGGGTTAAGTACTTAATTCGTTCCGGAGGTCTGTTCTTAACCTGAAACTGTTCTTAACCTGAAGCACCACTTTAGCTAATGGGGCCTCCTGCTGCCGCCATGCCGCTGGAGCACAATTTCTGTTCTCATCCTGAAGCAAAGTTCTTAACCTGAAGCATTATTTCTGGGTTAGCGGAGTCTGTAACCTGAAGCATATGAAACCTGAACCGTATGTAACCTGAGGTACCACTGTATATGGAAAACACCGAGCTAAACCCACCCCCCAGGTGTACCACCCCATACTTCCTTCAGCATGGAAGATAGTAGGAACGGAAACCATGACCTTTGGGCTGAACTGAGGGCTATTATAATGACTAATGCACTGCACCACACTGACAGGGATGTCACATTCAGGCAGTGGGTGTTCAAATACAAGGAAGGTAGGGAGAGGCCTCAATCCTATAATAAAAGTTTCTCTTGTAATTGAATTTATATTATTTGTATTTTTTCCACTTCTCTGTACCTGAAAGAGGTCACAAAGCATTTCAGACTGAAGAAGTCTGATATTTAAGATGAGTTACAGTCATCTGTGGAGCAGGAAAATACAGCCTTCAGTTTTCAGCTCACAGCTTGATGAGCTGAAATTTATGAACCCAATAGACATGAGCAGCAGAGGGTGTAATCCAGAACATCTGGTCAGGTTTACATCCAAGTTTTCTCAGCCTGAATTCTTTTAGGGTTTAAAATCCAGACACTGTGCAGTATAACTATAATGCGTCCGTGTGGATAATCAAGCGTTAAAGCAGGGATTGCCTTTAGTTTAGGCAATCCTTGCACCGTGCCAATTCTTTCTGGAACCAAAAGGGGGAAGCTCTCTCAGGGACAAACCACCATGTAATGAATCCTGACAGGCAGCCTCAGGAGGCAGCAATTCTGAGTGAAAGGGTAGCTGCCTGGCATTGCAGCTTACAAGGAGGGAGAGGAGAAGAGAGGTGACAGGCAGGTGGAAAGAGAGTTTAATCCTCCACCTGTGGCATTTTTCCGCTCAAGTTCCACCACCACCACCACCACCACCAGTATGATGATTACAATTTATTACTCGCCCTTCATCCCAAGGTTGCAAAAATTAAAAACACAACATTAATATTAAAACATAACATCACACAATATTAAAGGGGGAATGTTGGAGAATTCCAATGGAAAAGGAAGTGGATATTGTTCCAGTTTGTGGTAGGGAACAAAAATCAGGTAAAAATAATACGATTTGTATTTATTCATATCATTGTTGTGGGTTTTTTCAGTCCACAAATCATATGTAGTTAATGGCAGGTCTGTTTTGGGGTGTGGGTTTTTTTTACACTGTTTTGATGTTTCCTTTACATTGAAATGAATGTAAGTTGCATAAACCTAAAGAGTTATGTAACTTTAGTAACTTAAGTGGACAATGACACAAATAGTGCAGTACTTTGTGGAAGTTGAATTGCAGTGGAAGGGAAACAGTGCTGATTGTGATGAATGCATGTTGCAATGAAAATCACTGCTTTCTTACAACTCAACAACCCCCCCCCCCAGCAGCTTTCCTCCTTGCATAGAGCTCATCTTTCATCAGCTGCTTCTGCAGATGGAAACTTCACTCTTGATACTGCAGACATAGCAACACAGGTAGCCGACTTTTGCCAAGTCAAACTGGTTGAGTGCTGTCTACGCAAATTTGTACTTCAGGGTTCAAAGAAGGGGTGTCTCCCACCCCTAGCTGAGAATCCTAAGCATTGAAACCTCAGATGTTTTGCATGCAAAGCAGATGCTGTATCCCTGAGCTATAGTCCTCTTCCAAAGACTCCAGCCCTCCACCCAAAGCAGATCTGATTCTGCCATGGTTGGAGTCTTTGACTAGTTTTCTGATCAAAGCAGCAGGATGGGCCACCTATTTATGAATGATTGATTCCCCCCCCCCCAAAAAAAAATAAAAGACTAACAGTGGGGGGCAGTGCTAAAGGCATGGTGTGTAGTTGAATATGCCCTAGAATTGAGTAACACATGCACTGGTCTCTGATCTATGGGGGAACATTGGCTTTCTCCTACTTTACTGTACACTTCAGTGGAGGAGAATGCTCTCCTTCTGCATTAGCAAAAATGCCTCTCCCCCCTGTGCTGAAGTGAATGGGGGAAGCCATTGGAAGCCAGAGAGATCCCTCAGCCCATTGGCCAGCTGCCTCCCCAAGGATTAGTGGTTCAGGGCAGCCATCTTTTCAAAAGTCAGCTTTGGCTTGTTATCTTGTATAGGAACACATATCCTATTTCAGTTCCTGCCTTGAAATGGCATTCTATTTTTCTTAAACCCTTTTTTTATTTCTCACCATAAAGAATTACTTAGTTTTGTAATTTAATACTGCTGCACCCATAAAAAGAAGAAGAAGAAATAGCAATAGTCCGTGATCTACTGTTAAATATTAAAATGAAGTATGGGCAGAGGGCTTCTCGCAGTGATGCCACGAGAAAGCTCCACGTAGCAATATAATGCGGTTTTCTTTACAATGCTATCTTCCATTGTCTCCCGGTCTATTCCTTATCATATTTTAACAAGATCTACACTGTCCCAGAAGGTTGAACTTATAGATTGATCATAATTTTTCCTTGGGACTAGAGACTAAGCAAACATCTTGCATGGAATGAGCCTTTTTGGTATTCTGTACACACATTAACCCTTTCAGAACAGAAACTGGTCCAGCAGTTCTGCTTATGGATAAAGAGTGAAGGCTGCAACTTGCTTGATATTTTGATTTCCATGTACAGTGGTACCTCGGATTAAGAACTTAATTCATTCTGGAGGTCTGTTCTTAACCTGAAACTGTTCTTAACCTGAAGCACCACATTAGCTAATGGGGCCTCCTGCTGCCACTGCGCCGCTGCCTCATGATTTCTGTTCTCATCCAGATCTGGGTTAGCGGAGTCTGTAACCTGAAGCATCTGTAATGTTAAGCGTCTGTAACCCGAGGTACCACTGTATCTTATATGATTCTAATGCCGGTTTTGTTTCTTAATAAAATTTGGACAAGAATGATAAGGAGCAAGGGGTGGGGGAGGGAGAGCTGGGTTCACTTTAAATTGGTTTCCATCCTGATCACTGGATGCATTTAAAAGTGGACATTTCAAGTTTGTTTTGCTAAATCCTCTGGCACTTTTCTTGTTTAAGCTTATTTTTAAAGTGGGATTCCCACACTTGAATAGGAGGCAAGAAGTCGTGAATTATAATTATTTAATTTGTCATTAAAGTGCTCATCATATTTATTACCCTGCCATTCTAAAGGCTCCAGGTGTTGAATGAGATGAACACATTCTATGCAGGCAATCATTTTATTTTATCCTCACAATAGCCTTTCTTCTTTGGCGACCACCCACAAGATTGTTTTCCATGAACATGGTCTTAACATAGATAATCTCATAGATCCATGAACATGGTCTTAACATAGATAATCTCATAGATAATCTCAGAAACAACCCAGACATTATAATTAAAGAAGCGGACAAAGGTGGAGCGGTCGTCATCATGAACAAAACTGACTACATTCAGGAGGCTCACAGACAACTTTCCAATACCGCCTTTTACATAAAATTGGACTCAGACCCCACACAAGAATACAAAAAAGAACTGAACAAGATTGTTAAGGAGCTACCCCCACACATCCAAGAACAGATCCTCACAAACACACCAACAGAACCTCGACCAGGAACTTTCTATCTTCTACCTAAAATACACAAACCAGGAAATCCAGGACGCCCCATCATTTCAGGTATTGGCACTATTACAGTGGGTGTCTCCGGTTATATGGACTCTGTTCTGAAACCATATGCCATCAGTGCTCCCAGCTATGTACGTGACACCACAGATTTTCTGAGGAAAATACAATCTTTAAATAATCTTCCCAACAATACTATACTAGCTACTATGGATGTGGAATCTCTGTATACCAACATCCCACACAACGATGGTTTACAAGCTATAAGGAATACCATTTCAGATAAAACCACAGCGGACTTTGCTACCAAACTCTGCCAATTTGTCCTTACCCACAACAACTTCAAATTCGGTGATGACCTGTTCCTTCAGATCAGCGGCACAGCAATGGGCACCCGCATGGCCCCACAGTATGCCAACATCTTCATGGCGGATTTAGAACAACGTTTCCTAAACTCCTACCCACTCAAACCTCTCTTGTACCTGCGATACATTGATGATATTTTTATCATCTGGACACATGGTCAACAGACCCTGGACACCTTCCACCAGAAATTCAATGATTTTCACCCCACCATCAACCTAACAATGAATCAATCTATGCAAGAAATACATTTTTTGGACACTACTATAAAAATACAGGATGGGCGCATAGACACCACCTTATACCGTAAACCAACTGACCGACAAACATATCTACATGCCTCTAGCTACCATCCCAAACATACCAAACAGTCCATTGTATATAGCCAGGCACTACGTTACAGCCGCATCTGCTCCAATTCTACAGACAGAGACTCTCACCTAAGAGATCTACAGCAAACCTTTTTAGAACTAAAATACCCAGCAGATGAAGTTAGACAACAGATCAACAGAGCCAGACTGATACCCAGAGAGAACTTGCTGCAAGACAGACCCAAAAAAGAAAATAACAGAACACCTCTAGTCATCACATACAGCTCCCAAGTTAAAACAGTACAACGCATCATCAGAGATCTACAACCTCTCCTGGACAATGACAGTTTTCTTTCTCAAGCTCTGGGAGGAAGACCTTTCATTGCCTCCAGACAGCCCCCCAATCTTAAACAACTCCTAACCCACAATAATACTATAACCAGACTTAACATGGACACTGGCACCAGAGCCTGCAATAAACCCAGATGCCAACTTTGCTGCCACATACACCCGGACAACACCATTACTGGCCCCAACAACATCACACATACCATCTCGGGACTATTTAATTGCTCATCGTCTAACATTGTGTATGCCATAAAATGCCAACAGTGTCCTTCAGCTCTCTATATTGGACAAACAGGCCAGACCTTACGCCAAAGAATAAACGGACATAAATCCGATATCAGGAACCACAAGACAGAAAAACCAGTAGGAGAACACTTCAATCTCCCAGGACATTCTATACAAGATCTCAAAGTAGCTGTTCTATTACAAAGGAATTTCAGAAATAGACTGGAAAGAGAAGCTGCTGAATTGCAACTTATCACCAAACTTAAAACTATGGAGAGACCTGGTTTGAACAAAGACATTGGATTCTTATCTCATTATACATGACAAAGCCATTTTTCACCTTCTCACCCCTTGCTTTTTCCTGTTAGACCTATTACAGTCGTTAAGAGTCGTCAACAGGCTCATCGCAGCTATCTGCCAATCACCCATTCCCACCACCCTTCTGAGTAATACCCCTCCCCACCTTCTCACTATATAGAAAGGTCCGGTGACTTCTGTTTCAGTTTATCTGAAGAAGTGTGCATGCACACGAAAGCTCATACCTAGAACTAACTCAGTTGGTCTTTAAGGTGCTACTGGAAGGAATTTTTTATTTTGTTATGGTCTTAACAGTGAGTCCGTAAGTGGAGGCCAATCCTGGATCCACAGGTCCTTCCACAGTGGGGGCATTGGTTTCTGGGTGGGAGTCCCAGGCCACAGATCAAAATCTCACCCAACTCTTGCAATAAAATCACCCAGGAGGATACTGTTATCCTCCTTAGGCGTCTCAGACGGTATCCAACTGAGAGAAGAAGAAGAAAAAAACTTTAATGTCTTCATTGGAATCCAGTGTTGGTGCATAAGCACTTAGAATAGTAGCCTGTTGTTTTTTGGCGAGTTTTATTCAAAGGGTTGAAAGTCGCTCATTAATGCCAGTAGGGACTTCTGACAAGAGCTTCACAAGATCATTTTTGATAGCAAAGCCTACTCCATGTATTCAATGTTCTTGTTCAGGTAGACCTTTCCAGAATAATGTGTAGCCTCCTTTCTCTTCCTTCAGTTGTCCCTCACTTGCTCTTCGAGTTTCTTGAAGCGCTGCAATATCGATGTTAAAACATCGCAGGTCTCTTGCAATTATGGCAGTTCTGCGTTAGTACTGTGAGGCAGGCTGGGCTGGGAGAGGTGCTAACTTCCCTCAACGCCTCCTAGAAAGCTTGTTAGTGAGATGGAGATTTGAAATGAAGGTTCTCCCTGGTACAGGATTTTGTTCCCCAATCACATCTGATTATGTATAAACTTTGTATGAATTTTTAAAAACGTTAATAGAAGCTTTTATGACGTAAATCTAAAGAGCTGTGACTGAGGACAGGAAATTTCATAGTAACGAAAGGGAAATTTCATTTAGTCTGGTGATAACATCCTTCACTAACACCACATTAGGCAATCTGGTTCCTGACCTTTCGAAATGTAATTGCTAAAGGGGCCCCTTCATTTGATAGGGATTAATGTTAACGATGCCGTTTCATTTAACGGTGGCTGTTTTATGCCACTCATGAGGGTTTCGCATTCCAAGAGATGTGGGCTCTTGTAAAATATATTTAGAAATGGTTAATACATTATGTAGAAGCAAACCACGCTTGAGTTTGTTTGCTTAGAGCCTGGAGTCTGCACTCAGCAGCACCAACAGAGAGCAGAATCTACTCTTGCCCCCAAGAAAACCCATTTCCAGTTGAAGCCCCTCTAGGCAGCAAGCTGGCCCCGCTTAGACCTAGCTCCACCCCCCCCATAACTTAATTAGAAAACACTGTTCAATAGTATTGTTTCCATTCATCAGCCAGAACCGGCCCTGTCATGAGGCAGAATGAGACTCTTGCCTCAGGCGGATGATCAGGATGAGCAGCAGAATGTGCCCACAGGGCTGCCTTCTCCTGCTGCAGCTGTACTGTTAGCAACACCAGCCACCTGCCCACTACTATTACTGCTGTGGTGGCTTGTGGTACATGTCCACCCACCACTGGTGTAAGAGGGAGACTGTCAGCAATGTTGCAGCAGGCCTCTCTGATCTCCCCACAACTCACTCGCTGAGGGGTCCTTCTTCAGAGTGAGGTGGCCTCAGAGTTTGCTTGTGCCAGCATGGGTGGCAAATCCTGGTCAAAACTTAAGAGACATGAAAAAACAGGATTTGCTACCATCATGACACAGCAGCAGTGGCACAAGCAACCTTGTGTCATGTCACCCACAATGTCACCCACAATGCCTCACTCTCCTCAGAGCACAGGGGATGCTGGCCAATCAGGGAGGAGGAAACGGCAGAAGATGGTGAGGGCAGGGGCAGCAGCTTCCTTCAGGCAATGCAGTGCGCTGTGCTGGTCCTGCAATCCATGAAACCTTTATAGGGCGCACATTTTCCACAAGTAGGGTGGAGAATTCTGGGAAACCAATCGCACACAGCCCTACTCTTTCGGAAGTGCAAGTATGCATTGTCAACCAGATCACCTCAATCCACATGCATGTTGATTCACTTCAAAGGACTTTAAATGGTTCGTCAAGCAGGGCATCTTACTTTTATATGCTCTAAACCTAAATCTTTTCAGATCCCTCCAAGTTTTAATTGAATTCTGATACATCTTTCAGCTCTCTGACATTAGGGGGGCATTGCGCCAGCAGGAACAGCTGGGTAGTTGTTACTGAAAATAACATTTGTTTATTATTGCATTTATAGTCCTCCTTTTCTCCAAGAATTTCAAGGTGTCACACATGACTCTCTCCCTTCAATATTACTCTCACAACAATCCTGTGAGTTAGGGTAGGCTGAAAGTTGGCGACTGGCCCAAGGTCACCAGGTGAGTGGGGATTTGAAACCTGGTCTCCCAAATCCTAATCTGGCCCGCTACATTGTACCAGCACAGGAAACAAGTACCCTTGCTGCATTATTTTAGCTGAATACCATTTTTCTTTCAACAACCCTATCCAAACACATAATTTTGTCTTTGTTTTTCATTTTGAAGATTTTTATCTGGCTTTTTTATTGATAATTGTTTAATATTATTATCACTGCTTAGAATTTATGTTTGATGCTTGCCGATCAGAAGGTCGGCGGTTCAAATCCCCGCAATGGGGTGAGCTCCCATTGCTCAGTTCCTGCTCCTGCCAACCTAGCAGTTTGAAAGCACGTCAAAGTGCAAGTAGATAAACAGGTACTGCTCTGGCAGGAAGGGAAACGGCGTTTCCGTGTGCCAGAAGCGGCTTAGTCATGCTGGCCACATGACCCAGAAAAACTGTCTGCAGACAAACGCCAGCTCCCTCGGCCTAGTCATCTGTGACTGGACTTAACTGTCAGGGGTCCTTTACCTTTTTAAAGTGATTCCTACATATTTCTATTCTATTTTTTAAAAAATGCCAGTGCAAAACTAGTAAAAGCAACACAAGCCTTTGTAAAGGTACTTTCTTTTCCACTTCCCCTGTTTGTATTTCCATCGGATAGCAGATGGAAAATGCCACCTGAAAGCACCCTCAGTAATCACATGTGTCTAGCATATATATATATATATATATATATATATATATATAGTGATGAGATACTTTTTATTGGCTCAACTAGTATATAAAAGTACTGCAAGTGAGCTTCCAAACTACATGTTCTTTGTCATCTAAGCTATCGACAAATGTGTCGTGTTTTTATAGACTAGTGGGACCCATAAAAAACATTGTTTCTCCCTGAGTTTCTCCTGAAATGAGGGGCATCAAATGTCCTATCAACAATGATGAATGATGTGATTATTTTTGGAGAGTGGTCTCTTAGTATGAGCGCAGGGGCCAGTATTAACAATTGGATATCCTGTTCATAGTGCTATGGATTATATATTGGATAACCGAAACGTCCTGAAACGAGGTACTTTCCCCCCAAAGCTAGAAGCCTGAAGCCAAAGAATTGGCAGCTTATTTCTAATCAGCATGTGAAATTAAGCCACCTCGTGGGCCTCATTGCTTTCACAGAGGTGCAAGACTCTTGTGTCATTCCTTTCCCAGGGCCTCCCCTTTCTATTATCTTCTTAAAGCCCCTTTCTTCTCTATATACCTTTCCCTGTTTCTTGATCCATTGCCTATCTTGCAAATATCCTTTAACACCTCAACACTGGAGGTCTTGTCCCTTATTTTTCTTACCTCTTTTCACCTTTCCTAATTCTCTGCCCATCTCAGTAACCTACTTCTGCCCTCGTAATTTTTGAGAGATTTTAATCCCAGATGAACTGACACATCCTTCTTTCTTTATAGATGCTGGACTGTGAACATTCTGATAGCAAATCCAAATGTTTGCAGAGGTAGGGGGGGGGGAACCACAGGGTGTGTATGACTCTGATGATGCACCTACCACCACAAAACCCAGGTCAATGAGAACTGAACATGTTTAGCAAGCATGGAATGCTGACTGACTATTGAGGGAGAAACATAGAAAATGGTAAAATAAATTGTAGGCTCCCTAGAAAGAATATGGCAGTTGGAGGGGTAAAAGGTAAAGGTAAAGGGTCCAGTTGTTGGCGACTCTGGGGTTGTGGTGCTCATTTTGCTTTATTGGCCGAGGGAGCCGGCGTATAGCTTCCGGGTCATGTGGCCAGAATGACTAAGCCGCTTCTGGTGAACCAGAGCAGCGCACAGAAACGCTGTTTACCTTCCCACCGGAGTGGTACCTATTTATCTACTTGCACTTTGACGTGCTTTCGAACTGCTAGGTTGGCAGGAGCAGGGACTGAGCAACGGGAGCTCACCCTGTCGTGGGAATTTGAACCACCGACCTTCTGATCGGCAAGTCCTAGGCTCTGTGGTTTAACCCACAGTGCCACCCGCGTCCCTTCACTAGTTATATACTATATAAATGATCCCTGAAAGCATAGTTGGAGGGGTAAGATTACTTTATTACTCAAATGGAGTGAGTGAGTTGCTTTTCTTTAACACGTTCAGGGATTGCATGTGCCAGAATTCAGCTTTCTAACTAGTAAGGAATTAGTTCAAAAAGTTTGGGTGCATTTTGATTTCCCTGCTCCCATTTTGAAGGGAGGAATCCTGTACAAACATTTGATTTTCAGCTGCCCCCCCCCCCAGTCGGGGGCCCTGCTGTACATGAACCACATACTCCAGATTCCAAGGCTGTGAAATGGGGGTATTTAATGAACAACTACCCTACAAATTCCTGCATTGCAGGCCGTTGGACTAGATAATAATTGGAATCCCTCCCAATTCTATGAATCTTTGATTCTATGATTCTAGGAAATGTTGAAGCCACTTTCAGTGAAGCCTGAACACCCATGCATATACTTCCAAACACATAAATACACATTTGTTCATGCACGCACACACACACACACAAAATTTAGTAGCCCACGACATCCTGCAATTTGTTTCTTGAGTATGATTTTTTTTCCCCTAGCCAGAATATTAAGACTCCTATCCTTTCTGGAGTCAGTCTCATTAAATTATTGATAGAAGCCTAGCTATTCAGCACTTGCAGCTGCTCAGAGCTTGATATGATCAGATTTAGACATAATTCACCAAAATAACACCATAGGCAATGCAGACTCATGGAAATTCTTGGTGGTTGGAGACCTCATTTTGCAGAATGAGAATTTAGATTCACTGAGCGATCTAATTTAATGTGTCAGAGATGAGAAATTTGTTAATATTATTCATAAGGAACATTAATCCCATGTAGCCCTTGATCAAATCATTACATTTCATCCAGCCTGTAGCTACACCAGGTACGGGTGAGGCAGTGGCGAATGTTCAGGCATTAGCAGCTGTGGGTCAAGAGCTAGAGACTTTTCAAGTTTACAGGCTGAAATATCACATTTTCTGCCAGCCAAGGAGGTACAGGAAGGTAAGAGACCTGTCTCTCAGGTACACAGCATCCTTGGGCAGTTGTCAGGGAGACCAGCATCCTATCAGGGGCACCCTTCCACACTTTTTGTGCAGGGCTCTATGTCAACAGGTGCAACCTGCTCCCTGCTATAGACATTTGCCTTCACATTCATGGAGGGCTCTATATGGAATAAAGATGACACACCAGAGCGGGTGGGACTTGGTAACACATCCCTTCCACCTCTGTGTGTCATTGCTGGCATGTAAGAGCATCTTGATGACAAAGGCCCATATAATTAAAGCTATGGTTTTCTCACTAGTGATGTATGGAAGTGAGAGCTGGACCATAAAGAAGGTTGATCACCGAAGAATTGATGCTTTTGAATTATGGTGCTAGAGGAGACGCTTGAGAGTCCCATGGACTGTAAGAAGATCAAATGTATCCATTCTTAAGGAAATCAGCCCTGAGTGCTCACTGGAAGGACAGATCATGAAGCTGAGGCTCCAATACTTTGGCCACCTCATGAGAAGAGAAGACTCCCTGGAATAGACCCTGATGTTGGGAAAGATGGAGGGCACAAGGAGAAGGGGACGACAGAGGACGAGATGGTTGGACAGTGTTCTCGAAGCTACCAACATGAGTTTGACCAAACTGCGGGAGGCAGTGGAAGACATGAGTGCCTGGCATGCTCTGGTCCATGGGGTCACAAAGTTGAACATGACTAAATGACTAAACAACAACAATAACAACAACAATAAGAGCAGTGAACATCCAGATAGGGATTCTCAGAGGAACACCATTGTAGAAAGATTTTGTGGAACTGTTGGTGATTTTTAAAAACTCATGTGACTCTTCCTTATTCCATTTCACATCAACCCTTTTCTAAAATCCAACCCCTTTCATTTTTTTAAAAAATAATTCCTCTTGTTGCTTGTTTCTGTCTTGGGCATTAATTTGCTTTGCACTTTCTATGAATTTGGTGCAAACGGAGAGAACAATACATACACACACATACTTAAAAAAAACCCGCTTACTTTTTTTATTCCTAATCTCTGCACCTAAGACTCTATGTCAGTTTCAAAGCAAATGACATTTTATCAGCATCACAGTTCAGTTTGTGATTAAAAAAAAATAAATCCTGAAAATTCACCAGTCTTTTCATGTGAATTTCTCCCCATATACACAAGTTTGTTGGCAATCTAGTCACATTTTGGCCTGTTGTTTTCACTAACACATACAATTTATGTAAATCTCACTCCAGTATATACAGTTTTTATGCAGGACAAATGCACTGAAAAATTCGCAGATGCGTGAACTCTGGTTATTGTTTTTTGGGTTTTTTTTTTTTTTTTTTTTGCATATTTTGGGCAAAGTGTGAAATTGGCAGGTTAGCCTTCCAAAGTGAACTGAACTGATTTTCTTTATGATCTCTACTTCTGATTGATTAGCTAGAGTCACACAAGTGATCGGCCCAGAGAGCACTGCCCTCACTTAATCCAGCCTTGTTTGCCATCACTGATTCAAAACTGATGGCAGCTTAGCACAGCCCTACTCTTAAGTAAAGGGTTCTGACTGCCTAGCTGCAAGCTGTGAGTTTTGAGTGACAGTTGGTCAGTGGCTAGAGCTCAATGACATTTACTGGTTCTCTAATTAGAATACTTGCTTATAATACTTGCAAATGTGACCTTCGCTTGCACGCGGTGTTTTTCTTTTTCTTTTTCTGCTACCAATCATGTTAAGTCAAATGTCACTAAAACTCCGAGACAGTTTTTCTCCAAGCTGCAACTTTTAATTATGTCTTTCTGGAAGAAGTGCCTATTTTATTTTGATACCCTGATGAGCACAAGTCAACTGTTTTCACTTCAAAAACCACAGTGTTTGCCACGGTAATGAGTAATTCTTAAAGTTAAGCTGCCAACCTAGGCACACTTGCTGAGGAGTAAGCCCCATGAACAAAATAAGGCTTACTTCTGAGCAGATATGCTCAGGATCGTGCTGTTTGAAATAATTTGATTTCCCCCCCTTTGCTGACTTTTGTTATCCCTATATATTTGCGAATGGTTTTTAAATATGATATTGCCCTTGGCAAATCTCAGGTTTTTCCCAATACATGAATGATAATATATGAATAATGATCAACTTTTCTGGCAACCAATAAAATTCAAAGTATGTGAGACTGCCATTTTAGTATTACAGGCCCCAACCTTCCTTATACCTTAAGGGGGGATGTTAACTCTAGTCTGCTGAGCCAGAGACCAGACACCAAGGCAGGCTGGACTATTTTAATATGATTGTGATTTTTTTTTTTAATAGACAATATAGAAGCCTATTTTGGCCCCTTAGCCCTCCACTTCTGACCCAGGTATACCGCAAAATATACCTGAAGGAGCGTCTCCACCCCCATTGTTCAGCCTGGACACTGAGGTCCAGCTCCGAGTGCCTTCTGGCGGTTCCCTCACTGAGAGAAGTGAGTTTACAGGGGACCAGGTGGAGGGCCTTCTTGGTAGTGTGGCACCCACCTGTGGAACACCCTCCCACCAGATGTCAAGGAAATAAACAACTATCTGACTTTTAGAAGACATCTGAAGGCAGCCCTGTTTAGGGAAGTTTTTAATGTTTGATCTTTTATTGTGTTTTTAATATTCAGTTAGGAGACACCCAGAGGGGCTGGGGAAACGCAGTCAGATGGGCAGGGTATAAATAAATTATTTCTCCTACTTTCATTGCTCGCCGTGTTCTAGAGAAGTGGGGTCTGGAATGCTCTCTAGTGATAATGTGTCAGCCAGCTGTTCCTGCTCTGCTTTTCCCATTATTTCCTAGCTTTGCCCCTCTTCTCTCTTCTCTCTCTGAGCTGTGACCCTCTGCAAACCACTGTTGTAAAGGTTCAGGAGAAGGGGGAGGCAGCCTCCACCATTCCTCCTCAGTCCAGTTCCTGACTCAAACAAACCCATGCAACTGTCTATAGCCATGATCACTCAACCTGCAGAAATTATGACTTGAGCAAAGTTGTAAGTCTTAAGTGATAGTTGCATGTGGACTGAAACCTGGTGATGAACCTGGGCAGGGAAGAGAAGACTGTCTCCCCCAACTCTCCCAAAATCAGGATTGGAGGACCTGCGAACTCTGGATGCTGCACTCCAAATCCCATCAGTCCCAGCCAGCATGGAAAATGATGGCAGGTGTAGTACCTGTCCTAAATGGTACTAATTTTTCCTAGCTTGCCTGGAAGACATTAGACGTATAATCATATTTAAACAAGGAGCAGCTATCATCTATGTAGGATGCAAAATCACCTCCTTTATTTTAGAATGCAAAGGCATTAAATGTTGTTTATGGTCCAGCAGGGTAGAAGCTTAGCAATAAGCCTTCCGATAAAATAAAATAAAAATGATGGTATCACATATATTTACCTAAATATTTGTATTTGTTTATGCTAGGTATGTATCTCTTTTTATTGCATCTTGAAGTACTGCATTATAAAAATGAAATATAAACCTCTGTACTTGTACATATTATGAGGCCATAATTTTGTCTCAGTGTTCTAATGACAAGGAAAACCCACTCACATGCACTTCTTATGGTTTATGTTACTATCTGGGACCTTTCAGGCATGCTTGGGATGAAAATCAAATTACTTCCATAAGTCTTGCCCAGACATAAAAATAGTTGATTTTTTTTAATTTTTAAAAAAATCGATATACTTTTCCTCATAGATGCCCCGAACACCCTATTGGCTAAACAAGCCTTTGTATCATTACAATATAATACCACTTGGCATAAAAGTCTACTAGACATTCTATCCAGATACAACCTACCTGAGTTTAACACTCTCAAATTGTGGAGCCCTGATAAAGTTCGGGAATGGATCTTTGAAAAAGACGCCTTTTTGGACTCCACCAAGATAAAAAACTCTGGGTTTTCCTACTCGTTCCCACGAGTAAAAGCAGTCAAAACCTGTGCCAACTACTTGGTGGAGATCACTGATTCCACCCTTCGGAGAGCTTTCACCATGGCACGGTTTCAAACATTGCCAACTGCTTATCTGATCGGTAGATACACAAAAACCCCAGTTGAACATCGTTTATGTCCTTGCCTTATGAAAATTAAAGAGGATCTTACACATTATTTCCTCTATTGCCCCATTTACTCGGGCTTTAGAGACGCATTGCTGCAAATTATACCCAACTCTATAACCAGTCCTGAAGATAGAGTAAAATTTTTGTTAGTTGATGCAAACCCACGCATTACCCATGTGGTAGCGGTCTTTGTGATGAAGGCCATGAAAGCCAGGGAAAGATTTATGGTCGACAATGTAAAGACCCCTTCATCGTCTGTTTAACTCGCTGCCCGTTTCCCCTCCTTTTCTATTTTGTGGGAAGATGGTTTTGTTGGCATAGTATGTAATGAATTTTAATATTTTTAACTATTGTAGTGTTGATTTTTGTGCACAGGCATGGTCCTCACAATAAACAGATTTGATTTGATATACTTTTTGAAAGTAATTCTCCAGAATCTAAATGAAGATCCTTAGAAGGTCCAGGGGTGTGGTATTAAGGGCCCAAATAAGTAAAAATATATCTAGTCAGAGATTATATTGCCTCATACCATTACCAGTAGGTCATGTCATATTAAGTTATGTCATGTTATGTATTTTACAGGGATTGTGAAGTTTAGTGCTGGAATGATATTGTGTATAATTTGACACTGCTACATACTATGTGTTCAGTATGTCCATGATGAATTATGCACTGCTATGTGCCCTTGTGTGTCATTTATTGCTATGTATTGCTTATTATTATTAAGAATTGCATTTATATAACTGTTTTAGTCCCCGTCCCCCCCGCCATATAGAATGGCTATCATGTGATGTACTGGCATAGGCTGTTTATTAAGTTCTACGTTGGAAAAAGTGTATGGTATTTTGATGCAGGGTCAGATATGCCTTTAAAATAAATAAATTAGTTCCTCTTTTTTGGAATACCTACAGTACTTGCTAAGCATCTCTCCTTTTACCCTACGGCTCATTTGCACCAGAGCCTCCTCCCCTGTATTGCCTGGTGTTTGACTAATCCTCTGCTCTCCGACTTAGTGCCTGCTAAATATTTTACAGCCTTCCACTCACCTTGGTGTGCATTGTCAAGACCTTTCTGTGGCTTAGTCATTCCCCCCAGGAATCCCACAAATTAATCACTGGATGTGTTGTCAGCACTGCAGGAGACGCTTGTAAACAGCTTTTGCTAACACTTAATTAAACTAACCTCTTACTTGTGAAGGTTGAAATTCATTCCAGTCCACAGGACCAACACTACATAACACCCCAGCCTCTTTAGACCATGTATTCATCCACCCCTTCATAGCCAGCCATCCTCTCTTTCATAAACTGGCCCTACTAAACATCTTCCAATATAATAGTGTCCACTCACATCACAAAGAGCTCATAACCCACCTACTCTCAGCAGCCAGAAGCATCATAGCCAGACACTGGAGGGACCTGTCTGGAATAAGCATGGACCAATGGATGCGGGTGGTGCTGTGGTCTAAACCACTGAACCTAGGGCTTGCCGATCGGAAGGTCGGCGGTTCAGATCCCTGCAAAGGGTCCCAGCTCCTGCCAACCTAGCAGTTTGAAAGCGCATCAAAGTGCAAGTAGATAAATAGGTACTGCTCTGGCGGGAAGGTAAATGACATTTCCATGCGCTGCTCTGGTTTCACCAGAAGCAGCTTAGTCATGCTGGCCACATGACCTGGAAAAACTGTCTGTGGACAAATGTTGGCTCCCTTGGCCAGTAAAACGAGATGATTGCCGCAACTTAACTGTCAGGTATCCTTTACTTTTTGATGGTATCAAATAGTATGGGAAACAGCCTTATTAGAAAAACTAACCAAAAAACTGAAAGTGACATGGGGACAAATAGAAGACACCTTTACCCCTGTATGGTTCCCCTTTATCAAATACACAGCCCAACAAGGCAACAACAAAAATCTGCCAACAGCATACGAATCAATCTGGCTAGCCTGATCCAAACAAACACGCGTGCGCGTGCACACACACACACACACACACACACACCTCACTACAGCCAAACAAAGACAACCTACCACACCCTAGGCCATCCCCAACCTCTCTCACAACCAAGGAAATACAACAAGCGAATAGTAAGAGAACCCACACAAGTGACACTGACACAAAACCCCACACATACACTAAGTAGAAGAACAGAAGCATTGCCACCCCACGCCTCTCACCATTCCACCCTCCCCCCTTCCTCCTCTTTTCTTCCTACCCTAACACTGTATGCAACACTAATGACTCACAAAGAACGAAACTGGTGTGTAGAAAACGCAACTTGAAAAAAAGAGACAATGCATGTATTTTTGTAAACTAAGAAATCTTTAATAAAAATACTTTTTAAAAATCACTGATCAGCCCTCTCCATAATATCATGTGATTACACATAAAGCTAAATGACTCTGGCTGTCAATTGCAGATCCCACAGCACTAGTCTTTTTTGGCAGGGAGGGGCTTTTGAGAGACCCACTAGACAGGGTGTTTGGGGAATCCACTCTTTTGGGAATTCCATTATGAATGGAAGTGATTCAGACTTTCTGCCAAAAGGAGTAGTGGTAGAATATGTTTATCCTGAGAGGTAGAATATGTTTATGTATGGATACTTAGGGAGAAAACACATTTAAGACTATGCACATCCCCCCAACCCCCCCCCCACCAAAATCCATAAATTAACATGAACATGGGCTGGAGCTATCCATTAATGAATGCAAACAAGGGCTATATGGACTGAAAAGTAACTGATTTGCCCATCCTTATCTCCAGCTATTCCCTGTCCGCCTGCTCCCCACCCCATAATAATACGGAATCTGAAGAGGACATTAATTATAAGCCAATGAAGGATCTGCGGTGGCCCCCTGACAGAGTTATGCATGGCTGTAAGGAGAAAACATTAAATATTTAACTTGTACTCATTTTTCCTAAATGCAAGTCTAAATGTTGACCTTTCCTTGTACACTTCATCATTCCAGAACTAATTCCCCTGGGAATGTTCATTTCAGAAGCTTAAGATATAAGAGCAATTGCTCATATACAGTATACCTACATATTAAATACTGCAATGTCAGTGGCAAATAGCTCATATTTCCTCTTTGTGTATTCACTCATTCATATTGTAGGAGACTAGAACACAGCCACATATCTGACGATTCCCTAGAAATCATAAAGCCTTTTAAGCAAGGATGACCAAAAATGAAAGAAACCTTTTAAAAAAAAATCCTGATGCTGCCTTGATTTTGGGAGGAGGAGAAAAACACCCTAACATTACAAAAATGAGACTTTATTTTCAAATCACTCTTCATAGTTGATCTACTCATATATGTAAATGGCTTGCTTTCGAACTGCTAGGTTGGCAGGAGCTGGGACAGAGCCACAGTAGCTCACTTTGTCACCGGGATTCGAACTGCTGACCTTCCAATCGGCAAGCCCAAGAGGCTCTACTCACAGAAGGGAAGGCGGAAATTTTCTGATGATTTCCCCTCCCCAAATACATCCAAACCCATGACTTCAAAGGAGCAGGTTTTTATTTATTTATTAATTGTAGGGGGAAACTGCCCTCCACCTTCAATGAGTGGAGGCCTCCGTTGGATGGAAAGATATTTTGCAAATGTTACAGCGCAATGGGAAACAATCACTTGATTTTGGATTCAAATGTTAAATAGGATTGTCACGTGACATCGCATGGTGACATCACATGGGCTCCCCGCGATCAGCGGAATGGAGCAATATAAAATGATTCCCAACATGCCAGAATAACATGTGAACAGGCCCTAAATCTAAGAGCTGATGGAATGGTCACACTTCTCAGACAGGAGGGTAAAACCCCCACCTTCAATTCTCACAAAGAATTTTCTTTCCAAACATTCTATAACCTTTACAAAACCAGCTCCGGGATGAAAGGGTTGATGCACACATTATTCTAAAAGCCTTTAAAAAATAGGAGGGGGGGGGGACCTTTAACACCTGAAGTTATTGGTGACAAACATGAAATTTACCTAAGCTGCCGTGTAAATGTTCAAAGCGCCTTGCAACAGCAAGGGTGGCAAACAAATAATTCTCTCTGTGTTTGTTTTGGGAGACAACTCAAATTCCACAGTAATCTTGGCAGGCAGGAGAAAGCTTTCTTCTTTGGTACTTCTTTTCTTTTTGGTAAGGACCCAGAATTCCCTACACATTACATAAGTAATTCACTTTTGAAATGTTTTGGGGAAGAGTTAGGGGAAAGCAAGTAAGAAAAGAAGCGTTGCCTCAGGGGCATATTCAGTGTTAGCTGTGAGGCAAATAGAAGGGGAAGAAATGGATGCAGTGAGAGGTTTTACTTTCTTGGGCTCCATGATCACTGCAGATGGTGACAGCAGTCACGAAATTAAAAGACACCGGCTTCTTGGGAGAAAAGCAATGACAAACCTAGACAGCATCTTAAAAAGCAGAGACATCACCTTGCCAACAAAGATCCATATAGTTAAAGCTATGGTTTTCCCAGTAGTGATGTATGGAAGTGAGAGCTGGACCATAAAGAAGGCTGGTCGGCGAAAAATTGATGCTTTTGAATTATGGTGCTGGAGGAGACTCTTGAGAGTCCCATGGACTGCAAGAAGATCAAACCGATCCATTCTGAAGGAAATCAGCCCTGAGTGCTCACTGGAAGGACGGATCCTGAAGCTGAGGCTCCAATACTTTGGCCACCTCATGAGAAGAGAAGACTCCCTGGAAAAGACCCTGCTGTTGGGAAAGATGGAGGGCACAAGGAGAATGGGACGACATAGGACTAGATGGTTGGACAGTGTTCTCGAAGCTACCAGCATGAGTTTGACCAAACTGTGGGAGGCAGTGGAAGACAGGAGTGCCTGGCATGCTCTGGTCCATGGGGTCACGAAGAGTCAGACACGACTAAACAACTAAACAACAACAACAACAGAAGCATTTCTGCTCACATGAGGCACCCAGTTTTCACCTATCTGCCTGCCAATTACAGTCCTCTCTGCCATATAATCTCGAATAATTATATTGTAATCTCAAATGAATTGTTGGTAACCTGTTCCTGCCACCACCCAGACCTGCTCTCCTGAGTTCCTGACCACGCCCGACTCCTTGCCTTGGACCCCGCTTCAACCTTGACAGACAGCCTCCATGCCCTCGACCTAGGACCAGACCCAGACCATGCCGCACGGTAATCCCCCCCCCCCCCGCAGGACCAGCACAGTTTGGCCTCATTGAGGGGCAGTATTTCAATATGAGTAGGAAAATGAGAGTACCCCTAAACATTTTTTTTTAAGAAAAAAAAAAGCACTGAGAGCAGGTAAGAAATGCTTATATTGTTTGTGTGTGTTTGTGTGTGAGACACCTAAGTAAAAGGTAAAGGACCCCTGGACAGTTAAGTCCAGTCAAAGGCAACTATGAGGTTGCAGCGCTCATCTCGGTTTCAAGCCAAGGGAGCTGGTGTTTGTCCACAGACAGCTTTCCGGGTCATGTGGCCAGCATGACTAAACCGCTTCTGGTGCAACGGAACACCGTGACAGAAACCAGAGCGCATGGAAATGCCATTTACCTTCCTGCCACAGTGGTACCTATTTATCTACTTGCACTGGTGTGCTTTCAAACTGCTAGATTGGCAGGAGCTGGGACAGAGCAACAGGAGCTCACCCCGTCACAGGGATTCGAACCACCAACTTTCTGATCGGCAAGCCCAAGAGGCTCAGTGTTTTAGACCACAGCGCCACCTGTGTTCCTATAGAGCACAGCACAGCTTTTGAGCAAGTAGCTCTGCACATCTGATGTACCTCCAAGACTGTAGGATGACTCTATGTATCTGCCACTCTAAACTGCTGAGGGGAGGGGGAAAGCCATAAATAATTGTGATCAACAAACTGAATTCAGCCCCCTGTATTCAAGCTAGAAAGACGAGTGCGGGGAGACTGGGCAAAGCTGCTGAAACCACTTATTAGCATTTTTATTTGTGCATGCATTTATTGGCTGTTTATAAGCATTGATTTCTTGCAGCTGTATATTTAATTTGTCTTTGAGATGTAATTTAGGCTTTTAAATATGTTCATATTGATTTGTAGGTCTGCAGAACCTGTGAGCCACCAAGCTGAATGAAGCCCATATGCATGGCAACTCGCCAGGTGCTGAACAGCAACGCAGCCCTCCCATCTTGTCTTTTGCAGTGCCAGGTGGAAGCAGAAAGGGGCTGAAAATGCTTATGAAAGCTTTGAAATATCACTATGCAGGGCTTCTGAGCTGCTTTCATTTTCTTATACCTCAAGTTATACGGGCTACTCTGATGGCCAAGAAGTGGCAATGTCATGCAATGTTGTGATTCAAATGTTTTGGAATGGATGGGGCAGGGACAAGCCAAGGCATTCTGTTGACCAAGGCAGAAAATTCATTTTTTTTTTTAATAAATTTTTATTGGGTTTTCAAATTTTTTAACAACAAACAACACATATGACTTCCCCCCACCCCCCCACATACATCCCACTTCCCCCATTTAATTCAGCAAGTTCTTATTCCTCTCTCTAAACTTAATCTCATTATTCTCCAACTTAGTTCATCTTATTAAACCCCATATTATTACCCTATCTTCTTATATGCAATAAATCCTTTTTTCTAAGATCAATCAAAATTTATATACCAATCTCCCCTTTTTTATATTAAAGTATAAATCAAATTTACAATAACCAAAAATCATAAAGTTTTTCAAGAATCTGTTTTCCCCCCTCCCTCCCTGCCCGGGTATCTGTCCCTTCCCGGGTAGTTATCCTTCCATAAAATTCCTAGCCAGGATTCCTCACATCTCCAGCCCTCAAGTCTATTTCAGTCTCTCTCCGGTTTTTCTGTTGATATTCCTTTTTGCTGGTTTCCAGGTCTCGAAGGGTGTCTGTTACAGTTACTTCCTCTTCTCCCAGTTCAAACCTAATTGAGAAAACTTGTTGCCAGGGTTCTACCAAAAGTCCTCCAGGTTGCAGATAATAAAGGCCAGAAAAGAGGAGGAAGTCCCAGTTATATTTCTTTACTCCTTTAATTTTCATAATTCCACAGTTTCCAAGGGCTTCCTCCTTCACTTTTCTCCTCAGTCTCATGTCTTCATACTTTGTAATCCAAAAGGTTTCTTTGTTCTCTGGCAACATAGGTTTCCACACTTTCTCTTCTCCAACTTCCTCCTTCACCCCCTCCAAAGATGTCATATTTGGTTGAGCTACAGAGTCTCTCAAGAACAAGTCTCTAGTTCCATCAGCAAGATTGTTTGTTTTGAAAATCAAGGTCGTGTATTGTTCTTGTAAGATTCCCACGAGAAAAGAGGCTCTCTCTATTTGTGCTAGTAATTTTCCTTCTGCAGCCATTGTAGTGTCACTGGTTTCCCCTAGGGGGATTGCCATTGTTCAAAGTTCTACGCCAGCAATCCTTTACCCTATTGTTTATTTACTTTGTTTCAAATCACGTCTGTTTATATGTAACACCTTTAAACCAAAGAGATATATAGTAATACAGTTTTGTCCTTTGTTCAGCTGTTTGACAGCTCAGTTGACAGCTGTCAAACTCCGATTCCTTAAGGCTAGATTGGTGCAGGACGCTCCCAGGTCCAAGGGGGGGGGGTCACAAAAGTTTCCAAAGTTCGTCTCTTCCCTCCAGCACAACTTAACAAGATAAAAACTTGTTCTTAAAAGTTATTAAAGTCTCTTACCAGTTTCCGTAAACATAAAATCTTTTTTCCGATCTTAGATTTTCGCTCCTTGCTTCCAATTGCCTGTATGAAGGGGGGGTGCGGACTTCCCTTTAGCACATCCCCCCGTTTGCCCGATTTAAAAATAACGATTTTTTTTTAAAAAAGTCCAAATTTTCTTCTACTCACGGGTTGTTTGTATCCAATCGAATTTTCAGGTAGAAAGTTGACGCTCTCCGGTGAATGGCTTGCGGCTTCACTCCACTGAGGTAGCGGTTTACTCTCAGCACCGCGCCTCCCCCCGTACCTTCTCCGCAGCCTTTAAAAAGGCTCTTCGACTGTCAAGGGGGGCGCTTAAGGTGCCCACCGAGTCACCAGGTCCACAGGTATCCGCACCTGTGGTTTCTAAGGGTCCCCGCGTCGCCGTCGCGGCAAGACCCGTCCTCAGAGGAGCCGATTCCCTCCGGAGCTCGGAGGGAATCCGCCATTACACCGATCGCATCAACCCGGAAGTCCCAAGGCAGAAAATTCAAATAGCGCCCTCTGCAATATTGGCAACCAGAGTGGTATAGTGGTTAGAGCAGAGGTTGGCCACCTGTAGCTCTCCCCATGTTGTTTGTCCACGAAGCTCAGATGCTGACAGGAGAAGAAGAAGCAGGCATAGAGAGAGAAAAGTTAAAAGTGGAAGGCCGAGAGGAGGGGGGGGAGCAGCTGGAATCTGAGCTCTGAACAAAGGGGAGACAAAAGACAGGGCCAGAGGGACAGGCTGCTGTGTGACAGCTCCAATAGTGAGTCAGACGTTGGAATGCAGGAAGCATTCTCTCCCAAATCTCGTAGGATCTCAAAAGTGGCTGAGACACTCAAAAGATACTGGAAAAGAAGGTGGCCACTTCCGTGCTGGGGAAGGGGGAGGAGCTCAGTCTGGGCAACTCCATCTTCTGGGGAGGACGATGAGTAGAGGAGCTCCGTACTAGTTTGTTGTTTTAGCAATAAATCTGAAATAATTAACAGCCAGAGTTGTCTTGCATTTGTGGGAGAGACCAAGCCATAACATTGCTTGACTCACAACCCAGATCCCTAGTGGACCAGGTGGACTCATTAGGTCTGCAGAGGCGGAAACTCAACCTTGCAGATTAACTTCAGACCTTACTTGTTGTATTGGAAGACTGCCTGACTACTCTCTGGTGTTGCTGTTGGGGGTTGTGTGCACTATCAAGACTTCCCTCTGGGTACACTGAGGTTCCAGACAGGGGAAGAGGAGGTTGTTGCAGGAGGGGGGACACCCATGATTCTTCACCACCCTGACTCATCTCTGCCTCCTCCCTCTTCTCCTGCTTCAGTTTCTGCCTCTGATTCCGGACTTCTCTCTGCCACAGACTCTCCCAGCTCACTAAGCTCTGTTGCCCCTTCCACTGATGACACCTCCTTTCTGTTAATGCGTAGGAGGAGGGGGCTCCTCTGAAACAGCACCCTCCGGAACACATAGCAGAGCATCCACAGGCCCGGAATCGCCATGACACACACTGTAGGGTGTGTGTGTCTCAGGGGTTCAGCCTACACTTGACATGTTCTCTCCCTCCTGGTCTTTCGTTCGGGAGCTTCATAAGCTTTCTTCAGCCCGAACATTCCAGCGACCAATGCCAACTGACACCGGCACACTTAGGGATCCGCAGAGTTTGTGCATTTCATGTGACAGACCTCAGCAACTCAGCATTTTGGCTAATCTACTTTATTTACATATAAACACACACAGAGCACTGCAACATGGCTCCGTCTCTCTCTAGCATCAGATAGCAAAGAGAAAAAGAACAAAGGACACTAGTCCCACTTCAAGGAACACAGTAACACAAACATCCTGTCTCCGTCACTTCCCACTCTGTGGAGTCAAAACACATACCGTCATCAATCCCATGACTGCAATCATGGAGCAGAAATTCTAACAGCGTGCACGTAATTAGCAGAGTAAGCGAAAGCTAGGCTGGTGGAATGTGACAATCAAGTCTCTTTATTTACAGCTTCGAAATAAAAGATCAGAACAATCATGTCTGCGTCTTCTCACATCTCTTCTCCGAGAGAGAACGGAACAAAGGACGGAAGTGAAAGTTTAAGGCTTCCGTTTTCACGGATACAACAGAATGGAATGTAAACAAAATCCCAACACTCCCCCCCCCCCGTCTTCTCCCTCTCACCACTCATCATTGTCCAACCACCACTCTGAGCCTTCTTTCTTTGGTGGTTCCCCAGCTGATTTCTCCCACCTTTCCTCTGTCCCCAACCAGTCCATGACAGTAGAAGAGCAGATCATGCACAGTTTGGGGGAGGAATATAAATATGGAAGGGGGGATTGTGAAACAAGCTATATAGCTGATAATGTGCTCCTCTATAATGGTGCTTTGGTACTTTCTTCCTGAGGCCAGCACTGAAATGGGGTAAAATCTGAGTAGATAACAGGAGAATGTACTTGCTCTGCCAGGGAATGTTTGGGGTTGAACCTGCAACTTTTGCATGCAAAGCAGATTCTCTACCAGTGAGCTACTCCTCTTCCAAATACATTAACATGAGAAAACAGACTCACACAAACAGAAAGGACTTCAAATGGGGATTTGCAAGAACAGCAACAAAAGGCACCAAATAAGTTTCTCTCCAAGCTGTCCTTAAACAAGCCGAACAGCAAGTTTGGATTTAAGACTGCAAGGCTGGGGGGAAGAAAAGCTGCTTAATCTCAGATGGGTAACTGCCAGTAGTTAATTATAATTCCAGTGTCTTAATTTTCATTATGTATATATTTATGGGATAACGACAATAGAAAAAAATGTGTTGCTGCTGGGATAACAGCATCAAACTGCTAAATAAATGCTGCTGCCCACTGCCTTCTCTTTAGCTCGGCAGGGAGTAAGGAAATGCACCAATTATTGCTTTCTACACTCTTTATTGTTCTCTCCAACTGTGCGGAACAGCTTTTTGATTGATGCTCCGCCCACCATGCTTCTTCCAATTAAAAGCAACTGATTATGCAGGGTCTGTGGAATTTTCCTGACATGAAAACATTCTACTGGGTTTTTTTGGCCAAGATGTGTCAATTCCATTTTGGCGCTTGCCATCGAAATAATATGTGCATTTTGGGAATTTATTTTATTTTCACAGCTTTGGGAGGAGACATGAAAAAGAATATATATATGAATGAATTAGAGCAAAGGACTAGATATGCAGCCAAGGATGTGTCTGCTTAATTAAAATACGTTTGTGAAATCTAGCCCTTCTTCACTCCTGTCCATCTGCATCTCTCTTCTCTCTGTGTTCTATCTCTAGGTCCCCTCTCCCATTTCAGGGTAGAACTAAGCATTGCAATGAAGATGGACTGTTCAACATTTGGGACTTGTTAGTTTAGAAAAAGGAAATGAGCAGGCTACATGAGAGAGGTGTATAAAATTCTTCATGGCGTGGAGAGAATGGATAGGAGATGTTTTTCTCCCGATAATACGAGAACTTGGGGCCACACAATGAAGCTGAATGTTGGGAGACTCAGGACAGGCAAAAGGAAGCATTTCTTCAAGCAACACATAGTTAAAACTATGGACTTTTCTCCCACTCTGGGTAGCTTCCAGCATATACTGCCACTACTACAACAACTACTACTACTAAATTACTTATACCCCACCCATCTGGCCAGGTCTCCCCAACCACTCTAGGCGGCTTCCAACAGGATGTTAAAAACACGATAAAACATCAAACATTAAAAACTTCCCTAAACAGGGCTGCCTTCAGATGTCTTCTAAAAGTTAGGTACAATGGTACCTCGGGTTACAGATGCTTCTGGTTACAGATGCTTCAGGTTACAGACTGTGCTAACCCAGAAATAGTACCCCGGGTTAAAAACTTTGCTTCAGGATGAGAACAGAAATTGTGTGGTGGCGGCAGTGGGAGGCCCCATTAGCTAAAGTGGTACCTCAGGTTCAGAACAGTTTCAGGTTAAGAACGGACCTCCGGAATGAATTAAGTTCTCAACCCGAGGTACCACTGTAGTTGTTTATTTCATCAGAGCCGTCTTTCCCATTGGTGTTAGTGGTTCGTTGCACCAGGGCGCCGGCCTCTCAAGGGCACCCTAGCAAGTGGGAGAGCTATGCGGCTTTGCCGGCAATCTCTCCTTTCCCTGCACACCCACCAGCTGCACCCCGCCAACTATATGGTTGGCGGACATGCAGCTTGCTTCCCAAGCCTCCGCAGGAGGAGAGCAAATCTGGCAGAGGCTTAGGATGGAAGCTGCAGCCTCTGCATCTGCTAAAGAAGGCCCTGCTCCTGGTCGTTGTCCTCCTCCTGCTTCCTGGCGAAAGGCGGCACGCAGCCTTCTCGGGCGCCCCAACGCTGGAAAGCATTTCCGCCAGCACTTTTTCCTGCTTGATTGCCGCCACCACGCCAGGGATCAGGGCGGTGGGGGAGGCAGAGGACATTTTTCACCGCCCCGTCCCTTGTTTTGGAATTGCCGGGGGGGCGCTGGAGGGATCTTTGCACCACGGTGCCAGATATGCTTAAGACGGCCCTGTATTTCACTGACATCTGATGGGAGGGTGTTCCACAGGGAGGGCCCCACCACCGAGAAGGCCCTCCGCCTGGTTCCCCTGTATCCTCACTTCTCACAATCCTCTTCAAAAGAGGATGAGAAAAATTCATGGAAGATAAGGCTATGAATGGCTACTAGCTATGATGCTTGTGTTCAACCTCCTCTGTCAGAGGTAGCATGCCTCAGAATACCAATTGCTGGGAATCTCAGGTGGGGTGAAATCTGTTGTGCTTTGGTTCTGCTTGTGGGCTTCCCACAGGTACTGTATACCATTGGTCTATCCAGCTCAGTTTACTGTGTGCTGACTGGCCATAGATCTTTAGGTTCTCAAAAGAGCATCTCCCCCGTTGTAGCTGGAGATGTCAGCAGCTGAACTTGGGACTTTCTACATCCAAAATGTATGCCCTGCCACTGAGCAATGCCTCTTCCAAGTCTACACTGGTGGTCCAGCTGCAGCCTTTTATAGCCTAATATGTACAGTGAGCTCCAGAAGGGTAAGTCATAATTAGCAAGATTAAATTAATTTTTTTCTCATTTTATTTTAATAACACTCTATATATATACACAAATCACACTCTGCGGGGAACCATTTATCAAAGCAAGTTCATGCTCTTCAAGGAAGCACTTAATGAACATCTCCCTTCCACAAAATAATGCCAAGCCAAGGCTGAGGAGCTTATTTCTTCCCTTCCGATCAAAGATCAAACATCAGCATTAAATTAGTCGAAATAATTAATACTTTAGAATGATCACAGATAGTGGAAAGAAGAAAGAAAGGGAGAGAAGATCTTTGGCTATTGGAAAGGGATAGGAATAGGCTGAAAATAAATAAACCTCTAATTTACAGCTTTGAATCCCAAATTTGAACTTTTTTTTTAATATTTATTAAAATTTTGTATAATAAAACAAGGATCACAATCAAACGAGAGAAAAAAGACAATAAAAAACATCACAATCAAACAAAACAGAAAGATACAATAAAAAACATAAAAAATAAGGAAAAAGCAAAAACAAAAAAAGAAAATCTAGTTTTTTAGTTATTTATCTTCATAACCCTCTTACCTGACTTCCTCACATCTCCCTTTTCTGTGTTCCCCTTTACACAATCAAATTCAGCAATTCCTTACCCTCTTTCAAATCTTATTCAATATTGTACATGTCTCCGGTTTTTCCTTTCTTTTTAAATCCATTTTTACATGTTCTTTATAACTTAATCCCTTGTATCATTTTGTTTAAATTTGACATAATATTACTCTGGTCTTTTCACCCTTTCCATTTTAAAACATTTTTGCATATTCCTTTTAACTATGTCACTGATGCCATATTATCTTTATATCCAGCCTCATTTTAACATTCAAACATTTTACAATGTTTTTGGAGATAGTCTTTAAACTTCTTCCAGTCCTCTTCCACCAATTCTTCTCCCAGGTCTCGAATTCTGCCAGTCATTTCTGCCAATTCCATATAGTCTATCACTTGCATCTGCCATTCTTCCAGGGTGGGCAAATCTTGTGTCTTCCAATGCTTTGCGATGAGTATTCTTGCTGCTGTTGTTGCATACATAAAAAAAGTTCTATCTTTCTTTGGCACCAATTGGCCGACCATGCCCAGAAGAAAGGCCTCTGGTTTCTTAAGGAAGGTATATTTAAATACCTTTTTCAGTTCATTACAGATCATTTCCCAGAAAGCATGTCCACCAAAGGTGAAAGAATGTTCCCTCAGTTTCTTTACATTTCCAGCATTTGTTATCAGGCAAATGATATACTTTTGCAAGCTTGACTGGGGTCATGTACCACCTGTACATCATTTTCATAATATTTTCTTTTAAGGCATTACATGCCGTAAACTTCATACCGGTGGTCCACAACTTTTCCCAGTCAGCAAACATAATGTTATGACCAATGTCCTGTGCCCATTTAATCATAGCTGATTTAACTGTTTCATCCTGAGTATTCCATTTCGACAGCAAGTTATACATTCTTGAGAGAATCTTAGTTTTAACTTCTAACAATTCTGTTTCTAATTTTGATTTTTCCACCTGGAAGCCTATTTTTTTATCCAAATTAAAGGCCTCTCTAATTTGATGATAGTGTAACCAATCTCGCACTTTATCTTTTAGTTTCTCAAAACTCTGCAATCTCAGTGTATCTCCATTTTGTTCTAATATCTCCCAATATTTCGGCCACTTGGCCTCCATATTGAGTCTTTTCAGAGCCTTAGCTTCCATAGGTGATAACCACCTTGGGGTCTTGCTTTCCAATAAGTCTTTATATCTTGTCCAGACATTAACACGGCTTTCCTGACAATATGGTTTTTGAATGCTCTATGAGCTTTAGCCTTGTCGTACCACAGATATGCATGCCACCCAAAAGCATTGTTAAACCCTTCCAAATCCAAAACGTCAGTGTTCTCAAGAAGTAGCCAGTCTTTCAACCAGCAGAATGCTGCTGATTCATAGTACAATTTCATGTCTGGCAGGGCAACCCCCCCCCTTTCTTTAGCATCAGTCAACCAAATTTGAACTTTAGACAGTAATAGCGGTAAGTGGAATTTAAGGAACAACACAGGTGATTTGGGATAGGATTTTCCGAAATTATTACTTTCAAGATCCCTCCCCCTCCCCCGCCTCAATTCTCATCTTACTGTTTGATCTTGGCATTAAGCAAGGTTGGGGTTTGTTTGTTTATTTTTTAACCAATTCTGCTAAGAATATGAACAATTCTTGCCTATCGTACATATCACTACATATCTTTAGGTGCCAGGCAAAAACATCCCTCTTCTCCCAAGCCTTTGGCTAATTAAACAATATATGACTTTTAAACTGGGAGGAGGGTTATTGTTTCTGTTTGCTACTATGTTATATATTTTTTGTGGTTTTATACTGTAAATCTATATTAATAAAAGGATGCACTACAAATGCAGTATCACACAAGGCTTGACTTTTTAATATGCATGTAATATATTTATCTGGTTTTTATCCTACTGTTCCTCCAAGAAACTCAAGGTGGTGGTTTGCATACTTTCCCCCCTCCTCATTTTATCCTCACAATAACCCTGTGAAGTAGGCTAGGTTAAGAGACAGTGACTGTTCCAAGGTCACAGAACGAGCTTCGTCACTGTGTCGTGATTTGAACCTTGGTCTCCCATGTCCAAGTCCAACGCTCTAACCACTACACTGTTGGGATACTGCCAGGGAGATAAAGCCCATCATGGCCCCCACGTCGCCTCCGGATGATCCATCGATCTCCCGTAGATACAGTATCAGCAATTAGCGACACGAGCTCCAGAAAATAGCTTGCCACATTCCAGAGCTGATGCACGCTCTATCAGCAGAATTCGCACAGTGAAAGATGCACGCAGGAGAGCATTATTTAGAAGTTTATTCAGCGTTGGTCAGAACAAAGGAAAAAACATGACTGCCTGTTTGCGTGTTCAGGCACAGAGAGAAAATGAAAGCATAGACACAACAGAAACATCCTGTGAACAGGAAATACGCAGGCTGTGACACAAACATCCTGCTCCCTTTTAAGGTGGAACGGAAATATCCTAACATCCATCACATTCTGTTTCTCTATATCCATAAGCAGTTGCTCAATGCAAGGTATGATCCAACGTGGTCATCCCTGATCAGGTTGAAATGGCTAAGATCTGTGTGTAAATCTGTTTGAAACAGATTCCTTCTCCAGATTCCCTACAGCTTCGCAAGAGGCACCCCATGCCTTAAATGATTATCTCATAATGGGAAAAATCTTTTGCCTGCCACCGGCAATAATGGGAGTTGTTTTTTGTTTTTTTTTACCAAAGTACACTTAAAGAAAAATTCCAAGGTGAATTTGAAGGCAGGCAAAATTTCTCAGGTATGAGATTAAGAGTTGCCACTGGGTTTTGTGCAAAGCAAAAAAACCTCGAGGCAGATTTACATGTTCAGGAGATACATCCACTGAATTTTGAAAGAGCTAACAAGAGTTTCAACGACAGTGAAATTTCACAGCAGGAATCTGTGCATGCCTATCAAAAGGAACTACAATGCTGAACTTTGTCTGTGTATACTCCCTATCTGGTGGGATATCCACACGGAACAAAAAAATCTACACAAAATTGCCCATAAACCAGTGTGTGAGAGCTGGGGTAGCTAACCAGCTAGATATCCCAAAGAACATAATGCATTATAACATGGAAAAGCATCAGACCACCAGAATATGCCTTGACTTTTAAAATTTCAGTATGACAGTCATAAGCACAGAAAAGTAGTTTTCCCCTACTGCAACGGTGATGGTTGCTGTCATTCAAGAGCATCCCTGTAGGAAGTAGCTTGTCTACAACACTGCAATGTATAACTGAAAGCTTGAACACCACCAGGGGGGATAAGCCACAAATGTCTAGCTTGCTGAAGGAACGGTAGCTGAGAAATCCACTGGGCATTGGGTCCCATGAGATATTTGTGCAGGTAACATACCACGACAAGCCCCCTAATGAAACAAGCGGAAGAAGAGTTGGCGAAAGATTTTTCAGGAAGGAATTTTATGGGCTGGAGCATCTATTCCAACTTCATTCCTCAGCATTCAGCTCGGTCCTAGGGAAGGCAAAACCCTGTCAAAGATTAGGAGGGGGAGGCAGACATTTGAGTGGACAAATTTTGGCATGGAGGAAACGCCTATGATTTTATGAAATAGGCATCTGGTCTTTCTGTCTTTCCCCCACTTTTCATGTTAAACCAAAGGCAAGTTGCTCCACTCAGCAACCAACAAGTTGGCTTTAAAATCTCTGACAATGGTACTGGGAGCATGGGTGTGTGATGATATTGTGTGGTTTCCTTAGGACACTATAGAAAAAAAGTTGGCTCCCCACCCCCACCCTCCAAGCTGAGTTTCTATCCAGATATTCTTGCTGTTACATGCATATAAATCCATCTTGGGGATGCACCATACAGGAAGTTTAAAAGAAGCAAGCTTCTGAGTGGCTTCTGGGACATTACATTTCTATTTTTGGAGAGCAAGACAACAGACTATCCTTTCCAAAGCATCAAAGCACACACACAACGTTTGTAAAGATTTTGGTCCTGGAGTGTAACGCAATGCTGAGAACATGCTTTTAAATTTCTATAGGCTAGTGAAAATGTCCATCACTCTGGTGGGCAGGATGTACACGGACAAGCATTTGTGTGTTGCAAGGTCCCCTGGAGAGGTGCAGTATGTCTCAATGCAAAGAGACACATACAAACTCTGTGGGATTTCTGGCGCTGGAAGCCAAGCCACCTTAACAACTCTTAACAAACTACAGTGGTACCTCGGGTTACATATGCTTCAGGTTACATACTCTTCAGGTTACAGACTCCGCTAACCCAGAAATAGTACCTCGGGTTAAGAACTTTGCTTCAGCATGAGAACAGAAATCGTACTACGGTGGCACGGCAGCAGCAGGAGGCCCCATTAGCTAAAGTGGTGCTTCAGGTTAAGAACAGTTTCAGGTTAAGAACGGACCTCCGGAAAGAATTAAGTACTTAACCCAAGGTACCACTGTACAGTCCTCAAAATACTTTGGGGGAAGCCATGACAGTTTGAAGTGGTGTTAACTCTTTAGTACAGATAAGGCCAGGGAGAGAAGGCAGTGATGGAAACCCAGTGAAATTGTGTGGCCCTACCCACTTCTGGATCAGGCCCCACCAACCATAGACTATGGCCCTTCCCATATCTAGCATGGAGACCTGACAGATTACCCCTGAAGGAACAATGCCTTGATATTAAGAAGAAGGTTGTCCACTCCTAGCATAACCCCCTTTTCATCTACAAAGCCCTTCCTGAAATCTGTTTCTTGGTCATGCAAGAGTATTTCAGAATGTTAGGAAATGGGATTTTTTATTTTTAACACCGAGATGATTGATTAGATTATAAAAAGAATTAAAACACAGTGCCTCCTTTAACCCTCAGTAGATTTCCACAGATGTATTTTCCACTGCAGGTGCAAAACATCATTCTTATGCATGAACAGTGTACCGTGTGAGACGTCTTTATGCTGGAGGCGAGAATCTCGAGGAACAGCTAATATTTGGTCTTTGGGTTTGACACTGAAACAAAGCGCTTGTCCTTGTGTTTTGTAGAGTAGGAAATAAGTCGCAGCTCAAGAGCTGTAGAGGATTTCAGTCAACAGCAAGCAAATGACATCTTTTAGTAGTGAGCTGAAATGCAGACCCACATGAAAAGCACACATTTCTTTTCCATCTGATTCATCTCCCCCCCACTCTGCTCCCGGGAACATTCTGCTTGAAATAGTTACTGGGCTGATAGCAATGCTAATGGATGCTCGCTATTCACAGGAACTGCCTGGTCTCCACAGATTTGAGTGGGACAATTCTTTTTTCTTTTTTTCTAGAAAATTGCATTTGCGGGATGTCCTACAGGTTATGGCAGAGAAACTGTGAAAACTACCACAATCAAAGCAACGCCACAGAGAAATAGCCCGGAGAACTTTTATCCTCCAGCAAACTCTCCAGGTCTGCCTTTCCTGCAGGGATAACTTCCTTTGAGAAGCTACAGTAGACTGAGTTGGGAAGTATCACAGCTTCTAGGGATCCTGCTATGTGGGTTTGAGACTCAGAGGCAGTAATAAGACTCATGCACTCTCTGCTAGTGCTGCAATGGAATCTATCCCACAGCAAAAGAACTTCCATTTTTCTGCCTCATTCTCAGAGCACTTGATTTCTTTGAGTGCAGGATTTTCACCTTACTTTGTTGTTGCGAGGGGGCTGTCTATTCAACACAATATCTATTCAACACTCTGCAGCCTCCCTGGCTGCCCACACTTCCGGGTCTGAAAAAGCCATATGGGAGAGCTTTACACAAGATGTCTCCCTCTGTGCTTTGATTGAAGTGTGGGCACCTGGGATGACTGCAAAGTGCAGGCTACTAGTGAGATGACTTATCGAATTAAAGGACACTCACAGATACCCACGGGCCATATTGAAAGTGAGATAAAATGCAACAGAGTCCATGCACCCCCAGCCATTAGACTCTCACCCATTTTTCTTTCTTTCTTTGATAATTTTCAAGTGCAATTCGTTTTCTCATTAACTGGTGGCAAATTAATGAAGAAAAATGCAAGAGAATTTTTCAGCACATAACTGCTTTCTGAAAACTCAGAAAACATTCCCAGTAGTCATTAGGTTTATTGGTCCAACCAGAGAGATCAGATTATCTAAATGCTTTGCTCTCTTCACCCTTCTTCACTCTTGACCTGCACAAATTAATTGCACATCTATAAGGAGAAGTTACATTGAAACTATGTAGCTGCTTCTGATGAGTCAAAGCTTGATCTAATAATTATTACTGTATTTGCCTGAATATAAGCCACACTTTCTCCCCAAATTCCAACCATGAAAAGTGAAAGTACGGCTTAAATTTGCGACGTTACAAAAATGGGCTTTTACAATTTTGCTGCTAAAACAGATATATGGTAAAACGGAACAAAAAAAATGTTTTATTGACGATTTGCGAGCTTGAGATGGTTGTGCAGTTTTCTAACACCATTCATTGCTTTCCCCGTATTTTACAGTGCAGTATTGATTTTTTATTTGCATTTACGGTGCTACGAACAAGTGTTTAACCCACTTGCGGGTCCTCTCTAGTACTCATAGGATTTTCTTCTACATTTACCATTTATGGGCGAGTGCCTGCGGAATTGTAGCAACTGAATAGTGATTTGGGATTTTAGCGATTGTACAGTAACTTTTGCGGGCTTGTAAGATCAAAGGCTTAAATTGGCTTGGAGTTACAATTCTACCAACCGCAGCAATTTTCAGCCTGTAACCCAATTTTAAGGTGTGACTTATTTGCGGGTGTGGCTTATATTTGGGCCAATACGGTATTATTATTATTTACTCGCTCCTCACCCTAAGGCCCCAGGGTGACTTACAACAATGGAAACACAATATTAAAAAGAGTTTAAAACTACTTATCGTCTGCCAAAGAAGGATAGAACTTTCTTTATTTACGCTACAGCAGCAGCAAGAATACTCATTGCAAAGCATTGGAAGACACAAGACCTACCCACCTTGGAAGAATGGCAGATGCAAGTAATGGACTACATGGAATTGGCGGAAATGACTGGCAGAATCAGAGACCAGGGAGAAGAGTTGGTGGAAGAAGATTGGAAGAAATTTAAAATTTATCTACAGAAACACTGTAAAATTATTGAATGTTAATGACATTGGAATGAAACGAAGTGGTTCTAGTAATAAGGTAAAACAAGAATATGCAAGAATGGATTGATATTAGACGAAAATTTGAAGTTATAATATGTGAGGATAAACAATTAAGGGTAAACTAAGAGGGTATGAATTTGCTGAACAAATTTTTAAATGGAATACAAAAAAGGGAGGTGTGAGGAAGTCATGAAAATAAGTAAATGAGTGGTAAGATATTAGAAAGAGGGATTTTAATTTTTTAATTTTTTCCTTTTATGTTTAATTTTGGTTTTTGTATTTTTTTGTATTTTTCTTTTACTGTTTTGAAACCTTTTTCTTGTTAAAAAATTAATAAATATTATTTAAAAAATAAAATAAAACTACTTATCGTCACAGAAATAATGTGGAACCCTAAAAATATACATCTCAAGGGTCAAAAGCTAGAGTAAAGAGGTGAATCTTCAGAAATTATTGAAATGTATATAGTGAAGATGC
The DNA here is from genome assembly GCF_964252035.2 of Podarcis erhardii. Taxonomy (NCBI): domain Eukaryota; kingdom Metazoa; phylum Chordata; class Lepidosauria; order Squamata; family Lacertidae; genus Podarcis; species Podarcis erhardii. Next base: position 19,982,681 of record NC_138508.1, on the reverse strand, counting down.
CAGACTCACATCTGTGGGGAGGGAGTTCTACACTGAGCCTAGTAATATTTGCCCTTCCTAACAGGAACTGTTCAATGTCTTGGATCTGTCCTAGTTCCTCTGTCTTTCTGTGATAGAAAAGCTGGATGCAAATAAACTCACTTGGTTAAAAATAAATGCATAAAATAAACTCAACTTTCTTTGTAACAAGCTTTGGAAATTTGGCTACAAGATGGGAACTGGCCCATTTCAGGATAGATCATACTCAAAAGTTTATGCACAGTTCCAGGATGTGGTCTGAAGAGCTGGGGAAGCTCAGCAGGTTTAGGTTTGGCCAATGCCTGGATGCAAAACTGGGAACCACATATAGGACATATTGGGTTCCATAGTGGAAGAAAAGTAGGTGTCAGGCTTCAGGGATCACCACCTCAGCAGGCTGCTAGGAATAGATAGACAAGGAGAGCTCTCTTACCAGTCTTTTATTCAATATTCCCAGAGAGAGGTTTAGAAAGCCAACCTCTTGGAGAAAAGGCGTTGCTCCAAGTCATCTCCATCCCTCTTTCCTTCTCAATCATCAACAGCACCACCCACCTTATGGTAGCTGCTTAGGGCCATTTGCCTCTTAGCTCCTTGCTCTCCTACTTTCAATGCTCACTAGGTTCTGGGATAAAGGGGGTCTGGAATGCTTTCCAGTGCATTATTCTCCCATTATTTCCCAGCTTTGCCCCTCATCTATCTCTGAGCCATGACCTTCCTCAAACCACTGTTGTAAATCTATACAGTCTTCCTCTCGTCTGGAAGGTTCAGGAGGAGGGGGAGGCAATCTCCACCATTCCTCCTCAGTCCAGTCCCTGACAGTAGGATATCAATGTAACTAATTGACCAAATAATATAAGGCATACAGCACAATTCTATACATTCCATGTGATTTATTCCTGGATAAGAGTGTAGATGTGAAGGGACTGCAGGACTGCAGCTATATACAGTATATATCCAAAGCAAATGCAACTGTAAGGCGATGACTCATTTCCAGGAAGAGCGCACATTATTCTCCTCATCTTTTATGTTTCCAGCAATAAAAAAAGTGAGATGAAGGAGACAAGAGGGTGGTGAGACGCTTTGCAAGCAGTTCAAAAGAATGGCAACATGGTGCTCTGGTATCACATACAAATAAGGAGCTAAGCTTTCACTTTTGCTTAACTACCAGGCAATGAGTCTTGTCACACATCAAAAACATAAAAGGAATGTTTGAAGCTACCTTTGGAGTCATTTTCCACTGTATTTGTATTGGGAAGTAGGAACGGTTTCTGTATTATGTATTAATGGAAATCATATACCTTCAGGCTCTTCCGGGGCATTAAAAAGTTGGCTATTGTTTTCTTTGTATAGTTAACAAGGACGGCAACTTTTTGGCCCATTTAAAACATAACTGGGCAACCACATTGCTGGTGACGATGGAGGAAAGGGCATATCGCCTTCCCTTCTATTGTGCGCTTCCTGTAATGTATGATGCAAAGGATTCTTTACCGGTGGTGTGGAACCTGTAACAGCAAACTGAAGAATCTGGTGTTGTGACACCAATATCTGCGGTTAGAATTCAAAACTAGTTTCCGTATCGAGGGAGCAAAGATTGCTGTGTCCTCAAGATGAGAGAGGTTTGGATAACACCGCTATCCCACTGAGAATAAATACGACCCACAGAATGGGGTGGAAATAACTCAGCAGCTCAATTGATTGATTTTCCCCCCGCAGCCTGTGACATTTTATGTATTGTATTTCTGCTGGTGCTGTCTTGGTTGTTTATGATTTAATGACAGGAGGTGATTTTGTTTGATTGTCACTTGCAGATCTTCCGCTGATAGCACCTTCTTACATACAATAAGCATGTAATGGTGTCGTCACGCTGCAGTTCACTTGCCCACAGACAGGTGAAACTGCAAGCTACAGGATGGTGAGAGGTGGTGGGTGTGTGGCTCAGGTGAGCCATGATGGGACAGCCAGAACAGGTCTGGTAATCCATTGCTGCTGCTATCAATTTAAATGAAGAGGTGGTGGGGATCAGGGAGTGTCAGCAAAAGATCTCCAGGATGGTTGCTGCTTCTGGCCTCCTTTCCACGCTCTTCCTCATGCCAGGCTGACACTTCATCCCACTTGCCTGTCTCAACAGGAGATGGAGAGGGGAAGGTCTTAGGAGTACAACTTGCTCAAGGAGGGGGAGGCAATTTTCATCCCATGGAAATGCTTCGTCCTCCCCCACCCTTCTCTTTTGCAATTCAACATGGGGGTGGAGGAAAAGGGATTTGTGATCATCTCTGTCCTTCTCCTTTGCACCTCTGACATTGGGAATGGGGAAAGGGGGAAGCAAGAGGAGTATCACAAAAGGTTGAAAAGATAAGCAGAGGGTGGTGTTTGCAAGTCTTCCTGCACTCCCTGTTTCAACCTATCCTGCTGGGATTTTGACAGGTGAGCAGGGCAACCCACCTGCCAATCCCACAATGTCACAATGACGTATTGTGATTGTCAGGTAGGTTGCCCAGCACACCTGTCAAAGTTGGCCCACAGGGTGGGAGCCAAAAAGATCCCCTACTCCAGGTGACACTTTCTCTCAGAAAACCAATTCTTTAGGGCTAAACTAGAACAAATGTCAATCCACAGAAAACACAATTGCCTTTTGTTCTGATTCAGCACTAAAGATCAGGTTTCCCCAGAGGAAAATGGTGGGGCAAATTGGAAGTGTGGATAAGCCTTTATTCTCACTGCCACAGATAGAAATTTGGCCAGTGTCATTGATACCCATGGGATTTTATCCCCCAGCAAATATTTAACATAGAACTGAGCTGACCTTCCTTGCAGTTTGGCCAGCAAAGAGCCAATCATTTCCTGATGAGCTCCAGCCTAGAAATTGCAAAACAGAAGGACATATTCCAATGAAAGGTTACAACCTTATTAAAAAGCAAAACCTATTTTTATTTTATTCTTTTTTGTTTAAAGGTGGTCATTCAAACCATGCTAAACTAGATTACTCATTTGTTTTTCTATGGCACATTTCCTGACACATCAATCACAGAAAACACTTTAGCTCTGTCTGTCAGAGCAAGGCACATTAAAGAAAATTATGCTTTGCCTTTTTAATGTCTCCAAAGGATTCAGCACTAAGCTATTAATAGCAGCTTCTGGAATTGACATGTTCCAAGCTGCCACAAGGAAACAAAGAACTAAAAATAGGCTCTTGACAGCCTGTAAATATATATATATTTCCAATAAACATACCTTGTTCTTTTGTTTTGTTTCGGCATAAATAAAAAGCAAGCTTAGGAGCGCAAAGTGGGTTTTTCATTAAAGTTGAGAGAACAGCATCAAAAAGGAGAAAAATTAGATCATTGTGATGGCTTTGGGGAAAACAATAAATGAAAGAAAAACCACCACAAGAAGATATATTTCCAGATTATTCTTTGAAGCTAAAAAAGGCTTTAAAGAGGAAAAAAAAAACCCCAACGTGCTACAATTTTATGACAATACATAGCAAATCTTATTTGTTTCCTAGGACCAAATATAGAAGCTTGCCTCTTCCATTTTCCCTTTATTACTCAACAATCATACAGTTAATAGCTAAAAGTGTGTTTAAGACTTAGGCTAAAGGTTTTCTTTTTTTTTACACACCTACAGACTACAGAAGGTTTAGACCTTCGGTAGGAGATATGGAGGTATGGTCATAAATGACACCTGTTCTGCAATTAAACAAGCTCATACATACCTGTGATTTGGGTCTGAATTTGTAACCTGGTTTAGGGGATTTTATTCAAAGCAGTGGCATTCCCATTTCCTCTCCTCTCTCCAGGCCCCTCAAAATCTTCTGCAGAGGGTTATCCTGGGGGCATTGAAATATTTCAAGTGCTTAGGAGCTCTAAAGGTCTTAATCTGACCCTGCTCACCACCTTCCCCAAGAAAAGGAGTTTCTGCAACTGGCTGGTATCTAGTTTAAGCCAGTTACTTTGGAGTGGTCATATGATTACATCTTTCAAGGCGACAGAGGCTTTCTACCCCACTCCACCCCATGCACTGAAGCATTAACTGTGCTCTGGACCCAACCAGTCAAACCCTCTGTACTAAATTTTATGAGCCAAGCAGGGCAGCGATCAAGGTGGCATGAGGTTATGAGGTTGGGCATATAGCTGTAAGCAAGCACCTCCTTTTTCACACCATCAGACTTCCTGAAAAAAGCTTAACAACTTTGGTCAGCCCTTTGGTCGGCCCTCACGGCCCTTCACTTCATCAAATCTGGCCCTCTTTTTTTAAAAAAGTTTGGACACCACTACTAGGTGCTTCATTTGGAACTGCAGCAACTGTGGAGTCAAGGTCATCCCATGGTCATCCTCGCAAAGCTCAGCTCGGTGGTCCTTGAATGGGCCTCCCAAGTGGTCTGAGGGCTGTAGTGCTGTTGGTTTTTACACACAAGAAGCCATGTTTTCTCCCCCCATACAATACTTCCTAACAACAATGTAAGGTCCTCAAGTCCAGTTGCTTCATTCTAGCTAGATGCTGGATGACAGCTTAATGTTTTGAAAAGCAAATTTGAAGAGCTTTTCCAAGAACGTAGGCAGTGCAGCAACCCTTAGACTGCCTTGTAAAGGCAGCATTGCAGACTTTGAAGGGAAGCCATGATCCAACCAGAGAAACCCCCTAGTCCTGATTTTGTTTTACTCTTTGGTAGATTTACAAAAAGAAAAACACACACCAATAAATAAATTTTTAGAGAGGGGCAAGATTAGATGCAGGTGCCCAAAGCATTAAAAAAGAAAACAAATTCGAGACTCCTTGCATTCCACTTATCCTTTCTTCCCACCCAGAGCAGTCCTGCCCTCTGCCTGTCTATCAGAGGCGCTGGGCATCATCTGCAAGAGCCTCTTGTCCTCCTCTCCTGCTCTCCAGCAGCCTTGAGCTTCCTCTGGAAAGAGGCTGCCAGCAGTGGCCCTGGAGAGGCAACAGGGTGCTTCCTCACAGCTGCCACTGTCGTCCGGAACAAGCACTGGCTCATCCTCCTTCCCAAGCCGGGCAGCAGCCACACTGGCAGGGGAAATAGGGATGCTCCAGGATCAAATCATAAGCTGGGGTGGCTTTCATAATTCTGGGACTGTCCCTGGAAAATTGGGACCCTTGGAAGGTATGTGAAGACGAGGTGTGTTCTTTGTGGAACTGGAGTTTGGTGGATTTCCCCTCCCTCCCCAATAAGGCTCTTGTATCAGCATTGTTTTTAACATCTGAAAAGAAGAGTTTGGATTTGATATCCTGCTTTATCACTACCCGAAGGAGTCTCAAAGCGGCTAACATTCCCCTTTCCCTTCCTCCCTCACAACAAGCACTCTTTGAGGTGAGTGGGGCTGAGAGACTTCACAGAAGTGTGGCTGGCCCAAGGTCACCCAGCAGCTGCATGCGGAGGAGCGGAGACACGAACCCAGTTCACCAGATTACGAGTCTACCGCTCTTAACCACTACACCACACTAGCTTTCAAACTAGGTGGCTAGCACACATTCACGCCATATGGAAAGACAGTGTGGATCAAATCAACCTATAACATTCTTCAAGCTCATGGTGAATTAAATAGAATCTTAGGAAAAAGAGGCACAATCAAGTTTCAAAGACCAAGGATGTTTCCTTTTTCCCTGTGATGGTTGTAAGGGGGTTACTTGTGCGTAAATTGCCTTCGGTTTAGTTAGATTGCTATCCCAACCATGCTTAGGCTAGGAGCTCGCCCTCCGTGACCTGTTAGTCACTTGCAGAATCCGTCAGTGGGCGTTTCTTGAACCTCTTCCAGCATAAAAGCTGTTTGACGCCAAGTCTCCTCCTATGTTCCCTGCGCGGAACTCGTCTGCGCAAGTAAGGGGAAGGCAGGGGCGTCCCAGCGCTCTCTCCACTAGTTTCTGTTGAAGGGTCTTTGAGCCCTGTCCCCAATTCCTCCATCTCCCTCTCTCCTCTACTGGTGCTACGCTGAATTCCTTCCCCCCTGCTGGTCCCCTCTCCGGCATCGCTCTGGAGCCCTGCCTCCGCCTCTCGCTCTGATGTCAGTTCCCTGACATTCCCTTTTCCTATTTTTAAGCAAGTGTTTCTGTTTTCACCTTCAAACGCAATACGGTGTTTAATGCTGTAAGCAGAAAGATAGCAGATGTCTCTGCACCCCCTGCAGTGCTCGATATTAATTAATAAATAAAGATCACTGGCATTTTCTTTCTGCGCGCAGAAAGCCACAGCGTTAAACATTGCAAGAAGGACGAGGGTAGAAGACCCCGCCTCCTGCTTCCCTGCACACGGATCGGATGAATAGAGGAGAACATTGCAGGTGTCGGATTTGCAGCATCAGCTTTTAAAAGGAGTCACATTGGGGTGTCGGGAGTCCCAGGATGGGAGCATGTAACTGGCAAGGCAGATCAAGAACAACAGGCACAGGTGCAGAAGTTGTGGGTTCAGCTTTCAGTGGAGGTGACTAAGCTGGTAGGGGAAAGAGGAACGAGAAGGAACGACCAGTAACTGATTCACTATGGATTCACTATGGTGAGAAGCGGAATGCTGGGATCATCGGCACATTCATTTCTCACATATAGTATAAGAACCTTTGGCCTTTTCAGAGTATTTGATTGAGAGAAGGGGTAGGGAGCTCCTGCCAACCTAGCAGTTCAAAAGCACACCAAAATGTGCAAGTAGATAAATAGGTACCGCTCCGGCAGGAAGGTAAACGGCATTTCCATGTGCTGCTCTGGTTTTGCCAGAAGTGGCTTAGTCATGCTGGCCACATGACCCGGAAAAACTGTCTGCGGACAAATGCCGGCTCTCTCAGCCAGTAAAGCGAGATGAGTGCCACAACCCTAGAGTTGTCCACAACTGGACTTAACTGCCAGGGGTCCTTTACCTTTACCTTTTAGGGGTAGGGAGGAAATTTGATTTGGTTTGTACTTAAAGGTGAATCTATCTAACTCACGTTTTCTGAAACAACTCGTGAACACCCTTCCTTCAAAATTGACTCTCTTCCAATTTTTGCATTGCATTTCCCCAGCTAAATATTGCATACTGCAGTTCCCATGTAATAAGTCACAATGGCCTCCACAGAACTGGCTTTGAGCCATTGCTATGAAGCAACACAGTTAACCCGCTCATCATAAATCCAAAGAATTCCCTAAGCAGATATTAACTGTTTTAAATAACACTCGTGGAGGTGCAAGCAGCATTTATCCTAACCTAGCAAAGCACTGTGGACCTGAATAGAGATAATTATGCTCCCAACTCTTTCATCGTGATGTTCTTCCCAGGGAAGTCTGAAACACACAAATCACTTGGGGTACAGATGGTGAGAGTTGCTTCTACCAAGACATTGTTTATCACCTCTGCAGAAACAGTGTCACTTTCCTTCAGAAGAATGATTGACATTCATATGTTTCTTGATTGCAGCCTGTACAATCGGATCTAAACCCTGATTGAAATGGATCTAGAAAATCCATGTGAGGTTCAGAGAGTGGCAACATGAGAATGGGCCTATTCTGCAGTGGCTCCCTATATGTGGAATGTTTCCCCCAGGGAGGCTCACCTGGTGCCTTCATTACATATCTTTAGGTACCAGGTGGAAACATGTCTCTATTACCAGGCCTTTTATTGATTTAAACAATCTATGGCCTCCTAAATGTCTTTCCTTTTTTGGTGGGGGTTGTTATTGGTTTGCTTTTGTTTGCTTTTCGTTTTGTGTTTTGTGTTCTTATTTTGTAATTTTGTGTTGTGAAACGCCCTGTGATCTTCAGATGAAGGGTGGTGTGGTAATGATGATGATGATGATAACGATGGCAGTGTCCCATTTACAGTTAGGTAATTATAGATTCTGCATTTAATGGTCTAATGGATCACCCCCTCTTTAGATGGTGATGTGTATTATTTCAGTTCAAAATGTGTCATTTCGGTCCTGCTGCAGTTGGATACCCCATCTTGCTGTTTGGGTCCCTGGACATCTACAAAGTCCTGTCCTGACAACATCCCTGCCCTAGACCAAACGTAATTATAGATTCTGCATTTAATGGTCTAATGGATCACCCCCTCTTTAGATGGTGATGTGTATTATTTCAGTTCAAAATGTGTCATTTCGGTCCTGCTGCAGTTGGATACCCCATCTTGCTGTTTGGGTCCCTGGACATCTACAAAGTCCTGTCCTGACAACATCCCTGCCCTAGACCAAACGTATTCTTCCTGCATTGCCCTGCCCTGAATTCCATTTCTTGTCATACTGAAATGTGATAAAAGTGGGATTCACCTCAACACTGAATCATTTCTACATTGCATTTAATGATTTAAATAAAACTTGACAAGTGTGTGATGCTGGTGTCTGTTAATTTGTACAGTTGTTGATTGTGCTCATTTTCAAGTTCTCCAAGTCTGTAGGGAGAGGCTATTTTTATTTCTCCTCCTTTGTACTCCTCTGCCCCCTCATATAAATGCATTTCAAATGAGTGATTTCCACTAGGGATTGCCATGGAAGCCTCTCTTTCATCAAATTTATTTTTAGGAAAACATTTAAGTATGGCGTGGCTGTCTTATTGAGTTCTTTGGATCTTAAAAGCTCCTAGATGAGAATGACCACTTAATTAGATTCTGTGCAAGTCTGGAAAACCAGCACTGGGCAACAATTTAACCACAGCACGCCCTGTTCAAAGGTGAGCCGCCATTTTAAATTTGGGGACACCATTAAAGATTCTCACAATGCTTTGGAGTGATGCTACATTGGGGAAATTCTGAGAGATTTTAAATGGTAGCTTGTAGCTGCATGCTGGCACTACCAGATTGGTCTATGGCTACGGTCACTAGCAGACACAGCTGAGGGTCCCATTCAAATATTGTTGTTGTTTAGTTGTGTCCGACTCTTCGTGACCCCATGGACCAGAGCACGCCAGACACTTCTGTCTTCCACTGCCTCCCGCAGTTTGGTCAAACTCATGCTGGTAGCTTCGAGAACATTGTCCAACCATCTCGTCCCCTGTTGTCCCCTTCTCCTTGTGCCCTCAATCTTTCCCAACATCAGGGTCTTTTCCAGGGAGTCTTCTCTTCTCATGAGGTGGCCAAAGTATTGGAGCCTCAGCTTCACAATCTGTCCTTCCAGTGAGCACTCAGGGCTGATTTCCTTCAGAATGGATAGGTTTGATCTTCTTGCAGTCCATGGGACTCTCAAGAGTCTCCTCCAGCACCAGAATTCAAAAGCATTGATTCTTCGATGATCAGCCTTCTTTATGGTCCAGTTTTCATTCCATACATCACTACTGGGAAAACCAGTACTTGGTAGGAACATATTTTTTTCCTGAAGATGTATTAGCCATCACAGCTCATAGGCTTTGTAGATCAACCCACCATGATTTTGTCTGATCCTCTTTTAGAGGAACGTAGAAATGTAAGAAGCTGCCTTATTCTGAATCAGACCATTGCTGCATCTAGCTCAGTACTGTTTACATTGACTGGCAGCATCTCTCCAGGGATTCAGGTAAGGAGTCATTTCCCAGCCCTACCTGAAGATGCCAGCAATGGAACCTGGGACCTTCTGCGTGCAAAGCAGATGCTCTACTGTTCAGCAAAGTCTCGTATCTCCTGCTAGTCAGTGCCAGGAGTTCTCATATTCTCCAAGCCAGGGGAATTGATTTCACAAGCTTTTTTTGCTGATAAATCATTAAAATATCTCATTCCCAGGTGTTGGGTGTTCGGATATTGCACCCCACTTTCTTTTTCTTCTTTGTGACTTGAAAACAAGAGAAGGTTATCCTGAGCAAGCATAGAGGACATAATTTATCTGTTTCTTATATCCGGAAAGATACAGCCTTAACTAAGCGATCTCTTGCATAATCAGACAGGTTTGGAGTTCTCTGGATGTAATCTTGTGCTGTACATCTCAATTAATCTTGCAGACTGTGGCTAATCACATCCCCACCAGGCAGACTCACATCTCTCACCGAGCTGGGATTATTAAAATCCATATTTCACGTTAACAGCCATGTGTGCGAGATTAGTTTCTAAGTAGTAATGCACCTGCCATAAATACCGCCTCTCTGGTATCTTCTGAAATACTGCTTCTGTCAAAGAGGAGAAAGCAGGATGTGCATTCAAAAGCAGTTTACATGTTGTCTACTTTTTAAAAATATAATGGACAGGTGCCTTCTTTCCTATCATCTTTTTTTTTTTTTTTCTCAAGAGTCTCCTCCAGCACCGGAATTCAACAGCATCAATTCTTCAGCGATCAGCCTTCTTTATGGTCCATTTCTCACTTCCATACATCTGATCTGTACCATACATTTAAAGCGCTCTTATAGCACTCCCAGACTTCTGGGAACTGCAGTTTGATAAGGCTGCTGGGAATTGTATCTGTGTGAGAGCAGCATTGTTAACAAGCTACAGTTCCCAAGATTCCTCTGGGTCATTCTTCCATGATTTTTAAAATGGCATAAGAGTGTTTTAAATGTATGATCTGAGTGTGACTCAAGTGTACTGGCCCTGTTGGCTTTCCATACCTTGAACTCTGCTTTTAGTTTTCACTTCTGCATTAAAATCAGCCTTCCCCTTCCATAAACCATTTGTATTAAAGCTGTTTTCCATTTATGCACCCACTGTGTGGCCAGCCACCACTTCAAGATACATTTCAGAGAGGCAAATTTAAAAATGATTACTAAAATTTAAATAAAAAGGTCATAGTGGGGGGAAACTGATTGGGTAGTGTACATGCTTTCTCAGTCTGCTGGGAACCTTGGGTATGGCTTTCTTATAAGACAGAGATGGGGAATCTCAGACCCTATGGCCACATGTTGCCCTGTGAGCCTCTCCAGCCCTCTAGTCTCTCCATAGGGCAAGTAAAGAAGATCAAACCAATCCATTCTGAAGTGACTAAACAGCAACAACCAAGTACTGGGGATTTAACAAAAGGGAAAATCTGGTGCTTCCATGCTCTGCTTTTGGGTTTCCCAGAAGGACTTTCCTGTCCCTCTAGGATGCTAGGCTGGATGTATTTTTGGTGAGATCCAACAGGGCTCTTAGGTTCTTATTTCTTCTGCTGTTACTTACTCTTTTAAGTGAGTCGCTCTTCAGATTTCTTTTAGTCTTGTGTTTTACTGATGGTGATGGATAGTTTAATATGATATAAGTTAGCCGAAAGGCCCTTTCCCAGCCCAGTGGCAGGATAAAGATTTTTTTAAAATAAATCCAAACAAAATGAAATATTTACATTATGGATGGCCCACATTTCAGCTGCTTCCGGTGACATACAAACGCACCATACAATGTAGTGACAAAGCAGAATCCGTTTGGAAGGTGCCATGGGCTGGATGAGGGCCAATAAATCAAAACTCAGCCCTGGCAATCCAAAAGTGCTATATGGAACAGTGGTTGGTTTGCCCAGAGAGGTGGTACTCAACCAGATCTGGAGCAGATTGGACTAGAGTAACAAATCATGACAAAGAGCATTCAAAAAATCTGACATGCTTTTTTTTTTTTTTTTTTTTTTGCTACATCTTGCATCCAGAAGCGTGGAACTCATAAACCACAAAGAGCTTTTTTTTTCCTGGAGAGTGAATAAGAACACAGAGGACCACAGCTGATTTGAATGCATTAATGTGGGGATCAGCACAATGTTTTTAAGCCAGTGTCAGATGCCATAGCACAGAGGTTGTGTGTCTGTGGTGCTTCACAAAGAATTCGTTGCATGCTGAGATGTGTAATATAAAAGCATCCTCTCACTTTCTGAGTCCTTTGGCTGACAAAAGCCACCAGGATGTCATGACCGCTCCTACCCCCCTACCCAAAGAACTTTGTGAACTCTACCGTTGGGGAAGGATGATGGCTCAGTGGTAGAACATCTGGCTTGTAAGCACAAGGTCGCAAGTTCAATCCCTGGAATCTCCAGGTAGGGCTGGGGTGGGGGGGCGCCAGCCTGAAAATCTGGAGAACCACTACCAGACAGACTAGACAATACTAAGATCAGGGGTCAGCAAACTTTTTCAGCAGGGGGCAGCAGGGTCCCTCAGACCTTGTGGGGGGCCGGACTATATTTTTTGGGGGGGAAATGAATGAATGAATTCCTATGCCCCACAAATAACCCAGAGATGCCTTTTAAGTAAAAACACACATTCTACTCATGTAAAAAACACCAGGCAGGCTCCACAAATAAGCCAGAGATGCATTTTAAATAAAAGGACACATTCTAGTCATGTAAAAACACACTTTCTAGACTGTCCGCAGGCTGGATTTTGAAGGCGATTGGGCCAGATCCAGCCCCTGGGTCTTAGTTTGCCTACCCATGACTAAGATGAATGGTGTGACTTGTTATAGGGCAGCTTCCTGCATCTCTTTGACCACTGTCAGAGGCAGTAAGCCTCTTAATAGCAGTTGCTGGCAACCACAGGTGGCGAGAGGGCTGCCGCACTCAGGTTTTGCCTTGTGGGCTTCCCATGGGCCTCTGCTGAAGCAGGAAGCTGGACTAGATGGGCCTTTGATTTGATCCAGCAGAACTCTTCTTATATTCTTATATACTTCTGGAGAGGGAACGGGAGGGGTCAAACAGCATATGGGTGCTGTCACATTCACAGTGTCAAGGAATAAGTTTTATGAAGGTAGAAGCCACCGGAAAACTCTGGTAAATTCTAGCATTTTGTAAGTGTCTCAGACTCTGGAAGCACAGAACAGCACAGCTGCTGTTTACAGGCTGTGCGCTATCTGAACTTCAAGGCCAACTTCTCTAGGGACGGGCTATCACTACTGTCCAACGGGCAGCTTGCTACTCCTTTCTTTCTTTCCTACTGGATTGTACATTTTCTTAATTTCATTTTTGCATTAATATTGCATGACTTTTTTTAAATCGCTTGTAACTGGACTGCGCTCTGAAAGGTTTTTTTTTGGGGGGGGGACCTTGCTCCATCTCAGCATGAACTGTGCATTTTGAACCTCAGTAAATGGAACTGTTTACAGAAAGCTGCCGTTTTCTGTGTGGTCTTTGCGTGGTAAAAGCTCTTTACGTGTTCTGTAGCTTCCACTACTCTGCTAATTCAAGGAGATGGGGGTGTCTCTGGTTTTGGGACACTGTACCTCGTGGGACGTGGGTGGCACTGTGGTCTAAACTACAGAGCCTAGGGCTTGCTGATCAGAAGGTTGGCAGTTCGAATCCCCGCGACGGGGTGAGCTCCCGTTGTTCGGTCCCAGCTCCTGCCCACCTAGCAGTTTGAAAGCACGTCAAAGTGCAAGTAGATAAATAGGTACTGCTCTGGCAGGAAGATAAATGGCATTTCTGTGCACTGCTCTGGTTCGCCAGAAACAGCTTAGTCATGCTGGCCACATGACCTGGAAGCTGTCTCCAGAGAAATGCCGGCTCCCTCGGCCTATAGAGCGAGATGAGCATGCAACCCCAGAGTCGTCCACGACTGGACCTAATGGTCAGGGGTACCTTAACCTTAACCTCGTGATACAGAGCCACAGTTCATCAGCGGAAGCCATGATTCAGTTTTCATCCACGTTTGGTTTGAAGCATATATTTCATTTTTATTTTATTAAATCTATATACTGCCCTTCACCTGAAGATCACAAGATGGTTTCCAGAATATGGATCCAGTGATTCTATTTAACATTTCCTTTATATGGGGTACATCCAGATTTCCACATTAAGTCAACAAGTGCACTTGTGAAGTGCTTATTTCTGGAAGTTTCAGGATCAGTAAACTATATATTTTGGGCAGGGCCCACCGCTGGCATTTTCCTTATATATAAAAATTTCCATATATATATATAAAATGGTGCCCTGGGAGGCACCATTTAAACATCTCTGAGCATGACCCACATCTTTTGTGGCTAAAGCAATTCTTTGATTCCAAATGTGCCTGGGATCTGAATTGCCTGTTGCTCTGTGAGTGTGATAGGCTGTCATCTTCTTTTGGAAGGATAAAAAGTATTGCTATAATGGTAAAGTCTGGAAATATCAAGTGAAAGAAGAGATGGGAGCATTCTTGAGGTTCTGGTGAGTATCTGAGTTACACTACTAGCTCACAGTGGCGGAAAGTGCCTTAAGGATCAGTGTTAATCAATGAAATTCCCGAGCTAAAGTGAAATAGCAAAATGGGACACATTTGCTTGATTTAAATTGTTAATGATTTGCCCTCTTCTTCCTCATCCATTTGGATGAGCATAGAAAACAAAGCTTTTTCAAGAATTACAAAAGTCTAAAGGACCTGCAGTAATAATTTTAATTATGATTATGTCTAGAGAGAGAAGTCTGTTATTTTTAAGAGTATAAATATTCAACAAGGTCATGAAACAATGAGGAATCACTCTCAACTGGTGACCTCTGGTGACCTCTTGAACAATAACAGACATCTGCTTCATTGAGAAATATTCTCCTTTCATTGTGAGTTGTTGGCATCTGTCTGTCTAGGGAGACAATGAAGGAGTGTGCCTTTGGGGATGAAGTCAAGTTAAAAGGTTGCTGCACCCGCTATGGCTGTAAAGAGCGATACGGGAGAGACATGTTTTGTTGCAGCTGGGGCAGATGAAGGCATCCAGTTGTGTTGTTGCAGATGCACCATGGCGTTTCTTCTCTCTGCACTCTGCACTCCTCCCAGAGGTCATTTCTCTTCTGGTTACCACTATGGATTCAACCGACTCTCTGTTTCTAGGCACTGTGGTCAATTGCAAGGAATTCCCACATGGCGGGGTCAGTGTTGCCAGTCTTCATATCATGTTTGCAGACATCTTTGTAATGCAGAGTTGGTCTGCCAACAGGCCTGGTGCCTGAAGCTAGCTCCCCATAGAGCATGTCTTTGGGAGTCTTCCATTCTGTGGACCTATTATATCCTGCAGAGCCAGAGAAGGGCTCACAGGGTTTTCAGGTTCCCAAAGAAAGCTTTTCCACACTACCAGGTTGATAAGGTTGTACTGGTTTATTTAAAGGAAAAGCAAAGCCACAACGAAAGGTCTGAAGGGTCCTTCCTTGCCCCTGGTTCCAGCACATTGTGGGACAGACTCCACAGCAAGGAGATGGCTTGTCCATGCCCAGGAACTGGAGCAAATGCTTTCTATACAGTAGAGCAGCCAACATGTGGCCATGATCTCCACCACACCCAAAGTTCCCCACAGATGGCTGATATTGCTTTATTTTATAATAATCTGTATTAGTTTTCAATTACAATAATCCAATAATACCCTCATTATAATACTTCGGGTTACGGCCGCAGCAAACCTGGAAGTGGGTTTGTCACTCACGCGTGCACAGAAGCGGTCCTCCAGTTACAGAATTTTCAGGATACAGCCAGGCCTCTGGAACAGATCCCCTTCATAACCAGAGGTACCATTGTATTGTCTACCCTCATTGGCAGGCTCCCCATGGTTTCAAACAAGGGACATTCTCAGTGCTACCTGGAGATGCCAAGGGTTGAACCAAGGCCCTTCTTTCATGCTAAGAGGATTGTCTATCCCTGTGCTATGGTCCTTCTGCTCATTAAACTTCTCATTAAGTAGAAAACATGGTTTTTCACTCCCACAAAGACATAGTTGAAGAAAAGTTCCCTAAACATATGATAATCTTTATTGTCATTGTCCCATACAGAACAACGAAATTGAAAATCTACATCAGACATTCAGAAACCAACAAGCCTGCTATCCCAGCTATCCCAGACTGGTTAGCCCCCTAAAAACTCTGATACCCCATAATTAAATACAATATACTCCAATAGAGACTACCTTACACTGCGTTTAAAACCAAAATCACATTTGAATAGAAACTGTTTCTCAGACGGCTAGTCCTAGTCTTTATAATCCTGTACCTTCTTCCAAGAAGGCAAAAGCTGAAAGATCATTTTCAGGGTGCACACTATCCTGCACTAAACATGCAGGAGACTTTAGGATATTATGTCAGACATTTCATGGTGTCACAAAATGTTGGATGGATATACAGTTGTCAGTTATAGATGGTAGTAATAATAATAATAATAGAGACATCACCTTGCCAACAAAGGTCTGTATAGTTAAAGCTATGGTTTTCCCAGTAGTGATGTATGGAAGTGAAAGCTGGACCATAAAGAAGGCTGGTTGCCGAAGAATTGATGCTTTTGAATTATGGTGCTGAGGAGACTCTTGAGAGTCCCATGGACTGCAAGAAGATCAAACCTATCCATTCTGAAGGAAATCAGCCCTGAGTGCTCACTGGAAGGACAGATCCTGAAGCTGAGGCTCCAATACTTTGACCACCTCATGCGAAGAGAAGACTCCCTGGAAAAGACCCGGATGTTGGGAAAGATGGAGGGCACAAGAAGAAGGGGACGACAGAGGACGAGATGGTTGGACAGTGTTCTCGAAGCTATCAACATGGGTTTCACCAAACTGTGGGAGGCAGTGGAAGACAGGAGGGCCTGGCGTGCTCTGGTCCATGGGATCATGAAGCGTCGGACACAACTAAACGACTAAACAACAACAACAATAATGTCCATGTGATGAATATTACTTATTCAGAACTGCAAGATGCTGTTTAGAAAGGTGTCTGTGCTGTTGCATGGTGATGACCATGATGTGCAATTAAGCTAATTGTAGGTAATAATTCTAATATGCATATAGCACACAACTGTGACTCAGGGCTGCTTTTGCACTTGGGGAGGGAAATAATGAGATGCGTTTCACACATCACTTCTTCCCCAAACAAAAGTTCCTAAATAAGGGAAACAAAAGTTGCAAATAATTTGTTTTAATCGTTCTCCTAAATCATCCCACAACAGCCGCTGATTGGAGCATCACAGAGTTAAGTGAACTAATCCATCCTGGCATTTTCTTTTTTTTTTATTAAATTTTTATTGGGTTTTCAAATTTTTTAACAACACACAACATATATGACTTCCCCCCACCCCCCCACATACATCCCACTTCCCCCATTTAATTCAGCAAGTTCTTATTCCTCTCTCTAAACTTAATCTCTTTATTCTCCAACTTAGTTCATCTTATTAAACCCCATAATATTACCCTATCTTCTTATATGCAATAAATCCTTGTTTCTAAGATCAATCAAAATTTATATACCAATCTCCCCTTTTTTTATATTAAAGTATAAATCGAATTTACAATAGCCAAAAATCATAAAGTTTTTCAAAAATCTGTTTTCCCCCCTCCCTCCCTGCCCGGGTATCTGTCCCTTCCCAAGTAGTTATCCTTCCATAAAATTCCTAGCCAGGATTCCTCACATCTCCAGCCCTCAAGTCTATTTCAGTCTCTCTCCGGTTTTTCTGTTGATATTCCTTTTTGCTGGTTTCCAGGTCTCGAAGGGTGTCTGTTACAGTTACTTCCTCTTCTCCCAGTTCAAACCTAATTGAGAAAACTTGTTGCCAGGGTTCTACCAAAAGTCCTCCAGGTTGCAGATAATAAAGGCCAGAAAAGAGGAGGAAGTCCCAGTTATATTTCTTTACTCCTTTAATTTTCATAATTCCACAGTTTCCAAGGGCTTCCTCCTTCACTTTTCTCCTCAGTCTCATGTCTTCATACTTTGTAATCCAAAAGATTTCTTTGTTCTCTGGCACCATAGGTTTCCACACTTTCTCTTCTCCGACTTCCTCCTTCACCCCCTCCAAAGATGTCATATTTGGTTGAGCTACAGAGTCTCTCAAGAACAAATCTCTAGTTCCGTCAGCAAGATTGTTTGTTTTGAAAGTCAAGGTCGTGTATTGTTCTTGTAAGATTCCCACGAGAAAAGAAGCTCTCTCAATTTGTGCTAGTAATTTTCCTTCTGCAGCCATTGTAGTGTCACTGGTTTCCCCTAGGGGGATTTCCATTGTTCACAGTTCTACGCCAGCAATCCTTTACCCTATTGTTTATTTACTTTGTTTCAAAACACGTCTGTTTATATGTAACACCTTTAAACCAAAGAGATATATAGTAATACAATTTTGTCCTTTGTTCAGCTGTTTGACAGCTCAGTTGACAGCTGTCAAACTCCGATTTCTTAAGGCTAGATTGGTGCAGGACGCTCCCAGGTCCAAGGGGGGGGGGGTCACAAAAGTTTCCAAAGTTCGTTTCTTCCCTCCAGCACAACTTGACAAAATAGAACTTGTTCTTAAAAGTTATTAAAGTCTCTTACCAGTTTCCGTAAACGTAAAATCTTTTTCCCGATCTTAGATTTTCGCTCCTTGCTTCCAATTGCCTGTATGAAGGGGGGGTGCGGACTTCCCTTTAGCACATCCCCCCGTTTGCCCGATTTAAGGATAACGGTTTTTTTAAAAGTCCAAATTTTCTTCTACTCACGGGGTGTTTGTATCCAATCGAGTTTTCAGGTAGAAAGTTGACGCTCTCCGGTGAATGGCTTGCGGCTTCACTCCACTGAGGTAGCGGTTTACTCTCAGCACCACGCCACCCCCCGTACCTTCTCCGCAGCCTTTAAAAAGGCTCTTCGACTGTCAGGGGGGGCGCTTAAGGTGCCCACCGAGTCACCAGGTCCACAGGTATCCGCACCTGTGGTTTCTAAGGGTCCCCGCGTCGCCGGCGCGGCAAGACCCGTCCTCAGAGGAGCCGATTCCCTCCGGAGCTCGGAGGGAATCCGCCATTACACCGATCGCATCAACCCGGAAGTCGCATCCTGGCATTTTCGATGTTTCTACAGCGTAGCGTGAGGGAGATGCCTTTATAGGGCTGTTAACAATATATTCAATTAAGCAGGACTATTTAATTAGCTCCATGGTGTGCTTTACATTGCTCTTCAGGCAAAGATGCAGACATCGTTTGGTGCTACTACTGCCTGCTGAAGCCTCAAGTCATAAGGCAGGAGCTTGTTTATGTAAAATGGAAACAAGGAAATGCAAAAGGAAACCAGTCACATTGGCTGCTAAGTGATTATGCTTGATAAACATGAAATCGGTCTGTCTTTCCATAAGTGTGCTTGCAAAACAAACCTCCAGCACTTGTATTTAATAAGCAGAGCAGCCTCAGGGGAGGGGTAAGAACAGATATGATCAAGATACATAAAATATTTGAACTTTTTTTTCCAGAGAATTGCTTGGGTGTTGGTACAGGTGACAACTCCTTCAAGTTTTTTGGAGATGCAACACATGCAAGGAACTGGTGGGCTTTTAAGCATATGTTTAAAATGAACATTTCAGGATGGAACCAAGACAAAAGGAGTTTTAAATCACATTACATGTGTCATCATTATTATTGTTTTATTTATTATTACCGCCATCATTATATATTTATTTATTTATACACCGCCTTTTCCTTTGACTGTATTATGTGCCAAGACGCCAGCATTATCAAGAACAGCTGCTTTGTGAATGATCATTGCTGAAACATAATTATCACTCTTTCTGTACTTTCTGCATTTCATTTCCCACTGACTGTTTATAATCTGCCCCAACCATAGCTGTGTCTGTCTATCTATCTATCTATCTATCTATCTATCTATCTATCTATCCACACACACATGTTCCCGAAACTAATAATAATAAACTCAGAAGAATCTGTGATAGTTAAGTCCTGTCAGAGATAACTCTGGTGTTGCGGCGCTCATCTCGTTTCACAGGTTGAGGGAGCCGACGTTTGTCCGCAGAAAGTTTTTCCGGGACATGTGGCCAGCATGACTAAGCCGCTTCTGGTGAAACCAGAGCAGTACACAGAAACACCGTTTACCTTCCCGCAGGAGTGGTACCTATTTATTTACTTGCAATTTGATGTGCTTTCGAACTGCTAGGTTGGCAGGAGCTGGGACCAAACAACAGGAGCTCACCCCCTCATGGGGATTCGAACCGCCAACCTTTCAATCGGCAAGCCCAATGTTACCCAGTATCTATTAGCATTGAGTAATGATGTACTGAACTGTTGGGCTGGCGATCCAACTCAACAAATGTGGCTTGACATTTCAGCCAACACTCTTCTTTGACACAAATTAACTCAAGTATTTGCTTATATCCTCTCTCCCACCATCACCACCACAAGCGCTTTGTGCATGACATAATTTATGAATGAATCGTTTTTTGTTCCCTAAATGTGTTTTCTTCTTGAGTATTCTTTTGCCTACAGCACTCGCTTCTATCCATACTGACATTTGTCTGCCCTTTTGCTTATCCTTCAAATCTGTTGCCACAGGGAACTCTTAGCTGCTTCCACTTTGATTACGCAAAGGCAAGAAAAGCACGGTTGTTTGGAATGGGTCTTTTTCTGTGTTGAGATTGCATGGATTTGGGAATGTACTTTGCGGGGTAGCTGAAAACATCAGGAGCGAAAGCCAAGATAAGATGCCTGATGACATATATCAGATGATTTTGGGTGGAAAATATGCACGCTTCCTCTGTAAACATTTCTCTCTTGACTTCTAGCATTTTGATCAGATATTGCCAATCCTGACACCCTCAGGCCAATCTGTTTCCTGATGCAATAACAAACCGGCTGAACTGTGGAGAAGGATTAGGGGGAATTTTGATTCTGTTGATACTTAAAAGGCAAATGTACCAATGCACTTCCCAAACAATATGTGGACCCACACACAGGCTTTGGAATCTGCACTTTACAGTCAAAGCAATATCACACCACTGTCATGGCTTCCCCATGCTAATCCAGCAAACTCTTCTTATGGTCTTAAGCTTTGAGGCTCAGGTTTGTCCTACAGATCATCTAGTCCAGACTTTCCCAAACTTGGGTCTCCAGTTGTTTTTGGACTGCAATTCCCATCAACCCTTACACTGGCCCTGCTAGCTAAGGATGATGGGAATTGTAGTCCAACAACATCTGGAGACTCAAGTTTGAGAAAGCCTGATCTAAAGCATCCTTTACCTTAGTACCTTCAGATGTTCACTCTGGGGATCATGAATATGCAAGGTGTGAGGCAGTACCTCAGTAGCAAACTGCTCCCCAACCCATGTGTGTTCATTAGAAAGCATGGAGGACTTTCTTCAGATGCTCCAAGGAATGCACATAGAATGAGACTGGCCTTTGTGTACTTATCATAATGAACACCTGAAAAAGTTATTTAAGGGCCTTTGAAAAGGACAGGATGGAGAGGGAAGGTTAACAACTCTTTCATACCCTGCATTGAAAGAGCCCATTGAACAGCATCTTTAGACAAGAGGTTAAGGGTATCATTATGTGGTATCTATGAGGTCTATGTTTTCCCACCGCTGTTGGAGGCAGTGGGACTCCGTATACCCAGTTTCTGGGAACCACAAGAGAGGAAACACCTATCATCTTGCCCTGTGATTGCCCTATTGTCTAACTGATGGATTTCAGGCAGTTCATTCATTCATTCATTCATTCATTTAATATATTTCCAGGCCTATAGAAAACCAGCTCAGAACAGCTTGCTATTGAAAGCAAAACAATTAAGCAAACATACTACAAGCATCAAATTAAATCTGAAAGTCAGAGTTTGCTGGAATAATGAAAAAGACCAGAGTTCTTGGGAGGAAATCCCACACCTGTGGGGCTGCAACTGAAAAGGCCTTGTTTATCAGATCAATGTTAGGGTCATACCACAGACCAGGGTTTCTGAGGCTAATATTTGGGCTCAAGTGCATTAATATGGATGTAGGCTGTCATTTCAATAACCTGGTCCCACACTGTTCAGGGCTTACTTCTGAGCCCAGTATAAAGTGCCAATTGGCTAATACTACTAATGCGCTGTGGGTTAAACCACAGAGCCTAGGACTTGCCGATCAGAAGGTCGTGGTTCGAATCCCTGTGACGGGGTGAGCTCCCATTGCTCAGTCCCTGCTCCTGCCAACCTAGCAGTTCGAAAGCACGTCAAAGTGCAAGTAGATAAATAGGTGGGAAGGTTAATGGCATTTCTGTGTGCTGCTCTGGTTCGCCAGAAGCGGCTTAGTCATGCTGGCCACATGACCCGGAAGCTGTACGCCGCCTCCTTCAGCTAGTAAAGCAAGATGAGCGCCGCAACCCCAGAGTCAGTCACAACTGGACCTAATGGTCAGGGGTCCCTTTACCTTTACCTTTACTAATGCAATGTTAGAGTGATTTGATCCATCTACCTGGAGTGCAACCCCCAAATCCTTCCACAGATCAGTTCCCAGCCTACAACAATAAATAGGGGAAGAATAAATCTGTGGAGTGGAGGTTGAACCTGACAGCATCTGCATGTTAATAAAAGAAAGACCAACAGGCTGTTTGACTCATAACTCATTGGCTTATGCTTGCTTTTCAGACATTTGCATCACAATGAAATTTAATCCGGGGAAAGAGCCAAGAAAATAACTCAACAGGAATCCAATAAATTCTTAAAGGAAGAAATCCAGTAGTCCTTATTCAGGCAAAAAAAGTTCCACTGATTCTAAAGGGATGATTTATTTTAGATTGGTTAAGTGTTAAGCACGGAACCTATAATGAGGAGGTATGGAAAGTATAAATAAATGATGTGACAACTAATTACTGTGATCTGAATTTTTGGCTTAGATAAGGCATATAGGTTTCAGGCAACTGCTGAAAGCTCCCATTAAAAGGAGGGGGGGGGACTTTGTACCACTACTTTAAATAGTCAACTTGTGTTTTTGTTTTTTGTGTTTGTTTGTTTTTTGTTTTAAGTAGTTTTACAGCCAGGATTCAGAAATGGACATGGGAAGCCAGCCGGCAAGTCCAAGGAGCTCTCAGTAGCAGATGTTGAGAAAGCAGCCAGCAGGTTACAGTCTCTTTCTGCTTCGTTTTATAGCAGCTTCTGGGACACCAGAGCCAAGGAAAGTTTAAGCAGCCTCAAGCGAGACTGAATTCCAAGAAAGAGCTGGGTTGAAGAACCATTCCACACACACACGTAAATAGAAGAAGCCGTGTTACTATGGCCACATTCACACCATACATTTGAAGCAGTATAATATCCCTTTAAACAGTCATTGCTTCCCCCAAAGACTTCTGGGAGTTGTGGTTGGTTAAGGGTGCTGAGATTTGTTCGGAGGCCCATCTTCCCCTCACAGAGCTAGTTATCAGGGTGCTTTAACACAGGGAATTTCAGCTGTGGGAGGGGACCAGGGGCCTCCCAGCAACTCTCAACACCTTTAACAAACTACACCTCTCATAATTCTTTGGGGTAAGCCATGGCTATTTAAAGTGCTATCATAGCGCTTTAAATGCAAAGTGTGAGTGCGGCCCTGCGACCGTTTTCATGGGGCTCTGTCCTCGATAAACTGTTGGAGAATTTCTTCTTTTATTGGAGAAAATCGGCAAAAGGCCCCTCTCCAAGGGATTTCTCTGTTCACAAACAGGGTGGACATTTCTGAGTGGTCATTTGGTGTGGTTCTGATGTAAGGCAGCTTTGCTTCCCCCCCCCCCCATGGTAACATGTCTTGAAAAACTGGTGAATTCTTGGATCAGGAACCATAGGAGCAGGCTCAACAAAGGCCAAACTTACACCATGCATTTAAATCATAGACAGCACTTTAAGCAGGCATGGTGTTTCCCCCAAAGGATCCTGGGAGCTGTGGTTTGTTAAGGATGCTGAGCGGTGTCAGGAGACCCTTGTTCTCTGCTCAGAGCTACAATTCTCAGAGTGGTTTAGCAATCAATCCTTCCTTCACTCAGAACTCTGGGATTTGAAACTCTCTGAGGGGAATAGAAGTCTCCTAACAACTCTCGGCACATAAGCGAAATAAAACATTTGTGATTTTCTGGAATTTCAGACAGGGCTGTCTCTCGGCCCTGCCTAGACATGCTGCGGATGGAACTTAGGATCTTCTGCATGCAAAACAGATGCTCCACCGATGAGCTATGGCCCTTCCCACGTAAGCACACATAAGATTTCACCGTTAGCCATATAACTTCATATTAGCTTTTCCCTGTTTTCCATCTGTACTGCACCGCCGTCATTCTGAATATTTACCTCAACATGTTGCCTTGTACATTAATGCCTCACTTTCCCTCAGCTCCTATTACTGTGGATTACTCCACATGAGTCATCAGAAGCTAGCATTTTACATAATCAAGGAGTCAGGCAAGCTTCTAATGCAACGCCTGGAGTGCTCTAATTTTCAAGGGGTTGCTTTGGATTTAAATGTATCCCCCCATTTCCTGAAAGTTTAACTGCTTCGGGAATGGAACTCCTGTGACTTCAAAGGCACCTCAAACTGTGGAGCTCTGAAAGGTTTGAGGTTTTAGCAGTTGAGGCCTGGTTTTATAACTTTGCAGGATACAAGGAAGAGCCTGCTGAGAAAAAAGATTGCCAAAATTTAAGCAGGAACATAAATAGCTGTCTTATACGGAGTAGGACCATCGGCCCATCCAGCTCAGTATTGTTGTTGGCGCTGACTGGAAACAGCTCTCCAGGGTTTCTGGAAAGAGATTTTCCAAAATACTACCTGGAGATGCTGGGGAAACTTTCCTATCCTTATCAATGTTTAGGAGTAAACAGTGCATTGCTTTATGCAATAGCCTCAGCAGTACACAAAGCAGTGGTACCTTGGACAGCTTCCATGGTACCTTGGACAGCTTCCTTCAGGGCTCAGGCAGGCAATGTAAGAGTGGAGCTCAGTTGCTGTTTCAGCAACAGTTAGTCCATAGGTAGGCAAACTAAGGCCCGGGGGCCGGATCTGGCCCAATTGCCTTCTAAATCCGTCTCGTGGGCAGTCCGGGAATCAGTGTGTTTTTACATGAGTAGAATGTGTGCTTTTATTTAAAATGCATCTCTGGGTTATTTGTTGGGCATAGGAATTTGTTCTCCACCCAAAAAAATACAGTCCGGTCCCCCACAAGGTCTGAGGGACAGTAGACTGGCCCCCTGCTGAAAAAAGTTTGCTGACCTCTGGCCTCTGACTGAGCCTTAAAAAGAGGTGCAGGTCTATCTCACTTGCTAACTTTGGGGTGAGCAGCCAGTTCACTTAAAGGGTCCTAGTTTGCTTTAGTGTGTGGCCTTTGGCATGTTGCAGAATATACAACCTTGCCTTGGAGGGGCTTTGTTTAAATTTATTGTTCTGTTTCGCGTGCTGATGTTTTGGTTGGTTGTTTTGGTTTGGCAGACTTTGGGAGAATGTTTTGATTTGTGGGGACATTTGCAACCCCACTTACCTGAGAGGAAGCACTGAATTCCAGGACTTACTTCTGTGTAAGACATGCTTAGGGTTGTGCTGTTAGTGCTGTAATGAGCTCTCTCTAGCTGCTTGACATATTTTACTTCATGGTTGTTTTAATCTTGTCCCAACTTTGTTGTTGAGCAACTTTGGAGGAAGAAAAGCAGGACAAAAGGTTTTAAGAAGTAAGCCGATGGGTAAATAAGGTCTGCATGATTATGAGCACATCATATGTCAGACATCACTAACACACTCTTCCCTAGCTGTGAGTGCAAAGAGTACAGAAGGGAGGTGGAATTTAGTGCTGGATTTCATGGTTCCTGCACCCACATGGAAAGAGGTGGTTTGCAAGTGATATTTGACATATGGAGGGGGGTATTATTCATAAGACACTTCGTAGGAGTCCTAAAAAGATCTTCAGAAAGGTTAAAGTATTAGATATATCACTACGGTAAATGTTATACCCAGGATTTAGATTCCAGGAGCCTTTTTCTAGCCAAGCGCGTTTCTGTCTTCCCAAATCCTGATAAAACATTTACTTTTCTTGGGGTTTATGAAGATTAATTTATAATCTACCATGCCTTTAAGTTTTTCCCCAGTGACCCAGTGAATGGTCTGGAGGTGGTTGGTGCATTATTGAAGGTAAGGTGGTCTAAACTGACCAGTGCCAAAATGCCTTCCTGAAGCCTCTTCAGGTAAGCAGGATATAAATTCAATTAATTAATAAAATCGAAATCGAAACTTCAGAAAAAGATGAGGGGAAAGTATTTATTCCATTTGAAATTGAGTTGTTGCAAACACGGTTACAATCAGGACTATTGCACACCCAGTGCTTTAGGAGAGTTGCCAAGTTTTGTATGACATGCTCAAAATTGACGGGTCCCTGATCTAAACGTAGCACAGGTGATATTCATTTCGGTGCGGCAGAACTATAGCATGCACTGCAAAGGAGCTGTCTTCACAGCTCTTTTACAACTGGACTGGAGCCAAAGACAAGAAAGGGAAAGATCCCAGGCAAGTGAGCTGAGCTCTGGGTGCGCACAGCAAAAATACCTCTCTCTCCCTCTGCATCATTATGACCTTAATCAGTCAGATTATGTCACATCTTCCCACACAGCAGTAAAAAAAACAAATTGTATACAGTTTCACTGATACCATTTTGTCTTGCGTTTAGAAATGTGCACTCATTTAAATCACAAAAATATGGCTAACCCAAAATACTCCTTTACGTAAGTCTGCAATTTAATGAAGTATTTTGACACTTAGATATTAACGAACCCAATGATGCTGTTGTTACTTATTAGTGAGGATCTTAAAGCAACAGGACAAGTGTAAATATATCATTCCTACGCCATCAAGCTTCCCACCGCGGGGTTTCTTTAATTCGCAATTAAAATAGTAAATCTTCTTAGGTTTCTCTGATGACTTGGGTTTAAAAATGTTCAGCTTCCACGCCGTGGAGAAATGTCTCTGAGCAACATGCATACAATCTCATTAAAAACCAAGTTAATCCCAAAGTCTTGGTTATACACGTTAATTTACGCAATTGGACTTGAAGGAACAAAGAGCAGCAGTGGTTAGTTTGGTGCCTGCTTCCTGATACTAGGATTGCTACATCTTACTTAGAGCAGTCAAGGCAGGATGTTGGCGAGGTCAGGGCTGTGTAGACATGCTGGCAGAACCAACCCAGTGCTTCTGCTGCTGCATCTGTACAGCGCTGACCTTGCTGCCACCCTACCACCCCCAGTAGAAATGGCAATGGCAATATACAGTAGAATAGGCAATGCTTGGAGTTTGCAGCAGACTTCAAGCTCTCAAATTTCGGCAGCACCCTGTGCGACACTAAAATTTGGCTCCCCACCTCTCACACTCTATTCTACACCATTTTTGTGGCACACCCTACCGCACAATGTCCACTGCAGCAGAACCAGTCACGCTACCCTAAAACCGCCTCTGCTGCCCTGCCACACCGGCCACTACCAACTCAGAGACTTGCAGTGCACTAAAGATAAATAACTTCATTATGGCATAGGCTTTCATGGACCAGAGTCCACTTCATCAGCTACATGGGCTTGATGTCATAGCCTAGGGGCTGGACAACCAAACTTTGTTCAAATTATGGTCGGCAAGTGGCCGTTAGTTCCATGCTCTAACTAATAATGCCAAATATTGGCAGGTTAATAATACTGGCAAGGAAAGCAGATCTTTTCTGCTGTTGAGACTCCTCCACACACATCAAAATATTTTTAGATTCTATTCATTAGTTTCCTCTATGGTTCCCGTTCCCCAACTAGGAAGATAGTATTTTTCTTATTCAGAGTTGGAAATCTTATCTAACAGGTTTGCAGTGCACCATTGCTGTCCTGCTCCCAGGTTTCAGGTTCAGAGCTGGTCTACCCATTATTTGAGCTATGGGGACTGTCTTCCTCCATAATGAGTTTCCTGTACCCCCAGCATAAATATTTAGGAGAACTTAGTACAGTAGTGATGTATGGAAGTGAGAGCTGGACCAAAAAGAAGGCTGATCACCGAAGAATTGATGCTTTTGAATTATGGTGCTGGAGGAAACTCTTGAGAATCCCATGGACTGCAAGAAGATCAAACCTCTCCATTCTGAAGGAAATCAGCCCTGAGTGCTCACTGGAAGGACAGATCCTGAAGCTGAGGCTCCAGTACTTTGGCCACCTCATGAGAAGAGAAGACTCCCTGGAAAAGACCCTGATGTTGGGAAAGATGGAGGGCACAAGGAGAAGGGGATGACAGAGGACGAGATGGTTGGATAGTGTTCTCGAAGCTACCAGCATGAGTTTGACCAAACCTTGGGAGGCAGTGGAAGACAGGAGGGCCTGACGTGCTCTGGTCCATGGGGTCACAAAGAGTCGGACACAACTAAATGACTAAACAACAACAGCAGCACAGGGATGGGGAAACTTTGTCCATCCAGATGTTGTTGGATTATAACTCCCATCTTCCCTGACCATTGGCCATACTGGTGGGAAATCATAGAATCGTAGGGTTGAAAGGGACCCCAATGGTCATCTAGTCCAACCCCCTGCAATGCAGGAATCTCAGCTAAAGCATCCATGGCAGATGGCCATACAGCCTCTGCTTAAAAACCTGCTGGGAAGGAGAGTCCACCACCTCCCGAGGGAGTCCGTTCCACTATATCAAACAGTAGGAGATGTAGTCCTACAACACATCTGGTGGGCCATTGCTTGCCTACCCTTGAATTAACCTATCAATCAAGTCCAACTAATTCCTCAGCTGGCTCTCAGGCATTTCAAAGGAGCAGAACTGAAACATCCAAACAAATCTTAGATCTGCCACTGCTCAGTTGGCATCATAAGTGGAAAGA
The DNA here is from genome assembly GCF_964252035.2 of Podarcis erhardii. Classification (NCBI taxonomy): domain Eukaryota; kingdom Metazoa; phylum Chordata; class Lepidosauria; order Squamata; family Lacertidae; genus Podarcis; species Podarcis erhardii. The sequence goes on along the minus strand of NC_138508.1, from coordinate 19,954,339 downwards.
TGAACAAGGTTCAGCCTTCATTTGGAGAATGCTGCTGAATAGGCCTTTTGACACTCGTGCAGAAAAAGGCAGGACCCCTGGGGAGAACTCAGAGCTGTGTTTAATATGATCTTGAGAAATTCATGTAAATTCTGAATACAGAATGCTCATCAGCTGGAGTGCCAGGCAAATCAGCTTGCTTTGATCTGCTTTTGAATATGAGCGGTGCTGAAGTAGCTGAAAGTATCCTGACTCTGAGCCCCCACGTGCACAAGGAGCGGAATGGGGGGTAGAGATAGGAAAAGTGTCTCATGTTTGGAAACTCCTTCTATCCATTAAATGTTACACACAGGGGAATGGATCCAACCTTTCCCAAAAGAGTAACATGAGGGACTTGCAAATGGAAAGCATCTTCTCTGCAGTCTTACTGCAACATTCTTCTCAAATATTCAGTGCAGATCATAGGAGCCAACTCCTAGGGCCTGAGGTCCCTTTGGGCCCCCCAATAAAATATTTGAGGGGGCCAGCACCCCCTCCAAAGTTGATGGGCATTGTCATTCAAATGGTGTAGTTAGTATGTGTGCCATGCTTTGTGATTGATTAGGCAGGGCAGGGTCTACCTGCCCCCCAATATTTTATTTTTTTCGGGGGGGGATTAACCAGATTTGCTGAGCTTTTTTGAGGGGGGGGGACATTGACGAACCAACCAATCATTAGTACGCTAGCCGAATGCAAGCACCAATCATCCACCCTGATGCCACAGCGGCAAATAGCCAGCGAACCTTGCAGAAAACACCAATCACAAGCAAAAATGCCACTGACAATATCCTGCTCGCAGCAAACAACAATCTCCTGTCCAAACTCTCCACTAGCTGTGTATAAGACGCACCCCCCATTTTTGAGAATAATTTTATAATAAAATAACCTCGTCTTATACACGGAAAAGTACGGTAATTACTGCAAGCACTGTGTCTGCTTCTGCGTACAGCGTCGGACAGCGCCAGAGGGGCTTTCCTGGTAGCCTGTCATGTTGGCACCCCTGGTGCCAAGACCATTTAAGAATAAAAATCCAAATTGGTCCTGGCGGTTCCTTACCTACTTCCGCTTTTAGCCCGTCCCCCTTCACTGCCACTGACAGGGCGCTTGCTTCTCATAAGGTGAGACTTTGTTGCTTATTGGTAGTGAGAAACGTATCTCTGGATTGGCTCCACCAGTGCATGTGCAGCCTGACAACTTCTCTGCTTCCTACCTCCTCCCCTTCCTGCCTCCTGCGCCACCTGCTGCAAAGGTGCCCAACCCCACCTGGCATGCTGCTGCCACCTGTTTTTTAAATGTGTATACCACTTGATTGTAAGAAAACCTCTAAGCGGTTTACAAAAATATAAAATAAAATGTTGCTGTTATCAATAAAAAGCAGTTAATGTAAAACAGTTAATGTTGAGAGTTATTAGGAGATCTTCCCCCAATTCCACTCTACAATTCTTAAAGGTAAACGTAAAGGGATCCCTGACCATTAGATCCAGTCGTGACTCTGGGGTTGTGGCGCTCATCTCGCTTTACTGGCCGAGGGAGCCGGCGTACAGCTTCCGGGTCATGTGGCTAGCATGACTAAGCCGCTTCTGGCGAACCAGAGCAGCACATGGAAATGCCGTTTACCTTCCCATCACAGGGGTACCTATTTATCTACTTGCACTTTGACATGCTTTTGAACTGCTAGGTTGGCAGGAGCAGGGACAGAGCAAGGGGAGCTCACCCCGTCACGGAGATTTGAACTGCCGACCTTCTGATCGGCAAGTCCTAGTCTCTGTGGTTTAACCCACAGCACCACCCGCGTCCCCCTACAATTCTTAAGGTGGTTCAATTCCTCTTCCCAGAAACCTCTGCAAATTTTACCTCTGTTGGGGGAATAACAGCCTCCAAACATTTCTCAGCTCCCTTAACAAACTCCAGCTCCCATAATTCTTTGGGGCAAGCCATGACTGTTTAAAGTATCGTAGTGCTTCAAATGTATGGTGTGAACATGCTCACAGTGTGGTAATAACAATACGGCTGAAAGAATCCTTTGCTACGCACTCTCTGAAATGAAAAACATTAACATCTTCCATTGCCTCTGTAAGACGCTGAGTCTCAGGATATATTCCATCCAATATTTTTGTGATTTAAATCTGGAGACAGGACGCGCACAAAATGCTTGAACAACTCTCTGATTGTGTGCTGTCTCTCGCTCTCTTATAAGCTGCAGAGTGGGAAGCAAACTTTTCCATCTGTTTATTTATGGACTGATTCTATTTTTCTCGGATTTAAAAGCGTTAAGGAGCATCTCGTAGCAGCGGTGTGTAATATATACACTTTGATAAAAAGGAAAACCATCTAAGCCCTGTCTCTCCTTTCCATCAGAAGATGGATTACGTAAGGGCCAATAAACAAAATGTTTTAGAACTCACCACTTTTTCTGCAGTTTTAGCTTATATTGTCACGAAGAAGTACCAAGTTTACTGTTATCTCTTTTCTTTTATATGAGAATATTTCAGGAGACAGAGAAGATCTGGCTATGGTTACTGTTAAAAATATAGTAAAAAATAACAGTAAAAAACCCCACCTTGTCCATATAGGAATATGGTGGAATCTATCTTGCATTTATAGGACTGAAAGTACTAGAAATCACTTGGAAAAATTTGATTTATTTTCTTATTACCATTATTTTCCATTGGTGGGGGGAGTGGAAATTCCTACTTTTTATTAAGTAAGCATACATTCAATTAACATGCAAGCTTTTTACAAGTGTAAATAGCAGGTGTGCTGGAGTCTGAGCAGCATTTCAACCACAGGAGATGGGGAGGAAAAATTTACCCTTGATGCTGATGAACACCCCCCTTTCCCACAAGCTGCTATTTGCAAAGAGAAATAAGCCCCCATTGCTGCCAATGGAGGCTTCCACACCATGTGGATATATTATCATAGCTGTCAACTTTCCCCCTTTTTTAAAGGGAAATTCCCTTATTCTGAATAGGATTCCTCGCAAGCACTTTTTCAGGGTGAGAGTGCAGCACCCACAATGGCCACCGTGATCTTGTGCGAAAAAATGGGACGTCCTGGTTTTTCCAGGGCACTTGGCAGGTATGATATGAAGAGTCTGCCAGCGACCCAACTCAACTAATATCCTGTTTGTGTTGGGATATTCCGTTCCACCTTAAGGAACAGGCAAAATTGTTGTGTGTCACGTGCCTGTTTACACTCCAGCACAGCTTGCTGGGAACTTCCGTTTGTGTGTAGCTTTTGCTTTTGCCGCTTTGCTTTGGACACGAAGGGGATCAGACATGTTTCCTTTTGTCCTGCTGTACGCTGAATAAACTGCTTGTAAATATGTTCACACAGCCGTCTCCTGCCACTTCTGTTTGCGCAGCACGCTACTCTGCTGAGTAGCGTGCCCTAGCTTCTAAAGCTCGGGTTGCAGATTCATGCTGCACCAAAGAATGGAGTTTGCTCGGCACACCGACCAGTGGGCTGGAGCCAGCTGGGGGCCTGCCAATTGCCCCTGTTTCCTTGGTTGCTTGCCTACAGTTGCACAGGTGTGTTTAAGAAACCTACATGCAGGACCTGGCCATAACAATGCTCTCCCCTCCTGCAGTTTCCAGAACAATAACTGTTATGTGCTAGTATTGTACTTTCGCTGAAGTTTTTAATGTAGCAAAGCATTCAAGAACCATGGCACCGCCATCCCTGAAGTCTAAAGTGGTGCAGTCTGTTCTACTTCTATAAAGAAGGGAGATTGCATTTCTTTATTTCATTTCCACCCCATTTTTACTCCAAGGAGTTGAAGGTAGCATACTGTAATGGTTATAAGGGGTTACTTGTGCGTAAGTTGCCGTCACTTTTGGCTAGATTGCCTGGCTAACCATGCCTTGGCTGACAGCCCTCACTCCGTGGCTGTTCAGTCACTTGCAGAATCCGTCAGTGGGCGTTTCTTGAACCTCTTCCAACATAAGAGCTTTTTGATGCCAACTCTCCTCCTACTCTCCCTGCGCAGAACTCTTCTATGTAAGGAAGGAGAAAGCAGAGGCGTGCCCGTGCTCTCTCCATTAGTCTCGGGTGAAGAGTCTTGGAGACCCCTCTCCAAATCCTCCATCTCCCTCCCTTCTCTACTGGTGTTACGCTGAATTCCTTCCCCCCTGCTGGTCCCCTCTCCTGCATCGCTTTGGAGCCTTGCCTCCACCTCTCGCTCTGATGTCAGTTCCCTGACACATACATGCTTCTCCTTTCCCGTTTAATCTCTGCAACAACCCTGTAAAATAGGTTAAGCTGTGAGACAGTGCCTGGCCCAAGGTTCATGGCTGGGTGGGGATTTGAACTCTTTTCTCCTTGGTCCTAGTCTGATGCTCTAACCACTACGCCACACAGCCTTTCCATGCTTCTCATCCCCAGGCAGGTCAGCATCAGCCAGCTGTCCCAAAGCGGAAGCAGCCAGAACCCCCGTAACTGTAATTCCCTCAGAAGAATCTGGAATATTTGCAAAAATGGTAAAAATGAATGCCATCATACAATGAGATTTTTGCAATTCTAAAATTTCCAAAGGGTTGACCTCCAATTGCAGTCTGTTTAATGAGCTCTTAGCACTGAGGGGATGAGCCCATCATTATCGGGAGTCAATGGAAAAAAATACTAAGGCCGTTACATGCTTTGGTTCCCTTTGATTGAAATTCTATGTAAAATTCATGTAAATTCATTGGTGCCTTGGGGAACAAGTTTTGAATTGTTCTGCGATTGCTGCCTTTCCAAACATCTGTCACTTCTGCATCGAGCCAAGGTATTTAAATGTCCCTGTTGCTGGAGTAATTCAGTGTTTTGCATCATATTTAAACAGTCCGGAGAGGTAGAGAGATTTTATTATCTTTGTTTTGCAGAGGAAGGCTCCAACACATGCAGGCAAGGATGCTTGAAGATGCAAGCTTGAATCTTCAGTACCAGGCTGGATTTCCTGTTGGACCACCCCAGGCAGATGCCTAAGGCAACAGTTCTCAGGGCATTATCTTTCTTTTTCTTCCCTCCAACAGCGTATGGATATTTCGGCTGCAATACAAGATGCACTTTCTTGGGATGATGCTCCATTGAGCTCAGTGTTAGCTCAGAGTAGACATGCATAGAATTCCACTCTCAGAGTTGTATTGCCAGAGTGGTGCATGCTCTAGTTATCTCCTGCTTGGACCACTGCAATGTGCTCTATGTGGGGCTACCTTTGAAGGTGACCTGGAAATTACAACTAATCCAGAATGTGGCAGCTAGACTGGTGACTAGGAGTAGTTGCGGAGACCATATAACACTGGTCCTGAAATACCTATATTGGCTCCCAGTACATTTCTGAGCACAATTCAAAGTGTTGGTGCTGAACTTTAAAGCCCTAAACGGCCTTGGCCCAGTATACCTGAAGGAGCGTCTCCACCCCCATCATTCTGCCCGGACGCTGAGGGCTCCGAGGGCCTTTTGGTGGTTCCCTCACTGCGAGAAGTGAGGTTGCAGGGAACCAGGCAGAGGGCCTTCTCAGTAGTGGCACCCACCCTGTGGAATGGCCTCCCATCAGATGTCAAGGAAATAAACAACTATCTGACTTTTATCTGAAGTTTTTAATGTTTAATGTTTTATTGTGTTTTTAATTTTCTGTTGAGAGAATATTCTGACTAGGGAAACCCAGCCAGATGGGAGGGGTATAAATAAATTATTATTATTATTATTATTATTATTATTATTATTATTATTATTATGGAGCAACAAATATAAAGTTTACCTTTGTACAGTGGACCAATTTCCACACACACTCACACAACCTTTTTCTATCCTCTCTTTCCAGACAAGCAAGAGACATTGCTAAGGGTTCAAGGCATAGCTGTCAACATTTCCCTTTTTTAAAGGGAAATTCCTTTATTCCAAATAGGATTCCTCGCAAGAAAAGGGAAAAGTTGACAGCTATGGTTCAAGGACACATTCTGATAGTGTAAAAAAACCCAACAACCTCAAGGTGGGTTTGATGCAAGGGCAATGAGGGGTTTGGATTCAGGAGTGTTTAGAGTTGCTACCTTTGGTCAGACAAAATAAAGAATAGGTCAGGCAAAATGTGGGACAGGTCAGGGGCATTGGTGCCAGAACTGAGTTCCTGTGAGTTCTGGCTGAAAAAAGCCCTGGGTTTACCTCCCTAGATGGTTAGACAGATAGACAGACAGACAGACAGACAGACAGACAGACAGACAGACAGGCAAGTCAATGGTTCATACTGTATGGCCATGAAAGTTTTGGGGATGAATCCACCTGCATTCTACTCTGAATACACCCATTGAAAATAATGGGCCTAAGTTAATCATATCCATCCATTTCAATGGGTCTCCTCTGAGGAACTTAAATTGGTTACAACCCACAATACAAATCAGGAACAGTCTTTTTAACATACGCATATGTCTTTCTGTCAAAGAAAAAGAGAAAAGGGCTCTGTGCCTTTAAACTAATGGGGAATAATGCATGAAAATGCCAGGATCTGTTCTGTAAAAATACACGTGGATGGTAAAATTGGGGGGTGGGGGCGGGAACCTGCCCTCAAGAAACATTACCTAACTGCTTTTGCAAATCAGTGACTTGAACAAGTAATGCCACTTTTTGACAATGCTGAAATGTCTGCAGAAAAAAGCAGGAAAGCTTTTGCACATCTCTGAAGAGACTTAAGTTGCCCTTGAGCTTCTCTTGTGCTATTTAGGTGAACGTGTGTTTGTTCTCAATGCAGGAGGAGTGCAGAAGAGGAAAGTTTAGAACTCAAGAGTTACATTACCACTCAGGAAGGCAAAGTCCCCCATGATATTGTTGAGGAGAAGCTAATAAAATGTGGACTGAACAAGTTATTACTGGGGCTAGTTGCCCATAGCGACAGGAAGGGTGTATTGAACATGTAGTTAGGATCACAGGCAGAGATTCTGCAGGATCAGGCCCATGGCCTATCTAGTCCTGCATCCTGTTCTCACAGGGGCCAACCGGATGCCTGTGGGAAGCCCTCAAGCAAGTCATGAATATAACATCACTCTTCCCACTTGTGATCCCAAGCAACTGCACACAAAGACATACTACCTACTACTTCCTCTGAGTTACTTTAAGCTAAAAAGAGAGAAACCCAAGGGTTTGTGGAGGTTAGTTTCCTCACAGAAAGCCATTGCTCCTATTTCTTTGCAATTGAGTGGGGACGTGGATGGCGCTGTGGTGTAAACCACCGAGCCTTGGGCTTGCCGATTGGAAGGTCGCGGTTCAAATCCCTGCAACGGGGGGAGCTCCCGTTTCTCGGTCCCAGCTCCTGCCAACCTAGCAGTTCGAAAGCACGTCAAAGTGCAAGTAAATACCTTCCTCTGGCGGGAAGGTAAACGGCATTTCTGTGTGCTGCTCTGGTTTTGCCAGAAGCAGCTTAGTCATGCTGTCCACATGACCCGGAAAAACTGTCTGTGGACAAATGTTGGCTCCCTCGGCCAGTAAAGTGAGATGAGTGCCACAACCCCAGAGTCGTTCGCGACTGGACTTAACTGTCAGGGGTCCTTTACTTTTACCTTTAATCCACTCTTGAGGGGCTCCTTTCATCTGCCTTGGCTCAAAAATTCATCCATCATTCAGCTAGGGGCAGGCGTGGGGATCATGTAGCCCTCCAGATCTTGCTGGATGACCACTGGCCATGCTGGTTGGGTCTGACAACTCCCCCAAAACAGGTTCCCCATCCCTGAACTAATGGTATGTTTGCAATTCTGCTCAAAGGATTGTGCAAGGAAGACTGTAAAAATAATGACAAACATAATAACAATTGGTAAAGGTAAAGGGACCCCTGACCATTAGGTCCAGTCGTGACCGACTCTGGGGTTGCAGTGCTCATCTCGCTTTATTGGCCGAGGGAGCCGGCGTACAGCTTCCGGGTCATGTGGCCAGCATGACTAAGCCACTTCTGGCGAACCAGAGCAGTGCACGGAAATGCTGTTTACCTTCCCGCCGGAGCAGTACCTATTTATCTACTTGCACTTTGACATGCTTTCGAACTGCTAGGTTGGCAGAAGCAGGGACCGAGCAACGGGAGCTCACCCCGTCACGGGGATTCGAACCGCCGACCTTCTGATCAGCAAGTCCTAGGTTCTGTGGTTTAACCCACAGCGCCACCCGCGTCCCTAACAATTGGTAGACCATCCTATAAATAACATCTAGTATTTCCTATTTCAATCCTTGGCTATTTCTGAATAAAGGGTAACGGTGAGTCCCTGAAAATGTTTTGCCTTCTTTGGCAGTTGTTATGTGGCCCACTTTTCCATCTCAGCTATAAATACACAGAGATGCAATTTATCCACACTAAAATAAACAAAATAAAACAGGTGCTTTCAGCTGCAAATAATTCCTGCTCCCGGCAACGTATTGCCCAGATAGAAAAATCAATACTGAGAAATGGACTCAGCAAAAACAAATTAACTGTGCTAGTGGCTTGGACTTGCTCCGCAAACTTTTGTTCTGATACGCTTTAAACTCTCTCAGGTACTTCACTTACAGTGAAGCAAAAGGGAAAAAGAGAGGAAACAATAGACAGAAGAGATTTGTTTAATAGCAGCTGGCTATCAATTCTCAATAAAAAAATAAAAGATGTTTCTCTGCTCCTAACGTCTCCAAAGCAGAATTGCATTTCGTCACTGGAGACATGACTTTCCATTTATCACTAGCATTATACTGAAGGAGACAGTTATTGCTGCTTATGCCTCTTGCCTCCTTTTTTCCTCCCATTCTTTGTTATAGACATTAAAACATCCCTGCGATCCTTGTAATGACATTCTCATTAGGATGCTTGAGAAATAGGGACTTGAAGAACTTGCCTGGAGACCAGGACACTATTTTGCTGGTAAATTGCTCACAGAGTCAAAGAGAGGCATTCAGCAGCGAGGGCTGTGTCTTGCTGTGCCTGGTGCGGTGAAGAAGTGTCTAGCAAACTTACTGAACTTGCAGATGGTGGGAAGAAGAGGATTTCTGGAATTGAAATTTCTAACCCCAAACCATCTCAGACTCAAGGGCTTTGCAAAGTGAAATTCCTAATGGTGTAAGAGCAACCACTGAGCAAGCTAGCTAGGAAATCTCATGGCAAGGGGTTGATAGAGAGAGGGCTACTGAGCCATTTTCAGGATTGGCTGGAATTTGAACCATGTGTGTGTTGGGGTGACTTGAGGTGAATCAGATGTGGATGCAAGCAAAAAGAGGAAGGGGCAGAGTTGTTTCCTAGGATCCAAAGTGCTTCACTCCAGAGGTGGCATTTTGTGACGCTTGATGTGACTTCCTGGCATTGCCTGTGTGACATCGCACGACATCCTGACACCATGTGTGTGATGTCCTGACATCACTCCACACCTGGCTCTAACAATGGGCTGTGCAGCAACTTTGTACTAATGTAACATTTTTATATGTACAGCTCCCCTCCCCCACCCCCTGTTCCTTATCATTCTGGCCCAAATTTTATTAAGAAACAAAAGCGGCATTAGAATCATATAAGATACAGTGGTACCTCAGGTTACAGACACTTCAGGTTACAGACACTTCAGGTTAGATACTCCGCTAACCCAGAAGTAGTACCTCGGGTTAAGAACTTTACCTCAGGATGAGAACATAAATCGTGTGGCGGTGGCGTGGTAGTAGCAGGAGACCCCATTAACTAAAGTGGTACCTCAGGTTAAGAACGGTTTCAGGTTAAGAACGGACCTCCGGAACAAATTAAGTTCTTAACCAGAGGTACCACTGTAACTGTGTTTTTGTAATCTTTTGTTTAAGTTGTCTGTTGTTGCATCATTTATTTATACCTGGCTTAGAGATATTTTTGTAACATATTGAGTGGTATAAAACTTAAATAACCAATCAAATAATCAGTCAGGTACTAGCAGTATTCTAACATCACAAATGAAATTTCAACAGCATTGCAGGCCTAATTTATTTATCAGCAATGAGCTTGTCATTGTTATCAGGGACTTGATCACTTCTAGGTTTTGTTTTGCCTTCTAAGCTGCGCTGTGCACACTTGAACATGTGAAACAATCAAAATGAAAATGCGGTCATTTGGCAGGGGCCCCCAGTCTCTGCACACACTCTGCAGCATCACTTTGCTAATTCTAGCCATGGCAAGAGAAATGCAAATGTGTATGTTATTTTAGCTCTTGCTAATTTGTGCAATTATTGTGGTCAGTGGTATTGATTCCTGCGTCGTGCACGAACAAATTAGACTGGACAAAAGCACTCAAAAAATCATTTTCTAATTATTATCTCCCTGTAAACAACTCGTCCATCATGAATAATCAAGTCTTTAACATGGATGTGCAAATATCCAATTGCTTGGCAGCCCCGGCTAAATTGAAATTTCCACATAGGCAACCATGAAACCCTTCAGAATGCTGAGGTTTCCAGCTATGTGAAGTAGACAGTAAGAAAATGCAGCTTTCCAAACACTTGGCTTAGGCAGAAATTAATTGGAAGCGGTAGACTACCAGGTACAGAAGTTGAAGGCTGGGGGTGGGGACATAGTACTCTTCAGAAATCTGAAAGGCTGTCACAGTGAAGAGAGGAAGGACGTCTCTGCTGCCCCAGAGGCCAGGACTAGATCTAATGGGATGAAGGTACAGGAAGGTGTATTTTCACTGAATAGCTGAAGAGATGTCTCAATGGTGAAAGAAAATGTGACACTGGAACCGATTGGTTGCCTTTTTCGGTTTCTCTTAATTTTTTCATTTTGCCAATCTCAAATTCATAGAATCGTAGAATTTTAGAACTGGAAGGGACAGCAAGGGTCATCTGGTCCAACCCCCTGCAATGCAGCAATCTCAGCTAGATCATACATGACAGATGGCCATCCAACCTCTGCTTAAAAACCTCCAAGGAAGGAGAGTCCAGCACCTCTCATGGGAGTCCATTCCAGTGTGGTGTAGTGGTTAAGAGCATTGGACTCGTAATCTGGTGAACCGGGTTCGCGTCTCTGCTCCTCCACATGCAGCTGCTGGGTGACCTTGGGCTAGTCACACTTCTTTGAAGTCTCTCAGCCCCACTCACCTCACAGAGTGTTTGTTGCGGGGGAGGAAGGGGAAAGGAGAATGTTAGCCGCTTTGAGACTCCTTCGGGTAGTGATAAGGTGGGATATCAAATCCAAACTCTTCTTCACTCTTGAACAGTACTAACTGTCAGAAAGTTCTTCCTGATGTTTAGTCAGAATCTCCTTACTTGTACAGTGGTGCCCCGCAAGACGAACGCCTCGCAAGACGGAAAACCCGCTAGACGAAAGGGTTTTCCGTTTTGGAGGCGCTTCGCAAAACAAATTTCCCTATGGGCTTGCTTCGCAAGACGAAAATGTCTTGCGAGTTCCTTTGGGGTTTTTTCCCTTTTCTCCCCCTTTTCCTAAGCCCTAAGCCGCTTATCAGCTGATCCGCTAAAAGCCGCTAAACCGCTAATAGCGCTAATCCGCTAAGCTGTCAATGGGCTTGCTTCGCAAGACGAACAAACCGCTATACGAAGAGCCTCACAGAACGGATTAATTTCGTCTTGCGAGGCACCACTGTAACTTGAAGTCGTAGGTTCTGGTCCTAGCCTCTGCAGTAGGAGAAAACAAGCTTGCTCTATTTTTCCACGTGACAGCCCTTATTTGAAGATGGCTATCCTATCTCCTCTCAGTCTCCTCTTTTCGGGGCTAAATATACCCAGTTCCTTAAATCGTTCCTCATAAGGCTTGGTTTCCAGGCCCTGAATCAGTATGGAAACATGAGCTAACTAAACGTTTTACAGCTAAGATACCCTGTTTTTGTCTTTTCATTTTCTCTTTTGGTCGTGCACCAAACCCAGAATAGCTTGAAACAATAAACAAGGGTAGCCTTCAGTCTCACCTCCACCAATTAAATTTACAATAGCTGATTAAAATTAGCCCCCACTAGTTGATCAGCTAAAACTTCATTTGATTAATCTATCAATGAAACTCATTAAAAGACACACATTCCTCAAAAATACATGCATATGTATCCAGAAGGGCTGTTGAATTTAATAGACTTTCAGGAGCCTCAGAAAAGACCATTTAGGAAATATGTATGAAAACGAAGCAGTAAAACTAATTTATCTCCAAAACATCAAAATCCTTCTCAGCAAACAGCCCACAAGGGCACGATAAAAAACAACATTAGAGAATCTTCAACGCGGTAAAGAATTAAGAGATTGGTCAAGAGCTCAATATAAAGTCCCCCATTGTCTGATCTGCAGATTACAAAGCCCCGCAGATATGGAAATATGCAAGAACACAAGAAATAGCTGAAGTTAAAGTGCTAATTCTGACAGACTAACTATTTAACATTAAATATTAAATAAATACAGATTTGAAAGGAGAGGAAGCTTCCACCATGATCTAATTTATGTCCTTTATCGCATCTGTGGCTTATACAAAATGCAAGGATGGAAATAAAGTCCAGCTAAGAGGACAGGGGGGAGGAAGTGGAGTTTATTAAGAAGTGTGGTGTGTGTACAATTGTATCTTAAATTCTATCAAATTAAAGCTCTGTGATAGCATGGATTAATCCACTGCAAATACCCAATGTTTCTTCAACAGTACCACGTAGCTCATCTTGCAAAGATATCAGTGTTGTTTTGGCTAGAGATGGGGAAGAAATCCAGTTTGGTTGGCATCGTAATGCCAATCTGATTCATTCACAATTCTCAATACAACACGCAAACTGAAACACAGCAATCCTTTGAAATTCCCACTTCTCTGAATCTTGCATTGCAGTTCTCCAACAACAACAACAACAACAACAAATGTCCACAACAATGTGTATATCAGGGAGAAATGTGTCCAAAACGCATGCAAAAATAGACAATATTAAGGAAAGTATGTATATTCAGAGAGCTGTTCAATGAAATGCTGATGAATATTCATGAGGACTTAAAACATGCAAATGTCTGGAAATGTGGCAAACTGAATTTAAGACAGCGGGCAATTAGAAAGCAACAGTAACTGAAATGGACAGAATTATCCATCCCAAGTTGCGAAGACGTTTGTTCATTGTGGTGTTAAAAATGGAACGATTTCATTCTTTTAACCTTCCCTGCTTCTTTTCTCAAAAAGGTACTTAGGAGAAGTACTTCAGCAGCAGCATTAAAAAAAGAAGTCAATAATTAATTAAATAAGTATAATCAAATCTCAATTACAAATGGACTCCTCGGTCAAGGACAGCAATGCATGTGGACGTATATCATCATTAAATTTATCCATTTCCTGAAAAACTGGCTATAACGCTTGCTCTCGTGCAGAGAGTGGTATTCAATTTGTTTATTTATGTGGTATTTTATTTATCTCCTTCCTTTATAGCCTGCCCTTCATCGATTAACAATCCCGGGATGAATCCCAACACAACAGAAACCTGACAATTCAAATCAAATTACGGAAATCTCTATAGCACAAAGTTTAAAACATCAATTGAAAACTCCTAAAACAATCAGCGTAATACAGCAGGGGGCACAATATTGTTCCATCCAGCTGCTAGAGGACATTCATCAGTGGGACATTTCAAGGCAAATCAACCTAATTCACACTTTTTGAAACAATACGAGAACCAAAGACAACCATCCTTCAAGATTTGCACTTCTCCAAATGTTGTAATGCCATTCCCCAGTCTAGCAGTGCATGCAAAAATTCATATAACCATGGGTAAAAGTGCACACGTTAATGAAAAATAACACATAAAAACGCATTCTATTAAGGGAAGTTGGTTTGCACATCCAATGTGCATATTAAACCAAGTTACACCGGGAAAAATACATTAGGAGTAATTTGCACTAATATGCTGATGAATTTTCAGGATGAATTTTCAAAAAAATATTTAAAAATGCAAAATACAGTGGTACCTCTGGTTGCGAATGGGATCTGCATTAATGGTACATACACAGCTACTATTACTAACAAGTGGTTGCTAGAAACCACAAGCAAGGAGAGTGCTCTTGTGTTCAGGTCCAGCTTGCAGGTTCTCCAAAGGTAACAACAGGATTTTGGACTAGATGGGCCATTGGTCTGAATCAGAAGACTCTTCCTATGTTCTTATGCTAGGGTTGCCATGTGTCCTCTTTTTGCAGGACACGTCCTCTTTTTCAGGGGTAAAATTTCTGTCCAGATGGATTTTTAAAATTTGCCAAAATGTCTTTGGCTATACTTTCTGGATGAGACATAGACACAACTGGTAGATGAAGACTTGCTTTCCTCTTCTCTTCTCCTGCCTCCCTCAGCAATATATCACAGCTTCTATAGCCTACGTATAGTAGGGGCACCGTATTTTTCGCCCCATAGGACGCACTGCCCCATAGGACGCACCTAGTTTTTTTTTGGGGGGGGAATAAAGAAAAAAAATTATTTCCCCCCCAGGCGCGGGGCTGGCGCGGGGGAAGCCCGAGCTTCCCCCGACCCCAACCCCGAGAACAGCCTGGTATCCGCAAGCCTAGGGAGCCCGGCGGGAAGTCGCGCCGGTCTCCCCAGGCTTGCGGAGAGCTGCGCGAAGCCCGGGCACGCTCTTCAACACGCCCCAGGCTTCAAAATGCAGGCAGCTCTGCACAACCCTCGGGAGACCAGCGCAACTTCCCGCCGGGCTCCCTAGCATTGTGCAGAGCTGCGTGAAGCCTGGGACTGCAGGCAGCTCTGCACAACCCTCCGGAGACCGGCGCGAAGTCACGCCGGTCTCCCGAGGGTTGCGCAGAGCTTCCTGAAGCCTGGAGAGCGAGAGGGGTCGGAGCGCACCGACCCCTCTCGCTCTCCAGGCTTCAGTGAAAGCCTGCATTCGCCCCATAGGACGCACACACATTTCCCCTTCATTTTTGGAGGGGAAAAAGTGCGTCCTATAGGGCAAAAAATATGGTATTTAAAATAAGAGTCATCATAGCATCCTCGTTTTTGCTTTTCAAAATATGGCAACCCTATCTTCTTATTATGATTATTAATTATGATTATGATTATGATTATGATTTGAATATATATACCACCCTATACCTGGAGGTCTCAGGGTGGTTCATATATCATTATCATTATTATTATTAATTGAATTTATATACTGCCCTACACCCGTGGGTCTCAGGGCAGTTCACTGAATAAAATTATGCTAATTAACAGACAATAAAGGTCAACTAGGAATAAAGATTGCAGTCAATTGTGAGGGTTCTACCTTCAAAATATGTGCCAAATAATGGGAAAGAAACAAACGAGGTTTAGCATCGTGTGAAAGAAAAACACACACTTGTATTTTGTTTCATTTTTTTGAATTTGTCGTTGGCAAGAAATCAGCCTTAGAGAGATTCAAGGATGCACGTTGTTCTGGGAAGCCTATGCTGTTCCTGAAGGTCCCCCAAGACACTTTGCTGCTTGGGGTGGAGAAATAAGGTTCCTGGCTGGCTGTTCTTTTGTTAGGCCTCTCTGCTCCACAGAACGGTTGTTAGATATCTCTTCACTGAAGCTTCCTGTTATGAGATGGGTCTCCTGGCACCTAAATATCTCCCCTGACTGTTTTGAAGGAGGCAGGCATGAGAGCCTGGGGAAAGCGACACAGTAACATACACAGTTGTTACTCCCAGCAAGAGGCCTATGTATTTTTCACCATCGAAGGCCACTAGCCTGTTAGAATTCCTGCTCCGTGATTACTGTCCTAGGGTTGTTGTCTATCACATGACGGGGTATGTTTTGACTCCACAGAGTGGGAAGTGATGGAGACAGGATGTTGGTGTTACTGCGTTCCGTGAAGTGGGACTATTGTCCTTTGTTCTTTTTCTCTTTGCTGTCTGATGCTAGAGAGAGAGACAGCCATGTTGCAGTGCTCTCTGTGTGTTTTATATGTAAATAAAGATTAGCCAAAATGCTGAGTTGCTGAGGTCTGTCACACATGATGCGCAAACTCTGCGGATCCCTAAGTGTGCCGGTGTCTGTTGGCATCGGTCACTGTGATGTTCATGCAGAAGAAAGCTTATGAAGCTCCTGAACGAAAGACCAGGAGGGAGAGAACATGCCAGTCGGGCATGTCTCTCTGCCAGGGTCCTACTCGATTGTAGGCTGAACTCCTGACATAGCCATGATGGCTGTGCTCTGCCTCCACAGCTGGAGGAAGTACTGTTTCTAAATACCAATTGCTGGAAACCACAGGAGGGGAGAGGGCTCTTGTACTCAGGTCTTACATAGGCATACGTTTCCCATAGGCCAGGGGCGTAGGAAGGGGGCGGGGGGTGGTCCGCCATGGGTGTCATCCTTGAGGGGGGTGACAAAATCCCTCCTGGGTGGATTGCCGCATCACCCAACCTGGGCGCCAATCGCCAAGCCAATTGCCCCCTTGGATGCCGATTGCCACGCCGATCGCCCCCAATGGGACCAATCACCGTACCAATTGCCCCCAATGGGCCTCAACTGCTGCAATGATCAGTGTGCCGATTGCCCTCCTGGGCGGCTCATCTCGCCCCCCCGGTGCACTGCATGTGTGCCGCTCTGGGTGCCCAAACAGCTAGCTCCGCCACTGCTATAGGCATCTGGTTGGCCACTGTAAGAACAGGATGCTGGTCTAGGTAGGCCATTGGCCTGATCCTGCAGGTTCTTATTTACAGGTTCCAAATTAAGATTTATTTCTTTAGAAATAAAAGCAGTGAAGTCTGTGGGTGGTATTCAACCAAGTCATAGAAAAAGATCAATTAAAATGGACGGACTTAACTTAAACCCAGGGACACGGTTGGTGCTGTGGGTTAAACCACAGAGCCTAGGATCAGAAGGTTGGCGGTTCTGTAAAAACGTAAAGACACTAGCAGGACTGGAATAATACCTTCAATGTAAAACAGTAGTGATATAAGAATAATGTGCACGATAAGAATGGGATAAATATACCAATTGCAGGGAGGGAGAGAAGTCAAGACTCAGCCGAGTCAAAGGGAACATATGGTAACAGTAAGGATTGTTGGGAAAAGTTCGAAAGCATGTCAAAGTGCAAGTAGATAAATAGGTATGGCTCCGGCGGGAAGGTAAACGGCATTTCCGTGCGCTGCTCTGGTTCGCCAGAAGTGGCTTAGTCATGCTGGCCACATGACCCGGAAGCTGTACGCCGGCTCCCTCGGCCAATAAAGCGAGATGAGCGCCGCAACCCCAGAGTCGGTCACGACTGGACCTAATGCTCAGGGGTCCCTTTACCTTTAATTTAAACCCATCGCTCAGAGGAGACCCATTGCAACCAATGGATGCCGATTACTTAAGCCAATGCATTTCAGTGGGTCTACCCTGGCATGCCGTGATGTTATATCCACGTAAGACCGATTGCGGGGAACAGTACAATATTAGTGAATTTCTTTCAGCTTCCTTTAGAATTCCCTCCAGCAGAAACCTCGTCAAATTCACCTGTATCTCCGCAGGAAAATTCTGCTAGCAGCTCTATACCTGCTCCGGGCACAAATTACAATGCCTGTCTTGGAGATTACATATCCAGAACCTTTTAGTATTCCAGCTGCCTTGCTGGACAAGATGCTTTACAGAGATTGAAGCAGACGAGTCCAATGGGAGACTAATGCAGTGGCTAATGCAATGTAGCTAGAAACACACTGAGCTGGTAATGAGAGAATAAATGTGAAAAATCAACAGAGCAGCGGAGGAATGAGAACCCTGCGCTGTCTTTCACCTGTTCGTGTACAAGGGTCGGCTTTATTTGTCAAATCAATGTTATTCTGTCGTGAATGGCACAACTCCTATTTACTTCAAGGGGAACATGGAGCAAACCAGCTGGGTGCCTACAAACAGCGGAGAGGCAGAGTTTAGTATTAATGTGCTTGTTTCGCACAAAGAGCACCTATCTTCCTGCATCAAGGCACAAACCTGATCTAACAAAAAAGCTACTGGGGGTGCCCTTTATTTTATGCTTAGAACTTCACTGAAATTGTATGTTGTGTATGCTATAGCTTAATTAACATCCAAACAACTCTGCTTTTTATAGGCAAGTGGAATCAGGTTGACTGGTGAACAAGCTTTTGGGTTCTTTAAAAAAGAAAAGAAAAGAAAAGAAAGGTTGATTTTATTGTGCAGTTAAATATAGAGGAAACCTAACCTATGAAAGTGTTGAATTTCTCCTATAAGTTGATTAAAATTCTGGATCCAGTTGATGAATTGCAACTAGACCATCTTAAATCTTTCTCTGGTATTTTGAAAGTTTTACGTTGACATTTGATGCATTTAGCCATATAGTCTACACATCCCATTATGAATGCAGGAAAGCATCAAAGAACTCTCTGTCTCCAGTCATACAGTTCAGTTTTAATTTCATTAAAGCAAATTGATTGTAAGCTAGTTTACATTTTAAGACAGCAGGGGCAGTAAATTTTATTCTAACTGATTGGAATATATGATCTAACAAAACCAAGGGAAGACCACCTGCTGTTGTGAACATATGAGTTATTAAGTCAACTTGCTATATCTCAACTGCCGTCCATAAAAGAATTTATGTTAAATATGCCCTGAATTTTAAAAGTCGAAATTAAAAGAAACAGTCCGTTGTGAGTTAGCTAATGTCTGCAGATGAAATGAAATCATGTAGTAGGTGAATTCTGCAAGCATTTATACGTGATATATTTCTGGGACTGTCCAGAAATGGATTACATTTATTTCCTAATACCCCACCACAGCTCTGAAAAACTAATGTCTGGATCACTCCGGAGTGCTACCCTTTGTTGCCGAATGAGAGGGGTAGTGGTAAAAGGTGCAAGAGCCTCATCATATCACCCCCTATTTTTCAGACGACTAAGTAAGAACTCCTGCTATATTTATGTATTTATTAAAACTATTTATGGCCTGCCTTTCAGGATACAAATCCTTCCAAGGTGGTGTTGAAGAAAAGCAAAATTATTTCCTTTATTTGAACTACTAGTTAATGCATGTGTTACTTTAAACTACCAGAGGGCCAACACTAACTGACTAAGTTAGCTGCACCCTTAAAAGATGAGCCATTTTTGTTTGTTGATCTCTCCAGACAAGATGTCTCGTACTTTCTCTATTTCATCTCCACTCACCCTATAAATAGTTCCTGCATTGATAAAGCCTTTGAACTCCAGGCACTGTCAGATATTAGCCCTATCTAATTCACCTTAGCTGCAATGTCTGCTAATATGTGGCTTAGAAGAAACACCAAAATACAGTGGTACCTCAGGATGCGAACGGGATCCGTTCCACAGCCCTGTTCGCACCCTGAAGCGAACGCAACCCACGACTGCATGTCTATGTGTGCGCAGGTTGCGATTCGCCGCTTCCACGCATGCGCATGACATCATTTTGACCGTCTGCGCATGTGCGAGTGGCGAAACCCGGAAGTAACACGCTCAGCCTGAAGCAACTTCAACCCGAGGCATGACTGTGCATTTCTAGAAGACCACAACAAATAATAAAAGCATAATAGGCCACCAGAATCCTTTCCCCCTGTGCAGTTGGTGGTATAATGGACCTAGGGGGTGAGGTAAGGGTCAAACTTGAGCAGACCCTGTAGTGGTCTTCACGTTCCTCCCCTCACTATCTGGATAATTTTTAAAATAAATGAATAAACCACATATTGCCACAGAATTGCCACCAAGAGAAGCAAAACTGACAGATCCATCCTTTCCTAGTGTTGATGTCAGGCTTCAGGGAATCTGATCCCTCCCACGGGGGCAGCCGTCTCTCTTAGCTAATGGCATTGCTCTGAGTAAAGTATCACCACCACCCCGTCTCTCCTATTATACATCATCCCTGTGTCAGCGGATCTGTGCTTTCTGCCTCTGAGCTTTCTGTTCTACTACTCTCAATGCTTGCCTGGTCCTGGAAGAGAGGTCGTGTTGGGAATGCTTTCTAAAGACACTGAGTCTGTCAGCTGTCTCTCCCCTAGTTCTTCTTCTTCCTGCTGCTCCTCTCCCAATATTTTCCAGCTTCTGACCTACTGCAAACCACTGTTGTTAATTTATACTGTCCTCTTCTTGGGAAGGTGCAGGAAGAGGGGGGCGGTCCCCACAATTCCTCCTCAGTCCAGTCCCTGACAGTTGACCAATAAACTATTCATTTCCCAAGTCTCCCTGAATGTCTTACCGGTATATCTGTCTTGTGCTGCAATTTGAATTTATACCTGCACTTGATATACAAATAGGGATTCAGGTCCAGAAATATCTCTCTCTCTCTCTCTCTCTCTCTCTCTCTCTCTGTGTGTGTGTGTGTGTGTGTGTGAAGTGAAGTCATCTCTTTTGCTGAATAAGGACATTTAGCTTCACATTCCAAAATGGCAGCTGCCAACAGATCTACCAGTGATAGACTTTGGTTCAGGTAAAATAGTTTTCCACAAAAAGTTAAAATTGTATGTATTATGCTGTAAGGACACTCTGTAAAATTATTTCACTTAAAAATATCTTTAAATTATTCAAATCAGTCTACAGACTTGACGTAAGTTATAAAAACACACATGTCATGTAAAGTGATCACAGGAATGATTAACCAGAGCTTGCATATCAATCAAAGCAGCCTATTTTAAAAACAACACCTCTTTGCATTTTAGCCCATTGGATAGAATGACTAATCTATTTATTCCATCAATACCAAAGACTTTGACATTAGAAATAACAGAATCTCAGTAAAACTAATTAACAGAAATCTTTGCCACTTGGCATAATAATACTTCCTGAATCTAAAGTTTGACTTGCAATTTCACTTAATTATTGCACCAAAAAGACATAGTTGTCTGTTCACGTGCTCCAGGGTTTACCCCCAAGTATTAAAGCAATACTTTGAATGCATAAAAAAGGCTCAGATCCAAATTTAAATATTGGCACCATTGCAATTAAATTTATCATCACCATGACCAATAGACCTGAAATAAACCGTATTTTACACCAAAATCTTAAATGCAAAACAAGTCTAAGGTAGTCACAGCAGCTCAGTTATACACATAATAACAAATAACTTCAGGTGAGCCCCTGCCTTAGAAATAATCCTTCCAGCTTCAGGTTGTTGTCTTTTTATTCTCACGGCCACAGACAGAAGACACTCAGTGGATTTGTAACTGGCTGACTGACCGAACCCAAAGGGTGCTCATCAATGGTTCCTCTTCATCCTGGAGAAGAGTGACTAGTGGGGTGCCACAGGGTTCTGTCTTGGGCCCGGTCTTATTCAACATCTTTATCAACGACTTGGATGATGGACTCAAGGGCATCCTGATCAAATTTGCAGATGACACCAAACTGGGAGGGGTGGCTAACACCCCAGAGGACAGGATCACACTTCAAAATGACCTCGACAGATTAGAGAACTGGGCCAAAACAAACAAGATGAATTTTAACAGGGAGAAATGTAAAGTATTGCACTTGGGCAAAAAAAATGAGAGGCACAAATACAAGATGGGTGACACCTGGCTTGAGAGCAGTACATGTGAAAAGGATCTAAGAGTCTTGGTTGACCACAAACTTGACATGAGCCAACAGTGTGACGCGGCAGCTAAAAAAGCCAATGCAATTCTGGGCTGCATCAATAGGAGTATAGCATCTAGATCAAGGGAAGTAATAGTGCCACTGTATTCTGCTCTGGTCAGACCTCACCTGGAGTACTGTGTCCAGTTCTGGGCACCACAGTTCAAGGAGGACACTGACAAACTGGAACGTGTCCAGAGGAGGGCAACCAAAATGGTCAAAGGCCTGGAAACGATGCCTTATGAGGAACAGCTAAGGGAGCTGGGCATGTTTAGCCTGGAGAAGAGGAGGTTAAGGGATGATATGATAGCCATGTTCAAATATATAAAAGGATGTCACATAGAGGAGGGAGAAAGGTTGTTTTCTGCTGCTCCAGAGAAGCGGACACGGAGCAATGGTTCCAAACTACAAGAAAGAAGATTCCACCTAAACATTAGGAAGAACTTCCTGACAGTAAGAGCTGTTCGACAGTGGAATTTGCTGCCAAGGAGTGTGGTGGAGTCTCCTTCTTTGGAGGTCTTTAAGCAGAGGCTTGACAACCATATGTCAGGAGTGCTCTGATGGTGTTTCCTGCTTGGCAGGGGGTTGGACTCGATGGCCCTTGTGGTCTCTTCCAACTCTATGATTCTATGATTCTATGATTCTAAGTACCTTGGAAGTCAAACGGAATCTGTTCCGGAAGTCCATTCAACTTCAAAAATGTTCGGAAACCAAATCACGGCTTCTGATTGGCTACAGGAAGCTCCTGCAGCCAATCAGAAGCTGCGGAAGCCACGGATGTTTGGCTTCCAAAAAATAGCTCAGGTTAACCTGAGGTACCACTTTAGCTAATAGGGCCTCCCGCTGCTGCCGCACGATTTCTGTTCTCACCCTGAAGCAAAGTTCTTAACCTGAGGTACTATTTCTGGGTTAGTGGAGTCTGTAACCTGAAGCGTCTGTAACCTGAAGCGTCTGTAACCTGAAGCATCTGTAATCCGAGGTACCACTGTAGTACAAATGTTCACCATCATCATCAATACCCCCCCCCCCTTGTTCCTGATATAAATCTCCACTCACTCCTTCTTCCCTGGTGAGAGGAAAACACATTTTGTGGGTCACTTCAGGTGGCAAAATGTCTTGGCTCAGCCCTGATAGGCAGACAGCTTTTGCCTCAGCATCTCCATATCTGTATAGGAAGTCCTTGCCTCAGAATTACTCTCTGAGGTGTCTGAGGATGGAGGCATGATGGCTAATATCAACAGTTTTTAAGAGCAGTAAATTTGGGGTGCTGGTGTTAGCACCTCTGCCCATTTTTGCACTTTCAGGGACCAGGTTTAAAGGGCCACCTTATCATTGCATCTAATGAATTACAGACCATTTAGTATTTATTAAAAAATATGTATAATGAATACCACTGTATTTCAATGATACAGATCATATGGCTCCCAGGGCAGAAAAAGAATGCTGATCAATGGCTGTTGGCTAGGTTTTGAGAAAAGAGTATTCTGATTATATCCTTAGGCATTCGCACACACTTATTTAACTGAACTGTGCCATAGATATCTAAATAATAAAAAATAAATAAATATTGGTGACTTTTAAAGTAGATCACAAATTCATTGTTATGCCTCTATTTTTTATTTTGATACCACAAAATTTCCATTAATAGCATGCTGGGAGAACTAGGAATAGTTTTTATTTTATTTTTTTGTAATTTTACAGTTTCTCATTTCTTAACCATCAGGCAAGCACCGTGAGTGCCATGATTAATTCTGTGTCTTTAGTAAAGCTTATCTCCCTAGAGACAGGGCGATAAATTATTTACAGTGCTATATATTTTGCACAGATGAGTAATATTTCTATTTGATATCTCTAAATACTAGCAGGGATTGAACAGCTTCTGGAAACCAGATGCTGAAGTTGCTCTCGTCCTAAAGTGGGGACTGCTCTCTGAAAATCAGCTGTTTTGTTAGGGGGTTCAACATGACAGACCCTCCAAATAACAATTTGGAACCTCGGATACTCTCCTGTCACCAAGAGTTCTTAGTTTTCAGACTGCTGATTGGCACTTCCTGGGTTGTTTTGGGGATCAAACACATTAAATGGCATGCAGTCAAACAAACTGTAAAATTCTGCTCTTACTGAAGCTTTGAACTGGGCACCTGAGCACTTGCAAACTGGTCAGAGTTGGGCAACCCTAGGCAGGCAGCAGGTAGGGATAGTGAAATCTGCCTGTCTATGCAACTGGCAACCAAAATTGTTAAGTTGTGGGTGAACTTATCAGACGACACAGCGATTCTTCAAACAGCTCTTGTTTATTCACAGGCCAGAACAGAACTGAACTGAAGGGTTCAGCCAGCCTGCTTATATAGAGCTCCTGTACAACGTAACTGTAACAACTTCCTGAAACTATCCAATCACTGAACGTCACTTTCGATCCCTTATTTGCGTATGTGGACCTGAGTGAAAACTATCTACAGTATCCCCCTGCTGGCCCAGGGTGAGAACTTCAGTACATAACAAAAATGATCAAGGGGGATGGAGCGAGTCCCTTCTGAAGGAAGTTTCCAGCGTTTGGGACATCTTGGTTTAGAGAAAAGGCAAGCGAGAGGTGACATAATAGAAGTTTATAAAAGTATGCGGGGCACGGAGACAGAAAAGTTTTTCCTCTCTCCCTCTCATAACGCTAGAACTTCACATCCTCCAACATGTTGAGTCCCAAAACTGGGATGGACGTCTTCCCTTCTGTGCTCCCACGCAAGTCATGTGACCTGTACAAAATCACGGGGCCCCAAAGACATGCTTTTTGGTGGGGGCTGTGCTCTAACACAAAAGCACGGTGCCCCAAAACACACATTTTGGGCCTCGCGTGAGATAGCAGGTCCGAATAAGCGCTTTTTGAGGGGATGAGATCACAGCACAAAATGGCGGCGCCCAAAATGGTCACTGTGCCCTCATGTGGGGGGAAAACAAGGATGTCCTGGTTTTACTGTGACACTTGCAGGGTATGGAATTTTTGGACACCCAATAAAGAATGTTAGAAGATTCGGGACAGATAACCATGCAACATGGTTAAATTATGGAACTTGCTTCCACAAGAGGTGGTGATGCTCAGGGCCGGATTTAGGTTTGATGGGGCCCTAAGCTACTGAAGGTAATGGGGCCCTTTATATGTCCAGCAGTCCTTTGTCAACAACAAATTGTCACTGTTTTTGTGTTGAGTATATGCTATATATGGTAATTTGAATATATGCTATATGGTAATTTATGGACCTAATAGCTATCTAAAGCCATTTGCACATAACAAAACACTGTTGCTGTATGTAGGTTTTATTTCATTTGTTTTTTATCTTATATTTTGGAAATGTACATCCAGCGTTTTTTTCCTTTAAATTTTTTTTTGGGGGGCCAACATCTTCTGATGTTCTTCTGACCATTGGAAGGAGCACTCCAAAGGCAGGGAGCTTCATCACACAAAGACCAAGACCTCAATTTCACTGCCTTTGAATGGGGAAAGGAAACTTGAGAAAGTTTCTTTCTACCAGCTTTAGTAATATTGTATATCTGACGGCAGCTTGGTATTGACCGTGATTTTCCCTCCTCCTACAGTGGAAGATTAGCTGGCACATTAAATACGTTGACTTTAGAAATGTCAAAAAAGACAGTAATTTGAATGTACCACAGAGCAATTAATGAGCTGACTTGGGCAAAAGAAAATATTTTGAATGTGAAGAAAATTGAGGCTTAATAAGATCTTAGCAATGACTCTTCAAGCAGGTAAGGAAATTAGACCATCTTCCAATTACAGTTCTTGAATCTCCAGCAAAAGTAGAATTTCATTTTTATTTAATCATAACTAATATAGCATTTTGCCCTTTCTGGAATTTTTTGATTATCTAGCACAAATATAAAATGTAAATAGCCAAAGACTAAGCAGCTGTTCCATGAAAAAAGAATAATGGCAATGTCTTATAGCTTTTTGTGTCTGTGCAGAATGGATTTTAAATTAGATTTATTTATTTATTTATTACTGATCTTCATCTAAATTTGGAGGGCCAAATTCATTACCCAGCTGTTCTTGAAATCTGATTTGGGAACAGCTTCTGCTCACAGTGGCCTTAACATGCATGTAACATTCAACAGGTATGCAGTCTGTGAGCCTATGTGCACAGTAGTTGAGTCGTACAAATCAGTACACCCCTTCACACAACCACTTGTGCATGTGCAAATAGCAGCTTGTAGATCGGTGTGATGTGTGAAGAAGCCTTACGTATGGGTTTTAGGAGGGGTAATGGATGTGCTTTTCTGGTTGTCTCTCTAAAGCCAGCATTGGAACAGGGCACAAAACCACAGATCTTTCTACTCCGGTTGAAAACTGCAAATTAAAAATAAATCCTGGTGGGCTGTTTTAATGGGGGGACGGGGGGCATTTACACAATTGTGCAGTTTTGCATGTGTGTGTGTCAGTGGCGTAGCATGGGGGTGCAGGGGGAGCCGGCTGCACTGGGCGCAACATCTGGGGGTTAGGGTTAGGGGGCGCAAATCCATGGGTTAGGGGGCGCAAATTACTTGCCTTGCCCCGGGTGCTGACAACCCACGCTACGCCACTGGTGTGTGTTTGTGTGTGCGCGTGCACACACACACACACACACACACACACAAATTATTTCCAGGGCATTGGTGTGAGGATGGACTAGTTCGAACCAATGAATGAGTAAAGAAAAGTTATTTTAGGGGGCAATCCTATGGCAAGGTCTACAAGGATGGGGAGCTTATGGTGTAGGACAGGCACGTCCGACTCCCAAGAGACTGCGATCTACTATCAGTATATATATATAAAAAAACTGGCAGTGATCTATCCATTGTCACAGGAGAGAGGAGGAGAATGCTTTTTTAGGGGGGAGCGCCCAGAGTTGTTGAGCTTTCGGGAGTGGGGAATGACAAAAAACGCTCAGCAGAAAACCCAGCACTGACAATCACATGCAGCGCTAAATAATAATAATAATAATAATAATAATAATAATAATAATAATAATAAATTATTTATACCCCTCCCATCTGGCTGGGTTTCCCCAGCCACTCTGGGCGGCTTCCAACCAAATATTAAAAACAATACAGCGTCAGACATTAAAAACTTCCCTAAACGGGGCTGCCTTCAGGTGTCTTCTAAAAATTGTGTAGCTCTTTATCTCCTTGACATCTGACAGGAGGGCGTTCCACAGGGCAGGTGCCACTACCAAGAAGGCCCTCTGCCTGGTTCTCTGTAACCTCACTTCTCGCAGTGAGGGAACTGCCAGAAGGCCCTCAGCACTGGACCTCAGCAAACATTACTTCTGTTTGCTGCCTTGCCCAGCTTTCACTGCTGCTGCGGTGCCAGAGAAGGGACTTAGCGCTGGGGGCAGGGGGCGGCGACATTCCTAGCCCACGATCAAACAGGATCCTGCTATCTACCATGATCACCCAGGTGATCTACCTGTCGATCGCGGTCGACCGGTTGGACATGTCTGATGTAGTGAATCTGCAGCTCAGTTGGGTGCTTCCATCTCAGCATGAAGTTCACAGCCTTTGCTCAGTCAAAGATGTTCCAGGGCAATTTGTTCATTTCAGCACAGCCAGGGCTCAGCCTGGCTGAAGGACATTCCTGGGGTGAGGTGAGGGTGGCACCAGAGAGGAGAGACGTGGGCTGTGCAGTTCAGTCAGGCAACCTGATCGCTATTTGAAAGGTTTGTTTTCCCTCTGCCAGACTTAGGCGGAAGCATCTGCTGAACAGAGTTTGGATCTGGGACTCAGCTATACAGCTGCAAATACAGGGGTACCTCAGGTTAAGTACTTAATTTGTTCCGGAGGTCCGTTCTTAACCTGAAACTGTTCTTATCCTGAAGCACCACTTTAGCTAATGGGGCCTCCTGCTGCTGCCGCGCCAACAGAGCACAATTTCTGTTCTCATCCTGAAGCAAAGTTCTTAGCCTGAGGTACTATTTCTGGGTTAGCGGAGTCTGTAACCTGAAGTGTATGTAACCTGAAGCGTATGTAACCCGAGGTACCACTGTAAAAAGTTTTTAGTGTGTTTTTATTGCAATATACAATGTGACAATGGATGGTGGTGGTGAGTCCTATGAAAAATTCAATGTATTTTTAAAAACGCTTTTTCAAAAAGCATTTTCAGAACTTTTTTTATACATGTGTAGATTCTACCTGGGTGTAACTTTGTGCTAGCTTAATTTACACCAGCTTGCTTTATGCCAGCTTCTTCTGCATTGGATTGCTCCCTGAGTGTGTAGGAGGTAAAGGGCAGAAAAAGGAGCTTGAATCGTCTGTCACCAGGCATGAAAAATCATCAAAGTATTCTGAAACCGTTTAATCTTGGTTAAATCAATTTTATTTTGGAGCTAAATAAACGCACCTCCATAAAAAATGATGGTCCCGACATTATTAGTTCCCCAGGGCACTCCAGTAACCAAGTTCAGTAAAACTGAACGGAGGCAGAATCTTGCATGCATTACTAATCCCAACTCACTTAGAGCTGCTACTTTGTTCTGTGATGTGCAAAGTGGCCTGTTCTTTGATGTGGTGTGGTCTCGACTCCTCTATGCACCACACTGGAGACATCTAAAGGACTAGATTTGGCCTCTGGGCTTTATATTTGCCACCCCTGGTCCAAATCTTCATAATTCTGCCAATAGGTCTACTGCTGAATTCTAATTTTATTCACACAAACATGACCTTCATTGTACGAAGATAATTGGTACCATGATTTAAGACAGCAAGTCTATTATTTGGATTCTGAACTGTCTTTTTTTGACTGCTTAATGCAACAGGGATTTATTACCGTGACAGAGCAAACCAGATTTATGAAAGCAACAATTTCCTTTTCCTGTGTTCTTTCTATCCCTTTCTTTCTTGATATGGATATAATTTAATCTTATCATACTTTTTTATCTTTCCATTAAGTCGGAGATTTAAAGATGTAGCCCCACCAACCCCAGGAGTCAAGAAGAGGTTTTTCCATCTTCTTCTGTCTGAGACAACTTTTATGAGTTGCTGCTTTGTCTTAAATCTCTCTCTGTTGTGACAGTGGAGTGTTCTCTGCATTTGTCTTTGTGAAATTATATTTCTTGGCTAATCAGAGTTCTTGGGAAGGGGGAAATACTTTACATCTCTGAAATCAGCATGCAGAGGCAGACGTTGCTTTTGGATATTTGAAAAACAGCCTTCTCCAACCTAGTGTCCGCTAGATGTTTTTGGACTGCACCTCCCATCATCCCTCAGCATTGCCCATGGTAGCAGGGGCTGATGGGAAATGTAGTCCATCTTTGACAGTGCTGGGTTAAAGATGGCTTCTGATGCACACACTGCTGTGTTAATTCCAGTGGGAGTAAAAGTTCTATGGATGTCTTCCATCGCATGTGCTGATGTGCTTGCCATGGAATTATACTGAATATTGATCCAGAGTAGATTCCACATTGCAGGATTCCCAAGAAAACAGACCAGAGTCAATTATATTTCATCCAGCAGAGCTTTACTGTTGTTGTGCTCATGTTCTTCTTGTGAGGTTGAGACATCTGGCTGGCCACTGTGAGAACATGATGTTGGACTAGGGACACAGCTACATTAGTAAAAAAAAACCACCAGCGTTTTGAATTCATTATAAACATGCAACACCAGATGGCGCTGGAGAGCAAAAAAAATTCTTAACGGTTTTCCATAGTGTTTTTTTCTTTTGTTATAAGGGGTTAATTTCTGGTTGTTTATAGTAGTTTTTTCCCTGTGTGTAGATCCACCCTAGGTGTACCTTTGGCTAGAAGCATCATGATCCTTCTACTGTTCGTATGCTTGATGCATTGTAAATAATGATCTCTGTCCTCAGTGGGGATCACTTCCTAGAAAATGTTTTTCGGATTGCAGCTTTAGTCCCTGGGAGTTGATCTTTTGTGCTTTCCGAAGGGTTTCCAGTTGCTTCTGTTTAACTTGATTCTCTGACAGTGACATGATTGCAGAGGCTTTTGACTGCTTGTTTTGCATCTGCTCTTGCTAACATTCACTGGCTGGCCAAGATCTTTCCCTTAGATTACAGACAGAGTATATATATATATTTTCCAGGATTGCAGGTAGTATGATAGAAATGTATTGTTCCCTGTGGTGCATATACTCATTTGTTCTGTCCCACTGTCATCTCAGATCAAACTGATCCGACAGTCTTTTGAAGCGCTACACATAAACCTATGAATAAAGATAAAAATCTGGGTACACCACAGAGAACGAGAGCTCTTTCGCAAGACTCGCAATTGTCTTTTGATAGTCTATTTTCATCGTAGGGGGGCTTTTGTGCCCCTCTGGCAGTGATCCACTGGGTTGGAGCAATATCTCTGATACGAAGGGCCTGTTTGATCAAGCCAATGACATATCTAGTCCAGCATCCTGTTCTCACAGTAGCCAATCAGATGCCTGGGGAAATCCTGCAAACTACAGATGCGTGCAGCAGCATCCTACCCACCTGTGATTCCCAAAAACAGGTATTTAGAGGCATGCTGCCTCTGACAGTGGAGGTGGAACATAGCCATTGTGCCTAGTAACCACTGATAGCTTTCTTTTGTTTCTCAATTTGACAGTTTGACATATATATTTTTTTAATGTAATGTGGTATTTTATGCATTGTGACTCGCAGTTATTTTCACTGATCATAGTTCAGTAATTATTTGTTGTCATTGTTAAGTGTGAATTTCTGCTTAATTATTATTTGCTGGTGTTTTGAGAGTTAATTTTATTGTGTTCTAATAAATTATTGACTATTACTTTATTTGACATAAAGTCATTCTGTTTTAAAGTTATGTTTTATCATGACTTTTTGTTTTGGATTAGGTTTATACTATGGTGTGTGTTCTTTGTTGTGTATTTTGCTGCAGTAAAACCGCCTTGCATATAGTATTATAGAAAGCCGGTGTACAAACTAAAAGTGAAATGAAATGAAAATATCCTCCGTGATTTTGCCTAATCCTTTTTTAAAGCCGTCCAGGTGAGCAGTGAGTTCCATAGTTTAACTGCATGCTGTGTGAAGAAGTAATTTCTTTTGCCTGTCCTGAATATTCCAACGTTCAGCGTCATTGGATGACCATGGACTCTGTTGTTACAAGAGAGGGAGAAAAGCTTCTCTAGTCTCTTCCTCCATGTCATGCCATGCCACTTGTCTTTTCTCTAAAGTCTGAAGTGGTGTGGCTCTTCCTCAAGTGTCCTTATTTTCCAGGAACAATCCCGGATTTACAGAATCTGCCCCAGTTTCTGATTTGATCCAGGAAAGTCCCACGTTTCCTTAGGACGTCCCTATTTTGATTTGAGAAATGGTGGAGGGTATGGAGTTATCCAACCCCCCGCCGTCTGAAGGCAGCCCTGTATAGGGAAGGTTCTTTAAAAATGTTTAATGTTTTTATTATGTTTTTTATAAATGTTGGAATGTGTCCAGAGTGGCTGGGGCAACCCAGTCAGTTGGGCAGGGTATAAATACAGTGGTACCTCTGGTTGCGAATGGGATCTGTTCCAGTGCCCCGTTCACAACCTGAGCAGAATGCAACCCACGTCTGCGCGTGCGCGGGTCACGATTCACCGCTTCTGCACATGCGCGTGACGTCATTTTGAGCATCTGCACATGCACGAGTGGCGAAACCTGGAAGTAACCATTTATGGTACAGTGGTACCTCGGGTTAAGTACTTAATTCGTTCCGGAGGTCCGTTCTTAACCTGAAACTGTTCTTAACCTGAAGCACCACTTTAGCTAATGGGGCCTCCAGCTGCTGCCGCACCGCCGGAGCATGATTTCTGTTCTCATCCTGAAGCAAAGTTCTTAACCCGAGGTACTATTTCTGGGTTAGTGGAGTCTGTAACCTGAAGCGTATGTAACCTGAAGCATATGTAACGCGAGGTACCACTGTACTTCCAGGTCGCAGAGGAATACAACCTGAAAATGCTCAACCTGAAGCAAACGCAACACGAGGGATGACTGTAATAAAATTCATTTCTCCCCATTTTCATCGGAGAAATGGGGTATGGGGGAGTTCAGTGCCCCTCCCCCCGGTTCACTGAATCACATGTTTTCCTCCATGCAGACATGGAGGAGAGGAAGATCTTATTGATACGATCACAATGGCACAGTGTATAGGGTTGCAAAGGCACATATGAGAGTAAGTCGATGCAATCAAGAATCTATGAAGTCTACTCTTTTAAAGGGAGGCGTTCTCTGAGATACAGGCAGCTGTGCACTGTTCAGGATTATCAGGCCTTTTCACACTGCTGTGTTTAATGGGGGGAAAGCTACCCATCACAACACTCTGCTGAGCAACACAGTTACTAGACACAGTATTTTAAGGAGCAAAGTGAGAGCCCAGCCTCCCACAGCACTAGCTCTGAAGAATAGAAGCATACTTATCCAGACAGAGCAGTAAACTAACGTTCTCCACTTTATTTACCTCTGTGGATCTCAGAACGGTGCCTGGTTAGATCAAACATAGCTTAATCAAGGAAATGTGCCATAGAATCATCCAGTTAAAGGCCATGCGAGGGCTTTCTTTCTTTTACCTGTTTATGTCTCAAGTACAGCATCTCCGATAAATGTAGGTTTAATCTTCTAGTTCTACTAAACCAGGGATGGGCAACTTCTCTCTCTCCCCCTCCCCACCCCAGCCTTTGAGATGCAGTTGGACTCCACTGGGTTGCTCACTGGGCCTGGTAAGATGGAAGGTATGGAGGCCAACAGCAGGGGGAGCCAGAGCCCCATACAGGCAGAGACAACTACTTCTAGGTTCCCCCTCTTGCCTCTCCCTATTGAGTTCCACCGGGATTGAGGAGAAGATGACAGCCAATGCCACCTCGAGGCTGGTTGTAAATAAGACGGCAGGCAGGTGAGGACTGTCTGAAGGCAGGCTGAGGTTCATGGTGCAATGTGCCATTCCCTCTAATGGACCAGCCCCCACTTGCTTTGTTGCTATATAGAGCCTTGTTCTCAAGGTAACTCTTTTACCTTTGGTGGGGGGTGACAGGTTAGCAAGGGGTGCAGGGAAGTGTTTTTGAGCATTCAACTGCAATGCTCAAAGAGCTTCCTGCACATCGTGGAGACAGTGGATAGACAAAAGTTTTTCTTCCTCTCTCTCACTAGAACCCATGGACATCCTATGAAGGAAAGAGGATGAAAACAGATACCCCATTCCAGAAGTCCCACCCCACACTTTGTCATATAATGGCTTAAATCAGCTTGGCTCTGTAAACTAGGCCAAGCTGTGACGTCTTAAGTTCCTTCAACCAGGAATGGCCATAGAAAGATGAAGACATTTTTCAGGGCAGACATACATTATTCTCCTCTGCAGCACTTAGGAAAATGAGACCCAGAGATCCTTGGGAAAGGACCAGAGGACTGTTTTTAGCAGCAGGCTACAGAGTCGAAGGGGTCAGGCTTTATGAATTAAAGCAATGACACCTCAGTGCTACCCCTGAGCTTGAATGCTATCATTTCGTGGTCTGCGCTGAGATGAAAATGGCCTCGCCTATGGTGAGTTTCAGCTGCACTTCCTCCAGATAAATCCTGGCAGCGTTCAGTACAGATTCCAGTTGACACTTCAGCTCCTTTTGGAAGCTGCTCTAAAAACTCAGCTAAGAAAAGGAAGGGCAGCATTGCAAGAAGCTGGGACTGCGGTTCTAAATGTATCACTCTTCTTTTTATCTAGCTCACCACTGGCTTCCTTTATCTTTCTGTATTAAGTGTAAGCTCCTTTATCAATACAAGACTCTCTCTGTGGTCTTGCTTCACCTCTTCTCATTGCTTTCTCTATATTCGCCCCCTCTTAATCTTCATCCCGCTAATACTACTAACCTGTCTAGGGAAAACTCCTTAGGGAGCAATCCTGTACACAGAAGAAGCTGGCACAAAGCAAGCAGGCGTAATTTAAGCTGGTGTAGTTACGCCAGAGCCAAACTCCATTCGGCAGCATGGCTACTGCAGACTGAGCTGATCTAAGCCTGAAAGAGGGAAAGCAGGCCTTTACAATTGTGTTTGAGATACACCATCCTTTTCATTGGGTTAACCTAATGTCAATAGAAAAGGAGTACCAGAGAAGGGACGCGGGTGGCGCTGTGCGTTAAACCACAGAGCCTAGGACTTGCCGATCAGAAGGTTGGCGGTTCGAATCCCCGCAACGGGGTGAGCACCCGTTGCTCGGTCCCTGCTCCTGCCAACCTAGCAGTTCAAAGCACCTCAAAGTGCAAGTAGATAAATAGGTACCGCTCTGGTGGGAAGGTAAACGGTGTTTCCGTGCGCTGCTCTGGTTCGCCAGAAGCGGCTTAGTCATGCTGGCCACATGACCCGGAAGCTGTACGCTTGCTCTCTCTGCCAATAAAGCGAGATGAGCGCCACAACCCCAGAGTCGGTCCCGACTGGACCTAATGGTCGGGGTCCCTTTGCCTGTACCTTTTACCAGAGGGTAGGTTGTGCCACGCTGAAAGATTGCCTCTTTTGGTACAAGGCCCCCAGTATATTTAGGAGAAAATGGCCCTTCCTTTGTCATCACTGAGATCTTGGAGCAGTCACAGATCAGTATAGCCATCCGAGGGTTTGCCAAAACATTGAACACTTTTTAAAGGCACATGCCTGAATTGTTCAGTTGGCTAGCACATGGTGCTGATGACGCCAAGGTTGCAGGTTTGATCCCTGTATGGGACAACGGCGTATTCCTGCATTGCAGGGGGCTGAATGAGATGATCTTCTATGATTCTGTGATGGCTTGAGGGAGCTTTCCTATCAGGCCTACCTACCCAATGACAGGTGGCCTCATTTCATGAGTGCATTACCCACTGAACTGGGCAGTGTGTGTGTGTAGAAATTTACATAAACTGCATATGCTGGACACAAGAAAAGTGGACAGAAGGAGCAGCAAAAGGCAAAGAAACTGACTCTTGCCTGTTGTGGGAGGCATGCATATTGGATGGGGTTTGGTTAATGACTTTTTGATCCTTTAGGCAACAAATTTCTGCGCTGGCAGGGAACTGCTAAGGATCTGAATACTGCATGTTGGGCAGGTTTTGGGAGGCAATCAGAGGTTCTCCTGTCAGTTGCGCTCCAAGCCTCCAACTTGCCAGATGGAGGGGAAGGGATTTAATAAGAGAGACGGAAATTCTTTTTCCCATCAGCAGCTGTAGGTCAGAATAGCAGGCAGGGTGCTGAAACTTGTGTTAGTTCTACACGTGTTCATCTCTTAAGGGCAATTTTTGTATTGCTGTATAAGTGGCTTGACCGGCTGTTCAGAGGCGGCCTGCTGTTTCCGATTTACAGCATCCAACTCGGGGGGCCCAGAGCAGATGTCTGTACATGAAGATCCTTGGTCTGAAGAAACTGCTGTGTTTATTTAAAAGCCAGGAGTGGAATATAGGGCCAAGAGTAGTAAAGTACATTAATTTTATTTTTTTAAAAAAACAATTTTATAAGCTTTGTGTCTTTGTTTCTCAATTTGATCCTTTTACATGGTTTTGTATATATTGTGGTATTTTATGCACTTTGATTTGCTGTCATTTTTATTGATCATAGTTTAGTAAATAATAATAATAATAATAATAATAATAATAATAATAATAATAATAATTTGCTGTGCATCTGACCAGGTTGCTCCAGCCACTCTGGGTGGCTTCCACCAAATTAAACACATTAAGCACTGTAAAACATCAGACATTTAAAACTTCCCTATAAGGACTGCCTTCAGATGTTTTCTGAAAGTCAGATAGTTTTTTATTTCTTGGACATCTGATGGGAGGGTGTTCTAGAAGGGGAGCACGACTACCAAGAAGGCCCTATTTTTTAAATTGTAATTGTTAAGAGTGAGTTTCTGTTTAATTGTGAGTTGCTAATACTTTGAGAGTTTATTTTATTATGTGCTATCATATTATAATGGATTATAGAATATTACTTTATTTGGTATGTTGTTTATTTTAAAGTTATGTTTTTACCATGACTTTTTGCATTGGATCAGATTGTTATAAGGTGTGTGGTCTTTGTTGTATATTTTGCTGTTTCTTCGGCTTTCAAACCACCTTGGGGATAGTTAAATAGAAAAAGCAGTATACAAATTCAAAGTGAAAATGAAATGAAATTTTCTCTTATGAGCATTTCTAAATCTCCATCCTATATCTCACTCCTGGCTTTTCACAAAAACACAAGATCTAAAACCTTTAAAACTTATGGATTTTGCTGATGCTCCGGTAGTTTGGCTTTGTGGGTTATAGAATCATTCGTAGGAATATTGGGAGCTGCCTTATTCCGAGTCAGACTACCAGCCCATCTTGTTTAGTTTAGTCTGCACTGACTGACAGCAGTTCTCTGGGCATTTAGACAGGAACCTCTCCTAGTCCTATCTGAGATGTTGCAGACCCTCCAAGTGTCCCTATTTTCCAGGGACAGTCCCAGATTTACAGAAGCCATTCCAGTTTATGATTTGATCCCAGAATCTCCTGCTTTTCCTTAGGATGTACCTATTTTCATTGGAGAAATGTTGGAGGGTATGGAGTTCTGCGACCCCTGAGCCAAGGAGCTAAGTAACTACACAACCTTTGGCATCTGAAGGCAGCCCTGTATAAGAATGTTTTTTAACGTTTAATGTTTTATTATGTTTTTATATATGCTCAAAGCTGCCCAGAGTGCCTGGGCCAACCCAGTCAGATGGGCGGAGTATAAATAGTAAAAAAATGTGTTGTTGTTGTTGTTAAATAGGGTGTCCCTCTCTTCATCAGAGGGACACGGGTGGCGCTGTAGGTTAAACCACAGAGCCTATGGCTTGCCAATCAGAAGGTCGGCGGTTCAAATCCCCGCGACGGCGTGAGCTCCCGTTGCTCGGTCCCTGCTCCTGCCAACCTAGCAGTTTGAAAGCACTTCAAAGTGCAAATAGATAAATAGGTACCACTCCGGCGGGAAGGTAAGCGGTGTTTCCGTGTGCTGCTCTGGTTCGCCAGAAGCGGCTTAGTCATGCTGGCCACATGACCCGGAAGCTGCTCCCTCGGCCAATAAAGCGAGATGAGTGTTGCAACCCCAGAATCGTCCGCAACTGGACCTAACAGTCAAAGGTCCCTTTACCTATCTTCATCAGAGAAACGTTGTAGGGTATGATGTTGGGAATTGAACCAGATGTAAGGCAGATCTTCTACCACTGAACCAAGGCCCTTCTCTCCCCCTCAAAAAAAGGTCATTTATTATTATTTTAAAACAAAATAAAAAAATTCCTTCCAGTAGCACCTTAAAGACCAACTAAGTTAGTTCTTGGTATGAGCTTTCGTGTGCATGCACACTTCTTCAGATACACTAAAACAGAAGTCACCAGACCCTTCTATATAGTGAGAAGGTGGGGAGGGGTATTACTCAGACCAACACGGCTACCTATCTGTAACTGGAACTATGGAAGGCACCACATTGAGCCGCATGAAATGGAAGTCCATCAACCTCACCAAGAAACTTGCACAGGTACAGACTGATATCTTCTTTCTTACTAAATGCAAGAACCTGGACATTATACCCAAGGGTCTTAGAATTAAGAACCCTCTACAATCCACGTATCCCACTGAATATGCAAGAAAATACCCCTCCCCACCTTCTCACTATATAGAAGGGTCTGGTGACTTCTGTTTCAGTGTATCTGAAGAAGTGTGCATGCACACGAAAGCTCATACCAAGAACTAACTTAGTTGGTCTTTAAGGTGCTCCTGGAAGGAATTTTTTTATTTTGTTTTGACTAGGGCAAACCAACACGGCTACCTATCTGTAACTGGAATTATTATTTTAAACATTTTAATCCTGCTACAATGTCCACCAAGACACCCAATTGGATGAAGATGCACGAAAGGTGTTTTAAAGCATCACGCAACATTTAGAAAAAATAAGGACATATAAAAACTCAGAAACAATGCTTTAAAAAGGAGAGGAATAGAAAAAGTAGTATTAGAAATGCTATTGCTGCCTCTCCCCATAAGATCCAACTTGGACCATGTGATCATCATCTGAGGCCCTTCTTCATGTGCCTCCCCTGAAAGAGGTCTGGAGGGCAGCAACACGAGAATGGGCCTTTTCTGCACCACGCAAAAACATTCCTCTTCTTCCAGGCCTTTGGCTAATTATACAATCTAGGGCATATGGGGAGGGGTATTCTCATTTGTTACTATGTTATGCATTTTTGAGTTTTTATATTGTAAACAGCCCTGTGATCTTTGAATGAAGGACAGTATGGGGGGGGGGGGAGTGAGATAGAGAAACATGGCCTGCCCATGTACAGTCATACCCTGGGTTACAGACCCTTCTGGTTGCGTTTTTTCAGGTTATGGACGTGTCGAAACCAGGAAGTACCGAAACAGGTTATTTCCGGGTTTCGGCGGTCGCGCATGTGCAGAAGTGCTGAATCGCAACCCGTGCGTGCGCACACATAGCACTGCGGGTTGCGGACGTGCTTCCCTCACGGATCACGTTCACAACCCGAGCGTACACTGTATTAAGATTCCTGAAAGGATATTGTTATGTACTGAAGTTCTCGCCCTGGGCCAGCAGGAGGATACTGTAGATAGTTATGCAAATAAGGGATCAAAAGTGACGTTCAGTGATTGGATAGTTTTAGAAAATTGTTACAGTTACATTGTACTGGAGCTCTATATAAGCAGGCTGACTGAACCCTTCAGTTCAATTCTGTTCTGGCCTGTGAATAAACAAGAGCTGTTTGAAGAATCGCTGTGTCGTCTGATATGTTCACCCACAACTTAACAGATACAATGCAATCAGAAAAAGTTACACAAGGGCCACCTACTTCCTGTTCTGATATCATCAGGGACAGGAGGTTCTAGAGACTCAAAATGTTATTCAGCCTAGGGTCTCCTAACCTTTCGTTCCTATGCACGATAGAAGAATTTCCCTCCCTTCCCACAATACTCTCATGACCTCAACATTGAAATGCTGCCTCCAAACAGAGCCAGCGATTAGTGTCCACGTCCGCCGCACAACAATCCAGAATAGTGCAGTCAAGAATACTGAAAGCTAAAATGCTAAAGCATCTGGCTTAGTGGACCATGTGGAACGCAAATCGATAGGAGAAAGCATTTTCAGGCAGGCAAG
Source organism: Podarcis erhardii (assembly GCF_964252035.2). Lineage (NCBI taxonomy): Eukaryota > Metazoa > Chordata > Lepidosauria > Squamata > Lacertidae > Podarcis > Podarcis erhardii. Next base: position 19,915,803 of record NC_138508.1, on the reverse strand, counting down.
CATGGTTCAGTGACTGCGGTAACACAACAACACGTGTGTAATTGTAATGTGATCAAATGTCAAAAGGGACAAAGCCAACAGTACATTGTTAGAATTACCTTGACAACCAGCCTGATCCCATCAGCTTTGAATTCAATTACGTTTCAGCCAGGAAAAACATATTCCGTCCCACAAAGCCAACATTTTGGCATATTCTAGCATGACCAATAAGAGAGAAAGAGCCGGTGCTATGCAGAAACAGTATAGGTTAAGTTTGATTCCTAATGGCAGGGCCTAGTGGGGAATGTTTAATCCACATCCCCCAATAAACCATGTTTACTGCACAAGGCCACAACATTCCTCTTCTCCCAGGTCTTTGGTTACTTAAACTCTGGCCTTAAAACTGTATAGGTGGGGGTGTGTGTGTGTGTATTGTTTTGTTTGCTACTGTGTTATGTATTTTTGTGTTTTTATATTGTAAACTGCCTTGTGATTCTTGGATGAAGTAGAGAAATAATAATAATAATAATAATAATAATAATAATAATAATAATATCCCTTTAAATTTCCAGATTATCAGCAAATGCTGCCATTCCCTACTATGGGACATAGTAAAAACATTACAGCAAAAGCAAAGTCTGTCCTCCATTCTCTTTGACACAGTTCTCTGAAGGCGTTTCTAGCCCCTTCAGGGATCTATGAACTATATAAACCTACCCACTGAACGTTCTTCTCAAAGCAGGAAGATATAACAAAATAGACATAGACATAGCTATATAAACACTTATGTATCAGGTATCGCTTTTGAATTTATTTTCCAGTAGCTGGATATTTTTCTTGAGTCTTCGTATATTAGTACATCACAAAAGGGTTGTATCCTTCTCCTCCCTTTTCTCCCCTGTGCCCTCCGTGTGCTCTGAATGGTCCCCTACCCTTCACAACCAGACAACCATTTTGAGGGTTTGCAAGGCATAGCTGTCAACATTTTCCTTTTTTTAAGGGAAATTCCCTTATTCCGAATAGGATTCCTCGCAAGAAAAGGGAAAAGTTTGCAAGGGCTTGGAGGGGACAGGAGCAGGAGAGGAAGCTCTGTTGTATGAGAGGATCAACAGCAGTTCCCCAACAGCTGATAAGACCAAGACTTTTGCCATTTTTTATTATAAGTCAACTGTCAGTTTGCATTTCTTAGTGCAGAAAGAATTGATATGATGTGTAGAGATCTTCCCTATTCTAATAAATTCAAGAGGGTTCTAGAAGCTTCTCTGTGTGAAAGAAACAAGCATAAGGTTCATGATGTTTGGGTTATACCCTCAGAGAAGCTGAGTACAGCTGGCTTAAACTGGTTCTCTTATCTCTTTCAGTCAAGGTCATGCTGACTATAATAATAGGCCAGAAGGAGCCTGGGTTTCACTTTCTCTTTCTATCTCTCTTCCTTCTGGTGTGGTGTTCTGTACATAGTATGCTTAGTGTTAAGGTTTAGACTTATTATAAGTTATTTAAGTGTTAAGTTGTGGGTGAACATATCAGACGACACAGTGATTCTTCAAACAGCTCTTGTTTATTCACAGGCCAGGACAGAACTGAACTGAAGGGTTCAGTCAGCCTGCTTATATAGAGCTCCAGTACAATGTAACTGTAACAATTTTCTAAAACTATCCAATCACTGAACGTCACTTTTGATCCCTTATTTGCATAACTATCTACAGTATCCCCCTGCTGGCCCAGGGTGAGAACTTCAGTACATAACAGTAAGTTCAAGTCTGCTGCAACTGGATTTCTTATGGACAGTGCCTATCCTGGATGTGTTGGATTTGCGACTATTATGCTCATTTGCCTCCAATAGCAGTAAAGCTCTGCTGGATGAAATATTAATTGCATCTGGTCTATTTCTGGGGAATCCTGCAACGTGTTTACGTTTTTACTCTGCTAAATATACGTTGGGATCTGCTGTGGGACAATATTGAGTAGAATTTTAATGACATCAACATGGCCACGGTTGCCCTTTGTGTGGCAAGTGGAACAATCCTTAGCTACAGAAACCTGGCATAATTTACACTGCACTGGCTTATGTTCCCCCTATTCCAAACTCCGCTCCAGAGGAATTAGACTTGTGCCACTCTTTTTGCCAGCTAAGTTCCACCGAGTTGTTAGGTCATGAGACCAAGCTGAAAGGGGTGTAGATTACTCACTCTGTGCCACCTGCCACACCCCTAGACTCCATCAAATGATTGACAGGTGATTGACAGCCCCACCCACCTCTCAAATTTGCTCCTTGAGGCTAGGATCTGATAAGGATCTGTCTCGCAGAACCAAAAGAGGTTCTCATCCACCGTTTCATAAGGAAGGCTATATTTCCAGTTGTTGCATAACAGATAGCAAGGCATAGTGCAGCAAATTACCTCATGCAAATGTTCAAAATGCGAACGCCATTTGTTGGGGTAAATGTAATGCGCAGTAACACTGAAGCAAACATTATTTTTATACAATAATCTTCTTTAGCAAAGCTGCAATAAATCTGGGGATCTAGTCAATGAATTAAATGGGATAACACAGACCTCAGTGAATACCTGGCACGAATCAATAGGAATTGCAAACTAAAAGGCAGAACAGGTATTTAATTTTAAACAGCATTCCTAGTTGACTGACTAATGCTTCCTGTGTTTTGTGATTCTTCAAAATAATACTCTGATTAGCATTTCATTTCAAATGCTGTGCAATATTGTTTTGTAATGCTAATTCCGTTTCTCTCTTTTTTTGACGGTTTACATTTCAAAGGGGCTGTGTCGCCTCCGCTGTATATGGAGTGCAGCCGCTGATAACAATATATGGAATTTCTCAGCCTTAAAAATAAATGATTATGGGCCAAACTACAAGAAACATTGGAGACCCATGATGGAATTGCCTAATACTTAGCTATTTTTAGCTTAGCCCGTGACCTAAGCATATACCACTGATTTCCCTTCTTTCTGCCTGCATGTTTGGGCCCTATCAGAAATGCTTTGTAGAATACAACTGATAAGGCCATACAAAACATCAGCAGTGGTAATGTATTGTGCTGATCAGTCAAAACATTTATTCCCACTTGTGTAATAAATAGGCATGCATCTAGTTACTAAGTTAAAAACAGGTGTGCGCGAGGATGAGGAGGTAATGAGCAGGAAGGAAGGAACTCTGACAGGATAGAAGTTTGAGGAAACTTCAGGAAGCATTGAGACCCAAATAAAATGAGGGGAGCCCCAAGTCTCCAGGTTGCATACCTGTGGAACACATCACTTCATTTGAATACGTAAACTACTACAGACATCCAACATGCTCCAAAATTGGCCATAAACATTACACTTATCATATGCATATGCGAGACAGGCCCTGTGAAGTACTATATTTCTGCAGCTTAATTCTATAAGTATTAATACCTGAGTATTTTTATACAGTTATGTGCATTTGTTGCATTATCTGTTTAAGACAGTAGTATTACCCCTTGGGTGGGGCAGTGGGGTTACCTAGTGGGGCGCTAAGAGGCAACTGGGTCGCAGAGGTGTACATGACTATCAGACTTTGAAAAGCTGGTATCACTGGATGAGGTTCCTCAATTTTGTTGATTTAATTAAGCTAAGTAGTATTAATTGGATTTTGAATAAAGTTCTAATTAATTTTTAACTGCTTTGAATTGTTCTGTCATCTTAGCTATTCTGAATAATGCTTTTGATAGGGTGGGGGGGGGGACTGGGCATGTATTTATAGAACCAAGGGGGCTGTGGCCCCCTCAGAGTTTGGGAAACACTGGTTTATGTGCCTGCTACTTTAGTTAATGTGGGATATGCGAAGAATATTACACTCCATTATAATAATGCATATTAAAAATGATAACTGTTTGGGTTTTCTTTACCAAACGAGTTCTCTAATTCATGGAGTTAGATAAGAATTAGGAGGGGGGAAATCCATAAATATATGATTGACACTGAGATTTTCAGAAAGCTCGATCCCTGGAGAAGACAGTAGAGGGGACATTATTATCCTGATTCCTGCATCCCATCCACTAGTTTCCTTGATTGTTGCTTGCCGTTGGCAACTTTGTGCTCATGTTTGCTGTTATGTCTGTGGCTAATAAAGTAACTTCTTTAATAGCACCCTGTTCAATAACTTCTGTTATTTTGATTTCATATCTGATGTACCCACCCTCTCTCCCCAGCCTAGGGATTGCTTGGTTGATAACTGAGGGGATAGAGATAAAATGAAATACATAACACGGCAGTGTAAGAGTTTTGTACTTACCTGTAAGACAGCTGGTGAGTGACAGAAGCAGGGTGAGTTTCCATGACGACGGCATCTCTCGCCTCGAAGGTCTTACGCCTCCCGTTTGTGTGATTGTTAGCAGCTCAGAGGTTCCTTCATTAAAACGCAGCCTGGTGAAGCAAAACACAGCTCATTGATAAGGATGTTTTCTTCCTTTTTTCTTTGCAAAATGATCACATGCACAAAGAGCTGGCTGCTCCTGCAAGAGTGATGCAGTCCTTAACTTGAGCCAGGGTGGTGAAGTGGATTAGAGTGTAGGACTAAAGGTAAAGGACCCCTGGACAATTAACTCCAGTCAAAGGAGACTACGGGGTTGTGGCGCTCATCTCGCTTTCAGGCCAAGGGAGCCGGCATTTGTCCACAGACCGCTTTCCAGGTCATGTGGCCAGCATGATTAAACCGCTTCTGGCACAATGGGACACTGTGAAGGAAACCAGAGCACACGGAAATGCCATTTACCTTCCCGCCACAGCGGTACCTATTTATCTACTTGCACTTTGGCGTGCTTTCAAACTGCTAGGATGGCAGGAGCTGGGACAGAGCAACAGGAGCTCACCCCGTTGTGGGGATTCGAACCGCCAACCTTCCGATCAGCAAGCCCAAGAGGCCCAGTGGTTTAGACCACAGCCCCCCCACAAGTGTCAGACTAGGACCTGGGAGACCAGGGTTCAAATCCCCACTCAGCCACAAAATTAAAAGTCGGCCTCAGGACCACCTCAGACTCTTAGTCTGACCCACCTCATAGGAGGATAAAATGGGGTTGGGTTGGGTGTGGAGAACCATGCATTCCACTTTAAGCTCTTTGGAAGAAAGACTGGATAAAAAGTAATAAAAAAAAAATAAGATCATGAAGATGAGCAGCCTGCAGAGAGCCATTTGATAACAATCAGAAAGAAGGCCTATTCTGTGGTGGTGCCCACTCTCTGGAATACTCTTCTCTCAGAAACAAGGAACCCAGCAACGTTTTAGTGCATGCTGAAAACTATTATTATTATTATTATTATTATTATTATTAGTCATGACTTTGCTGTCCGCCACTGTAGAATTTAAGGTTTTTTGATTGCATGATTGTTCCAGTGCTTTTTTTTTCTGAGGGGATGCAGGGGTACGCATACCCCTAAACATTTTGTGAATCTAAGTTTGGCCTCACTGAGGGATGATATTTCAATATGAGTAGGAAAATGAGAGTACCCCTAAACATTTTTTAGGGGGGGAAACCACTGAATTGTTCTATTTGGAGGTGGTGGTGGTATTTAAGAAAAATGGTAAAAAATAATATAATTACAAAATAAAGAAAAACATTCATTTGTAAGTAATTTCATATTATGTACACACACACACACACACACACACACACACACACACCCCAATTATGGCTTTGAAAGCATTATATATAATCTTAGGCCACACCATAACTTAATGGTATTTAGCATATACAATAATGTAATTACTATTACATTTTAAGCAGAACACCCAATTTATATGAGAGAAAATAATATGCAAGGTTGAACAATGACTTGGTATTTTACATTACAATAATTAACAAATGAACTATTGCACTGCATATTTTTTTGTACACCACCCTGAGTTGCCCGCCTAACAGGTGGAACATAAATATTGTGATGAGTAAGTCAAAATAAATATGAAAAATAAACTTATTTATTTAAGGCACTTACTGAAGAAGATGAGTAAAAATCACCACAGACTTTTGTCCCTTCCCCAGTTGCCTCAGAATATTACAGATGCATCTCTAAACCAACCCCCCATCCCCATATTTGCTAGAGTCTGGTCCACAGGATGGAACCACTTTGGGCAGCAGGTGGGAGGTATCACGTTTTAAATGTTCTCAGGAACTTCATTTATGTGTCTATTTAATTCTGTTTATGAATCACTTTACATGAAATATCTCAAAGCAATTAAAAATAAAAACATCAATTATAAAACAATTATCATATGTAAAATCAATTGAACAATTTCATCTATCTGTCTGTCTGTCTCTCTCCAAATCCGATAGACTGGTATAATAATAATATTTTAAAAACTCCACTTAAAAGGATGTTGAAAAGGTATTGAACAGGTGCCAACAAACAAGACTCGTCAGATATGTAACAAGAGGGAGTTCCGAAGGCAAATGATGCAAAGGGCATATGAAGGAGTTAGGTTCTAGATCAGGTGAGCTCTGCTCGTGTTTTTGGTGGAGCAGAACCGTTTAAAAAATGGGAGGCTCTCCCTGCAATCTAAATGATAACTGTCATTTTCAGCACTTGGAATTGCACCGTTACATCCTCACTGTAACCTGCTGCATGAAAGATCTCCTGTGCCTATACAGGCCTGTAAGATCACTTAGATCATCTGGGGAAAACCTACTCATGGCACCACAGCCTACAGAATATCAGAAGGTGGTAACTCCCCAAACAGTTGCCTCTGTACTGCAGAATGCACTTCCCTTTGCCATACGTGAAGCAGCACATATCACTTGCTCCTGACGTCTTGTAAAGATGTGCTTTTCCCCTATGCTTTTCCCCTGACTGGATATGGACCCCGTTGATGTGTTTGAATTCTTTGAATCAATTGAAATTTGCTTTTATACTATGGAGTTTTTGTTTGTTTGCTTGTTTGATGTTGTATTTTAGTTTTAATGGTATTTTTTTTTTTTTTTGTTCTTATGTTGTGCACCCCTTCGAGATTTTAACCATCTTAAGTGGTTAGCAGCGCTTTTAAGTAAATCAAAGTGTGTACTGATTTCATTAACATTTTTGTGAGTTCCTGTGAAATCCAGGACCCTCCCATCTTTGTTTTGCCTTTGGTTAGGGCTGAAATTTGGTGGAAATCTCTCTGAAACGTCTGTCTATCAACCCCAAAGTGTATCGATCACAACACGATGCCAGCCATCATGTAGTCTCTAGCAGTGACAAGCAGATTAGCTCCCTTCCCAGCAGCCTCAGCTGGGCCTATTAACTGGGCATTTATGAGTAATGTCTCCTACACCATGGAATAGACGCTGATGACTAGCTAGTCAAGTGACTTTGCACACACATTGTGCCTGCAGCTTATCTAAGTTTCTGGAGGGATCTCTCCTCTGTTAAATATTGATGCCACCCGACTCTGTTTTTCACTTCTGTGATAATCTGTGACACTCCTCCTCCCCAGGCTAGTGAGTTCTCTCTCTTTGTGACTATTATGCTGGCCAAGCCACATTTTGATGAGGAAATAAGTATTTTCTATGAATATTTAAGTTTCCTTTCTCCTACTCCAGCATGCGGGAACATGCACAATGACACAAGGATTATGAATTTTGTAATATTCTGATGCTATTGGTATAGCCGCAAAGGAAGGCTCACCCACACTTCTGCTTTTCCCATGCCTAGAAAGCATGGGTCCAAACAGCTTTCAGCTTGCCCCAGGCTTTCTAGACACGGGTTTGAGTGGTTGTGCCCTTGCTTCGCCACTTCCCCCACGAATTCCCAGTCTTTAGTGAGAAATCGGAGCAAACAGCAATCTGGAGAAAACCTGATTAATGTTTGCTCCAATTCAGCAGTAAAGATTGGATTTCCTTGGAGAAAAGTGATGGAAAACAAGAAGGTCTGGATGAGCCCTGACAGACAAGTAAGATCTGTAACCAAACTTGGATGGCTTTGAAAGAGGATTGGAAAATTCACGGAGGATAAGTGTCAGGAATGAGCCAGTTCCCAGGCAAGGGTTGCAGCCAACTGAAGAAAGCAGCCAGGAACAGAGAGGGTTAACTGCCATGCAGGATGAGCATCGGCTAGTGCCAACTCCCCCTCCCCTTGGAATGCCGGTTGATAAGGGAATGGCTGACAGCAGGCTTCAAAGCTCGCCAGAAGCACAAACAGGTGGGAAAGAGTTAAGAGACAGCCTCTCAGGGAATGAGGAAGAGACGGGAGCTAACCCACTCAGTCCGAGGTCTCGGCAAATGGGAGGGCTGCAAGATAGGAAGCAAATTAAAAGACGTATGAAGCGAAAGTTCAGTTGCTTCCGGAAGCAGTCTTCAGAAGGGTCATCTTGATTGATGATGGCGGAGGCTGTGCTAAAGCCATCTGGAGTTATCTGTTTGTTTTGACAATAAAGCATCCTTTTTAATTACTGTATTTTTCCATGTACAGTATAAGAGGAGGTTTTTCTCCTTAAAAAAATGTCAAAAATTAGGGGCGTCTTATACACGGATACATCTCCCCCCATTTTCTTAAATCTGAGTCCCCAAAAATAGGGGGCATCGTATACATGGGGGCATCTTATAGACGGAAAAATACAGTAACTACGCTCACTGTGTTATCAAGCCGGGTACTGGACTCTTGACAATAAGTCTATTGATGGCCATGCTCTGCCTTCAAGGTCAGAGGCAATGATGCTTCTGAATACTAGCTCTTGGAAACTGCAAGAGGGCAGAATGCTCTTGTGCTCAGGTCCTTCTTGGTGGTTTTCAGGACTAGATGGGTCATTGGCCTGATTCAGCAGGCTCCTCTTATCTCTTTAAAATGCTGGAGTATGGAATGATCCTGTTCAGTGTTCCTGACAGACAGAAATGCCTTGTTCAGGATACATCATTCCACTGCACCCTCTCTCTCTCTCTCTCTCTCTCTCTCTCTCTCTCTCTCTCTCATTTTCCCATTCGTGGCTCCTCAGAAATAAGAGAATCGAATCGGGCAATATGAACCAACCACAGTGTCAGAACATTTTTAAAAATATGATGCTAGCAGTGATAAGGTGAAAAACAGATCACAATCCCTCAGAGAGGAGGGATTTTCCACATGTGTTGCTAGCCATCTGCCTAGAGAATACCATTAGCTTGTCATTAACAAATGAATCTTCAAATCTTTGGTCTCTTTTCTGAGAGACCCAACACTGGTGAGCAACAACAATCCACCAGCAGAGAGGGCATTTTGGCATTTATTTTCATATTTGAGATATTGTTTGGTATATTTACACAGAGGAATAGCTCAAATGCTGTTCAAATTTCAATCTATCTGTCTGTCTATCTATCTATCTATCTATCTTGGAAAATTTCCAAGTTGTTAGTGCAAGAATTGCAGTGGTCACTTAGAAGTCGGTAGTTTTTGATAATAAAAAATGCCTTCTGTGTACTATACAAATATTTATTTACTCCTTTCAAATGGGGGATTGAAATTATCCAGACCTGCTCTGCCACCTCTCCTTTTTTCCACGCTCACTTGACATTTCTCTGCCATTTCAGATTCTTGCCAGAACTGCAGTAGATGTCCAGCTTAAAAAAATAAAATAAATGACTTGCAAGCTACTATGTATTTCCTCCTAGTTTTCCTAGATATTTTTTACACCACATTTTTCTCTATGGAGTACACAAGAGGCAGTGCATTAAGAAATTATTCTGTGGGTTTACTCTGAGTAGGACTAGAATAGGCAACAACCTAAGTGGCAAAACTGTTCCTGCACTGTATCACTTCAGACCCTCTGAAATATCTATATTCCAGCCACAGGCCCTGATTTAGAGAAGCTATACCCCACACATCTCATTGGGTTGCCCTAGCCACTCTGGGCAGCTTCCAACATACATAAAAACATAATAAAACATTAAACATTCAAAAAGCTTCCCTATACAGGGCTGCCTTCAGATGGCTCGGGGGTTGGAAAACTCTATACCCTCCAACATTTCTCCAATGAAAATAGGGACATCCTAAGGAAAAGCGGGACATTTCGGGATCAGATCCAGAAACTAGGACAGCTTCTCTAAACCAGGGACACCCCTGAAAAATAGGGACACTTTGAGGCTCTGAAGTGGTCCAGTGCAGGAACAGTGTTACCACTTTATCTGCCACCGAGACTGAAGTAAGTGTGTGCTTTTAAGAAGGCATGAATACCTATCACTAAACGTTTTACTTAAAAAGCAGCGAAAGATTCTTGTCAGCAGATTCCATGGTAATTATTTTTCTCCCCCAAAGATTTTGTTTTTTGAACATAGGCGGTATGCTCTTATCTTACCAAGGATTTCAGAATTAACGCCCACCCCCTCCCTCACAAAACACACACCTCCAAAAACACCACTTCACAAAATATTTCAACCTTAACCACTTAGAAACTTGCTTTGGAGCTATGCCCTGTCACTCAAATCCTGCTTTAATTGGGGTTTATACGGCACTTTCAGCTGAATAGCCACTTCCAAAGTATCAGAAGTAACTATGAAGTTTTGCATATAAATTCAAACCCCGACACATTAAATCAGGTCTGCCTGGGACAGGCTCAGTCGCCTGGCTGGTGGAGTAATACAAGCAGAAAAGTTAGGATACCCCAAGGATATTAAGTTTTATGGATTTCTTTTGCATAATAATAGGATTTGAATGAGCTCTGAAGCCCCCTTCTTACTTGTTAAAAGGAGAAATGGCATATCTATTAAACTTTTTTTAACCCATTTTTATTCTTATCACTTTACACTGGAGTGGGCAGCTTCATGGAATCAGCCCTTTTAGATGAGGAGGGCATAAAATGTGCCTGCCGGCGGTTGAAGAGGGATCGTCATCTGCAACTCAAACGCAGCAAGTAATTTGAGACAAAAGACATTTGTGCTGGAAATGTAGTCCCTTTCTGTCTTGCAGGTTATCGGAAAGGCGAACTTTTGGTGCCAGGGCTGGCCAGCAGGTTTCTCTCCCGAAAATGTTCCAAAAGTTTATTTTGCACCTGCTATAAAAAGATGCAAAATCATTAGGGGGAGTATAAATTAAGGGGGTGCATTTGCACCTCTCGTGTTACTGAGCTGCATCGGATGCCTAGTTTTTGCACCACCCGGCAGGCTGCATGTACTCCGCACCACTGTGATTGGACCCCTCCTGCAGATGATGTTGAACTCTAGCTTCCATCAGCCCCAGCCATCACAGCCAATTGTGAGTGATGATGGGAGTCAACATCTGGAGAGGCCACAACTTCCCCATATCTGCTGTATCTTCATGCTTACATTCTGTACATGAAATGCTTTAGTGGGCTAGATTCCCACAGAGCTTTTAAAATTACATCACATAGAATTATAGAATTGAAGAGTTGGAATATGCAACTATCCCTTACAGGGATTGAACCCGCAACCTTGGTGTTATCAGCAGTGTCCGAAACTGAGATATGAAAGCTAGGAGCTAAATGGCACCTTCAGACTAGGTTATGGCTGCAACAACGGAATGTCCTGGTGCACTTTTTAATAACAAGATTACAGAGCTGAAAACGAATGAACTGCAGCTAAAATATTATGTTCGTTATTCACATGTTCTTAAGAAGGTCTCTTCTCCAGTCTTCAGAGAGTAGCTAGAAGTGGGGAGGCAGAAAAAGGTCCTCCTTCCCTTCCACTCTGAAGTTTTAATCTGAAATCTTAGGCTCAGACACTGCTTGCACTAATGAAATTCCCTGTCACAAAATGTGCCTAGAACAATGGGAGTTTTGAACACTGGTTATCAGCACCATTCTCTAAGCAACTGAGCTCTTCAGACTCATGTGTATAATAAAATATGATTATACATCTTGATTCTTGAATTTAACTCTCCTTTATCAGTCTTTGCAACTTTCACTAGGAATAAATATGTTTCGAAGTGGGCAAACAGTTCCTGCTAGTCTGCATCCTTCTCTCCTCTTGGTTTGGTTTTTGAGCCAAACGAGACATTTATTTTATTATGTAGCACACAGCTAAATAGATTGCATTTTCCTTAAGTAACTAAAGGCACAGGGGAGACCAATTTTTACTAGGAAGGCATCACAAGAGGAGGGATTATCGCTTCACCACCACCCAGCAATTGGAGCTGAGATTCTCCCTGTGTAGCTAGACACCTTAGGGAAAAAATTCCCATTGGCACCAATTGAGCTTGCCTACTTTTTCAAAACGTATTAGAGACTGATTTAATGAGAGTCTGTATCTGCATGTGAATGTATGCGTGCTATACCCTATGTACCATGTTCATGCACACAAACATTATTACAGAATCCTGGATAGATTGAATAGCTTGCAGTTTTCTGACTGCTCTCTATGTAGATCAATTCATATGTAAATAAAACTCTAGTCTACATGAATGTTTACTCATACGAGATTGTGTTAGGCCCAAGAGGCTATTCCACAATAGTTAGGCACATTGTCAGCTACATACATGCACTTATATACAGATGAGTAAATTCATAGTAATCTCAGTTGACAAGAGAGACAATCTATAAACACACACACACACACACACACACACACACACACACACATCCATTTTTTGTTCACGGCAATAACTATCGGAGAGCACTGCCGATTATAATTCCCCAGCAGTGAAGGCTTCATGGTTGCATTTACAACATGTTAACTCAAACACTTTGCAACAGCTTATTCATATTTTAGCTTTATAACCTATACCCAGCCTTTCCCCAAGGGTTCACAGCGGATAACAGTCTTCATAAAATGTGATTAAACACAGCATATAAAAAGGTGCAAAAAAGCCTTGCTCGTTCAGCCCAGGCTTTGCAGGGGGGTGGGTAGGGGAGAGAAGAAACAAATGCTCATGTCACTTACGCTGCAATTCTATGGTCCCTAAGGAGTCTCTGAAGTTGGAAAAGGTCTATCCTCGGAAAGGGAGATTCAACCTCATACACCTCCCAATGAAGGAATAGGCAAAAAAAAGTGTTCCATGGGTGTGTTTGAAGTATGCTGACATCCTATTCCATGGACTTTGGAATGGGGAACAAGCTACATCAATTCAGACCCTCCAAGTGTTCCTATTTTTCAGGGACAGTCCCAGATTTACAGGAGTCATCCTGGTTTCCAATTTGATCCTGTAACAACCAGTGTTTCCTTGGGTTTCCCTATTTTCATCGGAGAAATGTTGGAAAGTATGGCATTATGTGACCCCCAAGCTAAAGAGATAAAGTAAACATAAAACCGATAGAAGACACCTGAAGGGAGTTCTGTATAGAATTTTTTAAAAAAATGTTTAATGTTTTATTATATGTTGGAAGACACCCAGAGTGGTTGGACCAACCCGGTCAAATGGGTATATATAATAAATTTGTTATTGTTATTATTCAAGACATCCCTATTTTCATCGGAGAAATGTTGGAGGGTATGCAGCCCTAAAGCTGGTGTACTTACTTTCCCTCTCAGCGATTTCTCTGGGAAAACTATAGGGCCGGGGTGAAAAAAAGAAAGATGGAACAGGAAATGAAGGAAGTGGAATGCCTCTCCCATACTTTCTATTCTGCTGGTGTAAGCCAGGCAGAGAATTAGAAAAGGTATTTTATCTTCCTTTGGCCTATAAAGGACAATTCAACCAACTGATATCAGTGACAATCTTCACCTTCATTGACTGAAAAATTTTGCCCAACTCCCAACCCCGGGGAATGAGGGAGGAATGTTCATGGTCTACTTTTCACAGAGGGCTGACCCAATTTGATACCCCTGAGTTTGCTTGTGGATGCAAATGCAGCTCCCGGTTGGATTATGACTTTCTCGGGTTTTGTGATGTAGTTTTGGCATGGAAAAAGTGAACACAAGCATACACATTTTACATAAAATATGCATATACAATGCATGCAAAATGCACCATTTACAGATGAAGACATTGAAAAGTCTGGATTTATGTTTTAAAAGTACAATTTTTGTACAGTTGAGCACCAGTGAGACTGAAACATGACAGAATTAGCTGCTCAGCCTATCCTTACCTACCCTGTCCAAAAGTTATATGGATCTCTCCTTATTTTGACTCCGTTACAACCAGAGATGAAATATTTACATATGGGGGGGTCATGTTTAGTGAAAGCAGTTTTGTATTGTTAATTTGAATTGTTAATGACTTTCAGAAGATGGAGCTATCTGGGAGGGGGAGGGTTGAGGGGGGAGAATAATACCATTAGTACTTTTGCAATAAAATGTATTAGCAAATTTTGCAACCAGTCAAATAAAAGCGAAATTACACTAAGCAAATTATAAGCAGCAAGATGGCTTGTAGGATTGATTGCTGCCCGAAGGGGCGAGCATTTAGTTAGCATTTTGCTAACATCTCTCTGTAAAAAGAGCTATTTTCTATGTTTGTTAATTTATTATTAAGAACAACGTGAGGGTCCTAGCTTTCCAGCAAAAATGCCATTTCTGAGCCCTCAAATATTTATATATATTTTATGGGTTTATAATGAATCATCTGGGTGCTGTATGATAAAATATAACACAAAATTAATAATACTAAAATTCAACACTAAAATCCAAAGCCAGCACGCAAGAACAAAACATTTGCCAGCAGATCATAATAAGAGCTGTGTCTTCCTATATACATAAAAATGTAAGGCTGTCATCGTGCTGCAGTTTGAATGGCTGCCATTAGGCGGCCACCGCAACTGCAACATGACCAGCGTTAGGAAGGTGGGAAGCAGTGCGGGTGGAAGGCAGCTCAGGCAAGCTGTTTAATGGGAGAGGTGCTATGAAGTGCCTTCCTTCTATGAAAAACAGCTGCAGCAAGCTTTGGTGGACAGGGGGAGGCGCTTCACAAAGTGGTTTAGAAAGCTGCTATATGAAGTGCCTCCCTGTCCTTTAACAGTGGGTGGTGCTTGGCGTATGCTCTGGGGGGGATAGGCAAAGAGGTGAATGAGGTGTAAATAGAAGGGGATTGGCCAGATGGGTGGGAAGGATAGGCTGGCAAGGGGAATAAGCAGGGGCAAGATTGAGGGCACAAGGAGAAAGGGACGAAAGGATGAGATGGTTGGACAGTGTTCTCGAAGCTACCAAAATGAGTTTGACCTAACTGCAGGAGACAGTGGAAGACAGGAGTGCCTGGCGTGCTCTGGTCCATGGGGTCACGAAGAGTCGGACATGACTAAACGACTAAACAACAACATCAATGATATGGAATTTGCTGCCAAGGAGTGTGGTGAAGAAGTGCTGTGCTGGATTAGGCCAAAGGCCCATCCAGGGCAGTCTTAAGCATATGCGGCACCGGGGTGCAAAGATCCGCCCGGTGCCCTCTCCCCCAGGTTGCCCAGAGTTGTCAACCTTTTGGGTGGGGACCCCAAAGTTGTTGACCTTTGTTGGGGCAGGGTGGTGAGGCGCGCACAGCAAAGCTGGTCTGGCCAGCCGCCTCAGCATCAACAGAGGAGTTTGAGGCAGTGTCGGCAGCAGAGCAAGGGCAGGGCCGGGCTCCTGGGGGGGGGCAAGCAGAGCCCAGTGCAACAACAGTCAAGCCCAAGGCAGCTGTGGTGGCAATGATGACCAAGCGAAGCCAGGCGCCTCATGTGAGCAGCGTGCGCTGGGTGGGCCTCTTGATGGCCCGCCAATCCCAGGCACGCAGGAGGGTGGAGCCGGCCGGCTGCCTCAGTGCCTCGCTTGCCCGCAGCAGATCTGCGGCACTCCGATGGGTCATACTCCAGTTGGCAGTGGCTGCTGGCTCTTCCCAACCCTCAGACTCCAAATATCAGCCCTGGACTCTTGGCCTGGCGCCCCTGAGAGCCCGGTGCCCGGGTGCCCCACACCCCTAGCGCCTATGGGTAAGACGGCCCTGGGTGCATCTAGTGCAGCATCTTCTTCTCACAGTGGCCAACCAGATGCCTCTGGGAAGCTTGCAAGCAGGACTGAAGTGCAACAGAGCTCTTCCCAGTTCTGATTCACAGCAAATGGTATTCAGGGAGGCAGAACATCTGAGATATGACCTGCTTTACATCTTTTCTGCCATTCCTCCTGCAGTGTGACATGCAATTCCCTCTCCCTAAAGTAGTATCTAGGGACGCGGGTGGTGCTGTGGGCTAAACCACAGAGCCTAGGACTTGCCGATCAGAAGGTCGGTGGTTCGAATCCCTGCGATGGGGTGAGCTCCCGTTTTTTGGTCCCTGCTCCTGCCAACCTAGCAGTTCGAAAGCACGTCAAAGTGCAAGTAGATAAATAGGTACCGCTCTGGCGGGAAGGTAAACAGCGTTTCCGTGCGCTGCTCTGGTTTGCCAGAAGTGGCTTAGTCATGCTGGCCACATGACCCAGAAGCTGTACGCTGGCTCCCTCGGTCAATAAAGCGAGATAAGCACCGCAACCCCAGAGTTGGTCATGACTGGACCTAATGGTCAGGGGTCCCTTTACCTTTACCTTTAAAGCAGTATCTATTAGTCGCTTCAGACATCTTTCATGGAGACATATATTCCCTTCCCCCCAGTCTTTCCCCTGACCCATAAATTTGTATCCTGTTATTTTGGATTCCTGTCTTTTTCACCTGTTCCAGTTTTTAGAACAGTTTACTATTTTCATGGTACCAGATTTTCATGTTATTTTGGTATACTGCTTAGAAATTTTTAAATATTAAGCAGTTTAGAAATGTGTTCAAATAAATGCATAAACATATAAATCACAGCATAAACAAGAACTCATTGCCATCAATCAGGAGAGATGAAAAATATAAATAAATATATAGAAGGAAAAACAAACAAGTTTCTAAATTTAAAACTATTACATAAAAAAGATAAAGGCTTACTGGGAAAAGTAAATCACACAAACTGCTAAGCTAATTGAGCCACACCTCCTGACCTAATTGGCTACTGGAGTAGCTAGGAGGAACTAGCCAGGAATATAGACTTAGAACCAGCAGGCTACAGGGAGCCCTGGCAGATGAAGTATCTCAGCTCCAGCAGACACATTTTCAAGGTGAATTACAGATTTGTGAGTTTGGAAGCAGGGCAAGGAGGCCACGGCACCCCACTCTGCCCAACAAAATATGAAACTCTCAGGAATCATAGAACTGTAGAGTTGGAAGGGAATCTCAGCTAAAGCATCCCTGACAGATGGCCATCCAAAACATCCAACGAAGGAGAGGACACCAGCTCTTAAGGAAGTTGGTTCCACTGTCATACAGCTCCTACTGTCACAAAGTTCTTTCTGATTTTTACTCGGAATCTCCTTTCTTGTACCTTGAAGTCATTGGCTTGAGTCCTACCCTCTGGAGCAGGAGAAAGCAAGCTTGCTCCATCCTCCATGTGACAGCTGTTGAGATATTTGAAAATGGCTATCATATGATATGTTAAAGCTTTGGTTTTCTCAGTAGTCATGTATGGAAGTGAGAGCTGGACCATAAAGAAGGCTGATCGCCGAAGAATTGATGCTTTTGAATTATGGTGCTGGAGGAGACTCTTGAGAGTCCCATGGACTGCAAGAAGATCAAACCTATCCATTCTTAAGGAAATCAGCCCTGAGTGCTCACTGGAAGGACAGATCCTGAAGCTGAGACTCCAATACTTTGGCCACCTCATGAGAAGAGAAGACTCCCTGGAAAAGACCTTGATGTTTGGAAAGATTGAGGGCACAAGGAGAAAGGGACGACAGAGGACGAGATGGTTGGACAGTGTTCTCGAAGCTACCAAAATGAGTTTGATCAAACTGCAGGAAACAGTGGAAAACAGGAGTGCCTGGCGTGCTCTGGTCCATGGGGTCACGAAGAGTCAGACATGACTAAACGACTAAACAACAACATCATATGATATGGAATTTGCTGCCAAGGAGTGTGGTGGAGTCTCCTTCTTTGGAGGTCTTTAAGCAGAGGCTTGACAACCATATGTCAGGAGTGCTCTGGTGGTGTTTCCTGCTTGGCAGGGGGTTGGACTCGATGGCCCTTGTGGTCTCTTCCAACTCTATGATTCTAGGATTCTATGATTCTATGATATGATATGTAACTTGGAAAAGAAAACTGCAAGCAGAAAGCCAGCAGCAGTGTGGGGTCTTCCCAGTGTCTTGCACTAACTGCCATATGTATGAATATCGCCCTGTTGGGCAGAGGTTTTGGGTATGTACAAAGTGGAATAAGCTTCTGGCTCTCCAGGGACAAGACTGTTCTGTTGTGGCCAAGACCTGCTGACAGGGAATGAAGGTGTTGGGGAAGGAGAATGTCACCCCTATGGAGAAAAACATTCTCATAGGAGGAACCCAATCCTTGGGGGATGAGCAGGGTGTGTTTTGTTTTTTTGTAAGCTAGAACTCGCCAGAACTCAGTTCCAGCGCCTTTCAGGTGGGTGCCATTGCCATTATAAGAGAACAAGTGAGGCCTTGATGTTGGCAGCAATAACATGGCAAAATGCAGTCATGAGGTCCTGGAAGAGAAATTTAGCTCACTATGTAGGATACTGAAAGCCAGGACCTCCAAGAATCCCCAGCATAGAGCTAAGTGTCATCAGAATACTGCTGACAATGTACTCCAAACCTCCAGAAACCCAGCGGTTTCATGTAGATGTTAAACAATGTAGGACATAGGACTGAGCCCTGAGGAACCCCACACTGAAGGTTCCATGGGACTGAAAAACGTTCTCCAAGCAATACCCTCTGGGAATGACCATCCATGTAGGACTGGAACCACCATAAAGTGGTGCCACCCACCCCTAGTTCGGACAGTTACTCCAGACGGATGCCATGGTCAATGGTATCAAAAACTGCTAAGAGGTTGAGAAAAATTAACAGGGACATGTTTCCCTTGTCAGTCTCTTGAGAGAGGTCATCATACAGGGTGCCCAAAGCAGTTTCTGTGCCAAAACTGGGCCTAAACCCCGATTGAAATGGATCCGGAAAATCAGTTTCTTCCAAAAAATGCCTGGATCTGGTCTGTGACAACTCACACCAGAACCTTGCTCAAGAAAGGGAGATTAGCAACTGGCCAGTAGTTAGTTAGGTTTTCTGAATCCTGGGAAGGTTTCTTAAGGAGTGGTTTTACCACTGCCTCCTTCAAACAGGCAGGGACCACCCCTTCTTGAAAATAGGCATTGATCCCTCCCTGGTGGTTTTTATCAGCCAAGAGGGGCAAGGGTCTAAGGTACAAGTGGTCGCTTTGTCTGATCTGAGCACCTTGTCATATCCTCGAGCCATTGTCATGGATAGGGAGGCAGGCAGTTCACCCCCAACCCCAATATGCTCACACAAGTTAGCTGGAGGAGCACTAAAGGCAGCCTGTCTGAAATCTGGAACACGACCTGCTCATTGTAATTAGAGATATTGCATACAGCGCCAATTTTTCCCCATTTTAGACTAACAAGTTTTCTTCCATCTATTGACTTGTTACTCCCCAATACATGGTAGGGGAAATTGCAGGTCCTCTGCCAATAAGATGAAAGGGGTGCTTCAAAGATCTCAGATACATCAGTGCTCCCTGGAAGCCTCCCAAGAACAGTTGCTGACCTTAGAATGCCCAGTGATCTTAGACCCATCAAGTCTCCCAGAAACCAAGAGCAGTCTGGATGAGCAACTAGAACAACTGGTGGTGCCTCCAGGCAATCTCCCTCGCTGGGATTTTTGCATTTGATTCAATTTGTTTATAATTAAAAGTCTCAGAGAAGAGCAAGTTTATGTTTGCTAGAGTGGATTCTCAAGAAGAAGCCCAGGAGGATTGCACAGCTGTTTCCTGAGCCCTTTATTTATACTGTTAACATTCTGTTTCACAATCCAAGGAAGATGCCAGATTCAACAGTGTGCAGGCATGACACATTCCCACCCACAGAAGAAGTCAAACATCAACAGCCATACTGACGGTTTCACCATATTGTGTAGGCTGGCATCTCGTAGGTCACATCTAGAGATGTTGCCAAATTTCACACGTCTTGGAATATGAACCTCAGTCATGTGTAATGCTTGGAATATAAACCTCAGTCATGTGTAATGCTCGTCTGAAATATGAGGTGAGCATTATGACTTCTAATTTCTTCCCACGATCCCTTCCATCCACAAACCTCAAAATCCCTTTCCTTCCGCCTGTGAACCTCTACCACTCTTGCCTTCCCCCCTGCTTTCTTAGCTGCTGCTCTGGAGTTGGTGGAAGCAAAAGCAAGGAAAATCGGTAGGGCTCTCCCTTCCTGGTGTCTTCAGCACTCCTGTGGTTGGGAGCTAGACAACACTATAGTTATGGACACCATATGGACATTGGGAGTCCTGGGAAGAATACATTTCCTATGGCTGCTGACATCTGGGTCAGTGCTGTGGCAATCCTCTGAAAGGCGACAGAGGGACCTCTCCAACTCCTTCTCTGCCGAAGGGGCAAGAAAATGATAGAGGGGGAATGGAGAAGGCACAGTCGGGTCCAATTGGCTCAAAACTGGAATTGGAATAAACAGAACTATTATTTATTTACTTGGAGCATAACTTGGTTTCCCAAACCAATTATGAATCAAATCCCTCACCCTCTCGCTCTGTAGTACTGGTGGTCAACAAAAGAGGTTTAAAGACTGTCTCAGGGCAAATCTTTTAAAAATGTAGTATAAACACCAATGATTGGGAAACACTTGCCTGTGAATGCTCCAATTGGAGAACACCTTTTACCAAAGGTGTCATGCCAATTTTATTTGACACCTACTGTATGTATAGATGGGAGCAGATTCACTTGTTTTCAAAACTTCTTCATATGTTTGAAGACAGCTAAGCTATCATGCCTCTCCTTCAGCTTCTCTTCTGCAGGCTAAACATCTCCAGCTCTTTCAACCACTTTTCATAGGACTTAGTTTTCAAAATCCTTCACCATCCTGGTCCCCCTCTCCTGGACACATCCTTTTTTTAATGTCCTACTTAAAGTATTCCAGATGTGACCTGAGGTGCACTCAGAACAATAAGGAATCATGCTAGCATCCTGATTCAACTAGGACTAGTTCAATGTGATAAGATTATGATAATTATGTGATACATCACCCTTTGGCTTTCTGTATGCATGGTTACGTGGGAGACCCACAGGTGGAAAGCTCCCAAATGGGGAATTCTGAGAATGGAGCGAAGCTGAGCTAGCCTGGGATCTGCTGTGTCCCAAGGCACTCTCACAGCTGGCCATCGTTGGATTGAACCCAAGCCATTTGCTGCCCCCTGTGAATGCTATGGTGGTTGCACTGCTGTGTAGGATTGCCCATTGAAATAAATGGGCATAAGTGACTTGACCATTGACTTTGATCTGTGTAGAACACAGACACACCCACCCACACACTAGGGACTGCTGCCCCTGTTTGATTCCCCACCTCACCCCACCTGAACCCACTTTGCCATCCATCCCTCTCTTTACAGCTCACCCAAGTTTCCCACTCCCTCACAGCTCCTTCAGTCCACTCATAGCTCCTCCAAGCACCACGACTCCCATCCTCATAGTTTCTCTGTGTCTATCCAACCCTGCTTTATTCAAACCTCTGCTGCTGCTTAAAACCACTATTTTATAATCTGCCTTCTCTTTTTGGTCCCTTCCCCATGCAAATCCAGGGCTGTGATGCGGCACTACAAATCGTCCAACGGGGGCTGCACCATGACAGTCTTACATTTTTATGTATATAGGAATACCCATATGCACGCTTTCTCTCTCACACACAGAAAATCCACCACAGTGCCAATTATAGTCTTTTTCTGATTTAAACTTGCACCATCTTCGAAAGAAAATCTGGTTGTCCTATCTGGACCAAGGGAGTGGGGGTGGGGGGAACAAAGAGAGCTGAATGTACAGCAAGTAAAACAATCAAATCAAAGCCCAGCGTTTTCTTGCATAGGACATCAATGAAGGCCAAAGCAGATTTCATGAGGAGCTGTCTAAAAGCTTTGCTTGTCATTCTAAAGGGTCTATGGCAGCTGAAGTGGTAGTAATTTTGTCTTTAGCTGCTTCCCATTTGAATCACTGCAGTGAGTTTTTTCTTAAAAGTCCTACGCTGAAGGGTATTAATGATGCAAAAAAGTGACTGGTGCTCTGAGGATGTATCTATCTATTTATTTTTATGAGTGTGTTTAATTGCACATTTTTCTTAAGATTCTAATTACAACCTGCTCTAAAAGTGATGCCTAGTTGTTTAAAGATGCATTTTTATACTTAATATGCTACATTATTATTAGTTATACTGCAGATAGTTCACTAAGAAATAGTGCCGGGATGTGAGAGGGGATTAGAAATCGCATTACTAATACAGGAGCTTGCCTGCATAGGAAAAAGGGAAAATAAATAAAGCACTCCACACATGATAAGAGCTCCTTCAATTTCTTTCACAAATCTCGTTTTATTAGAATCTAAATGTCACTCTCATAAAAAGATGGAGTTGGCAGCACAGTCTGATTGGGATTGTTTTTAACTGTCCATTTTGCATTTAACATCTGTAGAAGTCTCTGTGGTTCACTGGGAGGCAAAGAGGACTGGCCCAAGACCTTTTGCTGCCTGAGGCAAAGGACAAGATGGCACCCCTCCCCGTCCCAATAACAGAAGCCTGGTGATGGAATAATAATAATAATAATAATAATAAAATTTTATTTATATCCCACCCTCCCCAGCCAAATCCGGACTCAGAGCGGTTAACAACAGTAAAAATAGCACAGTTTACATAAAACCAGAGTCAATTAATTGAAATACATTCTAAAATCAAGTTCAGAATCAAATTAATGGCAACCATTGGGCTAGAGTTCTATGAGGATTACAGAAGGAGAGAGGGGGTCAGGCTGTGCCCTGGCCAAAGGCCTGGTGGAACAGCTCTGTCTTGCAGGCCCTGTGGAAAGATGTCAAGTCCTGCAGGGCCCTTGTCTCTTGTGACAGAGCGTTCCACCAGATCGGGGCCACAGCCGAAAAAGCCCTGGCTCTGGCAATGGAATAGTATTTTCCATTGTACCTGAGGCAACAGGGGGCCAAGAACAGTTCTCTTGTTTAACATGAAGAATAGTTAGGGGCCACTGCCACCTCACCCCATTTATATGTGTTATCTGGAGTTGCCACACTCAGACTAATGGTAGGACCCAGGGCTTTTTTCCCCAGCTAGAACTCACAGGAACTCAGTGCCGGCACCTCTCAGGTGGGTGCCACTGCCATTATAAGAGGACAAGGGAGGTGTTCATTGTGAGTTCCAGCACCTCTTTTTCTAGAAAAATAGCACTTATGATAGCCATTTAAAGGGTTGCCACATGGAAGATGGAGAGAATTTGTTTTCTCCTGCTCCAAAGGCTAGGACCAGAACCCATACCTTCAAGTCACAAAAAGGAGATTCTGACTAAACATCAGGAAGAACTTTCTGATAGTAAGAACATTCATGGTGAGTTCCAGCACCTCTTTTTCTAGAAAAATATCACTGGTAGGCCTAGGTTTGGAGGAAGACTACAGACAGGGAATTAACAATGAGATAACAAAAATTTTGCAAGCCATGAAGCTCATTAGGTGATCTTGAGACAGTCACTATCTCTTAGCCTAACCTCACAGGGTGGTTGTGAGGAGGAAGAGAACCAAGTACACCACCTTGAGCTCCTTTGGAAGATAAAGGTGATATACAAATGTAACTAATGAATACATTGACTGACAGTGGCTTTCTGGGATTTCAGGCACAAGTCTCTCCCAACCCTACCTGGCGATGGTGGGAATTGAACCTGGGACCTTCTGCTTGCAAGTCAGATGCTCTACCACTGAGCTAATCCTTCCTGCCATCATCTTTTTCCACTACAGTGGTACCTCGGGTTACATACGCTAACCCAGAAATAGTACCTCGGGTTAAGAACTTTGCTTCAGGATGAGAACAGAAATTGTGCTCTGGCGGCGCGGCGGCAGCAGGAGGCCCCATTAGCTAAAGTGGTGCTTCAGGTTAAGAACAGTTTCAGGTTAAAAACAGACCTCCGGAATGAATTAAGTACTTAACCCGAGGTACCACTGTATTCTGTTTTCTTCTTCTTTGGCAATCACTCGTAGCCGAGTAAGATTGTCTTCCACAAACATGGTTTTAACAATGAGTCTGTAAGTGACTGTGGAGGCCAATTCTGGATCCACACATCCTTCCACAGTGGGGACATAGGTTTCTGGGCGGGAATTGATCACAGTGTGGATTTGCCAAGCGTGCCTTCCTCTTAGCACATTTCTCCCTTGCGTCCTGATTTTGAGTGTCTTCAAAGCCCATGACACCTTTGGTAAAGGCTGTTCTCCAATTGGAGCGCTCGCAGGCAAGTGTTTCCCAATTGTTGGTGTTTATATTTCAGATTTGCCTTGAGACATTTTTTTTCAGATTTGCCTTGAGACAGTCTTTAAACCTCTTTTGTTGACCACCAGCATTACGGTTTCCATTTTTAAGTTTGGAATAGAGTAGTTGCTTTGGAAGATGATTATCAGGCATCTGCACAACATGTCCAGTCCAACAAAGTTGATGTTGAAGAAACACTGGTGATCTTTGCTTCTTCCAGTACACTGGTATTAGTTTGCCTGTCTCCCCTAGTGATGTGTACAATTTTTTGGAGACACCGGTGATGGAATCTTTTGAGGAGTTGGAGATGGTGTTTATAAGTGGTCCATGTTTCACAATCATACAGTAAGGTTGGTAGTACAATAGCTTTGTAAAAAAGCATGTTGGTTTCCCTGCGAATGTCCCGGTCCTAAAACACTCTGCACTTTATTCGAGAGAAAGCTGCACTCTCAGAGCTCAGGCGATGCTGGATTTCGACATCAATGTCTGCCCTTGTGGAGGGATAAGTGCCCAGGTAGGAGAAGTGATCAACATTCTCCAATGTTACACCATTGTGTTGGATTTGTGGCACTGGAGAGGGGTTATTTTGTACTTGCTGGTGCAGCACTTTGGTTCAACACAGTGGCCAACCAGGTGTTCTCAAGAAGCCCATGCATGTAGCACAAAGGCTATAGCCCTCCCTTCGCTGGTATCCTTGGCTTAGAGAGCAATTAAAAGAGAAGAATGGGCACTTTTGAAAACATGAATGTACTTCACATCTGAATTTTAATAGATCCCCCCCCATTGGATCAGATCAAAGCAACGACAAAAGAACAGATTAGAAATGTTTCATTATCACCATGGTCTTTACCTTGCTGGTTTCTATTAAAATAAACAGGCAGTGCTTTCTGACTGTAGGTTTTTCAGATGTTCGCTAAAATGATAGCCCTTGGTGCATAGACAACAGCTGGGGCAGCACATGTGGACTCCTGTTTTGTTTTGCTTTTAATGCAGTGATTCTGCTGATCTGATGTTTCATAGGAGGTGGGAGACAATAAACCCCTCTGCTCCCACTTTGTGATTTATTTTTAACAGGGCTTGGTGTTTACAGCCCTGGCAGATGGGTGTGCAAAGCAGCAACATCAATGTGTTCATGTGGTTGCTTTTACAGCTAGGGAAATGTGCTTATATTCTCCTTGCAGGATTGGGGGACATAAATTATATCAGAGGTGGAAAACCTTCTTCAAGCCAAGGGCTGCATTGCTTTCGTGGTAACCTTCCTGGTGTGGTGGTTGGGACTGGAGGCAAAATTGGATGTAGCTATTACCTTTGTACGACAGGCTAGGTTCTGCACATATTCTTTCTATCTCCCATCCAGACAAGCGAGAGGCATAATCAGAGTTGAAAGACACTTTGCAGCCAGGCAAAAACACTCAAGGAGGGTGCAAGCAGAGCCTGCAAGAGGTGTTACCTGGGGAGAGGATATGTGGCTGGGAAAGAGTCTTGAGGACCAGAGAGAGGGGCCTAGAAGGACCCATTTGGACCCTAGAGTTGAGGTTCCCCACCCCACCCCACCCCTGCCTGGAATGGCCACTTGGCAGAGCAAGTCTGTATGATCCTTACTACGCTGATGGCAGCTCCTTTGGTAGAGCATGAGACTCTTAGTCTCAAGATTGTGGGTTCGAGCTCCATGTTGGGCAAAAGATCCCCGTACTGTAGGGGGTTGGACTAGATGACCCTCATGGTCCCTCCCAACTCTACAATTCTATGATTCTATTGTTCTGTTGCCCTCCCTCCCACCCACCCACCCACCAAACACATTTATTACATGATCCCTGTTTGACCAGTATCACACAGCAAAGAAGTACCTTTAAGTAACACAAATGCTGAAGAAGAAATACAGTAGTGCCCCGCAAGACGAATGCCTCGCAAGACAAAAAACTCGCTAGACGAAAGGTTTTTTCGTCCGCGATTTGCCTCGCAAGACGAATTCCCCTATGGGCTTGCTTCGCAAAACGAAAACGTCTCGCGACTTTGTTTCCTTTGTGTAAAAACCGTTAAAACCAAGGGTGCTTAGCTTGAGCAGCTGCAGTTGCGACTTGACTTCGAGGAGCAACTGTTAGCACGTGGTTTGGTAGCCTTTTCTCAGACTTTGCTCACTTTTGAAGATTTTCCAAAACTTTTCCAGAACTTTTCCAGAACTTCTCTTTCATCCATTTGGTAAGTTAAACTTTTAAAACTTTTTTGGGGGGTTTTGGATTTTGGGTTGGGGTGTTTGGGATTCAAGGACTTGGTGTTGGGAAGGGGTTTGCGATAATCTGGGGGCTTGTGGGCCTTTTTTGGGAATTTTTATGATTTTCTGTGACCACTGGGCCAGGTTGGTTTTTTTTTGAAAATTTTTCTGAGTTTGAATTTCTGAGTGCTGGCTGGCTAGGGGAACAGTTGGGGAGGTTTCTGCAGAAATCTGGGACCATGTGGGGTTTTGGGGGGAATTTTTATGATTTTCTGTGACCACTAGGCATGGTTGTTTATTTTCAAATTTTTTTTTTCTGAGTTTGAATTTCTGAGTGCTGGCTGGCTAGGGGAACAGTTGAGGAGGTTTCTGCAGAAATCTGGGACCATGTGGGGTTTTTGGGGGAATTTTTATGATTTTCTGTGACCACTGGGCCAGGTTGTTTTTTTTTGAAAAATTTTCTGAGTTTGAATTTCTGAGTGCTGGCCATGTTGTTATTTTTTGAAATTTTTTTTTGTCTGGGTGGGGAAGCAGTTGGGGAGGGGTTTGCAGCAGTTGGGGAGGGGCTGGGGGAGCAGTTGGGGAGGGGTTTGCAATTTCTGTGTTGTGGGTGGGTTGGTGCGTGTCTGTGGGAGCAGTTGAGGTTTTTGAAGACATTGGTGATTTTTGAAGCTTTTCCTAAACTTATTTTGCAGCCATTTGAGGTTTCTGAGGACTTCGGTGGTTGATTGTTGAAGCTTTTCCAGAACTTCTCTTTCATCCATTTGGTAAGCTAAACTTTTAAAACTTTTTTGGGGGTTTTTGGATTTTGGATTTGGGGTTGGGGTGCTTGGGATTCAAGGCCTTGGTTCTGGGTTTTAATTTCTGTGTGGTGGGTGGCTGGCTGCTTTTGTATTTTTTGGGTTTGAAGCACATCACTGATTTTTTTTTCTGTTTCTGAGTTTACGAAGGTAGGAGCTGTGCTGCCATGGGACCCAAGAAGACTGCTGCTGCGGTGGCCGGCGAGAGGAAGAAGGAGAAGGTGACGCTGGAAATGAAGAAGGAGATCATCTGGAAGCACGACGGCGGAATGCGTGTGACGGACATCGCCAGGGAGTACGGCAGGAACCCATCGACCATCGGGACCATCCTGAAGATGAGGGAGAAGATCCTGGCGACTGATGCAGCCAAGGGAGTCACCAGGATCGTGAAGAACCGCCCAGCTGTCCTGGAGGAGGTCGAGAAGTTGCTGCTCATCTGGATAGAAGAGAAGCAGCGTGCAGGGGACACAGTGTCTGAGGCCGTCATTTGTGAGAAGGCCAAGGCCTTGCACGCTGACCTCATCCGGGAACAGCCAGGAACCTCAGCCGAGCCAGAAGTCTTCAAGGCTAGCAGAGGTTGGTTTGACCGGTTCAAGACAAGATCTGGCATCCACAGCGTGGTCAGGCATGGAGAGGCTGCCAGTTCTGATGTTCCTGCGGCTGAAGACTTTGCAGCAGAGTTCCTGGAGGTTGTGACGACGGAGGGCTACGTTCCGCAGCAGGTCTTCAACTGCGACGAGACCGGGCTGTTTTGGAAGAGGATGCCCAAAAGGACTTTCATCACTCAGGAGGAGTCCAGGCTGCCTGGCCACAAGCCCATGAAGGACCGCCTGACCCTGGTGGAGGGGCACGACGACGAGCTGACCACCGTGGAGCTGGTCGAACTGCAGGCAGAGGCTGCGCAGGAGCAGGCCTCACTGGAAGAGGAGGAAGCAACTGAGGAACGGCTGTCCTCCGAAAGACTGAGGGACATTTGCCAGAAGTGGAAGGAGGTGCAGACTTTTGCAGATCTACACCACCATGAGAAGCACGTGGCACATGACGCTGGGAACTTTTATGATACGAGGGTCATGTCGTCTTTCAGGGAGCTGCTGAAAAGGCGGATAAAGCAGCAGACTATGGACAGGTTCTTGACCAAGAAGCAAAGAGTGGAAGAGGAGCCTTCTTCGAGTGGTCCCCCAGAGTCTTAGAAAATGTACTGTACACTTTGTTGATTTTTAAATGTTTTTCTGTCATGTTTATAAAGTTAATTTATTTTCCCTTCAATTTTTGAACTGCTCTTTACAGTATGTGTGACTTTAAAGAGCAGTTAATAAACTGTTGTTGTACCAAATTTGGCTTTGTTTGGACTTTTTTTGACCATAGGAACGCATTAATTGATTTTCAATGCATTCCTATGGGATTTCGTGCTTCGCAAGACGAAAAATTCGCTAGACGACAAAAATTGCGGAACGAATTAATTTCGTCTTGCGGGGCACCACTGTAATGGAAGCAAACCCAGACCAACAATGTGCAAATGGGTAGTGGGTTTCTTTCTTTCTTTCTTTCTTTCTTTCTTTCTTTCTTTCTTTCTTTCTTTCTTTTCTTACATGAAGTTCAAAACAAAAACCTTTACACCGAAAATAAGCATTGCAAACACACAAAGGCACAACACTAATACCGCAACCAGCATTAGCAAAATGTTATGTGTGCATATTCAGAAATAATCCCTGTTGAATGCAATGGGTCTTACACCCAGGTAAATGTGCATGCACAGGATTACACAGCACATGTTACATCTTGCTACGCTTTGTGTATGTTGCTTCCAGCTGCAGCTACTTAGAGATTCTATTTGCAGAGGCTAATGACAGGGAAAGTGGTCAAGAGGTTGGCTGTTGGGGCAAAATAAGAACAGAAGCAAAGTGCTGATGGATAAAGGTCCATACAGTTCAGCTTCTTCTTCTCAGAATGGCCAACCAAATGCCTGCAGGAAGCCCACAAAGGACCTGAGCACAACAGCATCCTTCTCACTTGTGATTTCCAGCAACTGCTATTCAGAGTCATTCTGCCTCAGAAATAAACTTCCAATCCCTCTGTTACTGTCTAGGAATCAAGGAATGATAGCTCTGGAGCCTATCATGTTTGGCTGTCCCTGTAATGATAGAATTGTAGCCAGAGAGCACATAGGCATGTTCTGCCTTTTCTCCAATTAGACAAAGGACAAACTATACATTACAAATACTAGCAATATATGGCTTGACATTTAAAAACAAAGGTTCTTAAGTATCTCATTATGGAGGACACTGAAAGATGTCCAATACAAGGTTATCTTTGAGGTGGCATTTTGCTCCATATAAACTTAATAGGATTTATAAGACTGCATTCCACGAATGTTCGGGATGCCAGTTAATCAATGCAGATTTTATGTATCTTTGGCAGGTATGCAAGGTTGTGGAGGATTATTGAAGGAAATTCTGAAGATAATGTGTTGTGTGGCTGATAACAGGATATCCTGAGGTTGGTTGACATTTCTGAATTATTTCAAGGACTCCATTTAATTTAGAAACAAATCCCTTTTTCAAAATTTAATTAAGCCTCCAAATATTGTTTTGGTTCTTTACGGGGATCTCCCTAAGGTTTTGTCAAATATTGGAATGGCTAAGAAAAAAGGTTTGGACTTGTCTGGGATGAGGAAATTGAACTTCAGTGATAACACCCAGGGAAGGGCTTCGTATGGTGAACATTTTTGTGGACAGATGGAAGATACTGGTGAATTATAATCATCACTATAAAAATATTCATTTTGGTGTTTGCAATTCTGTAATGGAACTGGAAGAATAAAAAAATATAGCTGCTGTTATCTGTTCGTGAAAGCTAATTCTGTATGCCTATGACATATAGAAACTCCGTGAAATGTGGATTGGTTCAGGTAAAAATCTCCTAAGGGTTTCTTAAAGCGGCTTAATTCCACATCATAATCTATCTCTGCTTTGGACATTTGTCAGATTCCTGGGGCTCAGTTGGAGACTCCTTCTCCCTCTTCTTATCCTGCGACTGCAGGGGATCACTAGATAAGCCAAATTAGACAGCTACGTAGTTGTTCTAGCTTCACAGCGAAGACTAAAACCACCCTAAAATACTCCCCACCAAACAACCACCCCAGTATCTGCTTCCATCTACATGGAAGATCCGTTCTGTGGAACAACATCCCTGTTTGAGATACGACAGGCACATATTAGCTGTGATTTCTGGAAACACCTGAAGATTGAAGATGGTGGGCAAAGCTTTCATTCAGTGTTCCAAGCAGCCAACCAGACACTCTTCAGAATACTCCATTTCCTTCCCTTCTGTCTCCTGAGTTTCCACCCCCAACCCACAATACTGAGGCCCAATCTGTCCTATGCAGAACTGTAAGAAGTATCATATGACTTTAAAATGTCTTGGCTTTCCCCAAAAGAGTCCTGGAAACTAAAGTTTGTTAATGGAGCAGAGAGCTGTGAGGAGACTTGTTTTTCCTTCAGAAAGCTACAGTCTCCAAACCACTTTGGGAATTGTAGTTCTGTGAGGGGAATAACAACTCTGAGGACCCTTAACAAACAGCATTTCCCATGATTCTTTAGGGAAAATCTATGACTTTTTAAACATGAAATCCATGACATTGTTTTAAATATATAATGCAGATGGGGCCTTGGGCCTCATTGGTCTGTTCTTGAATCTTCGCACCTTCAGTTAGGATATGTGGAGTCTTCTTTCCAGAACTCCCTTCTGCAATAAAATTCTTCCCCATTGTTTCTGGAGCTTGACAAGTCTTCATCAAAAATGTCACCCCTCTTTCCAGCAGCTATAAAACTTCTAAAACTCTGAGACACTTGGGAAACAGTTCACAGAAGGCAACCTGCTACAAAGAGAAAGCAGAACTCAAACACCTTGTCATTTAAACTTTCTTTTCAGACATTTGTCCACATTTTCCCTCTTTCCTTTTGTCGAAAAAGCTCCAGGCAATGTGTTTTTAGAACTTTTCTCCTTCAGAAATGCCGCACACCAGCAACTGAATGGCCATCAGGAGGTGGGGGAGGGAAAAGAAGGAAGCAATGGGCACCTACTTGCCTAAAAAAAATCCTGTTGTTTGTTTTATTTGTTAAAGCTTCACTATGGAACTCATTTTTCCCGAGAAACAAATCCCAATTCAGAAATGCCTGTGAGGCTGCATTCACACAACACTTTATCCTGTTTTCCTGATTTCCCCCAAACTTTGATTTCCACATTATATTTGAGCTTTTACATGACGTAAAAGCCACTTTCAGAAATATAGCACTCATTTCCATGTTATTTGCTTCCAGGAAAAAACAACAGTTTTTGAATAACATGGAAATGACCACTAAACTTACACTATATTTTGCTGTGTTTCTGGAAGTGCCTCTTATGTCATTTTGAAAGTTCAGAAAGAATGAGGAATTAACATTTGTGGAAACACCGAGAATATGGGATAAAGTGTCATGTGACTGTAGCTTAAGAAACTAACACCAATGACAGAAGCTGCCATTTGCAGATCTCAGGGACTGAAATGGAGGTCTTCTGGCTATAAAACAAGTGTTCCAACACTGAACTGTGATCCTCCCCTGTCTTATACACAGCATGCACTGAAATTATTGGCTTCATTATGATAAGCATGAAGACAAACTTGCCCACAAACATTGACAGAACCCTGAATCAGCAGGCTGTCATTTGAAACTCCTGGAGCCAAACTAAGTAATAACTGAGGAATATATGCATTTGAGAGACAAAATCCTAGGTTGGGGATATTAGGGGGAAAATTTTATCACCATGAAAGTGAGCATTTAAATATTACTTTTACTCTCAGAGTCAAGTATCATAGAAAACAGCTTGACATCTCAGGCTATTGTGTGAGCATAACTTTTGTAACAAAAGAACCTCACCAGTATCCTTTCAATTGATTTCTCCCCCTTTGAGCTGCTGAAGTGGAAGCAAGATTAAAGGTGGCAGTTATTGTTCCTTCTCCTCCAGAGTCAATTCTGATTACTTTTGGGCAGCTTTTGAATACTCGCTTACAACTTTTGGGTCCCGCTAATGGCAAGCATGAATATTTTTGAATAACAAAGGTTGACAAAAGCTGCTCATATATTCCTTGGTGTCAAAATACATTTACGATAACGTAACTCTGCAAAGGAAATTAATACCCTCAGACATTTTTTTTCCTCTCTTCACTCATGTCATGACAAAGACAAGTTCCCCATGTAGAATGATCTCTGTGTTGGTGTGTGAGAGAGATGTCTGCCTGTCCAGTTCACAGCCCTACAACAATGGAACTAAGGTGAGTCCAGACAGCCTATCTTCCACCATCAGATGAAAATCATTGTTTGTTGTGAGATGTATTCAGAATGGTTGTCTGTACCCGAGCACTATACTTCCAAGCATATCATATGTACATGACAAAGCACAACCTATCTATTTATGATTAGTTTAGAAAAAAGCTATTTTGTAGTCTGTATTGTTGAGATGTCATCTGTCAAGGCAGTAAACTTTCTTGTTGTATAAAATGTCACTGTCCTCTTTATTCTGTCTCCAAACATTTTAGCGACTGAGAAAAAGCACCAGAATAAACTGTCTCCCAGAAGAGTGCATTTTGTGATAACAGAAAGCACAGAGCTCGGCTCAGAGACCATCTTGGCAGTGAGTTCTGGAAGACCTACTGCCTATCTTGCAGGCCTTTTTCCACCTGGCCCTGACTGACTCCGACTACAAGAGCTGAGGCTGCTGAACTGACTCTTTTTGGATGGGGTGTTGTTTGGTGAAGGTTTGGGGGAGGAGCTGCTATTGTTGATTTTTTGTACCTTTCTTTTAGATCTTATGATTTATAAGAGCCAGTGTGGTGTAGTGGTTAAGAGGGGTAGTCTCGTAATCTGGGGAACCGGGTTTGCTTCCCCGCTCCTCCACATGCAGCTGCTGGGTGGCCTTGGGCCAGTCACACTTCTCTGAAGTCTCTCAGCCCCACTCACCTCACAGAGTGTTTGTTGTGGGGGAGGAAGGGAAAGGAGAATGTTAGCCGCTTTGAGACTCCTTAGGTTAGTGATAAAGTGGGATATCAAATCCAAACTCTTCTTCTTCTTCTCTTATCAGTTAAGTTGTGTTTTTTTCTGTCTTTTTATTATTGTATGTGGCTGCTTTTGTTATGTTGCAGCTCTGTATTATTATTATTATTATGTTGTAAGCCATCTTGAGCATGGTTTGAAGTGTGGAAAGGCAGCATTCAAATAACAAATAACACATATGAGCTTATTGCTACAACAACTACCAAGATGGAATTAGCAAAGCTTCTGGAACAATTCGCCTTTGGTTCAGCACAATATCACTATCTCTTGCAGGAGCAAAGGCTGTAGTTTAACTGTGTGCTGTGTGAAGAAGTATTTTCTTTTGTCTGTTATGAGTCTTCCAAAATTTGGCTTCATTATATGTCCATGTGTTACCGTCTTATGAGAGAGGGAGAAGAAACTTTTGGACTTCTCCTTCCTCTGTGGTTTTGAAGGAATAAAACTCCCGGTTCAACCCCAATGTGACAGTCCAAGGCCTTATCAGCCAAAGTCATGGCTCTAAAGCCTTGTTTTGAATTGTTACCATCTGCTGTAACTAAGAGACAGTGAACAGAGCAGGCTGAGAGACAATTGATTTTGCTAGTCAATGTTACTGTGTTTGCATTATACAGAAACAAATTAGGCAGATCACACTGGTGCTCAGAGAACATCTGCTGGACAAAAAAGAAATCAAAAGCAGCAATAGATCAGACAGATTTTCCCATTTTGCTAACACTGAGTAATCTGTGGCTCAATGTAGGTGTTAGCCCTAGTTTCATTATTCTTTCTCCTCACCTCCTTAACCCCCCCCCCCAAAAAAAAACCCCAACATTGCATTTTAACATAAGAACAATGCGGGTTAAAGGAGTGATGTAGCTTAACTTCCAGAGCAGCTTATGAAAACCACTAGTAAGTCATTCCCTACCTGCAGGTTTATAAAGTGAAAGACATGGCACATGAGAAAAGTGGGATGGGGAGGGGAGATGGAAAAGGAAGCTCAGATACCAATTCCTACATTTATACATGTGTTCTTATAACACAGTACTGTAGTACAGTTTTGTTTTATTTATTCAGATTCTTGTCTTCTTGGGAGAAGCCACGAAACACAGTGAATTGCAAAAGTGCACCAAAAAGCTAATTGTTTCTTTCTTTTCTTACCTAGATAATGAGCTTTTCCTGGGAGTGTCTATCTAGTAGCATATTGAAGATGGTTGTGAGTTGGAGTAATTTTGGAGCAGCTAATTGTGTCTTTAGTACATGTTAAGCCAAACGCTTTCCTAAAGGATAAAGGTCACTACAGAAACTCAGTGTTGTTAGGACACACACACACACACACACACACACACACACATACACACACACAGAGAGAGAGAGAGAGTGTTTTAACCATACCATACCCTCCAACACTGTAGACTTGCATTCCTCAAAGACATATTCAGAGCAGACCCATTGAAATTTATTGACATAACTAACTTAAGTCTATCGATTTCAGTGGGTTTACTCTGAGAGTGATTTAATTAGATACAACCCTAGGAACAATAGCAACAGAGCATGTGTATGTGTTGTCTGCCTTGATTAAGATGAATTAGCTTATCACTATATTTTTGTCTCTGTAGCCAATAATGGATTATCTCGTAAATTAGCATTGGTCCATATTTATACTTTCACCACCGCCAACCCCCAATTAAGAAGACTTCAACTCAGAAAACCCTTGGGAACCTCAGTCTCTAATGCTTTGGCAGAACCAGCAACTAATAAAATATGAAGGGCTGCTTTAAATAGTTCCAACTGGAGGAACCAGATACTCAGGCATAGATGCAGCTCCTGTTTAAGTCTCACTCTGAGTTTGACAGCTGCTGAAACAACATTTGAGCTCTGCTATTGTGGAATTTCCAGCTAGAGCTGTGCATGGAGCTGTCCAGGGTGCTGTAATATCCTGAAAGTCAAGCCTAGCCTTAACCTAGGCCAGGTGGGGGGAAATCTTGTCCCTCCAGATGTTGCTGAACTACAACTTCCATCATCCCAGGCTACTGACCATGCTTGCTGGGGACAATGGGAGTTGTAGTTCAGTTACATTTGGAGGATAATCAAACGTTTCCTATGTCTGACCTCAATCATGCCCTACTTCAATTCACCTTGCTCAGTTTGCCCAAATCCGTACTGCTATCTAAGGAAATATGCTACTGAGGCTGTTGCTTGAAAGATTACAGATGATATCTACAACAGCAGGCAATGATATACTCTACATGCAGCAGGTGACCATAGATCATGGGTAGGCAATCTAAGGCTTGGGGGCTGGATGCGGCCCAATCACCTTCTAAATCCAGCCCACGGATGGTCCGGGAATCAGCATGTTTTTACATGAGTAGACTGTGTCCTTTGATTTAAAATGCATCTCTGGGTTATTTGTGGGGCCTGCCTGGTGTTTTTACATGAGTAGAATGTATGCTTTTATTTAAAATACATCTCTGGGTTATTTGTGAGGCATAGGAATTCGTTCATCCCCCCCCCCAAAAAAAATATATAGTCTGGCCCCCTACAAGGTCTGAGGGACAGTAGACCGGCCCCCTGCTGAAAAAGTTTGCTGACCCCTGCCATAGATACATAAAATTGTAGAGCTGGAAGGGAACCCGAGGGTCTCTAGACCAACCCCTGCAATGCAGAAATCTCAGCTAACTTTATTTATTTATTTATTTATTTATTTATTTATACCCCGCCCATCTGGCTGGGTTTCACCAGCCACTCTGGGTGGCTTCCAACAGAACACTAAAATACAATAATCTATTAAACATTAAAAGCTTCCCTAAACAGGGCTGCCTTCAGATGTCTTCTAAAAGTCTGGTAGTTGTTTTTCTCTTTGAGAAGGCCCTCTGTCTGGTTCCCTGTAACTTGGCTTCTTGCAGTGAGGGAACTGCCAGAAGGCCCTTGGCACTGGACCTCAGTGTCTGGACTAGACAAAACAGGACAGATTGCCATCCAATCTTTGCTTAAAAACCATCAAGGAAAGAGAATCCACCACCTCTGGAGAGAGTCCATTTCACTGGTGAACAGCTCTTACTGTCAGAAAGTTCATCCTGATGTTTAGTCAGAATATCCTATCCTGTAATTTAAATCCATTAGTTTGGGTCCTACTTTCCAGAGCAGGAGAAAACAAGCTTGATTCACCTTCCGTGTGATAGCCCCTTAGATATATGAAGATATCTCCTCCCAGTATCCTCTTTTCCAGACTGAACAGACCCAGCTTCCTCAACTGTTCCCCATAAGGATTGGTTTCCAGACACTTGATTATCTTGGTTACCTTCCTCTGCACACATTCCAGCTTGTCAACATCCTTCTTAAATTGTGGCTTCCAGAACTGGACACAGGACTCCAGGTGTAGTCTGACCAAAGCAGATCTAGATGCTATAATCCTATTGATACAGCCCAGAACAGCTTTAGCTTTTTTTGCTGCTGCATCACACTGTTGACTCATGTTAAGCTTCTCCACCACTGGCCATGAACTATTCATCAGCTTTTTGCTAACGTTTGATATACAGAGCTGCAACAAGCACTGTCACAAAAGGAATTGCGTGCCAGTTCTTCCAACCAAGGCTGATTCTTCGCAATTGAATCAGACACTTTACAGACTTCGCACCAGCTTTCTTTTTGTGCTAACATCTCTCGGGAAGTGATAATGAGTTTGAATTCCCTTTCGGCAAGCAGAATGTAAACCAAGTTGGCTAACTTGAGCATTACACCACTGATGGTATATGTGGGTGTCGGCAGTTTTAAAATAACAATTGTAATGCGCAAAGCTTGAAGGGTGGTATGGTACATTAGTTCAGTGCGCCAGCAAATACAGCTTGTTTTATTTATGTGTCATCTGGGAAAACGGTATCAGTTTCTGGCCTGAAACTGTAGTTCCGGTATGGCAAATTCTGCAATCCCATTATAGCACGTTCATCCTTGGTGGGGATCTAGTTAATTAAACTGCTGTAAGTAAAACTAACACTGTGTAAGCCTGTGGAGCTGTACTCAAAAAGTCCATTGCTATGCTGCATTTCAATGTCTTGCATACATTTTGTTTCTAATAGCAACTGGTATTTTTTACTAGCAGATTCCCCCCCCCCCAGGCATTTCTATGTGTAATAAGTGTGCTGCCATGCACATATAGGCACTTACAAACTATATTTAAAACAAAACAAATTCCTTCCAGTAGCACCTTAAAGACCAACTAAGTCAGTTCTTGGTATGAGCTTTCGTGTGCATGCACACTTCTTCAGATACACTGAAACAGAAGTTTCCAGACCCTTCTATATAGTGAGAGGGTGGGGAGGGGTATTACTCAGAAGGGTGGTGGGAATGGGTGATTGGCAGATAGCTGTGATGAGCCTGTTGACAACTCTTAACGACTGCAATAGGTCTTACAGGAAAAAGCAAGGGGTGAGAAGGTGAAAAATGGCTTTGTCATGTATAATGAGATAAGAATCCAAGGTCTTTGTTCAGACCAGGTTTCTCCATGGTTTTAAGTTTGGTGATAAGTTGTAATTCAGCAGCTTCTCTTTCCAGTCTATTTCTGAAATTCCTTTGTAGTAAAACAGCTACTTTGAGATCTTGTATAGAATGTCCTGGGAGATTGAAGTGTTCTATATATTACTAAACTATATTTAGTAATATATATGTTGAGCCAAGCCCCACTGCTACAACTTTGCTGTCCTATCCACAGGCTGTGAATTATTCAGGGATGGAGTTCATCCTGCACTTTTCATAACTCTGTTCATGTTCTTTGCTACTGGACACAGTGTTCTCTCTTCATGTTTAACTCACAAAGAAGCATCACCCTCATGTTTATTTTTCTTCAAACGTAACTTTGGGTACCAGTCTCGCTGGATAGATTGCATCATCACAAAGCCAGCTGGGAGTGAGAGCAATTAGATCACTGATTGCCCTTATTTGGCATGGGGAAATTCTTTTGATGCAACCTTTTAAAACCACCAAAAGGTTTTTCCACTCTACAAGAAATGGACAAGGAAAGTTGGAACTTTCAGTTTAGCCCCATTAATTGCAGCTTAAATTGTTTGGCACAGATGTATTCCTTGCTATCCTTGCTACCACAAAAATAAAATAAAATAATAAAATAAAATAAAATAAAATAAAATATATTCCACAATCTGAGCTTCATCTGCAACAGAAGGAAGATCCTGGCTCTTCTGTTCCTATATGAGAATCCAATCTTTGCCTAGACACTCTTTATACCATATAGTGAAATAAATAAAACGTGTCCACAGTTGCTGTTTTAATTTATTAGTTGCTTGGGGCATAAGAGGCCTCCAAGCATATTGCAAAATGTAAAAACCTAAAAGATGGCATAACATCTGGAAAAAAGAATAAAACATTACAGAAGAAAGTCATACTGTTACTTATGCAACAAACCGAAATTCAACTTCAGCAGCAAGACTATACCATCAATAGATGGAAGCATTTGACAAGAGGAGAAGAGAGAGATTTCCTTGAGTGTATACCTTTAATGTAGACCTTTCTCTGGGCTAACAATGTGCTAAGCACCATTCCATCTTGAATTCAAACATAGGAGGCAGAGTTTGGTATTTTGCTTGAGTTTGTTTGTTTTTGGTCTCCATCAGTGTCTGGCCTGGGGGAACTTTGCCTGCTCCCTGCCAGAATGAAAGCCATGAATGTCTGTGGGCATGCAGAGGTGGGGAAATGCTATACTCTCATTCTCAAGTTACTGAATCTGAAAGACCTACATTGACTTCCAGTATGTTTCCGAGCACAATTCAAAGTGTTGGTGCTGACCTTTAAAGCCCTAAATGGCCTCTGTCCTGTATATCTGAAGGAGTGACTCCACTCCCATCATTCTACCCAGACACTGAGGTCCAGCTCCAAGGGCCTTCTGGCGGTTCCCTCACTGCGAGAAGTGAGGTTACAGGGAACCAGGCAGAGGGTCTTCTCGGTAGTGGCGCCCGCCCTGTGGAACGCCCTCCCACCAGATGTCAAAGAGAACAACAACTACCAGACTTTTATAAGACATCTGAAGGCAGCCCTGTTTAGGGAAGCTTTTAATGTTTGATGCATTACTGTATTTTAATATTTTGTTGGAAGCCAAATATAAACAATAAATTATTATTATTATTATTATTATTATTATTATTATTATTATTATTATCTGTACCAAGAGTTAGGATTCGAAGCTGTGTAAGGCCATTGATACTTATAGGCCAATGCTGTTAACCCTGACTGACAGCCAATTTCTCCAGGGTTTCAAGCCACAGTGCCAGCCCTAATGGGAGACACTGGGGATTGAATATGGGAGCTTTTGCATGCAAATCCTGTGCTTTCCTACAGAGCTATGATCTCCCACCCCTTTTTATCTTTTAATGCAACTTACAATTTCACATTCACTTTTCTCTTGAACCATTTAATTAACACTTTAATTAGGAACATTCATATTATGCTATTCATATATTATTATACATACAACAATGTGTATAATTATATACAATAATGTGTATAAAATGCTTAAACTCTTAGGCATAGATAGGATATAGACAGAATATGTCTAATTTTGTTATTATTATGTGTAAAACAACAATGTGTATATTATGTCAGAATTGTTCACGGTTTTAGCAGAACTGATTAAAAAGCATTGCTTTTCATAAAGATTAAGCAGTGAAACAGTGATCTATTTTTATTTGGGTTGACATTTTAACTGACTTCTCAAATAATAAGATATATCAAAAGCTGAATGAAAGCAATTTAAATAAAAATAAAAATGAAGTTTTCCATCTTCTCCCTTTGGGAATATGTGCAGCTGTTGCCCCAATCTGTGATATACTTTCTATTTTGGTTTCATTTTATTTCACATTCAGGCAACTGTCAAACTTTGGGGGGGGGGGGAGCAAAATGCACTTGAGGCTGGCATGCCAGCAAAAGCATCCGATTAAAATCCATGCACATCGACAGGAGAAAACCCTTTGCATTAATGTTCTTGTCTAGGAAAAAAAGAAAAAGGAAAGAAAAATTCCAATTATAATACTGCAGGAATAACTATTAATATATGAGTCAGTGCGTGCTTGCCTTTAAAGGGAACAGGGGAGATACAGAGAAAGGAAAATTAGCCATTGATTTGATTTCAAAGGAAATAAGAGTGATGGAATTAGCAGAGATGGGCAAGCCACCTCCATGGCTGAGTTTCGCTACAGTAGTTAAGAGCATAGCTGTCAACCATCCTTTATTTGGCGGAAAACTCCCTTATCCCAGCGCCATTTCCTGCTGCTGTCCCTTACTGATGATGTCCCTTAAATTTCCCGGGTTTCAAAGGAAGCAGCTCCTCTCCCTCCCTCCCTGCCAGCCAGGGAGGAGGGAGGCTCCAACTGTGTTGCTTGGCTGCATTGCTCACCCAATAAGGAGTCTAAGAACGACTGGGTGGTGGAGCTTGCATGCCTTGTGCCCGGCCGCGTTGCCTGGGGACTCGCCTTTGCTCAGCGCTTCCCAGCGGAGAGGTGACAGTGGTTTTCCTTGCTGCATCCCCTTTGCCAGGTTGCTGCACTGTGGGAAGCACCTCTTGAGGCTTCATTTGGCTGCTGGCTGGGCTTTCTGCCTTTGGCTCAGAGGGGCTCAGAAGTTGAGCATACCTGTGCTCGGAATTGGATGGATATGTCATTGACGGCCCACTCACCCTTGCTGGGGAAAAGGTCTGTCTGGAGCGGGGGCACATGATGGGGGAAAAGGAAAGGAGCTGGTTGAGTACAATGGCGGGCGGCGATCTCATGGGAGGGGGGGCTTTTGGATTTGTTTTGGAGGTTCCTTCAATTGACTGTTATGGGGAAAAGGAAAGGAGTTGGTTGACTAAAATCCCTTATTTTGGCTGCTGATCCCTTATTTTCGAGGCTGCTGGTCCCTTATTTTCAAATCTGTAAGTTCACAGCTATGGTTAAGAGTCTGTCTCATTTATTTGTTTAGATTCCAAGTCATACAGGTCTTTTGAAATCATCTGTAAAAACTCAAAATCTGATTG
This sequence comes from Podarcis erhardii, assembly GCF_964252035.2. Classification (NCBI taxonomy): domain Eukaryota; kingdom Metazoa; phylum Chordata; class Lepidosauria; order Squamata; family Lacertidae; genus Podarcis; species Podarcis erhardii. Next base: position 19,874,562 of record NC_138508.1, on the reverse strand, counting down.
GAAGTATATCAGCAGTCGCTTCAGACTTTTAAATTGAGGGATTATATGGTGCTGACTGACTATGCCATTCAAAAGCATTTTGCACCAGCTGCAGTTTTCAAATTGTCTACAGGGGCAGCATTACATTACTGTGCATTACGGTAATCCAAACAGGAGGTTATCAAAGCATGAATGACTGTGGCCAGGTTTACCTCCATCCAGGAATGGCTTTAGCGGGCAAAAGAGCCAGAGCTGATGAAAGCTCACTTTTCTAAGGGCTGCAATGAGACAATCCATGTGCAGAAACTGGAATACTTGAAAGGGTGATGGACAAGTTACCGTAAGTATCAACATTACTGCAGGTGGTCAAGGCAGGTTTCACCTTCATAATGGTATGAAGAAAGACTCAAAACAGAACATTCACTAATGCCAGGCTCTTAAAGACCTCACTTGTGGCTAACCAAAGCCAGCCCAAATCAGAAGGCTTTATGATGCCTCTGAAAATGTTCAGGCTCAGCCTCTGTAAAGACTTCAGAAAGACACTTGAAGGCTAGGCAATAACTTTGTAGCTGCTCATCTTGCCTCAACTTGGCCTGAAGATGGAATAACCAAAGTGGGTTTTTCTCCACGGTGATGAGAAGAAAAGAGGCAAATGGCAGGATGTATTTTGTTTGGGGTGTTCAGCCTGACACAGTAAACAACAACAACAACCCAAAAAACCAGCCCACCAGCCATGTAAGGCAGAACATCAGGTGCTCAATGAAGCTTCTGCAACTGTGACACACTTTATTTGCCCTTGTATTTGGTGACTGGTATTTGGTGATACTACATGTCCATTGTAAAATTTTAGCCATTTGAATTACTTATTATCCATTCATAATAAAATTACAAGTAATCTTAAACCCTTGCTAATGTATTAACCTGTGTATTTTAGCAGATAAATACCATTTTACATCCGCTAACTTTTCAAGGTCAAGCACAGACTTGTTTCACTGCCATTGTCTCGTGTACAACAGCATTTAAAGCAATATAATTGACAGCTTGTACCTATAGATAAAGTAGAACGATGAGATGTCACAGGAATAAATACTCTGCATGCATAAATTGTAAGCATTATATATGGAGTCAACACTAAGGCATCAGTTAATTGGTCAATGGAAAACTGTTCTTGATTGGTGAGCATAGATTTTAATTGGTAGAGATGAGAGTAAAAATTACACGTGTCCATTTTCTGAAGGAATTTTTCTCCTGGTATGTTAGTGAAGTAATGAAGAGTAAAATATTAAATTCGGGCTTTAAAAAACCCAATCGCATCTTGAACTTCCTTCAGTGAAAACAAACCATCCTCTTGTGGCTTTGGTAATATGTCAATGCACTTAATTCATTGATTGAAGAACAAGCATGTAATCATCTAAATATTCTCTGATCACTTGGTAATAGGGCTGAACAGATCGACCGATTTTTGGTCCATATCAGTTCCACATTTATGCAAACACAGGTCCTTTCCATTCCATATTTTTGGTGGATTTTCAAAAAATACATTTGTGTGGTACACACATTTCCCTAAAGTACACATTTTATACATAATCAGAATATGTATTTTTACATCAATTTTCCAGAAAATATGATTTCCCTATAAAATATGCATTCTTGTATGATTTTTTTGAAAAAACAGTAACTGCATCACACAATCTAGAGAAGTGGATAATCCAATTGACAGATTCATTCTGACCTGCTGACCAGTAAATTGCATCAAAATGCAGAAGAAAAAAGTTTCTCCCCCAATCCCTAGTTGGCAGCCCTGGGGTACCCTGTTATGTCTGAAGCTGTATCTTACCCTTGCCAATAAAAAAAGGGGGGGAGGTATCACCCTACCATAAAACCTCTGCACAAGATGCAGTAATACTTTAAAATCACTTATAAACCGTATAATCTACACTATACTCTCATTTTTTTGAGCAGCCTTAAAGATTTTATTAATCTGACCCCTTCTTGATTATTTTTAGAAAGCCTGATCTTGCTGACATAATTAATCCTCTGTCATAATAGCAAACCCAAATTACCAATAAGCAGGGAACCTTCCTCTTCTAGCTAACTTTTGGCTGAGATGAGATGCTAAATCTGAGCTCTTGGCCTTATTATTTTCTAATCTAAGATTTTCTAACAAGCCATCTGCCTAACTGAGTGATGGGGGACCTCAGGCCAAATGGGGACCTCCAGGCAGAGACGTCAAATTCTGAGCAGTATTGGGGGGGCTCGTTGAATGCAGGTGATATCGCATTTGCGGTACATGTGTGACATCACACGTATTGGAAGGAGGCTGCAAGGCCCGATGAGGCCCTCTGCCACTGTGGGGAGGCCCTGTGGGGCCTTGCCCCTCAAGATTGGAGGGTTAGTCCCATACCCACATACATTCGGGGAGCTGAGCTGTCCCCAGCCCCATAGAGTTGGCGTGTAGGCCTCCAGGCCTCTCTCTATGGTCATCCGGGTCTCTCTCTATGGTCCTCCAGGTCCTTGGTACTCTTCCCAGCCACACCCACTCCCCTCAAGCCACACCCTTCACTGTCCCTGCTTCACACCCCAGACATTTTTGCCTGGTTGTACTGTGTTCTTCTTTGAGTGGACAATAGATAAAAGTATGCAAATACATGTAGAAGTTAGTGTGCTGGACAAAGGTACAATTTACATTCGTTGCTCCACTCACCACTGACATGCAGGCTTCAGAAGGTTGCCCAGGAGGGAAAGTGGTCATTGAGGGTGAGCCTAATCCCTCCCATGTCTTTCTCTCCATCAGGGCTGGGCTATGGGTGACCTAGGAGCTGCAAAGCAGGAGCCACAAGACCAGTAGAGCAAACTCACAGAGCAAGTTGGGAACAAAGGAGTGGGCAGGGCTGAGAAGCAGGCTCTGGTTTTGCCGTAGTGGAGAGCAAGTCAGAACTGGAAGACCCGCCCAGAGGCAAGACTGAAGAATAACCAAGGAACTGCCAGAACTCAGAAAGTCCATGTTGCTCAAGCAAGGCTCAGTTGGAACCAGAAACCTCTTTATGCTTTCCTGTCCAAGAGGATTGATGGCCAACCTGGTTGGGTGGAGTCAGTACAGAGCCTGAGTGGATTTCCTGGAAAGATGGCACTTGTAGTTCACTGGCTCACCACAGGGGGCTGCTGCCAAAAAATCCCAGTAAATTGCACCTTGGTTTTCAAACAGCTTAGTTCTCGAACGTTTTGGCTCCCGAACGCCGCAAACCTGGAAGTGACTGTTTTGGTTTGCGAACTATTTTTGGGAGCCAAATGTCTGATGGGGCTTCTGCAGCTTCTGATTGGCTGCAGGAACTTCCTGCAGTCAATCCGAAGCCTCACTTCTGGAACATTTTGGAAGTCAAATGGACTTCCAGAACGGATTCCATTCGACTTCCAAGGTACGACTGTAGTTCTCTGACACTCTCGGAATTTGACTCCTGGCAGTTGGCATGAGGTCTATGGCAACAAGTCCAAGACCATCATTCTCCTATGAAATTTCATAACAAAGTTTCTATGGCCAGGTGACTCTTCCCAGTTCCTTCAACTCTCACCAATGCACCCTCTGTGGGTCTTGAAAGTGCAGCCGGGACCCATCCATATGCCTGTCACAATTTCTCTTCCCCTCTTCAGTGGTCAGTGGGATTGTATTTTATAGCAAACAACAATTTCTTGGCATGTTCAAGTAATAGACTGACTCTTGGGATGCATACAGACTCCAAAAAAACCACAAAAAAACCCAGCTACACTTGCCAAAAGATGATCTCTGTCATAACATTAAATTAAAGCTGTCATTTTAAATCTCCTTAATCCCATGGCTAGGGGAAAAAATGGCAGAAAGGTATCAGGTAAGAACTGGAGATTGATCCAGATACCTTTATGCCTAAGGGATCAATCTGTCCTCATCATAATCCTCTTTTCTCTTTGTGATATGTGTAAAAGGTGCCCATCATATTTAAAACTCTGGTTCTCTTTCGGAATGCAAAATTAACTTAGATGAAATACCACCTTTAAAAGCCATGTGTATGATGTAGAGGGGTGAAGAGAGCGGAAGCTGTAGCAAAAGACTCTGTGAAGTAAATCTTAATTCAAAAGTTAGTTTTCCATGAAAACAAATTATTCTCTTGTGATTTGCACAGAGGAGGAATGACTGCTGGGAGGAGCACAGAGAGAAGAAATGCCGTGGTGCACCTGCAGCAACGCAACCGGACACCTTCATCTGCCCCAGCTGCAACAAAACATGTCTCTCCTATATCAGTCTCTGAGCAAGCACTACAACTCTCCAACAGTTTGACCTTGCCCCCTAAGATGCACTCTTCCATTGTCTCCTGAGACAGACAGATGCCAACAACAACAACAGCCAAAGTACTGACACTGTAGCAGCCACTGGTTCAATTTACATAATCTTCCAAACCATGATTTGGGAGATCAGGAACAAGCTCTGCATTTGTGTGTTTCCTCCATCTCCGTTGCATGCATTCTCCCTCCTGCCCTTTCTCCCTCTCTGTATGTACGCAGCTTAATTCAATGTTTCCTGTTTTGACTCAACCATAGTCCTCTTTTGTGTCTGTACATGACAAACCATAGGTTGACCACAAGCCAGAATCACCAACGAGGATCAAACTCTGATTTGCAATTCCTCTTTGTAAGGAAACTGTTTTTTTCGAAACACAGACTGAAGTCTACAAACCCAATGACAAACTTTGGTTTAGTTACGGTAGGTAACCGTGTTGGTCTGTCGTAGTCGAAACAAAATAATAATAATAATAATAATAATAATAATAATAATAAATTCCTTCCAGTAGCACTTTAGAGACCAACTAAGTTTGTGATTGGTATGAGCTTTTGTGTGCATGCACACTTCTTCAGATACTTTGGTTTGTTCAACAAGGGACTGCAGTGGGGACACTTCGCAACTCATAGAGGTTCAATGCATGATTGCGTCTGGGGAAGGCTCCTCCCTCCCAAAATTACAGCTGAATTAATGAACGATGGATATGAGCAGCACAATGATGCCGTGGGGCCAAAAGTGTTGCCCCACAGCCCCGTTGTTCTCACTTTCCCTCATCACCCAAGTAAAGACTGAAGGGGGGCACAGCCTCTCTCAACAGAAAATAGGAACGACTTCAAAGGCAAAGACCCGCAATCACAAACAACACAGAGAAAGAGGCTGTTGTCATCCCTGCTTCTATTTCCCCCAGTATTTTCAACTCAGCAATTTAGTACAAAATAAATGAGAAACTGGATGGGATTTTAGAGATGCTCCACTCGCAATCTTCGAAAATGCACAGTGTTTGTTGTCAGCACAAACCATGAGCATCGTACAGCAATGCACAATCTGTACTGAAAACAATTGACGATCTGTACACACTAGATAAATCTACTTACGGAATTTAGTTGGTACTAATAATGCTCATTGTCAAATGACCCATACAACATGAGATTAGTTTTCCATGAAATGGTGGGGAATGTTGCTCAAGGCGCTGATTTGTTCCATAGACTGACAATAAACCTCCCTATTTGTAATTAATAAATTTAAATTGAAAGCACCCACAAGTCTTTACAGCGGATCCAGCATTAATTAAAGTTTCCTCTTGGTAATTGTCCACACTGACTCAAGTCTTTATGGAGAGAAGTCTGCACATAGCATTCTCAGCATGCTCCCCGTGACATATTAATTATCCAGTGAAGCACAGCTGCTTCAAAATATTCCAGCAAAGCGGTCATATTATCCTAGATATCCAGTCCATGCAGGGCAATCATTTGCAGGCACGAGTCCATTCAGTTCAATTTGGCTTTTTCCTAGATAAGCATGTGCAGGACTGCAGCCTTAACTCTACATTAGGTGTGAGGCAACCTATGGTCCTTCTGGTGCCATTGGACTACTGCTCCCCTCATCCCTTGTCATAGACCAGGCACATCCAACTCCCAAGAGAGTACTCTACTCACAGTATTAAGAAAACCCTGGCAGTGATATACCCATTGTCATTGGAGGATGGACCAGAGATGTTGAGATCACTAAGGGTCCTGAGATCAATCAGGATCAACCAGGAACACTCCACGATCAACCAGTAGATCGCGATCAGCCTGTTGGACATGCTTGTCATAGGCCATCCTGGTTGGGTTGTTGGGATCTGACATCCAAAACAACATCTGAAGGGCCACCAATTTCCCCATCCCTGCCATAAACCTTGCCCCAGTTCCATTTTTATAGCTTTGTTATGCCTACCCCTAACATGGGACTAAAGACCCAAAACACTTAATATGGGGAAGATAACCCAAGTGAAACTAATCCGATTCTTATCAAATCTGATTTATTCAGAGATTAGGGAAATATATCTTGAGACAGATATATGAAGATACATGGAATTTTTCTCTCTAAATGTAGTTGCATAGTGACCTTTTATTCTTATAGACATGTCAATTTCTGACCTGGTGGCATTGCAAGTCTGGAAGACCTATCTGCAATCAATTATCTACTGTTGCTATTAATAATAATAATAATAATAATAATAATAATAATAATAATAATATACCACCCGATACCCATCGATCTTAGGGCGAGTCACAACATAAAATTACAATATGCAAAACACAAAATGCATATTAAAACAAAAAAAGGCAACCGAATAATCCCCCTTCCACAACACATTTAAAATTAAATTTTGAAATTTAAAGTCTATGCACATTTGCAGCTATTGCAACATGTTTCATACATATTAAACACACCATGCTAAATTGTGCATGTGCTTATTCAAAAGAAAAGACATGTCTCCAAACACCATCACCCAGATTATGCTTGTGTCGCCTCTTACTTGCCTTTTCTCTAAACTAAAAAGTCCCAAATGATGCAGCCTGTCGTTATAGGGTGGGATGTGGGTGGCACTGTGGGTTAAGCCACAGAGCCTAGGACTTGCCGATCAGAAGGTCGGCGGTTCAAATCCCCACGACGGGGTGAGATCCCGTTGCTCCTGCGAACCTAGCAGTTCGAAAGCACGTCAAAGGGCAAGTAGATAAATAGGTACCACTCCGGCGGGAAGGTAAACGGCGTTTCCATGTGCTGCTCTGGTTCTCCAGAAGCGGCTTAGTCATGCTGGCCACATGACCTGGAAGCTGTACGCCGGCTCCCTCGGCCAATAAAGCGAGATGAGCGCCGCAACCCCAGAGTCGGCCATGACTGGACCTAATGGTCAGGGGTCCCTTTATCTTTACCTTTATCGTTATAGGAGAATTGCTCCACCCCCATTGATCATACTGGCTGCCCTCTTTAAACTTTTCCCACATGCCTATAGTGCATGAATAGGCCTATAGCTTACTATCCAGTGTTCTGCCTAATAGTTTGAAATGAAACTGATTCTTATAGAGTTTAGTTATGATCACCCCTCCTGCCAATCTGAAGAAAGCAGTTAAAAACAAATGATCTTTAACTTCAAATAATGGAGTGCTGCAGTGAATGACAACCTGGAGCTTGATCTACAGCTGAATTGCCCAATTTATAAGTACAGGGCAATGAGAGCCGATGGCAAAGGATCTTTTCTAAAGTAATGAAATAGCAGGCTTTATTGCTCCCAAGATCATCCAAGATGTCCCCTTAGCATCATTACTACAACTGATATTACTGCTAGTATTGCTATTTAACTCCAACAGTGTGATAACTACATCATATACTATGTTCAGGCTCCCAGTTTGAGGGTTTCATATATATAAAAAAGAAATCCCTCTGTTAATTGTTATACTAACTCATTCAAGTTAGTAAAGTGAATGTATAATTCCAGCAGTATGTTGAATGGCCCCTCATAGCGAAACAGGTTTTCACATACCCCTGCGAGGAATAAAATGACTCGTGTCTTGTAGATCATCTAGAGCAATATTAGAAACAACAGGATTCTGCTCGTATTATATTTAACAGAGTTATGAGATTTGCTAATATATGAACTAAGGGAGGCTTGTAAGCAGCTAACAGATGCAGGCGACATCTTGCATAGAGGACATAGAAAACCGTGCCTTCTAGCAAGTCATACCATTGTTCCGTCTAGCTCAATACGGTCTACAATGTCTGGCAGTAGCTCTCCAGGGTTTCAGACAGGAGTCCACACAGGCAAACTAGCCTAGTACTAGTTGTTAAAGAAGCTGCTCGGTTGTTGACACAATCAGAAGCTCTGTGTCTCCTTCTCCTCCTCTCCCTCACCTAGTATCAACCTTGAACGCTGACCACACTAGCCACTACTGATGGGAGTCATAGTCCAATAACATCCAGAGGACCACAGGTTTGCCATCCCTGCTGCAAAGCTCACAGAAATATAACACAAATCAATGCACCATGTTACCTGTGCATCAAACACACACACACACACACACACACACACACACACACACAACCACACATACTACTGGGAATTGTTTATTGCTTTTGTGGTGTGATGTCTACTGATATCTGCTGCAAACAGAATGTTTATTTATTTTGGTGTCTTGTTTATGATGAGCTGAAAAAAAAATCTTTGGGTTAACCTTTCTAAAAAAAGCCTGAGACTTTTCTGTTAAGCATTGTTGGCAATGGTATTCCGGAAAATTTGAGAGAAATTTTTCTATATGCCATGGCTGCAGCTCGAACATTGATAGCAATGAACTGGAAAAGGGTAAATGTTCCAAGCATAACGGACTGGCAAAATAAATTACAGGAATGTGTAGAAATGGCGCAACTGACTGATAGCTTGAGAGGCAACACAAGATAAGTATTCATACAAAAATGGGATAAATATAAGAAATATTTATGAAATTATAACAGTGGTGTAATGTATATGGCAGTATTTGATATAGTGAAACATATGAGAAATAAATCAAAAGGTACTAACTGTTGTAAGAATGTATTAGAAGGAATGTAAAGAATAACTCAATAATGATAGGTATATTCATTACTAGAATAAGGCTATACCCCGGGAAATGATAGGAAGTCTGACTACACCTTTTTCTTTTTTTCTGGTTGTTTCTTTCTTTGACTCATGTTAATAAATAGATAAGACAACAAAAGTTAGTGAAAATATGAATCAGTTTCATTTATGTAAGTAAACAGAATACTACTTGTATGTGGTGTTTGCTTACACGGATTTATATACCGTATTTTTCGCCCTATAGGACACACTTTTTCCCCTCCAAAAATGAAGGGGAAATGTGTGTGCGTCCTATGGGGTGAATGCAGGCTCTCGCTGAAGCCTGGAGAGCAAGAGGGGTCGGTGCGCACCGACCCCTCTTGCTCTCCAGGCTTCAGGAGAGCCGCAGCGCCAGTCCCACAAGGTCGGGGGACAGCGGGGAGGCGGAACGCCGCCATCCCGCTGTCTCCCGATGTGGTTTGGAGGCTGACGGCGGGGAGACGTGTGCTTCTCCCGGCCGCCAGCCCCGCAAGCTCCGGGCACAGCTGGGAGGCGCAGCGCGTCCTCCCGCTGTCCCCGGACCTGATCTGCAGGCGGGCGGCGTGGAGAAGAGCGCTTCTCCCCGCTGCCTGCCCTGCAAGCGCCTGGGGGGGGGGAAATAATTTTTTTTCTTTATTTCCCCCCCAAAAAACTTGGTGCGTCCTATGGGCCGGTGCGTCCTATGGGGCGAAAAATACGGTATGTTTACTCAAGAAGATGTACAATACATATGTATATGGATATGTTATATGACATATGCTATATGAAATGTATCATATGATATAAGAGACTATTAATAAAGCAGAAAGAAAGAAAGAAAGAAAGAAAGAAAGAAAGAAAGAAAGAAAGGTTTATTTATTAGATTTGTATCCTACTTTTAAATGGAGCAGCTCAAATGACTTGTAACATTCCACCTACAATGTTACAAAAATGCAATAGATTGTTTTAAATGCACACAAACACACACACACAAAAGCTTTCATACATTGGTAACATGGCTTATAACTCAGTAGCATATAGATGGATGCCATGAATCCTCAGGACTCCCCAGAAGACCAATTCTTCCAGCTCTCGATGAAAAGTTTCCCTATGGGATACATCAGAAATGTTTCTTTATAATAAATGCTCCCACGACCAGGGCTAAGGACAGAACATGATAGGTCAAAAAAATATATCATTCAAGCAAAGCTGGCAATTTTACAAGATCAGCCATCCCATTTGGTGCCTTGGACCGAGCTAATGAAAACACTTTGTACAGGAGCAGGTGTACAAATACCATTCCCCACTCTGTCACCCATTAAACTATACAAGGAATGCTCTCTAATGAGGAAGCTTGCCATTTTGCCATGGCTTTTTATAGGCTTACAAATGGACACTAATCAGGCTTTTGTAAGTGAGAATCAACAGCCATTAGCATTTCACTGTTAAGTTCTGCTGAGACTAAATTCCTCACATTATTATCAGAGTTTACACAGGCTCCCCATTTTAGCATCATCCTGCACTGACAACACAAGAAATAAAAGAGCCCAAAATGTTGCTCATATTGTACAATTGTCCTGAGCCATTCACGACCCTTTGCTATTTGTCGATGCATGGCAGGAGGTGCTATAATATTATCCCTGCTGTATTGGCCATCGCGTAAATTCACCTTATCTTGTCTGAGATCATCCAATCTGTTTTCATATTTCTTCCGCCACGTACATTTGGGAATAAGTGCTGACAGGTCTGTTTTCCTAAGATCCATTTTCAAGGGTTTTATGTACCTGGAACTGACAACGCACCTCCGTGTGAAAGGCTCTGGGTGGGTGAATTGTTTAATCTCCACGATTTAAGGCTGTGTGCTGACAAAAGGAATTTTGCAGTATTGCAAGGTGGTGTTCTCCATTTGCTTCCTCTAAAATGAAAGGGCTGATAATGACCTGAGATTTCAGGTGGCACAGGACGCATTGACCCAGCACCTGTGAGGTGGAAGAGATGAAAGCAAAAGTGGCACAAAGAGCCACAAAGAGCAGGTGCTCCTTTATTACTCCATAAGGTTTTATAGAGATTAGATGTTATCAAACACCTCCTGGCTTGCTGTTGTGAAGGTGCTTCCTTGATGGTATCTTTGCATTTCGCTCCTTTGCCCAGAGCTGGGTTGTTGTCATGTCCATGCTGAATCTCTTCCTGACATAGAAAACTGCATCAGACCAAATCAGACCATTGATCCATCTAGCTCAATGGTTCTCAAACTTTTTTTCTCTGGGCCACACTTTCAGAATAAAAATTTGACCGTGCCACTCGATTGATAGGAAATACATAGGAAAACAAAATGAAACAACTCCTACCAGTGCTTAATTTATAACACAGAACACAACTACTTTATAATATGATCATGAGGCATCCATAAAGTCTAAAACAATGCAGCTACATAAGAACATGAATCATAAGAACATGTCTGATGCTAATAATAATAATAATAATAATAATAATAATAATAATAATAATAATTTATTTATACCCCACCCATCTGGCTGGGTTTCCCCAGCCACTCTGGGCAGCTCCTAACAGAGTATGAAAAACACGATAAAACATCAAACATTAAAAGCTTCCCTGAACAGGGTTGCTTTCAAATGTCTTCTAAAAGTGTGGTAGTTATCTATTGACATCTGATGGGAGGGCGTTCCACAGGGCGGGCGCCACTACCAAGAAGGCCCTCTACCTGGTTCCCTGTAACCTCACTTCTTGCAGTGAGGGAACAGTCAGAAGGCCCTCTGTGCTGGACCTCAGTGTCTGGGCTGAATGATAGGGGTGGAGACTCTCCTTCAGCTTTACAAGCCTGAGGCCATTTAGGGCTTTAAAGGTTGATTGTGCTTGGAAACATACTGGGAGCCAATGTAGGTCTTTCATTTGGTTTTCAGGCTACGTGGAGATCAACCCTTTCGTCACATTTTGTTTTAACTTGTCCTTCACCAGAATATTCCTATGCTCTCCGCAAATTCATGCTACCCTTCCCTGGAACTTTAGGTTTGGGGCTTTCTAAGTCTATCTTATTTCAGAATAAATGTTGAATGTGTGCAGCTATCTTCATGGACCTCCTGACAGATGTGATCCAACTTGTTAGAAAATAGGGAGGGAGAGAAGAGGACCTTCAGATGGGACACTGTAGTAGCAAGAATCTGGGACTGCAAAACTGCCAGGCTTCTGACAGGCATGCTGGCTACATGTAGACTTGTTTGCATGAAACAAAGTTTGTAGTAATGTTCTTTTAAGGCCAGGTAAACACAACTCTTGCAAACATTTTGCTCTATGCACCTTTTTCCATGAAAAAGCTTGTGACAAACATATCTCCCCACCCACAAAGAAGAAAGCCCAAGTAGCTGAGGGGAAGCTAGTCCTGGAACACTTTATTCATCAGTTAAATCTTTGCAGCGTGTATCCCTAAATGACTAATGAAAATTAAGCATGCGGTCTCGCACCGAAGGCATGAAAGCAACATGAGGAGATCTTTACAGCCATGTCCAATTGCCCTGGAAATGGCTCTGGTTTTTATCTGAGACATAAAGTGGGATGTAGTACACGTTGGTGCATGAAATAATTTTTTTTAAATACCTTCCGAACTCACACAGATGAAAAAGAAGCAAGTGCAGTGTGCCTGCCTGAGTATGCATTCTTGGAAGTGATTCTACAAGGGGATCACTAAACTCTCCCAACATAGTAAAAATTAAAAAAAAATTATTTTGAAGATTTGCCTCCCATCTTTCTCCCATCATGCACCTCCAGGTGGTATACATGGGGTACCCTGGCATCTCCCACCCAGCCACTGTCTAGACCAGGCACCCCCAAATTCAGCCCTCCAGTTGTTTTGGGACTACAATTCCCACCATCCCTGACCACTGGTCCTGTTAGCTAGGGATGATGGGAATTGTAGTCCCAAAATATCTGGAGGGCCGAGTTTGGGGATGCCTGGTCTAGACCAATGTCTGCTTAACTTTAAACCAGGGATCGGGAAACTGTGGCCCTCTAGATGCTATTGAGTTACAACTACCATCATCCCTGTCTATTGGCTATGCTGACTGGAGTGGATAGGAGTTTATCGGCAGCATCAAGCAAAGTAGTTCTGTTTCCACAAGGAATGGAACTTCCCATTCCTCTCCTTTCCCCATGTACCCCATACCATCCCTATATCTTCTCTGCATGACTGGCTTGAAAAAAACTACCTGCTAATAAACAGAGAACATTAGATACAGTCCATAGTCGTTCAGATGCCTTATGAGGAACGGCTAAGGGAGCTGGGCATGTTTATCCTAGAGAAGAGGAGGTTAAGGGGTGATATGATAGCCATGTTCAAATACATAAAAGGATGTCACATAGAGGAGGGAGAAAGGTTGTTTTCTGCTGCTCCAGAGAAGCGGACACGGAACAATGGATCCAAACTACAAGAAAGAAGATTCCACCTAAACACTAGGAAGAACTTCCTGACAATAAGAGCTGTTCGACAGTGGAATTTGCTGCCAAGGAGTGTGGTGGAGTCTCCTTCTTTGGAGGCCTTTAAACAGAGGCTTGACAACCATATGTCAGGAGTGCTCTGATGGTGTTTCCTGCTTGGCAGGGGGTTGGACTCGATGGCCCTTGTGGTCTCTTCCAACTCTATGATTCTATGATTCTATGATTCTATGAGATGTCAGTTACAGAGGGTAACAGTTTGTTACCCATACAAGCTGATATGGAGGAAATGTGGAAGAAACTTTGCAGCTGATTGTGCTCCAGTTATTCTGAAAAAGTCTTCCTCTCCTGGGTGAAAGACTTCAGTGAGCTCTGAAAGTTACCGTATTTTTTGCTCTATAAGACTCACTTTTTCCCTCCTAAAAAGTAAGGGGAAATGTGTGTGCATCTTATGGAGCGAATACAGGCTGCGCAGCTATCCCAGAAGCCAGAACAGCAAGAGGGATCACTGCTTTCACTGCACAGCGATCCCTCTTGTTGTTCTGGCTTCTGAGATTCAGAATTTTTTTCCCCTTGTTTTCCTCCTCCAAAAATAGGTGTGTCTGATGGTCTGGTGCATCTTATAGAGCGAAAAATACGGTATTTCCTGAGACTGGCTTGGAAGAATGTCACCAGCTTCCTTGATCTGTTCTGTTCCCAGCACTGGAATTCTGTGCTGATTCCAGGCCAAACCTTTGCACCGACAACAGCTGCTTTTTCCAATGAATCTTCTCGGAATTGTCTGTATTCAGATTTTCGCAAAGTCACTGCCAGCAGACCACCACTGTCGAAGGAAACCAACCCCTGGGAGGGCAAGGGTCAGGCTGGTGAGGACTTCTGCGCTTTTTAGAGTTCCATTCTCTCATTCATTACAACGCACGGGGAAACTCCCTCAAACTGCACCCAATATGCCTATTAATATTAATATCATGTTTCACAAGGGGGAAAGCTAATATGAAAGAAGACAATTAGCACCACCATTGCTTAGAAAATTGGCTCCGCCAACAACACCATGCACACAATTAGGCACACATTTAGCACCAGGCTATCTTCACCTTAGATCTTCACTTACAATAGTGCTTCAAACAATAGATTATTAGCCAAGATGCACAAGTCATCCTTATTAATTCAACTTTTTTCAAACATTTCTGTTCATGTCTTTCAGCATGCATGTGCACACACTTGTCTTTTTCTTTTCTTTTTCAGCCTAGCAGTGATTTCTACCTCTCAGTGACTTGATTGTTCTGATGACCTCAATCAAAAGGCAATTACCCAGTGAGGGCAGAAGGTAATTATTCTCATCAAGGAGAGATTGAATGCACCTGAATAGACAGCTGTGGTTCTTCCAGGGATTACATTAGGATGCTAGAAATTGCCTTTGCTAATTTGTGGTGCATGTCAAATTTATGATAAAAAGCTGATTTGTTTGCAGGACAACCCTGCGCCCTGGCAAGCCCAGCAATCACCCCCTCATCCATCCACTCGCCCAACAGAGAGAGGCGGCGATGCCAGCTTGTTGCTTTGGTCCAATACTTGACATTGTTGAGCATGCAGACACCTCAAGCAGCAGCGGCAATGTCAATAACAGTGATGGCGGTGATAATAAAGAGATTCTCAGGAAGTATTTCTGAAATACTAATTTCAGAAAGTGAGTATAATGACATGGAATGCCAACCTCACCACTCTGGAAAAAAATGGGGGTGGGTAGGAGGGGTGGTAAATGTTTAGAATTGATTTATCAAGTGGAGACGAGTATGAGGGAAGAATTACTGGGGTGACTAGACAAGGTGGAGTTTGAAAAGCATTTGTACTAGGTTTCTCATGGAAAACAAAACAGTATGCAAAACAGTCTTCCGGTGTTTCATAAAGAGTTCCGATTCTGCCAAGTATTCCCACACACAGAAGTACCTGGTCCCAAAGAAAACATACTTGATTTGGGTTGCTTCTGACATTGATGCTGCAACAGTCCATGCCTGAGTTGGAATGTCTTCAGCAGTGCTATTTTCATAGAAAAAGTTGTGTTGGAACTCACCATGAAAGCCTCCATTGTTGTCCTATAATGACATTGGCACACACCTGAGAGGCGCCGGAACTGAGTTCTGGTGAGTTCTGGCTGAAAAAAAAAAGAAAGCCCTGTGGTGGTGTAGTGTGAGAGAGCCAGTGTGGTGTAGTGGTTAAGAGCAGTGGACTCGTAATCTGGTGAACCGGGTTCGCGTCTCCGCTCCTCCACATGCAGCTGCTGGGTGACCTTGGGCCAGTCACACTTCTTTGAAGTCTCTCAGCCCCACTCACCTCACAGAGTGTTTGTTGTGGGGGGGGGGAGGGAAAGGAGAATGTTAGCCGCTTTGAGACTCCTTAGGGTAGTGATAAAGCGGGATATCAAATCCAAACTCTTCTTCTCTTCTTCCTGGTCTTCAGGCCATTTGTCTTCCTTTCATGGTGTGTTATTGTTTCTTTGGCTAGAGTTCCAGTTTTCCTTGCAAAGAGAGAGAATCAGATGAACCAAGGGTCTGACAGTTCCCTTTGTTCCTAAAATGGACCTGGAATGTAGAGGTGGGGGAGAAATTCCTTTGGTTCACATTTTAATGATTACATAATTTGCATTTCCAAGACCAATAAGAACTGAAAAACAACTATTCTTTGGCATTTGTCCTCCTGCAAATTTTGCAATTCAGTTCTTCAACCAAAAATAAATTCATATATTAGTGAAACTAATGTAGAGCACTACGTTGTCTCAGGCCAAAAATGGTGGCCAATAAACTGTGCATGTTCAGCAAAATGGCATAAAAAGATGCATATATCTGAAAAATCCATATGAATTGTAATGCAGTTCTTTTTAACCCTTTTAAAAAGTTCACAGAAATGTGATCCAGAAATGGGGCCAACTGAACATAAGGTTGGGAAAACGAGAAACAGACAAAAGAAAACAAAAATAATGGACAGATCCACTCATCCCTACTGCCATGAGTGGTTTCTGTGCAGTCTGTGAGGGCAGGATGCAAAGGATGGAGAAAGGTCATAGCTCAATGGTGGAGCTATGTGTGCAGATGGCCCCAGGTTCAGAGCTCAGCATCTCTAGGTAGAGCTGAGAGATAACCCTGTCTGAAATTCTGGAGAGTCGAGAGCCAGCGTGGCGTTCTGGTTAAGAGCGGTAGACTCGTAATCTGGGGAAGCGGGTTCGCGTCTCCGCTCCTCCACATGCAGCTGCTGGGTGACCTTGGGCCAGTCACACTTCTTTGAAGTCTCTCAGCCCCACTCACCTCACAGAGTGTTTGTTGTGGGGGACGAAGGGAAAGGAGAATGTTAGCTGCTTTGGGACTCCTTCGGGTAGTGATAAAGCGGGATATCAAATCCAAACTCTTCTTCTTCTACTCTTCTCTTCTATCAGTGTAGACAATATTGAGCTAGATGAAGCAATGGTCTGACTCAGTATAAGGCAGCTTCCTATGTTCCCTACATTGCCCAAGGACCACTGCCAGTATTCCACACCCAGGTGAGGTAAGTGGACCTCCTAATCCACTATCAACATTGTCCTTCTGCATTTTTTGTTTCCAACACTAAAACAGATCCCAGAACTAGGCAAGCATTTTTTAAAAAAACAATTAATAGGGCTAATGAGTGCAAGGGGAGCAGGACCGACCACACATGATGGGCCTCAATGTCCCCAACCCAGCTGACTCCCCCCACCCCCGATCTTCATGCATTGAATGAGAAATTCCATGGTTGGGTTCAAACATGCTTAGGATAATGTCTGAGATCGTAAATCCTGTTTTTCCTCCATGCTTAGGTTGCACTTCTAACCCTGCTTACATGTGGGAGTAGCTCCATTGAATTACATAGGACTTAAAGAAAGAAGTATTTAAAAAAGCCAGGCGAGGATTTTCCTGCTATAACCATCAACTCATGCCATAGGAACTGATTCCAGATAGGATCTGCAAAATAAACTTGATGGCCAGTCTATGCATTCTGCAATTTCACCCTCTTCTTCTTTCCCAATAAATACACAAATAGCCCTGAGGCAGTAAGACACCATACTGAGTTTAAGATTTCCTTTGGGGGGGGGAGTTTTGGGGAATGTAGAGGTGGGGGGAGTTGACTTTCAGATTATTAGGGACAGATTTCCTTCTGCACAGAAGTTGGCCATAATTAAAGGACATGTTTATTCACTTTTACTGGGTTGGCAATATTGTTTGAATCACCTCTAGCTGTTATTTATGACTTAACATTGAAATTTCATTTCTCTGCTCTCCCGTAACTCCCATAAAACCAGCATTTCAACTTAAAAAAAAGAACATTAAAAAAATCTGCTTAGCTAAGGATGATCCAGGGGGTGACATTTTTCAATTTATATGAAAGCAACTAAATGCTTCCACTGCCATCATTTTATGGGCAAACGCATAATAACATTCAAATAACTTTTAACATGTAAAATTTTAATCTGCCTGTGGGTCTTTGTTTTAGACAACTGTTTCAGTACGTACTTTTAAACTTTGAGCTTTTTGGTTGTGAATGAATAGAAGATACTAATGTGTTTCCAGTTCCAGAACTGTCAATTAGAGGGCATTGTTTTCTTTTATTTCTTTTAGCAATGAAACGGCAAAAGCACAATAGTAAATCACTAGGTTGTGCACTCTAGATACAGAGTTAATTTTACCCAATAGCAGGGTGACTAGAATTTGACTGTACCACTTTCAGATCTGGAATTTATATTTTCAAATGTCTTACAGGTAGAAAAAGATTTGTAGGTGGAGTTCTGGGTTAGTGCCTCCGGCAATGGCGGAGCTCCTCCGATCGGGAGGAACTTGCTCCGTGGAAAGCAGGGTCTGAACCGCCATGGCGAAGGCGGAGACCCTTGGAAATCACAGGCGGAAGAGCCTGTGAACTTGGGATTCGGCTGGCACCTTCTGCGCCCCCTACTCGTGGGGAGACCCAGTATTGGGAATCCGGAGCGACGTGGGGTGAGTGGCGCGGTGCTTTGAATCGACCGCTTCTTTCACGGAGTGAAGCTGCATTGCTGCTGTCGGAGAGCACTGACTTTTTCCTGTGGACAATTGGATTTTAAACAACAACCCGTGAGTAGAACGGAAAATTGGATTTCTAAATACCTTAATTTGGCATCGAACGGGGAAGGTTCAAAACAGGAAGTCCGCCTCCCCTTTTTGCAAATAGACTGAAGCAAAGTATTCGTAAGCTAAGGTTTTGGAAAGCTTCATGTAAAGGATCAAACTTCCATTGATTGAAACTATTAAACCCCCCTTGGAAGCAGGGGAAGAGGGGGGAAATTTTGACCAAGCGTGCCTGCAGGAGAGAGTGGAAAACTAAATTACCACGTCTCTGAACCTGGGAACGGGCTGCAAAAAGAAAAGGAAAAAGGAAAAAGTCCATTGACGGTGAACAGTACATATTTGACAGCTAGCTACAAGAGAAAGATACTGTTTCCATTGTCCGCTTCTGCGTTTTAAAAGAAGAAAAAGTAACTGAAAATTGATACTATTTTTCACCTTTGGAACTGTGTTGGAAAGGACTGAGTATTTGAAACTGTTATAAGAGTGGAGCGGAGGCATCCAGCTGTAAGATAAGGACTGCGAGAAACCAGAGTTTGACCTTGAACATCCCAAGAATGTCGGTTAGGGAAGATTTAGTGTCGGCATTTTATAAGACAAACTATTTGTTGGAAAAGCTTCATAAACAGATAGATGCTATGGCTATTAAAATTGACATCTTGGGATCAAAAGTGGGTATCAACACAGAAGTTGTCAAGGATCCGGCACAGGAATCTATCATGACTGAACAAATCGTTGAAAAGGAGAAGGAGAAAGTTGCTGTGGTCGAACCTAAAGTAATACAAGGGGGAGCCTTAACCTTACAGATGCAAATTGAGGATTACAAATTGAGGCCCTTTATGATTGAAACTAGAAAAAGCCAGATCTTGAAGATTGGAGCCTGGCCTGGTCTGGAAAAGGAAAGTTGGAGAGATTCCCCAATGCAGGGATCAATTGACTTTTGGGATATGGATTTGGGTCAGGAGGAGATTGGAGCTTTTGGGGCCTTTGGATTTGGAGGAATTTTGAAACAAGATTTGGAATGTTTTATGGATCCTAGCTTTAACTATGGAAATCTGGCTGTCCTGTTAAGAAGGAATAAAGGCATTGTTGGGATGGAGCTCCCCCGAGATCTGCTTTTTAGCACTAAAGATTATGAAGAAGATCGGCAGAAGGGACATGAAGAAGAGTTAAGAGCCTCGGATATAAGATTTCCAGGTTGATGGACTGTTTGGAGTTGACAGAAGGGACGGCAGAGGCCGAGACCAGGGAGAGGAGACGGTGGAAGAAGATTGGGAATTTAAAGTTTATATTTGGAAATTTTGTAAAAATTTAATGAGGGAGAGAAAAATCGTGGAATGAAATTTTTATGACCCTAGTGGAAATATTTTAAGAGTTTAAGTTCAAATAGATATATTAATTTTAAGGAGAAATAAGATTGGGGAAAAAAAGCAAAAACGGATTGTTAATTGGCGAAAGAAGAGAATGTAAAATTATAGTACATTAAGATAGATTATAAGGATAAAATAAAGAGGGAAAGGATTTGCTGAAATATTTAACTGAATTAGAATACAAAAAAAGGGAGGTGGGAGGAGGTCAAGGAAACAAGCAAATGAAAGATATATTATGTGAAGTTTTGATGTGTTTCTTGCTTTTGTTTTTCCTTTTTCCTTAATCTTTTTTTCTTTTTTTTACTTGTATGGTATTCTTTTTTTTATGTGATACATTGTTTTGTTTTTTGTTTAATTTGGTGTTTTTCTGTTTTATCTGTAACCTTTAAAACCTCAATAAATATTATTTTAAAAAAAGAAAAAAAGAAAAAGATTTGTAGGTGCACAGACCAAACACATCAAAGACATTTTAGAATAGTCTTCTCCCCGATATGCTAGATTATGACATGCAATAATTTTATTACAACACACAAGCATGTTGGGAGCAGCTGTCTGGTGTGTTTGGTAGTTTTCCCCATCCTCACCAGACCATTTAGATCAGGGGTCAGCAAGCTTACCGGACGATGTGCCGGTCCACGCTCTGTCCCTCAGAGGATGGCCCAGAGCGTGTGTCCACGGGCACTCTTCCGGGTCGGAGGAGCACCCATGCACGTGCGCACATGCTATTTCTGGTGCTCCTCCAACCTGGATGTGTGCTGGAAATAGCATGTGCGCATGTGCATGCTTTTCTGTCCCACATACATGAGCACATGCTATTTCCGGTGCACATCTGGGTCAGAGGAGCACCCATGCACATGCACCTGGCACCATCAACCCGGAAGTAGGTCCCCATGCAGCACCGCACCACGCCAGTAAGAGTGGGCTGTGGTGGTGGCAGGGGTCACCATGGGTCGGATAGACGAGCCCCGTGGGCCGCTACCAGCCCATGGGCGTTAGGTTGCCAACTCCTGATTTAGATGGTGGAAATCAAACCTAGAATTTTGCATGCATTAAATTGGGGGAGTTTCCATCCCTTCATTGTACCTCTCACTGTTTCTACTTGTGGGCATATATTTAATGATTTTATTATACACCACCATGATTTGTTTTTCTGAGTTGGTGGTTTATAAACATTCTTATAAATAAAACAACAAACTAAATGTGAGGGTATGAACCCCCAGAACCAGAAACCCTTGGCCGTTTCCTTTCCTTGTCTTTGGAGGAAGAGTGTGTGTTGTGGTCCCTGCTGCAACATTTGCAGCTCTTAGTAATGGGGAAGAAGTGCGAATTTCTGCCACTCTGTCCTCCTCCCCAACGTACTTGGGGTTTTCTAATATAAGGTTGTTAAGGCACAGGACACAGCGCTGCATATTCATTGCTTTTCTAATCATGAGCAGCAAAGAACGACTATAAATGTCTTCTGCAGAAGTGGGTGAGAGATGGATATAATGAACGCACAGAGGGAAGACATTTTAAAACCAGTGTGTGGCACTGGTAGGCACCAAACCAATTATGCAAATAATGTGCACATCACTCATGTACTGTTTTGCAGATCAGCAAGTGCCATAAAGTTCTATCTAATGAGAACTTTTGCTGATTGTTACCAAGGGAAGAGAGCCCCTTGACGTTTCGGGGGGAAACAAGTATGTGTATGTGTAGGCGAGGGGGCATTTAAAAAATCTTCCTATCTTCGGAAAATTGGAATTTTAAATCTACAGAATAAAGGAACTGGAGGGCAATCACAGTGCCAAATGCAAAACAGATCCTTTAGTGGCAAAAGCTTGCATGGAGAGAAGCTGCAGGGGCGAGGGTCAGCAAGTGGAGACCCCTGGGCCAAATCCCCAAGTATCACCTGGCCCTCAGTTGTAGACTCAAAGGCAAAAGGAAAATGCGGACAAATTGTGTTAGCGGTAACAAGACCAGGCAGCGAACTGGACAAAAATGCAATACATGTTCCCTCTACTGCCTAAGTTTAGCCCCCAGATGAAACCAGTAACAGATTGGTGTCATAAGGAAAGGGGATCTAATCCAAAGGCAGGGGGAAATGGAGCCAGTGTGGTGTAGTGGTTAAGAGCGGTGGACCCGTAATCTGGTGAACCGGGTTCGCTTCCCTGCTCCTCCACGTGCAGCTGTTGGGTGACCTTCGGTTAGTCACACTTTTTTGAAGTCTCTCAGCCCCACTCACCTCACAGAGTGTTTGTTGTGGGGAAGGAAGGGAAAGGAGATTGTTAGCCGCTTTGAGACTCCTTAAGGGGAGTGAAAGGCGGGATATCAAGTCCAAACGCCTCCTCCTCCTCCTCTTGTTCCTAAGGCTGGGCTGAAATGCCCACTCCATTTGCAGTTAGAAAACTGAAGGAGACATCTATAGCAAGCAGATTATAGGGGTGGGGCAAAGCGATTTGCTTCATTTGCAGGGCATTGCAATTAGGAAGAGAGAGAAAAGGGAAATCTCAAGGTGTCACACAACGCCATCCCTAACGCCATTGCCACCCATCTCTATAGGATTGAACAAAACAAATTCCTTCCAGTAGCACCTTAAAGACCAACTAAGTCAGTTCTTGGTATGAGCTTTCGTGTGCATGCACACTTCTTCAGATACATGCACACGAAAGCTCATACCAAGAACTGACTTAGTTGGTCTTTAAGGTGCTACTGGAAGGAATTTGTTTTGTTTTGACTATGGCAGACCAACACGGCTACCTATCTGTAACTGGCTCTATAGGATTGGTTAGGTTCAGAGTTAGTGACGTTTCCCAAGGTCGACCAGTGAGCTTCAAGGCTGAGTGGTGATTTGAACCTGGGTCCGAGATTGGACACTCTAGCAACTACATGGATGAGTGAATGTATCCATTTCAGTTTCTCATTTTTCCAATATTCAGTTCCCCACATTCTTGCATTAGTTTTGGGTTTGTTTGTTTTTTTAAAAAAAACTTGAAGAAATTTCATCAGGTTTTTTTTTTAGTGTGAAATACACACTTTTGCGGCAAACTAATTCCCCCTGATATAATGTATTTTGAACATTATGTTCACCAATATATGCATTTTGGTACACATTACTTGGCTTGAGAGCTGTATTGCAAAATTCAGACAAGCGCAAATTTCAAAGTAAGGCTGTGTTTCAGTTTTCACATGGTTGTGTTAAGATTCACCTTTAAACATAAACTGAATGAAATCCCCACTCATCCCTAATGCCTGCACTATATTACAATGGGCAAAATTCAACTCTAGTGTCATTTCTTATCAATTTCTTCTACACTGTGGAAAAGTTGTTTACCATCTTGAGACTCAAAACAAGACTGTCAGTGGGTGGTGAGTAGCAGTTGATTCCACATAGTACAGCTGACTAATAATCTGCAATAATGTTTTCTGTGAAAGTCAAGCAGGGATGTATGGCAAGAACATGCCTGAAGAATTGCAATGCTTCCCTTAAAAATGCCTGAGCAGGAATGGCCAAACTCTCATTTGTCTTGAAGCAAAACCATGTTGCAACTGCCTATCCCAGGTTAGGAACAATATGCTCCTATTTGGTCCCAGAAAACGGCACAGTATGATTGCTCCTTACGTGCATTTAACCTGAGTGATTTCAACTATATGTGGTTGTAGACCAGCTGGATGAAATCCCACAAGTTAAATGCGGAGCTGCCACATGGAGAAGACCTTAGTTGGGAAGCAAGGCAAAGCACTTAAAAGCTCTTTTTATGCTGGATTTTCTTGGCACAAATAGAGCTTTTCAGCTCTTTGCCTTGCTCAGAAAGAAAGGCGCTCACGTCTTACTGGGTCTAGGATCTCACAGGTACTTGGGTGGCCCCATGAGATCTTGAAGCTTCTGGAGTTAGCACACCATTTCCAGAAACCCTGGGATGCTCATGCAGGGGATCAGTTGCAAAGGTTTGAGTATATGCTTTTTTGCACATACGAGGAACTCTTGAGACTGAACCCCCATGTAAGACAGAGAAGTACTGTACCAAACTCAGCCTTTTCACAGTACTCCAAATCAGCTCCCTTAAAATGAGTGAAAAGCGGGATATCAAATCCAAACTCCTCCTCCTCCTCTTCCTCTTCTTCTTCTTCTTCTTCTTCTTCTTCATCATCATCATCTAGACATATTTTCATCAGGAAGGGGGAAAATGATCAGTGCCATAGGAACAAGGGTCAAGGGTATAAGAGAACTGCCTCTTTTGCAGCTTTAGCACTTGCTGAAAAGAACTGGCTTTAGCATGGTGATCATAGAAGAAGAAGCAGAGGAGGAGGAGGAGGAGGAGTTTGGATTTGATATCCCACTTTATCACTACCTGAAGGAGTCTCAAAGTGGCTAACATTCTGCTTTCCCTTCCTCCCTCACAACAAACACTCTGTGAGGTGAGTGGGGTTGAGAGACTTCAAAGTAGTGTGACTAGCCCAAGGTCACCCAGCAGCTGCATGTGGAGGAGCGGAGATGCGAACCCGGTTCACCAGATTACGAGACTACCGCTCTTAACAACTACACCACGCCGGCTCCTTCTGCAATATTCCACCCCATCAGTGGGCAAAACGTCACTTCAATGCCTTCCCTAAACATTGTTGTGTTGTTGTTTTGACATTCTAGAGTTGATACGTTCATAGCACCATAGGATTCATATGCGCCGGCTTACGAGGGCGATTGTGGGGGCTGACGTCCTGCGTGTGACGTCAGGACGTTGGGAGGAGCTGGGGGTGGAGCAAAACATGACGGCCACATGGCTTCAATGGCCGGTGGCTCCTCCTCTATGTCCTCGTGGTGCTGACACCAGCAGGAGGCTGCTTTGACCTTCCTCCATGGCAGGAAGAGAAGGAGCTGGCCACTGGAGCCACAGTGTGGTCAGATCAGCACTTCGCCTCCACAATTCTGGAACACTGAGGGGGCCCAGCCCTGACTCCCAAAATACAGGGAGGTCAGAAACAGCTCAGCCCCATGGAACTGGTGCTTTTGACCCTGAGGGTTCTCTAGCTCCATCCCCTGTAATACAAGAATCTCAGTTTAAGAATCCATGACAGGTGGCCGCCCAACCTCTGCTTAAAAACCTCCAGTGAAGGAGAGTCCATTACCTTCCAAGGAAGTCTGTTCCTCTGTCAAAAAGCTCTTACCATGCTACTCTCATTTATCAAGATGCATTGCAAAATACAAACAAACAAACACACAACCGGCTTTCACACCCTGTTCTATATAAATAAATAAATAAAATGTCCTGGGAATGTAATGTGATGCTTCATCTGAAGCTTCTATCTAATGATGACCATTACTTTTTAAAAAATATATCATTTCTGAAAAGGCAATATTTCGTGAGGGATGTCCTGTTCAGATCTTGCAAGCCTCTGTTGAACAGTCGTGCTTCAACCTTCTTCCTTACTAGCTAACATCTTTGAACAAATTTCAAGGACAGCTTGAGAGAGCACGTTGCATTAATCTAGCCTTAGGATATTGAAGGAACAGGCGGGTGTGCATCCATAAAAAAAAGGTCAGACAGCATGTTTGAATATCTCCAAAAATGAAAATAGCCGTATAAAAGCGATGTCTCAAATCTTTCATAATGAAATATCACTAGGCTGCATTTAACATGACTAGTAGATAATGCCAGAGACATCATGTTTTAAGTAGGAGAGAAGATAGATTGTTAAAGCCTGCTAAATGTTCTCTGGGAATCTGGGAAAAGATAGGTCACTACTATCATAAAATAAAATGTGAAGTATTGTTGAGTTCAGGGCAAAGTAATCACACTATAAATGTGAGAGCCACAAAACCAATGAACATGATAGGAGAAATCTCTTGCTGATAGGGATGGACAATTTGAGTTCTTCATTTTTCCAAGAGTTTAGTTTAGTTCTCCATATTTCCACATCTCTCTCTCTCTCTCTGTCACACACACACACACACACACACACACACACACACACACACTCTGACACACAAAATCATTTTATTTGTATGCCACCCTTCCATAGCTAAAACCATGCTCAAGGTGCTTTACAACATGAAAAGATTTACATAATTACAAACGTAACAAATATGTTGTTGTTTAGTCGTTTAGTCGTGTCTGACTCTTCGCGACCCCATGGACCAGAGCACGCCAGGCACTCCTGTCTTCCACTGCTTCCCACAGTTTGGTCAAACTCATGCTGGTAGCTTCGAGAACACTGTCCAACCATCTTGTCCTCTGTCGTCCCCTTCTCCTTGTGCCCTCAATCTTTCCCAACATCAGGGTCTTTTCCAGGGAGTCTTCTCTTCTCATGAGGTGCCCAAAGTATTGGAGCCTCAGCTTCAGGATCTGCACTTCCAGTGAGCACTCAGAGCTGATTTCCTTCAGAATGGATAGGTTTGATCTTCTTGCAGTCCATGGGACTCTCAAGAGTCTCCTCCAGCACCATAATTCAAAAGCATCAATTCTTCAGCGATAACAAATATAGTCATTAACAATAAATAAAACATAACAAAGATACACAAACTGAACAATTTACACATAAACCATAATTCATGAGACTGAAAAATAAAGGTACAAAAATTGATATCAACAGCAGCAACAGAAAACTACAACAAATCCGTTAAAAAATACCCCATATCTATCTGTTTGTGGTATTGTTAAGGTGGTTTGTTGTGGTTTTCTGTTGCTGTTATTGATACTTTTTTTGTATTTTATTTATAGATATTAGGCATAATAAAATTCACCAGCATTTTATTGATATTTTTCTTAACTTAAACATGTCTCTGTGCAATTTTGCCCAATATAAACAAGTTCCAAATATCCCTTAATATAACACAGTTTTGCATGTTATTTTCACTAATATGTGCATTTTATACACATTTTGCCTAGGTGGATGAATTTTTGTGTATATTGCTTTGCTGGAGAACTGCAATGCAAAATTGGGAGAAATGCAAATGGCTATGGTTGAGTGAGCACATTTTATCTATTTTCCGAAATGTGTGAATTGGGTAGCTTTGCCGTTACATGTGAAGAGAACCAGTTTTCCTGTTGAGAATGTGTTGACATTTTGACCTATGCTTTGGATTTTAAGAGTGAGAAGGCTTTCTTAGGAGGTTTGATTTCACACTAAACTTTTGCTCTTTAAAATGCTTATGGCGTGGACATTTCTAAACAAGCAGATTGGGAAAGGGGTACGACAAGGCTGTATGTTGTCTCCCTGCTTATTTAACTTATATGCAGAATTCATCATGCGAAAGGCTGGACTGGATGAATCCCAAACCGGAATTAAGATTGCCGGAAGAAATATCAACAATCTCAGATATGCAGATGACACAACCTTGATGGCAGAAAGTGAGGAGGAATGAAAGAACTTTTTAATGAGGGTGAAAGAGGAGAGTGCAAAATATGGTCTGAAGCCCAACATCAAAAAAACGAAGATCATGGCCACTGGTCCCATCACCTCCTGGCAAATAGAAGGGGAAGAAATGGAGGCAGTGAGGGATTTTACTTTCTTGGGTTCCATGATTACTGCAGATGGTGACAGCAGCCACAAAATTAAAAGACGCCTGCTTCTTGGGAGAAAAGCAATGACATACCTAGACAGCATCTTAAAAAGCAGAGACATCACCTTGCCAACAAAGGTCCGTATAGTTAAAGCTATGGTTTTCCCAGTAGTGATGTATGGAAGTGAGAGCTGGACCATAAAGAAGGTTGATCACCGAAGAATTGATGCTTTTGAGTTATGGTGCTAGAGGAGTCCCATGGACTGCAAGAAGATCAAACCTATCCATTCTGAAGGAAATCAGCCCTGAGTGCTCACTGGAAGGACAGATCCTGAAGCTGAGACTCCAATACTTTGGCCACCTCATGAGAAGAGAAGACTCCCTGGAAAAGACCCTGATGTTGGGAAAGATGGAGGGCACAAGGAGAAGGGGACGACAGAGGACTGTTGGAAAAACGCCTGGGAAGGACGCCACCTTCCCAAGACACCGGGGCATCTCTCCGGTGCTCACCCTCTGGTTGTAAATCTTCCTCAGTCCAGAGTGACCAGTGATAAGTGACCCCTCCCTCCTGAGAGGAGCATGCTCATCTTCTGGCATCTCATTGCAGAAGAAAGAGACAATCGTAGTTCTAAAACTACTTTATTTACAGTCTATATTCAAAGAATCCATCATCGTGTTTGTGCTCTCTCAGCATCAGTACATAACAGCAACTCACACCAAACTGAAAGTAACATCTCCAGCAGTACTCCAACAGTACTGAGACTTCAGACACTCACATGATATAAACAATATAGTGCTACTTGCTGAGCAGCATGGTGAGATAAAAATCCTAACAAGGACGAGATGGTTGGACAGTGTTCTCAAAGCTACAAACATGAGTCTGACCAAACTGTGGGAGGCAGTGGAAGACAGGAGTGCCTGGCAGGCTCTGGTCCATGGGGTCACAAAGAGTCAGACATGGCTAAACGACTAAACAACAACAACAAAATGGGCTGAAGGGGGAGGAGGACAAATTTTGGTTGAATATTAGGAGAAAAATGTTGATGCGAAGAGAAGTTCAACTATGGAACCTAGGTGAAGATTCTGAGGCTCACTGGAGGTCATTGTGAAGAGTCTACATAACTGTCTATTGTGGGTACTCATGTTTGGGGTTTCCTGAATACAGGAAGAAGTTGGACCAGGTCCCATTCACCTCTAAGATTCAATGTGTACTACAAATATATAACTTCCTTCTGCCTGTGGCTGGAAGACCATGCCTCCTGCTTTACAGAACACAGTAAAGGACAGATGGGCCTACGGGTCCTTCTTGTTTTTTATTTCAAAATCTCCTCTTTCATCAATCCCGCCACATTTGAAAGAAACGTTCCTCTCTGAAGCCGCTTTTCCGTTTCCTTGACTATCCTAATGGAGCGACTGCCACATTCAAAGGAATATTGCGCCCTTCCCCCACTGCCCCTCAGGAATAATCTCATGTCAGAAGGTTATACTTCAGGGACAAAAGAAGAGAGAGGGAAACAATAGTCAGCTGAAAGAGACTGGGGGTGGGGGAAAGGGAGCTTTTATGTTTTCGTCTTTTGTAGAAGATAGCCCTGAGATTTAGGAAAGATATTCAGCCCCATTCACCCCGACACCATCAGGTTCAAGTGTTGCCTGGATAAAATATTATGAAGAAAGGGCTTCAGTGGAGGACTGCAGTGACTTACATGACGTAAAGACAGCTTTGAGAAAGAAACTGTCAAGGATTAAAATGCCAGTCCATTTCACACTATCCGTTTGAAGCATTTGCAAGACACATTTAAAGCACATGGCTTGTCCCAAAGAATTTCGGGGACTGCAGTCCCCGCTCTCCACTCACACAGCTACCATTTCCAGCACTCTTAACAAACTAAAGTTCCCAGGGTTATTTTGAGAAAAGGTGCTTCAAATGGGCTTCAAATGCATGTTGAATATACTTTAAATGGATGCTGTGGATCTGCTCTGGGGCAGATTTGGAGCTTAGCTGCATGTGTTATTTGGTAACGTAGCATGGAGAATATGGGCTGGGAGGTGGGAAACCCAGGGTCAAATCCAGATCCCCAAGGAATGACAGCAGCCATTGAGGTTTGTACAGAGGAGGTGGTGCCTCCAGCAGCAGGACTTAATAGCAGCTCAGTTTGGAAGTACATGATAGCTCAGTCGGTAGAGCAATACCTTGTTTTGGAGTTCTGGGGCAAGTGGATCCATCGTCACTTTCTGCCACTCCCCTTTCTATGCCCACTACTTCCTCAAGGCTTTCCTTTCTGGCTGTGATCCTGAAATAATTCTGGTTTGCTCCTGAACTGAGCCCCTCCCCCTCTTTTGAGCCCACAGATTTGCACATGCAACTTTGCAATGGTTTTGCACATGTTTTGGGGTGGATTTAAATAAATAAATAATATGTGCTCACAGCTATGTGTCCTCATGCCTATTGTTATTGAACAGACATAATAGAACAATCAGATTAGAATGCAGCAACAAACACAAAAGAGAAAGCCTACTGGTGTGACCAGGAAAGATTGAAGTTGCTCCTGATATACAAATTCAAAAACCTGCGGGTGTGGACTGCGACTGCATAATCCAAATTGGGGGGCAGGGGGTGGATTAGCAGTTAAATAATGCTCAAACGTGGACAATCCTTAAGCAAAACAATTTTGTCTCCTGTATCCATGGGACTCTTCCTAGCAGTAAATGTTGGGGACAAATGGAAATGGATGCATTGGGAGCACCCTTTAATTTTGCAGCAGTAATTCAAGCTGTGGGAACAAGAAAGACTCTCCCTCATTGCCATGGCTTGAACTCAAGTCATGGCTAGATCTGCAAAATAGTCTCAGGGTCATGGGTTCAAGTCTCTTGCTGGGCAAAAGATTCCTGAATTGCAGGGGGTTGGACTAGATGACCCGTGTGGTCCTCTTCAGTTCTATGATTCTATGATCTATGTGTCCTTAGTTGAGAGCAGTCCTCTATTTGAAGCCATGCTCTCCATCTGGTCTAAGTTTGGTCTGAAGATTTAAAAGAAACTGAGAAAAGAGAAGGAAGCCATTAACATCCAGACAAAAGACTCAGCAGGCATTCAGGTTCCCTGGTCATAGGCTTCCTCCACTATAGTGGGGTGTGTTTCAGTTTCAATCACAGCAATCATTTTAAGTTCATATTTTTATTTGTTGAAATATTTACGAACCACACTTTCACAGAAATACAGCATGCCAGTAATACAGCATAGAAATTTTTTAGTAAGACACATAAAAACTTCAGTGAAAACATAAATAAATACTGGTTGGTAAAAAAGTTCACATTGCAAAGGTCTGCCTAGATAGCAGAATTTAAGAGCTGTCTAAAAGAAGGCAGGAATGATTCCTGCCAAACTCCTACTGGCAAGGAGTTCCACAGGTCACAGCCCATCACATTAAAGGTATGGTCCATTGTAGAGGCTCTCTGAACTTCAGAAACACAGGGAACCACAAAAAGAGATGAACCAGAGATGGGACATGAGAAATCAGATGGTCCAAAATGTACCTTGGCCCCCAAGGTTTTTTGTTTAATTGCATATATTGGCATAGGTAAAGGTAAAGGGAACCCTGACCATTAGGTCCAGTCACGGACAACTCTGGGGTTGCTGTGCTCATCTCGATTTAATGGCCGAGGGAGCCAACGTACAGCTTCCAGGTCATGTGGCCAGCATGGCTAAGCTGCTTCTGGTGAACAAGAGCAGCGCACGGAAACACCTTCCCAGCAGAGCGGTACCTATTTATCTACTTGCACTTTGACGTGCTTTCGAACTGCTAGGTTGGCAGGAGCAGGGACCGAGTAACAGGAGCTCACCTCATTGTGGGGATTCGAACCACCGACCTTCTGATCGGCAAGCCCTAGGCTCTGTGGTTTAACCCACAGTGCCACCTGCGTTGGCATAGATTGACACATATAATTTTTCTGCAGATTAGAAGCCGCATTTTTTTGGTGAGGTCTTCCTATGGTAGAGTCCAAGTTTGTGAATTATTATTATTATTAAAAGAAGTCACCCTATTTGGAATATGCTTCCCAAGGCAACCCATTGATTTTCTCTTGGCTAGGTACAGTATCTTCTGTTTCAGTTCCAAGATTTGCCATTGCATCAGCAATAGCCCTGTCTGCCTGTTTGCATTCCCTTCTAGGTCCAATCCTGACGTGGAGACTTGTGCTTCCTTCCACACACTCTGCCAGCTCTATAATTTTGTGCCTGCTGGCCATTACCATCACAACATATAATAAGTGATTAGTGTTCACAGTTATCTGGGGATGTAGCTCTCGATTGTACAAATTATGTGCATTAGGTTATCCCAGAATTAGAGGAAATGACAAGGAATATGTTCCTCTCAAATTGCAGGAAATATGTTCACAAGACCATTTACCTTTGCGAGATGGCCTTGAATTTTCCAGCCTATTTAAGGCTAGCACTAATTAGGTAAAAACTGCACAGTGCAATTACCTTGCTGTAAATGGCTTGTAATTTCCAAGAAGATCAAAGGAAAATTGATAGAGAATGTATCTGGGGTATTATAAACATCGCCTATAAAATAACTTGCATGTTTAACATTTTTTTAAAACCCTCCAAAGAGCAATGTGGAATATCCTTTGGGTCACATTGATCAAATTCTCCTGATCCTTACCTGGCACTATACAAAATAAATAAAATTTGGCTTCTCATTTGAGCAGGGATATTGATGAACCAATTTTTATTTTTATTCAGAGTTATGTTTCTATAGATCACCCCTATTTTGATACTGTAAAGCCTCTCCTCATCCAAGAGGGGAGGTGTTGTGGGCGGGACACGATTTCTGCGTCACGCAGGTGGCGTTACGCCCCCTGCCCCACTCACCTGGCTGGCGCACCACACCCACAGGTAAGTGCCCAACCGGGCGGCTTTGAGGGGGCGTGGTTTGCAGTTTAACTTACTGCTGTGCCAGCCTTTCCGCCTCATTTTCCACCTTCTCGTCGTGAGTCATGTGGTCTTCTTGTGGAGCATGAAAAGAGACTTGGACGAGCTGGGTCCTCGCTCCTAAAGAGAATAGTTTGGCACGGTGCGCAGAACATTATGGCCATTGAAAAATCCAGGAAACTCTTAAATCATGTGATTGCCCACAAAGTGTGCTTTATGACTGGCCTAGTTATTTCTCATGATGGTATCCAGATAGGCAATCAGGCCTTGTTCTGGGATGATGGGGTTCATCTTTCAGATCGGGGGAACGATATTTGGTTAGGTAGCATCATCATCAGTATTAGGGATTGGCTACAGCTGTGAGGGTATTGGCGGCGAGCCTCTTGGGCTCGGGTGGCAGTTAGGCATTGGAATATGTTGATGGTGTGTGGAAGGGGGCTAGGTGTGGCCATTGCCTACCCCTTCAAATTTGGGTATTCCGTTAAAGGAATCTGGCGGTCGTGGATCCTGTCCGATGCCTGTGTGGCGGGGGGCCATGGCATGACCCTTGGTGACATCAGGGGAGAGCTTATAGTTGTATCAACAGGCTCCACCTTCTGGTGAATAAACCCCCTTTGGGCTCACCCCTCTCCAAGTGGGTGGAGTCAATCTGTCGTGGTCCAATGCCTAAGCCAATACCTTCTCACTTGCTGTAATCAATAAAGTTGTGGCCTTTTCTTGCCCATTAACCTTATACTCGTCTGTGTGTCTTCATTCCACAAAGCGAGGATCGGGTCCTCAAACCACAATGTATATTGAAATAAACAAAACATTCAGAATAATTTAGTTTGGATGTTTTAGTTGAGATTCCTGTATTGCAAGGGGTTAGATTAGATGATCCCTGGGGTACCTTCCAGCTCTACAATTCTATGATTCTATGATTCTAATGAAAGACGGTGATCCAGAATTTAGACAGTCACTGCATGAGTTATATGCAACAAGATCTTCAACAAGATTTTCAGTAATAACAAGGCTTCCAATGACTGCTAGCCATAATGACTACTGTATGTTCTGTCAGTTTTCATTTCTTAGTACAGAAAGTATTGATCTGATGTGTAGAGATCGTTCCTATTCAAATAAATTCAAGAGGGTTCTGGAAGCTTCTCTGTGTGAAAGAAACAAGCAGAAGGTTCATGATGTTTGGGTTATTCCTTCAGAAAAGCTGAGTACAGCTGCCTTAAACTGGTTCTCTTATCTCAGGGGACAGCAAACTTTTTCAGCAGGGGGCCGGTCCACTGCCCCTCAGACCATGTGGGGGGCCGAACTATTTTTTTTTGGGGGGGGATGAACGAATTCCTTTGCCCCACAAATAACCCAGAGATGCATTTTAAATAAAAGCACACATTCTACTCATGTAAAAACAAGCTGATTCCTGGACCATCCGCGGGATGGATTTAGAAGGTGATTGGGCCAGATCTGGCCCCCGGGCCTTAGTTTGCCTACCCATGTCTTACCTCTTCTGTCAAGGTCATGCTGACTATAATAATAG
The DNA here is from genome assembly GCF_964252035.2 of Podarcis erhardii. Classification (NCBI taxonomy): domain Eukaryota; kingdom Metazoa; phylum Chordata; class Lepidosauria; order Squamata; family Lacertidae; genus Podarcis; species Podarcis erhardii. Next base: position 19,840,830 of record NC_138508.1, on the reverse strand, counting down.
ACCAGAAGGAGCCTGGGATTCACTTTCTTTGTGGTGTTTTGTACATAGTATGCTTAGTGTTAAGGTTTTAGTCTTATAAGTTATTGTAAGTTTAAGTCTGCTGCAACTGGATTTCTTCTGGACAGTGCCAACCCTGGATTTGTGACCATTATGCTCATTTGCCTTCAGTAGCAGTGAAGCTCTGCTGGATGAAATACAATTGCCTCTGGTCTATTTTTGGGGAATCCTGCAACGTGTTTAAGTTTTTACTCTGCTAACTATACACTGGAATGGACTCTGGATCAATATTGAGTAGAATTTCATGACAGATTCAGCCTGCAACCTTGGCATTTTCAGCACCATGTCCTAACCAGCTGAGCTATCATGTGCTTAGATTGCTGCCATCAAAATGTATGAACATACTGGTTATGGAAGTGATAGCAGGAATAGCCAGCACGAAGCCACAACCCCCATCACCTCCAAAGTCCCTTCCCTGGTTAGCATGTAAGGTGTAGGTTAAACCTCCATTTCCCAAAATTTGGTCTCTAGCTGTTTTTTGGACTACAATTCCCATAATCCCTGATGACTGGTCCTGCTAGCTTGGGATGATTGGAGTTGTAGTCTGAAAGCAGCTGGAGAACCAAATTTGAGAAACCCTGTACTAATTCATTTCTTTACACACAACTAGCGCTGAAATAGGACTACCTATCACAATCTGCCCTGAAATCCATTACTGTGGAACTTGGTGGCAAATTTGAATCAATCTCTTTGAATAATAATAATCTGCCTGCAGTCCTCACCACTCTTAACTGGGAGTGATCCCACTGAGCTCAATGGGGCTTACTTCAGAGTAGATTTGCATCCAGGCTTGCCAGTACCTGATGACTGATGTTCAATAGTTCACATTCAATAGCTGATAAGCCAGTGAAGAAAAAGAATTGGAAGCTGGAACAATTCCAAGCAGGGAGGAAATGCTACTCAAGGGAAACATAATCAGTATTAAGGACTCATTTGTTCTCTCTCTACAGCAGTCAAGCATTGTTGCAGTTAATGAACTACAACACAAAACCCAAGGCAGATCCTTGAAGCAGCATGCAGACTTTTACAGTTGCATATATACCCCCTGACCAGCAACTAGATTTACAAAGAGGGTTATTTTCAGGAAGAAATGGAGGGTGGTGGGCCAGGGAACACATAAAAAAGAAATATTCCTAATGTCTTTTGGAAAAGACAAGCACTCATTTTGCATACTACTCTTGCCTTTGTCTGATATCATTGGGGGTGGGATATTTAGTTCTGGGACTCCAGTCATTAGTTTCTTGAAAATATTTAGTCAAGCAGTCAAGAATAGGGATAGATGAATCTGTCAGTTTTGGGTTCCTCTCAGTTTCCCATTTTTCCAGACTAAAGTTCAGTGCACCAGATTCTCACATCAGTTTGTAATTTTAAAAAATCCTCACCAAACCCGCATTTCTAATATACACATTTTGTATGCGATTTTGCCTTATATACAGCCATTTTCCCAACAATTTTGGTACACTCCCCCCCCCCCCCGGAAGGAGAACCACATTGCAAAATTAAGAGAAGTGGGAGTTTTACTCTTGCATTTGCTTTTTTTATATCCTCTACTCAGGGTAACCTGCATAACCTGCCCACCTAGCAGTTCAAAAGCACGTCAAAGTGCAAGTAGATAAATAGGTACCGCTCTGGCGGGAAGGTAAACGGCGTTTCCGTGCGCTGCTCTGGTTCGCCAGAAGCGGCTTAGTCATGCTGCCCACATGACCCAGAAGCTGTCCGCCGGTTCCCTCGGCCAGTAAAGTGAAATGAGCGCCGCAACCCCAGAGTCGGTCACAACTGGACCTAATGGTCAGGGGTCCCTTTACCTTTAATGAAAGGATTGCACACAGAAGAGGGAGATGGAGGGCTGGTGAAGGAAACTGTTGGGGAGGCAGAGAAGGGAAGATGTTCCAGGGTGGGAAACTAGAAGAAGAAAGGGAAGCTCTCAGGTGAGAGCGGGGGTGGGGGTGGGGGTCCACCTCTTTCTGCGTGTGAGAGGACTTTGTATTCTTCTTTCTCTTTTTCTTTAGTTTGTTTAATTAAAAAAAATTAAGAAAAAGTGAGAGTTGTGAAGCATAGCTGCATTTCGGTTCACGTCTTGTTTCAGGAAGTGCAAATTAGGTAATTTCACACTGAGGATGCGAATTGGACCAAATTTCTCTCCCCATCCCTAGTCAGGAAACACGTTCCATACCTGGAGACGGCAACTTTCCTCCCTTACGTTTCAGATTCACAGATGTGTTCTCAAATATTCAAATGTGTTTGTTAATTCGATCCAAGGACTTTGAGGTTTTAGAAAACCTTTCTGCCACTTTCCTTATGCCTGGGCCAATGCTTCCTAGTCAACAACTCTGTTATCCAGCCAATTAAAGATTAAAACTGTGACAGAAGCAACAAAATGAACGTTGCCATCCAGGGCTAATCTTCCTTAAACGCACAACATGTGCACCCCTGAATAAGTTCAATTCTGTCTATTTGTCATTTTAAGAGACTGAAATCTTTAACTAGATCCCAGTGCCATTTGTAGTCACTGGCAAGTAGTCATGCACACATCATTTGGAAACCTTGGCTGTAGCTGCAGATATCCAGATATGCACTCAGACATTTCAATAGTTTGGCATCACAATGTTCATGGAATGTGTGCCCAGATCTGCAGCTGGAAAGGCTGCTGGCTTGGGGGTTTTCCATTTTATTATTATGTATTATCATTTAAGAATGTAAAGAGAGTTCTCTTGCTGCAACTTGGGTGACAAGACAACCGAGTGCTGCTGGAATCCCAGAGTTTAACTATGCGCTGTGTGAAGAAGTGCACTTATCTGTCCTGAATATTCAAGCATTTGGATTTCCCTGAGTTCGAGTGTTATGAGAGAGAGAAGCTTTTCTCAATTCGTTTTCTGCACGCCGTGCATAATTTTATACACCCCTATCATATCTCCTCATATTCACATTCTCTCCCCCCCTCAAAAAACCTAAAAAGCTCCAAATGTTCTAACCTTGCAAATTGAGCTGCAATCACTGCAATCTCAGGCAGAAAAAATGAATTTCAACAGATGCCTTCAATGTCCTGCTTTGGCATCTCTCTTATACCTCGGGTTAAGAACTTAATTCGTTCTGGAGGTCTGTTCTTAACCTGAAACTGTTCTTAACCTGAAGCACCACTTTAGCTAATGGGGCCTCCTGCTGCCACCGCGCCTTTCGCCACGCGATTTCTGTTCTCATCCTGAAGCAAAGTTCTTAACCCAAGGTACTATTTCTGGGTTAGCGGAGTCTGTAACCTGAAGCGACTGTAACCTGAGGTACCGCTGTATATAGATATATAAATATAGATATAGATATATAAATATAGATATAACCTCTTAAAAAACCTCTTAAAAAATGTTCAGTGCCACATTTCCTCCTTTAACTTCTGAAACACTCCTTTCTCTCTTTCTTTTATCCTTTTTCCCACTGAAGCGTATGTAACCTGAAGCGTATGTAACCCGAGGTACCACTGTGTGTGTGTGTATGTGTGTGTGTGTGTGTGTGTGTATATCTATCTATCTATCTATCTATCTATCTATCTATCTATCTATCTATCTATCTTTAGGTAAGTCTACCCAGAGATGTAAAGTTGGCATATATTTTAACAAGTGATTTTATTTTATAAAACTTATATTTGTGATTATAATTGTATTTTGCAAAACCCTTTAGGTTTACTTGTTTTCAAACATGACTTCTATTAAAAGTTTTAATATATAGATTGAATATATTCATTCAGGAAACGCCTGTGTTTTCACTACAGAGCCAGTGTGATGTAGTTTTTTGAGTGTTGGACTAGGACCTGGGATTCCAGGGTTCAAATCACTGCTTCTTAACCTTAACTACCTCACAGGGTTGTTGTGAAGGAAATAAGGAGGAGGGGAGGAACCAAGTACCACCACTTTGAGCTCATTGGTGGAAAAGTGAGATATAGATGTGACAATGATGATACTTTGGACCCATCCCTTCTTTGTTGTCATATTTAGCGTGTTCTCCCTCATGGAGTGCACGTGTTGCGGTGGGGACTACCAGGCCACCCCTCTGTTGCCAGGCAGGATTACTATGGAATCCTGGGGCAATGATTGGATGGCTGGGTCACTGGAGCAAATTCTATGTTGCAATTTGGAGGGAGGGATCAGAGGTTTTAAATCTCATGCTCACAGCTTGGGCGGTCTCTTTTGCTGCGTGCAACGGATCACCCGCCCACCCGCCCTAAATTTAGGTTGCTCTGACCTTGCTATGCCTGTTATGGGGTTGTCTGCCATTGGGGCAGGGGCCTGGTAGGAATTTTGTCCATCTGGCTGATTGGCTGGGCCATTTGGTTTTTGCCTACTGTGTAGCAAATCGTCACAACTTGTAAGGTTGCAGTTAGGCATTGGTTATCAATTGGTTGGTAGAGGGGTTAGGATTGGCTGGGCCTGCCCCTCCAAGGTTTCTGTGGAAAGGGAAATTCCATTAAAGGAATCTAGGGGGCTTGCCATCTTTTCGTCTGAATCCCTGGAATTGGGCTAGGGCCGGCAAGCCCTGCAGAGCATGTGGGGAGAGGTGAGGGTCTGTGCCTCAGCTCCATTTCTCCTCAAGATTGTTTTCCCTTACTGACTTTCGGTGGTGTCCGGAAGTCAGTTCTGTCCCCGGGTGGGGGGACAGATAGTCTTAACCAATGCCTAAACAACCACTCACATTTTATGCATTTCAATAAATTTGTGGCCAAAATTATGCCAAAAACTTTAAACAAAAAATATGTGTGTGTTGTGAGTTATTGAGGGGTGGCCTGGGGACCTCGACACGCAAATCCATTTATCCATTGGAATTTGATGATAAAATTTTCTTTCTTTCTTTCTTCCTTTCCTGCAGTGAGTAAATGCTTAAAAAACAGTTCTGATCCCCCCCCCTCACTCCAACCACCCCCCGCTAATGTATTGAGGTTTCCCACAAATGGGTGTCTGTCAACTTCACAAAGTGATAGAATTCAAACATTTATTATCTTCAAAGTACAGAGCTGCTTCTTTTTTTTATATACATAGTCACTAGGCAACCATTTCCCTGCATTTCCCCTCCCCTTTTCTTATGCAAAATGTGTCCAGGACAAGAAAAGCATAGAACAAGAAGAAAAATGATTCCTGCAGTGAGATATTTTGACATAAAAAGTCTTCTCTCATCAAAGAGGGAAAGCACCTTGTCACTCATGTCTAATTACAACCTTGTCTCTGTCAATGGCACAAAGATGACAACTCCCTGTGGTGATGTCATACAGTGACATTTACAAAATGACGCTGGTTTTGGTGTACTCTCCACGTTTGCAAGGATCAGCGAGCATCACAAATGATGGCAAAGGTGATTTACAATCAAGAGGGTTATTATCTGTTTAAGTCAAGGAAAATGCCTAATGTTTGTTTTGTTTTGTGGTGTCTCTAGTTACAGTATTGAAGGCAATGGATTTCTACTGAAATCAGACCTACTGAAATGAATGGACCTGAGTTTGCCATGTCTATTAATTTTAGCGGGTCTACTTTGAATATAACCAGCATTGGATAGAACCCAGTAAAAGGTAGAGGTAAAGGGACCCCTGACCATTAGGTCCAGTTGTGGCCGACTCTGGGGTTGCGGCGCTCATCTCATTTTATTGGCCGAGGGAGCCGGCGTACAGCTTCCGGGTCATGTAGCCAGCATGACTAAGCCACTTCTGGCGAACCAGAGCAGTGCACGGAAATGCCGTTTACCTTCCCGCAGGACTTCTACTTGCACTTTGAGGTGCTTTCAAACTGCTAGGTGGGCAGGAGCTGGGACCGAGCAACGGGAACTCACCCCGTCACGGGGATTTGAACCGCTGACCTTCTGATTGGCAAGTCCTAGGCTCTGTGGTTTAACCCACAGCACCACCTGCATCCCGTCAGAACCCAGTATGTTGCTTAAAAAAAAAGACATTTTTGCTGTTTTTGTATGTAGTAACCTAGGAATCTATATTAGGCCATTAACCCATTTAACTTACTACTGTCTACAGCAGGCTTCCTCAAACTCAGCCCTCCAGATGTTTTTGGCCTACAACTCCCATGATCCCTAGCTAGCAGGACCAGTGGTCAGGGATGATGGGAATTGTAGTCTAAAAACATCTGGAGGGCTGAGTATGAGGAGCTTGGTCTACACTGACTGCCAGGGTTTCAGATCAGAGTCTCTCCCAGTCCAACCTGGAAACACCAGACATTGAATGTGGGACCATCTGTGTGCAGCCACTGAGCTATAAGCATATTCTAGCTATTTGGAACTTTTAAAAAAAATTACCTTTCCCCCCAGTCCATGGCATAGTTTATATTTGGTGTCAGCTCTAGAAGCTCAGTTGATCAATTGCATTTTCCTCCTTACCCTAGCCTGGGACGGTCACCCTGAAGTCATAATCAAAATGGTTTCTTGGTTTCCCCTTACTGTTCTATAGGTTGGCAGAAGTAGATAAATAGGTACCATTGCAGTGGGAAGGTAAACAGTGTTTCCCTGCGCTCTGGCTTCTGTCACAGTGTTCCATTGCACCAGAAGTGGTTTAGTCTTGCTGGTCACATGACCCGGAATGTTGTCTGTGGACAAACGCCGGCTCCCTCGGCCTGGAAATGAAATGAGTGCCACAACCCCATAGGCGCATTTGACTGGACTTAACCATCCAGGGGTCCTTTACCTTAGTTTTACTACTCTATAACTCCACTCTTCTGCAGTTACCTTCCTGAGGTCCTCACATTCAAAACCTTCTCGAGGACATGGTCTCTCAGAATCAACCCAGGCACTCCTCTGCTGTTATTGCATTTCCACTTCACAAAGTCTTCTCCAGTGTCTCCACGGACCTGTACAACAACCTGTAGAACTCACAGATTGTATAAAAAATGTCCACCTATTGATTTACAGTGGTACCTCTAGTTACAAACTTAATTAATTCTGGAGGTCCGTTCTCAACCTGAAACGGTTCTTAACTAGAGGCGTGCTTTCACTAATGGGGCCTCTTGCTGCCGTTGTACCGCCGGCACACGATTTCCGTTCTCCTCCTGTGGCAAAGTTCTCAACTCGAGGTAACTCTTCCAGGTTAGCGGAGTTTGTAACCTGAAGCATTTGTAACCTGAGGTACCACTGTACTTACTTCCATTATTTACATAGCACTTAATGCCATAGTCTCTAACCAGTGTGTAGTAAGGTTAAAACAAGATACCATAAAGGTTAAAGCTAACAATTTTAAAAAATCAGAACACTTACAGTGCCATCTGAAATAACAAGGTCTTCACCAGGTTCCAGAAGTTCAACCAAGTGAGGGCTGGTCTGATATCAGCCAGAAGGGAGTTCCATAGAATTGGGCCCACTGTACTGAATGCATGGATCCTGGAGAACGAAGCCATGGTGGACAAATAATGGTGACTCCACCCAAAGACCTCAGTGATCGGACAGGGATATAAGGAATCAGGAGATCCCACAAGTATCCTACTTGCCCATAAGCAGGGCCGGCCCAAGGCACTTTGCTACATGAGAGGAAGTACAAGACAGCATCCACCTTCCTTCCACATGCAGAAGCCTACCAGACTGGAAGTTGAATCTTATTTCAGCACTGACAGCTGGAAAGCGACCACCATTGCACCGCAATGCAGGTGGCACACACAATGCTGTCCTCCTGCTGCAGTCCCAAGCACAGTATCTGCTGCTTGATGGAGTTGTCTTCACCTTGTCCAATGGTAGCTTCAGCCATGAGCCACAGCTTCTCTACCACATCACATGAAGTTAGTCCCCAAATCAAAGAATGACTGAGAAGAGACGGAGTCCCATGGTGGTCTTGCATGTTCAAGCAATTAAACGATAATAAGAATCTTTCACAGTGTATCCTTCAGGGCACTAGCACAGTATGCAATACACCACAACAACTTAAGAAAGAATCATATCTTCAAATTCATGCCCAATAAATTTGTTCAATCTTGAACTTTTCACTCCCCACCTACAGTGTATGCCTATAACTTTGATGGGGTTTGCTACAGTTGTAGCCTGAGATTTCTTATTTATTGTTTTAATTTTGTTAGACACTGCTTTTGGGAATGCTTTGGTTGAAAATCCACATATAAATGGAATTGATGGTGATGAGTGTAAATGGGTAATGAATAATTGTGAAATAAACTTCTCCTACAGAAAGCTGCTAAATTGACATCCTGGCTTCTTGTGGTCCCAGAACTTTCCATCTTCTCAGGGTCTCCAGCATCTGCATCTACTTCTGTTCAATTTCTATTTTTTCCTTAAAAACTCACAAGCTGCAAATTACTTTTTATTCAGACCCTTGCCTACTGAGTTATCTTTTCCACGACTGAACCTTTATCCACCTCTTCCCTTCCAGAAAAGGTATGGCAAAAAAATGGACTTATTAGGGATCAGGAGATGTCACAAAGTGGGAAATATACATGCATGCTTAATATAATTGATGATAATAATAATAATAATAATAATAATAATAATAATAATAATAATAATAATATAGTTCCTTGTCTTTTTCTCTGACAGGGACTCAAGGTAGCTTACATATAAAAATGAGTGCTGCTAAAAGCATAGGAAGAAACAATCATTTAAGAGCAATTAAACATTGATAGGTGTAAAACTATATACACATAAAGTAAAGGTAAAGGGACCCCTGACCATTACGTCCAGTTGCGGACGACTCTGGGGTTGCGGCGCTTATCTCGCTTTATTGGCCAAGGGAGCTGGCGTACAGCTTCTGGGTCATGTGGCCACCATGACTAAGCCGCTTCTGGCGAACCAGAGCAGCACACGGAAACGCCATTTACCTTCCCGCCAGAGTGGTACCTGTTTATCTACTTGCACTTCATGCTTTCGAACTGCTAGGTTGGCAGGAGCAGGGACTGAGCAACAGGAGCTCACCCTGTCGCGGGGATTTGAACCGCCGACCTTCTGATCGGCAAACCCTAGGCTCTGTGGTTTAACCTATTAAAACTGCATCAATAATTACAATAATAGAAACAGCACAGCAACAACCCTTTAATTAAAAGCTGTCAGGTCCCAAAAGCTTGCTAGCAGAAATACACTCATTGTTGTCCTGCCACCAACGGCCAGGCTCTGAGGCTTCTTCCTTTGAGGGTTCCCCAATTAGTTCCTCCCACCATTCCTCTGCATCAAACCAAACCTTGACAATACATCATAACCAGCACTTTGAATTGTGCATGGAATCATACGGGTAGCGGTGGAGCTTTTGTAGCAAGGGAGTTGCATGCTCCCCATAACCACCCCTGGTGAACAATCTGGCTGCAGCTCTTTAAACCAGTTGAAGTTTCTGAGCACTTTTCAAAGGCAGCCCCATGTAGAGCACATTTCATTTCCCTGTCCCTTTACAAGGTGGGCGTTCCTGGTTGCATCAATTGCAACAAGTCTAGTCAAAACATTGATTGTGGTGCGGTACTATTCCAGGCTGTGGACTATTGAAACGCCACCCAACCACAGATCACATTGAGGAAGAGCTGTAACTCATTAGGAGAGCATATGTTTGTATTCAGGTTAAATCCTTGGTCTTTACAGCTAAGGCTGGAAACTCATGGAAGCCTGTCTGGTGCCCCCACATAGCGGGTGGGAGTGGACTCTATTGGCAAAACCTATTTGCTGTTTCACAACTTTCTGACCAGTTGCAGGACCTTAGCCAGACCTAGCAGAGTACACGCAGAATCCACGGAAGCAATTGGCAACTTGGCTGCAGACAGGATAGATGAAGTAGGAACCAGGAACTTGTAGTTAGGTGTTTATTATATACAGTGGACTATTTCCAGGAACAGAACACGGATCTTTTGCTAGCACAACTCACAACTCCTACACTGACACACAGAACTCCTGAACCTCTGAAGTATGAACACTGAACTAACACATTCCAGTTAGTAGGCCATTAATTATCACTCCCTTGAGAGAGCTTGACCAATCAGGGAGCTGTCTCCATGCCTCTGTTATCACCAGGCAGATTTACTCCTTCAGATTGCCTTCTGGCTGTCTGCCAAACTTTAATTGACTCTGTGTGAGTAGCTGCACAAACACAGTTCCCCAACAGACTCAGTCACTCGGGTGCATGGCTAATTACTCACAAGTGATTATGTAGCTCGGCCAACCTGTGATCTCACCCACGAATCCAACAAGTGTAGTGAGGGTGCAATGTTAGTTCCTCCAAGGTTGATAGCATAATGTTGATTGACTTTAATGGAGCCAGGGTGTGATAGTTGTCGTGATCTATAGAAGGGATGGAGAACAACTGGCCCTCCATACATTGTTGGATTTCAATATCCACACCATCATGCAAAACGGGTCAAGGATGCTGTGAGTTGGACTCCCAACAACATCTGAAGGGCCACTGGTTCCCCATCCCTGAGCTCTATTTTCCTCACACCTGCATTCCACTTTGGGGCTTGGACTGCTGCTGCAGGTTCACTTGGTGATAGCCTTTTGCACGAGTTAAATTTATTAAATTACGAGGATTTTTTAGGCAAACTGGTATATTTTTCTTGACCACGAGTGGAAGTGAATTTGCCTACAATGAATATTAGAAAAGGCAAAAAGAGTTACCAAGGTGCAGTATTAATAATAGATATTTCCCCCCTCCATACAGTAAATGATATAAAAACATTGGGGTCATTCTGTGTACATGCGTTGATGATGCCACTTGAGTAGAAATGAGATTTCATTATCTCATAACACAGATTCAGGAGACGAGCATAAACACAACATATTGATTTTTTCATTGGCTTTGCAAACAAACCATTCAATTGAGTTAAAAGCCACTTAATTTTGAAAACAAATAATTATCACCTTAATTAAAATATTGATTTATCCCAAACAGTGTTGTTATACCAAGAGTGACCCACATTCTGTCAGGCTGAGCTGTGCTTTCACAAGCTAAGCTTATCAGTGAAACTTCCTCATTTTACACTGCAATGATACAATACATCTACATAGAAGTAAGTCCCACTGAAGTCAATGGAACTTATGCTCAAGTATGCTGGGTTTCAGCCTTAAACATGCTCCAATATTTACAAGTCATGCATTCATTTCTGAAAACATTTGACATGTCATTGGCTTTATTCCTCCCTTCCTCTTTATTATCAATTTCAGTATAACCTGTACTCTGAGCATCACACCAAATAGCTTTTCACTGCAATGGTGAAAGGCAATCAATTTCAGAAACAAATTCTTTTCTTACATACTCTGGGGGTTCCAAATGTTCTTTTAATCAATTTGTCTTTTCCAGAGAGCACGTTCCATGAAATGCCCCTATTACTAGACAAAAATAAAATAAAATGCAAACATCACACCCTCTTTCCCACACTGAAATTACATATTTGGGGCAGTTTTGATTAACGCTATTAATTAATTAACCAATCAGTTAATTAATCATCTAACACAGGGCAGTTAATAGGCAACTTACTATCAATTGTTTGCAACATACTAATTTTTGAAAAATGTGACTCAGAATCAATAACAACACAAGCCTCCACAGAAAGAGAACACGTTATTGGCTTATTTTCAGTTGTCCAATGGCTGATTCACATTTTATGAATGTGCTCAGCTCATCTGTGCATCTCTCTCAGCTCTTCTTAGCTTTGTGGCAGAACAGCATCCCTTCACTGCCAAGCATCCCCGGCTCAGTCACTGGCAGTGAAAAGGCTCAAGCAGCAGGTGATGTGGAGGACCCTCTGCCTGAGAGGCTGGAGAGCAGCTGCTCATCAAAGTAAGAAATATGATGCTAAACGGACAAATAGTCTCTCCAGGTATAAAGCAATTTCACAGGGACTTCCTTCCCCATTCCAAGAAGAGACCAGCTAGCTTTTGCCCACAAACATCTGCAGGAACAAACATCTCTCCCCCCCCCCCTTTAATTTACTTTAGGATATTTGCTGCATCCCTAAGCCAGACACCTGTGACACATTCTGCCTATTTCTCCAAGAGCTAATCCTCCTTTGCTCTCCTTCCTTCATGTCCATCAGATCATTTATTTTCTGGCAAGCTGCACACAAGAGGGAGCCCCCAATATATGCACAGCTACAGGAAGAAATGCTAGTATAACTTATACAGTGGTACCTTGGGTTACAGATGCTTCAGGTTACAGACTCCGCTAACCCAGAAATAGTACCTCGGGTTAAGAACTTTGCTTCAGGGTGAGAACAGAAATCATGCAGCAGCAGCAGGAGGCCCCATTAGCTAAAGTAGTACCTCAGGTTAAGAACAGTTTCAGGTTAAGAACGGACCTCCGGAACGAATTAAGTTCTTAACCCGAGGTACCACTGTAAGTGCAAAAGTGGACTTATTCTGAACAATTCACCTGTGCAAGGAAATAGGGCAGCATACTTCAACCTAGTGCCCTCTACATGTTATGGACTACAACTCTGAGCATAGCTGGCCTTTGGCCAGGGCACAGTCTGACTCCCTCCTTTGGCAATCTTCACAGAACTCTAGCCCAATGGTTGCCATCAATTTGATTTGAATTAATTTAATAATGAAATGATTTTAGAATGTTGTATTATTTTATTGTTGTTAGCTGCCCTGAGCCCAGCTTCGGTTGGGGAGGGTGGGATATAAATGAAATATTATTATTATTATTATTATTATTATTATTATTATTATTATTATCATAGGCCACACCACCTGGCACTGGCGACAACAAAGTGGGAGGGGTAGGTAATGCCTCAGAAGACAGAATTGGGATTCAAGGTGACCTTAACAGATTGGAGGACCGGGCCCAGTGAATTTCAATGGGGACAAATGTAAGTTCTACGCTTAGCCTGCAATATGTATTTTTTTTTGCACGAATTGTTTGGCTGGAGAATGCCATTGCAAAATTCACAGAACTGCAACATTCAAAGGACAGCTGTGTTTAAGTTTGCATACTGTTTCAGAAAAAAAGCACATTTGGCAGGTCCATATTTAGAAGCAAGCTAAATCAAATTTATAGTTGGAGAAGTGCAGATCGTCAGTCCCCCTTGTAATACAAGGAAATCAAAATTCTTCAGGCATCTCAACTCTTAACAAAGGCCTATATTCAAAAGCACAGGGCTCATACAAGCAGGCAAATGGCAAGTGTAGAGGGCAAGCTTCTGAACATCATTTCATCTGGAGCAAGTCTTACCCCAGCCCTGTCTACGGTGGATTCCTATAATTACACTGTCGGTTATTTCACTGTCTCTGCCGAGCAAGCTCTGAGCAGCCATTACGAAGAAAAAGTTCAATTTTTAAATGAAGGAAACCTAATTATTTGCTTTTGTCAAATCCTGCCACATTAAAAAAAAAGCTTTTAGTGAAATTGTAATTCAGCTAATCTGAGCAGCTGCTGAACAATGCTCTTTGCTCCCCTCCACTCTCGCGCGCATTAACCCAATTGTGTTAGAACACCAAATACAGATTTACATTAGCTGAATTTTAATTAGGCTTTATTAGTTTTTAAAAGGTAATTTAAGACCAAAGGGGATTGACATTAGCCATGTGCCGACCTCCTGGAGTTAATGGAAGCTTTGTGAATGGAGACAGCATTCTTTCTGTGTCAGGAAAGGTTAGACGACACATGCAAAAATGTTCCCGCTCACTCAGAATCGCACTGCTTTACAAAGAGAAACAACTCTTTTTTCCCCCTGTTGTAGCTCTGAGGAGAAAAGATTAATTCTCTTTGGACTGCCATGAGTCATCCATTTTTGTGTTGTGCTATAAGAATATCCTGCTTGAAATACTTACCAATTACATTAAAACACACACACAAATTACATCAGTTTGCAATACGCTGCAAATCTTGCACAATGCTCTCCAGGTTTTCATTGCCAGTGGCGCCCTCTTATGGCCCAATGGCTCAGCCCTATTGATTTCAATGGAAACAGATTCAAATAACTCACGCTCTCATCTTAACCCCAACCAGTCCCCCCAAAAGACATGACACATAAGGAAAAGGGGCTAGGGAGGGAGAAGGGAAGATGCCAACCCAGACACCAGTTCTTAAAAGTTCTTATTAGAACCAGCAGGGATGTAAATGGTTCATGTAGCCCAACATGTTTTAGCTGTTTATAATTCTGAATTCTAAATAGTTGGGACCTGCTGGGGTAATAAATATAAATAGAGACAGTCTATTATAAATAAATAAAGACTGTCTTTATATAAGTAAAGACTATATATCAATAAAGACAGTCTCGAGGCAAATCTAAAAAACTTAAAATCCATTGTTGTATATTGTTTTAAATGTTTGTTTCGCTAGTGGGATTGTAGTTCCATTTGTGTTTCTCAGGCTGGTCTCTGACAGTAATAAATTTCATGTTTTGTGTAATATAAACACCAACAATTGGGAAACCCTTGTCCGTGAGTGCTCCAGTTGGAGAATAGCCTTTACCAAAGGTGTCATGGGCTTAGAAGATGCTCGAACTCAGGATGCAAGGGGCAAACATGCTAAGAGGAAGGCACGCTTGGCAAATCCACACCGTGATCAACTCCCACCCGAAAACCAATGTTCCCCACTGTGGAAGGAGGTGTGGATCCAGAACTGGCCTCCACAGTCACTTACTGATTCATTGTTAAAACTGTGTTTATGGAAGACAATCTTACTCGGCTACGAGTGATCGCCAAAGAGAAATATAAATAATTGTTCTGAATTGCAGGCCCAGGGGACGGCTTGTGGGAGTGGCTGGGTGCAGGGATACCAAAGAAAGATGTCAAAAACATCAGCATAGCCAGTTCTAGTGCTTTATTAAGAAGTTGTGGACTTAAAGCAAAGCAGCCTGCCCGATCTCCTGGCCTTTGCAGACATCGGACAGACTCCATAGCAAGGAGATGGCTCGTCCATGCTCAAGCAAGCATGTATACATTCTTTATACACAAAGCAGCATACTGCACTTTGTCTAGGACTTCCAATCACTTCACCTGCCCAGATGAGGGCATAGGTGGCAAATACCCAAGTCTTACAGATAGCTCCCCTTTCTGGGCTCAGACCCTAGCACCTTAAGCCCACAGATAAGGGAAACATCAAAGCAAGCCAACTACCATACTTTTCCGTCTATAAGATGCCCCCATCTGTTTGGGGGGGACTCAAATTTTATTAAAAAAAATATTTAATCCTTTTTTCAATACAAACAACAATCGCAAATGACTCAGTTTTAAGAAAATGTGGGGGGAGAGAGATGGCTCAGAGTTGTACAGCTTTTTTTGGGGGGGGGAAATGCTGAAATTTGCTCTCACACAGCACCAACGCTGACAATCGCTGGCAGCCAACAATCGAATGCCCACTTGCCACAGTGACAGCCAATCGCCATAAAACCCTTCCCCAGGAGAAAATCACTAACCCGCTAGAGAGAAGCTGTCCGCTGACCATCGTGCGCATCCCAGAACAGCAGCTGCCAGTTGTGGCAGTGACAGCCAATCCACAGCAGTGTGTGCTGCAGAAACCAAACACCAACCCAATTAGAACTGTTAAGTTGTGGGCGAACATATCAGATGACACAGAGATTCTTCAAACAGCTCTTGTTTATTCACAGGCCAGAACAGAACTGAACTGAAGGGTTCAGCCAGCCTGCTTATATAGAGCTCCACTACAACGCAACAGTAACAACTTTCTGAAACTATCCAATCACTGAACGCAACTTTCAATCCCTTATTTGCATATGTGGACCTGAGTGAAAACTATCTACAG
Organism: Podarcis erhardii; assembly: GCF_964252035.2. Taxonomy (NCBI): domain Eukaryota; kingdom Metazoa; phylum Chordata; class Lepidosauria; order Squamata; family Lacertidae; genus Podarcis; species Podarcis erhardii. The sequence continues at coordinate 19,825,121 of NC_138508.1, read as the reverse complement.
TATCCCCCTGCTGGCCCAGTACATAACAAGAACAGCAGCAGCCAATCCAAAGCAGCTCTTCTAGCAGCCAATAATCGTCGCTGAAAAGGTCCTGCTTGCAGCTGCAGCCAATCACCTGCCCACCCTATTCACTACCCATGTATAAGACGAGGCATGTTTTTGAACATTATTTTAGAGTAAAAAAACCTCATCTTATATACAGAAAAGTACTTAGCTTATATCAAAGCAAGTGGATATAAACGTGAAAAGAGCTCGTTGCTACAACAGTTACCAATTAATTGTGGGGTCACTGTGACTACCAAGACTACACAGTAATATTAACAACAGAAGCCCATGGGAGCCTCAACTGAGCTGCATCTGAAAGTGCAGCAGAGGAAATGTCACTATGGTTGCCCTCAAAATGAGGTTTTGCGGGGAAGGAATGGAGCTGGTCTGGCTATGGATCCACTGGTTCCTAAGCCAGTTCATTTCCCACAGAGGATCCTGATCCATGCCCCTCTTCTTTGGCCTGCTTAGAGCTGGCGCTCCTAAAAAGATTATTCAAATAAGCAACAGAACAGTCCAACCTTCCACCCTGCCCACCAGAGCTATGAATGTGGCGGAAGATCTGCTGCTCCAGGCCTCCTCAGCCCCTCTTAAGATTGCTCTGTTAGTCTGGATCCAACTCACAGTCATTTTAGAATGAACATTCTACTTTCTGCCTCTCAATTACCCTATTTGTGGCAAATAAGATGAGGAAGAAAGTGACAATAAAAGTGATGAAGGAGAAGAAGCATTCTCCAGCTATGAGGCGATACTATCCAAATTGACTTCAAAACCTTAGTTCCAGTTTTGCTACTATAAGAACAAACAGCCCCCCCCCCCCTTTGCTCTTCCTCTCTATCTTACAAGGAAAGAACTGGAGAACTTTTATATGTTCCTTTTTTAAAATTACTTTTGCACATTTCTTCAAGGAATAAAATTAAGCATTTCACATTTTTTTCTGCAACCCCCCCCCCCCGCTAGAGACACCAACAAAAAGTATGAGAAAGTGTACCTATAGTGTAGAAAGGTTTCCTTTTCATCTTCACCCAGGTTTTTGTTTTTTGTTGAAAGTACACTTCAGTGATACATTTTCCCTTCCTCTGTTATTTCCCTTCCCCTGTTATTTATTTCTTTCTTTCGGATATTCTACCAAATTGCTTATCAGAACACTTTACCTGCCTACATTTTCGCTTCATCTTTCTGGGCTTTGAACTGAAGAGTCATTGATTCCTCTTAACGGGTTCGCCATAACTCTTATTGAATGTTCTTTCATCAGTGTCTCCAGAAGATGACATGTCAACATCGGAGGTCATTGGGTGAGCTATCAGTATGTGTTTGTGATTCCAAATAACAGTTAACGTTCGGTACAATTTAACTTAGAAATTTTGTTGTTGTTGTTGTTGTTGTTGTTGTTGCACTTATTAGCCTCCCTTTCCCCCAAATAATTCAAAGCAACAACAACAACAACAAAAGCACACAGAATTAAAATGAACACAAAACTAAAAGAAAGTGAAACCTAAAAAAACTCCTATAATTTTTGGAGACTATTGATGCTAGATATAGTGGCACTCCACTGTGGCCAAGGTGCAGAATCATTTTGTCAGCAAACATTCTCATTTTAGCAGCCTTATGGGGATCACATACCAAGGATGGGTGGGGGCAGAGACAAAAAGTGGGTAGGTAAATGAATGTAAACTTTAATCCCTGTAAGGTTGGCTTCTGCACTATCGAGTCTCTATCAAATCAAAGTTCAAGGACACATTCTGGTCAGAGAAAAACATTTATTATTATTATTTATTAAACTTGTATTTTAAACTTCATCCAAAGATCACAGGCCACTGAATTTTGCACCAGCTCAAGTTTCCAAACCTTCTTCAGAGGCAGCCCCATGTATTATGCAGTGAACTAATCTGACTATAGGGACATGGGTGGCGCTGTGGGTTAAACCACAGAACCTAGGACTTGCCGATCAGAAGGTCGGTGGTTCAAATCCCCATGACGGGGTGAGCTCCCATTTCTCGGTCCCTGCTCCTGCCAACCTAGTAGTTCAAAAGGACGTCAAAGTCCAAGTAGATAAATAGGTACCACTCTGGCGGGAAGGGTAAACGGTGTTTCCGTGCGCTGCTCTGGTTCGCCAGAAGCGGCTTAGTCATGCTGGCCACATGACCTGGAACCTGTACGCCAGCTCCTTCGGCCAATAAAGCGAGATGAGCGCAGCAACCCCAGAGTTGGCCGCGACTGGACCTAATGGTCAGGGGTCCCTTTACCTTTTTAATCTGCACATAGCTGTCAACGTTTCCCATTTTTTAAGGGAAAATCCCTTATTCTAAAAAGGATTCCTCACAAGAAAAGGGAAAAGTTGACAGCTATGAATCTGACCTATAGGTTACCAGAACATAGGCAACAAAACTTTGGCTATCCCTGTCTAGATAGAGGCACAGATGTGTCACCAGATGAAGCAGATCCTCCAAGTGTCTCTATTTTCCAGGGACGTCCCTGATTTAGAGAAGCCATCCCGGTTTCTGATTTGACCCCAGAATGTCCCATTTTTCCTTAGGGTGTCCCTATTTTCATTGGAGAAATGTTGGAGGATATGGAGTTATCCAACTCCTGAGCCATTTGAAAGCAATCCTGTATAGGGAAGCTTTTTAAAATGTTTTTAATGTTTTATGTTTTTATATATGTTAGAAGCTGCCCAGGGTGGCTGGGGCAGCCCAGTAAGATGTGTGGGGTATAAATAGTAAAATTATCATTATGGAATGGGACATCCCTATTTTCATCAGAGAAATGCTGGAGGGTATGGATGGAGCTGATGGAAATTCTGTGCTACTCAGGCTACCTGAACCTCAAGAAACAGCCAAGGGTCCAGAAGTACGCCCAAGCTATGCACCCACTCCTTCAGTGGGAGTGTAACCATATCAAGAGCAGTGTGCAAATTATCGTTAGTGAGGGGTGTGGCCAGGGTAAGGGGGCGTAGCTGAGGATGAGATGTAGCCTGGGAATAGTTCTTAGGGCCAGATGGAGGGGAGCCTTTGGCCCTCAAGCTTGACCTTCTCCACCACTGCTCTATGGTTTCACTGCAAGCACAACACATAGAGCAGCGGTTCTCAACCTGTGGGTCCCCAGATGTTGTTGGACTACAACTCCCATCATCCCTGAGCTCTGGGCTTGCTAGCTAGGGGTGATGGGAGTTGTAGTCCAACAACATCTGGGGACCCACAGGTTGAGAAAGGCTGACATAGAGGAAAGCAGGAGAGTATCAAATCTCCCCTCCTGGAGTCTCCCCATTTCCCCCTCCCACAGGGAGTGTGGAGAATTTCAAGAGGTCATTTGCTATTGGCTCAAATTGACTGCAACGCCCCAGCCAGTGCGACCAATAGCCAGAGATGATGTGAGCTATAGTTCAACTACAATCTGGTTCATAGGTCTTAAAATTCTGCCATGAAGAATTCCTTCATGGTGAGTTGAGAACAGTTTCCCTTCCTCTTTTGTAATACTGGAACTCAGAGACCATCTAAGGAAGGTGCATTTTTGGAAATTCAGGACGGACAAAAGGAAGTCCTTCCTAATGCAGTACGCAATTAAACCATGACTTTCATCCCCACAAGATTCAGAGATGGCCACCAACTTGGATGGCTTTAAAAGGGATTTAAACAAATTCATTGAGGATATGGCCAGGATATGGAGCTGGACCATAAAGAAGGCTGATCGCTGAAGAATTGATGCTTTTGAATTATGGTGCTGGAGGAGACTCTTGAGAGTCCCATGGATTGCAAGAAGATCAAACCTATCCATTCTGAAGGAAATCAGCCCTGAGTGCTCACTGGAAGGACAGATCCTTAAGCTGAGGCTCCAATACTTTGGCCACCTCATGAGAAGAGAAGACTCATTGGAAAAGACCCTGATGTTGGGAAGGAGAAGGGGATGATGGAGGACGAGATGGTTGGACAGTGTTCTCGAAGCTACCAACATGAGTTTGACCAAACTGCGGGAGGCAGTGGAAGACAGGAGGGCCTGGCGTGCTCTGGTCCATGGGGTCACAAAGAGTCGGACATGACTAAACGACTAAACAACAACAACGACACAATGGCCATCAATGGTGAATAGCAATGACAGCTGAGTTCTACCTCCAGTGTTGCAGGCAGTATGCCTCTGAATTCCGGTTGCTGGAACTCACAAGTGAGCAGAGCACTATTACACCATGCTGACTTGCTGGCTTCCCCCAGGCATCTGGCTGGCCACTGTGAGATCAGGACGTTGGATGCGATGAGAGAGATAAAACTTTATCCATATTTGCCAATGGCCATAGCAACAGTAAAACATTACAGTATACGCAGAAAAGGAAATTTGATATAAAAGCACAATTTAAAGTCCTGAATCAGCAGTCAGTTAGTGGCCCTTATTCTGATTGCCCCTGCTATGAACCTAGCAACCTTTGCTGTTATCTGCTCATTTTGATCTGATAGAAGAAAGGCCATTGTGACAGTGGTTGAGCACCCTGGGATGATTAGTACGAGTGGGGTGATGTGATGAGCCTTTGGCCTGATCCAGCAGGGCACTTCCTATACATTCTTATGTTTGTTTGTTTCATTTCATTTCTATACCGCTTTATATTTTAAAGAAAAATCTCAAAGCGGTTTGCAGCATATTAAAACTTTCAATACAACAATCCAGAATCAAACATTTCCGATGAAAGTCAAATATAGAGTATACAGTCAAAGCAACATAATTAACAGAAAACTAAAATATTATCTTAATGATTTCAAAATAAAACATTACAAAGGAGGTCAACCTCAGAATACATATTTAACACAAACAAAATTAATTTTGTTTGTGTTAAAATCTTAAACATTTTTTTTTAAAAAAAAAAACATTGCTAAGTGAAGTCCAATATAAAACACACATTTAAAAAATAATTAACAAGAGAATAAAATATTATCATAAGTATGACACGGCTGTTTGGCAGGCACAAAAAGAGGGGGCAGAAGAATCCAATAGTTAGGGTTTGTTGTCAGGCATAGCAATGTCCTTCTGGTCTCCTCAGGCACCTCTGGTGAGTCTGGGTCCCACTCCCTAGGCCCGGTAGAAGGGCCTTGCAGGAAGCAGCCTTCAGCACTCACAGCCATGTAGGCCTTGTAACTTTTCGGACTCAATTTTGTGTCCTGAGAAAACACTGCATCTGCTTCCTCATAAGCCCCTCTTGCCTGTGCTTGTACGTGTGTGATATATATTCCTAGGCGCACTGAGCAGGGCAGGAAGTGGGGAGTCAACATGCTTGTTGGATTATGATAAACACTTGCTACAGAGGTATTGATTTGTCCTCCTGAAGCCCGTGCTTACATAACGTTGACATAATAAAAGATGAAAGGCGCGGAAGGGGCAGTGGCGTGTGACTGTCACATTTGTTAACATTAACTAACAAGTCTGTTGACTTGTACAATGACTTATGTCAGGTGGTTAATGGTAAACTTAATAAGATGTTGCACGCTGTGTCTGAAAATGCCATTAAAAATATCTGGGAGTTGAGAGCACAATCTCTCGCCCATCGCGTTGCAAGTATTAGCAACGTTTGAGCAACTTTCAAGAATTTTTTTAATCTTCTTAGTGACAGCGCAAAACACCACTTCACTACACATTCGCTGGACAGGGTAACCATGGTCATTGTTCTGACTTGCATCTCCCACCAACGCGGATGGAAAATGACTCAAGAAACAAACACTGATTACCTGAGATAGAAAGAAATTACTTTACCTTCAAAGGCCGCCATAATCCCTCCCTCCGTCCTTTGAGAGGTATTATTTGAGGCCAAAGCTTTCCCAATGGTCTCTGTGATCTTATTTCTGTATTGCACAGAAGTTCAGGGCACAAGTCTAAGTGGACACTGGATTGCGGGTAGGACCAGAGAGGGGGCATTAGAGAGTATATCTTTGAAAAAATGTGCATATCAGGCAAAGTTGCATATATATCAGTGGTACCTCGGGTTACAGTCACCTCAGGTTACAGACGCTTCAGATTACAGACTCCACTAACCCAGAAATAGTACCTTGGGTTAAGAACTTTGCTTCAGGATGAGAAAAGAAATTGCAGTAGGATGCCCCATTAGCTAAGGTGGTACCTCAGGTTAAGAGCATGCTGGGGAATTTTCATGAATAGTTCTTAAAGCAGAAAAAATATCGAATGTGGGAAAATGGAGAGAGGAAACTGACAGAAACTGACAGAAACTGAAATTGACAGATTTGCCCATCCTCAGTCTCACCCTGAGAGTTACACCCTGAGAGTAACACTCTCTGGGGTTGCGGCGCTCATCTCGCTTTATTGGCTGAGGGAGCCGGCGTACAGCTTCCGGGTCATGTGGCCAGCATGACTAAGCCACTTCTGGCAAACCAGAGCAGCACACGGAAATGCCATTTACCTTCCCGCCAGAGCGGTACCTATTTATGTACTTGCACTTTGATGTGCTTTCGAACTGCTAGGTTGGCAGGAGCAGGGACCAAGCAACGGGAGCTCACCTTCGAACCACCGATCTTCTAATCGGCAAGTCCTAGGCTCTGTCACTTTCCAATTTAGCAGAGGCAACCATGGTCCCTGAAGGACCAGGTGCGCAGCCTGGGAGTCATTTTGGACTCGCAGCTGTCCATGGAGGCGTATGCCAATTCTGTGCCCAGGGCAGCTGTCTACCAGCTCCATCTGGTATGCAGGCTGAGACCCTACTTGCCCACAAACTGTCTCGCAGAAATGTGAGACTGAGTTCTGTGAAGCTCCTTTATGGAAAGTAACCAAAGCTGTGCAGAAACATTCTCCACTCATCATTTCTGAAGCCCTTCCACAACCTCCTGATGGTTTATTTAAGAGACTTAGTCACAGCTGTCCTCCCCCTCATACACTGCAACAGAGAGTCATATTTCAGACAACCATCTGGGCATGAAACAGAAGGAAAAAAGGTGTACGTGAATGTTAGTTTCTAACCTCAGATGAGCCAGACATGTGCACCGATTGTCATGTGCAGGATTCAGATTTTGACTCATTGATATTATTATTATTACAGTGGTACCTCAGGTTAAGTACTTAATTCATTCCGGAGGTCTGTTCTTAACCTGAAACTGTTCTTAACCTGAAACACCACTTTAGCTAATGGGGCCTCCTGCTGCCGCTGCGCCGCCGGAGCACAATTTCTGTTCTCATCCTGAAGCAAAGTTCTTAACCTGAAGCACTATTTCTGGGTTAGCAGAGTCTGTAGCCTGTAGCGTATGTAACCTGAAGCGTATGTAACCTGAGGTACCACTGTATTAGCTTTTGCTAAAAACTGAATCCTGTGTTTGGTTGTAGATATAAATAGACAAGATTAGCTTGCCAGGAGCAGGAAGCAAAGATGTGCAAGTGTTTTGAATGGTTCTGCCATTGCTGTAATACACTTGTTTGTGTGAATAAGCTTAACTATGCCTTTAGACGGGAGTGGGGAGCCTCAGGTCTGGGGGCCAAATGAAACTTTCCAGGCCAATTAACTGACCCTTGAGACTCTCCCCAGGCCAAATCCCTGGGGATTCACATGCTTTCTTAGTGTTTTTGCCTAACTGGAGTGTATGCTTGAACTCTGACAATGACTCTTGCTTTCCTGCACGGGGAGGATAGAACTGGGTGTGAAGGTAGGAAAAGAGTTTGTTGTAAAATTGTAAATTCATGGCTCCACCACTTTTGCCTGTGGCCCCACCCACTGCTGGCATTTAAAAGAAAACAGTAATTTGGAAAAGTAGAAAAGTGAATTTAAGCCTGGGGAAATGAGAAACTAAGTAAAACCAGATCTGACCACCCCTAATTTATACTCCATTGTCAGCAACAATTAGCTGACTCTGTTACAGGTCTGCTGACAGTACCCTATGTGCATTACTGCAAGTGTTGTATTTGCTCTTCTGTCAGTCTTATAGCTTGCTCTGGTCCCAAAGATTACAACTGAGAACCCTAAATATCCATCTCCTTCTAAATGCCATTCACAGTCCACACCTATCAGTCTCCCACTTTAGCACTGTACTTGATGCTAATAAAACCACTTATTACAGCAATTACAGGACTTTGAAGGCTGAACACTTTCCCATATGCCTTCAGTACATCCTTTAATTTTACATTTGCCTGACCTTTGCAAAACTAAAAGAGCTCAGTTTAGATATAGAAGTAATATCATCAAACCTCTTACGGAACCTAGGTATTTGGTTGGATAGGTAACAGGTTTAAAGAAATAATCATCCATTACAATAACCAATTAGGGACACGGGTGGCGCTGTGGGTAAAACCTCAGCGCCTAGCACTTGCCGATCGCATGGTTGGCGGTTCGAATCCCCGTGGTGGGGTGAGCTCCCGTCGTTCAGTCCCAGCTGCTGCCCACCTAGCAGTTCGAAAGCACCCCTAAGTGCAAGTAGATAAATAGGTACCGCTTTATAGCGGGAAGGTAAACGGTGTTCCGTGTGCTGCTCTGGTGCCGGTTCGCCAGAGCAGCTTCGTCACGCTGGCCACGTGACCCTGAAGTGTCTGCGGACAGCGCTGGCTCCCGGCCTCTAGAGTGAGATGAGCGCACAACCCTAGAGTCTGTCAAGACTGGCCCGTACGGGCAGGGGTACCTTTACCTTTACCTTTTACAATACCCAATTAATCAGGAACTAGTTACAGGATTGCTAGTACATCACAGATAACAAATGCTGGCATTCTAGGAAATAATTTGTTAAACCCTTTGGGCTGGAATTCGATTTTACAGAAGACCAAGGCTGATGCCAAAATCCGAACCTTTACGTCTACCTTTCCCCTCCTCTCTTGTCAATATTGGGCATGTGAAGTGATGTCAGCACACTGTTAATCTTTCTAAACCCACAAATAGAGTGGCAGTCATTGGAGTGCAGCAGGGAGAGGAAAACTCACAATGCAGTGATGTCAGGACATGAGACATAATAGCCACATTCAAATATCTTAAGGGTTGTCACATGGAGGATGGAGAAAGCTTGTTTTCTCCTGCTCTGGAGGGTAGGACGCGAGTCAATGGCTTCAAGTTGCAAGAAAGGCGATTCCGACTAAACGTTGGGGGGGGGGACTTTCTGACAGTAAGAGCAGTGAAAAAGACTCCCATGAGAGGTAAAGCTAAAGGTAAAGGTAAAGGGACCCCTGACCATTAGGTCTAGTCACGAACGACTCTGGGGTTGCGGCACTCATCTCCCTTTACTGGCCAAGGGAGCCAGCATACAGCTTCCGGGTCATGTGGCCAGCATGACTAAGCCGCTTCTGGTGAAACCAGATCAGCGCACGGAAATGCCATTTCCCTTCCCACCGCAGCAGTACCTATTTATCTACTTGCACTGCGTGTTTTCAAACTGCTAGGTGGGCAGGAGCAGGGACCGAGCAATGGGAGCTCACCCAGTCGTGGGGATTCGAACCACCGACCTTCTGATCGGCAAGCCCACAGCGCCACCCACGTCCCTTTTGGAATAACTTAACGCTGGTGTAAATTACGATGGAGTAAGTTACGCCGGCTTCTTATGCTTGGCATTGCTCTCTAATTTGTTATCTGGATATGCCAAAATTGCATCATCCATGCATAAGAGGGAGTCTCCAATATTTATCAACGTGCAAGAGGTCCTAACCAATGGTCCTAACCAATGTTGATGACCTGGTTAGTGGGGTAGAAGTGGAAGGATCATTAGGCACGAGTGATCATGCTCTTCTGAAGTTTACTATACAGCGGAAAGGAGCAGCCAAGCATACTTGGACTCAATTTCTTGACTTTAAGAAAGCCGACTTCATAAAACTTAGGGAAGTGCTGGGTGAGATCCCATGGACAGTAATACTAAAAGGAAAGGGAGTTCATGATGGCTGGGAGTTTGTTAAGAGGGAGATAGTAAAAGCACAACTTCAGGCAATACCAATGAGACGGAAACATGGAAGGTGCCTAAAGAAGCCAGGGTGGCTATATAAAGAACTTTTAACTGAGTTAAGATTAAAAAGGATGTGTACAAAAAATGGAAAAGGGGGGAAACCACAAAAGAGGAATTCAAACAAATAGCCAGGACGTGTAGACACAAAGTCAGAAAAGCTAAAGCACAGAATGAACTCAGGCTTGCTAGAGAGGTTAAAAGCAACAAAAAAGGCTTTTATGGGTATGTTCGTAGCAAAAGGAAGAACAAAGAAACAGTGGGGTCACTCAGAGGAGAAGATGGTGAAATGCAAACAGGGGACACAGAAAGAGCTGAACTCCTCAATGCCTTCTTTGCCTCAGTCTTCTCCGATAAAGAAAACAATGCCCGACCTGAAGAATTTGGAGCAAATGATTCAGCAGAGGAAACACAGCCCAGAATAACTAAGGAGATAGTACAAGAATACTTGGCTAGTTTAGATGTATTCAAGTCTCCAGGGCCAGATGAACTGCATCCAAGAGTATTAAAAGAACTGGCAGATGTGATCTCAGAACCACTGGCAGTCATCTTTGAGAATTCCTGGAGAACAGGCGAAGTCCCGGCAGACTGGAGGAGGGCAAATGTTGTCCCTATTTTCAAAAAGGGGGAAAGAGAGGACCCAAATAATTACCGCCCAGTCAGTCTGACATCAATACCAGGGAAGATTCTGGAGCAGATCATTAAGCAAACAGTTTGTGAGCACCTAGAAAGGAACACTGTGATCACCAATAGTCAGCATGGATTTCTGAAAAATAAGTCGTGTCAGACTAACCTGATCTCGTTTTTTGACAGAATTACAAGCCTGGTAGATGAAGGGAACACAGTGGATGTAGCCTACCTTGATTTCAGCAAGGCATTTGACAAGGTGCCCCATGATATTCTTGTAAAGAAGCTGGTAAAATGCGGACTTGACTATGCTACCACTCAGTGGATTTGTAACTGGCTGACTGACCGAACCCAAAGGGTGTTCATCAATGGTTCCTCTTCATCCTGGAGAAGAGTGACTAGTGGGGTGCCACAGGGTTCTGTCTTGGGCCCGGTCTTATTCAACATATTTATCAACGACTTGGATGATGGACTCAAGGGCATCCTGATCAAATTTGCAGATGACACCAAACTGGGAGGGGTGGCTAACTCCCCAGACGACAGGATCACACTTCAAAACGACCTTGACAGATTAGAGAACTGGGCCAAAACAAACAAGAAGAATTTTAATAGGGAGAAATGTAAAGTATTGCACTTGGGCAAAAAAAATGAGAGGCACAAATACAAGATGGGTGACACCTGGCTTGAGAGCAGTACATGTGAAAAGGATCTAGGAGTCTTGGTTGACCACAAACTTGACATGAGCCAACAGTGTGACGCGGCAGCTAAAAAAGCCAATGCAATTCTGGGCTGCATCAATAGGAGTATAGCATCTAGATCAAGGGAAGTAATAGTGCCACTGTATTCTGCTCTGGTCAGACCTCACCTGGAGTACTGTGTCCAGTTCTGGGCACCACAGTTCAAGAAGGACACTGACAAACTGGAATGTGTCCAGAGGAGGGCAACCAAAATGGTCAAAGGCCTGGAAACGATGCCTTATGAGGAACGGCTAAGGGAGCTGGGCATGTTTAGCCTGGAGAAGAGGAGGTTAAGGGGTGATATGATAGCCATGTTCAAATATATAAAAGGATGTCACATAGAGGAGGGAGAAAGGTTGTTTTCTGCTGCTCCAGAGAAGCGGACACAGAGCAATGGTTCCAAACTACAAGAAAAAAGATTCCACCTAAACATTAGGAAGAACTTCCTGACAGTAAGAGCTGTTCGACAGTGGAATTTGCTGCCAAGGAGTGTGGTGGAGTCTCCTTCTTTGGAGGTCTTTAAGCAGAGGCTTGACAACCATATGTCAGGAGTGCTCTGATGGTGTTTCCTGCTTGGCAGGGGGTTGGACTTGATGGCCCTTGTGGTCTCTTCCAACTCTATGATTCTAAGAGAGAGGGGGGGAAGAAAAGAATTCCACTTTCTTTTACTCCGGCATCCAATAGAAGCAAATACTAGAAACAGTACAGATTTACCTATAAAGACAATAACACTGATAATCACTTCTGAAGCTGGCAACATCAGTGCCCATTCAGCAAACAGTGTGTGTTTGTGTGATCACGGTCAGATCTATACATGCACATTTATGACTCAGCTAAATGGTATATGTGTGATTCCCCTCCCCCCCAAAAAAACCAACACTTTTCTACTGAAACCTCTTTTTACTCTTCTTGAAATTGCTTGAAAGTTTTTCCTTGTCAGGAAATTTCAAATATTACCTCAAGGCAAAATTTGGAAGCAGTTAGTCTCTCTCCCCACCCCCACCCCCACGGCCTTAATCTTACTTTAACTGCACAGGGCCATCTGCAGTACAGTTTTCAGATACTTTTTTAAGTATCAGTTACCTTGCGGAGTTCAAAGTTGACCAGAAACAAAACTCTCTCCAAAGCTAGCTATGCATGTTGGCTTGGTTTCTACTGCCAACAGTAATTGGAACTGTGTTTGGAGAGTGGAAAACACACATGCTCTCACCTCCAAAGCAACTCTGCTACAGGAAACTCCTAGTCTTTATTTCCTACAGCACCAGGTAATACACAAAGGGCTTGCCTGCTCCCTAAATGCAATGCCGTAGCCAAAGGCTATGTTTTTCAGAGCAGCATGCTTAAAGTTAGTCATGATGCAATTCCAATTAACATTAATGAGATCAGTGATAATAACCATCCTTGCATTCTAGTGAAAACACACCTCCAAGGTGCTTGGAAGAAGAGATTAGCCAGCACAAAACAAAGTTCAAATAAACATGCAAGAGGGAACAAAACCAGAATAATAATAACATTGATAAGGTTGCTGGAACAGTGCATTTCTCAATTATCACTACCATGTCAAGCACACATTTTCTTTGATACATTTCTGCTTCATTCATGACTTAGCCATGTCAAGGCTAAGGCTGCAATGCTGACCCTATTTACTTGGGAGCAGATCCAACTGCATTCAATAATAATAATAATAATTTATTATTTATACCCCACCCATCTGGCTGGGTTTTCCCAGCCACTCTAGGCGGCTTCCAACAGAACACTAAAATACAATAACCTATTAAACATTAAAAGCTTCCCTAAACAGGGCTGCCTTCAGATGTCTTCTAAAAGTTTGGTGGTTATTTTTCTCTTTTATATCTGGTGGGAGGGCGTTCCACAGGGTGGGTGCCACTACCGAGAAGGCCCTCTACCTGGTTCCCTGTAACTTGGCTTCTCATAGTGAGGGAACCACCAGAAGTCCCTTGGCGCTGGACCTCAGTGTCCGGGCAGAATGATGGAGGTGGAGATGCTCCTTTGGGTATACTGGACCGAGGCCATTTAGGGCTTTAAAGGTCAGCACCAACACTTTGAATTGTGCTCAGAAATGTACTGGAAGCCAGTATATGGCCTTGGCAGCCACTCCCAGTCACCAGTCCAACTGCCACATTCTGGATTAGTTGTAGTTTCCGGGTCACCTTCAAAGGTAGCCCCACACAGAGAGCATTGCAGTAGTCCAAGCGAGAGATAACTAGAGCATGCACCACTCTGGTGAGACAGTCCGCGGGCAGGTAGGGTCTCAGCCTGCATACCAGATGGAGCTGGTAGACTGCTGCCCTGGACACAGAATTGACCTACACCTCCATGGACAGCTGTGAGTCCAGAATGACTCCCAGGCTGTGCACCTGGTCCTTCAGGGGCACAGTTACCCCATTCAGGACCAGGGAGTCCTCCTCACATGCCCACCTCCTGTCCCCCCAAAACAGTACTTCTGTCTTGTCAGGATTCAACCTCAATCTGTTAGCCGCTATCCATCCTCCAACTGCCTCCAGATTCAATAGGATTTAGTAGTTCAGATTACAGCCTGAGACCTGAATTAGGAAAAGGAAGAGAAGCTCTGACCTTCCAGATGTTGTTGGACTACTTCATGTGTTTGGAACACTCTCTCCTTCTTTGAAGTGAGCCTGGCAGGCTAGACAACCATCCCTGCTTTTCAGTGCTGGGGACAGGGAAGCTTCATTCCATGCACAATGACTTCTGTACAGAAGTAGCTCATCATAAGCAGGCACAGCAATTTCAAACACATCTCCAGCAGCCAACCAGCTCCCAATGGCCTTATGTTGAATCAACCCTCTCATTCTTTTCCTGCAACATACCACCCTAGGAACCTTTGGACCAAAACTGGGGTTACAAATGAAATTAACACATGAATTGAGAAATAAAAACTGGGGAAGAAAACAGTCAATCAGCAGCAGAAATTAGGAGACTAATCTTCCTTGCTGTATTATATTGTATTGTTTTAATTAGTGTTCTTTATAGTTGTTCTGATTTTGTGTGGAGTGCCCTACCTGGGTGGATGGAGCAGCCAAGTAAATTTCGTCGTCCCTGAGAGGGGGCAATGACAATAAAGATATTATTATTATTATTATTATTATTATTATTATTATTATTATTATTATTGATATGGGTCACTTGCATTTTAGGAAGATGGGTTAAATAATCATCAGGGTCCCTTTCAACTGCACAATTCTATGATTCTCTGAATCACAAGTTGAGAGAGCACTGTTGCACTCAGGTCCTGCTTGCAGGATTTTGGTGGGAACCTGGTAAGGCACAATGAGAATGGGATGCTGGACAAGATGGGCCTTTGGCCTGATCCTGCACAGCTGTCCACATGCTCTTATTAGAAACAGTGAGTGAAGAGTTTTAATAGGACAAGCTAAACTCCCTCAAAGAAGGGAAGGGTTCAACGCACCCCAACTTTGCAGCATAAGTAAGCAGATTAGGAACCAGGTTTATTTGGCATCTTGAGCAGATAGTTTTTCTTTCTTTCTTTTAATTATTTTTTTAAAACAAATCTTCACCAGGTGGGTCTTTTTTTTAGCAGGCACTGAAAGCACCCCCCTCCCCCGCATCGCTTTGCATAGATAGAATTTTTGGCACGTCGCCAAACAGGTCACCATGAACGGGATAATGTGACAATCTGTTATCATTAACTGTGTTGGAAAAGGCTCTCAAGACACAAGAGAGAATTAAATGACCTGGAAAAGTCAGTCTATGGGAAAGTCTATTGTACTCATCTTCATTATTTCCAGCTCTACGCATCGCTGGGCCAGGGGAACAACATGATTTGCTGAGGTAACAAATACAAAGGTCATCCCCCGCCCCCACTTTCCAGCTTTGCGCTTTCTCCTCAAACCATCTAAGGATCTATAGTATCTAATTCACTGAACATTGGAAGAAGAAATATGTAAATTCTGAGGAGAGAGTCAAATCTCTCTGTGTGCACCAAACCCAAAGCTAAATGAAAGTTTCCCACTCAAAAGTAAGAAATGAGCATTTTTGTTCTCTGGAATTACAGATAAATGAGATCTGCGACAAAATGTTGAAGCGACGAATTCCCCCAATTTTAGATTCTGCCCACTTCATTCCCCATCCTTTGGTGTTCCATTACCTCCCAGTAACACACTGTCAGCATTCTGTGGCCATTGAACATCCTTAGTCCCTACTGGGATTTTGGTGGATTTTGGTCTCCTCCTTAGTATTTTATATATCTTTCCAGTGCTTTTTTCTAAAAATATGTTTGGGGTACTCTGATTTTCCTACTCATATCAAAATACTGCCCTTCAATGAGGCCAAACTTAGATTCACAAAATGTTTAGGGGTATGCGTACCCCTGCGTACCCACAGAAAAGAAGCACTGTATCTATCTATATCTATATTTCTACATGGGTGGACCCAGGGCCATCTTTACCTAGGGGTGCAAGGGGTGCGGGGCACCCAGGCACCGAATTCTGGGGGGCTCCAGTTGCCCGCTGCTGAAGCCGCCTAAGCTCTTAAACTATCTACCTGTTATGAAATAATAAACAATTTTGATCAAGTTGGAAAAACAAAATACATATATACCTAGGTATTACCGAAACGTATACCTACTGTTTCACTAAAGGACTTTGGTGCATATGCTAAAGACTGAGCTGTGGTCTGACTCTATATAAAGTGGTGCATATGCTAAAGACTGAGCAATGGTCTGACTCTGTATAAGGCAACTTTCTATATTCCTGTGAAATGAGATTCACATTTCAAAGGGAGCAGATGTCATCCATACCCTTCAAAACAACACAGTCCAATTCTGGGACACCATCTTCCAGGTATGAAATCCTGCATGCATCACGTGACCTGCAAAAAATAGCAGACCCAGAAAAATGTGTTTGGGGGCATTGTGTGAGATTGCGGACCTGAGAAAAGATTTTTTTGGGGTGGTGAGATTTCATTCTGAAATCACAAGAGAGCAAGACACCCAAAATGGCAGCCCCACTCTTGTGAGGCGAAAATGGGATGTCCTTGTTTTTCTGGGTAGGTTGACAGGAATGGCCATCTTGTGTTTCATATCATAAAACAGTGGTTCTCAAAGGATGTGGCGTGCCATATTAATGTGGTGGGAGAGGATGGCAAGTGTGGTGGGTAGATTCAAGCACAATCATAGAAACATTTAAAGATTTTTATGTAAAACGAACCATGGAAAGAGAAGAAGGGGAGTCATTAAGATCTTAAGGATGCAAAACAAGTATTTTAAATTGTAAAACTGGAAATTAAATAATAATAAAAGAAACATTTAAAGATTTCAGTGTCGTATATTATTACAGTGGTACCTCTAGTTATGTACTTAATTCGTTCCGGAGGTCCGTTCTTAACCTGAAACTGTTCTTAACCTGAAGCACCACTTTAGCTAATGGGGCCTCCCACTGCTGCTGCCGCGCCGCTAGAGCACAATTTCTGTTCTCATCCTGAAGCAAAGTTCTTAACCCGAGGTACTATTTCTGTGTTAGCGGAGTCTGTAACCTGAAGCGTATGTAACCTGAAGCGTATGTAAACCGAGGTACCACTGTAGTATCATTTTTTAAAAAAACACAACAACACAGAATTGATAGATATCTTTTCAAAATGAGAGCAAGAGCCTAAAGTAATTCTGAGGACAATCCTAGTTGTGATCCAGAATCACTATTTGGACAAATTGCTGCAGAAGACTCATTTATAATTATATTTTGGGAATGATTCATGTTATTATGTAGCTGCATTGTTTTATACTTTCAGAAAGTCCCCTGATCACATTATAAAGTAGTTGTGTTCTAGGTTATAAATCAAGCACTGCTAGGAGTTGTTGCCGCCCCCCATATAAAGGTAAATGGACCCCTGACCGTTAGGTCCAGTCGTGACCGACTCTGGGGTTGCGGCGCTCATCTCGCTTTATAGGCCAGGGGAGCCGACGTACAGCTTCTGGGTCAGGTGGCCAGCATGACCAGCATGACTAAGCTGCTTCTGGCGAACCAGAGCAGCGCACGGAAACGCCGTTTACCTTCCCGCCAGAGTGGTACCTATTTATCTACTTGCACTTTGGCGTGCTTTCAAACTGCTAGGTTAGCAGGAGCAGGGACCGAGCAACGGGAGCTCACTCTGTCACGGGGATTCAAACTGCCGACCTTCTGATCAGCAAGCCCTAGGCTCTGTAGTTTAACCCACAGTGCCATCTGCGTCCCTGCCCCCCAATATATTTCTTATCAATTAAAAAACCCTGGTGTGGCACAAGCAACTTTTTATTCTGAAACTGTGGCCCAGAGAAAAACGTTTGAGAACCACTGTCATAAAACAAAGTCTGCCTATCTGTTTTTACAGCTCTGTGATCAGATGCATGAAGCTCCGAGATCAGATCTACCAACTCCCTGCTCTGGTTCAAAGATGCTGTTAGAGGCCTCTGATTTTGATTATGCAGCTGTATTGTTGGAAGGGTATCTAACCTCCTCCAGCATCCTGTCTTTCATTTTTCCTCTTCGAAAAAAGAAGAACATCACACTTCCTTTCCCTTCCCAGCTACAGTGCATTTCATGAATATTAAATAGCGAGAAAGAGACAACACTTTTGGCTTAGTAGGTCAGGGGAGTCCTGCCATTTGTATAATCCGGATAAATTTAGAGCAGCTGGTCCCTTGCCAGCTGTACAAAACTCTTGCATGGAGTTTGAGCTCGGCTGTGGCTGCACCAGTCAGAAGTCAAAAACGGTGCAGACCAGGGACTGGAATCGACCGCTCTTTTATCAAATGGATTGCCCTTCAATCAAATCCCTTCCCAGCATACAAAACATGAAATAATCCATCATCAAGTTAAACTGTTTGAAACACTTTGTAAGTGGTCCTGCAATGACAGATCAGGTGCAACAAGATGAATGAGGCTGGAGTGTATTTAAAGTGACACAGTGAATCCACTCTAATCAGGTTCATCAGTTCTAATTCACTTATATCTCTTTTGGAGTGGTCCATCTCTCTCGTTTATTTCAATGGCTCTCTTACACCTCCAATATAACTCTCAATTAGCTGCTCAGGAAGGGAATGCAGTTTGACATTGCCACAACTGAACTCTGCACTTTCCCAATCTTTCCGCACAGACACAGGGCTATACGCTTTTTAACAAGGCTCCTTCTTCTTCCTGGCAACCTCAATTGCTTGTTTATTACCAGGTCACAAAAGAAGAGGAACACCTCTACAAATTAATTAGAGGTGTTTTGAACTGCAAAGATATAATTCACTCTTCAGGTACATTATGGAGCAAAACCAGTTAACGGGACGTTTGCTCCTCCATCCCCTTCCATTCTTCAACAATAAAATTTAATTGGATAGACATCATCCATCTGGATAATGAGCTTGAGACCCAAAAGTCTCCGACTTACAGCTGTTGTTACTACCTTGGTAGGCAGTAGGTTGCCAGCAAGCATAGAAATGAAATGGGCTCATTTTGTACTTGCAGAATGTGCTATACTTTAATAATCCACTTATTAAAAAGAGCGGGGGGTTTTGTTTTCTTTTTCGCTATTTATTAAAATTGCATTCCTCTTCTTCACTCACATTCTTTTTGCGGACTCACTCACAGCTCCCCCCGCTGCCACTGACAACAGGGATTGAAAATTGGCCACAGCTTTATTGATTACAGATGTAGGTAAGATTTGGCTCAGGCACTGGGTGCATACCCATTATCAGCCTCCAGATGGAGAGCTGAAGGGGTCACGAATGGGATCTGGACCACGTCAAGATGCAGGTCAACAGAAGTGGCCCACCCCCCAGTTGCTGTTGGAAACTCTGTGGCCCATCTGCACGCCCAGCAGAGCTTCTTTTAAACTTCAGTTGCTTATTTCAGTTACTACTCTTCAGTTGCAGGTTTCTAAACTAGATGGTAAATGCTTAGCTTATTTCCAGTTCTTTCACTTCAGCTCCTCAGCTTAATTACATAGGTGCTGCAGCTTAACAATTTGGTTCTTAAAAGAGGGGGTATTTTCTGTCAGATTCCCAACCTTCTAACAATTACACTCCTGAGGTACTTTGAATAGTATAGCAGACCTAGGGGATCTCCACACCCCTCTTAACTGGTTAGGGTGTCTTCTCTTTCTAGAAGATCACTCCGCTCCTGACTGAAATGAGACCCATGTAGACTGTATTCTCACAGCTCTGCTCCTCCTTGCTTGAACTCAGCAGCCCTCCACCTGTCTGAATACTCTCGCAAGACACACTGTCTTCCAATCTAAGCTCAGAGTCTCCTTTCTCTAGCGGTAGATATTGTCCTCGGAGTGGATGCTATACACAGATCAGAGCCAACTCTCTAACTCTCTCCACCAAACAATCTGAACCATCTCTCAGAAAATGCTCCTTTTATTTTCTCTCCCAAAGTGCTAGCTCCATGCTCCTCTGGCTAGCTGTCTTGGTAGCCAATCAGAAAGAGGCTCCAGCAGTCAGGTGGAGTTCCAACATACTGCATCACCAGATTATGGTCTAGCTCTAGCTCAGCTGTCCGTCATACCAGTCTAGCTGCCACATTCTGGATTTGTTGTAGTTTCTGAGTCATCTTCAAAGTTAGCCCCACACAGAGCACATTGCAGTAGCCCAAATGGGAGATAACCAGAGCATGTACCACTATGGTAAGACAGTGTGCAGGCACGTTTGTGGCCTAAAATAAGTCACTGAATTTTCTGCAACACAGTGGGGTTCTGTATCCAATCTGCAGGCATTCCTCAATGCACTATTCAATCTGGAAAGTAAATAAAAATAAAAATTGAACATCACTGTTCCAGATAGAGGATAGAAGCCTGGAAGTTTACTTCTTTGCACAAATATCTAGTATCTGTACATGATACACACATGTTAGCTATCCCCTTTTATATTTATATATAACCAAGGGAATGTTGTTGTTCCCCACAAGTTGCAATTACTATTCCTTGGAAGTAGGACCGTGGCTTGTTTATTTTATCATACGTCAATTAAAATTTGGTAAGGCTGCAAAAGTTCAAATAAAAAAAAACACCACCCAAAGGCACTATATTTTCCCATGTTTCCCATGAATCAAATTTACCCTTCATTCTCCACCTATCAATGCTCCATCCAGAGTCAGCCAGTTCCTTTTGCCAGTTCTCTGTAAACAGAAGCCCTATCAGGTTGTCAGTTAAGCTATGGAGAAATTGCCAGAGGAGGTGAAATTAACAAAATCTAAATGAAATTGACATGCCTGCTGTTAGAATGACAAGAGAGCACACTGATTGCTGCATGCCTGTGGTAATTAATGGCGTGTCCAGCAAACCAATACTGACTAAGGGACTGGGAAAAGAAGGAAGAGACTACACCTTACAACTCAACTAATTAACCTGCTTGGGGAGAGGGAGGAGCAAGCGCAAAGTTTATAGCTTTAAAAGCAGAAAGCAGGTGAGCAATTAATTAAGTAACCTGCGGAGAAGGCAGTGCAAGCAGAAAAGAACACAATTAGTGCATCTTCCAATTTATCACATGCACACACACCTTATAAATTAACACCACATGAAACAGCATGGTTGGCAGCCTGTGAATATTTGTGTGCATAAGCACTGGAAATTTTATTTGAACCATGGAAAGATGTACATATGTAGAGAAGAGATTCTGTTCTTCATGGGGAAGAAGCAATTGCTCTTCTACAGACATGCTGCCCATTTTTTAAAATATATATTTCCACTGTGAGCTTATCGCCAGTTCTGTTGTGCGGAATCCTGATTGATTGTCTCAGACTTTCCTAACATCTGATTCTTTCAGGTTTACTTTCTGCTGGGGGAAAATAATATTGGCAGGTTGGACACACAACCTGTTGCACAGGCCAGGACAGAGGTGCATTGGGGAAAGGGCTGAGTGTGCATCACAAGAACACAACAATGTAAAAAGAGCCTACTGGATCATGCCAATGGTCCATCAAGTCCAGTATCCTTTTCTCATAGTGGCCAACCTGTGGGAAACCCGTAAGCAGCATCCAAGCACAAGTATTATTTATTTATTTCCTATTTCATAAAAATTCTACACCACTTATTGTTGTTGTGGTTTAAAAAACTAATTACTGTCTCTGACTACAGAGACAGAGCATAGCCATCATGACTAGTAGCTATTAATGCAAATCCAAGTGATAAATTGCTCAGCACTGCATTCCTGGCAAAATGATGCAGATTCTCAAACTGCAGCTAGTGAAAACACTCAACATCCGTCAATTGGCTCATCAGTATAAAGCACATCAGTTTGCACAGCCACTTTTATAACAGGTTATACACACACACACACACCAAGGAGCAAAGGAACTCTGCATGTGCAAAGAAAAGATTCTGCATAAGAATTCTGCATGGATGTACGTTTTCGGGAAAGCAGGGTGTGGGCTGCAATGGTTCAGACTAATATTCTCAGGGGGAGGCTTTGAGGGGTTGGGTGAAACAGCTGATATGGGGGGCGGGTTGACTTATATCACCAGGTGTTGTTTTTGTTTAAAAAATAGTTCTAAGTGCTCAAATCTCCTCCTCCTCCAAAAGTTTGCACAGCCAAATACTCTCAACAGAGCAGATACCTGCATCAAAAATGGACAAGGGAAACACCCTATGGAACAGGATACTGAAACAGAGAGAGGAATTTTGGTTCTGTCCCACAACTGATAGCCCTAAAAAGAGAGAGACAATCTGGATGAAAGTCTGAAATAAATCCACTCAATTGATTATTAAGTTCATGATCATGTACTTCCATGAGATATACAAATATGTGAGAATTTTCCACATAGCAGATAGAGTATGCTTTCTTTCTTTCATTCATTCATTCCAACTCTCCTTTTCTCACTAAGGACGCTGAACAGGTAACAAGTCCAATTAAAGAACAACAGTTAATCAAACAATACAACAAAATTTATAGGAGGTATAACCTCAAATGTCAACACTTAGGATCCAAGAAATCTTGTTGGGGGGGGAGGGGAGGGTTCCCTTTGTGTTATAACATGTACAGTAATCAACTAATAATGGATACCACTAGTAAACATACATTTGAATTAGCCACCCATTCAAGAACAGATTCTTGATACCATTGCTGTATCATCTCAGTAACGTTAATGGGATTACTCAATTCAGAATATATATCTGGAAGCATTTTTATTTTGAAAAGTACACATCTCGGATTCATTGCGATTCATGTAACCGAAAACCACAGCAGCACCCCATCAACACCACCAATGGAATATTAAATCTATCTTACCTACTTGTTGGCTTCCAATCTGTGTAGAAGTGCCTTTTGAGATGGACACAGTCACAGCAAAATAGTCCTTAATGGGTGCAAATGGATGAAGAAGGAACGGGCAGCGTGTTCAGTCAAAAACAGAATCCTTTCAGATAATCTGCTGAACAGAAATTGTCAAAATTATTATCATCTTCATTCTTTGTTTTATAGCAGCAAAATGTCCACCTAATCCAGAATTCTCTACCCAGTAGCGACCAGCCAGAATTCTATCTATGCAAATTCTGCTATCAGCTTTCGTACTCTGCACCTCCAGGAATAATGCAGGGATCAGAATGTATGGCACAATTCTAACCAGGTTGACTAAGAAGAAAATTCCCATTTAATTTATTGGAGCCTACAGCCTGGTAGGTGTGCTGTTTACTCTTGGGCAAGTGTGGCAAAGTAATTAGAGGTGTCAGACTAGGACCCAGGGATCAAATCTGCAGTATGTCTCTGTATAGCAGCCAGGAGGGGGTTATTGCCTACAAGCATCCCTTGAGGGCTTCCTGAAGGCACATTGCTCAGCCACTGTGATCCAGTAATGTTCTTATATTTGCTTTGAATTTACACTTCCAGTATCTGAAGAAGTGTGCATGCACACAAAAGCTTATACAAACAAACTTAGTTGGTCTCTAAGGTGCTAAGGTAAAGGTAAAGGGACCCCTGACCATTAGGTCAAGTCCGGAACGACTCTGGGGTTGCGGCGCTCATCTCGCTTTACTGGCCGAGGGAGCTGGTGTGCAGCTTCCGGGTCATGTGGCAAGCATGACTAGGCATTTGACAAGGTGCCCCATGATATTCTTGTAAAGAAGCTGGTAAAATGCGGTCTTGACTATGCTACCACTCAGTGGATTTGTAACTGGCTGACTGACCGAACTCAAAGGGTGCTCATCAATGGTTCCTCTTCATCCTGGAGAAGAGTGACTAGTGGGGTGCCACAGGGTTCTGTCTTGGGCCCGGTCTTATTCAACATCTTTATCAACGACTTGGATGATGGACTCAAGGGCATCCTGACCAAATTTGCAGATGACACCAAACTGGGAGGGGTGGCTAACACCCCAGAGGACAGGATCACACTTCAAAACGACCTTGACAGATTAGAGAACTGGACCAAAACAAACAAGATGAATTTTAATAGGGAGAAATGTAAAGTATTGCACTTGGGCAAAAAAAATGAGAGGCACAAATACAAGATGGGTGACACCTGGCTTGAGAGCAGTACATGTGAAAAGGATCTAGGAGTCTTGGTTGACCACAAACTTGACATGAGCCAACAGTGTGACGCGGCAGCTAAAAAAGCCAATGCAATTCTGGGCTGCATCAACAGGAGTATAGCATCTAGATCAAGGGAAGTAATAGTGCTACTGTATTCTGCTCTGGTCAGACCTCACCTGGAGTACTGTGTCCAATTCTGGGCACCACAGTTCAAGAAGGACACTGACAAACTGGAACGTGTCCAGAGATTCCACCTAAACATTAGGAAGAACTTCCTGACAGTAAGAGCTGTTCAACAGTGGAATTTCCGCCAAGGAGTGTGGTGGAGTCTCCTTCTTTGGAGGTCTTTAAGCAGAGGCTTGACAACGATATGCCAGGAGTGCTCTTATGGTGTTTCCTGCTTGGCAGGGGGTTGGACTCGATGGCCCTTGTGGTCTCTTCCAACTCTATGATTCTATGATTCTATGACTAAGCCACTTCTGGCGAACCAGAGCAGCGCATGGAAACGCTGTTTACCTTCCCGCCGGAGGGGTACCTATTTATCTACTTGCACTGGTGTGCTTTCAAACTGCTAGGTGGGCAGGACTCTAAGGTGCTACTGGACAATTCCCCCCCGCCGACTTCCAGCAAAGTCAGGGGTGGGAAAACCTACTGCTCTCCAGAAGCCCCGGAGAGCTTGTGTCCAGGATACCTTAAGGACCACTTGAACTCTTATATCTGAGCTCGCTCGCCAATATAATCTGGAGGAGCACTGTGTGTCTCTCTGCACGTTAGAGGCCCAACTAGCATCCACTAGAAGTCAGACTTTTGTGTGGAGCCCTCTTTTCCAGCAGAGATCCAGCAGGCACCCTCACTTTTGACTTTCTTGAAGACCTTTTTGTGTCAACAGGTCTTCCCAACTGTTTCATTTTATTGGCCAGTCAACTTTTAAAAAAATGTTTGGTATTTTTAAAATGCTTTAATGATGCCAACTGTCCTGATATTTTATGACATGGCAATACTGGGTGGTTGTTGTTGTTTTGCAAATAAATAAATGCTGTTGGAGTCCAGCTCCCTGTTAGTCCCAGCATGGCCAATACAGTGGTACCTCGGGTTACATACACTTCAGCTTACAGATGCTTCAGGTTACAGACTCTGCTAACCCAGAAATAGTACCTCAGGTTACGAACTTTGCTTCAGGATGAGAACAGAAATTGTGCTCCAGCGGTGTGGCAGCAGGAGGCCCCATTAGCTAAAGTGGTGCTTCAGGTTAAGAACAGTTTCAGGTTAAGAACAGACCTCCAGAACAAATTAAGTACTTAACACGAGGTACCACTGCAGTTCAGGGATAATAAGAGTTGTACATATACACACACACACACACACACACACACACACATATATATATATATATATACATATGTGTGTGTGTGTGTTTTTCAGGGATCCCAGACCTGTTTAAAGTCATACCATAGAGAGAAATAAAGTTTCAGTTGGATAAATCTGATTACCACTAAATTATTATCTGATAATACCAAAGATTACAACTATACCATTGTGACATTACTGTTTCTTCTCCACTCCCTAATTTTGTAAATGTAACTAGATATCCAGGCCAGATGGGTATCAACCTTTCCCTGGCCATTAAGGACAACCACAGCACTTTCATTTGAAGAGAAATCTGTGAGCAACCCCCGATGCAATTTGAAATGGAAGGAACATCAACACACTTTGTTACATGTTCAGGAAGGAACTCTTTCCAACTGATAGGCTACCAGCTCTACAGGATCACTCTTCTAATGAGATTCGTTCTCAGCTGGGTTCCCCAAGTAACCCAGTTAATGTATTAGAAAATCATAAT
Source organism: Podarcis erhardii (assembly GCF_964252035.2). Lineage (NCBI taxonomy): Eukaryota > Metazoa > Chordata > Lepidosauria > Squamata > Lacertidae > Podarcis > Podarcis erhardii. The sequence goes on along the minus strand of NC_138508.1, from coordinate 19,799,501 downwards.
GAGTTGAACTCTAGGTATTACTTAAAAAAATGAAAAAGGAATGTGAAGCTTTTCTGAGGTGCTGAATTGGGCTTATAACCCCTCACTGGACTGGTTCCACCTTAGGAATTTATCACCATCCTATTTTATTTATAGAGGACCCAAATTACTAGGCACGCTGTACGATAAATTTGTAAAAGGCCATTTTCCTGCCTGCCGGAATACAGTGTAAAATTGACTGACACAATAGGAATGGTCAGAGGAGTGGAGGGTGGGGTGAGGAAAGGAAGACAAAAGAAGGGATTCTGTGGACAGTGTTTGTAGAATTTGTACTGTTAAAACGGAAAGGGGTCAAACCATCACAAGAGGTGTTGAAATTTTGGGAGGTTAGATAATTACAATGGAATGGTCTCGGTGGTGGGGTGAACATCTTTATTCTTATTTCTTTATGATTAATACAATAATAATAATAATAATAATAATAATAATAATAATAATAATAATAAATGGAATGCACACAGATTGTGCATGGTCACTGGACTGCACTGGGGAACTAATAATGTTGAGGCAATTATTTTTATGGAGGTATGTTTATTTAGCTCCCAAATAAAATAGATTTAAGGAAGAAGAAAAAAGAAGGGATTCTGAAACAAAATTGAGGGAAAGGATAAAAGAAAGAGAGAAAGGAGTGTTTCAGAATTTAAAGGAGGAAATGTGGCACAGAACAAGCAGAGTGGTGTTTTTAAGAGGTTATATCTATATTTATATATCTATAGATAGATATATCTATCTGCATATTATGGAGGGGAATGGGGTCCAGATGGCTGCTGACCATACTTCTTCCTGATCCCCCATCTACCTTACAGATAGGTACTTAGTGGACACACAGCAGTCATGTCCCGTAACTCTTAAGATGTTTTCATAGTATATTACTATGGTTTTACATTGTGGACTAAATGATCCTTTGGGTCTCTTCAAAGTCTGCAGTTTTATGATTCTATGCTTTGAGGAGATTTTATTTTTTACTCTGGTATCGTAGTCTTCTAATTACTCTCTCTCTCTCTCTCTCTCTCTCTCTCTGTGTGTGTGTGTGTGTGTTGTGGTTGTTAATAGCAATAATAATAATTTGATTTCTTTTACTTGCCTTTCACCACGAGATGCCAAGACACATTGAAACACTTTAAAAACACAATACCAAAAACAGCTAAAACAGACTGTGGCAAGATGTCAAAGCAGCAACATCCTTAACCTCTAGACTGGATGGCTGCAGTATGCTCCAGGTGGGACTGCCCTTGAGATTGGTCTGGAAATTGTTTGGTTTCACTCCCCCAGGAGGCAGTGATGGCTGCCAGCTTAGATAGCTTTAAAAGAGGATTAGACAAATTCATGGAACGGAGGGCTATCAGTGGCTTCTAGCCAAATTGGCTGTGCTCTGCCTTCACAGGCAATGCTTCTGAATATCAGTTGCTTAGAAACTTAGGAGGGAAGAGTGCTTTGTGCTCGACTATTACTTCCAGGTTTCCCTCAGGCATCTGGTTGGCCACTGTGAGAATGGGTTGCTAGATTAAATGGGCCATTGGCCTGATCCAGCAGGATCTTCTGAAATTGCATCAAGTGCAGATGGTTGCAGCTAGTGCTTTTGTCCTAAACACGCTTGCACTGTAGATGACTTTTGAGTTATAGATGACGCTTGAGGTCCCTTCCAATTCTACAGTTTTCTGATTCTTTAGATCAGGTGCGTGAAGCTCTGCCCTGGTTGCCAGTTCATTACCAAGCTACAGTGGTGCCTCGCAAGACGAAATTAATTCATTCCGCGAGTTGTTTCGCCTTGCGATTTTTTCGTCTTGCGGCGCGCGGATTCCCTGGGTATTAACGATTGTAAGAAAAAGGAAACAAACTCGCAAGACGTTTTCGTCTTGTGAAGCAAGCCCATAGGGAAAATCATCTTGTGAAGCAACTAAAAAAATGAAAAACCCTTTCGTCTTGCGCGTTTTTCGTCTTACGAGGCATTCGTCTTGCGAGGTACCACTGTAAGTTGAAACTATTAGTGTATAAAATCGTAAACAGCCAAGACCAAGTTACCCGAAGGACTATGGTCAGTACTTTGGACAGCTATTTGTTAGGAATGCACTTGCTCCAGATTTCCTGCAGGAGGCAGACTAGTTGACCTACAGCAGCGGTTCTCAACCTGTGGGTCCCCAGATGTTGTTGGACTACAACTCCCATCATGCCTGAGCTCTGGTCTTGCTAGCTAGGGGTGATGGGAGTTGTAGTTCAACAATATCTGGGGATCCACATGTTGAGAAAGGCTACAGGAGCCCTCCAATTCAGTGATTCTACAGCAAGAGATTATTTGCGTTGCATCTGTCCATGGAGTTTGCCTTGCCTAACTTGCTTTGACTGCTTCAGTACAGAGATCTGTAACAGCAAGCACACCATGCAGTCTGGTTGGGGATTTTGTTTTCCTAACTTACACACTAAACAAGGAATAACCTTGTTACCGTTGCCTATCACACATCTCCCAGTGCAGCCGGTATGTTGTCAGACTCTCACCTCCCTTAAGCCTGCCATTGCAAAACAAAAACCTCATACAAACAAACACAATACAGTCAAAAGAGTGGAGGGAAAAGGAAGGGAATCAGAAGAGAAAATGTTCGGCTTGAGCTGCTTGGCAGGGGGTTGGACTCGATGGCCCTTGTGGTCTCTTCCAACTCTATGATTCTATGATTCTATTTCTCCATTGTACCCTGGTATTAAGTGGTATATAAATTAGTGAAATAAATATGTTTCACCCAAAATTAAAGCAATGCCCAATCTGGTGATAACAGAGTAAATGCTGCAAGGAGGGAGCTGAAGCACAAGATATAGTGTCCAGATCAAGGGAAGTGATAGTACCACTATATTCTGCCTTGGTCAGACCACACCTGAAATACTGTGTCCAATTATGGGCATCACAATTTAAGAATATAAAATAATAATAATAATAATAATAATAGTTTTAAATATTAAAAACTGCCTTCAGATGTCTTTTAAAGATAGGATAGCTGCTTATTTGCTTCACATCTGAAGGGAGGGCGTTCCACAGGGCGGGTGCCACTACCGAGAAGGCCCTCTGTCTGGTTCCCTGTAACCTCACTTCTCGCAATGAGGGAACCACCAGAAGGCCCTCGGCGTCCGGGCTGAATGATGGGGGTGGAGACGCTCCTTCAGGTATACAGGACCGAGGCCGTTTAGGGCTTTAAAGGTCAGCACCAACACTTTGAATTGTGCTCGGAAACGTACTGGGAGCCAATGCAGATCTCTCAGGACCAGTCTTATGTGGTCCTGGCGGCCACTCCCAGTCACCAGTCTAGGTGCCTTATTCTGGGTTAATTGCAGTTTCCAGGTCACCTTCAAAGGTAGCCCCACGTAGAGCGCATTGCAGTAGTCCAAGCGGGAGATAACTAGAGCATGCACCACTCTGGCGAGACAGTCTGCGGGTAGGTAGGGTTGACAATGAGGTTGACAAGCTGGAATGTGTGCAGAGGAGAGTGACCAAGATGATCAAGGGTCTGGAAACCAAGCCTTATGAGGAACGGTTGAAGCAGCTGGGTATGTTTAGCCTGGGAAAGTGAGGAGATATGATAGCCATCCTCAAATATCTAAAGGACTGTCACATGGAAGATGGAACAAGCTTGTTTTCTCCTGCTCCGGAGGGTAGGACCTGAACCAATCACTTCAAGTTACAAGAAATGAGATTCCAGCTAAACATCAGGAATAACTTTCTGACAGTAAGAGCTGTTTGACAGTGGAATGGTCTCCCTCGGTGGGTTGTGGACTCTCCTTTCTTGGAGGTTTTTAAGCAAAGGTTGGGTGTCCATCTGTCCTGGATGCTTCAGCTGAGATTCCTGCATTGCAGGGGGTTGGATTAGATGACCCTCGGTGTCCCTTCCAACTTTACAATTCTATGCTTCTGTGATGCTGTCTATGATTAACTGTACCAGACCCATGTTGTTTTCTAGTACACACACACACAGCCTAAGAAAGACCCATCGATGACTCACCACCACCATCACTTTGCTAATTGCTTTATACAAACAAGTCTCAAAGTGATTTAAGAAGATAAAAGACATACAAATAAAAACAGTAAAAAACAGAGTACAATAACAGAATAGAAGGGACAAGTCGTAACATCATCCCTAAAAGTGCAGCACTGCAGCAGTTGCCAACTTAGTGAACAAAGGCCTGAGAGGATAAAAAATGTATTAGCCTGGTGCCTAAAAATGGATCACAATGGTGTCAGGTGCATTTTCTTCAACAGAGCATTTCACAGGCAGGGGGCCACCACTAAAAAGGTGTATTCCTGTATGACCACCTTGTCTCCCTTGGATGAAGCACACAAGAGCAGGGTGGAAATATGTAAATGGGGAGCCTAACCATTTCTGTTCCTCTGAGGGAATATGGATAACCTTCAAACGTTTAAGGTATTTTCAGCATTATATTGACTAACAGGGAACTCAGTTGCTAATATGTATGTAAAACAGCATCACTGAAACACAAAAGAGGTATCAGCAGACTTGGTGGAACTCTTAGGTTTGCAGAAGTAGATCTTAACATCCCCCCCATAACTGAAATCTAAAATCCTTTGTTAGGCCTCTCAATTTTATTTCTCAATAAATTTCAAATACCCACCACATTCTGTTGTAAAAAATCAGGAGGGAGTGGTGATTTGCTTTTCAGGACTATCTCATCAAAACTGGAACACTTAGCAATTGTATTGGCAGCCTCAAAATTGCCCACAAGACTCTTCCAGGACTCAAAGAAAATAACTTTCTCTCTCAGCATATGCATTTTAACAGAAAGTCAGATGTAGTAAATGCCTTCCTATCAAAATATTAGGCACAATTATTCCTTGAAGTCAATCTTGCCCTTCTGAACATAGTAATACTTTCACATGAATATTTTTTTTAAGGGAGTCACTGTGCACAAGTAGCAATAAATTAGGGCAGAAAGAATATTCATGGCCGACACTTAGCAGATCTGTGATTTTTCTCCTCAGTGCCTCACCTGCCCCACAAAAGCTTTCAAATGATTTTAGCTGTGCCATCTATCAAATAAAGTGTCGACATGAATGCATTTAGGAAGCATGCTAATAAATATGCTGATTTTGTTTTAGGAAGTGAACCTCCAATGAATATGAAGCTGGGTCATTGTGATGCTCGACCACCTGCAACTTCTATGACTCTTTGGTGTTTAAAGTCAGAACAAAGTGGCTTTTAATGCATGCACAGTTTTGAACACCGTGTCTGCCGAGGACTGGGTAAGTCGTTCCTTGCAATTTCTACCAACTGCACCCTGCTCAAAGAAGTCTTTCCCAGACCTCCCCGCAAGATTCATCTAGTGTTTGAAATCCTGGATGTCAAGACCTACGTTTGGGAGCAAGTTCTCTTTGGCAAGAGAACCCCAGCAGAGATTTGACATGGTTAAAAGATGCAGCAAAGAAAATCATGGATATATAGTGTGTAACACCTTCAAAAGGTGTCCTTTCTAGTGAATCATAAAGAATCCCACTTGTCTGAAGCAAAAAAGGCCAGTCAAAGCCATGCAGCTTGAGGGAGCCACTCAGAGCTCCTCACACATCAAATACAAATGCAGACTGAGTACAACAAAAGGCTTGGTTGCCCATTTCCTCCCAAGGGGGAAGTGACATAGGCTAAGCCTGGCAGGACAGCTTACTCTATGACATTAACCCCTTCGTGCATTAATTAGACTCAAGCAGGCTGGATATATGAGGCTGGTTACCTTAGATGATGATGGTGGTGATGATGATGATTTATTTTATTTATACCCCACCCATCTGGCTGGGTTTCCCCAGCCACTCTGGGTGGCTACCAACTGAATATTAAAAACAATACAGCGTCAGACATTAAAAAGTTCCCTAAACAGGGCCGCCTTCAGTTGTCTTTTAAAAGTAGAATAGTTGCTTATTGCCTTGACATCTGCTGGGGAGGGCATTCCAGAGGGCAGGTGCCATTACCGAGAAGGCCCTCTGCCTGGTTTCCTGTAACCTCGCAGGGAGGGAACCACCAAAAGGCCCTCGGCACTGGACCTCAGTGTCTGGGCTGAATGATGGGGGTGGAGACGCTCCTTCAGATATACAGGACTGAGGCCATTTAGGGCTTTAAAGGTCAGCACCAACACTTTGAATTGTGCTTGGAAACATACTGGGAGCCAATGAAGACCTTTCAGGTTGTTCTTGCCTAGGCTTCTTTGTGGAGCTCAACATCTTCTTTCCACGGGAGTAAATTGCATGTCAGGGATCGAAGGAAGAACAAACAGTCAAATTACCCTGGATAGCTATAGAAGAGCCTCACTCGATCTGAACTGTCTGGATATTTTGGGGCCATACAATTTAAATACTGTCTGGGAGTTGTTATATGTTACTATGTTGTGTAGTTTTCTGTTTTTATATTGCAAATCTCCCTGTGGTTCTCAGATGAAGGGCAGTATAGAATTTTTTAAAAAATAAAAATATTAACAAGGATTTTCACAACTGGCAAAAGCAGCCCCGTTTTTTTAACCATGGGGTTGGACATGGGGTTTCCCCCTCCCCTTAAAAGTAGTGGAAGGATTTTCCAATTCATAATGAGTGCAGAAAGCATTGCCCTTCACACTAAATTGTCTTTCAAATGTTGCCAAATCTGATTATATCCATGGCGGATCATTCAGAGTGAGGGCATGAAGTGGCTTTCTGACATCAGCATAGGCAGATTGGACAGGCTAGATGACTACATTACTAGATGTACATGGCTAGATGTACACTACTAGGCTAGACGTTACATTACTGAGTTCAGTTCTCAGTTTCTGGTTGGTGGATTACTTGGGGAAAGAAAAAAGTTGGGTGGGGTCAGGGTGAAACAGCAGCAAAAAGTGGAAATGGCAGCAATAAATAGCTGCAAGCAAAACAAGCTTATGAGATTTGTTGGCAACATTCCAGGAACTCTCCAAAGCTCCCCTTTGCCCTGAAAATGTTCACAGGCAAAATCTGCCACAGGCTCTAGTTACAGTGCAAGAAATGATCCATGCTCTGTTCTCTGGATGCTCGGGTATAGGAGTGAAGCCCATGTTGAACTACCTGCACTTAATATATCATGTGAGTGAGCACTAACGTAATAAGCAGAGTCTGAAGTATATTCCAATCCATATACCAGTTTAGCTATATTTGTGTCTTTGTGCCACCTTGCAATGCAAAATGCAAATAATAGCCACAATAATAGGAAAATTTCAAAAGACAGATTTCAGTCCTCCCTTCAGGAAGTGTAAACCAGTTAGACATCTGATACCAAGACAAATAATATTATATATATGCTAATGATGACTAAAATGGTCTGACTTGCTCAAGGGCTTTGCAGGCATTTTTTGTTTGTTTCTGCAAGAAAAGTGACTTTAATTCATGTTTAATGCCATCCATTTGTTAACATGGTGTGCTAATGTGCAAAAAATGATTAAGCCTCTGCCATGAGGCTTAACCTCTGTAGTTGTAAATGCTGTTTAATAGAGTGTTCATGAACTGAATAGTTCAAAAAGTTTAATTTTATGGTGGGTACTGCAAGGATTTCTCTCAACCTCAGCAGTAAACATAAATAATCGAAATTTGCCATGTGTAATTGGATTTGGTCTGAAAGCAAACATAAACTGGAACACTACAATTGTAATATTCTTAAGCGGGTCTCTCGTGCCTCCACTCACGTGTTTACACACCTTCCATTTAACCACCCAACACAGCAGAATCCAAAAGGATAGCCGAACAGTTGCTTTATTAAGCAGATGATTATCAGAACCAGCTCTGAAGTTGGCATACACACATCTGATCTATTAGAGGGCAGAAACCCACTGAGGAACATTAGTGGAAGTCAATCTCCTTTTTAATCCTTTACACACCGCATGCAGTGGTACCTCGGGTTACATATGCTTCAGGTTACACGCTCCACTAACCCAGAAATAGTGCTTCAGGTTAAGAACTTTGCTTCAGGATGGGAACAGAAATCGTGCTCTGGCTGCACGGCAGCAGCGGGAGGCCCCATTAGCTAAAGTGGTGCTCCAGGTTAAGAACAGTTTCAGATTCAGTACGGACCTCCGGAACAAATTAAGTTCTTAACCCCAGGTACCACTTTACTACCAACATAAAACCATACTTCCCATTGCTGCATAGCACAGGTCCATGCAACTTTTGGCCCTCCACATGTTGCTGGAATAAAATTCACACCATCCCTAATCGTTGGCTGTGCTGGTTAGGGTTGATAGCAGCTGTAGCATAATGGAAATGAAAGATTCAGGCAGTTGATAACACAGGCGATCATGATTTACTAATTTCAGATGGAGCATTCTTCTGGATGTCTGCTGGCTCACAGAAACACAAGGCTCAGAATGAGGGAAGTCCCTTAATGGTTGTTTTCCTACATTGCATCGTGGCACATTGCAACAGGAGTAGTTGCCCAAAATGTCTTGAGAGCACCATTTACAGATAGGTAGCCGTGTTGGTCTGCCATAGTCAAAACAAAACAAATTCCTTCCAGTAGCACCTTAAAGACCAACTAAGTCAGTTCTTGGTATGAGCTTTCGTGTGCATGCACACTTCTTCAGATACACTGAGAGCACCATGTTGGGGAAGGAAGGCTAGCCTGCAGCAAACACAATGGTGAAGCCAATCTGCAGGAACTCAATTGCCATTCATCGATCAGTAAAGTGGGCTTGATTTAATATTAATACCAAGAGTTTATATACAATTAAGCCCACATAACAAATGAGCCCTTCAATTTTAAAAACCCAGGAAATTGAACCCCAAACAAACAAATCTAATGGACAATCACTCAGCCTTAATTGGGCGTTGAATTCTGCATGGCAAAGCTGTGTGCTTTTTACTATGTGGTATTACGGTATATGCAGGCTCCAGTACCTTGAAAATTGCCACTTCTTTATTTTTAAAAAGATGTTTCTCATTATTAAGGATGCATTGGAAACTTGAAACCAGGCAATGCATGGTTAAATCTCAAATTGGCATGTTCTTCAATCAGCTCAAATATCACCAAATACATCCTAACAAAGTCTCCTTCCTTTGCCTGAGTTTTGGACTCTAAACTGTGTCATAATGAGCTGATCGATTTCCTCCTGGTAACCACATAAATGACGGTGATGAGTGGAAGACATATTCAGACTTTATGCTTGGCAGCTGCTATGGCTGCACTGGACGTATTGTCCTCTCAAAGCATGAGATTGGCTAAGGGTCAGTCCAAGCTGAGTCAGTTTTTAGGGCTGTTAACATCTCTCTCCTCCCCACCAATCTGGGGCAAGACTGACTCAGATCTTGTCCCACCAATTCAGAGGGTGAGGCTAACGGTTATCGAAGACTGTCTCAATCTGACTTGGCTCAAGCCTGGATCCACCTGATTCAGTTTGTGATTCGGGCCTTGGCCAAATCAGGTGCACAGCCCTAGTTTCCATTCATTTTGTGTCTGAAGAAGGAATGAAACTGCCGAATACTCAGGCCATTTTGGGAGAGGACTCCATAAGGACCCAACCCATATGTTTCTCGGATAACCCTTTCCATCACTCGCCTTGGCTTATTCTCTGAACAGAACAGCAGAATAGATAGAAGGGGAAGAAATGGAGGCAGTGAGAGATTTTACTTTCTTGGGCTCCATGATCACTGCAGATGGTGACAGCAGCCACGAAATTAAAAGACGTCTGCTTCTTAGGAGAAAAGCAATGACAAACCTAGACAGCATCTTAAAAAGCAGAGACATCACCTTGCCAACAAAGGTCCGTATAGTTAAAGCTATGGTTTTCCCAGTAGTGATGTATGGAAATGAGAGCTGGACCATAAAGAAGGCTGATCACTGAAGAATTGATGCTTTTGAATTATGGTGCTGGAGGAGATTCATGCAAGAAGATCAAACCCCTCCATTGTGAAGGAAATCAGCCCTGAGTGCTCACTGGAAGGACAGATCCTGAAGCTGAGGCTGCAATACTTTGGGCACCTCATGAGAAGAGAAGACTCCCTGGAAAAGACCCTGATGTTGGGAAAGATGGAGGGCACAAGGAGAAGGGGATGACGGAGGATGAGATGTTGGACAGCGTTCTTGAAGCTACCAGCATGAGTTTGACCAAAATGCGGGAGGCAGTGGAAGACAGGAGTGCCTGGCGTGCTCTGGTCCATGGGGTCACGAAGAGCAGGACACGACTAAACGACTAAACAACAACAACAACAAAGAACAGCAGAAGACCCAAAGTGTTTATTTGATTGTCCGGTGCATTTCATTTGACTGCTATTCATGAATGTATCAGTCTATTTAAAATGATGAAGTAACCCAGGGATAAGTCTTAAGAAAATGACACATAGCATTGATTTGGGGGCTAAGATTTTAGACCCACACCTGCATACCACAAGCATGAAGCCAAAGACCAGGAACCCTAGAACTCAAAAGGTAGCAATCAAAACAAATTAAGTTTTTATGAACTGTGAGCAGGGCTGTGCAGACATTTATTAGATGTGTATGAAATTATCTGGGCTTGCCAGTCATGTGTGTGTGTGTGTGTTTAAATGACAGGTTGCCATTTTCTTTAATTACAAGGCCTGATATATTTAACAGCAGATATCTGGCCGTTAGCGCAAGTACTTTCTCTCTCTAAAAAGAAGGAAAGAAAGGAAAGAAATCAATGGTTAGACTCCAGGGTACCAGCTTGGTCATCAAGATCAATATTTTTAAAAAAATAAAGCCTGTCAAGACCCTTTGGCCCCCTATTGATTCAAATAAGGAGCTGCTAGTGCATTGAATAATGATAGCCCAACTGCGGCTGAAGCAGCTTGTGGATATCAGTGCCTCTGGCTAAGGAATTTTCAAGCAATAAAAATGAAGGAGTCCCGCAGCCCTCTAAATTGGTATGTGGAAGATGACAAATAAAATTAGCCACACAAAAACCTTTCATTTTTGCACACTTATTTATTAGTATCTGATTTCACAAGCTTTACTAAAAGAGAGCGGGGGACGGGGACGACTAATGATTGGATTTATTGGATTTTGATTGTGTATGCATGCTTTTCAAAGTTTCTACTTTGGTTTTTTTTGCTTGTTTGAGCATTTTAGAAATCATCAAGGCCAGCTCTACCATTAGGCAGGGGGAGGAAGCAGATACTGTGTGCCATAAAAGGGCAGCAAGTTGTCAGTTATTGAATTTGTGATTTAAATTGAGAACCAAAGATGGACTGCTTAGAACAGATTCCGGGATGGTCCTAAGCTGAAGTGGGATCTCTCTGAAGCAAGCTGAACTGAAATGGGGACCTCTGAGGAGCTCCAAGGTGCTTCAGTGATTTGGGTGTTAAAACGGGTGCAAAATTTGAAACATTTCTAGTGGTATCCAGTGAAGTAGTTCTGCTAATTCAAGGATTTCTGGCTTGGCAATGGAATTTCCCTGCCCTCTCCTCTTGCTGTGCACCCTCTAAATCTGTTCTGGATTTTTTCCCCAACCCTCCAAAGGAATTTTTACATATTTATTTATCTCTGTTTATAAATCGCTTCCTATAATAAGTGTCAAAGCTCTTTAAGAATAAACCAATTTTAAATCCCTTGGTTCAAAGGAAGGAAGGCTTTCATAAATTTGGGTAGGTTTCAAAACATTTATCAGAGAAGGATAAAACCCAGAGTTGAATAGGGAAATAATAGTAACCACAAGAAGAGTATTATAAGCCGAGTTGTTGTTGTTTAAGCTCCATCCCAATTCTGCAAAAAAATACTGTGGATTTCCTCCATTCTGTTACTGTCCCGTTTCCTCTGCACATTAACACACCACACTCAGGTCCCCTTTTGCCAAACTATGCACACTGTTTGCCACAATTGTCAGTTGACATCTTCGTTTTCCCTTGCAAATTATTAATGTGCATGCACGAGCACACATGTTCATTGATTAAATCACAGCATGAAAAGGAATTGTGGTGCAATCAAGCATCCCTTTTTGCACTGTAACTGATTAAGCCCTATACATGCTTACTCAATAGTAAATTTCATTGAGTGCAATGAGGCTTGTTGTTTTGTCGTTTAGTCGTGTCCTGCTCTTTGTGACCCCATGGACCAGAGCATGCCAGGCACTCCTGTCTTACACTGCCTCCCGCATTTTGGTGAAACTCATGCTGGTAGCTTCAAGAACACTGTCCAACATCTCGTCCTCCGTCATCCCCTTCTCCTTGTGCCCTCCATCTTTCCCAACATCAGGGTCTTTTCCAGGGAGTCTTCTCTTCTCATGAGGAGGCCAAAGCATTGGAGCCTCAGCTTCAGGATCTGTCCTTCCAGTGAGCACTCAGGGCTAATTTCCTTAAGAATGGATGCACTTGATCTTCTTGCAGTCCATGGGACTCTCAAGAGTCTCCTCCAGCACCATAACTCAAAAGCATCAATTCTTCGGCAATCAACCTTCTTTATGGTCCAGCTCTCACTTCCATACATCACTACTGGAAAAACCATGGCTTTAACTATACAGACCTTTGTTAGCAAGGTGATGTCTCTGCTTTTTAAGATGCTGTCTAGGTTTGCCATTGCCTTTCTCCCAAGGAGCAGGCGTCTTTTAATTTCGTGGCTGCTGTCACCATCTGCAGTGATCATGGAGCCCAAGAAAGTAAAATCTCTCACTGCCTCCATTTCTTCCCCTTCTATTTTCCAGGAGGTGATGGGCCCTGTGGCCATGATCCTCACTCCCAGGTAAAAAAAGAAGAAGCTTGCAGCCTTAATTTGTGAGCCTGTATTATTTTCCTATGTCACTTCCCCTACAAAGGATTTGGAAAAAGAACACAGACACGCATGGCATAGGAGGCCATGTATCCTCTCTTTGAAGCCATCCCTTTTTTGTAGCCTATCCAGTCCAAGCCCAGTTGAAAGATAAATAACCCTTAGAAGGGAGAGCTAAAGGGGCCTTGAAATTGCCCATCAATCTTTAGCACCTGGACAGCAGACTGAGCAAGCCCACGGGTGAGCCAGTCACAGCCTTCTGCATAATGGTGAGATGTAGAGTATTTCTAGTTAAATTATAATAATCATTTCCAAATGTTCTTCCATGCATGTAAATTAGCATAACGAGATTTTATGCAAATCTGTGTGCCCTATCTTCCACATTTTGGCAGCATCGCATTTCCCCATTTGTGACGTTGTGCTCTTGGCAACCCTCTAGGGCAGTGGAATGAAATCCATACAGATGTCTCTGATCCTTGTTTGGGAAAGTGATGCCCACCAGTTTTAAGATGGCGGACATGATTCATAATGGCAGCTAAAATGCAGGAGAGGTACCCCTGTACTCTGCAGGAGAGGGCCTCTTGCAAGATGCCATCTTATCAAAATCTCAATTCCATAAGTGACAGTAGTGCAAGAGGGGGAGTGGGATAAAGTGCCCCCCGGAACAAGGAGCTCTCCCCCCCATTACTGGACTCAGGTTATTAACAGATGCTGTTATTTTTCTTTCATATATCTTAATATGGGACGTAACTTGTCTTTTCTGTGCATTTTGCTTTCTAGTGCTGCCACTGCCCATACAATATAGGATTTGGACCTTTAGCATTGTAGCAGCTACCCTTTGGAATTTCCCCCACAGGGAAACACCTGCTGTCAGTGGATGCACATAAGCACATTTGGCCAAATCTGGTTGGAGAAGGTCTTTGCAATTCCAGCACATCAAAGACTGCAATTGCTCTAGCATTAACTGTAGCATTGGTCCTGCTTCCACAATCAGGATAATCACCCGATTCCTAATATATACCCTGCCATTTATTTGCATCCCCTTTCCTCACCTGCCTCCCCCCCCCCCTTTTGGTCTCCTAGTATGAATAAATCATGAGAACAGATGGTGGGAGATTATCAATAAAAGGCGTTGTTAGCCTCAGTATAAATCCACTACACTCAGTCAACACGCTTTCCTTTGCCACCTGCTCATTTATTACACTCTGAACAACACTTCACTGTTTAAAGAACTACCCCCCTTCCTTTCCTTTTTTTTTTTAAGGTACTGGTGTTGCAAAGTAAACTCATTTTAAAAGTTGGCGGTTTGAAAGCCGTAAACCTTTTCATGAGACCAAAGTCTATTTTCAACAAAACGCTTGCTTTAATAGTCGCATTTTAATTGATCATTTTGAAAAACCTACAAACGTGGGGTGTTTTTTTTTTTAGATTTTGTGTGCAACTGTAAAAGGAAAGACAGCTGTGAATTATTATATGGTACATTATGCTAAAGGAACTGGGGTAATCCATTTGCCAAAGCAGCAGGGGTTTTCTTTTAAAAAGAATGCAGGGAGGAATCAAAGTTTTACAGAGGTAAATGAGTGAATTTTGCTTAAATTTGTGGCTGGCTATTAATTATTCTGGCTGTAGATGTATTCTAGCAACAGACTGGAGAAAGCATTTTGTATGGAGAATGTTAGATTGTGAGGCACATGCCTAAGTTCAGTCTCCAGCATCTCCAAAGGGGAAACTCCTTTCAGAAACCCAGTACAACTGCTTCCAGTTGGTGTTGAAAATATGGGCACTTTGATTAACCAATGGAACCTAGTTAGTTCTGCCATGACTGGATGATTATTGGCTTGTGGTAACATGGAGGCGGGCTTTTCCACTGGTGGCATCAGTATTGTGGAACACTCTCCCTGCCGAAATATGAAAAGCCCCACCAATGTTGGGATTTGTCCAGCTCCTGAAAACACCTGTTCAGGCAAGCTTTCCTCTGAACTGAGATTATGCTTTACCTGTTTTTAAACTGTTTTTAGTTGTTTCACTTTTGAAATGGTTTGTTTTAATGCATATTTCAATTGAAGCTGTTTTGCTGTTATTGTGTAACTTAATTGTGGGTTGATGTTATGGTGGTAAACTACTTAAAAGACAATTTGGCATATCAGGAACAGTTGATGGAGTTGGGTATGTTTAGCCTGGGAAAGAGGAGACGGAGAGGGGATATGATAGCCATCTTCAAATATCTTAAGGGCTGTCAAATGGAGGAAGGAACAAGCTTGTTTTCTCCTGCTCTGCTAGGACTTGATAAAAGGACTTCAAGTTACAAGAAAGGAGAATTCAACTAAACATCAGGAAGAACTTTCTGACAGTAAGAGCTGTTTGGCAGTGGAACGGTCTCCCTCGGTAGGTTGTGGACTCTCCTTCCTTGGGGGTTTTTAAGCAAAGGTTGGGTGTCCATCTGTCCTGGATGCTTCAGCTGAGATTCCTGCATTGCAGGGGGTTGGATTAGATGACCCTCGGTGTCCCTTCCAACTTTACAATTCTATGCTTCTGTGATGCTGTCTATGTTGTTTTCTAGTATACACACACACAGCCTAAGAAAGACCCATCAATGACTCACTGTCAACTAAACATCAGGAAGAACTTTCTGACAGTAAGAGCAGTTTGACAGTGGAACGGTCTCCCTAAGGTGGTTGTGGACGCTCCTTCCTTGGAGGTTTTTAAGCAGAGGTTGGATGGCCATCTGTCATGGATGCTTAAGCTGAGATTCCTGTATTGCAGGGGGCTGGACTCGATGACCTTTGGGGTTCCTTCCAACTCGACAGTTCTATTATTCTAAGTGATATACAAGTGATAATACTGAGCTAGATGGACCAGTGGTTTGACTCAAATGGGGAAATGCCCTAGTTCAATGGTAGAACATCTGCTTTGCATACAGAAGTTCTGAAGTTCAATCATGGGAGCTCCAGGTAGGGTTGGAAATTTCTTCTGTCTTTCATCCTGAAGAGTCACTGCCAGTTTGTGTAGACAATACTGAGCTATATAGAGTAATGATGTGACTCAGTACAAGGCAACTTCTCTTGTTCCTATTACAGTGGTACCTCGCAAGACGAATGCCTCGTAAGATGAAAAGCTCACAAGACGAAAGAGTTTTTCGTTTTTTGAGTTGCTTCGCAAGACGGATTTCCCTATGGGCTTGCTTCACAAGACGAAAACGTCTTGCAAGTTTGTTTCCTTTGTCTTGCAAGTTTGTTTCCTTTTTCTTGAAACCGTGCATTCAGGGGGTGCAGTTGCGACTTGACTTCGAGGAGCAACTCAGAGCATGCGGTGTGGTAGCCTTTTTTGAGGTTTTTGAAGACTTTGGTGATTTTTGAAGCTTTTCCAAAATCTGTGCTTCGCAAGACGAAAAAAATCGCAAGGCGAAAAAACTCGCAGAACGAATTAATTTCGTCTTGCGAGGTACCACTGTATTAGTTTTTATCAATCTATATAGGCCTGCTGCTATATACAGACACAGCTGAATAAGAACTGCCTCTTGCAACATTTAGGGGAATGGACCCCTAAGAGTACCAGCTTCACTTTTGTGCTTCTAAAAAATAGAGAAAATCAGTTTATATTTGGTTTATTTGGTCTTGGTCATTTGAGATTGGGATACTTAAGGAAGTAAGTCTGCTGGAATTTCAACATGATTTGAAGTGATCTGCACTTCCAAGATGAATCTGCAGGTCAGAATTCAATTATCTACCAGCTTTCACACTTCCTGACATTCAAAAAAAAGTTTAAAAACTTAAATTCTGTAAGTGGAGAGAAAATACGTATTTTGAAATAAAAGAAATTGTTTTTTAAAAAATATATATTAATGTGAATGTTCATGTACATTATAAAACAACTGCAGATTGATGTGGAAATGGGATGGAACAGATGTATGAACATGCAAACCTGTCTTGGACTGGAAATAGATTGATCCAACCATCTCTATTTCTAAGAAAGTACAGCGTGGTTTGCAATTAGCTAGAACGTCACAGTAACACAGAACTTCCTCGAATGTTTGACTTCTAACAAGCACTGAGAATGACTTGCAGTGAAATTTCACTAAGCATATTCAAATACAGTGTAAATATGCTTTAATGATAATATAATCTTACAAAGTGCTGATGAATACCCAACAATTACTTACAGTCATCAAGCTGCCTAATTATGAATAATCACTTGGCTCTCATTTACATATTAATGCGAGTGATTTTCATGAGAGGAACATACACAGAATATTGGGTTGGGCTAAGATAGTAGATCCACTGAAACTAAGAGGGTAGATGCATTGAAATCAAGGAGACCAGATACTCATTGATTTCAGTGGGTGTGTTCTAAGAATGACTCAAGAATGCCATTCAACTCATGCAACATATTTTCACTTGTGGAACTTTCCCCCCTCTCCTGCCCCTGTGCATTATCAAATCTGTCTGACTCCCTGGAGCAGCTTGGGGTGGGGGGGCTGGAGCAAATGGGGGGGGCATGCAGGGATAGGAGAAGAAAAGGAAGTCTCACTGTGTGAGCAGCACCAGAACTACAGCCTGTTTTATTTAACCATTCAGGGAACCCCGGACCTAAGATCTAATAAATCCTGCATCTAACAAGCAAAATACTTGTCATGTATCTTATATACACATACATAAGATAGAGGGATAAGATAAGCATTTTCTCTAAGTCAGTACAGCCTAAAGGTAAAGGTAAAGGGACCTCTGACCATTAGGTCCAGTCGCAGACGACTCTCGCTTTATTGGCCAAGGGAGCCGGCGTACAGCTTCCGGGTCATGTGGCCAGCATGACTAAGCCGCTTCTGGCGAACCAGAGCAGCGCACGGAAATGCCGTTTACCTTCCCGCCGGAGCAGTACCTATTTATCTACTTGCACTTTGACGTGCTTTCGAACTGCTAGGTTGGCAGGAGCTGGGACCGAGCAACGGGAGCTGACCCTGTCGCGGGGATTCGAACCGCCGACCTTCTGATCGGCAAGTCCTAGGCTCTGTGGTTTAACCCACAGCACCACCCGCCTCCCTCAGTACAGCCTAGTGGAAGTTAAACAAGGACCAGCTTTATTCGAAAAGGGCACCTTGTTGTGAGTGGTGCCCACTGGAACTGATAGGGTGGAAGCCAGGTAGCAGATGGAGCCAACCAATTATAGGTTTGACCTCAGCTCCTCTTTGCTGAGTTCTGCAAGGGCAAAACTGGGACTTAAGGAGTAGGAAGCAAAATAATCTATGACTACAGTATGATTCCTTGTCTCTAGATTACCCACGATCCTGGTCTGAATAGGTTTCACTGATGCACAACCTTTTCCAAGGAACCAGCAGTGAGCAATTTTCAACATAAGTTCTTCTGTGTTTCCTGATGGAAATTTCAAAGGAGATGTATTCATAAATAAGAATAGAAGAAGAGCTTGCTGGATCAGAGCAGTGGCCCATCTAGTTCAGCATGCTGCTCATGCAGTGGCCAAACATCTGCCAGTGGCAAGCAGGACTCAAGCACAAGAGCACTATTCCCCTGCTGTAGTTTCCAGCAACTGGTAATCAGAAGCATTGCAGAGCCTAACTGTCATGGCTGGTAGCCATCCATACAGAGTCCCACAAGAGCCATGCCCCCATCATTCCCCCAAGTCTTTTCCAGACCAGCCTTAAGATATTAACCACTGAATCGCAATTGTGTAAACAAGCCATTTTTTAAAAAAAAGCAAGATATCACTGAAAGGGATATCATTAATTAGGGAAAATCACACTTCTCTCGGAGATAATCATGCCTCCTGCTGCTACATATAATAATGTCTACTGTTACTAAAATGAAAAAAGGAAACTCAGTGGGGACCAATCCTTTGTCGCTATTTTTTTAAAAGCCTTTTGTGCAATTAATGATGCTTGTGTATTAGTCAGTTGCAATTTGTCAAATACAGTATTTCCAACTGCAGGTTCCATTGAACAGCCAAAGCCTGTAATGAAGAAACAATATGCTCAACCTTATGGATTAAGATGGACAATATTGAGGAGCAGAAGCCCTATGGGATTTTGTTGTTGTCGTTAGTCCTCAACATTTTTTCCTGCCCTTAACATCCCTGAAGGTATCTCTTGCACAAAACCTCAAAATGTTCACATCAAAATGTTTGCTTCAGGCCTTCAAACTGAGTAACAAGCCCAGTTCCAGGGCTCACTTCAGAGAGTGTTTCTTCACCTGTCGCAAAGTGGATATCCAGTGTTTGGTGAGGCAGACGACACCCATAGCACATGACCGACAAGCTGCATCATTACTTTCCACAGATCACTTTCTCCAGTCCTTTCAAAATGCTTGTTTCTTCCTAAATTCCTTAGATAATATGCTGAGAAAAAGCTTGTTTCTATATTTCGCATTAGCTAACTCTACTCAGAAGTGCTAAGGACATAGGAAGAGTCCTAGACCAGCTTCCTGGCCAATAAAGGGTTGCCACAGGTAGATTTCGGCAAATTTTTGAGATTTAGCAAACAACAACCTTCTTGTCTGGATCAACAACTTTTTTGTCCAGATTTTCACTTTTTTGAAATATGGTAACCCTAAGGTAATCAGATGCTTCTGAAAAGTCCCGGAGGCCCTCCAGAGGTCATTGAACTCCCAAATCCCATCAAGTCTGACCAAGACTGGTGTAAGTCCAAAAAAAGGGGGCATTCTTTAATGTTTTAATGTTGTATTTTAATCTTGTTTTTTAAGCTGTATTTCAATCAATTGTTTTTATATTTGGTGTTAACTACCCTGAGCCCAGTCTTGGCTGGGGAGGGCGGGGTATAAATAAAAATTACTATTATTATTATTATTATTATTATTATTATTATTATTAGTCTGGGCAGGCAGGGCTTAAGTTGGAACCTAACTCTGTTTAGCTCAGTCACGTGACCTGGCAAAAAGGTAATCAAATTTTAAAGGTGTTTTTCCCCCCTCTGATATTTTTAGGCTGGTTCAGCCTTGTTCCTGAGTGGAGTTTGGATCTGCTGTAACTTTATCTCAGCTTAAGGCACACCAGCTTGTTTTATGTTAGCTTCTTCTTTCTAGGACCACACTCTTGGCCTCCTCAGAGGAATGGAAAATAGGGTGGTTGTGAGCCTTACCATAACGTACGCTGGCAGAGCATTGGTGTAGTGTTTGCCCATTCCTTGTGATTTTGTTTGTACAGGGGGGTAGGAATGGTTAATGTAG
This sequence comes from Podarcis erhardii, assembly GCF_964252035.2. Classification (NCBI taxonomy): domain Eukaryota; kingdom Metazoa; phylum Chordata; class Lepidosauria; order Squamata; family Lacertidae; genus Podarcis; species Podarcis erhardii. Next base: position 19,779,574 of record NC_138508.1, on the reverse strand, counting down.
ATTGACCAATGAGAAAGCTCAGAGGCAGAGCCTACCTGGTTTTGAGGCTCATCCCAGGGTTTTACCATGGGGAGATAGAGAAGTGAGAGTCAGACAGAGCCAGCAAGACAAACATGGCAGTTGTGACAGCTAGAGTGAGAGACAGGGATAGAACAGGGAGAGAGAAGAGTGTGACAGTGTGAGATTGTGCCACATCTAGTTAAGGGCGGGCATTTGAGAAACCGTTCTGAATATGTTTAAAACTTGTTTGTTCTTCAATAAACTTTAATCTTTGTTGTTGACTTTGCAACCTGACTGAGACTCAGTATTTCACCAGAAGAAACCTGGTTGATGGCAGCGGAAGAATAAAGCAGTGGTGTACAAGTCAATAGTCTGAAATGACTGGGGACTCTGTATGAACGCCACAAAGGGCATCTGCAGGAGTGTTTCCAGAGCAGGACAGAGAGAAACACTCAAAAGGGGAGCAGGCTAGTTTCTCATAACAGAACAAGAAAAGTAAGGTTTAGGTGAGACTCAGCAGGGAGAACATTCCACAACCTGGGTGCCACCACTGGGGAGGCCCTTTCCATTCTGGCCAGAGGGCTAGAGAAGCCAGAGAAGATACCCTGGTAAATTTCTGAGTCCTCAGCCATGAAGTGCATTAAAAGTCAAAAACCACTCTTTGAACCGAGCCCAGAAATGGGCTGGGAGCCAGTTCCCTTGACAAAGCACCCACATGATATGACCATAACACCCAGTCCCAGTTAGCAATACAGCAGCTGTGTTTTGCACTAATTGGAGTTTCCAAAGCACCTGAAAGGGCAGCCCCACCAAAAAAGAATTTTAAAAAACCACCCTTAAAGTAGTATACTCTGGGGAATATGCATAGAGAACTGAAGCCAGGTGATAGTTGCCTGGTTACAGTCACATCTGCACACTGGCCTAGGCAGGGAAAAGGCAAAAGGCATCCCTGGAGCTGCATGGCAACTTTACACATGATCAGTTTGTCTAGGGAGACACAAAAGCAAATCCAGTACTGAAACAGAACTGTGGTCCAGTGGGGAAAAATACCTGATTCTGCCAGGATTCACCAGCTTATGCTAGTTTCCTTGCTAACACCCTAGAACAGGGATGGCAACTCTCCTCATCTGCCAACAGTTTGGCCAATGGTTGAGGATGATGGGAGTTCCAGCCAGAAGTTCTGGTGGGTGCCACATTGCCCGAGATTCTGCCCAGAATCCATCCCTAGCCTTCTGATTTACATACTGGCTCCACCCCCAGCCTGCCAGTTCTAATCTGGCTCCTCCCTATGGCAGCTAGTCCATATATTGGCACTGTGCCAGTGGAGAAATTAAGGTGGTGTGGGCAGTCCCATTATATAGTGTTGAAAAATGTTGCCCACTCCTATTTGAATGCATGGACCAAAAGACTGAAGGGGACTCTTGTATTCTACATAAAGGAGAAAACAGAGGAGGTCAGAATGAAAGCCTTTTTTTTAAAAAAAAAAAAATCCACTCATAATTTTTAATTGTATTTTGAACTAACCTTTGGCTGTTGTGGCTTAGCATGGTTTTAATCAGAATCGTCAGCTGGTTATGCTGCCTCTGTTACAAAAGAAGTTTGGGTGTTTTCTGTGTTCCTTTTCCAGGTCTTTTATTGCTTATTGCTGATTTTAATTATTGAATGCTGTATTTTTAATATTGTCTTGTTTGTAGTCTGCCTAGGGAAGGGTTATAGATCAGGCAGCTAAATAAATAAAAATAAATAACGACTCTCCAGTACAATATCTCCTCAACATGAAAAAATTTCTAAATTTCCTGCCCTTTCCCTCAGGTCAGCCCACAAAAAAATCAGCTGTGGATCTTGCTTATAAAACCAATACTTGCGCAGTCTGAGCCTAAACAAGCTTACTCGGAAGCAAGTCTCCCTATGCAGACATTATAGCTTCAATGTTAATGGTACAGTGTGTGAGACTGTCCCAACAAACCCTGCACCCGAACATCCTGTGTTCTCTAGCCATTGTGGCTAGTAGCCATTGATGATGATGATGATGATGATAATAATAATAATAATAATAATAATTTATGATTTGTACACCGCCCATCTGGCTGGGTTTCCCCAGCCACTCTAGGCGGCTTCCAACAAAGACGAAAAGTACACTAGAATGTCACATATTAAAAACTTCCCTGAACAGGGCTGCCTTCAGATGTCTTCTGAATGTCAGGTAGTTGTTTATCGCTTTGACATCTGATGGGAGGGCGTTCCACAGGGCGGGCGCCACTACCGAGAAGGCCCTCTGCCTGGTTCCCTGTAACTTGGCCTCTCGCTGTGAGGGAACCACCAGAAGGCCCTTGGAGCTGGACCTCAGTGTCCGGGCAGAAAAATTGGGGGAGGAGACGCTCCTTCAGATATACTGGACCGAGGCCGTTTAGGGCTTTAAAGGTCAGCACCAACACTTTGAACTGTGTTCACATGAAAGATGCACAGGGAGCCATACATTGAGTGACCCCTGGTTTAGAATGTCCAAATGCTTGGGAGTTGTTTAAAACCGCAATGTTAGGTGCTCAGCTAGGAAAGTGCTCCTTCACACTGCACAAAGCCAAACTATGGAATCCTAGAATTGTTGAGTTGGAAGGGAGCCCAAGGGTCATGCAGCCCAACCTCCTGCAATGCAGGAATCTCAGCAGCAGAAGAAGAAGAGTTTGGATTTGATATCCCGCTTTATCACTACCCGAAGGAGTCTCAAAGTGGTTAACATTCTCCTTTCCCTTCCTCCCCCACAACAAACACTCTGTGAGGTGAGGCTGAGAGACTTCAGAGAAGTGTGACTGGCCCAAGGTCACCCAGCAGCTGCATGTGGAGGAGTGGGGAATCGAACTCGGTTCACCAGATTATGAGTCTACCGCTCTTAACCACTACACCACACTGGCTCTCCATGGCAGACGGCCATCCAACCTCTTGCTTAAGAACCTCCAAGGAAGAAGAGTCCACAGCCTCCAGAGGGAGACTGTTCCACTGTCAAACATTTCTTACTGCCAGAAAATTCTTCCTGATTTTTAGTCAGAATCATCTTTCTTCTAATTTGAAGCCATTGGTTCAAGTCCTACGCTCCACAGCAGGAGAAAACAAGGTTGCTCCATCTTCCATTTGACAGCCCTTGAGATATCTGAAGATGGCTGTCATACCTCCTCTCTTCTCTTTTCCAGGCTAAACATACCCAGCTCCTTCAACAGTTCCTCCTAAGGCCTGGTTTTGCAGAAATCGTTCCTACAAGAGTTGGCGATGGCTACCAACTCAAATGGCTTCAGAAGATGATCAGACAAATTCACAGTAAATAAGGCTATCAGTTGCTTCTAACCACAATGGCTTGTGTTCTCCCTTCACTCAGGTCTGAATGTTTCACTCAGGTCCTTCTTATGGGCATGCTCTAAGCATCCGGTTGGCCATTGTGAGAACAAAATGCTGGACCAGATGAGCCTTGGACGAGAATCCAACAGGGCTTTTCTAATGTTCGTACATTCTTAATTCTTACTGTGCTGGGGAACATTTGCTGCTGCTATTATTATTAATACTAATATCATCACCATCATCATCATTATCTCCTGTACTTCACCTACCTAGGCATGGAACAAACGGGTTGCAAATTTTAGGCAGAGAGATAGGAACCTTTTTAAAGTGGGGAAAAAATATGGTTCCTGTTTATAAGCCAGCTGTATCTCCAGGGCATCTCAAACAAGGCAACCTGGAATCCAGCCCAGGAATCACATTTCCATGTGCTGCAAACTACCAGCCATGGGGTCGATGATCAAGCTTGGTTTGGAGACTCCAAGTTGGCTCTGTTTGGGAACATCCCCACATTTCATTTACAGGAAGAGGAAAGGAAGCCAGAGGCTTCGAGCACCAGCATTCCTGCTAGATGCATAATAAATCTATCAAGGTCATCTGCCCAAGCAGCTGTTAATCCAGCCTTTGCGCCAGTGAAAGGACGTTGAATAAGAGCGATTGAGGATGCAACACCAGATTTCTCAGTAGTACTGGCAGCTCACACAATGAACTGTTTTGTGTTTCCTTGACCCTCCTGTAGAAGTAATATATAGAAGCCTATGCTGTAGAATAACTGGTCACTGGTTAATGGGAAGGGCTGTTGTCAGTCGATGTAGACAGTAGTGAGCTAGATGGACCAATAGTCTGATTCAGTATAAAGCAGCTTCTTTTACACACAACTATTTAAGCTCTAAGATCTCAGGAGCCTAAATAATGATTTCTTCAGTGCTTGGCGGAGTATAAAATGGTTTATATCAACTCATTTACCCACAATTAGAGGTGCCAACACTGGTAGATGAATGTAGAATAAGGAGAGGAGAGTTTGGTCCTCTGCTCAAGAGATTTCTGAATGCTCAGGTAGAATGAGCAAAAACCAAACCTGGCTTCCATACCCCATTTATGAACTGAACATGTTTTGAAAAAAAGAGTGTTTGCATTGTGCTGGAAAGTGGCAAACAAATGGAACAGGTGAAATGAAATGTTTGTGTCAATGACAGGATACTAGTGCCAACAACAACAACAACAAAAACCTGGTTTGCTTTCTCTGCCATTAAAAGTGGCCTTACAGAACAGAAATTATGAATGCTGGCAAATGACAGGTGAGCTTTCATAGCTCTAGAATTCTTCTCTGGCTTGGGCTAAAATCCAAGCTGAATAACAATTCCTGGATTCCCCACCCCTGCCAGCAATGACTTGCTCATTTTAGTTGCCCTTTTCTGAACGCTTTCCAGCTCTACAACATGCTTTTTGAGGTGTCACGACCAAAAAGCTCCCGTAAGTTCCTTTGATGACAGGAGAGGGAAAATGAGGCTCTTTTAAAGACACGCAGACCCTTCTTTGTTGAGGGGTACAAATGAACATAAAACTGAGTCATGCCATCAGTTTATCTAGTACAGAGGTCAGCAACCTTTTTCAGCCATGGGCCAGTCCACCGTCCCTCATGGGCCGGACTATATTTTGAAGGGGAAAAAATGAACGAACTCCTATGTCCCACAAATAACCCAGAGATGCATTTTAAGTAAAAGCACACATTCTACACATGTAAAAACACCAGACAGGCCCCACAAATAACCCAGAGATGCATTTTAAATAAAAGGACACATTCTACTCATGTAAAACACACTGATTCCCAGACCGTCCATGGGCCGGATTTAGAAAGCGATTGGGCTGGATCTGGCCCCCGGGCCTTAGGTTGCCTACCCCTGATAGTATCTCATATAGTGACTGGCAGTTGCTCTCTGGGTTTCAGACAGGGGATGTTCTCAGGCCTATCTGGAAATTGAACATGGGACCTTCTGCATGCAAAGCAGATGCTCTACCCATGATCTTTCACCAGCTGCACTTACAAAATGGCTCAGGCTCATAATTTACAAAGGAGGAAATAAGAGGTAAGGCGGGAGACATTTTTACAACTCCCATTTCTGTTTTGCAAAGAACTTACTTCTGAGCTTTTGCCCCGAGGCCCACTTACTCTCCCAGTGAAACCATCAGGCTGTGCACACCACAGCCAGAGTCATTTTTTCCCCTGTAGCTCAAAACCATTGACAAATTCAATCTAAGTACTTAATGGAGGTAGCAATAGTAGTTTCTGTTGCAGCTTGGCTTTGAAGTTTATCAGAGAGTGGCAAGGATAATTATAAAAGACAAGAGATTAAAAGCAACACTCCTTTTAATCAGTATGATATAGCTACAGAGTGTTTTTTCTCACATAAAAGACCAGCTTTAAGATATCAAGAGGTTTAGGAGGACCTTCAAAAGCAGTTGCTTTTTCTTTTTCTTTTCTTTCCCTTCTACTTCCAAGCACCTGCAAACTGGGTTGTTTTGTTTGTCTCCTATACATCGCCACAGCAATTTCTGTTAAATCCCATTCTTCCCCTTGTAAGATACTGATGTTTTATCTTTTTTAAGCCTCATGTTTCTTTCATGTAGCAAGTTTTTGTTGTTGTGGGTCGCAAGATCTTAATGGGCAATCTTTCCCAGGCACATATCACTAACAACACAATGGCAATCTCTTGCCAGAGTGGTTTATTTCCATGATTGCGCAGGGTGTGTGTGTGTGTGTGTGTGTTTGTTTGTGCATCTGAGGCTTGTGTTTAATTTCAACTCCTTCCATCAAATCGAAAGACTCCCCAAACTATTTTTGAATTCAAAGCAGTTCGATTGCTCTGTCGGTACAGCATGAGACTCTTAATCTCAGGGTGGGTTCGAGCCCCACATTGGGCAAAAAGATTCCTGCATTGCAGAGGTTTGGACTAGATGAACCTCGTGGTCCTTTCTATGCTTCTTTCTTATAAAGTGTGTTCTCCAATAAATGAGAGCACGTGTTGCGGTGTGGGCCACCAGGCCAGGCCTCTTGTTGCCAGGCAGGTTAATAATTGTTGCCTGGCATCATGATTGGGTAACCGGGTTGCTGGGGCAAATTGTATGTTGCAAATTGGGTGGGAGGGACCATAGTCTTTAAATATTGGTGCACTCTGGTTTCTCTTTCTCTTTGCAGAATGCATCGGATCAGGAGCAATCTTCTCATGTCTGGTTACATTTCTTTATTTCCCCCCCTTCTTTTGAATCCTCTCTAGTCCCTTAATTAATCTAATTTCCCTTTTTTCTTGTTTGATTTCTCACCCCACCCCTTACCCTGCCTGTGGGAAGATTCTCCCTGTATTGCCCTGGCTTGCCTTTCCCTATAGGGAGAGAGCCCCCATTAGGAGCTTTCTTTTGCAAAAAAGTTTTCCCCATTTTTTGCCTGTTTAATTGTGGGGCTAGTCAGGGCTGTTCCCAGCTCGGCTGGTATCACTTTCGTTTATAGTATTCCCAAAGGTTGGCTTTATTTTGGGTGCATGCAGTGCTGTTGGCCGAGTTTTAATCTAGCCTTGGGCGGGCACTCTATATTGAGTTCCTTTAATATTGCAATGAGACTATAAAAGGCAGAGAGCTGAAGCAGGGAGGCCTTCACGGCCTGCTTGGCCTGCACATATTTTTCAAGCCTAAGCCTGCTACAGTTAGCAGTACAGTAAATTGTTAAGTCTCTGTGACATGTGACTCATTCTCTCTATTAAGAATATATCTGTTTGTTTGCAGGCTCACTTGTTGCTAATGTATATCTTAGGCAGACAGAGTGGAGCCAGAGGCTCTCTGTGCCTCCTATGAGCACTCTTTGTATGCTCTTTAACTATGCTGTTTCTGAACAAGTTTATTTTCTTCAAGTTTGTTTTGCCCTGATAATGGCAACTGCCATTTTAGAGGCGAGCCATTGTGGCTTAGTGGCTAGAGTACAGGACTAGGACCTGGGAGACAGGGTTCATATCCCCCACTTAGCCATTATTATAACAAAGCAAAACAAGCTGCTCCTTTTGGACTATTTTGTTGCTGGGTAGTTTGGCCCATTTGTGATATTGCTCCCAAAAAGAACTTTGGGTTTCTTGAGGAGGTGCTTCCCTCTAAAGGGCTAACAGGGGTACCTGGACAGGCAGTGGGCTGCCTCGAGTTTGTTATCTCATTGGAAACATTTATGCTGGCCTAGCAGGTGATCCTAGGGCTTGGCCCGCTTGGCCCTAGAATTTGATGGCCTCTGGCAGCGTTTCTGGCCTGAATAGTGTCCCCATGTGGTGCACAAAGCATTGGTTTCACCTGTTCCTCACATGTTTAGGTTTTTCTTTTTGCAGACTATGACAGGGCCTTTGCAGATGCCTCCAGAGCTTGCCTCTCCTGCAGAGGATGACTTGCTGATGCCCCAGGTGCCTTCTTCCAGAAGGAAGAGTCTTCAGAGGCAGGAAAAAGCAGAGCAGGGATGATGCTTACACCTCCTTGCAGGTAAATCATCCCTGGGCTCTGATGATGATTCAGACATCACCTTGGACCTCTCCAGGGGTCAGGTTGATGCTGTTCTGGGTCTTTAGGGATCATCCTGGATAGCTCAGCTGGTCAGTGTATGGTGCCAGTAATGCCTAGGTTGCAGGATTGGTCCCTGTATGGGACAGCTTTATGCTCCCTCATCACTCTCCCTCATCACTCTACTGGTGGTTCCTTCACTGTGAGAAGCCAAGTTACAGGGAATCAGGTGGAGGGCCTTCTTGGAAGTGGCATCCGCCCTGGGGTACACCCTCCCACCAGATGTCTACTACCAGACTTTTAGAAGACATCTAAGGCAGCCCTGTTTAGGGAAGCTTTTAATGTTTGATGCATTACTGTATTTTAATTTTGTTGGAAGCTGCCCAGAGTGGCTGGGGAAGCCCAGCCAGATGGGCGGGTACAAATAGATGATGATGATGATGATGATGATGATGATTACTGTTGTTGTTGTTGTTGTTGTTGTTGTTGTTGTTGTTATATTGTGGGAGAGTGGACTAGATGATCCTCGGAGTCCCTTCTAACCCCATTATTCTATAAGTGGTAATTCACGATGATGGGAATGTTATATGCAGGGCTGCCACCACCCCCTCAGCTCGCTAGGATCGCAGGAACAGGGACATGTGGACCACTTGCGCAGCTCCACATTTTAAATGGAAATTCCCTGAGCAATAGAACCTGAAGCTGGTTTGCAGGAAGCTGGCCCGGTGGCAGCTTTGTTGGGACTTCTTTAGGGTTTTTGGCCAGTGTTGGCCCTGCAAATTTACACATCATGGTGGCAACACAAGGCAGGGCATCTTGCCCAAGCGGGGGCTGGCAAGCAATACCTCAATACCTCTCGCCCCTATTTCCATAAAAATAGCCTCCTTGAAAGCCTGGCTAAAAGGTTATCTAGATGGGTCAGTGGTTTTGTGCTTGTGGGAAGGGTTTTCCCAAGGTTTGGGATTCCTCTGGCTTTTCAACCAGTGGCTCAGAATACAGCAACTCAAAAGCCAGTCAGAGAGCTACCTGTGGTAGCAAGTAAGAAGGTTAGGAAGCAGCTTTCATTGGGACATTTGGTGGGATCCCCTTGATTCTTCTCCTATTCCTGATTTTCATTTATCCCCTTTGGGGATCGTCCCTAAGAAAGCCCCATATAATCCATATTTATCGCATCCCAAAGGCACCTCAGTGAATGACTCTCTGGAATTTGTTCCATGAAATATGCATCTTTGGATCAGGCAGTTGAGCTTACCAACAAATTGGAAGTGGGCCTGGTTGGCATTATGCGATATTGAATTGGCTGTTAGGCTGCTGCCGGTTCACCCTCAAGATTATAACTAGTTGGGCTTTAATTGGATGGTCCTTACATTGAAAAGGCGATGCCAATGTGTTGCGCTATAGGCTGTGCAGCACTCGAGTCCTTTAGCGTCTTTCTGGATTGAACATCGCGAGTCATGACTCGTTTAACTGGGGGTACCATTATTTGGATTATCTCACTGGCTGGTTCGTGTGACACCAGCCCCTGCTTGGGCTTACTGGACGCCCTTTTTATTCCCTGAGTAGCTGGGTGTTCCGTTGGCAGTGGATAGGACAGTGGCTCCTACTGCCCCCTTTAACGTATTTAGGGGCTAGCTGGATATTGTTGCCCATACCTCTGCTTGCCTGTGGAAAAGCTGTTTGCCGTGAAGGACGTTATTCTTGTAATACTTCCTCTGATAGCAAATGTTGCTTTGTCAGATTCTATCATTGCTAAGTCAGTTTAAAAAAATTGGCATGCAGGGTGGTTGTTCCAGGCTGCCCCTTCCATTCCTGCTTGGCCAGGTGGTCTCATGGTCCGGGGTCCCTTCATCATCCTGTACAGTGGCCTTGAGCCTGGCAGGGCAAAGCTATCTCATGTGACCTAACTTTTCTTGAGTTCTCCCCATTGTAGTGTCAGCGCACATCTGGACTGAGGAGTACAGGGACCGTTGGGTATGCCTTGGTCCGATAACCAGGCAGTGTGAGGGTCCTGGCAAAATGGTCCTCATGCTTTGGCAGAGTCTCCGCCCCCTTTTATGTGCTTTCCAGCTGCACTGCTTAAGGTGTAATATTGCGTTTCTGCTCGCTTTATTACGGGATCATCTAATGTTTTCGCTGTCACTCTATCCCGTTTTCAGTTGGAGAGCTTCAGATCCTGGGCTCCGGATGCCCAGCTATAGCCGGATTTTCTGGAGCTCCCGTGGCGCTTTGGCAACAATTTATAATTAAGAGGAGTAGTAGCTAACATTTCCCCCTTCTGCTTTCAGGTCTTATGAGAAGGCCTGGACTGATTCCTTAGCGTTTAGCTGGCAGTCCTCAGCCATTCAGAGGAACTTGCCTCCATTCTCTGAGCAGGACCTGCAGTAATTGGCCTACCTGCTGCAGATCGGATGCACTGTTAAATCTATCAGAATTCAGTCCGCTGCAATGCCTGCTAGAGTAAAGCTTTAATTTTTCAGAGACCCTTCTAAGAGTGTGCCGTGCGCAGGGTCTCGGAAGGTTGGAAAAGGCTCCAGCCTTCACAGGACTGCAGGCAGGAAGCCGGTCAATCTTGACCTATGCCGTATCTGCAACAAGTTAAGACTTGTCTCCTGGCTCTAGATCTAGACGAGACTTCTTTCAGTATTCCATTGTAATTTGGTGTACTGAGGGTTGGGGAAATTGTGTTGGAGCCAGCACGGGGCGGAGAGTTTGGAGGCTTATTGCCTCAGGATTTTTCCTTATCTGCTTTGGAGCTTGTCATAAGTGTCTGGAGCTCTAAGTCATACCTAGTGAGCAGGGTTGCCATCATCAGGCTTCCAGTAAGGTGGGCCCTTGCCCTGTTATTGGATACAGAAATATTTGGCTTTTTGTTCCCCTGGGGGGCTGGCTCGATCCTAGAAGTTGCTGGTTCTCATGGGTTGCTCCTTCAGGATATATGCATTCCCCTTTTGGAGTTGAGACTTGTAGTGCGCAACTCCAAAACTGACCAGCTGGGTCGGGGGGAGGTTGTCCGCCTCCCAGCGACTGGGGAGGTGGGCCCATGCCCGGTCAAGGATGTAAGGAAGTACTTGGCCTTGAGACCTCCTGGGGACAGCCCGCTACTCATGCTTGAAAATGGTCACCCTTTGGCGCAACACTACTTCACAAAAGTCATGCGTAAGGCCATCTCTGCTTGTGGGATCTCGGCCTCTGGTTTCGCCCCTCATTCCTTTCACATAGGTGCAGCGACTATGGTGGCCCATTGGGGCTTCTCAGCTGCCAGGATCAAGGATTTGGGACATGGAAATCTAATGCTTTCAAGGGTTATGTGCGAAACAAATGCTGAGTTTGGTACTAATGCTTGTTTGTTTCAACCCTTGTAGATCCCACGCTGGTCCGCATCTGGATAGTGGGACACAGCATCGTTCATTGGGCTGGCAGCAGAGCGAGGCAGTCTGCAAGGGGAGCGTGTCTCGGCCTCCCACAGCACATGCAAGTGTCATGGTTTTCCAGACGCGGAATGTCATGGGGAGAGTTTATGCCGCTGATTGGTCGCCGGCTGCTCTCGGACCTCCCCACCCTATGGCCATAGTGGTGCAGCTGGGGGAAAATGATGTGGCAACTATTGATTGCCTTGCTTTACGCACCTCAATCCAAAAAGGGATTTGGAGGCATTGGCAGCCTCATTACCTTCAGTGAGAATATTTGGTCTCACCTGTTGCAGAGGCAAACCTGGCGCAGTGTTTCCTGCCCGGAGGCCGCTGAGAAGGCCAGGATATGCATTAACTCTGCAGTGTGCAAGAAGGTTTTGGAGCTGGGTGGGCTGGTTATTCCCCACCCCAGCATTTATTTCAAGGCGGCAGCCCTTTACCGGGCGGATGGAGTGCACCTTTCTGATTTGGGGAATGATTTGGTTGGATGCTGTGGCTAAAAAATTAGGTTCCTGGTTGGGTTTGTGAGTGGTTGGCGGCGAGCGTTAAAGCTCGGGTGGCGGTTAGGCATTGGTTATAATATGCTGGTGGTGGAGGGGTTCAGGCGGTGCCTGCCCCTCCTATTGCGCTGAAGGGAATTTCGTTAAAGGAATCCTGGGGCTTGCCATGATTTCGCCCAATCCCTGTTATGGGACCAGGGCCGCCCAACCCCTGTTATGGGAATCCTTGTTATAGGACCGGGCAGGCAAGCTTTCGGGGAGCTGCTGGGGTGAGTGGCGTGGGTCCGACGCTTAGCTCAAATGACCCCCAGTTTGACTTTCTCTTCTACTGGCTACCGATCGGACCTCGGGATGTCAGTTCTGTCCCAGGCGGGGGGACAGATAGTCATAACCAATGTCTAAACAACCACTCACTGATTTTGTATTTTAATAAAGTTGTGGCCAAAATAGTGCCCAAAAACCAAAACTAAATTTACGTGTTATGTGTGAAGTTATTTGAGGGGTGGCCTGGGGACCTACACACGCAATGCAGGCAAGCGAAGTGAAAATGCCAGTTATGTCTAAAATTTCTAGGAGGAACATTAACTGACAGCAGTTTTTGGCTTAAGAACTTTACATCTCCCAGGCCACTGGTGGGGAACCTCACAACAACCCTGTGAGGTAGATTAGGCTGAGAGGCAGTGGCTGGCTGAAGGTCACCCAGTGAGCTTGTCATCCCTGGTCCTTTACTGCAGGCTACTGCTTATAAATAAAAGTAATGAAATAAGTTGTTAATACAGTGGTACCTTGGTTTACTTAACAGGGGTCAGCAAACTTTTTCAGCAGGGGGCCGGTCCACTGTCCTTCAGACCTTGCGGGGGGGCTGGACTACATTTTGAAAAAAAATAAAAATGAATGAATTCCTATGCCCCACAAATAAATAACCCAGAGGTGCATTTTAAATAAAAGGACACATTCTACTCATGTAAAAGCACTCTGATTCCTGGACCGTCTGCAGGCTGGATTTAGAAGGTGATTGGGCCAGATCCAGCCTCCAGGCCTTAGTTTGCCTACCCATGGTTTACTAACTTAATCTGCTTCCAAGGCAAAGTTCACAAACCAAAACACCTACTTCCAGTTTTGCAGCGTTTTTAATCCACGTTGTTCTTAAACCAAGCTGTTCTTAAACCACTGTATTATATTTCTGAAGTATTTCATTTATTCAAGAGCCATTTCCCCCCTCATTCAGCCCAGAAATAAAAGACACTCCTCTAGCAGTGCAAACCCAGACATGCCTACTCAGAAGTAAGCCCCCTCTGTTTCAATGCGACTTTCTCCATGGTAAGTGGGTGTAAGAATGCAAGCTCAGCATCTCATCTGGATTTCCATTCATGTGGTGTTATAAAGTGTAAAGCGGTTACCAGACTTTATTTAGATGTTGTAAAAAGCCTCGTTTCTATTAAAGCATGTGTCTCTTTCTCTTTGAAGGGGTTCCTATTTTATCATCCTTTACTAACGCTGAGGTTCTTTGCTACCTTGCTTTCAAAATGCTTTATCATTTTTGACACATGCTTTCCGATCACTATGCGCAAGTCATTGTGTGTACAACTGGTTCTTTTAAGGTTCTTTTAAGGAGGAAGAGAGCTCCTTCTATATCTTGGAGAACTGAACTGTGCCAAAAGTATCTCCACTTTCCTCCTCCACCACCACCCATCTCTGTCAATTAGTAAGAAAAAGGAAACTATCAAGGAGTTTTGTTGTGCTTACCCTACTTTCAAGGGTGCCAAAGGGGTGTATATGAGCATCTTTTCTTATATTCTACAAAGCATGTCCTCAAATTGTGTCACTTTGCAGCCTTCCCAGGTGACTGCATTCCAACTGAAGCCCAAGGGAAACTTCTCCTATGGGGCTTTTTCACATCAGGAAGCATAGGCAGGTAGGGATGCTGCAGGGGGCTGCAGAAATGCTTATAGGAAAAAACAAAAACGAAAAACGCCAACTAGCGGTAGAGTGGTAGGGTTCTGCATTGCATGCAAAAGATCCCAGGTTCAATGCCCATCATCTCCAAGCAGGGCTGGTCAATATTTCCATCTTAAACCTTGGAGAGCTAGTTACAGATAGGTAGCCGTGTTGGTCTGCCATAGTCAAAACAAAAAAATTCCTTCCAGTAGCACCTTAAAGACCAACTAAGTCAGTTCTTGGTATGAGCTTTCGTGTGCATGCACACTTCTTCAGATAAGTGTGCATGCACACTTCTTCAGGTATCTGAAGAAGTGTGCATGCACACGAAAGCTCATACCAAGAACTGACTTAGTTGGTCTTTAAGGTGCTACTGGAAGGAATTTTTTTGTCTTGGAGAGCTAATATTGGACTATGCAGACAATACTGAGCAAGATGGACCAATGGTTTGATGCAGTAAGGCATCTTATGTTCTTATATGTTCATTGACCATCTGACGGCGATAAGGAAATCTCAGAATCCTACACCCAATGGGAATTCTTCTCAATATGCTTACCAATCTTGCCTGGCACCCAGGTTGTTGCCCTTATTTTCTCCCTAGCTTTTTCAGATCTTGTCATTTTAGTCCTAGTTGGTAGAGTCAGTACAGTGGTACCTCGGGTTAAGTACTTAATTCATTCCGGAGGTCTGTTCTTAACCTGAAACTGTTCTTAACCTGAAGCACCACTTTAGCTAATGGGGCCTCCTGCTGCTGCCTTGCCGCCGGAGCAAGATTTCTGTTCTCATCCTGAAGCAAAGTTCTTAACTCGAGGTACTATTTCTGGGTTAGCGGAGTCTGTAACCTGAAGCGTCTGTAACCCGAGGTACCACTGTAGTTTTAGCGCCTGCATTTGCTGGTTGTTTTATGCTCTTGCGATTTGCATTGTGTTCCATTGCTCTTTTTTGCATTTGGCTTCATGCCGGTTTGGTGTGAAGATTCATCGCATACACACTCCAGTTGTATTATGATGTTTTAAACTGATTTTATGAGACACCCAGAGAACTTATCTTATGGAAGAACCTTACAACGCCAACTTGTAAATAAGAATAATAAATAACACTGTACCAAGGGACCAAGTGGATAGATTCTGAACAATGCATGACTAAAGGAGGACAGGACAAGGCAGAGCCAGGCCATAAATAGCTAGCTTCCCCAGCCCTGCTTTGCTTTTCTTTGCATGCACACAAGTACACATGTTGGACAATTTCCATATCTGCTATTGGGTCCCCGGAGCACAGATTCACACAAAATGGCAACCAACCTTGCAGGATTTAACAGGATTTATTTGCATATGCAGGACAAAGGTACAGAGCAATAAGTTTGCAATCTGCACACCCAGTCAGGGTGCGCCCCCTTTTTATTCATTTGTAGAATACCACCTGATTTCTTGTAAAACCACCTGATTTCTGGGAAATCAAAAGTTATAGCAACTTCCTCTGTCCTTACATGGGCTTGCCCCCCCCCTTCCTTCCTTCCTTCCTGCAGTGGCCTCACCAGCCTCACCAAACCACGGCAATGTGCATTCCTGAGTCTGCTTATCTCTTTACAACCTTGAATAATAAACATTTGAGCCTGTTCCATCAATGCCAGCCTTGTTCTCCTGACGGATCTCTCCTCTCTAAGAAAGGCCTTTTGGGGGGGTTGCTATGCCCCCCCCCACAAACTTTTTTTGCAACTGTCAAGATGCAAAGTCACTCCCTGATAACCCATTATTTAGAGGTCAATCATAAAATCTGGACTGTGACAGAAAACTGGGAACTGGCTTTATATGAATGCAGCACTTTTTTTCTAAAAAAAAAAAAAAATATGTTTAGGGGTACTCTCGTTTTCCTACTCATCATCATCGTTTTTTATTTGTATGCCACCTTTCCACAGTTAAAAAATCAATGCTCAAGGTGGCTTGCAGCATAACAAGATTTACACAAGTCACAAACAATAAATAAATCACATCAAAAAAATACACAACCAAATGGGAAGCAATTTCCACATAAATCAAAATCTAAAACTAAGAATACAACATTAATATCACAGTTTAAAATGGCATAGGTCAAAAATAACAGCAATTTAAACAAAAAACCAAAACAAAACAGCGGCAGCGGCAGCAGCAGCAGTCCTTTATAGAGCCCATCAGGCCCCACCCTAGGCCAGGTGCTGAGTGACAGGACCGGGGCCCTCAGGCATTGAGCAGGGGAGTCCTCCTCATATAGAAATACTGCCCCTCAATGAGGCCAAACTTAGATTCACAAAATTTTCAGGGGTATGCGTACCCCTGCGTACCCCCAGGGGGAAAAAGCACTGTATGAATGTATAGGATGTAAGACTCTAGAAAGCCACACATCCCAAGGTGGAGTTGTGGTGAAAGGAACCACCCCGAGACTCGTGCATATAGGGTGGTATATAAATTCAATAACTAACAACAACAACAATAATAATAACATGCTTGATTCTCAGTGGCTTAACCCATACCCAGGGCTTCCAATAGCAAGTACAGGCCCCTGTGAAAAATCTTTTTCAGGCCACACAGCAAGGGCGGACCGGCTAAAAACATTCACATGAGAAATAATTAAAAAATGTGATCTCATTTTTATGTTAATAATAAAAATGATAATACCCATGCCTGTTGAGAATATTAATTTCCTAATGACCAAGGTCAATAATATAAGCACCCACATGATTTGTGTTGAATTAACTATACACTTTAAAAACATTAAACTTGTATGTATATTATCAATATTTGGGTTGCATGTTGAACGCAATGGGAGAAGGTTACAATCCTGCTCTTCAGTCATTCAGTCTTGAGAGCCAAGTTATCTCACAATGAATCCAATGAAATCCAAACTGCCAGATGAATAATTTGAAGAGTGCCATATAGTACCTCATCCAGGAATAAAGCTAATTCACAATAAACTTAATTTGCCCTTTGATTACCTAAACTGATTCATGCTGTCCAGATGACCACACAGATGGCCCAAAACACAAAATCCTCATTGGATATATATTAAAAAGCAAATTGTAAAAAAGAAAGGGGTAAAAAAACACACACCCAGCAATCCTTAATCCTTCTCATATTGCTGGCTCTTGAGGACAGCGAGGAAAGGTCATTACTCAGATGAAAAGAATGCCAGGATAGTGAATTTATATTTCATGCCCTCTTTAACAATTAAACTCCCCATTTTTAAAATACTCAACTAGCAAAATTCCCATTGTTATGTTGGCTGTGCATGGAGGAACATAAGAACATAGTTCAGTTGGTAGAGCATGAGAATCAGGGTTGTGGGTTTGAGTTCTGCGTTGGGCGACAGATCTAGATGTCCAGATGACCCTCGTGGTCTCTTCCAACTAAACAATTCTATGCTTTTATGATTCAGTGATAAGAGGAGCCCTGTTGGATCAGGCCAGTGGCTCATCTAGTCCATCATCCTGTTCTCACAGACGTCAACTACATGCCTACATGCCCACTTGTGATTTTCAGCAGCTGGCATTCAGGGACATACTGCCTCTGACAGAGGGCAATAGAACATAGCCATTGTGGCTCGTGTCAGGAGTGCGTGCAGGAACCGGGCCCTGTGACCAGTAGGGCTTCACAGGACTGGGGCCTTCCTAAATTTGTTCTGGAGAGGCAAGGCACAGCCGCACGGGTGAGGCTGCTTGGTAACTCACTGCACCTGGTGGCTAGAGCCGGGAAGGGATATAAGGTCAACATTTCCCTTTGGCTCTTTGCCACAGCAACACGTTTCCTGCCTTGCTGCATTTGGCTTCTTGCTTCCTGATCCTCCGACCTAGGCTTCTTGACTCCTTGCTTCTCGACCCTCGGACCCTTGACTTCGTGCTTCCTTGCTTCTCGACCCTCGGACCCTTGACTTCGTGCTTCCTTGCTTCCTGACCCTCGGATCCCTGGCTTCTGGACTCTTGTTCCTGCTCCCACCCCACCATCTTGCCCCTGGTCCTGGCGTCTTCAGCTGGGACTTCGATCATCCGTAGACTGGACCGTGACAGCTCGTAGACATAGCAGTAGTAAGCTCTCATTATCTCTGATGGACAAACTAGACAACATGTGAAATGTCTGGCTGCAGATGTCCTACCACAGAGCCACAGGCCTCTCCTGCTGCCACGTTTGACCCCAGGTTTGAGGGACTTCACAAAAGCTATCAAGAATACTTTGCTAATGACTGAGAGGTGGCATCCTAGCACTGCTAGAGACAGCGGCTGCCTCCTCTCCCCTCGTCTGTTCTCATTGAGAAACACAAAGAAAATGAATCCACATGGACTGTTTCACCTACAGCAACAAAGAGTGAGTCAAATTCAAGATCTAGTTCGGAGGCATCCTTGGTCTGTGTGTTTCTGCAGCATCCCAGCATCCATTTTGCAAGTTTCTTTTTAAAAAACCGTCTTGCCACATTCATGTCAGCATCATAATGTTGCAGTGTGCAGAAGGGTAGGAGGTAACCAGCCTGTAGCTTAGGCAATGAAGTGTGTCACGATCACCAAGGGGAAGGACAGTTCACGGAGGCTGTGCTGGCTGAGATTAAAAGACGGGTCTGAGTTTTGAATTCCCTCTGAAGAGGCTATCCAGTATTTGGCTGACTTTCCTTCTCTTTATTCTTCACATTCATGTCATTTCATTAAAATAATCTGGAGTGGAGGCTTGCGATGAATGGAAGAGCAAGCAAGGATGCTACCTTGCTGTTGCAAACAGAGCAGGATTTAGGTTTCATGAGGCCCTAAGCTACTGAAGGTAATGGGGCCCTTTATATGTGATATTTTAGGGAGCAGGCTAGCAGGCGGGGCCCATTACTTACAGCATAGGAGCCTACATAACACAAAACACTGTTGCTGTATGTAGGTTTTTTTATTTGTTTTTTACAGTGGTGCCTCGCAAGACGAAAATAATCCGTTCCGCGAGTCTCTTTGTCTAGCAGTTTTTTCGTCTTGCGAAGCATCCCTATTAGCGGCTTAGCGGCTTAGAAAAAGGGGGGGGCAAGGGAAAAAACTCGCAAGACGTTTTCGTCTTGCAAAGCAAGCCCATAGGGAAATTCGTCTTGCGAAGCGCCTCGAAAAACGGAAAACCCTTTCGTCTAGCGGGTTTTTCGTCTTGCGAGGCATTCGTCTTGCGGGGCACCACTGTATCTTATATTTTGGAAGTGTACATCCAGGTCTTTTATTTTCCTTTTAAAAAAATTTGGGCCCTAAGCTTGTTTGGCTTATATGTAAATCCAGCACTGGTTGCAAACCATTACAGTCGTACCTTGGATTTTGAATGCCTTATGAGTCGAACGTTTTGGCTCTTGAACGCCACAAACCTGGAAGTGAGTGTTCTGGTTTGCAAACGTTCTTTGGAACCTGAACGCCAAACGCGGCTTACACAGCTTCCAACTGGCTGCAGAATCTTCCTGCAGCTAATCGGAAGCTGCGCCTTGATTTTTGAACGTTTTGGAAGTCAAACAGATTCTGTTCAACTGTACTGGGAGTTGTGATCAGTACAAAAGAGGAGGAAATGTTACTGATCACAAATGAGAGAATATGGACTGGATGATCCCCAGGGTCCATTCCAGCTCTACAATTCTCTGATTCTATAAAGGTCAGGTAAGAATTAATGGAATGTTTCACTATGACATGTGTACCATTGGCAATTTACATTCCTCTTATTAACCTGTGTATTTTCCTCATACAGTTCAATTTGAATAAAAGTTTGTGTACATTTGATATTGAAATATCTCAGCAATTCTTATCCTGACCTTTATATTATTTCTAAATATAAATATTATTTCTAAATAATATCTCCCCTTGAAATAAAGGAACTAATGCCTTTGACATACAAACCTAGGCGATATATTGATGCACATTGCTAAGTCAAAATCATTATTGCTGTGTGTTTTCAAAACCGATTTTTATCCAGTATATTTAAAAAAGCACACAGCGCTAAAGCAGACAATAAAATTTGAGATTACCATGCAAAATGAGAAAAATCTAGATGGGGAGGAGGCAAGGGATGGGGCCACAGTCCCCCTGGGCGCATTCTGCGGACCTCCAGGTGTCCCCGGACCCCTAGTTGCGAACCATTGCTTTCGTTGCTTCCTGCATTGCAGAGGGCCCCTTCCGATTTTACAACATGATTCTAACCTTAGGACCTGTTGGCTTTGATGGGAACAATGTCAGGACTATTATGCTCCACTTAATTCGTTCCGGAGGTCCGTACCTAACCTGAAACTGTTCTGAACCTGAAGCACCACTTTTTCAGATCTTGTCATTTTAGTCCTAGTTGGTAGAGTCAGTACAGTGGTACCTTGGGTTAAGTACTTAATTCATTCCGGAGGTCTGTTCTTAACCTGAAACTGTTCTTAACCTGAAGCACCACTTTAGCTAATGGGGCCTCCTGCTGCTGCTGGAGACAATTTCTGTTCTCATCCTGAAGCAAAGCTCTTAACCCAAGGTACTATTTCTGGGTTAGCAGAGTCTGTAACCTGAAGTGTATGTAACACGAGGTACCACTGTATTGAAAACTATGGTGGGGGAGTTCAAGTAGGTGAGTTACCTGATAAAAATGGCTCTGATCCCTCTGCTCTCCTGGGCATATTTACAGCCACAACCTGTGCCCACATAGCAAACGATTAGAATGCAGTCCAGCATTCACAAAAGTGTGCCTGCCGAGTTTCAAGGACATTCCCAAAAAGCGTCGTTTCAAGCCAAAGGCAATGGGAGATATCTCAAGAGTCCCCTACCAGGTAGTTCAGAAATCACAGAATTAATAAAATAATAATATATTTTTTTTATTTATATCCCACCCTCCCCAGCCGAAGCCAGGCTCAGAGCGGCTAACAACAATAAAAGTAACACAGCATTCTAGAATCAATTCATTCTAAAATCAATTCAGAATCAAATTAATGGCAACCATTGGGCTAGAGTTCTGTGAGGATTACCAAAGGAGGGGGTCAGACTGTGCCTTGGCCCAAGGCCTGGTGGAACAGCTCTGTCTTGCAGGCCTTGCGGAAAGATGTCAAGTCCCGCAAGGCCCTAGTCTCTTGTGACAGAGCGTTCCACCAGATTGGAGCCATAGCCGAAAAAGCCCTGGCTTTGGTTGAAGCCAGCCTAACCTCCCTGTGGCCCAGGACCTCCAAGATGTTTTTGTAGAGTTGGAAGGGATCCTGGGGTAGAAGCGTTCTGAGGGGCGGCAGGTACCATTCCAAAGGGTGTGTGACAAAATGCCAATCCCCGATTGGTGGCACCCCTGGGGCATGTGCCGCTGGCCGCACACCCCCAGGACATGTGCCATGCCTCCAGGACATGCATCAAGCCCCCAGGATGCATGCTACCCCCTCCATAGGCAGTGCATCACACCTCATGGGATGTGCGCCACTCGCCCTGGCATACATGCCATGCCCCCTGGGATGAGCGCCGCTCCAGATACCGGAGCAGGTTGCTTCGCCTCTGCCCTGGGGCTCATCTAGTCCAACCCCCTGCAATACAGGAATGAAGATTTAGCTGTCCCCAAAGGGGATTGAACCTGCAACCTTGGCGTTATCAGCACCACACTCTAACCAACTGAGGTTGTCAACAAACTAGTTCTCAAATTCTCTCACCTGTCTGGGCTGAATGCATATTGAACTAAAGATACGCAAACCCCACCTCAAAGGCCAAAGAAAATCACCCCATAGTGTGAAGTTGGGGGGGGGGGAGGCACACCTAAAAGCCAATCAGGAACTTCCCCCAAAATTCCTATTCAGCCCTAGCAAAGGTGACAAGCAAAGCCCACACTGTAAAGGAAATGTATGCCTTTTGGAGCTATACGTTGTCTATCAAAGCATGGCTTCCCACGCTGTGCTTTGTTAAAGCAACATCCTTCCTACTGCCAAGGAGATAGATGGAGTATATTTAATGTTGCTAGCTCAAAAACAAAACAAACTACCCTCTGTGATGGAAGGAAGAACAGATGGAAGAGAGTTCGTATGACGATAGCTGGAATAAAAATACCCTCCACGTAGCCCAAATGGTCTAAGCAGAAGGTCTTCCAAATTTTACACAAGGCATCAGCAAGTCCTGTGTTTTTTGTTGTTGTTTTTCTAAAAAAGAAAAGTCAGCTTAATGAATAAGCCAGTTTATTTTTCCCTGACAGGAAGCCCATACAACTTGGACGTGGCGAGGAGGGAAAGATCACCCTGTAACCCTTTGTCCTTTCTCTTCATTCTGATGCTAACCCAAATTGAGGTGGTACCGCCTTGCTCAGTAACATTTTGCATGCTGTGCAAAGTGAATAAAATTCCAGAGAGCAGTATCAAGGCTTACCACATGCAGCTTGGGTTGACAGATGCTCCCAGGGATGAAAACAGAAAGGGAATACTCCCACCACATTGCATTACAGACACAAAGGGATGGGCAAATCAATGAATTTCATTTTATCCTTCTCCCAATGATGCATTCCATTCTGCACAATCCCATAGCAGTTTACAATGATTATACTTTTTTAAAAGTCCTCATGAAAATTCAACAACATTCTAGCCTGAATTTCACATAACATACATATTTTGATTTGTAATTTTGCTCTTTTGCAGTGATATTCTCCAATAGGATGCATTTTTTTCTATGTTACTTTCACTAATGTGTGCATTTATAGGCACACTTCACCACAGAATGAATAGAATAGATGCTATAGAAATGAATATCTGTACACATTACATGGCTTGGAGAACTGCACTGAAAATTCATAGAAGCACAAATTTCAAAAGATGGCTGGTTTTTGGCTTGCATATTGTTTCAGAAAGTGCAAATGGGTAAGTTTGCCTTTAAATGTGAACCGAGTCTAATTTCTCTGCCATCTCTGAATGCAGATGAAGTTAACTCCCATGGGAGCACTACTTGGTGGGAATATGAAGAGGAAAAAAAGGACAACAAAAAAAGCTATGTTGTGCTTTTACACTGTCAGAGTTGTTGTTTTTTCCCTTAACAGTAAAACATACAGATCACAATCAATTACCGGTAAGCACATCTACTGTAGATATACCTGAACATTCAGCATGATTTGTTTTGATCCTCTTGATTAGTAACCTCCATTATTTACGTAGCATGATCAACATGCATATAATGTTAAAGAAAAAAATAGAGCTCTGCCTCTAGAGGCATACAGATTAAGGCTGATATCCTGTGCCTTCTTCCCTGGGATTAAATCCCATTGAGCTCAATTGGATTTAGAGCTGAACAGATTGTGCTGCAAATGGTTTTATTCAACTGCATTTTGCTCAAGGTAGACCCATTGAAACAAATGACTCAACTTAATCAGGTTCGTTAAGTTCACTGGGTCTGATATGAACAAATGAGGCTACATAGGTTTTGTTTCGATTTCAGTTGCAGCTGAGGACTAAGAGGTTAAGACAAATCTTTAATGAGGCTTACAAAAGTTTTGAAACTTGCTGGTGATGTTTGTATTCCAGGAAACAGCTGGGTACATCTGTGTGCCATCTAGTTCATCTAATCTTAGATTACCTCTGCAATTAACACTATGCTCACATTAGTGGCTTAAATTTGCAGCAACATTCCGTCCCACACTGTGTTTCCAAGTCACATTCTCCCACCACTATCCACAATAGAGCAGGGGCAGAGATGTATTTGCCCAATTATTATTATTTTCCTGCGCAGAATTTGAAGTCAGTGAAGCTATCGCCTGTGCATGTGCCATCATCTACACATTCATGAAAGCCACCACAGTGGAATGACACCGTCCATTTCTCAAATTGCACAGAAGCTGGTTTGAGGGAAAACGCATGCTTCTCTAAAAGCAACAGGATACAGAATGATTGGGGAGAATGTCATGCAAACCTGGCTTAAAGAACCAGTGGTTGGGAGCACTGCAGTAAATGGCAATGTGAACACACCCCTAGACTGCAATGTTATGGAAACGTGGGTTCTATGGCTCAGGTCCTTAATGTACATGGAAAGATTTGCTTTCATTAAACATGGCTAGGCGAGTTGGTTTGAACATGGTGCTTATAACACCAAGGTTGCAGGTTTGATCCCTGTAAGGGACAGCCGCATAAATCTGAATTGTAGGGGGTTGGAGTCGATGATCTTCAGGGTCCCTTCCAATTCCATGATTCTATTATTCAAAGCTGTGTGTAGGTGTAGCAGGGAGCGCTTTTTATAAATGCTTCTCCTGTTTGCAAAAAGTACCCATCATTTTGATGATATGTATATATATTTACCAGGTCTGCAAACAGTGATGAAAGTATTCACTCATTCCCTGCCCTTCAACTCCCAGCATCCCTGATCATTGGCTATGCTGACTGGGACAGATTCTTATGCAAGGCAAATACTAAAAAAAATAATAAGAACTCTGCTGGATCAGACAAAAGGTCTATCTAGTCCAAAATTTTGTTTCCACCATGGCCAACCAGACCCCTATGGCAAGTCCACAGGCAGGACAAGAGTGCAAGAACCCTCTGGGTATCTTGGAGTAGAATTCCCTATGTATCCTCTCTAAAGTAAACTCCAGAGGGTTTTACTCTCACATATATGGGCATAGAAACTGAGCCGTGAATAGAGCTAGTCTGCTCTCTTTCGCTGAAACTGGTGTATTGTGTAAGCATCCAAGAACACTAAAAATGTACATAAAATCTGTAATTAGGGCATTATCCAATAACCATCAGTTGTGCTGGCATTTGTTTCTATACCATTATGAGGATTTGCATACCAGCCAAGAAAGAAACATTTGAAACCCAGACAATGTGAAAATTAATTTACAGTCAGCCTCTTGTTTAACATTCATGTCTTGGAATTAAAAGTTATGTTTATCTTGCCTTCAGATTTGGCTTTCAGATAGAGTTGAAACAACCTATTATCTTAAGCAGCGACCATGAACCTTGTGGTCTTCCAGATGTTGTTGGACTCCAACTCCTATCAGCCCCAGCCACGATGGTCCCCTGATCTAGCGATGAAAGCTAAAACCAGCAACATCAAGAAGGTTTCCCACCCCTGATCTAGAGACTCAGACTTCAATCCTCTTTAATTTATTTATTGATCCCATATACACAGCCTTTGTGCCAAAGCATGCAAGGCAGTTTGTAGTTTAAAGTACTGATTATAGATTACAACACGAATCGGGAAACCTTGAACCATCATTTATTATTGGTGTATGACTCCTATCATCCCTAATCATTGGCTTTTCTGCATAGGGCTTATGGAAGCTGGAAAGTGAAGATGCAAATCAGTAGAATAATGAGGATAATATATTTCTCCCATCTGGTACATTATCAACACACATGCTTGTTATGTCAACACTGTTTCCCCTTTGGCATGCTTCAAATGGTGTTCAAGGAATGCACATCTGTGTATACATGTACAACCATCCACTCAGCCATGTCAACAGAGTCTTTTATGTGTTTGTGTGTGTGTGTGTGTTTCATTGGTAACTTGTCAATCCCTAGTTTCAACAGTCTTGATAAGAAGTGTTCTCTTTGAGTGGGAGTCCACTGGGAAAGACTCAAGGGTTGTTTCTCTTTTTGTCCAAGCCACAGGACAGTTTAAAACAGGGAAACAAACCCCTCACAAATCACAGAACAATTACAGCTACAGGAACAGGGCCTCTTCTCCTCCAAATACCTGCCTCCAAAAGATGTGCATTAACCAGTCACCTAAAACCGGATGGGTCCAGACATAACTCAGGAAGGTAGCTCCACAATACATGGGTTCATCATTGAAAAAGACATTTCCAGGGCCCCACGCCACATAATTCACACTCAAGCGGGATCACTGGGAGGGCCCAATCTTACAGCATAAGAGTCAACTCCTAGGGGCTGTGGGGGCTTCGGCCCCCACAATAAAATATTTGATGGGGCCAAGCCCCCCCAACTTGATGGGCATTCCCATTCAAATCTTGTGTGCGCGCACTGTGTCATGCAATGAATTATGTGGGGCAGGCCTTACCTGGTCCCCCACAATATTTTATTCAAGTTGGGACTCCTGTCTTACAGTATTGGCTGTCTGACATGGAAGAAGGTGGTCGTCTTGCAAATATTTTGGTCCCAAGCTGTGTAGAGCTTTAAACATCAAGGTAAGCCCCTGGCATCTTGTCTGGGGGCGGCGGCGGGGGGGGGGGGGATGAAAAACAGTTTAGCTTTTTTATGATAGGATCCATATGCTCTCAGTCACTGCCCCTACCAGAATTCTTTCCACAGCACTCTGCACCACTTGCAATTCTGGACCATCTTTAAAGGGCAGCCTCATATAGAACCCATTACAGTAGTCCTGCTTGGAGGTGACCAGAGCATCAGTCATCATTGGTCAGGCTATCCCTATCCAGAAATGGCCACCAGCTGAACATGGGCATTCTCACCTGGGCCTGGAGAGACAGGAGCAGCTCCAAGCTATGCACCAGCTCCTTCAAGGGGGTGCAACTCCATGAAGGACAATGATCATGTCAACCCCCAAACACAGAAACCATTCACCCACAGCACTTGTGTCTTGTATGGATTCAACTTCAGTTGGTTGGCCTGCATCCAGCTTATTAACAATAGCCTGAACTGATCCTCTTCTGAACTGAACTGAAGTGGTCCTCTTCCACTCATGCCTTCCCCTCTTCACAAAATGTAAGACAGTCCTATAGAGTTACCTTCTTATGCCTAGACTTGGTATGGAGGGCATATCACCTTTCAGGTGTTGTTGGACCACAGATCCTATTGTCCCTCAGGTTCCCTACCCTTGGCTTACAACCAAAAATGCATTTTACAAAATACAAATGACAACTAATTGTTGGGGGGGGGGGATAAGCAAACTCAGGTACAAATTATTTTGTCCTGTTAAACAAGGACAGGCAGTGGACAGTGGACAGGCCATTTCCCCAGGTAGCAAATGACTGTTGGCCCCAGGCTTTTCATGCCAAAGAGCCAGATGGAATGACAGCTACTGTGGAACCAGTTGTAGGAATGAAAGAACCATATGGCTGTTAGTCCCAGCTAGACCAACATGGGGAGCCTTGCATTCTTTACTTTCCCTAGGAGACATCTAAGTGCAATAGGAGCTACTGGAGACAGTCCTGGAAAGGGTGAGTGACATGGTCTGATGAGATAGAGGCCGTCTCCCAATGATATCTAAGTCAGAGACACCAGAAATTGAAACTGTTATGTCATACATGCAAGACCATAAACAACCAAGTGTTGAATGGAAAGAAACTTAGATCTGCAACATGCGGCAGCTTTAAGGCTACTAGAGCAGAGCATTTTTGTCCAGCACAGTTTAATACTTACAAACTTACAAATTTGAGCAGCTAGGAGGGAGCAGCAGCTAGTGCAGTCCTACTTGCCTAACATCGATTGCCATTTTCTTGAGTCAAAACGTATTGCAATTATGTTTTGTATGGTTTCCCAGCAAAGTAGCTGCTCAGTCTTCTTGACTACAATTATCTCCTGTGTGAATACCAAGCTGCTCACAAAAGAAAAAGGCTTTAAAAGAAACTTACTGGACTGGCTCTTTGGACTAAGACATCAAATGGGCCTCTGTGGTATTCCTGCTCCTTCATAACTGGACACCATTGCTTTAATGCCGGAAAATATCAAGATATTGAAAGAAGACAGGCACCAATACAAATGGACACTAATTCATTTGCTAATGATCAACGTCAGCCATAAGGGGCAGCCACCAGCGGTTTTTCATGTCCGTTTGCGAAAGAAGAGAAGGAGCCTATTTAAATGTTTTAATTGTTGCGAGAGGAATGGATTTGCTTTTATCAGATCAATATTACTTTGACCAAAAATCAATTAAACTGACAAGGCTGCTCCTACTGAAGCAAAGAGGAAGCATAATTAAATTTCATCCTGGAGATTGTGTGTGGCAAAATAAGAGAAGGGGTGTGCAAAGGGGCAAACTCTTTAGCTGGTGGATGAATAACAGGGTTAGGATGGAGTCCTAAATTAAAACACTGGTGCTGTGCAATTTCAAAGAGAATGTTTTTGTGGATAGGGGAAGAACCCACAGCCTTAGGGTGGATCTTTCAATATTCTGCCACAAGTGGATAGTTGGATGCACACAACAGAGTGCATTGGCGGCTTTAAAAATATTCTATATACATAGAAACATGACTGAATGCCACAGACATAGAATCAGGCACCAGACCAGAGCCTAGCAAGACATTGGTGTTAGAGCTTCAGGCCTTGAAACTCTCCTTAAGATGCATTTTTTTTTTATTCATTGCTTTGTTTCATCAAAACATATTTACTGCCTGCCTGTAAATATAAAATGTTCACAGTGGATCAAAATTAAAGAGATTTTTAATATCATCATCATAATAAATATAAATAAAAAATAAGCAATAGTAGCTGGAAAATTTCTTTTTTTATTTCTTATTATAACTTTAATTGTGACCCATCTTGAACATTGTGTTGGAAAGATCATAAGAAGAGCCTGATGAAGATCATAAGAAGAGCCTGATCCTGGTCTCACCCAGTCGCCTTTGGGGAACCCATAAGTAGGACCCAAGCATAAGAACACTCTCACCTTCCTGTGGTTTCCAGCAATTGGTATGCAGAAGCATTACAGTCTCCAAGCATGGAGGCAAAGTGCAGCCATCATGGCTTATAGCCATTGAAAGCCTTGTCCTCCATGAATCTGTTCAATCCACTTTTAAAGCCATCCAAGTTGAGAGTGTGCCATAACTTAACTATTCGTGGAACTTAAATATGTTTTAATACTCTATTATGACAGCAAGTGGTTTTTTGTTTTGTTTTTAAAACACAACCTAATCTTAAAACTAAGGATTCATATGCCAGATTGAATGGTCACATGAGAAGGTTGTGGACTCTCCTTCTTGGAGGTTTTCAAGCAGAGGTTGGATGGCCATCTGTCATGGATGCTTTAGCTGAGATTCCTGCATTGCAGGGGGTCGGACTAGATGACTCTCGGGGGTCATCCACCCAACTCTATGATTCTTTGATTCTATGAACTAAAAAATACTCCCTGGAAAAGACCCTGATGTTGGGAAGGATTGAGGGCACAAGGAGAAGGGGACGACAGAGGACGAGATGGTTGGACAGTGTTCTCGAAGCTACCAGCATGAGTTTGACCAAACTGCGGGAGGTAGTGGAAGACAGGAGTGCCTGGCGTGCTCTGGTCCATGGGGTCACGAAGAGTCGGAAACGACTAAACAACTAAACAACATGATGAACTAAAATGAACAAGCAAATAGGCTGAGCAGCAAGTAGGCCGGTGGAGGGGGAGTGAGGTGAACATCTGCGAGATAGGGAATTTCAGTGGGTAAATAGTACTAGAGGAAAACATTAAATTGCCCTTTACTATGCATCTGGGATGGGAAATATGAAGCTCGCAAGATGTTGCTGGACTCCTTCCCATCAGTGACAACCCCCCTCAAACTGGGGGTGATGGGAAATATAAGGCCACTTCCACACCACACACCCACTTGAACAGTCATGGCTTCCACCCAAAAGCATCCTGGTAAGTGTAGTCTGTTAAGGGTGGTAAGAGTCGTTAGGAGACCCCATTACAGTGGCACCTCAGGTTAAGAACTTAATTTGTTCCGGAGGTCCGTTCTTAACCTGAAACCGCTCTTAACCTGAGATACCACTTTAGCTAATGGGGCCTCCCACTGCCACTGCGCTACCGCCGCAAAATTTCTGTTCTCTTCCTGAAGTAAAGTTCTTAACACGAGGTACTATTTCTGGGTTAGCGGAGTCTGTAACCTGAAGCATCTGTAACCTGAAGTGTCTGTAACCTAAGGTACCACTGTACACACCCAAGCTATGATTCTCAGAGTGGTTTAGCAATCAATTCCACTTCAGAGGGAACTCTGTAGATCTGAGAGGGGAATAGGAGCCTCCTGACAACTCTCTGCACCTTTGACAAGCTAAAGTTCCCAGAATTCTTTGGGGGAAGCCATGCCTTTTAAAGTGACATAAGAGTGCTGTAAAGGTAAACTGTGGATGTGATCAATAGTCCAGCAACATCTGAAAGGCATGGGTTCCCCATCTGTATCGTACACCATGGTCCCGATGGAGGCATTCCAAAGATGTTCAGAGTTCCAGTCACGCAACTCCCATGTCACAACTAGTTTGATCTACAGCCAAGGAGTTAAAGCAACAACACAAAGGGCATGGTTGTGCACACACACAAAAACAGATATTTTGTGACTTGCATGCATCATGCAAATGCAGTCTAACTATATGAATTATCCCTATTTATTCAAATGTGGTCATTTACATGCTTTTGCTTATTCTTATGCCTGCTTGTTCTGCATATTCCCCCCACTATGTTATTTATTCTACTTCCCATGGAAAGGGTAATAAGGGAAACAAGGAAGATGCAACTAGGTAACTGACTGTAAGCAAAGAAGGGGATACTGCAATATTTTTCCAAGTCAGCATTGGTAAGATCTTATCTGGATGTGAACAAGCAATCAGATCTTGACAGAATGAGATGATAGCTGGAAGGATGGCAAACATTAGGAGGACAAGCTGAACATGTGCAACAGGGGGTGGGGAGGCACAAACAATATTGTACATCAAATCCCTGAATGACAAGAAGTCTGGCAGAGTTAGTATTCCAGAATGTAGCACCAGCTAGCCTCTGTCCAACAGCATGTACTTGCTAGAGGTGTGCATGGATCCCAAGATCCAGGTTGTATCTGTACTTAAAAAAAAATAAATAAATTCTGATCTGTTTTGAGTCGCTCTGTCCTCTCCTCACTTCAGTCTGTAAAACAAAGTTATGTGGTGGAAGGGGTTTGCCTCTTGGTCTTTCCCCCCTTAATATAAGTAAGAGGGGCTGAACGATGTTTACTCTTGTTTCCATTTAAAAAAGCAAAAAAACCCCCAAAAAAACCCCTTTGTGGTTTCATGGTGGTCTTTAATTTGCAGTACACACTGTACTTCTTTGTGCCCATCAATAAGCCTTGTGCTGTGAGGCTGTCTAGAGTACTGCTTGTGCAGGCCTCAATTGAGTTCGTTCTTTCTCTCTCTCTCTTTTTCTCTCATTAAAGCAGAGTAACATACTTAAAAACAACAACACCTTAACTGAAGCTTGAAACATTTTTTTAAAAAAAATCCTCACTTAGTGCATTTTAACAAAACAACAACAACAATAGACAGATATACTGCTCAATATATAATATAATAACAACATAATAATATCTTTAAGTGACGCATAGCAAACCCAAATATCATGTTACAGCAATAAAAACATTAATACTAGTTACTAATAAATATATATAGATATCAGCTCCTTCTCTGGAGGACTCACTTCCTCCGTAAATACCTCTCAGCTTCCTTGCTTCCACACAGGACTGCATCCATCCACCTTGGCTTTCACACAGGGATCAAAAAAACCTCACAGATCACCCCAAAATCTCACAACAAAGAGGGCTCCTAGAACCTGCAGAAAGCATCCTAGTATTTCACCCTAGCCACCAAGGTGGATGGAGCTACCTTGGGCCACCCATAGCTATGTAACTTTCAATGCTCAATCGGCACACACCAAGGTCCAAGAGATAGCGAACTGGGTGGGTCATAGAATCAAAGTTGGAAGGGACCCAAAGGATTATCACGTCCAGCCCCCTGCAATGCAGGAATCAGTCTTCCAAGGTGTCCAAATGTTACAAAACATGACCTTCCTCCACACACCTCTCCAAACACACACAGTAATATCCACGTATCCATCTGGAGCAGGACGGGGAGGGGTTGCTAAATAATCCACCAAAGAAAACCGCTGTATGAAATCAAAGCGGCGACGTGCTGGTGACGATAATGAAGAGCTCTCCGAGCAAGAAGCAGACGGCCCAAGACCTTTCCCCATCCTGCGATGCTTCCAATCCCTTTGCCTGCAGCTCCTCTCACCCAAGTCTCCCAATGCAATAGTCGGCTCTCATTCTTTTGTCCTCCGGCTGCCTTGCTCACTGAGGCAAGTAATTAAGAGTGCCAAATAATAGAGCCAAGCTTCCAAATTAGCTTCCAATACAGTTGTCTCTTTGCCAGTGGCTAAAACAATGATAACAATGGGGGGAAATCCATATTCTCCCTTGCTAAACATAAATCGGAAGCAACAATTCATTGAGAACCAGCTGTAGCTTCCTTGGTAAAAAATATAATAGAATACTGATCTTTCTTGTGCAGTGTATTCTCCAGTCAATGTAATCAGTCCCTTGCATCCCATTCCCCTTCTACATAACCAGAAGCAACTCTTACATTGACAATTATTATTATTATTATTATTATTATTATTATTATTATTATTATTATTACTCACCCATCACTCTAAGATTCCAGGACAGGTTAGAACATTGAAACACAGTATTGAAAAACAGGTTAATTTATTATGACATCCCAACACCATTATTTTTCCCCTCCCAACCCCATCACTACCAACCAATAAAGCTGAGCAGATGCTGGAAAATCATAGAAGATGAACATGAGGGTCATCTTTTCCAACCCCCTTCTATGCAGGAATCTTTCCCCCAATGTGGGGCTTGAACCCACAACCCTGAGATTAAGGGTCTCATGCTCTACTGACTGAGCTAGGAAAGATTTCATTCTAAGTTAGCTGTTAGGAGTGAACAATCTTCTGAGGACCGCATGCCAACTGACGAGAGGCAGAAATGGTGGAATGACAAATGTAGATTTGGGGTGGTATTCCAACTAAGGTTTACTCACAGTAGACCCTCTGAATTAATGAACATGATCCATTAATTTCAATAAGTCTACTGTGAGTAAAACTTAGCTGAATACCACCCTTTGACTTCCTATAGTAAGACTAGTGTCTTCCTACACACACATCCCTCTCTGCCCTCCAGCAGGGAAGTGGGAAATAAAGAAACATGGCTACAAGTTATTTCATACTGTTAAATAATGATGTTCTATAATGGTGAGGTGAAGTAGTTATATCAGGAGGCACCTCAGAGGGAGGATAATCCAACTGATTCATTGGCTCCTGGTGAATGAGACTCATTCTTGCCTTTCCATCCATGACAGACAGACTGAAGAGCTGCTATTGGAGCAGTTCTGGGAAGGGTGGAGCCAAATGGATCTAGCTGAGCCAATGGATGAGGGTCATTTCCCTGGCATTCTTTATGATGTAATTAAGTGGAGTGGAAGCTACTGGGGGCCGTTCTAGCAGGCAGGGGGCAAATGGGTGATGGTTCCAGCCTTTCCCTATGAGTCAGCTGAAACAGCTGCTACTGTGGAGACAGGTCTGAGAATGGGGGAGCCAGAAGGCAGCTGATACCAGTAGGGAATTTTTTTTGGGAGGGTGTAATTTGCATTTAAAGGGGGACCTACCTAAATTGCATTCTCTGAAACAATACAAGAACCAAAACACATCCATTCTTCAAAATCCACACTTTGAAATTATTATTATTATTATTATTATTATTATTATTATTATTATTATTATTATCTGTATACTGCCCTTTACCCACAGGTCTCAGGGTGGATCACAAGAAAAAATCACAATATAAAACCACAAAATACAAAATCAAATAACAACCCAATAACCCCACGCCCTTCTGCTGCAGGGGTTTACAATTCAGTTCTCCAGATAAGTAATGTGTAAAACACCCCCCCCCCCAAAAAATGCCTTTACTTGGGTAGTTTGTGCAAATGAATACAAATAATATACAGAAATGCATTATATTAGGGGGAATTGCTTTGTAAAAATGTGCATGGTAAGCAAAACTGCACACACGTGCATATTAGGAGAAAACAGCACCCAAGTACTGATGAACTTTTAGGAGGACATTAAAAAATAGTAATATTCAGGCTGATGTGGAAATATGGAGAACTGAATGTAAGATTAGAAAAATGAGAAAATTAGAAAAACTGGCATTTGCTTGTCTCTACATTGCAGGTAGGCCAGTGAAGGGGGCCTTACTTCCTGCCTTTTCCATCTGAAGCACTCAGGTGGAAAGGCAGCTCCTGGAGACTCATCTTGCCTGACTTAGAGAATTGGAACATGTAGCTCAGTACTGTTTCCCATCAGACAGATTTCTTTCCTGGTAACCACAATGTTGTTCTTTAAATGTATATGTGACAAATTATACCAGGCATTTTCCGTATGCAAAGGGAGCGCTCTAGCATTGCATTGTGTTCCCTCTCTTGCCCTGCTGATCATTCCTGATTTATGGGGTTCCTTTTCCTTTTTCATCTACATGAATCTAGCATGCAATCTACATGGTGGACAGAGGATCTGAATACAGGCTCCTGATACGAGATTTCTGACGGTCTATTCACAGGTGCATAAGTGATCACTTGATATTGCTGTTGTTCAAACAGATATCACTGTGTATGAATTATCTAATTTCTGTAGCATGCAGAAGACTATTATTTTAAGGGTCCTTTCCCTCCTATTCCCCATCCCTTCTGCAGATGTGGATTTAAGGGAGCTCAACCACGCGCCCAAATGGTGTAGAATAGAAGGCGAGAGGCGGGGGATGCTGAATTTTGGCGGTGCACAGAGGGTGCCACTGAAATTTGAGACTCCCAGGTCCACGACTGCCTTCTGTTTGCAGATGAAAGGGAGGTGAGAACAGCATCAGCCATGCCTGCCTTTGCTCACTGTTAACCATTACAAGATCATTGTTGCAACAGGTCACACTATTCCTGTTCACAACTGCACCTGTTTATTGGCAGTAGCATTGAGAGAAAGATTCCTGTTAGCTTGTGGAATGCTCTAGAGATGTGCATTTTAATGAGTGTTTCGTTTCCAGAAAGCACCTAGCTACTTCATTTTAGCAAGGGGAAAAATATGTATGATGATTGCTCAGTTGAAACTGACTTGCACAGGCTAAAATTTTGAAAAAGGTTGAATCCTTCTGCAACACAGAAACTTCCCATAAAGTAGAAAATACAGTTTAACTTTACAGACATGAGAGGGGACCTTGTAAAGTTCTCATGCAGATATTTATTTATTTATTTATTTATTTATTTATTTATTTATTTATGTAGTAAGCTTGATCCCAGTAATTTGCAGGAAACTTATCAACTACCACAGTCGGAGAATTAGTGTACCATTACTCCGAATACACAGACAATAATGTTGTCCGGCTGTTACACGAGAGATGTTCTTCAAGGACCAAGGTAGTAGACTTATAGCATTCCTTCATCTCACAAGTGCTGAATAAATTAATATCCAAGCATGCCACAATTTATGTGACCACTTTTCACTTAATAAATTCCCTTCTGTACAGATTTGTTTTTATTTTTTTGGCAGGAGGGAGGAACTGCAATATTCAGAGAAATGCTGATTTTGAAAGATAGCTTTGTTGTGGTTCATGTATTGGTTCAGGAAGGAAAAATCAGTAAATACAAACTAAATCAATTACTCTCCCCATCTCTAGTCCCAACAAATGTAGCAGCATACAAAACTATTTTCAGGGGAACTATGCCAACTGTTTCACAAAACAGATGTGTTTCCTTTGACACAGCCATCATATGGAATATCATCTTGATGTTAGGAACTTTAAACAAGGACTTTGATGGTTGTCAATCAAGCCGTAACTCTCTTTCTTTGAGGGATTGGAAAATACCCATCCACTCTGGAGGTCCCTCGGGGACCACAATGACTGTATTTACCACGTCTGGCCGTGCTCGATTTAACAGTATAATTATTTTGCCTGCGTACGAAGCTGGTTTTATGTCCTTCCCACTTACACTCTCATCTTCCCTCCATTTGATTATATTTGTTTCACAGACAATCTGCTCCATGAAGCAAACACACATGACTGAGCACTACAGCATACTGAGATAAGGTAACATAGCCGGGAGGCAGCTGCAATATTCAACAGTTAGACCTACACACCAAACTCCACCCCCCCTCCCCAAGTTCTCTCTCAGGGGAATTCCTGCTGAAAATGCGGATAACATTGTGCCGAAGCAATCAAGGGCAGAACAGAGCTGGGAGACACTTGCATTAGGCAGTTTATCTTGGGGGGTATTTTCAAATGAGTACCTTTAAAACAACTGCACAAGCGAGCTCTCTGAGGTTCCTTAGGTAGCGAGACTAGTCTTTCTGTACAATAGAGAATGCATTTGTTCCTTCCACTCTACTACTTCCATATTGTTTTCCCCCCACTGGACTGCAAAGTACAGGAATGTAATACCCATTATAACTGGGGCACAGTGCTCTTTGCAGTCAAGTCAATCCGCTGGCTTCAACCTGCTGCAAATGGCAAAATGACTCTCTGGAAAGTGATAAACAAAGGCACTGGTCTAGGATGGCATCCTTTCATAGCCACTGGTTCTCTTGTGAAATGGACATTAAAATAAATCATCTTCAGTGTTTGATCAAAGGAAGGGTTTGTACCTGACCAATGAGGAGTCTGTCAGCAAATGGCAGAAAAGCCACCTCTATTGGTCTGTCACCCCCCCCCCCCGCAACTTTATTACCTGGGTTATGAAGGCGCCCTAAAGACGTTAAAGCAAAGATTATGGGATAATACACACAGTGACTTGCGATCTCGATCACATACAATCTGTAGTCTGCTGGCAGTAGGAGTACAATATGGGCATGTCTTTGAGTTAACACCTTACATTAAAAACCTGACAGTACTAAATTATCGAAGGTTATTCACCAAAGCCAGACTAAATGTCTTTCCTTCTGCAGTGTTGATTGGCAGGTTGAGAGGAGTTCCCTACCAGGACAGACTTTGCTCGTGTGCTCAAGACATCGATTCTATAAAACATATTTTGCTGCACTGTGCAAAATATGAGCAAGCCAGGGCTGAATTGATATTACCCTTGATGGTATCTTTCCCGGGAAAATCAGAGGCTCACTATGTCAGGTTCCTATTGGAAGACCGGACAAACGCTAGAACATTAGCAGTGGCGAAGTTTTTATTGGTGGTTGCAAGAACCAATGATCCCTATCTTTAAGTCTGAACAAAATGCTTGTTTAACCTGGAGGTAGGCTGTCTGAATTGTGCATTGCTTTGTAACGATTTGTTAGGTCTCTGGACCGTAATAAAGATTGATTGATTGATTGATTGATTGATTGATAAATCATCTATGTATCCATAAAGACACTAGCTGGCTGGGGCCCAATCCAGGCTGTTGGCACTAGAGTACAAAGTCCTGAACAGCTTGCGGCCTGGCACTGAGATCCATGACCACTTTGCACCACACTGGGAAGGAATTAACATTGGGCAGAGGTGTCACTCTGCCCTGCATCACCCTGCCTATGCAGAGTCCCTTGTTCCACTCAGAAAACCCAAAAACATACAGAACAGATCGAAACATTTTTTAAATCTGCAATATTAAAATCAGTTAAAACAAATTGCAATGAAAGCTATACAATGAAGGCGCCAAACATAGGAGCCCAACTTTTTTGCTCCTTCTTGACATCTTTCCGCCGGGCCTGCAAGACAGAGCTTTTCCACCAGGCCTTTGGCCAAGGCGCAGTCTGACCCCCTCTCTCCTTCTGCAATCCTCATAGCACTCTAGCCCAATGGTTGCCATTAATTTGATTTTGAATTGATTTTAGAATGAATTGATTTTAGAATGTATTTCAATTAATTGATTGTGATTTTATGTAAAAAATATATATATATATTTACTGTTGTTAGCTGCTCTGAGCCTGGCTGTGGCTGGGGAGGGTGGGATATAAATAGAAAATATTATTATTATTATAATTATTATAATTATTATTATTATTATTATTATTATTATTATTCCCTATAAAATGTTTAAGGAGGCTGGCCCTGCCCACCAACGTTGATGGGCATTGCCATTCAAATGGTGTGTGTGTAACAGGTCATGTGATCAATTATGTGGGGCGGGGCTTATCTGCCCCTCCCCATATTTTATTTAAGTTGGCATCCCTGGTGCCAGACATCCTTCTGTTGGTGTCTCCTGGGCTCACTCAAAAACTTCTGAAGGCAGTGATATGAGTAGTAGGGCCCACTCTGCTGATCTAAACACCAAAGAGGGAAGGAGATGGACTTCCATTTGTTGACGGCTTTAAACAGTAACGTGAGCACCTTGATTTTGGTATGGAAATAATAACAATAATTTGTTTTAACTCATTTTACTATTGCATTTTTAAAAATAAATAAAAATAAATGTTGAAATGTTGAAATGGAATAGTCCAATTCTCTAAAGACAGCTGCAATTTCATTTTGCATATTGTTTCAAGAATTGTGAATTAGGAGGTCTGCATTAAGATGTGAACTGAATTGAATTTCTTCCTATTTCTAGCCTCATCTTCAAATACTTTACAATGTACTTGCTCCGCTGTGACTCCTCAGGTTTACGGTAATGATGACAAATCAAGTGATAGCCATGCATGGATGAGCCCACTCATAGATGTACTGCAGGCAAAAGCAGACAAACTACATAAAATATTTCTGTTCATGATTCAGAAGATTTATTTCCAATATTAGCTACTCTCTGCTCAGTTCTCCCATCCAGTAACTAACAGCTTATTCCCAATATGGGTTACCTTTTTTTAACATCCTACATTTTGCTTGCACGATCACTCCATTTTTGGACTACTCAGTCACAGGATTTCTTGTAAGTTTCATTTAAACCCATGGCTTGACATTTCCCTGTGCAGCCCGATGTCACTGCAATTTATCTAGCATATATATATATATATATATATATATATATATATATATATATATATCCCCTATCCTCAAAGAGGTGCTTTTATGAATGCCAAAATGGAACTCGCCATATTTTCAACTCTTGCTTGTAAATCTCATATTCAGCTCTTAACAGAGCTCACACCGTCACCTTTTCAAAGAAATGATCTCTGTGGTTCATTTTAAGGACTAAGAATAGTGAAGTTAAGACAAGCTAGAATAGGTTTCATTCTCCAATTGTGGTGCACTTGGAGCTAAATGGTGTGCTTGGCATTTCCAGCACATGAGGTTTCCAGCTGAGCAAAAATTATGCGTCTACAAAGGATTCCAATTTGAGATAGACCAAGAAGACATCTGAGCCGGAGCATAATTGTCAAGGTGCTTAAGGAGCCCAAACATGCTAAATTTACTTTACTTACTTATATTTCATTCGCCAATATTTTGCATTCCAAATGTTAATCTCTGTCATGAATAGAATTGTAGAGTTGGAAAGGACCCCAGGGGTCATCTAGTCCAACCTGAAGCGTATGTAACCTGAAGCGTATGTAACCTGAAGCGTATGTAACCTGAGGTACCACTGTGTGTGTGTGTGTGTGTGTGTGTGTGTACTGTTTTACAATTTTGAATACTCATTTAAGCATCCTTAAAACATCAATGACTTCCCTTTTTATCTTTCCATGGTTCATTTTGCATACCATAAATCCGTGCACGTTTTATATAAACTAAACCATTCAGTATTCCATTATTGCATCCACCAAAAATTATTTACACTGTTGAATTTATCTTAATGCTGCCAGTGTTTTCAAGGGTACACAGTTCCCCCCATGTATTCAATAAACATTTTCCAGTCTTCTCTAAACATACGTTCTTCTTGTTGTCTTATTCTATATGTTAAATCAGGAAGCTGCATGTATTCCATTGGCTTAAGTTGGCACAAAAAAAGTTTTCAGTGAGGCGGCCGGACCCCCTCAAAGTTTAGTGGTGGCTGTCACGCATGCCATGGGGCACCTTTGCGCCATATGCACAAGCCCTGGGGCATCTGTACAACATGCGTTAATGCCATCAGCACGCAGCGGGTCATGTGCCCACACCACAAGCACACCGCAAGGATGTGCTGATATAATAATAATAATAATAATAATAATAATAATAATAATAATAAATATTATTTATACCCCGCCCATCTGGCTGGGTTTCCCCAGCCACTCTGGGTAGCTTCCAACAGAATATTAAAATACAATAACCTATTAAACATTAAAGCTTCCCTAAACAGGGCTGCCTTCAGATGTCTTCTAGAAGTCTGGTAGTTGTTTTTCTCTTTGACATCTGGTGGGAGGGTGTTCCACAGAGCGGGTGCCACTACCGAGAAGGCCCTGTGCCTGGTTCCCTGTAACTTGGCTTCTCGCAGCAAGGGAACCCCAGAAGACCCTCGGAGCAGGACCTGAGTGCCCAGGCTGAATGATGTGGGTGGAGATGCACCTTCAGATACAGTGGTACCTCTAGTTATGGACTCAATTCATTCCGGGGTGCCGTTCACACCCTGAAAAGTCTGTAAGTAGAGCTCCGCTTCTGTGAAGGCATGTGGTGCGACAGAATGCTTCTGTGCATGTGCAAAGCATGCAGGACACTTCTGCGCAAACACATGCAGCGAAACCCGGAAGTATACACTTCCGAGTTTGCTGTGTTCTCGAGCTGAAAAGACGCAACGTGAACCTAATGCAACACGAGGTAAGACTGTATACTGGACCAAGGCCATTTAGGGCTTTAAAGGTCAGCACCAACACTTTGAATTGTGCTCGGAAATGTCCTGGGAGCCAATGCAGGTCTTTCAAGACCGGCATTATGTGGTCTTGGTGGCTGCCCCCAGTCACCAGTCTAGCTGCCGCATTCTGGATTAGTTGTAGTTTCCCAGTCGCCTTCAAAGGTAGCCCCACATAGAGCGCATTGCAGTAGTCCAAGAAAGACATAACTAGAGCATGCACCACTCTCGTGAGACAGTCTGCAGGCAGACCCTTCTCAGCCTGCGTACCAGATGGAGCTGGTAGACAGTTGCCCTGGACACAGAATTGACCTGCGCCTCCATGGACAGCTGCGAGTCCTAGGCTGCACACCTGGTCCTTCAGGGGCACAGTTACCCCATTCAGGACCAGGGCGTCCTCCACACCCGCCCGCCCCCTCTCTCCCAGAAACAGTACTTCTGTCTTGTCAGGATTCAACCTCAATCAGTTAGCTGCCATCCATCCTCCAACCGCCTCCAGGCACTCACACAGGACCTTCACTGCCTTCACTGGTTCTGATTTGAAAGAGAGGTAGAGTGCATATGCCACAGGACATGCTGATGTCATGTGTGCACACCATGGAGCATGCCGACATTGCGTAGCCCTGGCCCCCTCAATCGCAGGGGCATGGCTGCATGTGTGTGACACAGCTTCTAGGCTCATTGTTAAATTATATAAACAATGCATGCACGTTATGGAACAAGGTTGTTGAGCTCATCTCCAACTTGTCATTTCCCAGGTCACAACTTCTCCTACAAAATATATTGTTAAAGGTGGGCACAATGTTACTGCAGTAATTTCAGTCAAAGGGTATGTGTGTGTCTCATTGCACCAGTTTCATTGCCATTTGATATTGTGTAAATATAAGCCTGTGTGGACATTGTCACACCAGGGAGGAAGGAGGCACTTCTCTAAGCTGTTCATTTTGGGATCACTGAACATCAAACCCATTTTCTACTGGATAAAATAAAGTGAAACAACATTTAAAGCAGCAACACAGACCCCAACTTTTTATCCAGGGCTTTTATGTGACATTCAGATTCTCATCCCTGCTGAGATTTAAAATACACAAGGGAAATGTCCATTTGACATTCTCATTCCTATTGTTTTTGCGAAGGACCAAGCAGACCACATTTGTGCTTCTATCTATTTATTTTCCCAACACAGAGTTTCCTATCTTCAAATGCCACATGCAGTTCTGCTTCGGTCTGATTAGCAACTGCAGAAGATTGCAATGTTTAGAGGTTTTGTATTTTAATGGAAGAAACTTTGCTCTCTGGCTTCTCAGTTGGGTTTTAGAAAAAGGGAGAGTTTGATGAACCTACTGACTTTAAATAACAGCTAACCTCAAGCAGGATGCAGCTTACAATATCTGACAGTACCATCTCACTTCTAATGAAAAAAACAAGACTTGCTGTTTAAGTAACACTGATTTTTGGTTGCTTTTTCTCAAGTTGTGGGAAACAAACAGGAATCAGAAAAGCTGGGAATATTGTTAGATGCATGTGTGTAAGTGTGAAAACTAGGGCTGTTCAAGGCAACCCTGTGTTGATTCACGGTCCAGTTTGGTGATCCTGATTACACATGTGGTTGAGCAGTGAAAATGATGAAGGTGAGTTAGCTATAGCCCAGGCATGGCCAAACTTGGCTCACCAGATGTTTTTGGGACTACAGTTCCCATCATCCCTGACAACTGGTCCTGTTAGCTAGGGATGATGGGAGTTGTAGTCCCAAAACATCTGGAGGGCCAAGTTTGGCCATGCCTGCTATAATCCAACAACATTTAGAAGGCACCATGCTGGTTACCCATGCTCTGCAGATGTCCTGAATCTGGTGTACTCTGAGGTAAGTCCCAATAGTGCACACAGTTTCAATGGCAACATCACAAAGGAGTCAGACAGACCAGTGGTCAAATATGGGTTCAGGTCCAATAATAATAATAATAATATATTTTTATTTATACCCCGCCCTCCCCAGCCAAGCCCGGGCTCAGAGCGGCTTACAAGCAATAATGAAAACAAGATGAATGATTACAACTTAAAAACAAAAATAAAATACATTAAAATAATGGAACATTAAAATATTAAATTGTAGCCTCATCGCAGGAGGAGAAGGAAAAGAAAGGGGGGAAAAGAGAGGGAGGGAGGGAATCAAACTGGCTCCAAGCCAAAGGCCAGGCGGAACAACTCTGTCTTACAGGCCCTGCGGAAAGAAATCAGATCCTGCAGGGCCCTGGTCTCATGAGGCAGAGCGTTCCACCAGGCCGGAGCCAGAGTTGAAAAGGCCCTGGCTCTGGTTGAAGCCGATCTAACTTCCTTAGGGCCAGAGACCACTAGGGTGTTGTTATTTATGGACCTTGAGGCTCTCCGTGGGGCATACCGGGAGAGGCGGTCCCGTAGGTACGAGGGTCCTAGGCCGTGAAGGGCTTTAAAGGTCAAAAGCAGCACCTTAAATCTGACCCTGTACTCCACCGTTCTCCATGTTCTCCATGCAATGCAATGAGAAAGATTCAAAGTGAAACCTTCTGAAGAAGATCCAGGGTTGGCATTGTGGGGTCAGTCCTGAAATTGCAGCCCAGTGGAGTTCCCGAAGCAGCCAAGGCATGGTCCTTCAACAGTGAAAAGTTGAGCAAACACAGAGTCTCTGCCTTGCTTCTTTGTTTTTCCTCTCAATCTAACTTGATGTCCCTGAGTTTGCTCCAGCTGAGTAG
Source organism: Podarcis erhardii (assembly GCF_964252035.2). NCBI lineage: Eukaryota > Metazoa > Chordata > Lepidosauria > Squamata > Lacertidae > Podarcis > Podarcis erhardii. The sequence goes on along the minus strand of NC_138508.1, from coordinate 19,736,788 downwards.
CTGTGTCTCTCCACTTAACAAACATGTGGCCCCCACCTGGTCTGAGCTTAATGAAGCTGAGTGGCCACACACCTCCGCTCAGATCCATCAAGTCCTATGATCTTCACCTGATCAACCACTAAGCTAGGCTGCATTCTAACCTGGCTCGGTCTCTTAAACTGCATTTCCCACGGTTCCTGACACCTCAGAGCTCACTGTGTTTGGGGAGACAAGGGCACCTTTGGTTCTGGTGATGTGCCCACTTGCCCTGGCTCCCATCCTGCCCCTTAAACATCCTCTGATGTCCCCTGACTACCTCCTAAGTCCCCAACCTCACCTCCCCCAGCTTCAGCTTGTCCTGGTGTATACCAATCATGCCTACACTCCTCACAAGTGGGTACCAGTCATGTCTACACTCCTGCCAATTCATGACAATAGAGCACACTATTGGCTAAAAGTGATAGGAGGGAGTGATGGGACTGCAGGACCACTTCTGACAGCTCTACTAAATGACAATTTCTAACAGGCCTCTCCTTCACTTGCTGCCTTTCAACAGCCATTCCATTTGGCTTTAGAAGAGGTGGCACTGCAGAGTCCCTTTGCTGAAAGACCAAGAGTTTTTGGCTCCTGATTTCTAAACTTCTCCTCGATGCTACAAGAACTCTGTAGCTAATAATAATAATAATAATAATAATAATAATAATAATAATAATAATAATAATATATTTATACCCCGCCCACTCTGGGTGACTCCCAACAGATGAAAAACAGAATAAAACATTAAACATTAAAAACTTCCCTAAACAGGGCTGCCTTCAGATGTCTTCTAAAAGTCAGATAGTTATTTATTTCCTTGACACCTGATGGGAGGGCATTCTACAGGGCAGGCGCCACTAATGAGAAGGCCCTCTGCCTGGTTCCCTGTAACCTCACATCTCGCAGTGAGGGAACCACCAGAAGGCTCTCGGAGCTGAACCTAATATCTAGTTCCCAAGCTTGCTTTTTTCCTTCTCCCTCCCAGCCCCCTTTCCTTTTGTGTCATATCTTTTCTGACCAGAGGCAGCCAAAGTGGTGTCTTCCAGATACTGCCAGAGTCCAACTCCTATCAGTCCCACCCAACATGGTCAGTGGTTAAAAGAAAAATGGTGGAAACTGTATTCCAACAACATCTGGAGAACAACAAGCTTGCTATCTGTTTTAGAATGTGAGTTTGAGGCAAGGGAGTGTTTGGACAAGGAACGGGGGCATTAATAGATAGTGACACACATTTTTTTTTAATCAGAATAAACAATCCCCCTTCCAGTGGCACAATGGGTCAGTGCATCTTAATGTTAACCAGAATGTTGGTGGTTCAAGCCCAGCAAGGGATGGTTGTGGGCAGGATTCCTGCATTTCAGCGAGTTGGACTAGATGACCATTGAGGTACCTTCCAATTGTATGATTCTATGAAACAAAATGTGTTGATATTGCTCACTAAGATTTAATAACAGATGTATGACCCACTAAGCCCCAATAAACATATGTCCCTAGTTCCACCATGTTTGGGGTGCCTGGGTTTAAACCTAAAAGGAAATATACTTTGCAGGCAGGTGTTGGTGCAATTAATAAGTATAATTAAGTACCACCCAAATGAGTATTTAGAAATTGTCAGTCTCTAATAGTAATTGTTTGGTTCAGGGAAGAATCACAGCCATGTGCAAAAAGGAAAGAGGATACACTACGCATTGCATTACCAGGCCCCATAAATCACAAGCTGCATTGTTTCAAAAGGCTGTCTTGGGAATTTAATGATAGATGGAGCTCTACCTGTAAACTTCTCTATTTTGTTCCGTAAGCAGCTTAATTATTTAATTTGAAGTTTACCCTGCAAGGAAGCCACATGAGGTTAAAGCTTGTTTTGCCGATTGCCCTAAGGGATCAGACCTGGTACATATTCTAGAGTAACAGTTGCATAAGATACATATTTATCATCCCTTTTAGTATGCAAGGCGTAGGGTATAGTTGTTCGAACAGTGCCTGTTCAATGCAAAGGGGAATAGTAATTCTAGTGTACCTTACGCTAAGGTTGTGGTCCAACAGGCGGGCATTTTGATGGACAGACAAAGCTCCCCATTCAAGCACAGGTCTGGTTCCTTGTTGTTTGAAGGTTTTGGGAAATGCCAGGTGCACAATCCCATTGCACACAAAAAACCATCCTTCTGGCTAAATTTGGGGTGGGTGAATCTGTCAATTTCACTTTCTGTCAGTTTATCATTCCCCACCCCTCAGGTCTTAAATATGAATCATAGCATAACATCATAGATTTGTAGGGTTGGGGCCCTGGGGATCTTATAATCCAACCCCCTGGCAATGCAGGAATCTCAGCTAAAGCATCCATGAGAGATGACCATCCAACCTGTGCTTAAAAGCCTCCAAGGAAGGAGTGTTTGGGTGATGGTTTGTTTAGAAAGAAGTCTTCATGAAAATTCACCAACAGAGGTGCCAACTTCTCAAAAACATTGGAGGAGGGGGCTGACATGACGTCCTAACATCACGCACCCAACACCACATGGAGCAAAACGGCCTCATCCTTCCCCCTTCCAGCTAGTGTGGTGTAGTGGTTAAGAGCGGTGGACGTGTAATCTGGTGAACCGGGTTTGCTTCCCTGCTCCTCCACATACAGCTGCTGGGTGACCTTGGGCTAGTCACACTTCTCTGAAGTCTCTCAGCCCCACTCACCTCACAGAGTGTTTGTTGTGGGGGAGGAGGGGAAAGGAGAATGTTAGCCGCTTTGAGACTCCTTTGGGTAGTGATATCAAATCCAAACTCCTCCTCCTCCTCCTCCTCCTCCTCCTCCTCCTCTTCTCCTCCTCCTCCTCTTCTCCTCCTCTTCTCCTTCCCCTGTCATGGCTTCCCCATAGGGAAGCTGCTCGCAGCCAGTGGCAGCAGTAGCAGCAGCTGATCACTGAGCCATTCCATGCCAGGCTCCGCATTTACCCTCTGAACAATGGGGGGCCCTGGCCACCTAAAATAAGAGAAATACATTGGGAGGGGGCAAAGTGCCTCAGTCCCTAGGAGTCGGTGCCTATGTTCATCAACTCTCCTGTTTTAATAAGCACATATTTATATACAATTTGGATAACATACAAAGTTTTTGCAAAAAGAATTCTCCTGATATAATTCATTGTACAGTGGTACCTCGGGTTAAGAACTTAATTTGTTGTGGAGGTCTGTTCTTAACCTGAAACTGTTCTTAACCTGAGGTACCACTTTAGCTAAGGGGGCCTCCCGCTGCCACCATGCTGCCACCACACGATTTCTGTTCTCATCCTGAAGCAAAGTTCTTAACCTGAGGTATTATTTCTTGGTTAGCGGAGTCTGTAACCTAAAGCATTTGTAACATGAAGCGTCTGTAACCCGAGGTACCACTGTATATGTTCCATTCACTAATATATAGATTCTTATGCACCCTTTGCCCTTATATGGGCATCTACGTATGGAAGGGAGACTGCATTTCAAAATCGAGAAGTACAGATTTTTGAGTGACGGTAGTTTCAGTTCACCTATTATTTGGGCAAGTGCAAATAAGATGGGTTCATTTTTCGGTGCAACCTGCACCAAACCTCTCCCCCATCCCTACACTTGGTAGGATAATGTCAGAGGTTTGCCACCAGCAACCAGAAAAGCTGGAATGTGTGTTTGATATTGTGGTTCCCAGAAAGATGGCTTCCTCACTGCTGCTGACATTCTGCTGAAACCATGTGCATAGCAGTGGAGAGACAAAAGTTTCCCTCCCTCTCTCCCAACACTAGAATTCGTGGACATCCAAATTTTGGAAGATTCGGGACAGATCTTTAAAAGTCCTTCTTTGTGCAGCCCAATCATTAAGCTACGGAACTCGCTCCCCACCATAGCTGTCAACTTTTCCCTTTTCTTGCGAGGAATCCTATTTGGAATAAGGGAATTTTCCTTTAAAAAAGGGAAAACGTTGACAGCTCTGCTCCCCACAGGAAGCAGCGATGGCTGCCAACTTGGATGGCTTTTAAAGGGGATTAGACAAGTTCAGGAGGATAATGCTATCAATAGCTGCTAACCATCACGGTTGCTGTTCTGCCTCCATGCTCAGAGGCATTAATGCTTCTGAATGCCTGTTACTAGAAACTGTTGGAGTGGAAAACATTCCTGTGCTTGGGGGCCCCGCTTGTGGGTTTCCCACAGGCATCTTGTTGACCACTGTGAGAACAGAATGCAGGTTTATGTGAGCTATTGGCTTTATCCAGCAGGCTCTCCTTATGGAGACTATATCCCAGCATGCTCTGAAGAAGAAGGAGAGTTTGGATTTGATATCCCGCCTTTCACTCCCTTTAAGGAGTCTCAAAGCGGCTAACAATCTCCTTTCCCTTCCTCCCCCACAACAAACACTCTGTGAGGTGAGTGGGGCTGAGAGACTTCAAAGAAGTGTGACTGGCCCAAGGTCACCCAGCAGCTGCATGTGGAGGAGCAGGGATGCGAATCCGGTTCACCAGATTACGAGACTACCGCTCTTAACCACTACACCACACTGACTCTGCAGTGTGCAAGGGTTCTATCGCAGAAGCATGCATGTGGACAGTGTTTCTTGAGTATGGAAAGTTTGAAGATCATTGCGTTAGAAACCCCAGTCTGATCTCATTTTCTTTCTTTCTCCCCACACTTCCCAGGGACAAGATAGAAACAGAGTGATCATTAATGTCAGGGAAGTTTATTTGCCTTAGTTATGCTGACACCGTGGAACACAATGCACCTCCTGCTCCACCAGGAGTAATAATAAAAAACCGCCTACTTTAGAAACATGAATTCCTCTGTGGAGCCCCAGGGGACCGGCCCTTCAAGATTTCCTGACTGCCTCTAAATGTTTAGATTTGTACTTGTGTGTTCTGAGTAACAATTATTTAACTTCTCTGCAATCTTTCCCTATCGCCTCCCCATTGCACACTGACATTTCTGTAACTTGCTATATTAGTTTTATCATCCAGGGCCATGAATTATTGATTTGAGGATTCTGTTTCTCCATCGAACGGCAGAAACCGCTCACTGTTGCACTGATGCAAATAGGCTAATAGGGAGAAAGGAAATATAAAGTTTCTCAATGTGGCTTTAAAAGTTATGTCGCCGAGGCTTCCCATCTCCTATAGCGTGGCTAGCACTGATTTGTGTATAATAAATCCCAACTTGTGACCTGAAGGCTTTTTCAGTCTAGTTAGCATCTTCCAAATTATCATAGAGATTTAAGACAGAACATTTTTTAAATTTAAAAAAAAAAGTTGTAAAAAAAGGAGACATTCTTCCCAATATTCCCTAATGGTAAGTGCCTCTTATGCAGGCTGAGTGTGATGTTAAAGACAGGCTTAATATGTGAAGGATGATCGTGAATGGGGAACGTTATTTCATTTTGCAGTGTGAAACAATTCTGTGAGTAAGGAAGCCTTCTCTGTGCAAGAAGCTGACATAAAGCAAGCTGGCTTATTATTATTATTATTATTCTGCCCTTCATACATGGAACTCAGGGTGGTTCACAACATAAAATTACAATATAAAAAACACAAAATGTATAGTAATATTAAGAGCAACAACAAATAAATAATCCGTCCTCCTACAACACATTTAAAGGACATTGGATGTCAGCCAGCCAAAGGCCAGGTTGAAGAGGAATGTTTTTGCCTGGTACCTAAATGAAGGTGCCTGATGGACCTCCCTGGGGAAAGCTTTCCACAAACGGGAAGCCACTACATAAACCCCCCATTCTCGCGCTGTCACCTTCCAGACTTCTCATGGAGGAGGCACATGAAGAAGGACCTCAGAGGATGATCTCAGGATTTGGGTTCGTTCATCAGCAGTTGGGCTCCTGCTCTGCCTAAGCCTGGCAGAGGGGAAACAAGTCTTGAAAATAGTGTTCTACATTGGGTTGTCACATGAGCAAGCTTAGGATCCAGCCCAAGTTTCCCCTCTCTGCTGCTTCCCACACAACACAGGGATTTTGTTGGGTTGAGGTGGAGCAGCAGTGAGGTTGAGCCAGTTGGCTGCACTGGTTTTCCCAGTGCTGCCACCTCTGGTACATCCTTGTAGCCCTCACCATACGGCAGCCCCACCCCATCCAGGAAAACACTAGAAATTCCAGTGTTGGGAGGGCAGTTCTAGGCCCCCACACCCATTAACACTGAGATCCACTGTAGTTCAAACATGGGCAGAATATATGGGGGCAATCCAGCTAAGTTGTGCACTTTGCTTGGTAGCACAGGAGCTCAGTGTGCAGGTGGAACGTTATAATCCCATGAAGATCTCATGGGACTGAGATCATCTCACAGGATCTCAGAAGAGGGAAGGAGGCCTATGCTAAGAGGGGCTATGACCATGTTGCCACACAAACCTCACTCAGTCTCAGAGCCTTACTAGGCTATTTGGGGCACTTAGCAAATGCCACAGAGAATGCCCTCTCCTGAGTTACCACCCCTTGAGCTTCTGAATATGGAGGAACAACCAAGAGGGACCTATTTGCTGATCTTAGCACCCAAGAGGGTCTGTAGGGAAGGAGGAGGCCTTTCAGATATTCAGGGCCTGGGGATTTCGGGGATTCAAACACTGACATGAGCACCTCAAACTGGACCTGAAAATGAATTGGTACAGCTGTTTTAAAATAGGGGTTAAGTGAGAGCTAAATGAAATCCCAACCAGTAATCTGCAGCCTAGGGCCGTTCAGCTCAATAGGACTTACTTCTGAGTAGACATGCATCAGACTGTGCTGCTTGAAAGCCGACATAAAAGGTGCAGGAGTATATATTAATTAAGTAGGGAAGTCACTTCAATAAAAAGAATAAGCAAACAAGGGCAAGAATGGTTAGAACATTTGCTTGCTATTTTAGTGGACAAGAATAAATTCAGGGAGTCACAGAAAATAGCAAGCCACTAATGAAAAGGACTGGATGTTCTCTGTAGAAATATATTCAGGGGGGGAAACCCAGATTTTTTGTGAAACAGAATCTTTTTTTTTTTTAATTTGGAAATATGTCTGGTAAAGTATTGCCCTAGAAATGCGAATCAGTCTGGATTCCCCCCCACCTGAATTGAATGTTGAATGTTGAGATAATAATTATGTGTATAATATGGATGAGATGCTCAAGGAGGTTGTATCCTTTTTATACTCTGATTCATCTATCAGAAGAGGGGGGGAAACACAACTCAGGATAACATTGCCAACTGTTTTGAATGTATTAAATATTCTAATGATTTCTTTTTCAGGAAGAAAGAGACCTTATTAAATGCTTCAGTATCTATTCAAGAGAAACAAAGCAGTATTGAATGTTTGAAAAGTAATAAATTGCTTGGGCTAGATGGCTTTCCAATGGAGCTTTATAATAGATGTTCAGATGCTTTATTACCTATTACTGCAGTAGTATGCAATACTCTTAACAGGCCCAATAAGTTGCCAGAATCTTGGAATGGGGCCAAATTGACTGGTATTCTGAAAAAGTAAAAAATTCCTGCTCTTTCAAAGCATGAAAGGACCATATCTCTACTTAATGTTCAACAGGGGTGGGCAACAACAGACTGGGGGGCCAAATGTTGAACTCTCCCCATGTCACCCCCCTCCTTCAGTGGTTTTGCCTGGAATATATCACTGAACTCTGATAAGCCTCATTCCAAGAGCGACCTGTGGGTGGGGTAGTTTTGCCCAGTGGCACACAGCCCAGGAAGTGGTGGAGAAGGTGGAGTTACACCTCTCTCCATCATGGTCTTGTGAGATCTCCCCCATGAGATCTCATGAGAAGAAGGAGGGGTTGGGGCTTGAAGAGGAGGAGGAGGAGGAGGAGGAGGAGGAGGAGGAGAAGGAGTAGTAGTTTGGACTTGATATCCCTCCATTCACTCCCTTTAATGGGTCTCAAAGTGGCTAACAATCTCCTTTCCCTGTGAGGTGAGTGAGGCTGAGAGACTTCAGAGAAGTGTGACTAGCCCAAGGTCACCCAGCAGCTGCATGTGGAGGAGCAGGGAAGCAAACCCAGTTCACCAGATTATAAGTCCACCGCTCTTAACCACTACACCATGCTGGCTCCCACAAGAATTTAGGACCTGAGAGCAAGGGAACAATCCTCTCCTACAGTTTCCAGGAACTTGTATGAAAAGAATACTGTCTCTGACCATGGATGGTGAGAGATGAAGATCTAGGCCTAATAGAAAAAGAAAACCTGGGTGGATAGATAGATATGCACCGGGGACAAGATTACATGCCCTCCAACATTTCTCTGATGAAAATAGGGACATCCTATTCAACAACAACAACAATTTTACTCTTTATACCCCATCCATCTGACTGGGTTGCCCCAACCACTCTGTGTGGCTTCCAACATATATAAAAACACAATTAAACATTAAACATTAACAAACTTCTATATGCACGGCTGCATTCAGATGCTTTCTAAAGATTGTATAGTTACTTATCTCATTGGCTCAGGGGTCGCATAACTGTGTCTGTGTCAATTGCACTAAGAAAGGAGGCAATCTGTTTTTGGATCTACTGCTATCACACCATATGTTTGAAGCACAGCCCTTCAAAAAGAATCTTGGGAACTTTAGTTCATTAAGGCTGTTGTGAATCTTAGCTCTCTGAGGGATAAAATGCAGCTCCTGTGATTCCTTGGGAAAGTTATGTGCTTCAAATGTGCCTTAAAGGAATGGTGCATATACAGCCTGTCTTTCCACTTTGACCCCCCCCCCCCAGATCTGTTAAATCCAAAGTGTTGTCCACTTCAGACCCCCACCCCCACCCCAGTTTATATATTTGAGCACAGCGAGTGAAAAAGGACATAGCAAAGAACAAGGGCACTTGCGGACTCCATTGCATGAAGACTAATGGCCATCTCAGGTCAGCTCGTCATGCCTGCTGAGGAGCACAGTTCATGATTCAGAAAGGACAAGCTCCTGCTGAGCTGCCCATTACCTCCAGATCCATGCTTTTCATGGAAGGTTTTCTGATCTATACTCCTTCATTCTGTTCAAGTGAGAATGAGAGGTGAACAATAGGACAGCCATTGCAGCCCTGCTCTATTTGTGAGCTTCCCATGGACACCTGACAAGCCATTTCTTGGAAACAGAGGACTGGTTCTAAATAGAAGTCAAATCTAACAAGGATATTTTAAAGGTATCCTAAATAGCCAATATACACTTAGGGCTTTTTCCCCCCCTTAAGAGAATTGTTCATCATTGCCAGTTTTGGTGCTGATTCTATTTTTTCCTCTCATTGTCGTGTTTATTACAGAAAAGGGACAGTTTTAAGTTATGCAGCACAGTACAGTAGCACGTATAGAGTAATGGCTCCACAAATGTGCTCCCCAGAACAAACTGTATATATGCTAATTATATGTAAATGCCTCAGATGAAGTAAAATGAATGTAAGGATGAGGAAACGACTGGGAAGAAGAAGGGTAGATATTGAATGAATTCATGGAGCCCAAAGGTGCTGTATTAATGCCTCGTCGCAATTTACCTGTGTTCTACAGAATGTTTACAGTGTTGTAAAAGTAATGGAAAGGTCTTTCGCAAATGTTTAGGCACTATTAGGTGGCATTTATACCACTCCTGGGATTCACAGTGCAACTCTGTGAATATAGATTCAGATACTGCATTCCCCCCTCCCCGCTTTAACTTTGCACGGAACAAAAGGTTCAAGTGGAGAGCTGCATATGAATCTGTTTATGGGACTGTCACTTGTACAAATCTCACATCAGCCATGAACTTGCTCGGTTCAAGGTGGGATTCATCCTGCAAGGTGCAGGTGCTGCATCGCAAGAAGAAGAGTTTGGATTTTATATCCTACCTTATCACTATCCTAGGGAGTCTCAAAGCGGCTAACAATCTCCTTTCCCTTCCTCCCCCACAACAAACACTTTGTGAGGTGAGTGGGGCTGAGAGACTTCAGAGAAGTGTGACTAGCCCAAGGTCACCCAGCAGCTGCATGTGGAGGAGTGGGGATGCAGGAAAGCCACTCATGAAGCAGCACGATGCTGTCTCCTTTCAACAACCTTGTGGAGGAGCGCCCTGCAGAAATGAACCCCCTGCTGGGTGGTAAGGAAGAAGACACAGTTGTGTGGGTGCTTGAGGTTCACAGGAGAGGTGGGCAGAATCAAGGCACAAATCTAACTCAGAGCATTCAGGACCCTGGACAGCTACAAACGCTCCTGCTAAGTCAACTGCTTATTTCATTGCATTTATTTCAAACATTTCTTCCACTATTTTCATTGCATGTGCAATTCTAGAGTGGGTTTCATCCTGACATACAAGTCCATATGCCAAAATAGTTCCCACATAGCAGACACATGAAAGTAAGAAAAATGCATAACCATCTTGGAAGAAAACCCAGCAACTATCTGGGTGATTTGTCAGCTCAATGGAATCTGTCAGTTCTCAGAAGAGAGAGAGTTCTATAGCTGGAGTGCCACCACTGAGAAGGTTCTTCCTTGCCTTGGTTAGAGCTACTACAGCCTACAGAGCCTTCCCGGCCAACCTGAATTTCAGAAAAGGTCTATATGGGAGCAGGCAACAAACCAATGCAAGTACTTTGTAGCATTTTGAAAGCCAGGTCAGGTCTATCAGAAATGCTCCCCATCTTCCTACCACATCCTTCACTAGCTGCAACTTCTGAATCAGCTTCAAGGGCAGCCCCACATAGAGTGAAGTACAGTAATCTAGTGCTGAGGTTACCTGCCCATGGGTCATGGCTTGTCCCCAAATCCACTAATAATAGTTCCAAAGGGCTTCATTTCATTCTTAAACAGAGTGGGACACTGCTGAACTTTACGAATCAAAAGCCAAGAGATTGATGACACATTACTTATTGCTACTCTCTGGCTGTTGCTCTGATTGAAGAAGCAGAGCTATGTAAGAAGCAGGCCTCCAACTCCCATCTCACAGATTTAGGATGGCTGATGGTGTCAAAAGCAACAGGGAGATCAAGGACAATCGACAGGGTCAACTCCTTCTGTCGCTCCCCTAATAAAGATAATCTTTCAGAGTGGTCAAGGGTAATTCAGACCCTATACCAGGGGACCAGATAATCCGTTTCTTCCAAGAACGCCTGCAGTTGGGCCACTGCCTTCCTTAGCAAGCTGATATTTGCGACTAGGCAGTAGATATTACAGGTCCAATGTTGTTGTTGTTTTGAGTCATGGGGTTTAATAAGCAAGCTCTTGGAACTGTAGATCTGTGAAGGGGAACAGGTGTCCCCTAACAACTCTCAGAACTATTAAGAAACTGCAGCTCCCAGAATTATTTGTGGGAAGCCATGACTCTTTAAATCGGTAACATTGCACTTTAAAGGCATGGTGTGACTGTAGCCTCACTTAACTAAGAGGGAAGGGGCCAAAATCTGAACTCTCCACATCTAAATCAGTATAACCATATTCACTCTACAAAACTAAAGCACCTCCCCCCCAGCCGCCCCCTGAGATGCAACCCATTAGTAAACGTTACCATGGAAAAAAATGCTTTTCTATAATAATTACTACAATCATAATTATTACACTCGACTGAAGGTTAATCCCTCTGGTATTAATTTAGCTCCAGCATAAGCAGATACATTGTTCACGTTCATCTCACTGCACTTAGCATATTACTAAAGATTAAGGTCTGCATGGCCAAAAATAGAGATATTTCAAACCCAGTGTTGTCGGGATGGTATAAATGCAGCTTGACTCAAACTTGCTTTCATCTATCACACGGCAAGCCTCACCTTGCAATGTTCCAGAAATGAAGGGAGTAAATTGCACAAAGCAAACCCTCTTCCCCAATGAAGAGTTTTGTTTACGCCTTGCCTTGTTCCCCTGAATCTTTCTGTAGGTACCTAGCAAAGTTCAGCTCTCTATGGAAATGGCATCAGGGCACATTCAGATAAAAGCTGGTAATCTAAAAGTCTGTGGCTCTGTGTTTGTGTATACACAAACACACACAAATAAATTTCAGCTATAGCATATTAAATTTCAAAACGTGATCTCATTAATTAAGCACATGCAATTTCTCAGATTTAATTAAGATCACCCCACAGCTCTGGAAAGATTGTTATTTTTATTAATAAAGATCTCGCTGCACCCGTTTGCTCATCACGGAAGAGCACATACTTTTTGTCTCTTTCTTTGTATAAAGGAGGGGGGGGCTTTTCTATAAAAGCAGGGATTTAAACAGCCATATGTTTGTTGGATTTATGCAAAAAGTGACGGTATAAGAACTGTAATCCAGGTCACTGTAAAGGAACTTGGAGAGGGAGAGCAAAAAAGACTAGGAAGCGATCATACAAACTAATCCCAATCTCAGTTCTTTGAGTGCCGTTGCTTATCTCACCAAAACAGCATAATCTGTACACAAGAGAGAGTTATCAGGAGCTCAGGGGGATTCCAGAGTTGCAGGTGCCTAGCACATCCCTCGAAAGAAAAATTAAGAAAACCTAAGGGGGAAAGGAAACCCCCAGATCAGCCCAAATAAAGACTGAATATGTTTAATGGCCACAGAATACTGACTGCAGCGGACGGGTAGAGAGAGAGACAGAAAACCAGGAGTGGCATAGAATAAAATAAAATGGAATAAAATAGACTAAACCACATCAGAACGTTGGCGGTTCAAGTCCCCGTGACGGCATGAGCTCCTGTTGCTCAGTCCCTGCTCCTGCCAACCTAGCAGTTCAAAAGCACAAGTCAAAGTGCAAGTAGATAAATAGGTACCGCTCCAGCGGGAAGGTAAATGGTGTTTCCGTGCACTGCTCTGGTTCGCCAGAAGTGGCTTAGTCATGCTGGCCACATGACCCGGAAGCTGTACGCTGGCTCCCTCGGCCAATAAAGCGAGATGAGCGCCGCAACCTCAGAGTCGTCCGCGACTGGACCTAATGGTCAGGGGTCCATTTACCTTACCCTGAACAGAAAAGCTCAATGCTGCAACATTTTGTTACAGGCCCAACTTGTACTTTGTCTTGCAAATAATACTGCGCCGAGACTGACGTGAACAAACATCAGCACACATTTTCTTTTTTAAAAAACAACAACAACCAAGGAAGTTGCTTTTCAAATTGTTTCATAAGAACAGCCAGTTAGAAAGGATCTGATTCAATGGGGTGGTGAGGCCTGGCTGGCTGCGAGGGATTCCACGACCACAATGAGTCTGGCACATCGACAGGTGGTGGCATCTCCTCTTTCCACAGAGCTCTCCAGATGGTAGCACAAGAGAATTAAGAGAGAATTCTCCAGTTTCATGCCTTGCCTCTTCCATACAAAAGCGACCCACCTTACCCAATCCTCTCCCCCTCTCCTGGAAATTCTGGAACCGGCCCTGCCTGCTGGTAAAAGAACAGGGGAAGCCACAACTTGCCAGTAATGCATAGTAAAATATAAATCGTCGTCCCTTACCGTCCTGGCATCCAGTGATGTGGAGGGACAGGCATTAAAGCTCCCTTCCAAAAGATAATGCTTGATGCTGGCAAAGCAGCACAATGCTCTCTCTGTGTGTGTCTAGCTGGTGTAGTATTTGATGCTTATGATACAATTATTACGCTACCACCGATTGCTTCAGCCTTTTGGCAAGTTAATCCCCTCGGGTATTAATTTACTTACTCCGACTCTTCAGTGTAGTTTCTGGCATTCTACCCCGTTGAGGACGGCCCCTATAATTATCCCACAAGTTACAGCCCTCAGGTTTTTTACTTGTGTGTCTTCTTTACCTCATCAGTTGAGCCACTACCATCCACAACCCATTAAGGCTAAACTGATGGATTGGCAGAGCGATCCAAAAAAAGCAGGGGGAGGGAGAACCAGAGGGGAATGGACCACCAAATCCAGAATTTTGGCAAGGTGGGAAGGAGGAATGGATGTCTGCCTTCTCTCGAATAACAACAACAACAACAACAACTCACACATCTGGCTGGGTTGCCCCAGCCACTCTGGCCAGGGCTCCAACAAATATAATAACATAATAAAACATCAAACATTAAAAACTTCCCGGTACAGGGCTGCCTTCAGATGTCTTCTAAAATCCCCTTGCTATTGCTTCTACAGTGGTATCTTGGTTTATGAACTTAATCCGTTCCAGAAGTCTGTTCTTAAACCAAAGTCATTCTTAAACTGAGACATGCTTTCTCTGAGGCCTCCTGCCGCCGGTGCCCTTCCACTGTTTGGCTTCTGTTCATAGACCGAGGTAAAGTTTGCTAACCAGAACACTACTTCCGGTTTTGCGGAGTTCATATACCAAATAGTTCAGGGGTCAGCAAACTTTTTTAGCAGGGGGCCGGTCCACTGTCCCTCAGACCTTGTGGGGGGCCGGACTATTTTTTCTTTGGGGGGGGGGATATGAACAAATTCCTATGCCCCACAAAGAACCCAGAGATGCAATTTAAATAAAAACACACATTCTACTCATGTAAAAACACTAGGCAGGCCCCACAAATAACCCAGAGATGCATTTTAAATAAAAGGAAACATTCTACTCATGAAAAACACGCTGATTCCAAGACTGTCCGCGGGCTGGATTTAGAAGGTGATTGGGCTGGATCCGGCCCCCGGGCCTTAGTTTGTCTACCCATGGAATAGTTCATAAATAGGGCTGTTCTTAAACTGAGGTACCACTGTAATAGGAAGGAAAGCTGCAGTATTGGTAAGACAAGGAACATGACATGAGGGTTTCTACTGAACCTGGGAGAGCTTGTGTAAGGGTGTCCCAGCTCTGAGGTTGAAAATCTGCCTCCAACCTTGGAGGAGGAGATCCAAACCATCTTATCCCATAGGATACCCTCCCAGGTACCGTAGCATTAAAGCTTAAGGGTGGTAGGTGGAAGAAGATTGGAAGAAGTTTAAAGCTTACCTACAGAAACACTGTAAAATTTTTGAATGCTGAAGACACTGAAATATAATTAAGGGGTTCTAGTGAACAAGATATAAGAATATGAAAGAAGGGTTAGGCTTTTTGGATTAAAAATTTGAATAATTAAATACCTAAAGGAATATTTAAGGGATAATACCGAATAAGAAATGAACTTGCTAAATTAATGTGTTAAACTGGAATACAAGAAAGGAAGGCGGGTGGAAGCAAGGAAAATAAGGTTATGAATGATACGAATTTGAATGAGAGTTTTTCTTTTTTGTCTTTTTTCTTTTCTTTTTTGCTCTTAAATTTTTTCCTTTTTATACTTTTCTATGTTGTTAATTTTGTTGTTTGTTGTTTATTGTAATATTTTGTTTGTTACTTTGTAAAAACTCAATAAAATATTAATATATATATATAAAAAATAAAGCTTAAGGGTGGTATCCTGCACACTCTGGAAATCTGTTCCAGTGGATTGGGGGATGGATCCATAACAGGTTTAGGGGATGCCCAGGGGTCACACAAGGAAAGGAGAGGGTGGGGAATTTCCCATTGCACAGCTAAAACTCCTTGTGCTAATGGAACTATTGGGAATCACCCTAAAAATGAAACCCTATGCTTGATTATCTGGGATAAAGGTAAAGGTAAAGGGACCCTGACCATTAGGTCCAGTCGTGACCGACTCTGGGGTTGCGGCGCTCATCTCGCTTTATCGGCCGAGGGAGCCGGCGTACAGCTTCCGGGTCATGTGACCAGCATGACTAAGCCGCTTCTGGCGAACCAGAGCAGCACACGGAAACACCGTTTACCTTCCTGCTGGTAACTTATCTACTTGCACTTTGATGTGCTTTCGAACTTCTAGGTTGGCAGGAGCAGGGACCAAGCAACAGGAGCTCACCCCGTCATGGGGATTTGAACCGCCAACCTTCTGTTCGGCAAGTCCTAGTCTCTGTGGTTTAACCCACAGCGCCCACCCACGTATTTTGGGGAAGTTATATTTCAATATTTTCTTCAATTCCTCGTAAATTTGGCCCCAAAATTTTTTCACCACATCACAGGTCCACCAGATGTGAAAGAAGTTTCCTACCTTGGTTTTACATCTCCAGCAGGTGCTGTCTCCGGTTTTGTACATCTTCCCCAGCCTTGCCGGGGTGAGGTACCAACGGTACATCATCTTTTCTAGATTCTCTCGGAGAGCAGCACATGCTGTGAACTTCATACCCTTCTTCCAGAGTGTTAACCATCTGTCATATTCTAAATTATGACCAAGATCTCTATCCCATTTAACCATCACTCCTTTCACTTCTTCTTCTTTAGTGTCCCAGTCCAGTAATTGTTTATACATTTTGGAAAGAAGTTTGGTGTTACTTTCTAATATTTCCACTTGAAATTTCGACTTTTTTTCACTCATCCCTGATTTTTTGTGTTCACACCACAGTGCGTTAATTTGGTGGAATTGAAACCATCCCTTTAACTTATCCTTCACCTCCTCATATGACCTGACTTTCCATCCCTCTTCTGTTTTAACTAGGAGATCTTCATATGTCCATCTTTCACCTGTCATATTTAGTTTTTTTATTTTTATAATATCAATTGGGGAGAGCCACCAAGGCGTGCTTTTTTCAATCAAATTTTTGTTCTTGTTCCAGACTTCGAGTAACGAGCCTCTAATAATATGAACAAAACAAATTCCTTCCAGTAGCACCTTAAAGACCAACTAAGTCAGTTCTTGGTATGAGCTTTCGTGTGCATGCACACTTCTTCAGATACATGCACACTTCTTCAGATACATGATACGTGCATGCACACGAAAGCTCATACCAAGAACTGACTTAGTTGGTCTTTAAGGTGCTACTGGAAGGAATTTGTTTTGTTTTGACTATGGCAGACCAACACGGCTACCTATCTGTAACTCTAATAATATGTTTAGAGAAGTCTCTGTGGATCTTACCTTTCTCCTGCCATAAATAGGCATGCCAGCCAAACCTGATGTTGAAACGCTCTAGGTCTAATAAATCTGTCTTCTTTAGAGTGGCCCAGTCCTTTATCCAACAAAGGCAAGCTGCCTCGTAATAAAGCCTTATGTTCGGGACTGCAAAGCCCCCCCTCTCTCTTAAATCCGTAAGGAGTTTAGATTTAATTCTGGCTTTTTCCCCCTGCCATATAAATTTAGCTAAGGTTTTTTGCCAATTCTTGAAGCATATTGTACCTCTAATTACTGGAATGTTCTGAAATAAAAATAACAATCTTGGGAGAATACACATCTTAATCGCTGCCATCCTTCCTGTCCAGGATAATTTCAACCTATGCCAAGTGTCTAGATCTTTCTTAATTTCCTTCCAAACCTTGTCATAATTATCTTCTACTAAATTTATATTTTTCGGTGACAGCCAGATTCCCAGATATTTTACCCTATTCACCACCTTAATACCTATTTTTTGCTCCAACTGATTTTTAATATGATTGTCCAAATTCTTCATTAAAATTTTAGTTTTTTTCTTGTTTAATTTAAATCCCGACAGTTTACCAAATTCCTCTAAAAGATCTATTACCTTACTTGCACTATCCACTGGGTCTTCTAAAGATAGTACCAGATCATCGGCGTAAGCCTTTAATTTATATTCTTTTTCTCCAATTCTTATCCCCCTTACATTCGATGTCTCCCTTATTTTATTTGCGATTACTTCCAAAACCATAATAAATAAAAGGGGGGACAGTGGGCAACCCTGTCTTGTACCTTTCATAATCGTGGAGAGGTTATTGTTAATAATCAGCTTGGCCCTTTGCCCTGAGTATATTGCCTTTATACCCTCCATATAAGGGCCTTCTATTCCTGCGGTTTTCATACATTGTAGTAAAAAATTCCAAGAAACATTATCAAAGGCCTTTTCGGCGTCAATGAAAATCAGGGCTGCCGGAATGTCTATTCTCATATCTAAATATTCAATAATATTTAATATGTGACGGACGTTATCTTTCTGTTGCCTATTAGGGAGGAATCCCGCTTGGTCTTTATGAATAGATCTCTTTAAATGCTTCTTAAGTCTATTTGCCAGAATGTCAGCAAAGATTTTATAATCACTATTAAGCAAAGAAATTGGCCTATAGTTTCTTATGTCTGTTTTTTCATTTTCCGTTTTTGGTATTAAAGTAATATGTGCCTCTTTCCAGGAATCGGGGATCCTCCCTCCTTGAAAGATATTATTAACAACGTCCGCAAGCACCGGGGCTAGGTGTTCCCCTAGCGTTTTATAATATTTAGAGGACAGACCGTCCGGCCCAGGGGCCTTTCCGGGCTTCATCCTCTTAATAGCCTCCTTGATCTCATCCACTGTAATGTTCTTGTTTAATTGTACTCTATCCTCTTCTGTTAAATATTGCCTTCCACATTTATCCAAGTACTTTCCTATTTCTACACTGTCCTCTTCTCCTTTTTCATATAGCTTTTCAAAGAATTGGATAAACCTTTTTTCTATTTCATCTGGATCTTCTATTATCTTATCCTCCATTATTAATTTATTAATCATATTTTGTTTTTTTGTTTTTCTTAACTGCCACGCCAGTAGCCTTCCCGTTTTATTCGCCGACTCAAAATATTTCTGCTTCGTAAATTTAATTCTCCGTTCTACTTCTTGATTTAATAAAGCTGAGTATTGTGCCTGAAGCACTTTAGAGGTTTGTTTGATCCTTTCATCTCCCGGATTCATAGTCAATTTTCTCTCACAGTCCTTTAACTGTGTAAGAATATCCTCTTTCTTTTGTTCCCTTAATTTTCTTCTATAATTATTTTGTTGTATTAAGAAACCCCTTAGGACCGCCTTCCCGGCGTCCCAGACTATGTCTATGGGGGTCTCTCTATTCAAATTTGAATCAAGATAATTTTTCAAGGTACTTTTGGCTTTTTCTATCACTTCTTCGATTTCAAATAGGTGTTCATTCATCCTCCACCTATACTGACCCGTTGTTTCATTTTTTATTTCCAGAACTAGAGGGCAGTGGTCAGAGAGGGTCCTAGGGTGAATTTCACATCTCGTTACTCTTGACAATAATGCACTTGACACCCAAATCTGATCGATCCTGCCCCAGCTCTGATGGGGTTCCGAAAAATAAGTGAATTGCTTTGTTAGAGGGTTTTTGTGCCTCCAAATATCTATTAAATCTAGATTCTCCTCAAGATTATTAAATGATTTCGGAAGCTTCCCTTGACTTAATTTCCCCTTCTTTACACTTCTATCCAAATCAGGTGCAGTCACACCATTCATATCTCCAAGCAGGATTAATTTGTGATCTTCCAACTCTAGCAAAATTTGTTCTAATTTCTCAAAAAATTCGGCTCTATTTGTATTCGGGGCATATACCGTTACGACATTGATTTTTTCCCCCCGATGATTAAGTTGAATTCCCAATATTCTTCCCTCATCATCCTTACATATTAATACGGGGTCCCACTTTTCTTTAACATAAACCACTACTCCTTTTTTCTTGTTTACCTCCGAGTTAATAAACTCTACCCCCAGTTTTTTGTTTATCAAAATATGTTTATGTTTTTTAGTTATATGGGTTTCTTGAAAACAAATCACATCATAGTTCTTATTTTTCAGAGCCTTCTCAATTTTATTCCTTTTAAATTTCTCATTCAGCCCATTCACATTCCAGGACAGGAATTTCAGTGTAGGGGCTATTATTTAGCTTTTAGTTATTACTGTCTCTCTGGTCGAAATAACAGACTTATAATCTGGAGCCTTTGTTTCCTGGAAGCTCCTCCTCTTCTGCCGTCTCTTCTCCCACTACGGCTTCATCTTCTTCATCTCCTACTACATCTTCCCTTTCATCCTTCTCCTGCTCTCTCTCCCTCCCACTCCCTCTCTCCCCCCCTCATCCTCCTCCCTAACCCTTAATCTATTTTCTACCTTTCCAAGCTCTCTCTCATATCTTCTCAAAAACTTCTCCACCTCCTGAGTGTCCATCAGCTTAAATTTTTTGTCTTTATAAAAAAAGGTAATCCCTTCAGGGAACTCCCATCTAAACTGTATACCGTTTCTCTTTAAAGCGGCTACTACTTGTCTATACCCTTCTCTTTTGCGTAGCAATCTTACTGGTATTTCTTTGTAGATAATAATGGGTCTACCGTCAATTCTTAATTTATTATGGTAGCTCGTCTTTAAAATTAGATTTTTCATTTCCAGTGAATTAAAAATCACTAGGCAATCCCCCAGGAATTTATTAGTTTTTAGATGTTGTGGTCTCGTCATTCTGAATGCATTCTCTATAGAGAGAGCCATCTCTTCTTCTTTTAAGCCTAGCCACTTAGACAGTTCCTTAATCATTTTCCTTTTTATGTCCTCGTTCCTTTCCTCACCCACTCCCCTAAATTTTAGATGGAGCTGTTTTTGCCGCATTTCTGCCATGGCTAAATTATCCCAGATCCTGTCTTGCGACTTATTTAACTCTCTTAAGTCTTCCTTCATCTTTACTGACTCTTTTTTCTGTTCCCTCATCTCTCTCTGCAGTTTTTTATTAGATTCCTCAATTATTTTGGATTTTGCGGATAGATCTTGAATCTTAATTAAGAGTTCTCCAACTGCTCCTTCTATCTTTTTGTCAATCGTCTCCTGCACTTCTCCCAGTTTACTTTCCATGTATAACTCATTTTGTTTAAATTCCTCCTTTATTTTTGCCCATAGATTATCTAAATCTTTGATTTCTTCTTGGCGTGATGACTTCCTTTCCCCTGGGGTTCCACCTCCTCTTTTCCCATCTTTCCCCATCATTACCAACGCTCTCCCCTAGCGGGCTCACAATCTCCTTCCTCTTTTCCCAAGTGACCCCTGGTCGGAAAAAAAGAAAATTATACCGGTAACACACTTCAACTAACACGTTTCCACACCAATTTTCAGATCAAATTTGTGCAACCCCCTCAAAGCAGGTTGCAAACCAGCTCTCAGTGCACCAGGAATCACAGTCCTCAAATTCTGGAGAGGAGGGCGGGGAGGGGTAGATGGCAAGAAACAGAGGAGGGGCCAAGAGAGGGGGAAAAAAAGAGAGAGAAAAAGAAGCCAATAATCCGTAATAGTCCGTAAAAATCCATAATAATAGCCAATAGTTCGTGATAATCCAGAGGATAAGTGAGGGAGATTTTCGCCAGGACCCAAAAGGTTCTCTCTCACTACTTCCTTTATCTAAACCAGTACCGTCCTGAGTATACAGAGGTGGTGAGGCTTACTAATCCGCAGCAATGTCTTAACGACGTATTATTCATGTTAACACAACTCTGATAATGTCCAAACAGCAAAATACAGTCAGAGGAAAGTTGGTGTATACTTAACATTCAACTCCGGAGGAGGTAGCTAATAAGCTCGGCGGCCCCCGTCCACACAAAGTCCAGGTCCAAACATAAGAAAACCGTAAGAAAAACTGAGGCGGGAGGTAAGGGGAGGGTATGTATGGGTCACCTTATTGAAGAGTCCTTGTTAAAGAGTCCCAAAAGTCCAAAAGCAAATGAGTCTCCTTTATTGAGATCTCTACCCGCCCGTTCTTTCAACCTCCTCTTCTGCAGCCTCTATTTCAAAACTTTCCGTCCCCTCCTCACCACCTATAGCTTTTTGTTCTCTTAAACGAAGGGGGAGCTGGAAGAGCCGAGAGGTGAACAGCATAGGCCTCGTAGGCAAGCTTAACTAAAAGCTAAAAACTAAAAAAAAAAGAAAAAAGACTCTCTATTGGCATCTTTTTTACTTGCTTCAGCTTTGAAGTTCCACCATAAAGTTTCCCTCAGCAATATTACCGTGGGTTCTCGTTCCGTACTCACTCAGTCAGACTAACAAAGGTTTCCTTCCTCATTCCTACGACTTTGCATCTGCGCCATTTTAAGTCCGCCGCCGGGTGAACTCCAAATCAAATCCAAAGACATCCAGGGTCCTCCCAGCTTTAAACCAAAATTCTCACATTTAAAAAACAGCTATAGACGCTGGGGGATCCATTCTTATCCTTATGGAAGCTCGTCGCGCTTTCCAGCTGAAGCTAGAGGCATTGCATCGTGGAGTCGGTGTATCCCAATTTGCGCTCACGGTCTCGTCGTCCTCGCGTCCTCTCTTACGGAAATGACCCGAAGAAACGGTGAGACCGCTCCCATGCTGCTGGGCAGCCTATCCCCCAAGGGTCTCCCCCTTGGGATTTTTGGGGTGCGCAGAGCCTTTGCGTCTCCCCCAAGCCTCCACGATGTTCAGAAAACCCGGACAGGGCTCTCTGCGCTTCCTCACTGTCCGCGACCCAAACCGGAAGTCCTGTTCGGCAAGTCCTAGTCTCTGTGGTTTAACCCACAGCGCCCACCCACATCCCTTTATCTGGGTTAGTGAAGTAGAATTGATGTGATAATTTCTCAGAAAATGTTATCATCATCATCATCATCATCATCATCATCACTATCATCAAAATCATCACCATCATCAGCAATCACTCTTCACCTGCAAGAACTTCCAAACACTCTTCAAGTGTAGTTGTACAGTATTGCACACGGAAAAAGTCCATTCTGAATGTTACCTTTAGATTAGCAATCATACTAATATAATAAGGACTGTGTTTCAACTTCTTGACCTGGGCTGCAAATCAGATCTGTCAGCCTAGTGGAAAGCAGCCCAACTGCCTCATATGGAATTTTTTAAAAGCCAATGCTGGTTTTTTAAATTAATAGTTTTTCAATTAATTTGTTGTCTTTATGATGTTTTATGTGTTTTACCCTTTTTGGTGGAGGGGTGGGGTGGGCAAACTTCCTTGTAAGGGCAATGTGCCATGAAAAACGGTCAGGAATCCTATTATTCTAATTGTTGTTGTTTTGGGTTCTGGAATGATATATACTTAAAACTTAAAAAAATGTTGAATGTGAATTTCCTTTAAAAACCAGAATCATTCCTTCTGGGCATTACAGGTACTGACATTCCTAAGGGTATAAGAAAAGGTTTTTTTTGTATGGAACTGCGGCCGCAAGGGTTCTTATTGCGATGTATTGGAAAAATGACAAGCTCCCTACCAGGACTGAATGGTTATTGAAATTGACAGAATATGTGGTGTTAGCCTCCCTTTCTGAAAGAATTAGAGACAAACCTAGACAGGAGTTCATTCTAGAATGGGACAATTTTAGGAAATATCTGAAAAATAGCTGTAACGTAAATACAGAAACTACAACTAATCCAGAATGCGTCAGCTAGACTGGTGACTGGGAGCAGCCGCCAAGACCACTTAACACTGGTCTTGAAAGACCTACATTGGCTCCCAGTACGTTTCCAAGCACAATTCAAAGTGTTGGTGCTGACCTTTAAAGCCTAAATGGCCCATGTCCAGTATACCTGAAGGAGTGTCTCCACCCCCATTGTTCAGCCCGGACACTAAGGTCCTGCTCCGAGGCCCTTCTGGTGGTTCCCTCCCTGTGAGAAGTGAGGTTACAGGGAACCAGGCAGAGGCCATTCTTGGTAGTGGCACCTGCCCTGTGGAACACCCTCCCATCAGATGTCAAAGTAATAAACAACTATTGGGCTTTTAGAAGACATCTGAAGATAGCCCTGTTTAGGGAAGCTTTTAATATTTGATGAATCATTGTATTTTAGTATTGCAATGCAGATCTCTCAGGACCAGTGTTATATGGTCTTGGCGGCCACTCCCAGTCACCAGTTTAGCTGCCACATTCTGGATTAATTGCAGTTTCTGAGTCACCTTCAAAGGTAGCCCCACGTACAGTGCATTGCAGTAGTCCAAGCGGGAGACAACTAGAGCATGCACCACTCCAAGCACGCCTGGAGGATGTGGACCAATTGGATCCCTTCCAATCGGGATTCAGGCCTCACCATGGGACTGAAACTGCCTTGGTTTATATGTTTATATTATATGTGGCAACTATTTCTGGCACATTTTCCTTCCCAAGCACAGAGAGTTCTTCTTTCCGGCTCCCCTGATATTTCCCCATTAATCTGTTCTTGGGTGAATGAAGAACTTCTCAAAGTTCACCCTCATTTCCTCTGAGGCCCTTGCCAGCAGCTTCCAAGGTCAAGGAGACTGACCTTTTTTTTTGTCCAGAAGCTCGGACAAGGCTTCCTGCCATTCCTATCAATGACGTGCCATGCATACTGGCCAGAGGCGTTGCTCAAGAGCAGGATGAGCCACTGTGCAGACTAAAGGCTGATTAAATATCGCTCCCAGCATTTCTTGATCTCTGGAGCATGTGATAAAGCTCAGACCTGAATCCTGATGCAATACACAGCCGGCCAAGCCAAACATGCGAAAAATGTCAGAAGTAGCAGTGCGGGTTGTTCGTTTTGTATTGATTTCATCATTCCAAGAGAAGGGGGGATACAATTGTGCTGATCTGGTGGAGTATACACTATTTTTTTTTAAAAAAAAATCCTTAATGACAACAGCAGCTGTGTAAAATTTAATCCACAGCACCATTTAAATTACATAGAATCATAGAATCATAGAGTTGGAAGAGACCACAAGGGCCATCGAGTCCAACCCCCTGCCAAGCAGGAAACACCATCAGAGCACTCAGAACACATGAGAAGCATAATGGTGGATTGGTTCAAGGAAAGAATGAAGGAAGGAAGGAAGGAAGGAAGGAAGGGAATGTAATAAACACATAATTTAGCAGGAGAACTGAAGATTACACCTTTTACCTCTTATTGGCATTCTTGCCAATCTCAGGGTACATTCAGACATGGGGAATATTGCATTAGATCTCATTATTATAAGGATAGCACTTCTGTCTTGTTTTCTAAGGTTCCTTTCACACTGCAACACCTGTTGTGTTAAGGGGCTGTGGCTTTTTGACCAATATGCAACCTGTTGCATTGAATTTCATTCACAACAGTGGGTGTGATGTAACACAATAACACATGTCATTGGGCAATGTTGCTACTCCCCCACCTTTTCCACACATGTGTTCTTTCGCCCCTTCAATTATTTCCCTGATATACCACCCAGATCTCATCACGTTTCCCCCACAATTTTCCGGTTTCAAGGGGCACTAGCAAACGGAGAAGCTTTCTCTGGCGAGCGCTGCATCGAATGCCCTCACAATGTCGAGCACTTATTTCTGTAACCTGAAAACCAGGGATGAATGGCTCCGATCATGATTTCACAGATTGTCACTCATAAAGCAAGCAATAGCTCCCCTTCTTCAGACAAAGCAAACTCTGGTTCATTCCAATATTTGGAAATGACAGGTCCAGAATGATTTGGGTGAAATGAAGCAAGCACAGAGCGAAATGCCCTCCTGCCAGATGCACACAACTGGATGTTTGCCACTCTCGCTCTGTCAACTGAATATGCCACAGGCCATTAGCTTTCCCTAGAAGACTGGGACATAATCCAGAAAATGTTTT
Organism: Podarcis erhardii; assembly: GCF_964252035.2. NCBI lineage: Eukaryota > Metazoa > Chordata > Lepidosauria > Squamata > Lacertidae > Podarcis > Podarcis erhardii. The sequence continues at coordinate 19,711,598 of NC_138508.1, read as the reverse complement.
TCATTACTGCAACTCCAAAAGTCCTCTCAATTCACTGCTTTTAAGGCTGTTTTGCTTTGTTTTCCTGTTTGTGCCAGGTTGTGCTCAGACTCAGAGGTCAAACCCTGTCTTCCAGGACTCTCTGTCTGGGCCTTAAAACATTCCCCAGGAGAAACCTCTGACTGACCCTGCTCTGTATCATCCTTGGCTGCTTCTGCCAAGTTGAAATGTGTCCTTCAGCTGTGAATCTGATTGCCTGGGTGGATGATGGAGAGATGTCTGTGGCATGTGTGCAGAAATCTCTGACTTTTTGTATAACTAGAATTTAGGCTACTGGAAGTTGCATCCATTGCCACACTTATCCTTTATTGGCTCAGTTGGCAGGGGCTGTAGCTGGAAAGCTGGAGTCTATGAGAGCAACTTCTCCACAGTGATTAAAAATAAAAACAGGTGCCTATAATATATTCCGCACGATCCATGAAATTTGATGTATGCTTTTATAATAAAAGTGATTCTGGTGATTTTTCACTTAGGAAGCACAAATGAGGCCAAAGCCTAAGAAAAGGGGCTTTCTGAATTCAAGAACTTGCCCTAGAAAATATTATTTCCCCTTTGGATCCCAAACAACGCATCTTCTTTTGTCTGTGAAAACACACAAAATAAAAAGATTTAAAAGTGAGCTTAGAATTCACCATCCTGAGAATCTCAGCTTTCATTTTGAAATGAGCAGGTTTCTGTTGTGGTGGGGAGGTGGTCTTGAAACTGCACCAGAAATATCGGGTAAGATCTCTGAAGCTGTTGGAGAGGAGGGCAGCTTACCCTGATTTAAGTAATTAGGAAGTGGTATGTCCATCCTCACCCCCCCCAAATCAGCTTTAAATTTAGAGATATGTGAACTCCACCCCTAAAAAATGTCAATAATCTCAGCAACTCTCAAGGTTATTCAGATGTTTTCCTCAAGTGGGGACCTTTGCCTCACGTGTCACATTCAGTTAATTCATATGAACCTAGAGATGTTTTGAATCTCTCTGAGGAATTTAGCTAGCTCATTTTGTATTCATTGAAGCTCCTTAGACATTTTTTCTTTGACTAAGAGGGATTCCAAATTCTCCTCAAATTCTGCTTGAGGTAAAATTCATGGCAAGTTAGAGATGGGTAGAATTAACCTAAGAAATTTCACAAGTCTCATCAAAAGTATGCTAAATTCCCCTTAGATGTTCTCAGCCAGGACATCCAACTTTTCTTCACAATTCACTTTAGACACAATCCAGTGGCCACTCTTGACTTCTTAGTAATGCTCACCCATTTGCCTTGAAAAAGTAGCATGCTTGGCTTGCTGCTGTCATGACCTTACTTCAGCACATCACGTTTCCTTGACTTTGCACTTTCCGCTTCTGTTCAAGCTGGTCTCATTAGCATGCATTGATATGCCAAAAACTTTCAGAAATCTTAGGCTGTGATTGATGTTGACTATTGACTATATTTGAATTACGAGTGTACCTACTGCCCCAGGACACTGGTTAACAAGTTATGTCAGGAGCTGATCCCAGAGTGATACGGCATTTGAAAGAATCAAATATAGCTGCAGAGCAATATTGAATTTTGGATGTGAACCCATGAGCCTTACAAACCTGAAAATGATATGGGAGGGGAAAAATTGAAACCCGGAAAGTAAAAAATGAAACATCGAAGTCCAGGGGTATATATATGTAATACACACACACACACACACACCTGGACTTCGATGTGTGTGTGTGTGTGTGTGTGTGTGTGTGTGTGTCCCATTTTGCTAATTCCTGACTGGAAAATAACAGATCACAGGGTGGATTTTTTTCATTTATTTATCCCAATTTATAGAGCGCTGACTTTGAATATGGGAGACACAGTGTACATTCAGGCATGGGACATATCCACATCATAGATTTGTAGCAGTATGATACCACTTTAAACAGTCATAGCTTCCCTGAAGAATACTGAGTGTGAGTGTGCCTCTACCCTCATCGTTCTGCCCAGGCAATGAGGTCCAGCTGAGGTTACAGGGAACCAGGCAGAGGGCCTTCTCGGTTGTGGCGCCCACCCTGTGGAACAACCTCTCACCAGATGTCAAGGAAATAAACAACTATCCGACTTTTAGAAGACATCTGAAGGCTTTAGGGTTTAGGGACATTTTTAATGTTTGATGTTTTATCGTGTTTTTAATATTCTGTTGGGAGCTGCCCAGAGTGGCTGGATTAACTCAGCCAGATGGGTGTGGTATAAATAAATTGTTGTTGTTGTTGTTGTTGTTGTTGTTGTTGTTGTTGTTGTTGTTGTTATTGTGTGTAAGGTCCTGAGAGCTGTTAGGAAAACTCTACTTCCCCTCACAATTATCAGAGCAATCAATTCCTCACCACAGGGGACTCTGTCTCTGAGACAGCAATAGGAGCCACCTTCAAACACTCCAACATTTCTCCAATGAAAATAGAGACATCCAATTTTATTATTGTTGTTATTTATTTATTATTATTATACCCCACCCATCTGACTCAGTTGCCTCAACCACGCTGGGCAGCTCCCAAAATATATAAAAACATAATAAACCATTTACAAACTTCCCTATATAGGGCTGCCTTCAGTTACCTTCCAAAGGTTGTGTAGTTATTTATCTCCTTGGCTTGGGGGGGGGATTAGGGTTAGGGTCGCATAACTCCAAACCCTCCAACATTTCTCCGATGAAAATAGGGGCATCCTAAGGAAAAGCAGGACATTCTGGGATCAAATCAGTAACTGGGATGGCATCTGTAAATCCAGGAATGTCCCTGGAAAATAGGGACATTTGGGTGGGTCTGCACCTTCACAGTTCCCACCAACCCCAGCTAGCATGACCAACTGTCAGAGACAATGGCAGCAGTAGTCCAGCAACAATTGGAGTAGCCACCGATTCCCCATCCTTGTTTTAAGCACTATGGAAAGTATATTTGTGTCTATAGAAGCACAGCAAAGCTTTCAATTGTTTATTTTAAACCTCTGAATAACTCATCGTGACGCTGTTTTCCACTCTTTATTGAAATGGTCTCTCAACAAGCAAGTTTAATTTTATCCAAAGATCTAGATTTGATTCATTAGCTTCCATTGTGCAATCAACACACACCTTTGATGGAGCTTAAAGGTGTGTTTACACACTTAACAAAGAAGTCTGATAGATGCAAGCGGAAGGATCATTTCAGCAACAGGGCCTAAATGACTGTATTACTATTATAGGCACGCACAATATATTTCCAAGGACTAGCCTCTAAAACTTCGGTGGCAGGAGGGAACAATTCATCAGTAAATAATATCTCATTTTCAATGAGGCCTTTAAAACTTTATGTATAGCTTTAACTCTCCTATTATTACGCATAGTTCACTATGTCAGTAGGATTGTTAGGGAATCTTCCTTCAACTAATTGCAAACATCTATGCCATCACATAAGAATGCTCACCTCTTAAAACACACATTTATCTCGCTGATTTTTGGCGCAGCTTATTGCTGAATATTAGCGTAGGGAGGGAAATCAATTTATTAATTCTCACTTTAATGAAGAGCAAAAAGATGGATTGCAGATGGTATGCAGGGGGTTGTGGGTGGGTTGGATGGGGTGAGAGACAGAGGAGGAGGAAAATATCAGTGCTGGGATTCAAATTCAGTAGCTCTCACAATTCTACCTTTCTAAAGGAGGAAATGCAATTTCTGAATCATTTTAAAGGAATTGTAGAGTATTGTTGGCCATGGCAAAGAGCATCTGTCCTGCATGTTCAATCCATGTTCAGTCCTCAGGAACTTCTTCTAAGGTTAGGCTAAGATTGCTGCCTGAGACCCTGAACAGCTGCTGCTAGTCAATATAGCTAATGCCCAGCTTGATGAAAGAGTGGTCTAAATCAATGTAAGGCCACTTGCTATGCTTTGAAATGGACAAGAGTAAGATTTGCAGTTATTTCTCTGGATCCGAGTTACTGCCAATAGGGCTTCTGATATATTTGGAACACGCAGGAGAGACTCCCACAGACAGCAGCAATCTACTGGGCTTCTAAGGCAATCAGAAGAAGAAGAAGAAGAAGAAGAAGAAGAAGAAGAAGAAGAAGAAGAAGAAGAAGAAGAAGAAGAAGAAGAAGTTTTATTTATACCCTGCCCTCCCCAGCCAAGACCGGGCTCAGGGTGGCTAACACCAGGTATAAAAACAATTGATTAAAATACAACTTAAAACCAAGATTGAAATACAACATTAAAATGCAGCCTCATTTCAGTAGAAACTCAAATAAAAAAGTTTTTGGGGATGAAAACGTCAAATCTTCACCAAGGCCAACTATCCAGACTGGTCCTACGTGGGCCAGAAAAAAGTCAGGGAAGTCCCAAACAGGAATTCCATAACAGAAGGAGGAAGAAAAAAGGAAAGAGGGGGAAGGGATGACCACCCTGCCTGATGCCCTAAGCCAGGGGTCAGCAAACTTTTTTAGCAGGGGGCCGGTCCACTGTCCCTCAGACCTTGTGGGGGGCCGGACTATTTTTTCTTTTGGGGGGGGGGATATGAACAAATTCCTATGCCCCACAAAGAACCCAGAGATGCAATTTAAATAAAAACACACATTCTACTCATGTAAAAACACTAGGCAGGCCCCACAAATAACCCAGAGATGCATTTTAAATAAAAGGAAACATTCTACTCATGTAAAAACACACTGATTCCTGGACTGTCCGTGGGCCGGATTTAGAAGGTGATTGGGCTGGATTCAGCCCCCGGGCCTTAGTTTGTCTACCCATGGAATAGTTCATAAATAGGGCTGTTCTTAAACTGAGGTACCACTGTAATAGGAAGGAAAGCTGCAGTATTGGTAAGACAAGGAACATGACATGAGGGTTTCTACTGAACCTGGGAGAGCTTGTGTAAGGTTGTCCCATCTCTGAGGTTGGAAATCTGCCTCCAACCTTGGAGAAGGAGATCCAAACCATCTTATCCCATAGGATACCCTCCCAGGTACCGTAGCATTAAAGCTTAAGGGTGGTATCTTGCACACTCTGGAAATCTACTCATGTAAAAACACACTGATTCCTGGACCGTCCGTGGGCCAGATTTAGAAGGCGATTGGGCCTGATCCAGCCCCTGGGCCTTAGTTTGCCTACCCATGCCCTAAGCTCATGCCTATTTTGCTCAATGGTTAACCCAGCCCTGCTTCCAGGAGCTAGTGGAGCAGTTGACTCCCACAAAGGCAAGCTGCTTCTGCTGGATAAACCTCCTGTCCAAAACCCAAGAGAAATGAGTTTTAACTTTTATTGTAAGAGAGGAGGCTGAACCCTCTCCTAGCCCTACTGCACCATGCTACCTCTCCATTATAATGCACTTTATATTGCCCAACCTCTTGGGCCAGGGTAAAATTTAAATCCAAATTAACCAGTACTTGATCCCAGGATTCCTTCAAATGTGCCCCGACTCTGCAGTTAATGCCAGCCTGGCTACACTGTGTGGTCTGTCTTCCCCTCTCTTTCCATTTCTTCAGAATTATAGTCTCTCGGAAGAAGGGGGGGAAAGCCCAAATATAACAGCTGATTAACTCCCTCAATTACCTCATCCTTGGTGCTGTTTTGAAACTAGTGAGTTTATTTACTGAGTGCTGTCACACATTACTGATTGATTTGTCATTTAAATCACCATTTAATTGTACAGGTTATTCTGCGACTCCATATGTTTGCAAGTAGAGGTGCCAAATCCTTCTCGCCAAGCCCTGTCACAAAGTCTGCTTCGAGTCAACAGAATTATCAGGCGGCTTTGCTTTCTTGAGTCATCTAAGGTCTGCCTGGTTCCAAGTCTCTCAAAAGGAGATGTTCCAGTGAAATGAAGGAGCCAGTGTAGTGAAATGGCTGGAAGGATTGGTGGCAGTTGGTGGCATTTCTCTGATTCAGCCTATGACGCCTGCCCTTTTAAGTATAGTAATTTAATCCCCTGAAATTGCAAATGCTTGTATGCATTACTATGTGTTCAAATGTGATTGGCTGGGTAACAATTCTAGAGAGTTCTCTAACAGTTCTCATGTCATTGGCTAACGTTGGTCACATGGGAGGTATCTAGAAAAGGAGAGACTCCATTTTATGTGAAGCAGTATGTGTTTTAGAATCCACTGTGAACACTGCTAAGTTGAATAGAGTGTTGTAGTGCTTCTTCTCTGCTTGAAAGAAAGAGAGCAAAAGCTGCAGGGGAAGCTGAAAGGGGAAATCTCTCATAGGAACTACAAGGCATGGCCTACTTGAAGATACAGAAAGCTGAGTGCTGAGCTCTGGAAAGCGAGGAAAATACAGTTGTTTGGAAGTTAGAAGAAGAGACTATAAGCCCATGTTTGGATAAATATATGACTGTAAATATTATGTTTTAACTCATCTATAACTATACATTTCTGCAAGTAAAGCTTTTGAGTGGTAAAGTCTGGACATTGCTTTAATTTCAAAGGAAGGGTGTCAGTCATATAAATGATCTGAGCTTCTTAGCTGTGATTTTGCAACACTTACTTCAACGCGTGCCACCTGCAATATGTGGACAGCCTGACAATGTCATTGCCTGGATTGCTGAGAAATCAGGAAGTACCGGGTGCCTCTAGAAAAGCATTAAATAAATATTTGGGAACACAGCGATCTGCCTTATACAGAGTCAAGTTTCAGTAATGGGAGTGGTCCCTACTCACAACTCAATAGTCAAAAGAAACAGAGTCAAACCATTGATCCATATAGCTCAGTATTGGCTACGCTGTGTGGCTGTGGCTCTCCAGGGTTTTGGACAGGGGACATTTCCAGCCTTCCTGGAGACACCAGGAATTGAACCTGAGACCTTCAGTGTGCAAAGCAGATGTTCCACTACTGAGTTACAGCCCTTCCCATCCAATAGTCACACAATGTAGGGGTGGGTAGAGCAGGGTTCTGTTCAGTCACTGTCATTTTCACATATGTTCATTCATAAGTCCCTTGCGTCCTGCTACTCTGCTAATCAGTGTTTGTTTTTCTTTGTTTCAGAATCCACAGGAGAAAAAATATTGAAGCACATTTTTTATGTAAAAGTGCCTGTCTGCCAGTGGAATTCATTTCTGCTTCAACCCCCTCTCAACTGCATGCCCCATGCCATCCAAATCAGCTCCCAAGGGCCCTCTGCAGCACATTTTGGGGGCACAGGGGGAAGGAGAGGAGAGGAGAGTCCTTTGCATGAGCTGCAGTCTGTTGGATGTCATCCTTTAATCTCAAACCAGATGTAGTTTCCTTCCTACCTGAATGACTGTCTCAACCTATAGACACCTACCCAGAATCTGAAATCATCTACAGAGGCTCTCCACCAAGTTTCTCAAACAAATGAGGCGAAGCAGCTATTCAATGGGGTGAAAGCCTTTTCAGCAATGTGAACTTTCTCCCCAGAGAGGTCCATCTGGTCTCCACACTGTAGTCTTTTCAGTATTAGGTGCAGACATCTTTATTTTCTTGGGCTTTTTAATTTTGGTACTTTCAAGTTCTGGGCACTGTTTTTTCTTCCCCATTTATGTTTTTATTTTGAAGCTGTTTTATCTTTTGAAGCATTTCAGGTCTCCATTCTATTTATCACATTTCATGTTTCATACACTTCTGTTTCTGAACAACCCAGTGGATTTTTCCAGTGGTATGGGAAAAAGTAAAATTATGCAGAAAAGGTTCTAATTTGCAAACGTTGGCTGGTTATTTGCTACCCTTCTCTTGCAATGTACTTTGGCATTCTTTCTCCCACCATTTGCTTTTCAATCAAGCTATCACATTTCTAAATATAACAAAATATTGACTGTAGAAATATAGTGGGATCCAACAGCCAACAGTGAGCATCTGTCGTGAGACATACAGTAAGTAGGGTGTTACATCACCTATGGTGTCAGCATCACTTCTGAATGTGTTGTTTGTGCTGTTACTGAAGTCCATAGTTCCTTGGCTTGCAATATGAGTGTCAGTAACGTATAATGCATACTTCTAGTGTGAAGCAAGCATGGGCATGACAATCCCCTGTCTCCCCAATTCTTCTCCAGCTTAGACTCCAGTTTAAACTAAGTTCCCTACCTTGAGGACTGCCTCTTCCTATGTCTACTGATCTTGCCCCTAAGGTACTTTGGCATCCCTTCCACCACCAGTTCACTTGCTCTATCTGTTCTGTCCGTCTCCCCTTAATTGCCTGCCATGGCATTGAGACTCTGACCTTTGACACCATACATATATAGGACCCACCCTATTCTTCTGATTGGAAATTGTTTTAAGTGATCATAATGTTACATTTTTGCATTGTTGTAATCTGCCCTGGGACCATATTTCAAGGGTGGAAGAAGATAGCTGGGGGCTTTGGTGCAGTTCTCAAAACACAGCCCCCATTCCCCAAAAGAGGGATACAGTGGTGCCTCGGGTTACATAGGCTTCAGGTTACATATGCTTCAGGTTATAGACTCCGCTAACCCAGAAATAGTGTTTCAGGTTAAGAACTTTGCTTCAGGATGAGAACAGAAATTGTGCTGCGGTGGTGTGGCAGCAGCAGGAGGCCCCATTAGCTAAAGTGGTGCTTCAGGTTAAGAACAGCTTCAGGTTAAGAACGGACCTCCGGAACGAATTAAGTACTTAACCCGAGATACCACTGTACACAAAATAAGGTGCCAGAAAATCCAAACTGGGGTATCTTAAAGGCTAACAAATTTATTATTACAAAAGTTTTAATGGGCTACAAGAAAAGCAGAAGACTCTGAGCATGTGCCATTTTCTATTTTAACTCACTTCTCATTGTTTTTGCTTGCTTTTGAACTTGGGTCAGCCACTAACTCTCAGCCTTCCCTATCAGTTATGACTGTTGTGATTATATAGAAGGAGACATAAGATGGATGCTTATATCAGAGGCATCAAACGCCAGTTCCTTTAACCAGAGTGATGTATCCTAGTACAATAAAGGTCCATATTTTTTCCCAGATACTCCCGCTTGCAAATTGCACCTGAGTTTTGTTTAATTTTAAGAACAGCAGTGCCAGATCAAGATGTCCACAGACGGCCTCTTTCCTAAGTCTTGCCCCTTGCCTCCTTCTCTAGACCTGATGTGTACAGCAGCCAAGAACCAAAGGGCAAGATGCCTGGAACCTGCTGCTATTTCTCCTTCTGTTGCTGCTCCTAAGATCAGACTAAAGGCCCACCTAGTCCAGTAACCTGTTCTCATAGTGTTTGGTCAGATGCCTATAGAAACCCAAACACAGGACCTAAGAGCAAGAGCAGTCTCTTCACCTGTGATTCCCAGCAGCTGTTCTTCAGAGGCATATTCTGGTGACAGAGAAAGAACATAGCCATCCTGGTTATCAGCCCTTGATAGCCTTATCCTTCATGAATTTACCCAATCCTCTTTTAAGGCCATCCAAGTTGGCAACCATCACTGCATCTTATGGGAACAAATTCCATCGTGAATGTGCTAAGGCCCGATTGAGAGCTCTGCAGAACTTAAAATGCCTGTTTATTATTTTGTGACAGTTTCCTTGGCCAAGCGCTGTCAATTTTGGATATTTTCTTTTGGGTCAACATGGCTGCTTGTACATTTGGGGCAAAATATAGCCCATACGTATTAAGACATACGTTGATCAATCGGATGTGAGTGACATCCAGAAAGGGCAGAGCTTTCAAGGCTAGTTAGCCATCATGCTTGACAAGCCTTATATCTTACAGTTCTACTATTAGCCTTCAACTGTAATTTCCACTTGCATCCCTAGACTGACTTCACATTCATTAAGCATCCTAGCTGTAGGTTAACAAATGGCAATATAACAGCAACAATCTATTCAAGCTATTAGTAATCTGGTGTTTTCCTTTGTTTCAATAATGCAACTAGAACATACAACTGACCATCAATTAAGCCTAAATTCTTTTGTAACAATGCAAGGTTTCCAGTGTTTAGGATTCTGGATAGTATGGGGGTGAGGAAATAATTGCAAAAGAAGTTTTGTGCTGTGCAGCGAGATAATCTGATTTTTTTTTCATCTTAGAGGATTTTTGTCACTTGCTTTATATCTTCCAGATTTCTCCTTTTGTGGGAAACTAAAGGGCAATGCATTATTTACAGCTTAGCTTTCCTATCCAATTACTTTTCTTTACTATCTCATTTTATGTAAATGTTTCTTTTTATATGGTGATGCCAAATGGTTTTAAGGCATTGAAGGAAGTGCAGACACAGTTCCATATAAAGAACTCTAAAGAAAGAAATCGAAAGCCCCAGTTATCTATTTGTCATACAGCAGTACAGGTTTATTAGCAGTGATGGCAACACAGCGATCTGGCTCTCCTAGGGGGGCTTTAATGTATATTTTATTTCATGCAAAAACCACAGAGCTTGCCAAATCAGCTGCAAAAATACAATGGTCTAGGGTTTTTTTAAATTTTATTCGGCCAGGGGTGGTGGCGGTGGAAGAAGTTGAGCAAAATCAGGTTGTTTCAATATACATGACTTCGGCAAAGCAATTTCTCACATGTTATCTTACATTGAAGAAAGATACACTTTTACAAACCAGGTCACCACTTCTGGAATCCATACAGAGTGTTCCTATGTATGTCTTTGTACGGTGGTATCTCGGGTTACAAACGCTTCAGGTTACAGACTCTGTTAACCCAGAAATAGTACCTCGGGTTAAGAACTTTGCTTCAGGATGAGAACTGAAATCGCACGGCAGTGGCACAGCAGCGGGAGGCCCCATTGGCTAAAGAGGTACCTCAGGTTAAGAATAGTTTCAGGTTAAGAACGGACCTCCAGAACAAATTAAGTTCTTAACCCAAGGTACCACTGTTTTCTGTATTGTTGATATCCTGTCTTTGTATTTATTACATGTATAGTGTGGGAGAAACCTCCCTTGGGGTTCAGGTATGGAGGCTCACACCAAATTCACAATAGGTCAGACTTTATTCAGGACAGAGTCCAAAGAGCCTGTGGGAGCTTTCCATTATAGGAAAAACATGTGTCATCTGACCTGTTCGTCCTCTGACCAACCACTTTTGTTGTTGTTGTTGTTTAGTCGTTTAGTCGTGTCTGACTCTTCGTGACCCCATGGACCAGAGCACGCCAGGCACTCCTGTCTTCCACTGCCTCCCGCAGTTTGGTCAAACTCATGTTAGTAGCTTCGAGAACACTATCCAGCCATCTCGTCCTCTGTCGTCCATCTCATCCTCTGTTCTCCTTGTGCCTTCCACCTTTCCCAACATCAGGGTCTTTTCCAGGGAGTATTCTCTTCTCATGAGGTGGCCAAAGTATTGGAGTCTCCTCCAGCACCATAATTCAAAAGCATGGTCCAGCTCTCACTTCCATACATCACTACTGGGAAAACCATAGCTTTAAGTATACGGACCTTACCAACCACCTTCTGCCACCCCATAAGTTCACCATCTCTTTATCCAACCACTGTCCTTGAAATACATCTTGCACAACCTATTCTTACTGAACCTATCGGAACATTCCTTGTGCCTTATATGGAGGGGTTTTTTTCTCACTTTAATAGTCATCATTAGGTTCCTCCTTAATTGTTTCTTACCAGTTTTGTGGTAAAGAGACCACACCCTTGTGTATGTGAAACTGGACTCATTGATGATGGGAAACAGAAATTCTTCCTCAATAACCATTCTTGAGAAAAGCATCCTAGTCATCTGTTGCATTGCAGGGGTTGGACTAGATGACCCTTGGGTCCCTTCCAATTCTAAGATTCTATGATCTTTTAAAATAAAAAAAACATGGGCAAGAAAGATCCACAGAGTTCAACAGGGCTTACTTCAAGTAAGTGGGCTACAGCCCCAGAAGCTGTGGATTTGTTTGGTAGCAATCTCATACAGTGGTACCTCGGGTTAAGAACTTAATTTGTTCTGGAGGTCTGTTCTTAACCTGAAACTGTTCTTAACCTGAAGCACCACTTTAGCTAATGGGGTCTCCTGCTGCCGCCGTGCGATTTCTGTTCTCATCCTGAGGTAAAGTATTTAACCCGAGGTACTATTTCCGGATTAGCGGAGTCTGTAACCTGAAGCGTCTGTAACCCGAGGTACCACTTTATACACCTTTACACCACGGGAACTAGCGCTATGGACATGCCTTCTGTGTCTCATATAATTGATTCTAGATCAGGGATCAGCAACCTTTTTCAGCCGTGGGCAAGTCCACTGTCCCTCAGACCATGTGGTGGGTCGGACTATATGTTGAAAAGTAAAAATAAAAATGAACAAATTCCTATGCCCCACAAATAACCCAGAGATGCATTTTAAATAAAAGCACACATTCTACTTATGTAAAAACATGCTGATTCCCGGACCATCCATGGGCTGGATTGAGAAGGTGATTGGGCCGCATCTGGCCCACGGGCCTTAGTTTGCCTACTCCTCTTCTAGATGATGGTAGAGAGAAGTAGGAGAGAGATGGAAGTGTGCTTTTCTTCCCACCAAAAGTATGTTTCACCTTCTCTAAATTACAAATTATTTATCTTCTTTCTACACTGGCACCTCAGGTTAAGTACTTAATTCCTTCCGGAGGTCTATTCTTAACCTGAAACTGTTCTTAACCTGAAGCACCACTTTAGCTAATGGGGCCTCCTCCTGCTGCTGCGCCTCCTGAGCACGATTTCTGTTCTCATCCTGAAGCAACGTTTATGGTCCACCACCATAAACACACTTACTTGAGGGTAACTCTTTTCCAAAAATAAATGCATGGGATCATGCTGTTAAAATAAAATGTAGACATGATGGATTTTAAATGCGTTCTCTTGTGGCTTTGTAATCTGGATATCATAACAGTTGTGTAAATCACAGCTCTAGAAAGGAACGGGAGGAAGTATTTTTTACTTCCTTCTGAGAATGACAAGTGTAACTTTGATCACAAGTTTCCTTAAAAAAAAAAAGGAGGTGGTGAAAATTAAAAGTGAAATCCACTTCCAGCAAATAATATACACATCACACCAAGCAAACGGAAGGAAGAGAGAGGCAATGTGTTGCTGCAATATTGCTTCTTAAAAATAATGCTGATTGCATAATTTGCCCGAGGCTCATGAAAAGGTACTGGGGTTTAAGAGTGCTGACTTTTGGAATCTGAACGCTTTGAATTATGGTGCTTTCCAGGTACCTCCTCTTTGCAGACCTTGCTGGCTGGGGGATGGAAGCTGCCACCGGAATGAATGTGGGTGATCCAATTAATGCAGTCTGTTACTATTATTGCATGCCCTACCTTTCCTCACAGGAAGTTCTCTTCAGCAAGAGTGGTAGTAGCAATAATTATTTGCAAGGAAAATATAATGCAGCATAAAATCTCCAGCTGCAAAGCATAAAAACCAACCGGTAAAAACAAAACCTTCTGGGGCAACGCCAACAATATTTTAATCTTGATGCCCAAAAAACTGCAAAGGAGAAGGTGCAAGCGAGCTGCTCTGGGAGGGATATTCCAGTAGGACTGAAAAGGCCTTGTCTACAGAGAAGTGCCTCTGAAAAAAATGAATTCTGTGTATGTATATGGGGGAAGAGATAGTGGCTAACCCAAAGTCTGTTTGCATTTCTTAGTACAGAAAGTATTGATCTGATGTGTGGAGATCTTTCCTGTTCTGCTTGGTTCAGGAGTGTTCTGGAAGGTTTCTTTCTATGTGAAAGAAACAGGCAGAAGGTTCTTGTTTGGGTTATTCCTTCTGGGAAGCTGAGTACAGCTGGTTTAAACTGGCCCTGTTATCCTTTCTGTCAAGGTCATGCTGACTATAATAGTAAGGCCAGAAGGAGCCTGGGTTTCACTTCCTTTCTCTTTCTATCTCTTTGTTCTGGTGTGGTGTTCTGTTCCGTTTGGAGTGTTAAGGTTTAGTCTTATTAGAAGTATTGTAAGTTTGATTGTAAGTGCCGCAACTGGATTTTTTATGGACTGTGCCAATCCTGAATGTATTGGATTTGTGAACATTATGCTCATTTGCCTTCAGTAGCAGTAAAGCTCGGCTGGATGAAGTACAATTGCCTCTGGTCTATTTTTTTGGAACTTTGCAGTGTGTTTAAGTTTTTTCCTCCCCCTCAGCGTGACAAGTCATCCACTGAGCTTCCAGTGAGCAGGAATTTGCACATGCATCTCCCCAGTCTTGGGTTCCATCTGTGCTATACATTTTTTAAAAATCCTCATGGAAAATTATCAGCATTTCCATGTGACTTTCTCCCAATGTACAAGTTTTGTACATGGTTTGGACCAGTGCTATTTTTCTACAAAAAGAAGTGCCAGAGCTCACTATGAACTTCTCCCTTGTTCTCTTAGAATGGCAATGGTGCCCACCTGAGAGGTGCTAGAGCTGAGCTCTGGTGAACTCTAGCTGAAATAAAGCCCTGGTTTTGACAAATATAATCATTTTTTTGCAAGCAACTATTCAAATATAATGTGTTTTTTGTATGTTCTTTTCACCAGTTTCTGCTGATACAAACATATTTTTTTTACACACTGTTTGGCTGCAAGACCACCTTGCAAAATTTGGAGAAGAGGGAATTTTGAAGGATAGCTGTGTTCACGTTATTGGCTCAAAGTGTGAAATCAGGTTGTTTCTCATCATCCAGTTTTCAAATGTTCTTTTGGAAGCTAAACATCCAACAGGGCTTCTGCAGCTTCCAATTGGCTGTAGGAGTTTTCTGCAGCCAATCAGAAGCCGCGCTTTGGAAGTCAAAAGTTTTGGAAGTCAAACAGACTTCTGGAACTGATTCTGTTTGACTTCTGAGGTACAACTGTACCTTGAATGCCTGCTCACACTATACAGATCATTTCCAAAGAGTGGGACACCATAAACCTCCACTCTTCTCTCCGATAAAGCTATCTCTAGACCTTGCTTTATTTCACAGAGGAGACAGAAACAATGCATGAACAATTTCTTTCAACCCAACACAAAGACTGAAAGAAGCCTTGGCACTTTCTCAGCTATCTGCCCAATGAGCACCTCTTCTGTGGGACGCATTTCTCTTCCACCTCTCTGCTTTTCATAATGCTTGGCCGTTGAGCCTTGGGATATTTTCCTAGGCTTTTAAGCTATGATTTAAAAGTAGAGAAGATAAGAGCTTTGGAACCTATTTGATGTTTTATGTTTATTCAGTGAAGTTACTGCCAGTTGCCTTTAATCATATTTGCCTTGTCTAATGTGTTTATCGGTTGATGGGTACAGAAACCGTAAAGAATGAGAGAACCTCTCTTGCCCTCAAACTCCCCTCCCCCCTCGCATACCCTCTCCTGTTTGCATTTTTCTCCTCCTCAGGAAGACAGAAAGATCTTTTGTTCGTTTCACATTTGAGATTCCATGTGCGTTATCTGTTGTTGTAGCATTTATTTATTTCAAGCAAGTTTCTATACTGCCCCCCCCCAAAAGGCGCAGTCAGATGCTTGCAGAAGGGTGGTAAATAAATTTAATATAACAAAATACAGTGGTACCTCGCAAGATGAAATTAATTCGTTCTGCGAGTTTTTTCGCCTTGCGATTTTTTTCGTCTTGCGAAGCACGGACTTTGGAAAAGCTTCAAAAATCACCAAAGTCTTCAAAAACCTCAAAAAAGGCTACCACACCACGTGCTATGAGTTGCTCCTCGAAGTCAAGTCGCAACTGCACCCCCTGAATGCACGGTTTTAAGAAGAAGGAAACAAACTTTCAAGACGTTTTCGTCTTACGAAGCAAGCCCATAGGGAAATTCGTCTTGCGAAGCAACTCAAAAAACAAAAAACTCTTCTGTCTTGCGAGTTTTTCGTCTTACGAGGCGTTCGTCTTGCGAGGTACCACTGTAAATAAATCACATAGGCTTCCAGTCAGGAAATATATCCCAAAACGCGTGCAGGGAGGGGGGCAGCCACGATGGCACCCCACCAGGATCGCGCTACGGGGGCGGTGCGCTCCCCCCCCACTCCTCTTCCTCTGCCAGTGGTCAGAAGCTGCTGCCACCGGGATTTCAACCTTAGACAGCTGCTTCGGTCCACCTGATGGGTGGGTCTGCATGTTATGGTCTGTCAGCCCGGCCAGGTCATTCACAGGAGAGAGAGAGAGAGAGAGAGAGAGAGGGGCAGGCAGGCACTGGGATAGCTTCCAGTTAGTTTCTTTATTAAGGAAAGCAAAACAATATATGTAGACTTATAAAAGGTAAAGGGACCCCGACTGCTGAGTCCAGTCACGGACGACTCTGGGGTTGTGGTGCTCATCTCGCTTTACTGGCCGAGGGAGCCGGTGTACAGCTTCCAGGTCATGTGGCTGGCATGACTAAGCTGCTTCCGGTGAACCAGAGCAGCGCATGGAAACGCCGTTTACCTTCCTGCCGGAGTGGTACCTATTTATCTACTTGCACTTTGAACTGCTAGGTTGGCAGGAGCAGGGACCAAGCAATGGGAGCTTACCATTGGGTAATTTGAACCGCTGACCTTCCGAATGGCAAGCCCCAGGCTCTGTGGTTTAGACCACAGTGCTACCCACATCCCTTTATAAAGGGTAAACCTGTCTAAACAAAGACGTTGTTCGAACTGGTCTGTCACCCCTTCTTCTGCATCAAGTGTGACTGTTAGCTCCAAGGGACTCCTTTGGTGTCTGCTTGGCTCACAGGCTGTCAGTAGAGAAGCTGCCAGAGGGGCTTTGAGGGAGAAGTGCAGGGTCTGTCTCCTTTCTATCATCACTGTCTGCCCCTACATCCAAACCGGAAATCTCATCACCCTGCCCTGTGCTGGGGCACCTGCCTGCTTCCATCTCTTTGCTATCCCTCAAGCTCCCTGCTTCTAGTACTTCCCAGCTTGTCCCCGCTTCTGAAGTGTGGCAGGTGTCCAACCACCAATCGCCAGGTTCGAAATCCTCTTCCTATGCGCCTTCCCTGGGGGGGCTCTTGGTTGGGCTAATTCCACCCCTCTTCCTCACCCAACCAGCCGCTGACACAGTGATGCCAGAGACCTATCTAGTTAAGTATCGTGTTCTCGCAGTGGTCAACCAGATGAAACCCTCAAGCAAAATCAGAGCACAACAATGCGATTCACAGCAACTGGTATTTAGATTCGCATTTTCTCCAATACTGGAAGCAGAACATAGTTATTGCGGCTAGTAGCCACCGATAACCTTACCCTCCATAAATTTAATTCTCTTTTAATGCCACATGAGTTGGTGCCCATTACTACATATTGTGGGAATGAATGCCATTAAATATACACCATGTGAAGTAATTCTTTAGTCTGTCCTGAATCTTCCAATATTCAGCTTTGGTGGATGACCCTGAATTGCAGTATTATGTGAGAGGGAGGGGAAAAGTTAAGAGGTGGGATCTCATCTAATGGAAGATTTATACCCAGGGAGCTACCACTGAGCTCCTATTTTCTCTGCACATAAATTTAGGCAAGTACATACAGAACCTACCCTGCGAGATGTAATTGGGGTAAGTGAGGGGAACCCCAAGCTGTTCTATATTGCTACTGTGCCAAGGCGTCATTTGGTCTGCTCACTGAACAGCTCATTAGCAAACAATTAAAATAATAATATCATACACAGTGGAAACAGCAATTTTGCACTTGTGGAAATTATGCTACAATCTGGGGAGACGGCATGGAGAATGCCCAGCAACCATTTTACTTCGCAGGGAAGGAGCAAGTAGCATGGTTTATAGTCTCACAGCCTGCCAACAAATCTTCCAGCATCTTCCATTATAGTTGAATTATGTCAGAATAGTAGACCAGCTTGCCTTGGGAACCATTTCCCATTGATCTACTTAGTATCTTGATCGGAGGCAACTTCCAGTGGTGGACAGAGCGAATTGGGGGGGGGGGAGAGCAAAAACCCCAAAGTGGGTGGTACAATAGTCTGTCTCTTTTTTTGCCACCTCACTTTCTCTCTCTGGCCACTTTCATACCATACATGTAAAGTGCTATGATACCACTTAAAACAGGCATGCTTCCCACAAAGAATTATGGGAGCTGTGGTTCATTAAGGCTGCTGAGAGTTGTTAAGGTAAAGGTAAAGGGACCCCTGACCATTAGGTCCAGTCGTGGCCGACTCTGGGGTTGGGGCGCTCATCTCACTTTATTGGCCGAGGGAGCCGGCGTACAGCTTCCGGGTCATGTGGCCAGCATGACTAAGCCACTTCTGGTGAACCAGAGCAGCGCACGGAAACGCCGTTTACCTTCCCGCCAGAGTGGTACCTATTTATCTACTTCCACTTTGACGTGCTTTTGGAACTGCTAGGTTGACAGGAGCAGGGACCGAGCAACGAACTGCTGCAAACAGTAGACGACAGTGAGCTAGGTGGACCAATGGTCTGATTCCATTTAAAGCAGAGTTTCCCAAGCCTCAATTCCCTGTCCAAAGCAACAATTCTCAGTGCGGTTTAACAACTAATCTCTCTTCATAGGGAACTCTGGGAGTTGTAGCTCTGAGAGGTGAATAGGAACACAGGGAGGTGTGTTTCTCAAAATTTGGTCTCCAGCTGTTTTTGGACTACAATTCCCATCATCCCTGGCTAGCAGGACCAGTGGTCAGGGATGATGGGAATTGTAGTACAAAAACAGCTGGAGACCCAAGCTTGGGAAACACTGCTTTAAATGGAATCAGACCATTGGTCCACCTAGCTCACTGTTGTCTACCGTTTGCCAGCAGAGTTATCCAGGGCTTCAGATGGGGGACAATCTCAGTTCTAACTGGGATTGCTGGGGACTGAACCTTCTGCGTGCAAATCAGAAGCTCTGCCACTGAGATACAGTCTTCTTTCACGGAAGATGGCAGCAAGAAAGGCTGCCCTCAGCCAGAATTATCCCCATGTCTATGGAAATGGATTGGAGAATGTCCATTAATAGGTTGTGCTATATTTTCATGCCAATATATCAAAGCATGCCTTCCGTTTCACCGGTTTCAAGGGAGGGAAGGTAGGGTTTAACAGAGACTTTCTGAAATGCCATCTTGCTAAGTGCTAGACTTGATCGGAAAATGATATAATTTGATTTAATTCAAATGTTAATTGCTCAATAATATTGAAGAAAAATCACCTCAAGTACTTAAGCTTATTAACTATGAAAAAGTAATAAAGAAGTCTGCTTATTAAGAGATTTAATTGAACACATAGCTTGGCGCCAGCGCCAACGCTCCCGTCTTAGAGCACATCAGCCCTCTGAGAAAATACTGGTGAGCATACTTTGTTCATTTGCTGCATGATTTAAGTGTTGTAGCCTCAGTGAGACGTAATATGGCAAAACACTTATGGCTGTGATTAAATATTTTGCTGAATGCAACCTCTTTTCAGCACACACACAAATATCTCAGGGGTGGGGAATCTCAGACTGGGTGGGGTGGATGTGGCCCTTGAAGTCTGCCCATATGGCCCTCAGGATTCTCCCCACACCTTCTCCCCAGCCACACCTCTTACTAGCCCTGCTGTACACTCTCCTCGAGAGTTTGTGCCTGCCTGGAATATGTCCTTAGACCTTGATAATGCATTTTGCTTGCCTGGAAGGGAGGATAAAGAAGGGTTGTGTGTTGTCCAAAGATCAAATGGTCATGTGCTGTGTGACGAAAAAAAGCTGTTTTTTCTGGACAGGTTGGATCAGGCACCCCCAAACTTGGCCTTCCAGATGTTTTGGGACTACAACTCCCATCACCCCTAGCTATCAGGACCAGTGGTCAGGGATGATGGGAATTGTAGTCCCAAAACATCTGGAGGGCCGAGTTTGGGGATGCCTGGGTTGGATCAACAAGTGTTTCCCCCCTTTATTTCCCTGCCAGCAAATGGTTGATGAACAGCAGCCTCTGATTGGCTGCCTCCCGTCCAGGAGGGAGAGTTTAAAAGGAGAAGATTTGAGGAGAGACAGTTAAGGGGTTAAGGGGGTTGGTTTTGGAGGGTTG
This sequence comes from Podarcis erhardii, assembly GCF_964252035.2. Classification (NCBI taxonomy): domain Eukaryota; kingdom Metazoa; phylum Chordata; class Lepidosauria; order Squamata; family Lacertidae; genus Podarcis; species Podarcis erhardii. The sequence goes on along the minus strand of NC_138508.1, from coordinate 19,691,783 downwards.
GAATTGAGGTTGGAGAGGTTAGGAGATAGATAGGGAGACAGATTAGGAGACAGGTTGAGCTATAAAGAATGAATGGGAGAAACAGTTGGTTTTGGAAAAACAATTTCCACTCTGAGCGTATTGTGAAGGATACAGTGTGGTGTCCTGTAGGAGGAACAGACTGGAAATTTACTGGAAGGCAGAGGCTGAACGAGGAGAAGTAGGAGCTGGAAAGGAACAGCCTACTTGGGACTCAAACCTAATCTGGAGGGGAAAGATTCTTCTAAGGAAAAGAAGAAACTCGCAAATCCAGTGAAGGGAGGGGTGTGGAGAGCCCTTTGGTCTATTACTTAAAGTACCTCAGGAGCAGGAGTGTTAAAGGGGGTGGATACCTGAAAGTAAGTATCACCGTATAAAGGAACCAAACCTATAACGCAAAGAAACAACTGAGGGTAAATTAAAGTGAAATCACACTGTATTCTTGAAGTAACCTAAGTTTAATCAATTTGTGTTATATACTATCTTGCCTTCAATAAATCTTTATTTTTTATTTAAAGAAAACCTGTCTGAGACTCCAACTTAATAGCAGGATACTCTGGGATAGAATTTAAAGAGGAAAGGAAAAGAAACCTTCGGGTAAAGGGTTGTTCAGTAAGGTGGGGGCAATTTATCGAAGTGAGAGCGGGCCCAACAGCATGAGAGGAAAAAGTGCTGATGCGCCCGTCACCTGTTGCTCCACCCACTTTAGCTTCTGGCCCCTCCCACTACCACCATGTGGATGATGCAAGGTTGCCCAGAAGGTAATGTGAGCCTCATGTTGAAAAAACGTTCACTCACCCTTCAGACTGCTTTCTAGCCATCACCTCTCTGCAAATCTCACCAGCCATGACCAGCTGCTGCTATGCTGCAGTATTCCAGACAAGGACTGGTAGTGATGTCACTTTGCTACATAAACACCCTATTACAAATAAATAGCCTGCAGGGGCCATTGGGTCCAAAATGAATCCAGTTTTGCATCTTCCCAAGTGGGTGAGGTTATTGCAGAAATGCAGAATCTTTCCTGTTTGCACAGTTAGATAACAGCATTGCAAGACATCTGAAAGTATGAGATGGAACCAGGGACTATAATGAACTGGCAGCAAAACAGTGGGGCATCATATGAAACACTGAAAAGTTGTAAGATTTAGCAGTAGCCCTTGAGTTTCCTAAGAAAGGAGACAAAGAGGAAATGCAAATATTGGCTCTCATTTCATCCCCTTGTACTCGGTCTGGGCTTTCCATACCAGAAAAGCATCTTTTGAGGAGAATGCATAGGACAAGCCCATTGAAAAATTCAAGCATCGTGGGGAAGTCAGAATTCCACAGAGAATCACAGAACACAACAGAGTGGCGGAAGTTTCCCTTGAAACGCCACTTTCATCCAGCAGCCTTTCATCTTCCAATTCCGAGCGCAGTCTTGGCATCTCATCTGCCACACTGCTAATGCCCGCTGCCATGTTTCAAACTCCAGGCTCTGGGAGTGTGTTTTTTAGTATGCGGTCCCAATGTGCGCCTGTGCCACCGGCGTGTGATACCAAATTGGAAAAATAGAATGTGTTCCGAATGGAGGAGAGGCCTTCATCTTTCCTTCTTTAAAAAATAAAATAAAATCCCTCTTAGATAATAAACCCCCTGGTGATATATCGGAATGACACAAAAACCGGATGCCAGATTAGCTGTGACAACCATTTCGACTTGAAAGGGCGAGCCGTGAGTTCACAAGGCTTCCTGAAGCAATCTTCATGAGCCCCCAGTAGAAGCAATGTTATTTTCTTTCTCACTCCTTCAGTTCCTATCTATGGATGCGTCCCCCCCTTCCTTTTTGCCCATTGTTTAGTCAAGATTTATTATTTTAGGGAATTTTACCTGGCTTTCCCATAGAACTGATGGTTGAAGTGTCAGTCTAAACTTAGAGATATCTGTGCTCAAAGCTCCACTCGGTCATGAAGTTCTCTGAGTAATTTGGGCAGTAAGTTTTGCTCAACACAACCTCACTTACTGGGTTGCTGTGAGGATTAGGGGTGGGCAAATGTGTCAGTTTGGTTTATTACCATTTGTCATCTCCTTCCCCTCAAATCTTTAAGTTCGGCGCTCCACATTTCCACACAAGTTTATGAATTTTCAAAAAGTTCTCATGCAAATAGATCATTTCAGTGTGCGAATTTCACCTAATCTACCATTTTTGTCCTTTGCCCCCTTTGTCTTAAAGGGGTTACATAAATGGGTGTCACTGGCCATACACTGAAAGGTTGTCAGTGAACTACCCTGCGTTCAGGAATATGGGCTCGGCTGCCTACCTACACTTATGTTGCGCAGAGCACCCCCATTTACCCTGATGTGCCCCAGTTCCCTGGCTGGGGGGCTGGGAAGGATACACATCCACGGCCTAAGCCAAGGTCTTCCTACATATGGAAGTTTAATAAAGTTGTGGCCTAATTTTAATTCCATAATTTTGTCAGAGTCTTTATTTCCTTTTCCACGTTCCCTGGGGGCTGGGACTGTTGCGCTTGGTCACGCAATCAAAATTACAGGAATAGGTGGGTCTTTGAAATATTTTATACACACACACACATACACACACATACCAAGGTGAAGAGGGTCTCTTTAGCATATCTTGACACCTGTGAGGACCCCTTCAGGGAAGAAGGTGGTCTTGCAGATATGTGGGGTCCAAGCTGTTTAGGGGTTTGAACACCAGCAGCTTAGATTGTAGCCAGAAATGAACTGGCAGCTGTTTTAACACAAACGATGCATGAGTTCCAAAGGAACTCCAGTGATCTGGCCATTGCAATTTTTGACCAGTTGAAGTAATGTATTCTTATATCATACCCTCCCATAGGGACAAACTATTCTATTTATTTATTATTAATTATTATTATTATTAATTATTATTTTTATTACCCCACCTATCTGACTGGGTTGCCCCAGCCACTCTGGGTGGCTTCCAACATATATAAAAACATAATAAAACATTAAATATCAAAAATCTTCCCTATATAGGGCTGCCGTCTAAGAATGTCTTCTTAGATGTCTTCTAAAGCTTGCATAGTTATCTGAAAATCCTAAAGAAAAGCAAGAAATTCTGGGATCAAATCAGAAACCAGGACAGCTTCTGTAAATTTGGGACTGTCCCTGGAAAATAGGGACACAGTGGGGAGGGGGTATGTTATATGCTATTTACACTCAATACCTGCATTTCTATACACGCTTTGCTGTGCATTTTTGTAACGCAAAAGACTTGTAAGTTGTTCCTCAGCATTTTAATATAATTCTTTTATATTTCCCACTGTTTTTTATATTTTATATCCTTTTTAAAATTCTATATTTAATATTGTACTTGATATACCATACTGTGCTTTGTGTATTTTGTTTTCTTCCCTCCTCCTCAACTGGTTATTGACTGAAATAAATAAATACTTGTAATACATCACTTGCAGAATGCCAGGAATTGCAAATTTCAAAGGACAGCAGTGTTTCAGAAAGTGCAAATTAGGTTGGTTTGCCATTACTGAATCAGATTTCTCCCCTATCCTTCATTGTAGGGCTAGATCCCTGCAGTGTTGGGATTTGAAACAAGCAGCACTAATGCAAAGGGATGGAACAGCAGGGCTGCATCCTACACATTGGTTCGAACTAACCAGAGGGAGCCGCGACTGTGGAGCCCCAGCTATATTTTTAAAGCAGAAGCTGACATTTATTTAATGCACGCTTTAATGAAAACCAATTACTTTTATTTCCTTACCAATAATACAATGTTTTATGAATAGTTAAAAGCACACCTAAATGTTCGCAGGAAAATGAGGCCAGATTTAAATGCAAGATCACAACAACTTGCATCAGATGCTAAAACAGAATATTCAAAAGATCAAAGCCGTTTAAAAGAGTGCAATAAACTGAGCGGTTTTATATGTCAGGAAAACAAAGAGTTGCCAGGGTTTCATCATAAGCGATGTGCTTGCTTTGACCAACAGCTTGTGGGGAGAACAACAGAGGCTAGTTCAGATGGTGTTTTCCTCTTGATCTCGCTCAATATGTGGTGCAGAACAAGTCTACATAGTTTGTTCAACCCAGCCAGTGCATGACACCCTCTTCACATGAATGCAAATAGCAACAACATGTAAAAAGTGCAGTGTGTGTTGGTGAAAATCCTGTTTTTCATTCCTGATTTAGAGAGCAATCCTAAACTGGTGTAAAGCAACACGGTGCTAAATTAAGCTGGCATAATGTTACAGCAGACACGGTTCAGCAGTGGGGCTGCTTCTGCTGCTCTGCCTAAATCTGGCAGAGGGAACACAAGACTTTAAAGCAGTGTTCTTTGCCAGGTTAAAGACTGTCTCAAGGCAAATCTTTTAAAAATGTAGTATAAACACTGACAACTGGGAAACCCTGGCCTGCGAGCACTCCAGTTGGAGAACAGCCTTTACCAAAGGTGTCATGGGCTTTGAAGACAATCAAACTTAGGACGCAAGGGAGAAACATGCTAAGAGGAAGGCACACTTGGCAAATCCACACCATGATCAACACCCACCCAGAAACCCATGTCCCCACTGTGGAAGGATGTGTGGATCCAGAACTGGCCTCTACAGTCACTTACAGACTCACTGTTAAAACCGTGTTCATGGAAGACAATCTTTCTCAGTGATTGCCAAAGTGATTGCCAAAGAAGATGAAGAATGCCAGGTTACCAGTGACCAAACCAAACCTGTTTAGGATCCAGCATAAGCCATCTTTCTCTGGAATCATCCCTTTAACACCTCCAGAATGCCCCTTTTGGAAGGACTTAGATTCATAGAGTCATATAAGAGTAGGAAGGCATCATGAGCGTCATCTAGTCCAGCTCCCTGCAAAGCAGGACTCTTTTGCCCAACGTGGATGTCATGGTCTGGTTTATGGGCCATCTAAGTCCCGGCTGAGGATGTCGGGACCGGGGGCAAGATGGCGGGGTGGGAGCAGGAACCAGAGTCCAGAAGCCAGGGATCTGAGGGTCAGGAAGCAGGGGGTCACAAAGTCAAGGGTCCGAGGGTTGAGAAGCAAGGAGTCAAGAAACCAAGGTCCAAGGATCAGGAAGCAAGAAGCCAAACACAGCAAGGCAGGAAATGTGTTGCTGTGGCAAAGAGCTGAAGGGAAATGCTGACCCTATATCCCTTCCCAGCTCTTGCCACCAGGTGCAGTGAGTTACCAAGTGGCCTCACCTGTGCGGCCATGCTTTGCCTCTCCAGAACAAACTTAGGAAGGCCCCAGTCCTGCAAAGCCCTACTGGTCACAGGGCCCGCCTCCTGCATACACTCCTGACAGTGGGCTCAAACCCATGACCCTGCAATTAAGAGTCTCACTCTCTACCAACTGAGCTATATTTACAAGCGTCCTCAGCTCAGCCAGCTGAGCCTCAGCTGATTTGGGATAGGCAAGTTACACTGGAATATCTTCAGCTGAGCTGGGTTAGGAGACTTAGAATCATAAAAATGTATAGTTGGAAGAGGTCTTGAGGGTCCAACACCCCACAATGCAGGAATCCCAACTGAAGTATCCATGACAGTTGGCCATCCAACCTAGGCTTAAAAAAACTCCAATGAAGGAGAGTCGGAGACCTTCCGAGGGAGTCTATTCCATGGTCAAACAGCTCTTACCATCAGAAAGTTCTTCCACATGTTGAGATGGAATCTCCTTTCTTCTAAAATGGAGCCATTGCTTCAGCTCCTACTCTCTCTGGAGAAGGAGAAAACAAGCTTCCTCCATCTTCCATTTGGTGGCCCTTAACTTAACACTAGGGTGGCGCTGTGGGTAAAACCACAGTGCCTAGGACTTGCCAATCGTATGGTCGGCGGTTCGAATCCCCACGGCGGGGTGAGCTCCCATCTTTCGGTCCCAGCTCCTGCCCACCTAGCAGTTCGAAAGCACCCCTAAGTGCAAGTAGATAAATAGGTACCGCTTTATAGCGGGAAGGTAAACGGCATTTCCGTGTGCTGCGCTGGTGCTAGCTCGCCAGAGCAGCTTCGTCACGCTGGCCACGTGACCCGGAAGTGTCTCCGGACAGCGCTGGCCCCCAGCCTCTTAAGTGAGATGGGCGCACAACCCTAGAGTCGGACACGACTGGCCCGGTACGGGCAGGGGTACCTTTACCTTTTACATTAACACTGGCTGAGTCCAGGTGAGTAGTTAATCACCTGGCTGAGCTGGAGATCTGCTGCTTCCCAAACTATGGATCTTGCCATAGGATTGCCTCCTCAATAAGGGAAATTGGTCGTGCAATTTTTGCCAATGCACATTAGATTGTACACGCATAGATATAAGCTCACCCTGGAAACATACACAAATAGCCTTCTCGCCAGCCCCTAACAATTGTTGTTGTTTAGTTGTTTAGTCGTGTCTGACTCTTTGTGACCCCATGGACCAGAGCACGCCAGGCACTCCTGTCTTCCACTGCCTCCCGCAGTTTGATCAAACTCATGCTGGTAGCTTCGAGAACACTGTTCAACCATCTCGTCCTCTGTCGTCCCCTTCTCCTTGTGCCCTCCATCTTTCCCAACATCAGGGTCTCTTCCAGGGAGTCTTCTCTTCTCATGAGATTGCCAAAATACTGGAGTCTCAGCTTCAGGATCTGTCCTTCCAGTGAGCACTCAGGGCTGATTTCCTTAAGAATGGATAGATTTGATCTTCTTGCAGTCCATGGGACTCTCAAGAGTCTCCTCCAGCACCATAATTCAAAAGCATTAATTCTTCGGCGATCAGCTTTCTGGTCCAGCTCTCACTTCCCCCTAATGATTAGGATAGTGCATTTATTTCACACTTTGAAAGAATTCAACACGGATGCTTTCCCCTGTTTGAACATGGCCACTATACAAACACTAAAATACGGCAGTTTTAAAAACAAACTCTCTTTTATATTATATGGCTTGATCGGTTTCACCTAATAAAAAAGAAGCAAATAAATAAGCACATTATGCTTAATAGTATTAAACAGGGAACTTTGTTTACACTGACATTAATGGTTTAGAAGCAATGCTTGAGAAATTATTTTTTCCCCTGCACCATTTTTGCATAAATTACAGTGTGTAATGATTTCTGCTAAAAAAATTAGCATATAAATATGGTAGCATTTAACAGAGACTCTCCGCTGTGTATAAAATGTAATGTCTCATCAAGATTTTATTTGAGAGTGAAAAGCTAGCTCTGCCACTATTTAGATCCAATGCCAGAAGTTCCTCAATGGTTATTTTCTGTTCAGTTGACAATGTAAAGCAATGGCTTTTAGGCAAATGAATGGCTCCATATTGCAATCTTTGACCAAAGGACAGCTGTGATAAAGGGCAATGTGACACAGGAAAAGATGGGTGTTATCTGCTGGGATGTTCTCCAGTGCATACCTGGTGCCCTCCAGTTTTGGGCTAAAAAGCCCATCATTCCTGACTTTTCACCATGCTGGCTGGCACTTATGGGAGCTGCAATCCTGAACACCAGCATAGGGAGGGATGCACTACTGAGGGGTTGTGTAATAATAATAATTTATTATTTCTACCCCACCCATCTGGCTGAGTTTCCCCAGCCTCTCTGGGCAGCTCCCAATCGAGTGTTAAAACAATACAGCATTAAATATTAATAACTTCCCTAAACAGGGCTGCCTTCAGATGTCTTTTAAAGAGAAGATAGCTGCTTATTTCCTTCACATTTGAAGGGAGGGCATTCCACAGGGTGGGCGCCACTATCAAGAAGGCCCTCTGTCTGGTTCCCTGTAACCTCACTTCTCGCAATGAGGGAACCGCCAGAAGGCCCTCAGTGCTGGATCTCAATGTCCGGGCAGAATGATGGGGGTGGAGACGCTCCTTCAGGTATACAGGACCCAGGCCGTTTAGGGCTTTAAAGGTCAGCACCAACGCTTTGAATTGTGCTCGGTAATGTACTGGGAGCCAAATCAGATCTCTCAGGACTGGTGCTTTGTGCAAGGGTTTCATTTAGCTGGATAGGGTTATACTCATACTCAGAAGGCTTTCTTGCATTTCCTGGTGAGTAAAGATACCTTCCTTCCTCTCCCACCCAGAGTGCTTTTCTCATTATTGCTCTTCAGCATGCATATCCACCTCCAGACATAATATTTGAAAACGCATCCTTGCTTGCAATCTGCTGTGCACAACAGGGAAAGGCTTGCCGGATCTACTTTGTGTTTTGCCAGAACTTTGAGTCCCACCAGTCTGAACCAGGTGCACGAGACATGGGCTTACAATGAAAGAACATGGTGCCGTGGAACAATTGCTGGGCGTATGGCTCTGTTTCAAGCACCAGAACTCTGTTGAGCTCAGAATCCTTCCACGCAAAAAAAATAAATCTCTTCCTGGTGATCCTGGGCCTGGCTGTTCTTCATTTCAGCCATCTAATTTAGTATGTGATGGCAGGAGGCATGGGCAGAGAACCCTCTCTTTCTTCCTCTTACAGATAGGTAGCCGTGTTGGTCTGCCATGGTCAAAACAAAATAAAATTAAAAAATTCCTTCCAGTAGCACCTTAAAGACCAACTGAGTTAGTTCTAGGTATGAGCTTTCGTGTGCATGCACACGAAAGCTCATACCTAGAACTAACTCAGTTGGTCTTTAAGGTGCTACTGGAAGGAATTTTTTAATTTTATTTTGTTTCTTCCTCTTGTTAAAGAATTGGGAGTCAGAAATCCTTGCCCATTTATTGCAAATCCTTGCCTATGTACTGATGTATCGAGGACTGCCAGCCTTCTCAAAGGTAGTCCTATTTGGTGTTTGGGACCTTGTAGATTATGCCCACTCATTTTGGGACCAGACCAGGGGGTGGAGTATGGTTATTTGGATCCACTGGGTTATTACTTCAACCACTGCCTGAGGCAGCATGCCTTTGTATGGCTTATTGTGAAAGAGCAGCACCCCAACTTTTCTCCTCCCCTAGTGCAAGCAAGAAAGATGAACTAGGAAGCTGCCATTAAACTCTGAATGAGCAGGATGCTAGAATATGATGCTCCTTCTTTGCTCTAATGCAGGGCTTCCCAAACTTGGGTCTCTGGCTGGTTTTGGCCTACAATTCCCATCATCCCTAGCTAGCAAGGCCAGTGTTAAGAGGTGATGGGAACTCTAGTACATGGTTAAATTACAGGATTTGTTCCCACAAGAGGCAGTGGGCCTCTTGAATGGTTTAAAGAAAGGAGTGGAGAGTCCAGAGGTAGCATTATTATCAATTTACGATGGGGTGGAAGGTTCAAAGGCTATGAAGGACTTGTTCACAAATTTATTGACAGCTGCATGAATTATTATAGCTAGGAAGTGGAAGGGGCAAAGTGAATATAAAATGGAAGAATGGTATAAAGAGGTGTGGGATATAGCTACGAATGATAAATTAGCACGTGCTATTATGGTAAGATGGGGAATATGAAGGAGAAATGATTTTGAGGAGATGCGGACGGTGTTTGTGGAATGTCTACTGTTAAAACGGAAAGGGGTCAAACCATCGCAAGAGGTTGGATAGTTACAATGGAATGGTCTCAGTAGTGGGCTGCACATTTTTATTCTTATTTATTTAGGATTATTACTTTGTCAAAATAAATAAATAAAGGAGAACAAGGTGGAAAGAAAACGTATTATTGTCTAACCTGTTCAAATGTGGAATTTTTTACTTACTTATTTATTTATTTAAAAGGATTGGAGAAATTCAGAGGATAAGGTTTGCAAAGACTACAAGCCATAACGGGAATATTCTACCTCCCACGGTTGGAGGCAGTATGCTTCTGAATGTCAGTTGCTGGAAACCGCAGGAGGGAAGACTGCTGATGCACTCATGTCCTGTGGGCATTTTTACTGGAGGTTTGTAAGCAGATGTTGGATGTCCATCTGCCATGGGTGCTTTAGTTGAGACTCCTGCATTGCAGGGGGTTAGACTAGATGACCCTCGGGGTCCCTCCGAACTCTGCAATTCAATGATTCTGCGATCTAGTTGGGACGCTTGACAAGATGGAGCACCGGTCTGATCCAGCAGGGTCTTTCTATTTTCCTATGACCTAGAATGGTATTGAATGACCTGTACTTTGACCTTGAAGATTTGCTGTGTACAAACTTGTTTGAGTTTCCTTTTGTGGCAGGTTGTGGGAAAGTGAGCATGTTTTGTTGAGATTCAAATGCACAGTGCTTTTTTCTTTGGGGGTACTCAAATGTACACAGTACTGGCACCTTCCCCCCCCCCTCATGTTAAAAGTGTGGCATGTACAGTAACAACTTCATGGTGTGTACCAGCACCGTGTTTTTCTGTCAAGGTAAAGGGACCCCTGACCATTTTAGGTCCAGTCATCGCCGACTCTGGGGTTGCGGCACTCATCTCGCTTTATTGGCCAAGGGAGCTGGCATACAGCTTCCGGGTCATGTGGCCAGCATGATTAAGCCGCTTCTGGCAAACCAGAGCAGCGCACGGAAATGCCGTTTACCTTCCCGCCTATTTATCTACTTGCACTTTGACGTGCTTTCAAGCTGCTAGGTTGGCAGGAGCAGGGACTGAGCAACGGGAGCTCACCCCGTCGCAGGGATTTGAACCGCTGACCTTCTGATTGGCAAGTCCTAGGCTCAGTGGTTTAACCCACAGCGCCACCCGCGTCCCTTTTCTGTCATAAAGCACTGTAAAGGCACAATAGAATCCAGGGCCCACATCCTTAGAACATGCCTCCCTTCAAATTAAAGGTGTTAATGCAGCTATCTAATGCCATCTCAGCTAACTGTTGAAGGAGCAGTTATATTCTTATCTTCATGTGATAGGATAGGCCCAAAAGCTTCACACTACTTTATCTCCTTCCCCAGGTGCTCTTATTTAGCAGCTTAATTTTGTAATCAAAATTGATTTTATACTTGCAACTAATCTTTAGATTGCTGGACTTCTTATGCTTTCTTTCTAATTCAAGGTTTGGGGACTGCTGCAGTTTAAAGACAAAACGTGAATCTCATTTGTCTGGTAAAAGTGACATAATTCAGGCTGTTCTATTGTATCCTCACAGCAAATTTATTGCTTAGACTAGGCCAGGAATGAGGAACCCTTTTTTTCACCTCATGAGTAATCTTCTGGGGCCTGTCTACCAGGGGTGGGTGGGGCCAGAGGTAAAAGTGGGTGGAGCAACAGGTGTGACTCTAACTTTTGACCTTAAGAAGAACCTGCCAATGGCTCATTTAGTCCAGAATCCTGTTCTCACAATGGCTGACCAGACGCTTGTGGGATACCTGCTAGCATGATCTGAACAGAAGAGCATTCTCTCTTCCTGTGGCTTCTAGCATTACTTCTTCTTCTTCTTTGGCAATCACTTGTAGCCAAGTAAGATTGTCTTCAATAAACACGGTTTTAACAGTGAGTCTGTAAGTGACTGTGGAGGCCAATTCCGGATCCACACATCCTTCCACAGTGGGGACATAGGTTTCTGGGTGGGAGTTGATCACGGTGAGAGTTTGCCAAGTGTGCCTTCCTCTTAGCACGTTTCTCCCTTTCATCCTGAATCCGAACATCTTCAAAGCCCATGACACCTTTGGTAAAGGCTGTTCTTCAACTGGAGCACTCGCAGGCCAGTGTTTCCCAGTTGTCAGTGTTTATACTACCTTTTTAAAAAAAGATTTGCCTTAAACCTCTTTTGTTGACCACCAGCATTATGCTTTCCATTTTTAACTTCGGAGGCAGAGAATAGCTAGAATGGTTAGTATCTCTTGATTATCCTTATCTTCCATAAATCTGTCAAGTCCTCTTTTAAAGCCATCCGAGACAGGCACTCAGAATTGTCTGTTACATTGTCCAAAGGCTTAACCCTGTGCATCATTCTTTGCAAGCCCTCTTCCGTACCAAACCTGAATTTAAAGCACAGCTACTGAAACAATGTAGCCTGGAGGATACATCTGTGTAAGCAGTTTGGGAGCAGCAGCCTAGCTGTTGCTTCATTATAGCCTGTGGAGAAAGTGCTGTAGGGTTTCTTCAGCTGTGGTCCCATCCGGCACTGTCTGCCCATGGAATCAAATTGCTTTATTAGCTCTTTGCTACTTGTGGGTTCTAAATAGGAGGAAAATTGCTTGAGGGCCTCATGTGAAATGGGGATGGGGAAAACCAGGTTTCAATAATTTAAATTAGGGTGCATGCATGCTAAACTGAATATTCCATTACACACAGATGTGCTTCCCGGGAGAAATGGCTTTTCTTTCCTTCCTAGGCATGCATACCGTGAGCCCAAAATATTTTCACCAAGGTGATGCAGATATGTGCCTAGAAAAACCAATCTAAGCTGAAATCAGAATAGAGTTTGGTTCCACTTACATCTCAAAGTGGCTAGGAACTGCTTCAGTGTTTGCTGGAAAATAAATGCAGCCTGACTAAAAAGTGTCAAATAAGTGCAATACAGTGGTACCTCGGGTTAAGAACTTAATTCATTCTTAACCTGAAACTGTTCTTAACCTGAGGTACCACTTTAGCTAATGGAGCCTCCCGCTGCTGCTGCTGCTGCCGCGCCACCACCACGCAATTTCTGTTTTCATCCTGAAGCAAAGTTCTTAACCTGAGGTACTATTTCTGGGTTAGCGGAGTCTGTAACCTGAAGTGTCTGTAACCCGAGGGACCACTGTAAATAGAAGGAGGTGGTGGTGGTAGTGGAGGAGGAGGAGGAAGAGAAGCCATATTCCTTTGTTTCCAACCCCATAGCTTCCTGCTGTAACTTCCTTGTAACTTTCTTTATACCACAAATGTTTTGCTGTTGATTTTTGTCCCACTTTTGTTGTGCTATAATGGAAAAAGTATACCCCTCCAGAAGAACATCAAGGAAGCACCAGAGAACAACTAATAAAGCGGAACGAAGCATGAACAGTCCAATATAAACCTGCCACTAAAGCACTCTGGTTGTGCGCTGTTATTGCATCAATGGCATGTTGCTCACAAACCAACACACTAGTCTGGAGGGACCCACAAACAGCTACTGTAATGCTGTGAGCAGCAGCCCTGCATTTTCACATCTCGCTGGGTGGAAGTCTGCCCAAGAAGCTGCCAAATTTTCAAGCAGAAGACATGTCCAAGGGTTTGTTTAGCAATCTGATCACATATTGTGTACCAAACTGGTGGGCCTCTGTCTCATCTGGCATTCAATCTACCTGTTCGTCTTAATATATCAAAAACAGTATCGGAAGCGTCTCCTCATAAGCAATCTACAAGGCAACTGCTGCTTGTGTATAATGAAGGCGAGACAGATGAAAAGTCTTCATTCCTCACGCCCCGCTCTCTAATGTCCCCTGTCCCCTGCAGGTCCCAATTTCCTCTCCCCTCCCCAATCAATTTCTACTCATTGTCACATTGTTCTTGCTTAGCTGGAGAAGCACTTGGGCGAAAACTAAGAGCCTGTAACAGATTCCTCCTGACAACTGCATTAGAACTAAATGGCCCACGATTAGGGAGGCTAATGGAACTGACAAAGCCATTGCCGCTGGTCTCCGTGGCAAAGAGGTCAAGGAACATTCTGAAGCGCTCAAGAGCAAGCACAGAAAAACAACCTTCTTTATTTATTTGACGGGAAATGGGGGGGGGGGAGAGACCAAACTTCCCGCAGCATCCTTTAACATTAATTTGTTAGAAGAAATAAATAAAGCATTGTGGGGTTGCAGGGTAGAAGCTAAACTTTGTAATCTCTCTTTCCTCAGAATACCAGCTGAGAGAGAATGTGCTTTGCTTTAGCCGAATATTCAGAGAGACCACTTCTGCAAAGTTACGAGAGCCTCGAGCACTGAAAAACCTGGGAGATGAAGATGAATCAGTAAGTTTCACAGGTATTTCAGGAGTAAAGGTAAAGGACCCCTGGATGGTTAAGTCCAGTCAAAGGCAACTATGGGGTTGCGGCACTCATCTCACTTTCAGGCCAAGGAAGCCAGCATTTGTGCACTGGTCATGTGGTCAGTATGACTAAGCCACTTCTGGTGCAATGGAAAACTGTGATGGAAACCAGAGCGCACAGAAACACCATTTACCTTCCAGCTTCAGTGGTATCTATTTATCTACTTGCACTGGCATGCTTTCAAACTGCTAGATTGGCAGGAGCTGGGACAGAGCAACAGCAGCTCACCCCCGTTGTGGGGATTCGAACTGCCAACCTTCTGATCAGCAAGCCCAAGAGGCTCAGTGGTTTGGACCACAGTGCTACCCGCTGAATCAGCAAGTTTCACAGATATATCAGGAGTACATAGGACTGGACAATGATAGGGAAAGGCTGGAGGTCTCTGGTAGAGCATCTGCTTTGACTTTTTCATGTAAACAGTCCCAGGTTCAGTCACCAGCATCAGGTATGGATGGGATCCTTAGATCCTGGAGAGGCACTGCCAGCCATAGAAACATAGCTATTTGGTCCATCTATCTCAGTATTGTGTGTGGGACGAGGGTGCCGCTGTGGGTTAAACCACAGAGCCTAAGACTTGCTGATCAGAAAGTCGGCGGTTCGAATCCCCACGATGGGGTGAGCTCCCGTCACTCAGTCCCTGCTCCTGCCAACCTAGCAGTTTGAAAGCACATCAAAGTGCAAGTCGATAAATAGGTACCACTCCGGCTGGAAGGTAAAAGGCATTTCTGTGCACTGCTCTGGTTCGCCAGAAGTGGCTTAGTCATGCTGGCCACATGACCCAGAAGCTGTACGCCGGCTCCCTCTGCCAATAAAGCGAGATGAGCGCCGCAACCCCAGAGTCAGTCACGACTGGACCTAATGGTCAGGGGTCCCCTTACCTTTATGTCAGTATTGTGTACACTGACTGGCAGTGGCTCCTTGAAATTTCAGGCAAGGGTGACTCCCACCCTGGAGTTTAAACCTGAGACCTTCTGCATGCCCAGCAGATGTTCTACCACTTAGCTACAGCCTTTCCCCACTGGTTTTTAAAACTTAAAAAACTATCTCTTTTTCTGATATATTAATTAATGTTCTCCCCCCCCCCCATTAAATAATCCACAGAGCCCATCGGGTTCAATGGAAAGATGCATCCTTTAGACACAGCATGAAATGACACAGCAGTTGGCTGGCTTGTCTGGCTCCTGATACAGCCGAGTTTATTTCACAGGCTCTCTTGATAGCTGCCATCCTCAGGAATCCTTTGTCAGTGTTATTACACCAGTCCAGTGACTAGAAGACATAACGGAGGTCTATTTCCGAGGTCTCTAATGACTGTAATGCATGACCATAATAATTTCACTCATGGTACAATGCCGTTTTAAATATGTTTTCAGCTACTTAAAGTTCAAAATCAATTTGTAAATGTGACACTTTGCCTCTCCTTCTCCTGAATGTAGTTGTAGTAAATTCATCAGGCAAATGGGAGGGGGGGGGAGAGGACAGGGCAGCTGACATGTAAGCAGTGTCTGCCTGACATCGCTAACACTTTTTTGTCATTAAAATGTCTGTGTATTTGCCTTAGCAAAAGGTGGAATGAATAAGCATTACAGTGGTACCTCAGGTTACGTATGCTTCAGGTTACAGACTCTGCTAACCCAGAAATATTACCTTGGGTTAAGAACTTTGCTTCAGGATGAGAACAGAAATCGTGCAGTGGCAGTGCGGCAGCAGCAGGAGGCCCCATTAGCTAAAGTGGTGCTTCAGGTTAAGAACAGTTTCAGGTTAAGAACAGACCTCCGGAATGAATTAAGTTCTTAACCCGAGGTACCACTGTATTCAGTGACTGAGGAGGAGGACGTATGGGGGGAGAAGAACTAGGAAGGAAGGAAGGAAGGAAGGAAGGAAGGAAGGAAGGAAGGAAGGAAGGAAGTCATAAAACTATGACATACATTTTCCAGACTGAGAACCTGCAGACTGCTCTACCATGAGGCCAAATGAGGCAGCTGCTTCAGCTGGGAAGTGCTGAAGGTGTGAAGTGGAAGTTAGAGGCTAGAAATGTGTGCCCCATGTGCGGTTTGGTGACACTGAGCAAGGATGGTCCCAAGGCAGCATTCTCACGCCCGGCCAGGCCAGGTGCAGCGGGCTTCCTCCACGACCCGCCATCCTTGAGGGCATGCCCCGCACACACATTGCAGTTAGTGCTATTGGACACACTTGGGCACACATGGCAGGAGCATACACTCCGCCACTGGTCTCATGTGGCCAGTTTCATGGCTGCTAAGAAAGTCAGCTGCCTTCAGCTTTGTGGACAATGCTCTCCTGTTGCCAATCCTGAACTGAGATTCAATTACAGTGGACCCTCCAATTACGTACCGCTCTGGTTATGTAACTTTTAGGTTACGAACGCGGCCAACCCGAAAGTATATGCTTCCGGGTTTTGCCGTGTGCACAGAAGCGCTCTGCATGTCGTGCACATGTACAGAAGCACTCTGCGCACCACGTGCATGCTCAGAAGTGGTAGCTCTAGTTATGTTTTTTTGGGATGCGCACAGACCCCCAGAATGAATTAAATTCATATCCGGAGGGTCCACTGTACAAGTCTTGCTTGATTGTGTAGTTGGAATGGGAGGTAGGAAGGATGCACCGTCATTTTATTTATTTTTATTTATTAAATTTATATACCGCCCTTCATCATAATATCTCTGGGTGGTTCGCAGAATAAAATACAGGATAAAAACAAGCAAATAAGTAAAACCAAAGAGCAAAACAATACCCCTCTTCCCACAGTCACCTGATGCACAAAATAAAATAAATAATAATAATAATAATAATAATTTATTTATACCCTGACCATCTGGCTGGGTTTCCCCAGCCACTTTGGGTGGCTCCCAACAGAATATTAATAATAATAAAAACAAAAGTGATAAAACATCAAACATTAAAAACTTCCCTAAACAGGGCTGTCTTCAGATATCTTCTAAAAGTCAGATAGTTGTTTATTTCTTTGACATCTGATGGGAGGGTGTTCCACGGGGTGGGCACCAATACTGAGAAGGCCCTCTGCCTGGTTCTCTGTAACCTCACTTCTCACAGTGAGGGAACCGCCAGAAGGCCCTCAGAGCTGGACCTCAGTGTCCGGGCTGAATGATGGGGGTGGAGACACTCCTTCAAGTATACTGGGCCGAGGCCGTTTAGGGCTTTAAAGGTCAGCACCTTTATATAATGAACATGTTTGGCAAACCTCCCTGGGAACAGCATTCCACAAACAGGGAGTCACTAGAGAAGGGCCTTTCTCGTGTTGCTACCCTCTGGACCTCACTTGGAGGAGGCTTACGAAGAAGATCCTCAGGCAGCAACATATTTTGGAGCATCCCTGAGCCTAGCCACCCTAATGGAAAGACAGGAAGGTCTAGAGATGGCAAGTGATGAACTCTCCTATCTTTAAATGCTTTAACCAGGAATAGAATGAAAATGTGGGTTGTTTCTTTAATATGAAAGTAATCCACTGAGCATATCCACACACACAAACTTCTCAAAACAGCCAGCCTTGCATCATCTCTTTGCAAATAAGTTTCAAAGTTAGCATTATTTTGTTAAGAAAGGCATTTGCCGAACGATCCCTGTCCCATTAATTCTTAGCATCAGCAAAGCTATGAGCCACATTGACTTATTCTTTGGCAACTGAAAACAATTTGGCTGGTGGAGACAATGCATAAGGCTGTGCAAACAGTGCTGAACCATTTTCATGATGCAGCATGTGTTGTAAAAACTGAATATTAGCCATGTGGGCAGGAGAACATTATGCATAATAAAGCTGAATAAGAAGTATTCAAATTGAGCAAGCATGGATTAGATGCAAGTTTAGATACAAATTCAGCTGGTATAGGTTAGATACCCAGCTCTAGGGCTAATTACAAATTCATAGTTGATTGTATCCCCATGTAGTCACCCCTAAGACCACTGCTGGTGCCATATTTGTTTGTGTATACAACAAAACCCATCTGTTTCCAGTTCCATCTCTTTAGGTCTTTGCTAATTTGTTGCCAGAGGGGCTTGTAGTTGTGGAGGTACAATTTATTGAGGTTTCTGGTTATTTGTACCCCTAGATATCTGAACTTGGTGTGGCAAAGTTTTATTTTGGTGACCTTTGTGAGTTCTTTTTGGGTGTGAGGAGGGGTGTTGAAGCACATATCTTCTGACTTTGTAAAATTTACCTGTAGGCCCGACACCATTGCAAATGTGTTGAGTTCTCTGATTTGTTTCCAGTTTAAAACCAGAGACTGTTTTAACACCCACAATTATTATCCTTAATTTTGTCCCCTGCATCTTTCCAATTGGTTCAGAATAGTTGGAAAAGTGATTGGAAAAGCTTGATGTCCCTAGGGTTCTGCGCCACACCCTACCCTCTAGAGCAGGGATGGGGAACCTGTGGCCCTCCATATTTTGTTGGGTTACAGCATCCATCCATCCCAAATCTCTTTTTTTTTTTTTTTAAATAATATTTATTAAAGTTTTCCAATTAATTACAAATTAATATAACATCCAATTTCAAATCTTTTTCCAATTACATCCTTTCAGGACTTCCCCTTCCCTCCCCCCCTTGTATTCCAAATCTCTCAAATGATCTCAACAAGTTCTTCTCCTCAATTCAGACTTGTTATCCTTAACCCAATTTTTTTTTTAAAAAAAAAAAAAACATTATTTTCCATTCCCCTAAAACCGGCTTATTCCCACCACGAGTTCCCCACTTTAGAATACCATGTAGATGTATATAGCCTAAATAAAACATAGTTTACGCCCTTAAGGATTCCACATTTCCCACCCCCCCCTTTTCCCGGTTGCGTTCCCAATGTTCCTCAATGTCCGATATTTCCACGTCTCTCTAAGTCATAGTCCTTTGCCAGTCCTCTTTAGTTTCGAATGTCCAATCATGGAAGGGTTCTGTCTCAAAGAGAGGCCCATTTTTTCCATCCAGATTTTTATATCCAGGAGCGAAAAACTCCAAATTATAATCCTTAAGCTTGTCAAATCTGGATGTCCCAAATGTCCCCACTTTTGACTTGGTCCAATTCTTGTTATTTTGTTGTTCTTATTGATCACACTCCTCTTTCTATTTCTTTCTGTCCCTGTTTTCCTGCACAAATGTCCTAATTCCAAAAGTTAGTTCCTTTACAGAGGCTTGTTATTCAGAAACAAAACATTACGTCAAGTTCCTTTCATTCCACAACAGATGATTCCATTGTCTTCTTCGGTGTAGTAGCCTCTGTAGTCATAATAATGTTCCATTTCTGCAGTTTCCCAGGAGATAAACAGTTCAGTTCCAATTTCCAGCTAAAACCACTTGTAATATCCCTCGGCTCCTCTAGGTGGATTGCAAAAACTGAGTTCTCTTCCAGATCGCGTCCATTAGCCCTAGTAACTTTATAATCCTTATTTAAAACAATTTGTATCCAATTTATAACAAATATAACCAGCAAAGTCCTTGTAACATAGTCTCTATCTTATTTTCCGCTTTGACAGCTCTTTGACAGCTGTCAAAACTTGCCTTTCTCCTCTCCAAGCTCCGTCATCGATCGCTCCCGGGGTTCCAGGGGGGGTTGTTTTTAAGTCCGAACTCTACTTTCCTCCTCCAGCTCAATCTCATATTCTTCACTCGTGGGGTTAAAAACTTGCCAAAATGATGTTACTCCGATCTTAGTTATCAGATCCTTTGCTTTGACCCTTCTACAATGGAGGGGGTGGCTGACTTCCTTTTTTGCGCCTCCCCCAAATCTCAAGTTTTGCGCCATCCATCCCAAATCTCAAGTTGTGCTAGCTGTGGCTGATGTGGGGTGGAATCCAGCAACATCTAGAGGGCTGCAGGTTCCTCATCTCTGATCTAAAGATTACTGAGGAAGACAAAGGAAGTAGGTTTCTAGTAGCCCAGCCTGTCCACTGGGTCCCATCTCCCTATCACTATCCAAAGTAAATCCACCGGCTATTATGCCTACTAACCTTTTTAAAAAAAACCTGGTCCTTTCTCTAACTGACCATTGGTGATGATGTCTGGGGAGATGGGAGTTGCCATCCAACATCTTTTGGAGAGCTACCTCTACCCTAGAGTCTCCACACAACCACTGAGGATTTGGTGGGCCCCCGCACCAGCAAACAAATGACAAATGCCAGGAGATAGGTGGAGGGATAATGTGGAGCGTCTCAATCCAGGACCCCACTTTCCCTTTCCTTTACAGATTGCTTTGTGTGATCAGAACCAGCTACTTATCTTATGGGGCTTGGTACAAGGAACTCCTATCTGGTTCACCCACACAATAGTGTCATGAGGTTAATGGCTAATATTTAATTTTATCAAAAGTGAGACTGAAGCCTAGATGTAGTGACTTGCCTAGACCTACAGAGTCTGTTGCAGGTTTCCATACATGCCTATGTAGGCATAGCTATGTTTGTCAAAAGATACAAGCATGTTAGTCTTACAATGTTAGTGCTATTGGATATTTCCTTATCTATAATGGGGTTCCTAGATTTCTGTAAGCCAAGACCGAGCCTAGTTTTGTTCTTTCTTTTTTTTAATTAAAGCTCTTTGAAAACATGCTCCAAAAGCATGGAGTCTGCTGTTAAAATTATTAGAGATGGTTACATTAATTTCTTCTCTGCAATAAAGGCTGACTATGGAATTCTGTTCAGCACTCAGAAATGAGAAGCCATGGAATTTATGATAGCTGCATTTGGCAAATGGGGCAGAATATATTTTATATCTCTTCTGCACCTTACATGAAATGAATCGGTCACAGCTCACAACATTACAGAAGCAGTGTGTATCATTTTTGAGACTCTATAAAAAGATAGCATGTGTTAACAGAAATGAAATTTGCCTCACGTGACCAAAAGAACAAATATACATAAAACAAGTGATTATTTAAAAGTTATTGGGAGTTTGGCCAGCACAAAGCACAGAGCTGTTTTGGCTAAAGCAAGTGTGGAATAGAAGAACATCCATGATGGAGCTGATACATTTGCTTTGGAACAAGAGCACCCTGTCTTTAATAGTTGTGCAGATGGTAGCAATGTCAGCAAGGGTAAGAGGGGGGGGGGGGAAATAGAGAATGGATAGAGAAAAGCTTTTATCCCCATCTCATTGTGAACCTGTGGACATCTGAAGAAGTTGGATGTTGGAAGATTCAGAGCAGATAAAAGAAAGTATTGGTTCACACAGCGTATAGTTAAACTATGGAACTTGATTCCACAGGAGGCAACTACGGCCACCAACCTAGATTGCTTTAAAAGAGGAGAAGACAACTTCAGGGAGGAGAAGGCTATTGATGGCTACTAGCCATCATAGTTATGGTCTGCCTCCACAGTTGGAGGCAGATATGCTTCTGAATAGTAGCTGCTGGAAACTGTAGGGGCGGGGGTGGGGGGAGAGAGTGCTCTTATACTGGCTTCCCACAAGCATCTTGGTTGGCAACTGTGAGAACAATATCCTGAACTAGATGGTCCAATTGCCTGATCCAGCAGGCCCCACTTATGCACATACGTTCTCCCACAATTGTGTTGCCATGATGAGAGATGTAATTCCCAGCAAATGATTCCCATTTTGCATGAATCTCCAAATGCACTGGGCCCTGCTCATATTGAATCTGGTTTCTATTGTTATCATCATTATTAAAAATTGTCTGGAGAGTCATCCCTTTTCAGGTGTTACCATGATAAGAGAGGGAACACAGTGACAGTGGTGAAGCACAGACACACATTTAGCTCCGCCTTCAAACTCCTCCCACCTGCTCATGTGATAAAAGTCAACTTCTACAGCATGCAGCCCTTTGTATCCATGGAGGCTCCTCACATAGTTGAAAATCCTGGTGGACCAGGGGCGCCAGCACTTGAACTTCCCCACCTTGCTGTGGGGATCAGCTGGCTACAGCCAGGAAGTGCTGTAGGAAATGTGTTTGTGTGGTAAGGGGAAACCTGAATAGCAAAGTCCTTTATGACAGGGATAATTCACAACCTGAGTTTCTCTTTAGAAAGTGAGAAATGTTAATAGTAATAATAAATCTCAAAAATGCTCAGGCTAATATAAGCAATGCACATGTTTTCTCTAACAGCCTCTATTTTATATTAACAACTACTCTGTGAAGCATGTTAAAGCTGAGGGGCACCAAGTAGCCTAAGATCACCCAGTGAACTGCATACCAGAATAGTAAATTGAATTCATGTCTTCCAAGTTTTCATTCAGCACTCTGTCCACACTACCCTGGATCCAAAAGCTTGCTGCAGAAGAAGTATATGTGGAACCACCAATTTATTTTTGAGTGGCAACTTTTAGACTTCAGGCTGCTTGCTTCCCACCATGGGAATTCAGCATTCTAAATAAAATTAAGAAATCACAGCTGCCAACAATCACCCTTGGCACTGAACTACTGAACGCCAAGGCACCACTGCCAGCCTTCCATGCAGAAATGAGGGGCGATTCGCATCGTTTCACTCTTAACTTTCCACCCTCGTTTGCTATTTGCCTTCTGCCTTTTCCTGCTTGGAACTCTTAGTGCCACAACATCAGAATATGTAAATTCGCCTTTTGTCATTGGACTGCCAACTAATTGGAGGCCGGAGCTATAGAGCCTGTGGAGAATAATGAACATACTGGTTTGGGGGATAGCGCAGTGTAGCTTTACGCAGCTGGAGAGGGAATCAGTATGAGGACATGACCTAGAACTATCAACCATATAGTTTAGTCAAGGGTCCCCCCCCCCCTTTATTTACATTGCCTAAAGAGCCATAATCTTGGAACAAGCCACCATTAGGCGAGTTCATGAAGAATTTGAAAGAGAGAGCTAGAAACCCAGTTACTCGCTCTTCATCAGGGATAGGGAAACTGGCTCTGTAGACGTTGCATGATTACAACTCCCATTATCTTTCATTGGAGGTTTCCAGGCAGAGGTGATGTCTCTAGAGAAGACTTTTACCCAAGGGGTGTGAAGGGGGAAAGGGCAATCCAAATAACTTTCAGAGTATATGACTATTAAATAGTTAATCATTTTGAGATGTTTCATAGTGGCATTAAATAAAGAAATATGAAGAGTGCAATGCACACAGAGATTAAGCTGCTCTGGGGGCTTTTTTTTTTTTTTTTGCTAAAAGGTGAAGTAAATGTTAGACAGATATACACACTCACTGCATTCATTTCCTTGAAATGTGAGATCTTTTGGGGGGGGCGCTAATTTGGGGATAGAAATGCATTTTCAGAACGATGTGTAAATGAAGCGAGCCACTATGAATTGTAGCATCTTTTCTTTTCTTTTTTTACAAGTGTATTGATGATACATGAACGTTCTCTCTCCTTGGTTTTTCGCCAGTCTTTCCACTAAATAAAAACCAAAACATATCAATCAACATTCTGACAGTTCTGTGACAAGAAGGAGCCTGAAATCTCAAGGCAAATACCTTGAAGGGAAACACAACAAATCTTAGGAAGGAGCAGCTTAACGTTGTTTTGTAGAACACGAGGAATGGTTGTTGATCAGGTTTATAATTTTATGGCGTTCCCTCGTGCCATAAAATGACACTAAACTGTACCCAATTTGAGGACATCCCCTAAGAGAGGGGTGACTAACATATGGACTCTCCATATGTTGTTGGATTCCAACTCCCAGAATCCTGTGCTGTTAACAATGCTGGCTGGGACTGATTATAGTTGTGCAAAATATCTGGAGGGAACCCACTTGGAGAAGGCTTTCCTAAGAGGTTGCTGGAGCACCCAGTACAGTAACTGAGAATGTGTGGCTCATGTAGTCACTATAGATCAAAGCTGCATTTTCCCTCCATGCTGTAGAATTCTAATGCCAGCGTTAAAGAGCAAACTGGAACCTCTTTAAAAGTCACACTCCCTAGAAGCAGAGCAGCAAAATCTAGCAGGACAGAGAAAAACAAACCGCCTCATTTCTAGTAAAGTACACGGGTGGCGCTGTGGGTTAAACCACAGAGCCTAGGACTTGCCAATCAGAAGGCTGGCAGTTTGAATCCCCGCAATGGGGTGAGCTCCTGTTGCTTGGTCCCTGCTCCTGCCAACCTAGCAGTTCGAAAGCACGTCAAAGTTCAAGTAGATAAATAGGTACCGCTCCGGTGGGAAGGTAAACGGCATTTCCGTGCACTGCTCTGGTTCACCAGAAGCAGCTTAGTCATGCTGGCCACATGACCCGGAAGCTGTACACCGGCTCCCTCAGCAAATAAAGCGAGATGAGTGCTGCAACTCCAGAGTCGGCCATGACTGGACCCAGGGGTCAGGGGTCCCTTTACCTTTACCTTTACCAAAGAGCTAACCTTTGTAGGATTGTTCTACTGGTTTTTTTTACATTTGCCCAATAATAACTTCTATACCAGCAGACCAATCAACTAAGCTGGGCATCCCTGTGCATGTTTACTCAGAGGTAAATGCACAGTCTTCATTATTTGCTTTAGAGGTCCTGCACTAGCTCCCCTGCCATTAGTAGGAAGGTGAGCAATGGGTCAATATGTCTGTCTGTTTAACCAGAAGGTTGGTGGTTTGAGTCCATCCAGAGATGGACAGGATTCCTGCATTGCAGGGGTTGGACCAGTTAACCCTTGGGGTCTCTTCCAACTCTACAGTTCTATGATTCCTGTTGCTACACTAATTGGACCTGGAAACACTGCAGTTCAGCTTAGCCAGTCACATATTACACAGGCTTGTTTTACCCCAAATTAAAAATTACATTATGTGATGGAAACAGGGATCAAGTTATTAAATCTCTACTAAGGACTGAATATGCTTCTATCTCATAAAAAAACCAGCATCACTTTAAGCATGCATTATAGATGGGGGAGAAGAGACCTGGAAATTGGCAGAACAAAGGGATGCAATTTGGGAAAGAAAGATGCCTCAACAAAACAGAATATTGCTTACAGCACAATGCTATGGATCTGCTTCAGCTGAATAGATGAAAACAGTAACTTGCAGTCCTAAATTTGGGGAAGGAAGTGGAACCAGACATAATCACAGTCTAAAGAAGGGATAGGGAACCTATGGTCCTAGAGATGTTGAAATCCGATTTTCATCAGCCCCAGCTACCATGGTCAATGGTCATAGAAGATAGGAGATTTAGTCCAGCAACACTGGGAGAGCTGCTGGTTTCCCATCTATGTGGCATATGGTGTGTAAATTGTTTAACTGCACACTGTAATGGAGAGTGCCTGTATGTAAGGGTTTAACATCGGAAAATTCCATTGAAGTATACTAAGCTAGAAAGAAGCTCTCTTAGCCTCTAGCTGGGTTGATAATTGTTGATGTTCTTTGCTAGCACTCACATGAGTGTTTAACTTTAGATGATGTGATTAAGGTATTCAATTGCAAATCTGCCATTTTGAAGGGATTTGGCTTTTGGCTTTTGTTCCCAAGCACAGTAAGAGAAGGATGTGATAATATGCCTCTCCAGGAGCTGCATAGCCTTAGGCTGGATGCAGGCTAATGCAAGCTGTGGGAGGGACAGAGCTTGGATTTTTGCTCCGTGTGTGTGTGTGTGTGTGTGTGTGTGTGTGTGTGTGTATGAAGAGCCTATGCTTGAATATGCATATGCTTTATACAACTTTCTGGATATATCATTGATTTTTTTTGGACCTGTTTTTGAAGAAGTTCTGTTTAGTAAAGCTTTGAATAATATTTATGGGTTTGGACAATGTTTATTCCAAAAGGAGTCAGTTTTTATGCATCCAATTGCTTCAAGCTGTACAATAGGATTTTTTGTAATATGGTGTAGACACCTGGCTGAAACTAAGCAGGTCTACATTTGGTCAGTGCCTGGATGGGAGAAGCATTGCCTGGTAGCCCATTTATGCCACCTTGGTGGTGGAAATTGAGATATTAATGGAATAAATAACAGTGCATGCATGTTTGTTTGCGGGGGGGGGGGGAATCTATATCCAGTTATTTAATTTCAGTGATGACAAGCACGGCTTTGAGCTGGATTCTGCAGTTGCTAATGGGTCAAAGAACTGCAGTTGCCAGTGCAGTGATGTAGGTAACCTGTCCAGATCAGGGCATAAAAATTGCCTTATAGTTGAGTCATGTCATTTCAGAGATTCACCAGCCTGTTGGGTACTTTCTCATATGGCACCATACCACCTCAGAAGTGCATGGGGGCAATCACTAATTTTGAAGGCATCTCCATTTTCACTTGCTGCATCAGAGCATCCTCCCAGCCATGGCACCACTGCATGTGCAAGGCAACTTGAGCGTAGACGCCGTCCATGCACATTAAATCATCTGAGTCTTATGAGATATGCTTCCCTGATCAGCTCCCTGATGCTAATGCCGGTGATAAAACATGGGTGTTGTCATTTCGTTCAGCCACAGGATTTATCACAGGTACAGCCCTCGCAATATATTATTTTCATCAGATTTCTTTCTTTTATAATTTTCGTCTTTTACAAAACACAAATAAATGCACCTGGGATCGATAAAAGACTATTATATTTGGCAAACTTCATCATTAAAAACACTCCATCAGGTAGACAGCCTACAATAATGCGTGTGCTTTCCAGATACATTTTCCAGGCAATTTCATCGCCTATCTACTCACTCGGATACCTGGTATTGATTGGTGTGTGTTTAAAGTAAGCAAAAAAAAATGCAAGATGCCACTTAATTCCACATAAAAATGTGTTACCCACACTACTTGATTTGTGAACTGTGTGGTGTGTGTGTGTGTGTGTGATTTATACCTCAGAACCACCCCCCATTGCACCCCAAAATGATCTGGCCACAATGGTGCAAAAAGAGCTTGTGCACTTCCCAGTGACTGGTGTGTTCTTGGGAGTGCTTTCTATACTTTTCAATGGAGAGAGACTACCGCATACACACAATGACGGTGTGATCTGACCTCTGCTGGAGCTGGGTTTCACATGTACAGTGGAGTTCCAGAATAAGTAAGAACTCTCCAGACTCGGATGCATTCTAAACAATGGCAACCATTTCCTTCCCAGACTCTGACTGCTTCCATGCTCAAAGCCTTACCCCATGAATGCTGGACAAAGGTGTCTGCTTCATGAAACCTTTCAGTGGCCCATAGTTATCCAGGGGCCTACAGCAAGTGCAAATCCACATCAAAACCATCCCTTTCTCAAATTATTCTCTATTCCTTCAGTGTCATCTCCAAATTCCACCTTTGCAACAAAGACTTGAACCTTTTAAGGCATTCTTTCACATATTCATTTGACATCTATTATAGAGCTTGTAAGCACATAGCTGTGTTCATAGAGGGCGGTCTGAGCATGACTGAGGACCCTGTTTCTTCAGGATTTCTGATAGTGTTGCTAGACCTACACACAGATGTAGGCCACATTCATACCAAACATACGAAGCACCACAATACCTCTTTAAACAGTTATGACCTCCCCAGCACATTACTCAGCTGCAACTATACTACCAACCTTACTGTATGCTTGTAAAACATGAACCACTTAGAAACGCCATCTCCAACTCCTCAAAAGATTTTATCAATGGTGTCAATTTACACATCACTTGGGAAGACAGGCTAACTAATACCAGTGTACTGGAAGAAGCAAAGATCACCAGTGTTGAAGCAATGATTCTTCAACATCAACTTTGTTGGACTGGTCATATTGTTTGGGTGCCTGATTATCATCTTCCAAAGCAAGTATTCTATTCCAGACTTAAAAATGGAAAGCATAATGCTGGTGGTCAACAAAAGAAATTTAAAGACTGTCTCAAGGCAAATCTAAAAAAATGTAGTATAAACACTAACAATTAGGAAACACTGGCGCTCCAATTGGAGAACAACCTTTACCAAAGGTGTCATAGACTTTGAAGACACCCGAACTCAGGATGCAAGGGAGAAACGTGCTAAGAGGAAGGCACGCTTGGCAAATTCATACCATGATCAACCCTCACCCGGAAACCTATGTCCCCACTGTGGAAGAACATGTGGATCCAGAATTGGCCTCCTTACGGACTCATTGTTAGAACCATGTTTATGCAAGATAATCTTACTCGGCTATGAGTGATCGCCAAAGAAGAAGATTACTCAGCTGCAACTGACTTGGAATGATTTAAGTTCTGCAGGTTTCTGCTAAGCCATTCATTAATTCCTGTCTCTTAAGTCAAACCAAGTGGGCCAAATAACATGTATCTAAAGAGTCATCAAGCCTGAATATTTTTGCCTGTTTTCTTTTGTAAGCAAGGGAAGGAGGTTGCAAAGCCAGGATGTCTGCGCACTGAACTGGATAATGCTGCTTAGAGTGTGATGGTTGGTTTTTTGTTTTTAAGATTCTTATCTAGCAGAGGAACCCTAGGTCCTTCCCATTCCATATCTGTTACTGTCTGCACAGTAAATTACCATTAACTGAAGATGCTAGGTACTCTGGACTATTGTGACAGAGTGAATTAGCTGGGCAGGATCTTCCCCGAGTGTTCATTAAGCAATTAAACCTCTTGCCTTCTTAATCTGGTTGTTGTGCAAACCAGAGACCATGAGACTTAAAACAGACACACTCACACACAAACCCCAACCAGCTATTATAGCAAGGAGACTGCCTGATTAAGGAGCAGCAGCCAACATCAATAAATGAGTAAATAAATAAAAAATATCGTCACAGGCTGGTTCAAGCCACAGGGTTCTATGTCTCTTTGAATCATTTTCACATGGCACTTTAATTAGAAAATCCACACTATTGAACTTCAGCTAACAGCCTCCAAGCTAACTGCCATGTTTTCTTCTCAAGCTCCTCTGGTTCTTGCAGTGAAGTCCAAAACTTGATTTATATACACAGAATCAATGAAAGGTATGTTTCTTGATGCACTGCAAAACAAGGGGGGGGGGGACTGGTGCTCAGTTTACCCAAATTACCAGATGAGGTCCATGTTATTCCAGTTTTTGATCAGATTGAGGTTTCTGAGTAGACCTGTGAACACCACCAGAAAGTAAGAAGCACCACTTTTAATCATCCTTTTCCAAAAAACAAAAAACTGCCTTTTAAAATTTTCTGTTGAAGCAGTGCTGGGGAACCTGAGGCATTCCAGCTGTTGCTGAACTCCAGCTTCATCCATCATAACCAATAGTCACTGATGATTAAAGTCACCATCCAGCAAAATCTGGAGAACATAGCTATCAACTTTCAGATTTGAAAATAAGGGATCAGCAGCCTCACCTGTCCCAGGAACAGTCTACAGGATATCTAACAATCCGGTATAGCAGCGGGCAGCAGCAGGAAACAGTGCTGGAATAAGGGAATTTCCCACAAAAAAAGGGAAGGTTGACAGCCATGCTGGAGTATCAAGGTTTTCCCCACAAATATGTTAAAACAGCAGCAAAGTAGTTTAACAACATCTGGCATGAGACTGTCTGTCTTTTCCTTAAAAAAAAAACATTTACAGTGGTACCTCGGGTTACAGACGCTTCAGGTTACAGACGCTTCAGGTTACAGACTCCGCTAACCCAGAAATAGTACCTCGGGTTAAGAATTTTGCTTCAGGATGAGAACAGAAATTGTGTGGCGGCAACGGGAGGCCCCGTTAGCTAAAGTGGTACCTCAGGTTAAGAACAGTTTCAGGTTAAGAACAGACCTCTGGAACGAATTAAGTTCTTAACCTGAGGTACCACTGTATTCAAAAGCTTTGTCCACTTTCATAATACCACCAAATGACGGGAAAGGATGAGATCAATTACCAAAGGCTCATCTAGTCCAATATCCTCACAGTGGCCAACCAGATGCCTGTGGGAACCCTGCAACCAGGAAATGAGTGCAATAGCGCTCTCCCCACTTGTGATTCTCAGCCACTGGTATTCAGATGCATCCTGCCTACAACAGTGGTCCCTTACCTTTCCCGCCCTGACTTGGCCACAGTGATCCATGCGACGGTCATCTCCAGGCTTGACTACTGTAATTCGCTCTACGCGGGGCTGCCCTTGAAGCTGTCCCAGAAACTCCAGCGGGTACAGAATGCTGCAGCGAGGCTCCTCACGGGGTCTCTGCCATGGGAGCATATTCACCCAGTGCTTTTCAAGCTGCACTGGCTCCCGGTGGAGTACAGGGTCAGATTTAACGTGCTGCTTTTGACATTTAAAGCCCTTCACGGCCTAGGACCCTCGTACCTACGGGACCGCCTCTCCTGGTATGCCTCACGGAGAGCCTCAAGGTCCATAAATAACAACACCCTAGTGGTCCCGGGCCCTAAGGAAGTTAGATTGGCTTCGACCAGAGCCAGGGCCTTTTCAACTCTGGCTCTGGCCTGGTGGAACGCTCTGCCTCATGAGACCAGGGCCCTGCAGGATCTGATTTCTTTCCACAGGGCCTGTAAGACAGAGTTGTTCCGCCTGGCCTTTGGCTTGGAGCCAATATGATTCCCTCCCTCCCTCCCTCCCTCTCTCTCTCTCTCTTTTTCTTTTCCTTTTCCTTCTCCTCCTGCGATGAGGCTACATTTTAATATTTTAATGTTCCATTATTTTAATGTTGTATTTTATTTTTGTTTTTAAGTTTGTAATCATTCATCTTGTTTTTATTATTGCTTGTAAGCTGCTCTGAGCCCGGCCTTGGCTGGGGAGGGCGGGGTATAAATAAAATTATTATTATTATTATTATTATTATTATTATTATTATTATTAACAACAGTGGAGATAGATCATTGCCAGCTTCATCCACAATGCCTGCCACAACGACTAGTCAACTGGCCAGTCAAATATTGCCAGTTCATCAATCAACTGACACCACAATCAAGTGAAAAATGTGCCCCAATCCTTCTCTGTGCCTCACACCTGAATATCTGGAACACAGAGCAGGCTAGCCCTAGACGTAGACAGCAGGAACCCTTGAATATGGCTTGAAGGGCTGTCCACGTGTAGGGCTTGAGTAGCCCCACACCTTTTAGGGGGCCCGCAACAACGGATCAAAATAATATTGATTTGATCTTGAAAGAATATTTCAACCAAGTTTTCTTAGTTCAATGTTATCCCACTAGACTAGAGCATGTGCACAAGGGGAACCCTGAGATTTCGACTGCCTAGGAGCCTCCACAGGGTTTAATCCAGCACTGTATTTAGCCCCTGAACCCAAGCTTCCCCACCCCTGTTATGGAAGTTGGTTTTTCTGGGACCAGCAAGTGTGAATAATAATAATAATAATAATAATAATAATAATAATAATAATAATAATAATAATAATAATAATATATTTCTACCCTGCCCATCTGGCTGGGCCTCCCCAACCACTCTGGGCGGCTTCCAACAAATTATTAAAATACAATAGTCCGTCAAACATTCAAAGCTTCCCTAAACACTCATGCAATGGGAAATGTGTGAGTGAGGAACACCTGAACCAGACTTCACTTAACAAATACTCTTGCAATTTCCTATAGCAGGGATGAGTATCCTGTGGGCCTCCAGATATTATGCAACTACAGCTCTCATTCTCACTGATGATTGGCCATGCTCTCTGGGGCTGATGGGGGCTGGAGCCCAGGAGCACCTGAAAGGCCACAAATTCCCCATCCCTGCTACACAGAGAACCTTCCTCTCAGTTAAATAATGTAGCTTAGCTTCTCTTTTGCCTGGAACTCTCTCTGTGTTCTTTTGAGGGCTTGAACCAGCAGAGTTCCTGATGATGTAGAGAGGCCCCACATGCTTCCATTTGCAAAAATGCAGGCTCTTTTCAACATATATGTGGGGCAGAGGTTGCTCCGGAATTCCTGCTCCCCTTGTCCCACCTATTGTGTTCCTTCTACCAACAATAAAGGTTTCAACGGGGCTCTTGAGTAGAGGCCCCAATTGCTCCTTATTTATGCATTTTATTTGGTTGTGGATGAACAAAGGAACTTAAATGGAACACATTTCAAGGACAGCATTTTCAAATAAAGTGCCAGCAACATTGTGACAGATGTCATAACATCATCTGTTGTTGTTATTGTTTTTTGGGAGTTCTACTGGTGGTGAGTTCTCCTACTCTGAAAATCAAGCTGCCCAGCATTAAGAAACTGCCTTTGATTAAAATGGACTATTTTATTAAACTGTTAAAGATTACCCCCTTTATGGACCTGTGCAACTTTCAGTTACCCATTTTATACAACTGCAGTCTCCTGCGCCCAATTATTAGCAACACCCACAGCTGGGCGTGCATGGAAACAGACCATGTTGCAAGCCCATCTGTTCAGAGGGAGTGATCTGTAACTGCTCAATTTGGGCAAAAGCTGCTTTATCACTGCACAGTTCCTAAATAGAACTCTGAAATAATGATGCTCAGTTTCCACATTTAGATCCCAGGGAGATAACGTCCGTCTAGACAGATGGATATCTGGACTGGTGAAAGCAAGGACAGCTGAGAGGAGAGTGAATGAGGATAGCAAGGGACATACCTCCATTACTTTCTCTTGTCTGAGACTTTCAGTCTCAAAGAAACGGTGATTACTGACTGCCTACTATGCTCTGGGGAATCCAGGGGGAAGGTGAAGAGCGTGATATGTGAAACCTGAGCAAATAACTTTCTCTTAGAGGGAAAGACAAATAAAAATGCAAAGGCATTATTCTCAGCTGATATAATTTTCCATAGGTTCAGTTTTGCTAGAGGTATGCAACGGGGGGAACATCCGTGCTTCACTCACACACACCCTCCAAATCCCCAGGATCATCGCAGGGCAGACTAGATGTGAGGAAAAATGGGGAATGGTAAAGTTCAAGACAAAGAGTCAGGGGTAACTATAAATCCCATGCTCCCAAGCAGAAAATGTCCACCTAAGAACAAGCAGGCGAGATCTCCCATGCAATCATTTATCTCTCCCTCGTTCCTGGGGGAGATGTGGGGGCTAAATTGGGAAAGGAGTAGGGCTAGTAGGGGAGAACAGGTCACTTCACAGAGGGGTAGTGTGCACTGGCAGCACCCAGGCCAAAGGTTGTGCCCCCAACTTCCTTGCGGGCATTGCACAGGAGGCAACAGATGGACTTCGCTGTGCCCCTGTACCACAGAGGTCACCTGCTGGTCACCCATGTTTGCCCTCTCAGCTTGGCAAGCTCCGAGACTGATGTGGGAGAGACATGTTTCATTGCAGCTGGGACAGATGGAGACATCCAGTTGTGCTGCTGCAGATGCACCACTAAGTGACCTTGGACCAGACAGCCTAACCTCCTCAATGGGGCTTTTGTCAGGATAGAACAGGTTGGATGTAAGAACTTTCCATGCCACCCTGAGCAATTTAAAGGCAGGACAGGATAACGAAAGGGTGGGCTTCTTTTATAACAACCTTTCTCAACCTGTGGGTCCCCAGATGTTGTTGAACTACAACTCCCATCACCCCTAGCTAGCAAGGCCAGAGCTCAGGGATAATGGGAGTTGTAGTCCAACAACATCTGGGGACCCACAGGTTGAGAAGCGCTGTTTTACAATGTCAACTTCAAATATTCTGTGAATATTCAGCAAATAATCAATGTTCAGACTTTTCAGATAATTTGACAACATCAGCTTTCTGAAAGAATTTTGAAAATAAATGCAAGGGTCCCTGAAGTCATCTTCTGTGCCTCCTCCTCAAGAGGTCCGGAGGGTGACAACACAAGCACGGGCTTTCTCTGCTCTCCCCGGGGAAGTTTGCCTTGAACCTTCATTATACACCTTTAGGCGCCAAGCAAAAATGTTCCTTTATAACCAGGCCTTCGGTTGATTTTAATGACATCCAACACCCTTTTAGAATGTTGCTTGGGGGTGTGTGTATGTTATTGGATTGTTGCTTTTGGTTTGATTTTATATTTTGGTGTGTACTGCCCTGAGACCTCTGGGTATAGGGTGGTGTATAAGTTGAATAAATTAATAAATAAACAAACACTTGACCCCTCCAACTTGACCGCTCAGTTCTATGTGTATTCTTATCCCACTGTAAATGCATCTTAGGTTTCGGCAACCTTTCAGGAGTTTCCAATATCGTCACGCTGGTGTCCCAAACGCAGTTGACATTTCTACAATATTTGATACCAGTATTTGATATCTGACAGATTATATTTGACAATATTTAATGGCTGTCACAAAATGGTATTCGGGGTGTTGTTTTCGGTATTAAAGAGCTGGCATGCAATAGTACTGGCATCTGGTATTGTTTGATCATTGACATGCATGGTGTTTAGTATTTGGTGGCTGATACGCAGTCAGCCTGCATGCTTGACAAGAGTGAATGGTTGGCATGCGATTGTAGTATTTGGTGTCTGTAAGTTAAACCGAGTGCTGTACGCAAACATGCATAATGGTAACCTGATGGCCCTTTTTAAACTTCAAAACATGTTTGATGGGGAGAGCGAGTGGATAGGAGAGAAGTAGGGGAGTAGGGGACAGGAAGTAGCATTTTAATCTAGGCTGGGGTGGGGCTGGGGTGGGGCTGGGACTCCAACTCCCATCAGCCTCTGCCATCATGTGCTGTGGTCGGGGATGATGGGAGTTGGAGTCCAACCAAATCTGGAGTCTCACAGCTTCCCAGTTCCCTAGTTTGCCTGTTCACCAGAGCCAAGTTTTTCCTTATAATTTACTGCTTCTCCTTATATGCTTCCTTTAGCATATTTGAATGTTCTCTGTATTGCCAAGAGCCCTGGGGCTGCCTGTAGAAAGGAAGGATGAAAATGCTGCACGTTAAATTAAATCTAAATAAGGAAATCAATAAAGCTGCAGCTGTGTGTATGTGTGTGAGAGAGAAAGAGGGGGAGGGGTTGTACGTATATATGAATGCCCATCTCCTCCCCAAGAAACAAAAAGATCCCTCCACTCATGAGAGGCGGGAAGGGGGATGGTGAAGGGCAGGCTAACCACTTCTCCCTGAAACAGTAGCCTTCTATTGCAGGGATTATTTTTAAGCGGGAAAGCATTGAAACTTGTTATTCCCCACCTGTAGCCTGAAGCAAAACACTCAGAGAAAAGCTTTACCACTTAATTCTGCTAAATGTGTGAATTCACCCTTCAGTAGCAGAATGTTGGATAAAATAGAATGATGGTGGGTTTTTTGTTTTTCTAAAACACACACCCACACCCACACACACCCACACACAAACACCCACACACCCTCTTCTTCCCCTACTGGTTTATCCCAATCTTACACATAATATCAGGGGGAATGCTCTTTTTTTGCAACTGAGGGCCACATTCCCTTCAAAGCAACCTTTTGAGGGCCACCACATGCCAGTGGTGGGCAAGGGCAGAGGCAAAAGTGGGAGGAGCAATGAATGCAAATTTTACCTTTCTGCGGCAGGCTAGTTTCTACATACCCCCAACGCATTACTCTCTATCTTCCATTGAGGCAAGCAAGAGGCATTCTCAGAGTTTAAGGGCATATCCCATCAAAGGCAAAAACACACAAGGAGGGGTATGGAGTAGGCATAGGTGCCATCTTGTGGGTGACTGCAATGAAGGGCTTCAGCTTTGCCCATTGACTTTGGGAGGGGGCAGTCCCCACAAATATATTATTGTGGGTTCCAAAGAACCCAGGGACCCCTGGATTTGGCTCCAGTGGGAGTCGGTCTGGTACGAGGTGGGGCTAAGGAGGAGGTATAGCCTTGGAACGTTCTGAGGGCCACATAGAGAGTTTGGGAGGGCTGCATTTGACCCCTGGGACTGAATTTCCCTGCCCCTGCAATTTGCTAGTACATCAGTCACCTCGGCATCATAATATATTCAGGCTGTGATCTTATATCCATTTGTATTCAATGGGCTTAATTCTGAGTAGGTATGTATAGGATTCAAGTGTCCAACCTGTACCAGTGTTAGAAACTGAGGTATATAAGCTAGGCACCACACAGCACCTTGAATCGAGATTGTGGACACCACAACGGAATGTCTATTCACCAGGGGATGGGACTCAATGACCCTTGGGGTCCCTTACAATGCTAGAATTCTACGATTCTATTATCTAAACTACCTTGCTTGACTGTAGCTTGCTCATACAGCAATTCACTTCTCCCCGTGCAAGAAGGAGAAACGCACACAGTGGGAATGGAAACGATGGACTAAGGCAGAGGTTCCTAAACTGCAGATGCCAACCTGACACCCAGAAATCACCACCTAGTCGCAACTGGACCCATGGCAGTAGCAAACGTGCCTGGCTAATTTCAAACACTGACCTGTACACCATGCTCATGTACAGCTAAAATTGAGCATAGGAACACAGGAAGCAGCTGTATACCAGGACAGACCATTGGTTTATCCCGCTCTAGGGCAGGCACCCCCAAACTCGGCCCTCCAGCTGTTTTGGGACTACAAATCCCATCATCCCTGACCACTGGTCCCATTAGCTAGGGATGATGGGAATTGTAGTCCCAAAACAGCTGGAGGGCCGAGTATGGGTGTGCCTGCTCTAGGATTAAAGGCAGGAATCTCTCCCAGCCCTTCCTGGAAATGCTGTGGATACAAACTTTCCCCTTTGCATACAAGTCACGTGCAGTATTTGTTTGTTTGCTGTCTGTCTGTTTATTTTTGGCATTTCTTGCCCACCCTTTTACATCGGTGGTTACAAAGATGGTTTCCCATCTCTACCTCGCAGTTCCGTTCCGCTCTTTCAGAAACGGTTCTAATATTTTGCTTTAATCACACTGCGCCGCGAAAACATTCTCTTGTTCCTCGGCACACAGAGAGGACAGAGCAACCTCCAGAGACCCGTATTAGGCTGTGGACCATAAACCATGGGAATAGCTGAAAGGGATCTCGCCTGAGGCAGCATCCCCTTCTCGGTACTTAAAGCAGAACTCAACCAAGGACTCGGAAGCAGAGAAAATCTAAAAGCAGAAATGTTCTTTTCTGGAGGTCAAAGAGACAGGCAATTGGAAAGAAAAGGGAAAGATTTCCCCCCTCCCTTTTAAAAGGAAAGCATGACACAACTGATTTTCAGCTGCCAGGCGTCTTGTGTACCCAACATCAAAACACGTCTTCCTTGATTCCAAATAGTTATTGGTTTTTAGGGAGGAACTGTGTGGCCTCTGCAAAGAATCCACAGTTTGGCTTTTCATGTTCCAGTATTTGCTACTTACTGTTTTCATATAAAAGGAAAGAAAATTACTTTTTTGGGGGGGGATGACTCCAAAGGGCTTGTGTAATTTCTGACCCAAAAGACCTCTTGCTGCATTAATATATAGAATTGTAGATTTTGAATAGACTCATAAGGATCATCTAGTCCAACTCCCTGCAATTTGGGAATCGAAGCTAAGCTGCTTGAGGGAAGGGAGAAAGGAGCAGCAACTGCAGCACATATTTAAAGGGCACTATTAAAGCACAGATGGCAAGGGAAGGGTCGCAGCTCATTGGTAGAGCACACACTCTGAATGCAAAAGGTTGCAGGTTCAGTCCCCAGGATCTCCAGGTAGGACTGGATAAAGCGTGTTCTCCTTCATGGAGAGCAGGTGTTGCAGTGGAGGCTGACAAGACACTTCAAAGTTGTGGGGCGGGCTAATTGATCATTGGCCACTGGTGTGATTGGGCTTCCCTTGTTGTTGTGAATAAGTTAATGTTGCCATTCTGTGATTGACAGTCAGAAATGTTAGAACTAGCTGCACGAAGCGTAGAGCATCTTCTTTTCGCTTTGTGCATCAGATTGCCTGTCCCCCCCTCCCTATCTTTAGGGTTGTTCGCTTTGACCTTGCTATGCCTGTCATGGGGTCGTCTGCTCTTGGGGCAGGGGCCCGGTAGGAATTTTGTCCATCTGGCTGATTGGCTGGTGCCATTTGGTTTTTGCCTACTGCGTAGGAAATCGTCACAACTTGTGAGGTTGCGGTTAGGCATTGGTTTATGGTTTGGTTGGTTGAGGGGCATGGATTGGCTGTGCCTGCCCCTCTAATGCTGCTGCTGCAAGGGATTCCGTTAAAGGAATACAGGGGCTCACCATTGCTTTTGTCTGAACCCTGTCAAGGGGCTAGGGCCACGTAAGAGC
Organism: Podarcis erhardii; assembly: GCF_964252035.2. NCBI lineage: Eukaryota > Metazoa > Chordata > Lepidosauria > Squamata > Lacertidae > Podarcis > Podarcis erhardii. The sequence goes on along the minus strand of NC_138508.1, from coordinate 19,654,051 downwards.
CCCTGGTTGCATTTGGGGAGAGATGAGGGCAGGTTCCCTGCTCCGTCGCTACCCCCAAATGTATTCCCCTTTTCTGACTTTCTTGTGAAATGTCAGTCTGTCCCGCCACTGGGGGGCAGATAGTCGCAACCAATGCCTAAGCAACCACCCACATTTTTTGTATTTTAATAAAGTTGTGCCCAAAAATTATGCCAAAAACCTTAACCAAAATTTCTGTGTGATGTGTGAGTTATTTGGGGTGGCTTGGAGACCTCGACATGCAAATACTCCTCCCAGAATTCTTGAAGGGGTTCTGCTGTTCAGTAGAGATGATGCTGAGCTACATGGACCAATGATCTGGCTCTGAGTCAGGTGATACGAAATACAGCACAAATCATTCAGCACCAGAGCTGCTGTCTGGGCACACCCTACAAGGCCCCTATACCTTGCAAAATGATAAATATGCTGCCTGGAGACAAGCAAGTCAAGTTGTGTATCCATAGCAGTGACCGGCGGAGGAATGACTGCCGGGATTTGTGCAGAGAACCGGACACCTTTGTCTGCCCCAGGTGTAACAAAACACGTCTCTCACCTTTCGGTCTCTACAGCCACAGAAATTGCTGCAACCATCCCACAGCTTGACTTCACCCCCAAAAGAGCGCTCTGTTAGTGTATAAGGGTTTCATGCATGAAAAGAAAAGGGACAAGAAAGGGTTGGTTTTGGTGTGCTATTTAATTTGGGTGTGTTTTGCCCTGCACTTGCAGCTAGTTAAGCATGTGAGAATGACTCAATAAACACACGAGACGTAACCGACTGTGTTCTTAGATAAATAAGGTATACTATTCATGTATCAAATCATAAATTTCAATGGAAGTAACTCATAAAGTTCAACAAACAAAGCAGAAGACCCAGTGGATCAGATCATTCTACTACTACTACTACTACTACTAAAATGCCATACGATCCACTGTCCTGTAATATCACATATGAGCTTTAATTACTGATGAAGCCCAGGACAGCGAAACAAGGCCAATATTCTGGAAATCCTTCTCTTAGACTCTGTGAAAGGATTCTGTGGAACTGTAACAACTTTTCATGTGGATTGTTTGGACCTTATGAACAGACAGGTGGAATAGACACTATTACATGAATGGACCTTATGCATGAACTGACTAGAGAATGATCTGATCCACTGGGTCTTCTGCTTTGCTCATTTGTTGAACTTTATGAGTTTATTGAATATGCTTTATGTGACCATAAGTTTGTTTGTTGCTGTTTTGCTTGTGAGAATGACTCAGCAAGCATGTGAGAATGACTCAGCACAATCTACAGTATAAATGCGGTTGTGTTTAAGGCAAGTTGACTATTGGCCCTTGCCCAGATCACTGTGTGTACACTGAAAGAAGACTAGATTGACAACCCTTGCCCAGATCACTGTGTGTACACTGAAAGAAGACTAGATTGACAACCCTTGCCCAGATCACTGTGTGTACACTGAAAGAAGATTAGACTGACAACCGTATGTAACTGACACTGCATTATACTGTCAGTAAAGCAACTGACTCTTCCTAGCACTGCTTGGTGTTTCTCTGCTCTTTTGGTGGGCACTCTGCGCATGCCCCAACACACTCCTCCATCGTCTCCCAAGGCAGATGGATAAAAGGTAAAGGTAAAGGGACCGCTGACCATTAGGTCCAGTCATGGACGACTCTGGGGTTGCGGTGCTCATCTTGCTTTATTGGCTGAGGGAGCCGGCATACAGTTTCCAGGTCATGTGGCCAGCATGACTAAACCGCTTCTGGCGAACCAGAGCAGCGCACGGAAACGCCGTTTACCTTCCTGCTGGAGTGGTACCTATTTATCTACTTGCACTTCATGCTTTCGAACTGCTAGGTTGGCAGGAGCAGGGACCAAGCAATGGGAGCTCACCCCGTCATGGGGATTCGAACCGCCGACCTTCTGATCGGCAAGTGCTAGGCTCTGTGGTTTAACCCACAGCGCCACCCGCATCCCTAGAACTATAGGGACATAAAAAAGCTACCTTCTCCTGCCCCAGACCACTGGCTCCTCTAGCTCAATAATGTGTACACTGATTGGCAGCAGCTCCCCAGGGTTTCAGGAAGGGTTTCCCTTCCAGCCCTACCTGGCAATGCTGCAGTTTTAGCCTGGGACCCCCTGCATGCAGAACAGATGATCGGCCACTGAACTATGGCCCTTCCCTGTAATTATTTTCCTTTCTTCTGCAGCCCAAAGGAATTGTGCAGGCTATTGTATCAGGAGAAACTTGAAGCTGTAAACTCGCCAAACTCACAGAGCATAATGCAAGGCGCCAGCAGTTTACGTGAGCCCTGGGAATTTGAGTTCCTTAGGAAAGGTCAGTGGTTGAGCAGCAGCTGGAGGGAGAGAAAGATGCAGTCCCAGGAGGCAGTGAGGAGGGGCTTTTACATTCTTTCTGAGAAAAAGTATATTTTAACATTTTGATTTTTTGTGGGGGTTTTTAGGGGTGAGATCTTTTATGGATTTTCAGTGGCCTTTGCATCTGTCAGAGGTTTGAGAAGGTCGTAACAGGCGTACTCTGTGGCAGATGACTGTAAAACGGATGGCAATCATAGCTTTCCCAGTAATGAGCAATGTGGAATCTCCCCTTCTGATAACAAAGGAAAACCCAAAATGTGCTTAGTACATTTTTCTCTCATATAAGAAAGTGGAATATAATAATAATAATTTATTTTTTATACCCCACCCATCTGGCTGAGTTTCCCCAGTGACTCTAGGTGGCTCCCAACAGAATATTAATAATAAAAATAAAAAGTGATAAAACATCAAACATTAAAAACTTCCCTCAACAGGGCTGCCTTCAGATGTCTTCTAAAAGTCAGATAGTTGTTTATTTCCTTAACATCTGATGGGAGGGAGTTCCACAGGGTGGGTGCCACCACCGAGAAGGCCCTCTGCCTGGTTTCCTGTAACCTTGCTTCTCGCAGGGAGGGAACCACCAGAAGGCCCTCAGAGCTGGACCTCAGTGTCCGGGCTGAACGATTGAGGTGGAGACACTCCTTCAGATATACTGGGCAGAGTAAGGTTACCAGATTTTTTCCAGTGAATCTGGGGACACTTATTGTTCGCTACCTTAGAAAGCTGTAAATCTGGGGACTCTCCCAGGAAAAAGGGGGTGTCTGGTAACCTTAGTTTAGAGTTTTAAAGGTCAGCACCAAAACTTTGAATTGTGCTTGGAAACGTACTGGAAAAGTGACCCTCTCCCAACTCACCTGGGAAAAAAGCAATCCTACGGACAAGGAAAAAGCACATGGGTGTAAATTAAGCTGCTGTAATGTTACACCAGAACCAAAGCCTGTTCAGCAATGGGACTGGTGGTGATGCTCTGCCTAAGCCTAGCTTCTAAAATAGTGCTCTGTGTCATGTTGCTTGATAACATGACCAAGCTGTTCTGGCTTGGAATCCAGCCTAATTTCCCCCTCCTCTGGTCCTGGCTCTTCTGTTTGGGTTCCCCTCCTCTTTCCATTTTCCTCTCCCCTTCTTTTGCCCCTACTTTCTTTGTGTGAAAGTAGGCAGGTATGGAGGAAGGAAACAATTATGCCCAATCTCGGTTACGTTGGATTATTTAGTTCATCTGTTGAGGTCTAAGGTCAGGTATCTCTTCTGTCTCTAATTTAAAAATTGCTTCTCTGAATGAATCAGAAAATGATCTACCCAGACGATAAGATGGCTCTTTCTACCCTTAGATCTAGATATATTTATCTGTCCTGCAGATCGACGCAGTCTTTCCCTCCCATGCAGTTGTCAGTTTTGCTTCTCTTTTCACTATTCTCCGCCACTGAGTAATTATGGGACTGGGTTTTTTTTGGGGGGGGGCATCATTCTCCCTGAACTTTTTTCCTACATATTTGTTCTACTTGTGCATATTTTGGGGGAGTCCTCCAACTCTGTCAATATCTCTCCCTTGTATGTGGGTGAAGCTTTGGGCTATATAAGCTCAGGATGACTCCAAAACATCCAACACAGGCTTTCTTAACCAAGTGCACTCCAGATGTTGCTGGACTACAGCTCCCATCATCCAGTGCACTGACTGATGCTGATGGGAGTTGGAGCCCAATGGCTTCTGGTGAGGAAAAAGTTGCAAAGCCTGTTCTAATGGCAATCAAAGGTCCCTCCCCCACAAAAAAGTTTGAAAACACCATTGTGGAAAAAGCACCTCATTTTCAGACTCTACGTTGCTAATACAAGTGTCTTGCACTGTTTTGATGTTCTATTCTTGTTTTCCCTGGGCTCATTTCAGAGGTAGGGCAGGATAGATGATGATGATGATGATGATGACGATGGTGATGGTAGCTACCTGAACAAACAAAAAAGAACTTAAATGTTGCTTTTCAAAAGCCTATTTCTTGTTGGCGAGAAGGGCTGGGATTCCATCCCCTCCTCTTTAAATTGTGCTTTTATAATGCGGTGGAAGTCTTTTATAATATTTTAACTAGGATTTATATATCATAATGTTTGAAGTATGAATTTGGAATAATTGATTATGAAAAGTATTTTTTTCTTCATTCTTTTTCTTGTTTCTTTTATCTTTTGTCTTTCTTCTTTTCTAGTCTGCATTCTGGAAAATTGTGTAGATGAATGTTTTAATGTATGGTTATGTATTGTTTCTATTTCTTTTTTTCCTTTCTTTTTTGTAACATTTAATAAAATGTAATTAATTTTTAAAAAATAAATAAATTGTGCTTTTATATCAAATTTCATTTTCTGCGTATACTGTAATGTTTTAATGGTGCTATGGCCATTGGCTAATGCAAATAAAGTTTTGTCCCTCCTCTTAGTTAAATGGCCATCTCTGTCTAATAAATTACCTCCCCAACTCCTGTGAGAGCAACTTGTTGGGAAAATGACAGGGAAAAAAGTTTCTAAGTGCAACAACTGGAGTGATATTTGGACAAGAGAGTCTTCCAATTAGTGCCTGGGAGAATAGAGAGGGAAACTTATGTGGTAAAAAATAGCTTGAAAACTTTAGGCAAGTCCCTGAGGGCTGTTGAAGATCTAATTAATGGAACCCAGCTATCAACCAATCCATGTACAGCTCTCCGCACGGTCTAGAAAACAGCAGTAGACATTAATGAGCCCTTTGTATGAATTTGGGAATTGAGGCTGAGCAGTCAAGTTTCAGGTGGAAAATAACTTCTTGTCTGAACTAGCTACAGCGGATGGTTGTTTTATGTGAAGGCTGGGTCCTCTCAAAGTACAACAAAGGATACAGATACCAGCCTGGCTGAGATGATAAGAAGGTTTCTACCCTCCAGACATTCAGTTGAATCTCTAATTGGAAAAGTCTACAAGCTTAAAATTCGTATTACTGTGAAGGATTAGGGAGCATATTGACCCAGGTTCCTGCCCATTCTCCCTCTTATGTATTTATGAGGTACTGAGCAGTGTGCACTAATGTTAAGAGAGAGGTGGGACAGGAGCCTGGAAAAGAGAAGACTGAGAGGAGATATGATACCCATCTTCAAATATCTCAGGGGCTTTGTCACATGGAAGAGAAATCGATCTAGTTTGCTCCTGCTCTGAAAAAGTGCCCCATCTCTGCTCTAAAAGATAGAGTTTAGAATAAGGCATGTCTAGCTATTGCACTGCTTCTCTCTCTCTCTCTCTCTCTCTCTCTCTCCTCTTTCCTGAAGTGACAAAAGTAATGAATTGCAGCCGGAGGAGTACAGAGGCAAAGGAGCATTTCCTAAGTGATGCAAAACTGCTTGGGTGTTTCCCTGAAACAAGCTAAAATCATGTTAAGTCCCTTTGGGAGTTATTAGAAGAACACCTTTAGTTGCTGTCCACAAAACTGAAACAAGAATAAAGAGATGCTAATCGAGGCAACCTTGACTCCCTACACGCCCAACTCTTAGTATGGAGATACAATCCTATCATCGTACAACTCATTGATAATTGCTAGTTCAGTGAACGCTGTTGTTGTTGGAGCACAGCAGCTGCCCACACAGAGACGTCTCCTTGCATCTCCCTTCCTACGCTCCACAGAAATCAGATGTGTGTTTGTTTGTTTTTGGAAAAAAATAGAATAATAATAGTGTGTGTATCTATTTTTTAGTAGAAAATTACCACTTTGCGTGCATATATATATATATAGAGAGAGAGCTGGACCATAAAGAAGGCTGATTGCTGAAGAATTGATGCTTTTGAATTATGGTGCTGGAGGAGACTCTTGAGAGTCCCATGGACTGCAAGAAGATCAAACCTATCCATTCTGAAGGAAATCAGCCCTGAGTGCTCACTGGAAGGACAGATCCTGAAGCTGAGGCTCCAATACTTTGGCCACCTCATGACAAGAGAATACTCCCTGGAAAAGACCCTGATGTTGGGAAAGATGGAGGGCACAAGGAGAAGGGGACGACAGAGGACGAGATGGTTGGACAGTGTTCTCGAAGCTACCAGCATGAGTTTGACCAAACTGCGGGAGGCAGTGGAAGACAAGAGTGCCTGGCGTGCTCTGGTCCATGGGGTCACGAAGAGTCAGACACGACTAAATGACTAAACAACAACATTACACACACACACACACACACACACACACACATATATAAATAAATAAATAAATACTTTTATGTTTCAAGTAAGAGTGGATTTGACCACCAAGGCTGCAATCTTGCAAGGAGCAATGCTGAACCAAGCTTCAGGGCAAGGAGCAGAAGTTGAGAGGCAAAGCCTGCACTCTGCTAACCCACCCAGGTCTCAGTTATACAGACCAGATTGGCCTCTTCATCCATAATCAGATCATGGCTGAGTGAGGTCTGCAACCTGCAGCAGCAGCCTCAGACCCGAGGGTTGGCTGGGGAAGCACAATTCCCTAGGTTGGAGGAGGGGCTGGCACACGACACAGTCACTAACTGTCTGTGCCATGTGCCCCTTACCCAGCTGGTCCCACCTCCCCTTGCCCCGAACCACTGTGACTGGGCTGCCCCAGTTCTCCCCAGCTCCTCTCTTCCCAGGCACATTCTATGCCCCTTAATTTGAAAACAACAAACCCCCCAAATTTAAAAACGCACCAGTTAAAAGCAATTTAAAACAATGCAAAACATTTTAAACAGGGCAATAAAAACAGCAACAGAAACACACCCACCCCAATAAAAACCCCTAGACCAGCCTTTCTCAATCTGTGGGTCCCCAGATGTTGTTGAACAACAACTCCCACCACCCCTAGCTAGCAAGGCCAGAGCTCAAGGATGATGGGAGTTGTAGTCCAACAACATCTGGGGACCCACAGGTTGACAACCACTATCCTACACAATACCCCAACCTAATACAGTGGTACCTCTGGTTACGTACTTAATTTGTTCCGGAGGTCCGTTCTTAACCTGAAACTGTTCTTAACCTGAAGCACCACTTTAGCTAATGGGGTCTCCCGCTGCTGCCGTGCCACCATCGTGCCATTTCTGTTCTCATCCTGAAGCAAAGTTCTTAACCCAAGGTACTATTTCTGGATTAGCGGAGTCTGTAACCTGAAGCGTATGTAACCTGAAGCATATGTAACCCGAGGTACCAATGTAGTCTGTTCAGCCACCTCAACATTTTGCAGATGGAGTCAGTCAGGGCCTAACTAATACAATTTAGTATAAAATACTCCACAGCTTAATAAACTATACAGGTACATGGAGATTCGATCTTTTCCCTTTCCTTCCCTTTTCTTCTGTGGCTCCAGTTCTTTCCCCATCCCCTCAAATTTTATTTACTGTTAAAAACCCATATTCATATAGGAGGAAGATTGGTGCATGGTTAAAAATAACAGCATTTCTCTCTGGATATCAATACAGCAGTTTCCAGTAAATGAAGTAGAATGTGAGGAAGGTCTGTTGTCATGATCCCTAAGAGGTATTAAATTGGCACATTAAAGGGAAGGGGAGGCTGAAAGAGTATAGTTTAGCAAAATTAAGCAATACCCTTACAAAGGGTAAAAGCAGTTTGAGCACAATATGGCTACCTAAAAGCTTCTTTACACACACAGTCAGCTATAAACATAATAATAATTACAGCTTTTCCTCGATGTCGCCGAGAAGCAAACACGTTTATCTGCCGTAAGCACCTCGAGACACAAAGCAGCGCCTAAATGTTGCAACTGCTCTTTCAAAGGCAGCAGATACAGTAAGTGACTATATCCATTACATTTTCCCACCGTTCACATCTGTGAGCCTCTGCTTGACATCTGCATTAACTCACAGCGTTTCGATAAGGAAGAGAAGTGACCACAGCTTGCCAGTTCCATATTTGGGACTCAAACATTTTATTCATTTATTCCAGGGGTGGGGGGTGGGGAATCGAGGGCTATGTTCTCCTCTTGGCAATCTCCAGGAGCGGAGGGGTCACATGCCAGGGCTGGGGGGGGGGGGCAGAGGCAAAAGTGGGCAGAGCAATTAATGTAATTTTTACCTGTGTACTGCAGACTAGGTTCTGCACACACAACACTCTCTATGGTGCAGCCATGAAAGCAAGGGGCATTGCTCCGGCTCAACAGCTGTGATACCCCCCCCCCCCATTGGCCTGGCAGTGATTGGTGGTAAGGTTGACCCAGGCCAGTGAGGGGCCCTGGAACCTTTAATAAGGGCCCAACGTTGTCTTCTGCTGGCTCGCAATGTTAGGGACAAGGCATGCACTGCCCCTATAACACAGACCCTCCCAGAATTCCTGTTTCCCAGAGGCATCCCTGATTTAGAGAAGCCGTCCTGGTTTCTGATTTGATCCCGAAATATCCTGCTTTTCCTTAGGACGTCCCTATTTCCATTGGATAAATGTTGGAGGGTGTGGAGTTATCCGACCCCTTAGCCGTCTGAAGGCAATCCTGTATAGGGAAGAGTTTTTAAAATGTTTTATTATGTTTTTTATATATGTTGGAAGTTGCCCAGAACAGCTGGGGCAACCCAGTCAGATGTGTGGGGGATACCGTATTTTTCGCCCTATAGGACGCACTTTTCCCCCTCCAAAAATGAAGGGGAAATGTGTGTGCGTCCTATGGGGCGAATGCAGGCTTTCGCTGAAGCCTGGAGAGCGAGAGGGGTCGGTGCGCACCGACCCCTCTCGCTCTGCAGGCTTCGCGGACCTCTCTGCAAGCAGTGGGAGCGCTCCCGCTGCTTGCGGAGAGTTGCCTGCATGCCGAAGCCTGCACGCGCTGACCTCAGCACATCCAGGCTTTGCGGACCTCTCCGCAAGCAGCGGGAGTGCTCCCGCTGCTTGCAGAGAGTTGCCTGCATGCCGAAGCCTGCGCACGCTGAGCTCAGCGCGTCCAGGCTTCGCGGACGTCTCTGCAAGCAGCGGGAGTGGGAGCAAGCAGCGGGAGCGGGAGCAGCGGGAGTTGTGGAGAGGGGGGCCTCCCCTGCCCCAGCCCCGCACCTGGGGGGGAAAAATAATTTTCCCCCCTTTATTTCCCCCCCAAAAAACTAGGTGCGCCTTATGGGACGGTGCGTCCTATAGGGCGAAAAATACGGTAAATGGTAAAATTACCATTATGGAATGGGATGTCCCTATTTGTATAGGGGAAATGTTGGAGGGTGTGTGTTGCATGGTATGCTCACCTGTGTGGAGAGGGATGTGCAGAGAGAGAGAGGAATGGTCAGGAAGGAAGGAAGAGAGAGAAAATGCATGCATGCAGATTTTGCTTTTTCAGATTCAGATCTCGGTCCCCCTTCTACTTTCGGTGGGGTAGGAGAGAGAAAAGGGAGAGATAAAAAGAAAAGGGTTTTAATGGGGATGGGGTTTTAACTTGGGTGAGCATTGTTTACTTGGGGTGCGTGTGGTTGTTTTAAATAGTTCTTAAGTGTTATATGTTAATTTATATTTTGTATTTGTATTTTTTGGTTTTATAAGGCTGGTTGATATTCTACAGCCTTTTAAATGTGTTTGTGGGGAGGGGGTTATTGTTTTGTTGTTTTAACTAATGACTTGTGTGTTTACCTGTCTTATCATCCTGAGAATCACCCTGAGATCTTGTGACGAAGGGCAGTATTAATAATAATAATGCAGTGACCCGACAGAATGCCGCCACACCCCACACCCCCCAATACAGAACTGTCCATCCACTTCAGCGATCTGGGGCTACATCCACACCATACATTTAAAGCTCTATGATACAACTTTAAACAAGCCTGACCCATCTGTATCAGTATTGTCTATAGCAATTGGCAGTGGTTCTCTAAGGTTTCGCACAGGAGCTTTCGCCAGCCGTACCTGGGGGGTGCCGAGGATTGAACTTGGGTCCTTCTGGGCCTCGGCCCAGTATACTTGAAGGAGCATCTCCACCCCCATCATTCTGCCCGGACGCTGAGGTCCAGTGCCGAGGGCCTTCTGGCAGTTCCCTTGTTGCGAGAAGCAAAGCTACAGGGAACCAGGCAGAGGGCCTTCTCGGTAGTGGCACCCAGCCTGTGGAACGCCCTCCCATCAGATGTCAAAGAGATAAACAACTACCTGACATTCAGAAGACATCTGAAGGCAGCCCTGCTCAGGGAAGTTTTTAATGTGTGACATTTTAATGTATTTTTGGTCTTTGCTGGAAGCCACCCAGAGTGGCTGGGGAAACCCAGCCAGATGGGCAGGGTACAAATAAAATATTATTATTATTATTATTATTATTATTATTATTATTATTATTATTACTTCTGCATGTGTTGCAGATGTACCAGTGAGCTCTGTCCCTTCCTGCAATGAACCCTGTCTGAAATCCTAGAGAACTGTCAGTCACTGTAGACAGTAAAGAACTCCGTGAACCAAACAGCATAAGACAGCATCCTAGGACAGCAGTATGGGGGATGGAGGCATAGCAGAATATTCTCCTGCAGTCTGCTGATTAGTTTGCTGGAGCAGGGGAAAAGAGCCTGTGCCTCGGAATTTACTAGCCAACACATCGGTTGCAGACCTCTAGTCTTAATTTGTTGTTCTAGAAAGTTTTGCTGTGAGATCTCCCCCTCCCTCTGCCCCCACTACCCTTGAGGGTACTCCTGTATATTTGTTCCAATTTGTACATTACAACAGGGCAAACACACAGGGACAAACAGAACAAGCCTAATCCTAACAAGGCAGCATCCTTCAGCCTCTCTGAGAAATTAATTTTTACCCTCAGGCATGTGACAGATGACTGGGTGAACCTAATATAATAAAGGTGTGTGGTTTCACTTGATAAAAACTGCTGGCGCTCTTCCCCGGGTCTCCAGAGTGTGAAAGCTGAGTAAATTACAGACATCTCTGCAAATCGTCGAGGCAGCACTCGGCCCTTACCTGAAACTCATCTGTATGGGATTTCTTCTTCTTTTTAAATGAGTCTGATTGGATCAGTGGAAGAACGGGGAGACATAAATAAAGGAGGCAACCTCCAGGGAACAGAGAAAAATTGTGCCTTCAAAAGCATACAAATGACAAAAAGAGTTCTTTGAGTAACAAAAAGAAAACAAGACTTTGAAGATAACAAAAGAAATGCCCCCAAAGTCCTGAGGGAGCTAAAACACACAGGCTTGTGCATTCCTTCTCTAGATGCAAAATCGAGTTTTGCTTGTTTACTCTCAGATGTGCATGGTTTTGTTACCACTGGTGTATAATTCAGATATTATGTCTGGGGTGAATGTGTCACTGGGCAACAAGCAAGTTCTTCATTTCTGTTCATTTTTTTGCTCGATCCTGTTCCAAAATTATACCTTGTCATTAGGTGATAATCCAGGAGGACTAGTCAGAAAAGAGCTAGCCTAAGGTTTATGCTAAGGGGTTGTAGGTGGGGAGGTAAAATTGGTTCCCCCATAGTTCTTAGAGAGTGCAACTCACTGAATGCTAGGAATTCTGGGAGATTTCTGCATTGCAGGGGGTTGGACTAGATGATACTTAGGGTCCCTTCCAACACTATGATTCTATGAATTGCTTTTAAGTGAATATTGGAAATTCAAAATTGCCCAAAGGCTAAAGTGTGACCTTCTTTAATTTGATATTCCTGATTACAAAAGTGCTGCATTTGCATTTTGAGTTTCTAAACCCACACAAATGATTTTCCCAATCACAATGGGTCCATTGGGGCAAATTGGATGCTGCCCCATCAACATAATAATAAAATTATTATTATTATTATTATTATTATTATTATTATTATTATTATTACTCCACCCATCTGGCTGGGTTGCCCCAGCCACTCTGGTCTGCCTTAAGGCAGCCCTCACTTGACTTCTTACTCACATCTTCAAGTAACCTTTGTAATACGGAGGACAACTAACAGCAATCCTCTGGATGATCTCAGTGATCGGCATAGGCAGTCCTTAAGCTAACCTGCTGTCAAGCTGTTCTGAGCTTGTATAACAGCTTTGAACCTGGCCTGGTAGCTCATAATCAGCAAGTATAGATTTTTCACAGAGGCATCACATGCTTTTGGTCACTAGCAGCCTAGCCGCTGCATTCTGCACTAGCTGGAGCTTCCAGACCAGGGCCGCCCCACAAAGAGTGCATTCCAGCAATCCAGTCTTGAGGTCATCAGTGCATGGACTGTTGTGATCTACGGTGATGCTCCACACTGAGGAGAGGTGACAGCCCAAGCAAGGGGAGGGAAGAAGCTCCAGGTGGCCAAGGCAACTTGGAAGGAGTCCAAGAGGACCACAGAACATGCTCCTGAAGCTGAAGCAGAACATTCCCGGAAATGTCATGGAGCAATTGGCTGAATTTTATGGCAGAGCTAAATCATCTCTGACGGGAGGCAGCTCTGTTTCATGGCTAGTTAAAGGGATGGTGCCTTCTACTGCAGCCATTGGCTCCGAGAAGGAAGAGGAGGAGGAGGAGTAATTTATTTGTATGCCAGCCATCTGACTGGGTTTCCACAATCACTCTGGGGGGTGTCAGGCGGCTGCAAGCAATTCCCACGGCCAGTTGCCAGGAACATACAAAGACAAGGAAAAGTTTCTTACCACCCACTTTTTATTCAATATTTACAGAGAGAGAGGCTTTGGAATCCAGCCTCTTGGATAATGGCATTGTCCCAAGTGAATCTCCACCCTCCCCCTTCTATCCCAGTTCCTCATTCATCATCATCACCATCACCTCCTTTGTCTTCAAGCCTACTCTCCTACTTTTAAGGCTTGCCGGGTTCTGGGAGATGGTGGGTCTGGAATGCTTTCTAGTGACAAATGTGTCAGCCAGCTCTGCCTCTTCCTCCTCTCCCATTATTTCCCAACTTCCCCCCTCATCTGCCTCTGAGCTGTGACCTCCTTCAAACCCCTGTGGTGATTCTGAACTGTCTTCCTCTTCTTTCTCTGTCTCCACCATTCCTCCTCTGCCCAGTCCCTGACAGGTGGCTTCCAGCAAATGAAAACATCAAAGTAAGACATCAATCCTTAAAAACAGGGCTACCTTTCAAAGTTTATTTCCTTGACATCTGTTTGGAAGGACACTGCCTGGCTCCCTGTAACCTCACTTCTTGCAATGAAGTGCCAGAAGGCCCTCGGAGCTGGATCTATTGGGGTTTCCAGTTGTGGGGATCTTTCCTCAGGAATCTCTTGATCCGCTGTGGAGTTCGTGGGCCATGTCCTTTGCTTCCCTTACCTGTGGTGCCCAACGGTGAGGAAATGCACCATGTAATAACATCAAGACATGAAGCGCATGTAATTCACATTCTCTCTCTCTCCCCCCCCCCCCAGTTCTGGCCCATTTACTTCTGCCTTCTGCCACAAATGACTGATTACGCCACCAGACACAGTCCAGGTTCTTCTGACACATTAAAAGTGCAAGCTGAAGTGCCTCAACTCAGTGTTTACACTCCCATCATCTCTATTTATCGGAGACATTTCCTGCTTTCAAGTTCCCATTGCAGATAAACCCCTGCTCCTGGTTTAGACTCCCAGGAATGCCTTGTTAAATTTTTGTCAGGCTGATTTGTTAGCACTGTCATTCCTCATGACTCAGCTGCTTGCCCACCCACAGACACCTCCTCACCTCCGCCAAGATCCCTAGACGTTTAATCAGAGTATGTGGATGTATATATCTCACCTACAACACACATGTAATTAAATACACACACATATTGCCATTAAAAGGAAACATAACCTGTCTAGGTCACAGATTGGTGTAGGGAAGCTCCTTTTAAACTACTGACAACAACTGCATGACCATTTATGTGTTGTTGTTTTTTGCTAAGTCTTGAAGCCAGAGAACAAAATACCTTCTTGACATTGAAATCAGAGCAGAACAAGTCACCCTAGAGAGGATGAATGCAACATACAGTGAAAGGAGGATAGGGAAGGAGAAGAAATTTCAGTACTTATTCAAAACCTAATTGATCAAATCTGCACTTTCTGAAACTATATGCAAAGCGAAACGCAGCTATCCTTTGAAACTGGCAGTAATCTGAATTTTGCAATGCATTTGTATAACCAAACACTGCTTACAGAAACACATATATTAAGGTAAAGGGTGCATAGGAATGAAGATATTAGTGACAACAAAAAACAAAAATGCATTACATTAGGGGAAACGGCTTGCAAAAATGTGTATGTATGTCAAAATATGCATATAAAACTGCATATAGAAATGTGTTTAACAGGAATATAATGCTGGCAAATTTTCATAAGGTTCCTTTTTCTGAAAATACAAATTGCTTCCGAACTGCATTTAAGATGGAAAAAATCAGGAAGGGTAAAACTTTCAGATGTCTATAATGGCGTGGAGTGGATGGAGGCAAACCAGTTTATGTTTTGATTTGTGAATTGCTAAAAGATCTTGTTGAGATTCGATCAGAAGTCTGTTGCATCCTGCTCCGGCCCACTGTATGCATTTTGTACACATTTTGTGTCCTTTTTTAGATAAGATGTAGGGTTTTTTCAGATTTGTACCTGCCCATCACCATTTTGCATTCAAACGACAGCAAGACTAATGTTCCCACCTGCCCCAGTCATTATCATTAACTCTGCTTCTAGAGCTGATCTGATCAAGGTCTAGGTAGCCAGAACTGCCATGGACACAAGCTGTATATTTGTGCTTGTCCCTCATTTTCATTTCCCCTTGTGTGTTGTGTCTTTTTTAGGCCCCATTCCATGCCCAATAAGCTTGGGATACCTTTGCCTGGCAGCGCTGTGGCCCATAGATTGCAGCAAAATACTTGGCAAGAAAATCTACACAATGCCAGGCACACCTCTGTGGAGAAGGGTTTCCATAGTTTAGTGGCTGTTGCAGACAATGCTCATTTCCAGACCACCATTGGTTGTGGTTGTATGACGGAAGTGGAGGTGTGTGCTCAGTAAGTTCCACCACCTCTTTTATCACCCTGCTGAGGGTGATAGAACTACTAAGAGGGCCCCTTCTCACAATCTTAACATCTAGGAGGATTGAAAAGGGAAGGACATGGCATCTCAGATATTTGGGTTCTAGCCATCCAAGGGTTCAACAAACTGGGCCCAAAAATGAACTGGTAACTGCTTTTCAACGTAAAAAGGTAAAGGTAAAGGGACCCCTGACCATTAGGTCCATTCGTGACCGACTTTGGGGTTGCGGCGCTCACCTCGCTTTACTGGCTGAGGGAGCCGGCGTACAGCTTCCGGGTCATGCGGCCAGAATGACTAAGCCACTTCTGGTGAACCAGAGCAGCGCATGGAAATGCCCTTTACCTTCCCGCCGGAGTGGTACCTATTTATCTACTTGCACTTGAAGTGCTTTCAAACTGCTAGGTTGGCAGGAGCAGGGACCGAGCAACAGGAGCTCACCCCGTTGCAGGGATTCGAACAGCCAACCTTCTGATCGGCAAGTCCTAGGCTCTGTGGTTTAACCCACAGCACCACCCGCATCCCGCTTTTCAATGTATTCCTAAGTAAAGCACACATTTTATAAATATACTTTTTGTGTGCTCGAAGTGCATTGCAAAATCCAGAGAACTGCCCAACCTTCAAGTTCAGGAGTGGCAGATCTGGTTGGCCTGTTTGTTGCAGGATTCCCCCCACATGCCTTGGAACAGTTGCCAGTTCTAGGAAACAAAATGTGCTGACTCCTTAAATTGAAGTTGTTAAGATCTATAAGACCTTCACCATTTCCTTTGCCAACCCTCCTGGTCTGGTTACTCCCATTCCTGCAGAATCTGTTAAAAACTGACACAGGGGAAAGAATTGTCCAGATTTTTCTTCCTCTAATTCTCGTGCATAAAGCTGGGAGCTGGATCCAAGTAAACTGTTGTGCAGTACATGGATTATTGCAGGCTTCATTTATACTTTTCGTACTTCACTTTATTAACTGTGTTTATCTTTTGCACTCCAAATGCTGACTCAGAACCAGATTTTCTTTTCCGTTAGAACTATTAAGCATTCCAAAAGGCACTGATGAAGCTCCTGGAATTCAAATCCCACTAGATTTAGCAGCTCAACAATACAGGATTTTGTGAGCAAGAACATTCAGGTTCATTTTCTTACTTTTTGTCAACACGCAGATGTACAGCAAACGATACCACACAGAAAGCTCAGTGCGGTATAATGGTTTGAGCTTCAGACTTTGAGCAGGGCGAGCCACCTCACAGGGTTGTTGTGAGGACAGATGTGCTGGGAAGTATGTACAAACACACACACACAGACACACACACACACCCCAATTCCCTTGGAGGATGAGAAGTCGGGCGATACAAATTAACTAACATATGCACATCACGTGCAAAGAACATTTGTGTTTTGTCATTTAAAGCCATAGGCTGGAGTCTGCTAGAATCTCGAGAAAAAACCATTTCCAAAATTGTTTAAGGGGAACGTAAAACAAATCTTTATTGATGTGACAGTGGAGATGTTGCTTGGGAGATGAATTATTCATACGCTGAAGTACCAGAGAAGCTAATTCGAAATGTCCTCCGATACCTAAGTGAATCGCTACTCAAAACAGATATTGTTTCTGAGTCCAGTGTGTTTTGAATTGTGTTTCTGGGCGACACTGCTGAAGTATCACAGCTCTGCGCTGCAAGTTTCTCATGACATATCCTGTGTGCCTAGCAGAATACAAATGCCTCTTTCGGCCTGGAAAGTTGAATACAGAAACCAGGAACGATATTTGCATGGGCTTTAAAGGCTACCTGTTCTGTCTGGGTCTTTGCCTTCATGACAATAGGCTTTCTTGGCTCCTTCTCTGATTCTGACTAGGTTTGAATGAATCTGGGCTACACCCACACCTTACATTAAAAGCTCTGTGATACCAACAGTCATGTCTGTTCAAATAGGAGATCCCTATTCTGTTCACAGAGCTACTAATATCAGAGTTCCAAGTGAAGAGGCCAGGGCTGGATTTAGGTTTGATGAGGCCTTAAGCTACTGAAGGTAATGGGGCCCTTTATATGTCCAGCTGTCCTTTGTCAACAACGAATTGTCGCTGTTTTTTTGTGTTGAATATATGTTATATGGTAATTTATGGACCTGATAGGTATCTAAAGCCATTTGCCACTGTTGCTGTATGTAGGTTTTATTTTATTTGTTTTTTTATTTTATATTTTGGAAATGTACATCCAGGTTTTTTTCCCTTTAATTTTTTGGGGGGGCCTAAGAGAGTGGGGCCCTAAGCTATAGCTTTAGCTTATACGTAAATCCGGCACTGGAAGAGGCACCGATTGTTAAGCCACTCTGGGAATTGTAGTTCTGTGAGGTGAACAGGGGTCTCCTGACACCTATCAGTGCCTTCAACAAACTACAGCTCTCAGAATTCTTTTCAAGGGAAGGGCTTTAAGTGTAAGGTGTGAATGTAGCCTTTGACTGTTTCTGGGCCATGTCATTTCACATATTTTGCTCTAATCTGGAAGCCTCTTTTTATATCCGTATAAGGCGTGCTACAATGTTAGCCTACTCCCTGTGATATTTAGATAAATGGAAGCAGGAGTGCCAACCTTTGTAAATAAAATATTGGAGGGGGGCAGGTAAGCCCCACCCTGCATGATCAATCACAAGACACAGCACATGTGTACCATTTGAATGGCAAAGCCCATCAAGTTGGGGGGGGGGACTGGTCGCCTCAAATTTTAGGGGTGTGTGAAGGGACCTTAGCCCCTAGGAGTTGGCTCCTATGAATGGAAAGGCAGTGTTGTACTGTATTTCTTTTTGCAAATCGGGTCCTCCCTTAAAGAGGGCACGTATTGTGGTGAGACCTGGAAAACTGACACCCTGTGTTGTGGGTGGATACATTTGGACAGCCACAACACCCGATTGGTAGGTCCCTCGAAGCTGGGTGCAATCTGGCCAATGGGACACAGTCCAAATGGTTCGAGGGACCTATTTATGCCCATGCACGTGACCCAGAGCTTCCTCTTTCGGTGCGTGCATTCGCAACACCCCCCACCTCTCCCTACTTTTAGGGCTTTGCGCTCGACCTTGCTATGCCATCGTGTGTCATGTGTCATTGGGACAGGGATATGGCAGGAATTTTCCCCACTTGGCTGATTGGCTGTTGCCATTTGGGTTTCGCCTGCTGCGTAGCAAATCGCCACAACTTGTAAGGTTGCGGATAGGCTCTGGTTCAGGTGATAGGGATGGGAGATTGCTCCCACCATCCCTATGTGAAGGGTATTCCGTTAAAGGAATCCAGGGACTCAGTGGTTTGGTCAACCCCTTTGAGGGGGTTGTGCCCGTGCCTGAGTCCAGGGGGTCATTTGGGTGGTGGAGTTAGCCCATTCCTGGCTTTCCGCTTATCCGGGCGTTCACCCTTGGCTGACCTATGCTGGGGCTCTGGGTCAGCACTACCTGCATGGCAGGGAGCTAGTCAAACCAGAGCCTATGCAACCAGTCACTTTCTGTAATCAATAAAGTTGTGGCCTAAATTCTGCCAAAAACCAAACCAAAAATTTGAGTCAAGTGTGAATTTATTTAGGGGGGAGGTTTCTGGGTATGAACACGCAAAAGTTTCCTCATCAGCTACTTGAGTTGGAATTATTTGCACTGAACTGATCTGACAGAGCACAGGAATATGTTTTCCTGCTTTTAATTTGAAGGGCAACCTATTTTGGTGGGGCATGATTAGTTAGCCCTGCCTTTTCGTAGAATCGTAGAGTTGCAAGGGGTTATCAAGGGCCGTCTAACCCAACCCCCTGCAATGCTGGAATCACAGCTAAAATTATGTTTTTAAGGGGGGTTTGGTTGTTCTTAATGGTTTTTAATGCAAGGCACTTTGATAAAAGCAACTAGTAACAATAACAATACACCAACGTTAAAGAGCTGAACACAGGCTACGGAGTACAAAAGAAGTCCGATTCATTTTCATCCTAGCCTAAGTATTTTTGTATGTGTGCTTGTTGACCTTCACCTTCTCCAATAAACATTGAGCCACCATTTTGATTTCATAACAGTCTTCAGCCTTGATGTTGCCACAAGTGCCTTTTGTCATTCTCCATTTCCTGAGTTCAGTTTGCTCAAGGAAACACTTAACAACAAGCCAGCAATATATATATATATAGAGAGAGAGAGAGAGAGAGGGAGAGAGAGAGAGAGAGAGAGAGCACAGATTGTTATCAACAAAACTTGCAACCTGCTTGAGGTCCGGCTGGATGCATGAAGCAAGTGTGATAATGGAAAGTACTTAAAAACTGGCCGCATTTTCAACTTTTCCAGGATTGAATCTGAAAGGTGAGTATCTGAGGGTAGCAGGAATGGGGAACCTGGAACTGAATCTGAAAAGGAGACGGAGGAGCAGCATCTTTTCAAGGCCGGATGATCAGTTTGAAAGAATATAACCCCAGGGCAAAGAAGACACCAACCCTGCTGGCAAATTTGAAAGGAGAACGCTCCAGGGCAGGAATCGCTCTGGCCCTAATAATGAGCTTAAAGGTAGAGATCTCCAAAGCACCAGACCTGCATTAAGACTCTAGCCTGAAATCGACAAGAGGAGGGAGAAAGTGAGGGCTTTGTCCTGGGCTGCATACATTTAACAGCCTGTGGTAATGGATGCAGCTGGTAGGAGATGGGGCAGACATCCATGCTTTGCATTTAAACAAAAACAGGCAGACTTGGGCAGGCTCAGGAAAGAGGAAGAGGAGCAGCCAAACAAGAAGGCTTTCTGCTTAGGGGTTTGCACAGCATAGTGGCAAAGCAGCGTCAGTTTCTGAGCCGGGAAATTTAAGGGAAGGGTTCACAACACAGTAGCAGATGATGCGCCTTGCATGCAAGGAGTCTGGAATATAAACAGTGACATCTCCAGGGACCTCAGAAAGCACAGTGCAAAACTAGGAGCATAGGAAACGGCCTTATCCTGAGTCAAACCATTGGTTGACCAAGCTACACTGGATTCAGACAGGATTCCCTCCCAGGGATTGAAGCTGGGACCTTGTGCATGGAAATCTGATGCTCTGCCACTGTGCTATCCCACAACTCTCTCCCATCAGGCTTAATAGACTGGTGACCCGTTGTAACTTTGGCGATGCAGTGAGGGTTCTTTGGCTACTTTGGATTTTATGGTTTCATTTCTTAAAGCCCCCCAGGTATTTTTTTATGATATGGGGCAGCATACAAGTTAAGGCTATGTCATACCCTCCAATGTTTCTCTGATGAAAATAGAAATGTCAACAACAACAACATATTTTTTTATTTATTTATAGCCCACCCATCTGACTAGGTTGCCCCAGCCACTCTGGGTGGCTTCCAACATATATAAAAACATATTAAAACATTAGACATTTTAAACCTTCCCTATATAGGGCTGCCCTCAGCTGTCTTCTAAAGGTTGTCTAGTTACTTATCTCCTTGGCTCGGGGGTCACATAACTCCATACCCTCCAACATTTCTCTGATGGAAATAGGGATGTCCTAAGGAAAAGTGGGACATTCTGGGATCAATTCAGAAACCAGGATGGCTTCTGTAAATCCAGGACTGTCCCTGGAAAACAGGGACACTTGGAGGGTCTGTTATGCAGTTGAGGAAAAGCCTCAGGCCTGCTGATACCTTGTAAATGGATGGATGGCACCATTTTGGACCTATATGGATCAGCACTCAGAACATGACTTTGCTATCAGTATGATAGGATGGTATGGGAGGGGGGACACACACAAAAACCCCCATCCAGTTTGATTTTCACGTCTGTAAGAGATTGCTTTTAATAAGTACAGTGCAGAAACCTATTAAGGTCACTGGCTAAATTATTAATTTAGCACACCAGTTTCCGAAATCAGTCCCTTAGGCACAGCCATGAAGAGAACTTCGCCCACCTTATATCCATTTTGAACTTCAGTGGAAATGATGCATGGAGAATGAAGGTTCTTAGTGGTTGGGGTCACCTTCGATTTTATCTATAAACTAATATCAACACTTTGATTTACTAGGGTTTATGGTCAGGGCTGTTCAGTGGCTGCAAAACCCCTCTGGGCAAAATGAAAAGTACAGGAGAGATTTATTCTAAAAAATAATTTTAAAAAATGCCTTTAGTAAGGATGCCTGATTTTATTGTGCTTCTGAATTATAGATATGCCAGCTCATTCTGTCTCATTCATGAACCTGTCACAGGGAGCAGGAAATATTGTTAGTTATTCACAATGAATCGCTACATGGGGAGAAAAAAGAGAGAAAATGTATTCTTGCACATACTTAAAAAAATAAATCGGAAATTTGAAATATGGTTGTGTTTTGCAAGCCGGGCATGGTTGTACTGTTTATAGGTAAATTGGAAATGGAGAGATGGCATTGAAAGAATAAATAGGGTAGATTTTTATTATTATTATTA
Organism: Podarcis erhardii; assembly: GCF_964252035.2. Lineage (NCBI taxonomy): Eukaryota > Metazoa > Chordata > Lepidosauria > Squamata > Lacertidae > Podarcis > Podarcis erhardii. The sequence goes on along the minus strand of NC_138508.1, from coordinate 19,632,390 downwards.
TTTCTTCCCTTTAGTCTTCATACTTAAACAGTGCCAGTAAATGCATAGTTTGCCACCTGTGAAACTGCTTAGAAAATAAAGGGGGGAGATGAATATATTAATTCCCTCATTAAAAAATTTTGGTCATACTTCCTGTCCTTGTTCAGTTTGCCTGAATTGATATTTAGGAATATAGAAAGCTGCCTTTTACTGAGTCAATCTAGCTCAGTAATGTCTACCCTGGCCTGCAGTAGGTCTTCGGGATTTCAGACAGGATTCTCCCTAGAGAGTTCTCTCTCCTAGAGATGCTGAGAAACTGGGGCCTTCTGAAAGAAAATCAGATGCTCTATCACTGAGCTGTGTTCCTTCCCTGTATAGCACAGAAACCACACAGACTGTCCCAAAGATCAGTCTCCAGTTGTTGTTTTCTCCTGAACCCCCAAAGCGGTGAATCATAACTCGGAGCTTAAGAGCCAATGCCAGTAACCCAAACCCGGATAACCCTACATGATTGGATATTATCTATCAAATCAGAACACAGGGGATCAGAATCCTTAGTCCAGACTCAAGCTCAGGTGAACACAGATCACAGAATACATCACAATGTATATGCTTGCTTATACATCCCCCCCCCCTTTGCACCTTCACACTGGCCTTTCCTTCTGGTGGTTGTTTAGGTCAAAGATAGAAGTTGTAGCCCTGGGACTTTACATGCCTCCCAGTAGGCCTATATGGGTCTCCAGTAGACCAATACAGGACTCTGATAGAACTGGCTCTGGGATTCTGAAGAACTCACAAGTGTTTTGTTTTGCCATTTTGTTGTTGTTGTAGTGGTGGTGGCTATTAAAGCAGGGCAATGTTGGATGGATAGATAGATACAGTCATACCTTGGGTTACAGTTGCTTCAGGTTGTGTTTTTTCAGGTTACGGACCGCCGAAACCTGGAAGTACTGGAACGGGTTACTTCTGGGTTTCAGTAGTCATGCATGTGCAGAAGCACTAAATTGTGCTTTGCGTATGCACACAAGCGCCGAATCGCAACCTGTGCATGCGCAGGTGCGCTGCTGTGGGTTGTGGACATTGCGGGTTGCGAACGTACATCCCACACAGATCACGTTCGCAACCTGAGCGTTCACTGTTGATATAGATAGATAGATAGAAGATAGATAGATAGATGATGATAGATAGATAGATGATGATGATAGATAGATAGATAGATAGATAGATAGATGATAGATGATAGATAGATGATAGATAGATGATAGATAGATAGATAGATAGATAGATAGATAGATAGATAGATAGATAGATAGATGGATAGATAGATGATAGATGATAGATGATAGATAGATGATAGATAGATGATAGATAGATGATAGATAGATAGATAGATAGATAGATAGATAGATAGATAGATAGATAGAGATAGATGATAGATAGAGAGATAGATAGATGATAGATAGATAGATAGATAGATATAGATGATAGATATAGATAGATGATAGATAGATAGATAGATAGAGATAGATGATAGATGATAGATAGATAGATAGATAGATAATGATGATGATAGATAGATAGATAGATGATAGATAGATAGATGATAGATAGATAGATAGATGGATAGATAGATGATAGATAGATGATAGAGATAGATAGATAGATAGATGATAGATAGATAGATGATAGATAGATAGATAGATAGATAGATAGATATAGATGATAGATAGATAGATAGATAGATAGATAGATAGATAGATAGATAGATAGATAGATGATAGATAGATAGATAGATGATAGATAGATAGATAGATAGATAGATAGATAGATAGATAGATAGATGATAGATGATAGATGATTGATAGATAGATAGATGATAGATAGATAGATGATAGAAAGATGATAGATAGATGATAGATAGAGAAAGCATAGAGTGCTCTCCCTCTCCCTCTCCCTCTCCCTCTCCCTCTCCCTCTCCCTCTCCCCCCATAATCTGCTGCTCTGCTTTAACCAAAACAAGCAAGCAAACAAAACAAAACAAAACAACAACAGAGGTTTGCAAGGAACAGTTTGGACAAGCTCACTTCATGCAAATCCCACAAACCTAGAGAACATAGGGAACATAGAGCAAAGAAGCGCACAGAAACAGAGTGACACAGGGTGTTGTGGGGCTCCCCAAGCTGACTTGGTGTTTATTGACATTGCAATTAGACTTGCGATGGAGTGGGAGGCCACCAAATCACTGTGATTTGCCTCATTATTTTGTCCATTGCAAAGAGCTAATGCACACCCCAAGTTTCCCCACACCTCAGAACCTTCTTTCAGCTGACAATTGCATTGCAAAATTTGGAGGGAAGTCTAACATCCAAAGGATAATTATGATCCCATCTGTGTATTATTAGCCTAGGGTGTGCAAATTAGGTTGGTTCACTCAAAAAAATGCAAAATGAACAAGAATCCTCCTCCTTCCCTAATGCTGGCTTTTGCATGAGAGTTCTGAGAAAGGAGAAGGAGGTGGAGGAATATTGGGTGTGCTGCAGTGAAAACAGGTGAGTGGAGAAAGTGGAGGAAGGTTGCATCCTTGGCAGTCTCAGAAGAAGACAAAGGGAGCAGCCGTCTCTCCGCTCCAGAACAGAATGAACACTTCATAAAGCAGCGGCTCATTAATGGGCTCAAACAGAACAATGAAACATGCATCTCCCTCTTGTTAGATATAAAGAAGCCACAAATCAATCAATTAATCAATTAAAATGTGCACAATTAACTGCCTAGGAGTGCTTTAATTCAATACACGCTCTAGAAGAAGAGGTTAGGGGAATAACCAAAAGCTTCTTTACTCTATGCAAAACACTAGAAAAAACAGTGCCCAACCTATTGATAACAAAACACATGATGCAAAGAGCCCAATATAGGAAAAAGAGGTATTTAAGGAACACCTAGCTAGAGAAAATGAAATAATGCTTTAAAATTATGGCAAGTGAAGCATGTTGGTTGTGGAATAGGGTGCGTCGGACCACAGAATTCACTGTTGGTGAAAATGGCTCTTCTCCTAGAAGGCAGCTCTGAGAGTGGTTCTACAAGAAACAAGCAGGAGCATCTGAAAAGGGCTGCTTCCCCCTTTGCAGAGATGTCACTCAAATGTAAATATCAATTGAACAATATTTCCAAAGGAAAACTACATCCTTTTTTTAGACGACTGTGTGAGAGAAGGTGGGTAAGGCTACTTCTGTAAAAGTACCAGACACCTGCAAAACACACACACACACACACACACACACACACACACACACACACACACACACACAATTTTAAAATAGTAGGGATCTGGGGAACTGCTGCCTAATTCTCTGGGGGCATTTTAAAAAACTGATTTTAAAAAATCTTAATTTAACAGATCCTAGCTGACTATTTGAAAAGGCTGCAGCCCTGAAATCACTTACTAGGAATTAGTGAAGATAGCGGGAGAACATGCACAGCACTGCACTTTTACATGTTGCAGTCTAGATGAGTATCAGTCTGTTTTGAACACACTGAATAGCCAACAGAGGAGCAAGGAGCAAGCATGATACTCGTTTGAAGCTGGCAAAAGGAAGAATTCCCCACCATAAGGAATATTAGCTACAAAGAGGCCAGACTAAACACATGTGGAGCCAACCTGATGTTCCAGCCTGGGAACTTGCACCACACTGACACTATACCCATCCTCCTCTTCTTCATGGTAAAGGTAAAGGTAAAGGTACCCCTGCCCGTACGGGCCAGTCTTGCCAGACTCTAGGGTTGTGTGCCCATCTCACTCTATAGGCCGGGAGCCAGCGCTGTCCGCAGACACTTCCGGGTCACGTGGCCAGCGTGACAAGCTGCATCTGGCGAGCCAGCACAGCACATGGAAACGCCGTTTACCTTCCCGCTAGTAAGCGGTCCCTATTTATCTACTTGCACCCGGAGGTGCTTTCGAACTGCTAGGTTGGCAGGCGCTGGGACCGAACGACAGGAGCGCACCCCGCTGCGGGGATTCGAACTGCCGACCTGACGATCGGCAAGTCCTAGTCGCTGAGGTTTTACCCACAGCGCCACCCGCATCCCTTTTTTTCTTCTTCCTGGTAAGCAGTAGCAACTCAAGTGTTGGGAGGTCAGACAAGTACCACCACTTGATTACAACATTTGCCAATTACCAATCAAGATTGTTAGGATCATAGCTTTTAACCTAGTTCAGGCTATCATCTGAGACTTCACAATCATGGTTTATGAAAGCAGGAACGAGAGTCAGGACTGAGCACTCCTCCTCAACCCTTCTCTTCCTGGAATCATGCAATAGCTTCAAGCATGAAAGTCCTAGATTCTACTATGCCAAAGTCCCTCATTGCATACAAACTGGGGGTTTCTGGAGAAACACAAAACTGGGAAATAAATCAGGAGTTTCATGCTGAAGCTGGTGCATGATGGGAGGAGGGAGAGGAGAAGAAAAGGGAGGAGCTCATGGCTCTGATACACATTCACAGCTTCATAAACCATGGTTAATGAAGCCTCAAATGATCATCCAAGCTGGACCAATGAAAATAAATGGCCAGATTCCTGAAGATATTTAATGTTTATAGTTCCCCACTGTTTCTGACGATGGCTTTCAAATATGGGCTGGGAAAGCGTCAAACTTGGCCAAACTGCTTGGGGGGAAAGGATACAGTATTTCCTCGGTATATCACACAGGCTTTTTCCTCATCTAATCTAGCCTAACACATTACACTGTTGGCTCCTTTCAGATTTGTTTCTTGCTTTATTACATCAGAAGCTGATGTGAACATAAAGAGAATGGTCAGTTAAACTCTGCCTGGTAGATATGTTTTATAAACTTATCAGCAAGTTATCAAGTCATTGCAGATGCTTCCATGAAATCTTAGGAGTCATCCATGGGAAACTGATTTCTGCTGGGTCATAATATTTGTCCATTTCACCCAAGGTTGTGGAATTTGTGGCCCTCCAGTGATTATTGGACTACATCTCCCATCATCGCTGATCATTAAGCCTTGCTGGCTGGGGCTCATGAGAGTTGTAGTCCAATAATATTTGGAGGGGTACAGCTTCTCCGCCCCAAAGCTAGTCAATAATCTCTACTGTGACTGGTAGCTGCTCTCCAGAGTCTCGCAAAAGGATTCTTCACACCACCTGCTCCCTGAGATACTTAAGATGCCAAAGTTTGACCCATGGGGCCATCTCCCTGTAAAGCAGATGCTCGACCACAGAGCTGTGGTCCCTCCAGGTAAAAACTGCCCACCTTTCCAGTTGGGTTCCATAGTGCATAATCAGAAAGTTGGGCAAGGTCTCAGGGGAAGGCAGGTAACAGGCAAGCATCTCTGGGGCCACTGCAACCCAATACAGTCCAATGTGTAAGGGCAGGAAACTACTTTTACAGTCTCTGTTGACTGCACTGGTCTATCAATGGTCACTGACACAGCCATTTTGTCATGGGAAGGGAAGAAAGCCTTTTCTGCCAGCACTGGATGACCTGAAATACTTCTGACTTAACTTAAAAAACAACTTCAAAGAAACAGATCAAATGGTCCCCTGGGCTAGAATTCTGTTTGCTCCTCATTTTTCAATGAACTGACATGATTTGCATATCCTGGACTAATATACAATTTGGAATCTAATTATCTTTTGGATTTTGCACTCCTTTGAATTTTGTGATAGGGTACTTGGTTCAAAAATGTATCAAGGAGTATTAAAAAGTATGCATGTTGGGATAATTTTGAGATAAAATGCACATTTCGTATGGATTTCATCGGATTTCTTTTCTTTTTAACAAAATATTGCAGATTAAAGCAGAAATGGGATTGAATGAGTTTAGGAATTACATGTGAAATTGACACAAACTGGAAAAAGATCCAGCCACTGCTATCTGGGGCATACCATTTCAGAAGCTGCAGGGGTGGCATGTTTGAATGCTTCCCCAAAAGCAAGGACTCCCTATAAACAGAATGTTAATATGCAAGGAGAGGTCAGAATCTCCCTTTTCTTTGATGAGAACTTTCTTTCCTGCTCACACCACCCTGCCAGTCCTGAACCCCTTTGTGAGGCTAGGATCTGATCTGAATTCTTTGCCAGGAGAACCATTCAGACCAGATTCGAGCATCACAAAGCAGTTTGGGGTTGGCAAGGTGGTGTTAGGAGGACACCATAGTTGAGGCTGGGATTGAAGGGCGCGTGGCTGTTGCATTCTTCTCACAGTGCCCTGCATCCCAGCCTTGCAGGGCTGGTGGCATTCTGGTGACATCAGCACTGAGGGCTGGGCTTCTTTGGCAGGCTCCATTCATCCTCTGGGCCCTGCCCCCTTGCTGCATGCCTACACACCTGCCGCGGACACAGGCAAACCATGCTACGCCACTGTTTTGAAGTAATACAGTGGTGCCCCGCAAGACGAATGCCTTGCAAGACAAGAACCCGCTAGACAAAAGGGTTTTCCGTTTTTTGAGGCGCTTCGCAAGACAAATTTCCCTTTCTTTAAAAATGATATTTATTAAAGTTTCCAATAATGCACATAAACACAAACAACATTACAAACATACACAAACAAAGGGGAAAAAACAAAAACAAGTATAGTTTCAATCCTTATTTTCTTAAACCTTATTTCCCCAACCTCCTCATACCTCCCCCTTCTGTATTCTAATTTCATTATCCAATCAGCAAATCCTCTCCCTTATTTCCCATAGTTTTTGATCTTTCTTTTCCTTTTCCTTAATCAACACCGCTGAAAACCACTTAATTTTTAAACCCATGTCATTCTAGCCTTCATTAATTTTACAGTGTTTGTTAAGATAGTCTTTAAATTTCTCCCAATCTTCTTCCACTGTCTCTTTCTCCTGGTCCCGGATTCTGCCAGTCATCTCTGCCAGTCCCATGTAGTCTACCACCATCTTCATCTACCATTCTTCCAGGGTGGGTAGATCTTGTGTCTTCCAATACTTTGCAATAAGTATCCTTGCTGCTGTTGTAGCATACATAAAAAAGTTCTGTCCTTCTTTAACACCACATGGCTAACCATACCCAGGAGGAAGGCCTCTGGTTTCTTCAAGAAGGTATATTTAAATACCTTTTTCGTTATATATAATTTCCCAGAAAGCCTTAGATTAGCATGGCCCCTGCGCAAGACAAATTTCCCTATGGGCTTGCTTCGCAAGACGAAAACGTATTGCGAGTCTTGCGAGTTTTTTCCCTCCCCCCCCCTTTTTCTAAGCTGCTAAACCGCTAATAGCGCTAATCCGCTAAGCTATCAATGGGCTTGCTTCGCAAGACAAAAAAACCGCAAGACGAAGAGACTCGCGGAACGAATTATTTTTGTCTTGCGAGGCACCACTGTAATGTCTTGGCAGATATGAAAACCTGAATGGGCCAATCTAGATGTTTGCATTGAACATGCATGTTTTAAATGTAAATTTCAGTCTTTGTGTATCTGGGGAATTATTCTGTAATTTATCTGGGGAATTATTTTGAAAACTGCAAAGAGGGGAAGAGGCTCTTATGTTCAGTTCCTGATTGCAGGTTTCGCACAGGCATTAGGTTGGCCACTTTTGTAACAGGATGCTGGACTAGGTTGAGCTGATCCTACAGGCTCTTTGTATGCTGATCATAAGGATCTAAAGAGGGTCCTCCTCTGCTATATCCCTGGCAAAAATCACTGCCTTGAAGCCCTGTTTACAAATAGAGTGGGAGAATTTTAAAAATCTGCAGCCATTCTCACCCACCCCTTCTGCTGACTGAGCTAAGAATGATCTAAGATATCCCCCCCGCCCCCGCCCCCATGGAATTGTAGATGCTAGGAATGACTTTGCAAAAAAAAAAAAAAAATCACAACATCAATCCTGAACACACACACACACACACACACACACACACACACACACACACATATATGCCCTCCCCATGGTCTTCATTGTTTTGGTGCAAAATGCTTTGCAGATATGAAGCACATTGTTTAATTAATACTGGAACACCTGCTTCATAACACTCCATTTTGATACTACGGAACTTAATTAAAACTTATTAGATCCACAATGCATTTTTTTGGTGCTATAATGTAGCATTGATTGCAAAGGCAAAGCGATTCAGCAATGCTTTGGGTGAGTGGAGTCAGAATGTCTGGCTGTTAGATGATAGCAGCAGCATTTCAGATAGTAAACAGATGCTGGATTAATTCATCAATACACATTAAAAAAAAAAAAAATCTGCTTGCCGGGATCTGAAACCAATCTTTTAAGGCAGGAGCAATTTAGGGACGGCTTCCACAGAAAAGATTAACCATCACAAAAATGTGTTAATGAAATTTAATCCAAAGACAGATTTCAGGCAAACTTGGAGGTGCCTGCTCAGGGGACAGGGAGAAGCAGAATCCAAAGCATTCCAAGGGAAACTGAGAGTACTGAGATGGCTAGCAAGATGCCACAATGAAGGCATTCACATCCCTACACGTGCAAGTTTAAAATAATAATGTTTATTGCATCCTTCATCAAATTGGTTTTCCCCCCTCCCCAATCTTGTTGGACCACAACTCCCATCAGCCCCATGCTGACTGGGGTTGATGAGAAATGCAGGTCAATGTTCTGCAGAACACCAGGTTCTCTAAAGCTACTTTACTGCATTATGGTTTGCCAGGGTATGGGTCACCTTTCCTGGCATGTGTGTGGCATGCATGACAGTTTTTCCAGTTTGCAGATATCCCCATGAATCCCAAAACTTTGGCAACCCCCAGGGTCAGGGGAATGGCAATGCATGGCTCATATTTTCCACTGCCATCAATGTGCTCCATCCAAGGTTATAGCTGGCCACCATTTCTACCCAGATGCCCATTTAGAGCAAACCTCGAGGTACAGATGGATAGATTAATTTCTGGTTCCTGTCAATTTTGCATGCTTTCTTTTTTTAAAAAAAATACCAGATTAATGCAGGTATATCAAGTCCATTCCATTCCATTCCCATTATTCTGGTTTTATAAATAAATAAATAAGTAAATAAGTAAATAAATAAATCTGAATGAATATCCACACAAAAATCCAGATTTTAAATGTTTATGCCAATATCAAAATAAACATGTCTAAATACATATTTTATCACACCTATCTGTCAAATTTGGCCTGTGGGAGTGGGAAGAGATCTTTACCATCTGGTATATATTGTCTTTGAATGCATAGTCTGTACCCATCATTTTTGAAGGGCTTTGGCTGGGCATTCAGGGCACCTTCCGCGCCACGCTCCCCTCAGGAGCACGCCTGCCCTGGGCAGCATGGGGATATGCTCCCCCGCTGCATTCAGAGACTCTACATATTGTTCTATGTACAGGCCCCTGTTCCCTAGTTTGAACAATGTGTGGAAGTCAGAGAAGGAACAACAGGCAGTACTCTGTCCAGCTGCTTCAATGTGCACCTTTCTACCTATTTACAAAGTGCTGCAATCAGATACCAGCCTAGCACATTGTGGTGCATTCTTTGCAGGCTACAACTTCAACGGAGCTTGTTTTTATTATTGTTTAATGCATACAAATGAGGATTTCTCTTAGTGTAGCTCGGTATCCTTATCCTCTGGTCTTTCCCCCATTAATTTTCATTTGCAGTGAGAAGTTCCAACTTAGTAAATAGCCAGAGCCAACGGAGTTAGTCTTTGCGGCTGTTACTTTAGATTCCTGGTGTGAGCTGACAATTTATTGGATTTGTTGTATTACTTATTTTCACTGATGGGTTGACATGTTGTTGCAACTTGTTTTCCTCCCGCAGTTGAGTCCAGAGGTCTCAGCCATTTGTAGAATGGACAAAACTGCCTTTGCATGCCGCCCATATATTTTCATTAGCACAGCAGGGTGGTGATGTGCCAGTTACCAAGTATATGAATCCTTAACAATGCAGATCCAGTGGGTAATACATAATGATTCAGATCAGGATGGCTGCAGCTCTACATCCCTCAGCACAATGCTTTATAGGAAGAATGAGGGAGCCCTCCTTTTCTGACCCCATGTCAATCAGCTGATATGCTGAAACAAACAACCCAATTGTGCTTGGCTACACAAATATGTTTCCACTGGCTTAGTGAGAGAACTCCTGCCCAACATGTTCCTAATACTGTACGATTCATATCTATCCAGGCATCATTTTTTTGTTTATTCAATCACCTTTATTTTGAAATTTTCAATGCTCCCCTTCAGTAAAGACTTTAAAGGCAGGGTGGAATATAATGAGAACCACAGGAATATCAGGAGGTTGCCTTATATCCTGTCAAAGCATTGGTCAATCTAACTCAGTAGCATCTACACTGACTGGCAGTAACTGTCCTGGGCTGCAGGAAGGGGACATTCTCAGCCCTGTCTAGAGATGCCAGTGATCTTCTGCATGTAAAACTGATGCTCTGCTACTGAGATGCTGCCCTCCCTAGAAGTCTACTCCAGAAAACCACTGAGTGATGGTCTTCCCCAGTATATTGTCATAAGTCCCACTGAGTTCCCTGAGTCTTAAAGGTGGAGGGACCCCTGATCATTAGGTCCAGTCGTGGCCGACTCTGGGGTTGCACCGCTCATCTCGCTTTATTGGCTGAGGGAGCTGGCGTACAGCTTCCGGGTCATGTGGCCAGCATGACTAAGCCGCTTCTGGCGAACCAGAGCAGCGCACGGAAATGCCATTTACCTTCCCGCTGGAGCGGTACCTATTTATCTACTTGCACTTTGACGTGCTGTCGAACTGCTAGGTTGGCAGGAGCAGGGACCGAGCAACGGGAGCTGCCCCCATTGTGGGGATTCGAACCGCCAATCTTCTGATTGGCAAGTCCTAGGCTCTGTGGTTTAACCCACAGCACCACCTGTGTCCCTCTTCCCTGGGTCTTACTCCTAGGTAAATGGGTATAGGCTTGCAACCTAAATATAGAAAACACTAAAAAGGGCAAAGACAGCAAGGCAATGACAGCCAGTCTGTACAATTTAGCAAAATGGATTCTAAAAAACAACAACACATAATTGAGGCTAGCTTACAATATGTGCTGAAATGCCAATGAAAAGGTCTTTACAAAATGACTTCAAAACTGGTGCCAGGTGAGCATGCCTTGGGGGAACATTACATGGATGGGGTGCTCATGACTAAAAATGCCCTGCAAAGTAAATTGATTGTAGTGAATGCTTACTTGTAAGATAGGTGGCCTTCAGAGAGTCCTTAGAGAATCAACAGAGGATGCATTTCTATTTACAAATGAAATCATGCACATGGGTCCCTGTGTGTTTTGCCCAGGGCAAAGGGGGGGGGATTCCACAGGTAAAATAGCACAGGGGAAGAATTAAGCATCCCTTTCTCTAGTGCTTCACTATGCCCCAGTATGTCAATCAAACATTAAAGAGCAGGGGATCTGATTGGGCTGCATGCTGATTAGACAAGAAGCTGTATTTCTTATAGTGAGTGTGTGGGGCAGAGAATGTGATCATGGATTTTCCAAAGCCTTTTTTTAAGGTCACAATTCAGACAAGGTAAGTGTGGTTGTTGTTTCTTTGGAGTGTTGGTGGGTGGAGAAATAAGACATAGGATCATGGAGTTAGAGTAGAACTTACAAGAGATCTAGTCTAACCACACACACAAATACACAAATATACAACTGTGCAGGAAATCCAGAGGTAGAATGTCCCCAACAGATGACTGTGCAGCTGCCATTACAGATACCTCTAGCAGCTTCACTCAGGGACATGGGCTTTCTGGGATATATGATGGCCCTCTTGAGCATTTACTCAGGCAGCCTGAAAAATTGTGTGTGCTTCCCAGCACAGAATCATCAGAAGCTTGGCATAATTCTGAGTCGGAGAAGAACGTCTTCTTGAAATGGTATTTGTACCATTGTAATGCAGCCAACAGAGAGCATTATGAAGAGGAGAAGAAGAAGAGTTTGGATTTGATATCCTGCTTTATCACTATCCAAAGGAGTCTCAGGGTGGCTAACAATCTCCTTTCCCTTCCTCCCCCACAACGGACACTCTGTGAGGTGAGTGGGGCTGAGAGACTTCAGAGAAGTGTGACTGGCCCAAGGTCACCCAGCAGCTGCATGTGGAGGAGCGGGGAATCGAACCCGGTTCACCAGATTACGAGTCTACCGCTCTTAACCACTACACCACACTGGCTCTTATGAGGGAGAAACATTTATTTTCCAAACCAGGTAAACATACATACTTCAAGAAGATCACTAATTATGATGCTGGCTTTTATTTTTATTTTATGTCCATTTCCTTTCCTCATAACCCCTGGCATGGAATTTGACTTTTTCACAGCAACTGCACACAGAGTTGACATTTTCACCATGATCCCAAGTTGACCCCCTCTTTCCCAATTAATTCTCACCAGTTCAGGCCTCATTATTGCATAGGTGAACTAATGCATAGGTGAACACCCCCTTGTTTTCTTCTTCACAGTATGCATCTTCATTATTTACTTGCACTGAACCCCACTTGCAGCTTTGTTGGCTATTCACATAATTGGGTAGATCTTTTGAAGTTCTTTGAAAAACTCTTGGGTGCCTAAGATCCTAAACTGTTTGATATTCTTCACAAACATGGCTACCTTATTGCTCAACCCTGACCTCAAGTTACTTATGAACAAGTTAAAACCACTGATTCCAGTACAAATCTTTGGGGACTTCCTACCCCAGCAGCTAATTCCCTTCATTGTGAAAGATTTCTGGCTATTCCTGCTCTCTGCTTCTTGTTCTTGAATCGGTTAGTGATTATAGCAAAAGAACAGAAGATATTTTATCCCCCTTAAACTATGCTGGCATTTTAAAGAAATATATTTATACAGCTAAAGTAATCATCCTGCAAAACACATAAATAGGAACAGATCTGCTGAACAAGAATATAGAGGTTTTGCAGTGTTCTAGGAAAAGTGCTACATATTAATTACAGAGCTGATTGGTTTTAAACAAGACAGCAAAGACCATTTGCCATCTCCAAGAGAGGGGGGAAAACAGTAGTAAAATATGGGAAAGTGTACTTTCAGTAGGGCGGGGGGAATCAAGAGAGGGTACAATGTGATCAGCCTTCTTCAAGTCTACCAAATCCTTGCACTCAGTCTGGGTAGAGTATTTTGCCCCCACATTCAGAAAGGAAGACCCAAGGCTGTAGTATGGGTGAAAGAACCACAGCTGTATTAAAGAGCAACTCAAGGGACTGCAGCAAAACATAATAACACTGGTTCAATCCATGAGTCTTCCTCTGTCTCTCCTATGGATGACTCTCATCAGCTCCAGCAAGATGGCATGTGGCCAAATATGATGGGAGTTATAGTTCAGCCACATCTGGAGAGCCAAAAGTTCCCCACACCTGTTCTATATTGTTCTATAACATCCTGTTTTTGGATTAATGCCCTATGCAATGCAAAAAAAGATCTGTTGATTCTACAAAACTACTGCATTCAGCATTACTGGTTTACAATTCTGGCAAACACTTGTTGAAAATCTAAAGACATGGTTTTAGAATATTGGACCAAGAAGCCTGATCTTCAATCAATTTAACTCTGATTCCTCCTCATCTCACTCCTGGCCACTCCAAAACAATGTTTCATACTGTTATGAGTTTGCAGGGCAGGGGGAATAGGCTGCATGCATGAGCCACCCTTCTAATTCCTGGATCCAGCATGGATTCAATTGCTGGAATAGCCAAGCCAACCTAGTAATGGCCAGGGCTGAGAGTTGGGTTCTGTGAGCTAGAAGGTGGATGCAAAAGTGGCAGAGAGAGCCCTGCCTGATTTCTGCTAGAATCCAAGGCTGTGGCTCTGGAAGAAGCAAGACCCTGTTAATGCTGTGAACCCCTTCATCATAGGCTCAGGTTGTTGATATGTGTAAATAAACCATACATCATCAAGACACTACAATCTCCACTGTACCTCTTTCCAAAATGAAACACAAACCCTTCTTGAGTGCCTGGAACCCCTGGGATCTTGCACCACTTGGAAGTTGGAATGTTGTGCAACAATAAGCCACAGATTTAATTAGGAATTTGCCAACAAACAATGGGAATGGGTTGCATAGTGCAATCTTAATGACCAGCTTGAAAAGCAAAAATGTACAGAGAAGGGAAAGACGAGATGTCATAATGGCTCCAGATAATTAGGCATTTTGCTTGATATATTTACCTACGGTGCCTCTGGATAAGATATTTCTTGAATTGCCAAGGCATTGCACATGAAACTGCTTTGTATCAGCACCCTCTTCAGTTTGATTTTTCTCTACAATGCCTTTATATGCACCCCCCGCCATCCAGATTCACATTAGCCGTCGCAGATGGGAAAGAGTTAAAATAGTTGTACCTTGCCCTAATCAGCTTGACTTTGTTATGCAGACTGTAGCTGTTACCCAGGCCTGGGTAGAATTGATTGGTCACTACAATCAAAACATATTAATATTTAAAGTGGCACCATACCATTCATAAAGCAAGGCATAAAGTGTTTGTTTACTCTGCACTAATTATTGTAGTCAAAGCAGGCAGACTCAAGGATCTGCATTATTCATTAAATATCCAAAAATGAACTTAATACCGGAAATGTTATTTGTTTGCTGGGAAGAGCCTCACAGAACAGGATGACCTTTATGCCCCTTGATCTTTATGATGAGAGGGGGAAGTTGTTGGGTTTCTTTATCTGAAAAGAAAATGAATGCAGGAAGTACTGACTGAGCAAATGTACAGTATACTGACTGCAAAGTCATGATATTATACAATTATTCACAGTATAATACAGGGGCCATCCAAGCCCTTTAGGGCACATTTGAATTTTGAGCAGGTGCCGAAGGTGCCACAAGTTCTGGTAATTACTGGCCCCCTACCCCTGAGACATACAAAGAGAGAAAGCACACATACATATACATCCAGCAAAATAAATCCAAGCCTTCAAAGGGCCATAGAGCTGAAATGAGCATTATTCATCCAACTTCCTCCTTTAGCTGTATGTACTTTTCAAGGGAGAAAAGGATAATCACACACATCATCTCATGATCAAAGGGGAAGTGACTTGTTGAGATGGGTTCAGGGGCTTCATGGGTAGCAGGGCAAGATCTCAAGGGTGCCCCTGCACCAATGAGTGTCGCATTGCCGATGCCTGGTATAATATCACAGATTTCAACTCATAAAAGGCAGCCTCCAAGCAATCATTTCTGCAAGGTGCATGCCATGTAGAAACCCTCAAATGGTGGTTATAAATAGCAGATATGCTTCGGAATTCATGAAAGCTAGATTGCCCTCTGCAGCCTTTTCTCAGTTGCACCTTTGCTGCATGCCAGCCTAATCTCCATCGTTCATGAGCCTCCCCTCACCCAGTTCTTTAATACCCAGGCTTAAATATCAGCTAGCTACAGAGTGAACAGACAAAATGCCAGACACCCAATCTGGTGAAAATGAGTTCTGGAGTTTTGTTAAGTACAAGAACACTTATATTTCTTGTTTCCATTAACCACAACGCCCCACCCCCCTTCGATGTTGGCAGGGAATTTTAGATCCATATTTCCACTTGTGGAAGACAGCTGTGCTGTCTGCCTTGCAGCCAAATCCTAAACAGAATCAAATCTCACTGAATTTACTTATTGCTAATTAAGCTTCAAAGTAGAGCTTTGAGGCACTTGTTTCAAACAGAAGAATGTTGGGGTACAAATCTAGATAGAAGCTCTGACCCATAATATGAGGTTATGTAGGAACTCCTTGTGGCCACTACGTGCAGAACTAGACCTTATTATTTAGTTTTCCCCTTAAATGCAGCTTTCTCAGTCTGGAGTTCTCCAGATGTTGCTGCCACCATTCCTCACCATAGGCCAAGCTGGGTGAAGCTGATATAAGTTGTAGTCCAAAACATCTGCATTGCACCTAGTTTTTTACAATGCAAATATTGGTACGCACAGGTACACAGTGGTCCATTCATTGAATACAAAGAATGAACACCACTGCTGGGTTCTAAATTGCATGAAGAGCCTATGGGGAATACCATAGGTCCAGACCCAGTACATTCAGATCTTTTCCTTCAAAACATGAATGGTAGCAGAGTCAGACCAACAGACATGTGATGGAGGAGGCAGAGACAGATTCCCTTCTGTTATTCATGGCATCTGCATTCTATTTGTAATATCTATGGCACTTTGGTTTTCTAATCCTAAATCTCAGCCAATGCCATAAAAAGAATTTTACAAATCTTTTTGGGACACTTTTATAACAGAAGATAATTTTCAACATAAAATCCAAAACAAATCCACATGCCAGAATAAAGTGCTTTCCACAATGCCCAACATAGACACGACCAGAAAAAACACATGAAAATTAAAGTTTGTTCTAAATAGACATTTGAATTCGTTTCCCCTTCCTTCTTCTGCATATAGCTCAACCAAAATGATTTCTGTTCCTTTAAAAAAAACCCTGTCATCTTGATTTTCAGTTAAGAAAAAAAGAAAACCCTGTGTTTTGAAATGAAGATTTCAAAAACTAGCACAAATATCCATGGTATTCACTGAGTGGTAGACTGTATGTATCCTGTTTTCCTGGGGGCTGGAACTTTCTGGGAAGTGGGGTAGTCTAGCTTAAGTAAGATCACATCAGGTAACATGTCCTCTAGCAAGGTGAGGTGTCAGAAGGCAGACTCCTGAAGTCAGGCTTAGGAACATGTCGCTTTAGTAGACAGTATGAGTCCTGATTCAGACAAACATTTCAGGACCATGGATAGCTCTGCTGCCTATAGCTCTGCTGTAGAGGAATGTTGCCTCCCCCTGAAGCCTTTTTGCAGATTTGGGAAGGCTGGCAAAGCCACTGTCAAGGGTCTGTTTGCACTGTTTAAAATGTCCTTGTCTGGCTCTGTAACGTCTGACTTCCTCAAGACTGGAAAAAATTACAATTCTGGGAACTCAAAGTAAAACAATTTTAAAAATGTATAACAATGGACTATGCAGAATTAGATAAAGTAAAAGGAAGGATTTGATACCTGCAGGACCAGAGATTCGTAGAAGACTGGAGTAAATACTTGAACTATATGAAAAGCAATTGTAATAAACAGATTATGCTAGTAGGACTGCAAGAAGTTCTGTAAGGAGGATTATGTGAAATATTGCAAGGAAGATTATGAAGAGAATTATTAGTTAATGATAATTAAAAGTAATAGAGAAACTAAGAAATGCAGAACAAGTGATAAAGAACAGAAAATCTTCAGAGGTTGTTGACAGAATTCTAAAATATTGTATAAGAAGTTATGTTAAATGCCTGTTGGAAATGATATGTTAAAAAAATTAAAAATGTATATTAAAAAAAGTTTAACATCTTTCTAAGGCTAAATAGTGGCTTTGGTGCAGGAGGAAAACCTCCATCTGATCCTAGATTGTGAATTCCCAGTGGCTGCTATCTACACTGGAAATAATAACATGCACAGCACTGAACCATGTGCTACATATTTTGGTATTTAGAAGCAAGCAGATGGGACATGCAGCAAAATGCTACTCAAGATTCCAGCCATTCATTTCCCATGTTTTCTGCCCTTTTCTCCCAATGTCCAGTCAGAATCCCATGGCCACTGAGTGTGTTCAGTCCTCAATGAGCTATTTGTAGGTTCTCCCTCCCCCATCGGCCCATTTAAGGATTTTCTCCTGAAGTTTTTATTTGTACTTTTGCAAACTTTGGGGTCTCCTTCAGCCTGCTGATATACACACACACCCTTGTGCATGAGTAACACTTCCCAGCCTGTAGAGAGGCTGATGTTTCAGCTAGTGTGGAAATGGGCCTGAAGCAATTTCCACTGAATGAGGAAACTCTAATAATAATAACAATATAATTATAATATAAAAGTGCACTCTTGGAGAAATATACTGCAGTAAAGTTCCAAATATCTTAGCCTGGGAAACACAAGTGTGGGGGGGGGGTGCAAGAAGCTCACTGGAAGTCAATAACTTCCAGTGAGCATACAATTTGAATGAAAAAGCGTGCAGAGATCATCTCCCAATAGGGAGACTCTTCTCTAAAACTGTGGATAGTATGGATAGTTGATGTAGACCAGGGCTGGGGAATTTCCAAGTCTCTCTATCCAACCATTGGGATGATCCCTGGACCTTCCCAGAGTATTCCTGGCTGGCTGGAAGGCACCCCTGAATTGTAATATTGCCTCTTGATTTTCTTAATTGTGGGTGGAATTGTGCGCGTAGAATGTTGCCTATTGCACAAAGTAAGCACATTATCTGTTGCTATTCCTATGTGTGCCTCTGGCCTCAATTCTCTTTTTGCTTCTTGTCCTGCCTGCCTCTGGCATGTTTCCTCCATAATGTTTTTCTGTGAGGGAATGCAGCCCTCAAGCAAAAAAATGATCCCTTACCCCTGATGTAAACAACACTGAGATAAATGGATCAACGGCCTGGTTTGCTTCCTACTCCAGGCATTCAGGGTCAGGACAGAATCTTGCAGATTCTGCCTGCAAGTTGTTCTGAGGTTTCCCATGATCTGAGGGACGTAATCATTGCATTTGGAAAAGAATAAGAAAGAGCACTCATTCTCCCCGAACATTTGCAGAATCCCAAAATGTACCATGCTATTATCTCTTCCCACAAGAGTCTGGTACCTAATTATAAAGCTGTATGGGGAAAAAGTTCTCTGTCAGCAGAACCAGCAGGGGGAGGGAGCAATAATCCACGGGTTTTTTTGCACATTTGCGAAAGAACAAAAGACTTGGACGGAAAAGTGATTGTTGCTGCAGATGGACACTTACGAAGCTAAAAGGGGTAATTTAATGCAGCTCGGCGGCTTGCTAGCATAACCAGAAGCTACATGGGACCGAAGTGAAGAACTCATTTTCTAATGACTCAATTAGCCACTGGGGAGAGGCATTTCCCAGCCCCGAGTGTCGCTGACAGTAAGACGTCACTCCCAGATTGCAGCCATGGAGGCAACTTGGCCCTGGAAGAGATGGGGTGCTGCTTCCCCAAAGGCAGACCAGCCTGCAGGCAATGCGAGGCAGCTTCCTAAAGGGGAAGATTATGGGAATGTTAGCAGCAGGAGAGCAGGATCCAAGCTGATTCCTCTCAATGGCGTGTGTACAAAACTTCCCAGTGCATGTGAATCAAGGGGAAAGTTGGGAGAGTTGAATTTTCTGTTCCAGGCAGGAAAAGTCAGTCGTGATAATTTCTCTCAGTAGGAAATTTAACTCATAAAAACACCCTCTTATAGCCTTTTCTTCCATGTTTTATGTGGTGTTCTTTCAATAATAATAATAATTTATTATTTATACCCCGCCCATCTGGCTGGGTTTCCCCAGCCACTCTGGGCAGCTCCCAACAGAATATTTAAAACACGATAAAACATCAAACATTAAAATCTTCCCTGAACAGGGCTGCCTTCAGATGTCTTCCAAAAGTCAGGTAGTTGTTTATTTCCTTGACAACTAATGGGAGAGCGTTCCACAGGGCGGGCACCCTCTGCCTGGTTCCCTGTAACCTCACTTCATTAAGGAAGAAAGTCTCTCTCTCTCATATACACACATGCACAATGTTTAATCTGCGTATTGTTTATCTATTTATAGATTTCAATGCTGATCTTCATCATAAGATTTCAGAACGTGCGTTTGTGAGTGTGCATGGGATCAGGTCCTCCTCCTCCTCCTCCTCCTTCTGTTGTTGTTGCTGCTACTGCTACTGCTACTGCTGCTGCTGCTGCTATTATTTATTAGAAGTAGTAGTAATCAGCACTGAATTTTGGGCAGGGTGTGTGGTTCCCCTACACCAGGTATGAAGCCAAGGGGGCGCTTAAAAGCAACAACAGCTACAGCAACTTCTGTTTTGTAACAAAGTGAAGTTTATGTGAGTCTATTGAGAAGATCCCTTAAAAAGGCAATTGCACCAAAATGAATTATTGTGAAAACAAGAAATATTTTGGGGGCGGGGCACCAAATTTTGTCCTCGCTCAGGGTGCCATATTACCAAAGCCTGCCCCTGTGTTTAACAGTAGTACTAGAAGAAGTATTTATAGCCAAAGGGACCTAAAGCAGGTTACAAAAAAATATAACCATTAAAATATGTGCAATGTAGAATTAAACTTCTGAAAAAAGAGCTGCTGCCCAGCAGGCAGGGCTACAGGGGAGAGGCTGATGGAGCCATTGAGGATAACCTCACCTGCTTTGCCCTACTTTCCCCCTGCCTGGGACCCTTAGAAGCTGTTGCTGAAGTATTTATTCTTCCCTTCTCTTGACATTTTTTTGTATTATTAGCATTGTTTGCTATCTGCATTATTTTGTATTTTCATAATTCTGTTTGCATCTATCTGTTTCTTCTTCATGAGTTGCTTTGGACGTCCTTTTTTGGACAAAAGGCAGGATATAAATTAACAATAACGTAATGTTATTGTTGTTTTTGCATTTGCTGCTGCTGCTTTTATTGTCCCACCATTCATCCTAAGATATCAGGGTGGGTCACAATATTTAAACACAACATTTAAAACAGCTTAAAATAACTCACAGATAGAACAACATAGTGTAAAGCAGCCTTTCTCAACCTGTGGGTCCCCAGATGTTGTTGAACTACAACTCCCATCACCCCTAGCTAGCAAGGCCAGAGCTCAGGGGTGATGGGAGTTGTAGTCCAACAACATATGGGGACCCACAGGTTGAGAACCGCTGTAAAGCAAAAACCCGAAAAACAGTCATTATCAGAATAACGAAGGATCAGTGCAGAATGCCAGGGCACAGCAAATGCAAAACAGTCTCGGAGGAAATTTCAAAATTCTTTCAAGCTTCTGCTTTGAACCTGTTTGTTAGCTGGACTTGTGTTTTTATTGATTACATTCTACGCTTTTATGATGATGCTGGGCACCACGGTACTTTGAGGAGAAGAGTGGGATATAAATAAAAGATGATGGTGGTGATGAAGATGATGGTGATTATTTCTGCCCAGGGGTCTATGTGCATAAACCTAAGTGAGTGTAGACCTTGTAGGCTTGATACGAATGTTCTTTCTGGACTTGTAATAATCAGGACTATTGAGGGGAAATGAGTGTGCACATTTCTTTCAGCATTTGGAAAAAATGAGCAAGCTGAACTCGAAGGCACAGCTACGTATACATAACGTGCAATAGAGATAAGGAAAATGTTAGATTCAGTTCATATTTAATGGTAGCTCTCCTAAATTTGCCATTTCCAAAAGAATCCGAGAAGTGAAACAGAGGCACCATTTGCAAACCACTCTTCTTTGATTGCAGTTTTCCAACCAAGTGATATATTCAAAAGCACATATAATGAAGTGCGCATAAAAATGTGCATATTTGTGAAAATAGCCTTCAAAAAAAGTGCATTATAGTAGAGGAAATGGTTTTGCAAAGATCCATGCATTAGGCAAAATTTGCATACAAACGTTTATAGGAGGTGAAATTCACATTAAAATACCAAAAGGATTTTAAAATAAAAGCAAACTGATGTGGACATGTGAAGAACTGAACAGGAGCCTGTAAAAATGAGAAACAGAGACAAACCACAATGGACAGATTCATCCATTCCTAACATGCAGTTTGGCCCTGCTATCTCTGGTCCTTGGCTCGCACCTGACTCCTGACTCAAGTTCCCATTCATTAAAAGAAAATCCCAAACTCCTGGGTGTCTCCCCCAAGCCACAGGAAGGGGATTCAGTCTTCTTCTCATCACCAGTCCCATTCACATTCCTTTGCTACTCCAGTAACATCTGCAAGAAGGAACCACAATGGTCAGCCACATTATGAAGCTCTCTCCAACGTATCCACAACTCAGGGACGGGTGTTGGAACGAACCATGTCAATGTGACTGACCCGTGTGATTCTTCTCCATAGACATTGCAGAAGGTGGCTCCTGTGCTTCTCCAGTAGCACATTAACAGTGGTGAGTGGTGTCCATTGGGCCTTGTTGGGTGGAAGGCAGGAAGACCAACTGTAGATGGAGCCAGAGCCAGGGGCAAATGGAGCCAACGTATTCTAGTTTGGGGCCCATCCTTCTCTTAAGGCAACCTTGAGGCTGAGGAGGCTGAGAAGCTGACAACCAGTGCCACCCTCAGAGTGATCATAAGCACAAAGGCAGGAAGGTGATACTGGGTGGACAAGGTACCTTTACTCTAATGGAACAATACTCCACTGGGTATTGCCACTGGTGGTTCAGAGGCCTAGTCTGGCTGTTTCCCAGGGCTGCTTAAATCATGCCCTGAGCAATTCCATTTGCCCAGCTCAACCATGAAAGTCAATTTGGCTTGCCAGGGGTTTTGCCAAGAGCAAGAATTCTCCAATCAAATTCTCGACATACCTTTTTCAAAACTCAATACACAGTAGATTGTGAAGGGTGCGCATGCCTTTGTCAATAAGATTGGACTGGCTTGTAACTCTAGTGCTTTGGCTTAAAAGATTTGTGAGCTGGAGTCTGGAAGGGCTGTATAAATAATCAGAGAAACCTCTGGCTTGAAGCCATCGCTGGCCGCATGCCCAATCTTCCTCTAACCTAAGCAGGAATAACTCCCATCGATTTCACTGGAGTTGTTCTTGCATTATGTAAGCAGCAAAGTTGGTTCTGTGTGGGATCGCCTCCACAAATAC
Organism: Podarcis erhardii; assembly: GCF_964252035.2. Classification (NCBI taxonomy): domain Eukaryota; kingdom Metazoa; phylum Chordata; class Lepidosauria; order Squamata; family Lacertidae; genus Podarcis; species Podarcis erhardii. Next base: position 19,609,865 of record NC_138508.1, on the reverse strand, counting down.
CATACACGGCCCTAATAATAGCTTATCAGTCGCGCTATAGCCGCGTTCTAATTATAACAGCTCTATCGTGGAAGAACGGATGATCACCTCAACTGTGAGAAATGGAAACTTTGTGAAAATATAGCAGCTGGGAGAGAGAGAGAGAAATACAGAGAAGAGCAGTTGCAAACTGTCAAGGAACTGACACTTTGTGAAGTTGAAAGAACCAAACCTCAAACTTCTTTTTTTTTACACAGCAGAATGTGAGGTGGGTCTTGGTATAAGAGATTTGTGGAAATATAGCCCTGGCTTCCCTATGTCAGTGAGCAAGGGAGCCTAGCGATTGCAGCTATTTACAGCTCCCAGTAGCCCAATCTACAACTGAGTTAAATGAAAGAACTAAAATTACATTCTATTTAGTGCAATCCTTTTCATTAGATTCACAGGCACATCTACACAGCACACATAAAGAGGCTTAGAACCTGTGTGACAGTCTCTCTCTCTCTCTCTCTCTCTCACACACACACACAGAGAGAGAGAGAGAGAGAGAGAGCGCACCAGATGAATAGTAGTTTTCAAAGGGTGTCAAAAAATTCTCTTTTGATAATCGCAAAGGACTGTCTGTTCCAGGCTGACATTTTGTATGGGTCATCATATGGATGATTGGGTTCCTTAAGCATTCTTTGGAAAAGGTAGGTGTCTGTGTTGCAAGCCACACTGAGGACGGAGGATATGCACCTCCTAAATAAATATGAAGGTCATTACAGTTCTACTGTGTTCAAGGGACAAAGAAAAGGAGATCCTTCTTCTGGAAAAGTGTCAAGGTAACAGATGAATCAGGCAGCTATATGAAGAAGCATCTGGGCAAAGAAGCTGAGCAGATATTGTCCGCCACCTTTTTTTTTAACCTAACAAATCCCAAGCTCCTAAGAATCACAATGTATAACAATAACCGGTAGTGATTGCCTGGGTAGCTTTTAATCAAGGCTCTCAATGGCTACTAGCTATAATAGCTGTGTTCTACATCCAGCATGCCTCTGCTGGGAACTGCAGATGGAGAAAGTGCTGTTTCATTCAGGTACTATATAATGGAGGGCTTCAAGGATTTGTATTGGGGAAAGTGCTCTTTAAGTTGTTCATTAATGAGCTAGAGTCAGGGGTGAGCAGCGAAGTGACCGAGTTTGCTGATGACAAATTATTCAGGTTAGTTAAAATGAAAGGGCATGCAAGGAACTCCGAAACTATGCCTTCAAACTGGGCGAATGGACATGAAATGCAATTCGACGTAAGTCTAAAGTGGTGCACATTGAGGCAGAACATCCAGCTTCTCATGTGCAGTAATGAGGTCTAAATTGGCAATGACTGACTAGGAAAGATATCTCGGGGTCGTAGTGGGTAACTTGATGAAAATGTCAACCCAGCGTTCAGCAGCGGCAAAAACTGCAAATTCCACACTGCGGAACATTGGGAAAGCAATTGAAGAGTAAAACTGCCAATATCATAATGTCATTACACAGATCTATGCTGTTGCCACACTTAATACTGTGTACAGAATACAGTTCTGGTGACTGCATGGGGGGAAAAGGGATATCGCAGAACTGCAAAAGGGCAACCCAAATTATCATGCAGAAGGAGCAACTCCCTTTTGAGGAAATATTAAAACATTTGGAAATTATTGTGTGGCATCGGGAGATGCGTGTGATGTCATGTGCGCATGAAGTTGCACACATGTGATGCATGCTGGGCTCCTTCAATTTTGGGCGCAACCTGGCGCCTCTGTTCCCTTCTAAACATGTTTGCAGCTACTTAAATGTGAAGCTAAATTGCAGCGCATGCATGTATCACATGCACAAATGTGTGACTGCAAGGCTGCGGGTACTTGCCTTCATTCTGCTTCTATATTTAAATTTATGCTAAGCAAAAGAAAAGAAAAGAAAAAAGGCAGCCTGCTGCATATAGCCAAGCTTTCAAGACGAACAATAAATTTAAGCCTATTCTTCTACTTTCTTTTGTTAAAGTCTGTTACAGCCTCTCTTGTTTAGCTTGCTGACAAAGTTTGTTTGCATGACCTTTGATCTCTAAGCCATATAGCAGTTCTGGATTCACAATCCTTAGCTATTTTCTAAATTTAAATTAGCTAGGTGACACCTTTTATTAGACTAGCGTATAATGTTGAACAATTGCACACACATTAAGCAAAGATTCATGGGTCAGTGGTACACATAGTGTACTTACACTTGCATCTAAAAATACTGAGTCTCTGCATTAGGAATTCTGTTTCCAATCATATTTTTATGATCCCGAGGAACAATTATCCAACCCAATTTGGACTGGTTCTCTGCAACATAATTACTTCACCACCATCATTTCAAATACAGTGGTACCTCGGGTTACATACGCTTCAGGTTACAGACTCCGCTAACCCAGAAATAGAACTTTGCTTCAGGATGAGAACAGAAATCGTGCGGTGGCAGCAGGCCCCATTAGCTAAAGTGGTGCTTCAGATTAAGAACAGACCTCCAGAACAAATTAAGTACTTAACACGAGGTACCACTGTAGGTGCAAAACAAATTTCAACATTTGTTCTCCTAAATCCTACCCTGAATATTTCTAATTCTATTTTTTTTTCATAATTAGATATTCTCATGGACGTACAAAATGGTTTAAATACTGTGAGGAGTAATATATTGTGGAAATCTGCAATGTCCATTGCTAGAGAGTGGAAAAGACTAGGAGACTTCCTGGACAAAAAGTTTTTAGGATTTCATCTACTGTAGCTGTCTCACTTGTGCAAGGACTTCCTCTTCCCACATGTCCCCCCCCCATAAAAAATAATCTTCTCCAGAGCACTGGGGGCAAACCCAGAACAGATTTGGGGGGGGGCATGCAGGGGGAGAAGAAAGAGATGTTCCATTGCGAAATTGAAAATATTTGCATGAGTGGCACTTCAATGGCTACAACCCTTAGTATTTACACAGGTCTTTTCAGATGTCCCCGGAATGCTCCAGATAATCATCTCAGTCACGTTTTTAGACAGCAGTCATGCAAAGCAGGCCAGCATATTTAATTGCCAGTGTTATTACAGATCAGAGCCATGGAGAAGTAGGGGCTTGACCAAAGCAAGGCAAGCCACTGAATTTTCAGCCAAGATTAGAACAAGGAATTTCTCAGTTAGCAGTTCATTCTCCTAGCATCCAAAATTGGGATCTCCCCCATTTTTTTAAAAAAAATAATGTGTTGTTTTTGAATAGCTCAAGTCCCATTTCTGAATCACCAAATGTCAGCTTGCTTGCCAGCCTAAATCACCAGATCTGGCATTACCCAATTCCAGGTTAACAGCTTTTTAGCCCCACTCTGTATTCCGTGGGATAGAGCAGCGAAACAGATGCTTACTGACCGTGACTCTTCAGAAAGGAGTGAATGAAGGAAGTAAACAAACATGAATCTTGGCAGCTCTGCTGGTTCTAGCCAACAGTTTAACCCCCTTGATGTCCAAAGATCCAATCTGTCATCCAACTGAAGAGCAAGCCTATGCATTTGATCCTGTGGGACTGGCACTTTTACAAATGCCACATAATGTTCATTCTGTACTTCTGAGAAAATAGGCATTTAGTGCAGTGGCAGCTAGTCACTGGAACTTGCTGCCCATTAATGCTATGAATGCCTAGCAGTCAACTCCTAGGGGATGAGGGGTCTTTGCCCCCCCCCCATAAAATATTTGAGGGGGCCAAAAGTTGATGAGCATTGCCATTCAAATTGTGTGTGTGTACCGTGTCATACGATTATGTGGGGCAGGGCTTACTTGACCCCTCCCAATATTTTATTCACGTTGGCATTCCTCTATGCAGGTGTATTCAATGTACTGTTTCTGAGGATGGCTAAAAATGCCATTGTTTAGGCAATAAGGACTTACACCAGATTTAGCCGAATCTCAAACTGAAGTGTGCCATTTTGGGCAGAACTAGGCTTCAGCTGAGTCAGGGGGATTCGGACCCGTTGGGTCAGGCCTCCCAGAATGTTCTAGGACTGCCAGGGGTGCGGCGTTGGGAGATTTGTTTGCATGGGCATGTTTCCAGCAAGGGAATCCTGCTCAGTTTGATGTTTCCTGTGTATTCCCCTGCTGGCTGCAGGGGTTTGCTTCCCCCATGTTCCCCCATGTTACAGTGGTACCTCGGGTTACATACACTTCAGGTTATATACGCTTCAGGTTACAGACTCCGCTAACCCAGAAATAGTACCTCTGGTTAAGAACTTTGCTTCAGGATGAGAACAGAAATCGTGCTCCGGCAGCACGGCGGTAGCAGGAGACCCCACTAGCTAAAGTGGTGCTTCAGGTTAAGAACAGTTTCAGGTTAAGAATGGACCTCCAAAACGAATTAAGTACTTAACCCGAGGTACCACTGTATATTGGAGGAATTGGTGGCATATGGATACATTTATAAATAAAATAAATAAATGAGCAATCAATAAAGCAGAATGATGTGCAGATGATCTAATATGAATCCATCGCAAATGCATGATGATTATTGCATCAGTGATATTCCAGTGTACTCCAGCAAAAAAATACAAACAAACAAACAAAAACACATGCCATTCTGGAAGGGGGCTCCATTCACAACCGATGTGCAAGGACAAAGGCTAATCACATTAAATTATGCTGAATTCCACAGCATCCTTTGCTTAGGGTCTTCTGCAAGATAGTTCAATCATTCCCATTCTATACACATTATTCCCTTTCCCAGTTCAGGCCTGCTGAGACCATGATCCTGTTATTCTAAAGCAGCAATGCTGCAGCAAGCTAAGGCTCTAGCAGCTCAGTCAGCTGCTTGTGGCTGCAAAGCCAGACAGGATGTATGTGACTGTTGCCATGGAAACAAAGGGGCAGTCCATTCTCCTTATTGAGCACAGGATGTGAGCTCAGTGTGTGTCATATGATCTGTACAGGATGTACATGGGTGGAGTTTGGAGTTTCTCTCTGTTTGTTGAAGAGAGCAGACATCTTTTACTGTATGACTGCTAAAGACAGGAATAAAAGCAATGTAGATACATTTCTGTCTGAGTCTGATTCCCCTCCCTGGGGATATGCAGGGAGAGGAGGAGGAGGAGAAGCAGTTGGTGTGTTTTTCTCACAGCCTGAGGAAAATCGCTGGAACGGACCTCGTGTGTTTTTCCTGCCGGGAATCGCTGGAGGGAGGTCAAAGGAATTCAGCCGGTGCCTGCAGATAGGCACATACCTCTGACCGAGCCTGAATTCTAACAGATCCTTCCTTCTTGCCATGACACTATTCTCTGCTGCTCACAATAGTCACCAGCACCTGTCATGTTTGTTTAACGTCGTGGACTTGTTTGTTTGTTTGTTTGTTTTAACACAGAGCAGGAAAGTTGTCTGGCATTACAGAAAAGAAAAGGCAAGTCTCAAAACGGTACTGGAAAATGTACATTTAATAAAATTGGATACTGCCAATGTACTGGGCAGGAACCTTCCTCCTGGGAACAGACAGAACAACAAAACAGAATTCAAACAATTCCATTCAAGTTATTCATAATACAAACAGTAAATAATATAAGAAGTCACTAATCACTATAAAAGAAGATAAAGATTTGCTTGGGAAACGGTTCAGAAATTCTGAAAGATAATTTATAATCAGACAGACCATATTTAAAGCACAGTATGAGATTTATTTTATTTTTATTCTCAATTCTACATGCCACCCTTCCTCCAAAAGGAATCCAGGTAACTTTACAATGAACAACTTGGACAGTGTGCACATATGAGTAAGCCATGCTGAGTTGAATGGTATTTACTTTCAGTTAGAGGATTGCAACTGGACAAAGGAATCCTATGCTCACATTATGCTAGTACAGTGGTACCTCGGGTTAAGTACTTAATCCGTTCCGGAGGTCTGTTCTTAACCTGAAACTGTTCTTAACCTGAAGCACCACTTTAGCTAATGGGGCCTCCTGCTGCTGCCATGCCACTGGAGTACAATTACTGTTCTCATCCTGAAGCAAAGTTCTTAACCTGAAGCACTATTTCTGGGTTAGTGGAGTCTGTAACCTGAAGCATATGTAACCCAAGGTACCACTGTACTGAAATTATGTTGTCACTACACTATTAGAAAAGCCACCACAACTCTTAGAAGTCAATGGGAAGAAATTTATTGTGCTAGGTCTGGGGCTAGTGTAAATTTGTGCCATCAACAGGAGAAGGGCTGAGATTGTGCTCCTCCCTTGTGCTTCCCATTCCACACCCAAAATTCCAAACCATTTCAATCATTCGCCTGGCGTATCTGGGGTGTTCTGCTGACATATTTTATTTGTGCTGCCAAATGGGTATTGTCAAATGGTGAGCCAGCAGTAAGTCACACTGTCCAAAGTTGGAATCAAGTCTTTATTAGCAAAAACACGATCTTCACAGACTTGATTGAGTGTCAGGCCTAATGAGTACAGCAGCTCATGGTCTGGCCCCATGAATCAGTTGCCGAAACTATAAGTCCTCACCTCCCTGGGGCCATCTAAGTCCCCTCCTCTCCATAGTTTTTTCCAAGCAATTGGAGACTGTGTCTGTGTACAGCCTGAAGCTGTTCCACCCATTTAAGTTCTCTTCTGGTTCTGGGAGACACCCATGACTCTTCACCAGCCTGATTCATCTTGGCCTCTTGGCTGCCCTCTTCCCCCTAGCCTGCTTCAGCTTTTGCCTCTGACTCTGGACTTCTGACTCTCTCGGCTCATTAAGCCCTCTTATGTCTTCTTCCCTCTGACTGCTCATCATTGTCCTACTACCAGTCCCTGGGCTCTGAAGCTTCTTCCCTTGGTGGCTCCTCAGCTGATTCCTCCCACCATTCTTCTGTGTCCAACCAGTCCATAACAGGTATGCTCTAATTCTGCTGTCAGAGGCAATATGTATCTGAATACCAATTACTGAGAAAGTGAGGAGAGCATTGTTGCACTCAGTACCTGGGAGCTTCCCACAGGCATCTGGTTGGTCACTGTGAGAAGAGGACGCTGGACTAGATGGGCCTTTGACCTGATCCATAAGGACTCACATGTTCATATGTGGTGTTCCACTGGAATAGCTGGACTTCCACTGAGCCCAGAGCCCCCAGCCAGAAGATCTTCAGTGCTTACATCCTTTGTCTTGTAGTGAAAAACCCATGCATAATAGACTACCAGAGTTTAAGGGTTGGTTTATAAAAGCATGAGTGTGATCATGGGTTAAAGAGAGCATGTTGCCCACTCCTGCTTTCTAATATTTACTGTGAATTTTTTGCCAGTTTCTTTGATGTGCCTTGTTATTTTGCCTTCATTTTAAATCTTTGGTTTTAAACAGTGATGTATTTCCACCCTGGGACCTTGAACGAAGGGCAGATTATAAATTATCATAATAAGCAAACAAACGCTTGTTGTTGTGTTGATTGGCATTTGTTCCCTTAATACTTTGGAACGCTGTGATATCCAGCTCTGGCTGGAACCACACGGATATCTTTGCCTGTTCCTTCTCCCTCACCTTCTTTTCAACTCAGATGAGACGCACACATCTGATAAGGCTTCACACAGAGTGTTGAACTGAGCTCAGTGTGCCACAGTTCAAGGAGGACAAACAGCTGTGAGAGAATAATATTGCAAAGTACGGCAGGTAAAGGATCTCAAGGCTACATCGTAGACCTGAAGAAATTGGGTGTGTTTAGCCTAGGAAAAGAGATTAAGACACTATATTCCCAATAGCTGCACTTCCCCACCCCCCTTTGGGCCTGGGGACAGAATGTGGCCCTACATTCCTCTCTATCTGGCCCTCGGGACATTTCCCAAGCCCTTCTCCAGAAACCACTCCTCACTAGATCTGCTCCACACTGCAGCTTTTGCTTCAAAATAGAAGCACCAAGACTGAGCAAACTGCTTCTTTTTAAAAGTGTGTTTATCACCAAGTGTAGTTTCCTTTTGAGTCCTCCTCCCAGATGAACATGGTTCAAGTGGGAAGGAGCAATGTCATGGGCCCACCCAGGTAGTTCTTTCGCAGTCACCCACCTGACTAGAGTGGCATGGGAAGAAGCTGTGGGAATGTTTCACCCATGCCACAGCCAGTCTGTGTGACTCAGCCCTGTGTTTTGATTTGCTTTTAAATTCCTGTCAAGCATTTATTAATTGTCCATCTGCTTGCTTTTCGCTGCTGAGGCGTAGCACCCCGACATATTATATCATGCATCTAGACAAGAGTAAGCATTAATGAGAAAATTGTGATGCATACAAAAACGAGGCAGCGAGACAGATGCATTGTTACCACCTAGATTCCCTCCTGGTGCTTTTGTGTGGGGTTGGGCTCCTTGTAGAGAAGGTAGGCAGATGCTTCCCCTTTTTATTTTATAGCTTCAGTACGTAATGCAAACTAAAGCTTAACGCTTATATACCATGAAGTCATAAGCCCTATGAAGACATGAGAATGTAAGAAGAGCCTGCTGGATCAGAACAATGGCCCACTCAGTGCCGCATCCTGTTATCACAGTGGTCACCCAGATGCCTGTGGATAACCCTCAAGCAAGACTAGAGCACAAGGTCACTCTTCCAGCAACTGGTATTCAGAAACATGAGTGCCTCTGGCTGGGGAGACAGAAGATAACCATCTTGGGCAGGTCTGGAAAAGCTAAAAGCAGACCCTCCAAGTGTCCCTATTTTCCAGGGACAGTCCTAGATTTACAGATGTTGTCCCAGTTTCTGATTTGATCCCAGAATGCCCCCTTTTCCTTGAGAAGCCCCTGTTTTCATCGGAGAAATGTTGGAGTGTATGGATTATGTCAGTAAAGGAGATAAGTAACTATACAGTCTTTAGAAGACATCTGAAGGCAGCCCTGAATAGGGAAGTTTTTAATGTTTTGTGTTTTATTGTGTTTTTATATATGTTGGAAACCGCCCAGAGTGGCTGGGGAAAGCCAGTCAGATGGGCGGGGAATAATAATAATTAATAATAATAATAATAATGGAATAGGACATCCCTATTTTCATTGGAGAAATGTCGGAGGATATGTAAAAGTAAGGAGCATGAGTGTCAACCCCCCCCCCCTCAACATCTCCTGGGCTCACATTGACCTTTGCATGTTTAGTTCAAAGTTCTGAATGGGGCTTCTGAGAGCATTCAGGTGAATGCAGCTGGAATCTTCTGTGTGCCTAGCAACCCCGTGCTATCCAGGTTTCTAATCCTGAGCTCCCCAGATGAGCCAAAGGTCTAACCTGGAATAAGGAAGCTTCCTATAACAGCCTAGTATGGCAGAAGTAATGAGGCACATAGGTCCTGATAACTGTCTCTTCTAGAACACATATCCTACTCCACAAAAAAAATGAAATGTGGGCTGGCTCTGAATATTCTTCCTAGACAAGTAAGATTTCATTCTTTCTATGGGCAATGCCTGCTAAACACGTTTTGCATATGCATCATAAACCTAGAAATAAATGTCTTGGGTCACAATCCGTTTTAATAATTTGTCTGTGTGCTACCTGACTTACCTGCATGCAGAGTACCAAGTAGTTTGTGTAAATAACATCCCTCTCTCCACTGGGTTCATTCGACAATGTCTTAATCCATTGTCGGTGACAACCTAATTTCCTCCATGGTGATAAATTGTGAAGTCACAAACAGTGGACCATGGCATCAATTATGACCCAAAAAGCAAGTGACTGATAAAGCAAGACAATCTGTGGATGAGGTAATCAATCAGTTATGATATGTAATGAACTACGGAAAGAAAAACAGAAGTCTCTACCATTGTAGCTGAATATCGCATTGTTCAAAATTATGGCAGGCATCCAAACTATGACTTAGCCAAAAGAGAAAAATATCTTCCGTAATGAGCACTCACACTATATTGTGGGTGCCTTTTGTTGGATCGTGTGTGATGCTACAGTTCCCAGGGAACTTGCTAGTAGAAGGGGGCTGGTCTGCTTCTCAGTGTATTATTCAGAGGTTCATGCCCAGCCTCAGCTTTAAGTTTCGTTTCCTGGGAAGTGGGGCCAGACCCATTATAAATAGGGGGAGGAGTGGCTGGGTGTTTTGGATCAGGTTAGCCATATTGATTTGTATGCTGTAAGACCACTGCAGCCGAGCACAAACCAACAACCACACCCTAGGCCAACCCCAACCTCTCTCACCACCAAAGGAACACAAGCGAACAGCAAAGAACCTTCACAAGCAACACTGACACCAAACCCTACATATCTCCCCTCTCCACCTCTTTCCCCCTTTTCTTCCTAATGTCTCAACAAATGAAACTGATTTGTAAAAATGTTACATGGGGGGGGGGAATACGAGAGGGAGACATTGCAAACACTTTTGTAAATCAAGAAAATCTATAATAAAAAAGGGGCGGAGGAGCCAGTATTAGCCAGGCAGACGACTCTGGAGATTCACCCTCCTTACCCTCCTTTTGTTAATGTTTCTTGTTTACAGGTTAACCTTTTCTTCCTGTTTAGCGGGCGCTGCTACGGTCTTTGACTGGTTGGTGTTGAAGGACCAGGAAGAAATTTTCCTGCATTGGCAGGTTTTGTCTTCCCCGTAGCAATTCGTCACAACTTTGGTGGTTATGGCCTCGGATGGAATCCTTTAGTCTTTTCTTTCCTGTGTGAAGTGGTGACTCACCCCCTTACGGAGGTGATTCCAGGGTCCCCTCTTAAAGGGGTTACATAAATGGGTGTCCCTGGCCATATGCTGGAAGGTTGTTAGTGAACTACCCTGCGTGCAGGGATATGGGCTTGGCTGCCTGCCTAAACCTACATCACGCAGAGCACCCCCATATCCCATTTACCCTGATGTGCCCCAGTTCCCCCCGGCTGGGGGGCTGGGAGGGATACACCCCCAAGGCCTAAGGCAAGGACTTCCTACATGTGGAAGTTTAATAAAGTTGTGGCCTAATTTTGTGGCCTAATTTTAATTCCATAACGTTGTCAAGAGTCTTTATTTCCTTTCCCATGTTCCCTGGGGGCTGGGGCTATTGTGCCTGGTCAGGCAAACATTTTCAGTGGTGTCAGTAAGTACTATTGCTTCTCCATCCAGCCTTTAAAAGGGTCCAGGAGGGCATGTCTTTTCAGTGGGACTGGAAGAAGGGCAATTAGCCACTTCCTGGTCTCCATCTTGGAGGGGCCACCAGGGAAGAGAGGGTAGGGATAAAAGGATGCCCCACCTTTATCACCCCCTCTTCAATATTCAGCCAGCACACAGCCCACCCTCCCAGTGGGCAGTGGGGGACCAGCTGGCCATCACAGTGGGGCTGAGTGGGATTTTTTTATTCCCATCTATGCTTGACCGGTAGAGGGATTGTTTTCACTTCCTCCAAACTGCAGTGCAGAATCGAAGAAGTTACCAGTTTGGTCACTTGGTGGGAATGTTTGGGGAAAGAGAAGAGGTTGGGGCCAACACTGAGTACTGCCTATTAAATTCAGTGGTACCTTGGTTCTCGAACTCAATCCGTTCTGGAAGTCCATTTGACTTTCTATTATTATTATTATTATTATTATTATTATTATTATTATTATTACCTTTACTGTCATTGTACAACCTGTGTGGGCTGTGTGGGCATTGTACAACCTGTGTCATTGTACAACCTGTGTACAATGAAATTAAATGAGCCTCCCTCACCCCCCCAACACACAATCTCTTATCGAACAACACACCACCATGCAAGTCAATTGTGCTATGTTATTTTCCGTTCAACAGCCTAACAGCCTACGGATAGAAGCTATTTTTTAGCCTGTTGGGATGGCTGATTATACTTCCATATCTCTTCCTCCTCTTTCTTATTCTGCTTCTTCTTTATACTCCGCCCATCCAGCTGGGTTTCCCCAGCCAGTCTGAGTGGCTGCCAACAGACTAAAAACAGAATAAAATGTTCCAAAACGTTTGAAAACCAAGGTGCAGCTTCTGATTGGCTGATTGGCCCATTGGCCCCAGAAATAACGCCGACAGCTGAAACGGGATGTTCAGCTTCTGAAAAATGTTCACAAACCAGAACACTTACTTACGGGTTTGTGGTGTTCAGGAGCCGATTTGTTCATCAACTAAGCCATTTAGGAACCAAGGTACCACTGTAGTGGTAAATAGTGACTGGGGAGATTTGCACCCAGGGCTGTGAGTCCTATGGGGAAGGGGACTATTGGGGCCTTCTGATACTCAGGAGCACCCATACCTGTGGGTGTCTTGTGGTGCTTACACTTTGAGTGACAATTATTGGAAGCAGTTCAATGAGCCCATGCAATAGCTGTGCTTGCCAAGAAATCCCTTTGCTGTAAAAAGGGAATCATCGGACCTGTGTTGCTTATTAACGATAGAAAGGCACTGCACCAGATGTTGTTAGAATGCACACTTTTTGCACTGTGCAATATAGCCAGGATCAAACCTTTAAGAGTTTGCTAAGAATTTCCCTCATCCCTATCCGCACACATTCTACGTATTTCAGCTGTCTAACACAAACATTGATCTACAATATGCTCCTTCCATGTCTAACTTATTTGCATAGTTTACCATGGGTTTGCTGCCGTTCTTTTCTCAAAAAGATTCTGCATTTCCGTTACAGTCACTTCTTTCATTTTGCAGGGGCGGGGGGGGGGGGGAGAGAGAAAAGTATTGAAAACCAACCAAAATAAAATGTAAGATCCATGTTGCAGGTGAATCTTGCCTCTGCCCACGCACACACAAACACATCTCTTATTTGCTACATTTCTGAAGTCTGAAAAAGTGCCCCTTTTAATATCAAAGGCAGTCAATATCAGAGCCTCAACAGTAGTTCAGGCTCAGTAGTTTTGTTACTTGATTTTTTTTTAATGTATATAGAAAGCTGTAAAGTTGGCACTCCCCACCCTCTTCTGAACATCAAGATTTAGTACCCAAGGGCTCAGCAACTGGGTGTCCCAGGGCCAAACCCATCCCTTGAAAGGTTTTAACTTAGGAGAGGCAGTATAGAAATAAAATAATAGAATCATAGATTTGGAAGGGACCCCAAGGGTCATCTAGTCCAACCCCCTGCAAAACGCAGGAATCTAAACTAAAGCATCCATGACAGATGGCCATCCAAACTATGCTTAAAAGCCTCCAAGGACAGTAATTTGGAGGACGATGTAATATGAAGACAATTAATGGAAGTACAGTGGTGCCCCGCAAGACGAACGCCTCGCAAGATGGAAAACTCGCTAGATGAAAGAGTTTTCCGTTTTGCAGGTGCTTCGCAAAACGAATTTCCTATGGGCTTGCTTTGCAAGATGAAAATGTCTTGCGAGTTCCTGCGGGTTTTTCCCCCTTTCCCCCCCTTTTTCTAAGCCGCTAAGCCGCTTATCCGCTTATCCGCTAAGCCGATAAGCTGCTAAAAGCCGCTAAAAGCCGCTAATAGCGCTAATCCGCTAAGCCGTCAATGGGCTTGCTTCGCAAGACGAAAAAACCGCTAGACGAAGAGACTCGCGGAACAGATTCTTTTCGTCTTGCGAGGCACCACTGTACTCTCCACATTGAACAACAGTACAGATGAGTCCTATTAACAGATACAATGTAGTAGATCCGTGATAAAATATTCACACCATTTATTTTTGCTTCATTTTTAAACATTTGCCATTCTTGAATCAGTCCCGTCATGTGGGAATCCCTTGTAGACAATCGCAGTGTGTGGAGACAGGCAGTCCAGTTGTGCATCCATAGCAGCGACTGGAGGAGAAATGACCACCAGGAGGAGCACAGAGAGAAGAAACGCCATGGTGCGTCTGCAGCAGCAGACACCTTCATCTGCCCCAGCTGCAACAAAACATGTCTCTCCCATATCAATCTCTCCAGCCACGGCAGGCAACCACCCAGCAGTTTGACTTCACCCCCAAAGATGCAGTCCTCCAATGTCTCCTGAGACAGATGAATGACAACCATTAACCGAAAAACCAGACGCTTACCTACCGGACCTTTTAGGAAAAGAAATACCTAAATCGGGGGGGGGGGGGATTCTTATATGTGACCACCGCAGCCAGGATAGTAACAGCATCTAAATGGAAAGCTAAAGAACTACCTACCAAGGAGGAATGGATTCTGAAATTAAATGAATATTTCAAATTGGCTAAATTAACAACATCCATATGATAGCAGTCAAATCAAAAACTAAAAAACAAATGGCAATGCTTTGATGATTATATGACAAAATTTTGCTCTAAAAAGGACATGCTAATATGCTTAGATTAACAATGTAAATGCATCAAAACAATAAATTATCAATGACATATGTATGTATATAGAGAAAATAAAAACAATCAGAATGCAATGATAAGGGTAAAATTGATTCTAGAGTAGACGAGTAGCGGTGAAGGGAAGTTAAACAGGGTGGTGGGTTTATTTTATTTTGTTTATGTTTTTTCTTTTTTCTTTTTGGATATTGTATAATGATTTAATGTATAATGATTTAATGTTTCTTTTCTGTTATGTACTATTTCTCTTTTTTAATTAAATTGTATGACGGAAAATCTAAATAAAAATACAGTCACATTTTCCAATCCACTTCAAAGCTGCAGTCCTAGATCCACTTCACCAGGAGACGAAGAAGAGTTTGGATTTGATATCCCGCTTTATCACTACCCGAAAGAGTCTCAAAGTGGCTAACATTCTCCTTTCCCTTCCTCCCCCACAACAAACACTCTGTGAGGTGAGTGAGGCTGAGAGACTTCAGAGAAGTGTGACTGGCCCAAGGTCACCCAGCAGCTGCATGTGGAGGAGCAGGGAAGCGAACCTGGTTCACCAGATTACGAGTCCACTGCTCTTAACCACTACACCATACTGGCTCTCAGGAGTAAGTCCAATTTAACTGAACGGTACTTAGTTCTGAGTAAGCATGTTTAGTGTGACTTAGCCATGGGACTGCCAGAAGATTCATTTCTGTGGGGTGTGATGGGACACTAACCCACCACCGATGATTCCCCGCACAGTGTGGTCATCTGTTAAACACTGCTAGTTGATCAAAGCGTCTCAGCAGCATCATTCACCCATTGCCAAGACTGCTGCATCTGAGGCGAGTGTTGGATAGATTCAAGTCAGAATCTTCGAGGTCCCTTGTAAAACATAAGGCTGGAGATTCAGGAGCTTCCAGCACATCAGATGTGCAAATCTGCAAATGTTATAAACTCCCACCTGGACAGATAACAGCAGGAGGAGAAAGAAGCAGACTACTCGTTTGTGTTTTTTCAAGCTAAAGGTTTTGATGGATTGCAAGTTTGATCGAAAAAGGAAGAGACCTGCCTTTCATTAGAATGAATAAATCTAACGAATACTTCTCAGAAAGCTGAATATTTTAAGTGTTTGTTTAAAAGGAAGATTTGGTTCAGGCCAAATAAGGGTACAATAGTGTGGATGTCCCAAGGGAGAGGGCTGTTGTGGCTCATGATCAATTTAAGGGCTTCCCAGAGCCTTCTGGTTGGGCCAGTGGTGGACCTACAGTTTTGGGGCCCTGAAGCCATTTTTGGGGGTCCCTTTACAACCAGCAACAAGATATAATAATAATAATAATAATAATAATAATAATAATAATAATAATAATAATGCTGCATTATTTATACCCCGCCCATCTGGCTGGGTTTCCCCAGCCACTCTGGGCAGCTTCCAACAAAGTATTAAAATACAGTAGTCTGTTAAGCATTAAAAGCTTCCCTAAAGAGGGCTGCCTTCAGATGTCTTCTAAAAGTCTGGTAGTTGTTTTTCTCTTTGACATCTGGTGAGAGGGCATTCCACAGGGTGGGTGCCACTACCGAGAAGGCCCTCTGTCTGGTTCCCTGTAACTTGGCTTCTCGCAGCGAGGGAACCGCCAGAAGGCCCTCGGAGCTCGACCTCAGTGTCTGGGCTGAATGATGGGGGTGGAGACGCTCCTTCAGGTATACTGGACCGAGGCCATTTAGGGCTTTAAAGGTCAGCACCAACTCTTTGAATTGTGCTCGGAAACGTACTGGGAGCCAATGTAGGTCTTTCAAGACCGGTGTTATGTGGTCTCGGCGGCCGCTCCCAGTCACCACTGGGTAGCCACTGTTATCTTCTTAAATGGGGTTGTTCCACAATGTATCACCACAAATTTTACATGTGTAAGTACTTTCGTGAACTCATTGTTCTTCCCCTAGGACCTTGACCTCTGTTTAAAAGGGGAGGGGGTTACATTAGCCACAGCAGAGCAGACAATTTACCACAACACTCCTCCTTGGCAACATCTGTGCTCCTGATTCTAAGACTCTAAGATCGTTGAAATATATACACAAAAACAATCAAATTGAGTCATGTGGCTCAAATTGGGTCTACTAGGCCCATTTATTTTTTTCAAGCAATGTGGATTAAAGTCACTTCTGGGACACCTCCAGAATTAGGGTCCCTGAAGCTTAAACTTCGTTAACTTCATGGTGAGTGTGTGTGTGTGGGGGGGGTGTTTATTGGGTTGTTGTTTTTATTTTGATTATGTATTTTGTGGTTCTGTTCTGTTAATTGCCCCGAGACTTCTGGGTATAGGGTGGTAAGGTAAAGGTAAAGGTACCCCTATCCCACAATGTCCCCAATTAGTATTGCCCCAGGGCATTGTGGAGAAGTAAAATGTTGGTTTCCAGACAATATGGCGTGTGGGGGGGGGCAGATATAAATGCCAATCATCTATTTTAGGGCACTAGGAGTCCAGCAGCTGTCCAAGAGTATGGATGCTTTCCTTGCCCTCAGTTTACGTGGTTAGCCAGTAGCCTCATGCCACATGAGTCTCTTGTGCTGCTCCCCTGGACATTTGGCTCTACAACAACAACAACAACAACAACAACATTATTATTATTATTATTATTATTATTATTATTATTATTTTATTTCTACCACAGCCGGGCTCAGAGCGGCTAACATCAGTAAAATTACAGTAAAAAACATAATGGGGGGGGACCAATTTAAAATACAGGTTAAAATGCAATTTAAAATGCAGCCTCATTTTAAAAGTAGCCCATAAATCAAAACCATAAGGGGAGGGAAACATAAGGGTCAGACTGAGTCCAAACCAAAGACCAGGCGGAACAGCTCTGTCTTGCAGGCCCTGTGGAAAGATGTCAAGTCCCACAGCACCCTAGTCTCTTGTGACAGAGTGTTCCACCAAGTTGTGGCTAGTACTGAAAAGGCCCTGGCCCTAGTTGAGACCAATCTAACTACCTTGCGACCTGGGACCTCCAAAATGTTGTCATTTGTGGACCTTAAGGTCCTCCGCGGGGCATACCAGGAGAGGCGGTCCCATAGGTACATGGGCCCTAGGCAGAATAACATGGAGTTCTTCTGGGTCAGAGCAGAGGATCCAGGGATACTGTTGTACCATTTTTCTCCATGTCGGCAACACGGAAAGCAAGCGGTGAATATAACGGCAGCGCAAGGAGCATATGATTCACAACACTGCATGAAATTGCATCACTGCATTGAGGATGAAGGGCATTCTGGATGCTAGCAGTTAAAATAATTTCCCGCAGTGCCGAGGTCAGTGAGGAAGACAGAGAGAGAAATGAATAGATTTCTATGAGCATTCCTTTAAAAAAAAAAAAATCCACACCCAATCACATCCACAATAAGAATAGGAAAGTTGGAGTACTCTACTGAGCATTGGGCGATCTCACAAATGTTCAGAAGCGAAGGGTCTCTCCAGTGATTGGTGCGGCTTTTATCTGCCTTGCCACCGCAGTATGAAGGATTCAGATGAAGGGGTGGGACAGAGAGAAGAATGAGGGCAGGAATGACACACTTTGGTGTGTCTTGAATAAGGAAGGCAGATTGGGGCTTACATCTAAGAGGGTTTTCTTTTTCTTCTCTACAAAAGAAAAAATATCTTTCTCTGAAACAGATATCCATGCAAGAAGAACAATGTGTTTTATCATTTTACTTGGGGGAAGAAGAAAAAGAATCTCATTTTTTCATTTTTTTCCTCCTTTTAACTAGTAACATGCCCCTTTTGGAATGCTCATGCTAACAACCCATTTCACCCAGGAAACAATAGGAACTGAAGCTCATTGCTCTGCTGCTATGGATGGAAAGAAATTGAAGCGATGTTAATTCCTTACCTGTTTGGATGAATTTATGTGGTCAAGCCACGCAATAGCTAAGTTAGAAGGTGAGTTTGCTAACTGGATCATATGATGATCCGCAAGGGCAGGGAAAGCCACTTCCTCCCTGCAGAGGAGGTGAGATTGCGGGCGTCATGGCCCAGCCCCCGCACGATTGGGGGAATCCCCAGCCGTGTCACCCACTGACCAGCCAATCGGCTGGCTCTGGGGGCATGGCCCGCCCGATTTAAACGCAGGCACGGCTGGGGATCTCCCTCTTTTCCCACATACCAGCTGTTCCTGTTTCCCACCCTATAAGGTTTTCGTTCCTTGACCTTGCTATGGACCTCGGTTGGTCGCCGTTGAGGAGCCTGGTAGGAATTTTTCCACTTGGCAAATTGGCACCAGCCACTTGGTTTTTGCCTACCTCATAGCAAATCATCACAACTTTCTGGGTATTGGCGGTTCGGCATTGGTATTGGTATTGTTTTGTAGATGGAAGAGGGGAGGAAGTGCCATCACCTGCCCCGCATATTGAAGGGTAGTCCAATATAGGATTCTGGGGGGCGTGGCCCTGTCCGAAGCCTAGGGAGGTGAGGGCCTAAGGCACACCCCCTAGCGGTGACCCCAGGGGAGTTCCTAGTTGATGTGCATCAGCAGGACTCCCCCTACTGGTGGTTAAACCTTCCTGCACTTCAAGCAGACGGGCTGGAGTTGGATATAGTCGGTTAGGACCAATGCCTAAGCCAATACCGCTCATTACCTGTAACCAATAAAATTGTGGCCATATTTAGCCCATTAACCTTAAATAATTGTGTCATGTGGCTTTGTTTCCACTGGGGGGGGGACTCGCCACACAATGAGGTTCTGTGTAAGTTACAGTCAGGGAGGGATTGGCTGAGTGGCTAATTCCATCCGATTTCTGTTTTCCCCACTGCATTTTAAGCACTTTTTAATGTTGCTGTACACACCAGAGAGGTGGTGGAAATGTCTTACCCAATACGCATTGACCCAAACTCACATTCAAGGAAGCTGTCATCTTCTCATGCACTGTCCTCTGAGCATGTGCAGTAGCTGTCTCAGATGTACACACCTCAGCTTAACCATAACTTACGTTTTCAAACTGGATGGAAGCTGGTTTGGCAGAACAGAAGTAAACAAAAGAACAATAGGCTTGACCAGGCCAATAGCCCATGTAGTCCAGCACCCTGTTCTCACAGCGGCCAACCAGATTCCCATATGCTGAGCTCTCACTGACCAGGTAGATGTGAGGGCAGGGTGGGGGAAGCCAGGTAGAAGTGAATGGGAGGGGGGTTAGAAATTGATGGAGGAAGTTCATTCCTTTCTCATTTTCTAGTTTCCCCCTTACTCAGTTTTATTTTGAACAATATGACACAAATTCCACTATATTTATAGAATCCAATATATATAAAGCATCCATTGGATGTATCAATAATTAAAGAATTGCTAGGGGAGGGAGAAGTGGGGACGGAGGAGAACAGTACATCAATACAACTATGAGGAGCTACTGGCAGGAAATCGTACAGAATGTCCAAACTGATTTTTGAACAAGAGAGTACGGTTAGACCCAGGTGTAGCCTTCTTCAGCTAGCTGAACGATTCTCCCAAAGAATAAAGAGAAATTACTATTCTATGTTATTGTTGCAGTGAACTTACTTTATGCAAGATGGGGGGGGGGGGCAGAAGACTCACATTAATTCCAAAAATGATATATTAAATGATTTACAAGACAACATTAAATGAGATCACTCGGAAGGATTTCACAAGGAAGATTTCATGGATTTGGAAAAAGAGTGAACATTAAAAAAAAAAAAAGTTTTGGAATAAGAAACTGAGAGAAAAGGCTCATAACCCTTTTTGCCTGTACCGTAGTACCTCAGGTTACATACGCTTCAGGTTACATACACTTCAGGTTACAGACTCCGCTAACCCAGAAATAGTGCTTCAGGTTAAGAACTTTGCTTCAGGTTGAGAACAGAAATTGTGTTCCGGCGGCGCAGTGGCAGCAGCAGGAGGCCCCATTAGCTAAAGTGGTGCTTCAGGTTAAGAACAGTTTCAGGTTAAGAACGGACCTCCGGAACAAATTAAGTACCGTACTTAACCCGAGGTACCACTGTACTCTAATATCAAGCAGGTCTTTTATTTTTCTTAACATCCATTTTTGTGGTTCTCAAAGGGATGAGTGTGCCTGCAAAAGTTGTGTTGCCGCTGCTGCTGTTTCCTCCCCATTGTTCCCAATGCTCCAGGGAACTGGGAAGACAATGGATGCTTCAGTTCAGTCCTTGCCGCTTTTTGACCGTATAGATTTCAGAGCTCTGAGATCGGAGGGACAAACGTTGCTTGACTTTCCGTGGTGCAGTGAGGGGGAATCCAACATAAAAACATCTAAAAAGCCCTGCTGGTTTAGACAAATGGCCCATCTCATCCAGCATTGCTCTCTCACAGTGGCCAACCTGATGACCACAGAAGGCCTGCAAGCAAGACTTAAGCAAGACCTCTCCCCTCCTGCAGTTTCTAACAACTGGCGTTCAACTTAAGTCTCTCTCCATCTCTGCCCTCAGAGAGGGAAATCTAGTTCTTCCGATAGCCCCTAGAACACCCACCTAGGAACCAAAGGAGTGCAGGGCCCATTTCCTTTCCCCACTGGATGTACAGTAATCTCTGCTTGTTCATCCCTGTGTGAGTGGCCAAAAGACCACCTATAACCTTAGGCATGGTACACGGTGGGAAAAGCCTAAAGGCTGAATGGAAGAAGGGGCATGTATACCTATGGAGGGCTGGTAACACACACTTGCATTATGATGTGGTATAGTCAGCGGCATAGCATGGGTTGTCAGCACCCGGGGCAAGGCAAGTAATTTGCGCCCCCTAACCCGGGGCAAGGCAAGTAATTTGCGCCCCTAACCCCTAACCTGCCGCCGCTGCCAGCTTCTTCTTGCTGCTGCCTGGGCTGGTCGGGTGTGGTTCTCTCCCACACTCAGCGCTGCGCTGGGCGGCCGCTGCACTGTCCCTCCCCCAGATAGTCCCTTCCTTCGATCTCTCTCTGCTCCACACTGCAACGCACGCCTGGCACCCTCCCCCTCCACAGTGGGCGGCGACCCGGCAACTCGGATCGGATTCGCACAGCCAGCACTGCAGTGAGAGAGAGTGAGTGAGCCAGGTAGGGGCAGAGAGCTGCGAGTGCGAGCTCGCCCCCCCCAATGTTGCGCCCGGTGCGGCTGGCCCCCCCTGCACCCCCCACGCTACGCCACTGGGTATAGTCAGTGCTTTTTTCCTGGGGGAGGGGGGACACAGGGATATGCATACCCCTAAACATTTTGTGAATCTTTGTATTTTTGTCCATTTACTGTATTTATTTTTCCCAATTTGAACTATAAAATGTGGGGGGGTTTTAGTCAAAATGAGAGTACCCCTAAGCATTTTTTTAGAAGAAGAAAAAAAAAGCACCGGGTATAGTCTCCCTCACCAGTGATGTGGGACAGGTCTCAGTTCCACCACTTGAATATTTGAGTCAAGTACAGTGGTACCTCAGGTTACAAACGCTTCAGATTACAGACGCTTCAGGTTACAGACTCCACTAACCCAGAAATAGCACCTTGGGTTAAGAACTTTGCTTCAGGATGAGAACAGAAATCGTGCTCCAGCGGCGCAGTGGCAGCAGGAGGCCCCATTAGCTAAAGTGATGCCTCAGGTTAAGAACAGTTTCAGGTTAAGAACGGACCTCCAGAACGAATTAAGTTCTTAACCAGAGGTACCACTGTAACAGATTATTTAATATTAGATCAGGCATAGGCAACCTCGGTCCTCCAGATGTTTTGGGACTACCGTTCCCATCATCCCTGACCACTGGTCCTGTTAGCTAGGGATCATGGGAGTTGTAGTCCCAAAACATCTAGCGGGCTGAGGTTGCCTATGCCTGTATTAGATTATTGCTCCCATCACTGACTTCAATAGGAAATATCCCAATTCTCGAACACACTTCCCTTGTAAATAAAAGCTTATGAAAGCCGTAGGATCGACTGTCAAATGAATGGATAGTTCAGTCGGTTAGAGTGCGGTGCTGATAACGCCATGGTTGCAGGTTTGATCCCCATATGGGGCAACTGCATGTACCTGCATAGCAGGGGGTTGGACTAGATGATCCTCAGGGTCCCCTTCCAGCTCTAAAATTTTATGATTCTATGAGCGCCCAATACAGCAGTGGGGTGCGGGGCTGATGCTATCCCAGCGGTGGCAGTATTGTGCTCAGTCGGACAGAGATGTGTCAAAGCAAGGCAATGGCAACATCAAGGAATCACTGCATTGGTGGTGACTAGATCCCCATCTTTGCTTTGCGACTGCCCAGTGCCTCCCTGCATTACTGCTGGCCCACTATCTTCAGTCTTCCCCCACAGTTTACATCTTCCATTCTTTGTTTTGCACCCTCCCCAGTTCAGTACCCTGAGCTATTCATAATTTGATTAGATTTTTCTGAACCGCAACAGAGTTTAAATCTACACAACTTGGTCACACTTGCGCACACAGATTGTGAGTAATGCTTATGAGACAAGAACAGGGGCATGTTCAATGAAAGCACTCCAGCTTAAATATCCCCCTTGCCATAACCAATATTACATAAAATACAAATGCATGTCATTGGGTGTTAAGGATGTAATTTGAAAATGGAACAGCCTCCAACATACAGTTATCGATTCCAAATGCTCAGAGAATAAAATTATACGGGGACCCCTGTGGCTTCCAATCAACCCCCTTCCCTATCATAAAGGAGAAGCTGCAAGAATATGCTTTATTTCCCTTTTTATAACATCAGCCTGCTAAAGTGCTCGAGAAAGTATTCACAGAAGAAGAACAGCCATATGTCCAGAATCCCTGCAGTCGTACAAAGCTAGCAGCAACCAACTGGACACTGCGAGAGACGCAGGAATTAAAAATGCAAGCCGCTCCAACCCTGGCAGCTTTCAAGGGGTTGTTTGTATTTTTAAACTCTAAGAAGTGGCATGAGTTATCTAGGCTTTTTCAGAAACTGACAGAAAACGTAACATGCAAGCTGTTTGCCTGAACATATGGAGGGTGCAAAGGAACAGTGGGAAATTATACGGTGCGTTTGGAGGAATGGAAAAAGCTCTCGGAAGCTGGAAGCAAGGAACTATTTTAGCACACGCACGAAAAACATCAGTCGGAAATAACAAGTCGGTCATCACAGTTATGATTCAGAGGGATACATATGTATTGGGGAAATGGAATGCGGGCAACATTTAGAGATGCCCCACTGTTTTGGGGGGACATCTGGGGCATTTCTGTATTGGCCTTGAGAAGCTCTGACTGGGGAGTGCCAGGTCAAAAGGTCACATCTGCAGCAAAAGAGATTTTCGTATTTTGCACTTCCCCTAAAATGTGGTCATTTTTTTTCTCCTTTTCTTTCTCTCTCACTCTTTTGCTGGATGGATGATGAAGTTTGGCTCTCACCTGTAAATTTGTATGATTTGAGTTATTTTGGATTTGAGGGAAACTGACAAAGCCAGAATTCTGAGTAAATACAAGGCAAGCTTGATACCTCAACCACCTTGATTTCTTAACAAATCATCCATTTCTCTGCCTACATTAGGGCCATAAGTGATTTACATTAACTGTGAAAATGACTAATTTGCAATCTAATAATATGCATGCTTACTCAGAAATCAGTTCTGCGGAAGATGCACAAGCCTAAGTATTTTGACTTGCATGTATGTCCCAGACTTACTCCCAAGTAAGCATGCTCAAGAAGGCAGCCTTGCAGCCTCATTCCATGCACGATTACTCAGAAGTAAGTCTCACAGAAATGAATGAAATAAGGTTACAGCCAAGTCCTGTGTATGTTTACCCAAAGTTTCACGGGACTTACTTCCAAATAAATAAATTGCAAGTGTAATTGCTGTGTTTAAGTAAAATCCGCAAGTGTGTGTGCAATGCATCTATTTAGAAGTAGAGCCCATGAAAGTCAATGAGACTTGGAGCAAACATGCATAGAACTTTGCTGTAAGTCTTTAGGAATATACCAGTTAAATAGGGACCATTTCATACATTATGTGCTAGCAGTAGATTCAGGTTTGCACTGGGGGGGGGGGGGGGGGCTCAAGATGACAGGGCGCTGCAGCTAATCTCAGCTTCCCGACTAATGCACCTGTTTGCATGGCATGTTTGCAAACAGTAAGACTTTATGCCTTTTTTTTGTTTGTTTTCGGTTTGTCAGTGAAACATCTTGAAGACACACACACACACACAAGCAAATTTCAGCGGCTAAGTTTCCATTTTATCTCCTTAACAAAATAGCCCCTTGACAAGATGGTTTTAGTTCATGGAAACTAAACGAAAGGGCAGCATCTTTAGACTGCTTCAACACAGAAAGGTGTGCTTTTATCTCTACACAGAACTCTTTACCCTTTGCTGACCCCCGCTGGTCCCTGGATCTCTCCTGAATCTGTTCCAATGCAATCAACCTTTCCTTTGCAGAATCAATAGTTTTCTTGGAGTACCAAACGGGGCGATTTTTTCTTTCTTTCTTTCTGTAAACCACATAAATCAAACCCGCCGATTCCCCAATAGGCTCCCTATGTCAGCAACTAATTCAGTGGACTCCAGCAAACTACGAGCCCTGACCTTGCTTTTAGGGTGCGGACAAAATCCCGCGTGCTTCATGTTACTCAGCCGACTCGTTCCTGCTACTTTGTATGAGTGCTTCTATTACCCTAACAGCTGCATCATGTTTATCTGAGCTATCCTCAGAGAGTGCCTTGATCTTTTCTTAAAGGTTAGGCTATCTTTTCTAGTGAAAACCTTCTTATCTCCCTTTCAAATGGTAGGGCACTCTCTCTTTTTTAACTATTACTTAGCATTTCCATGGCATTTTTTTTTCTCTTTAAGAAGTCCGCCATTTAAATCACCAATTTGAAAAGTAACACAAGGGCTGATTTTTTATTATCTTCCATGCAGATTTCTTTTCTGCCATGTTCCTAACATAAATTCATCAGAACCCCCCACCCCTGCTTTTTTAAAGAAATTTTCTGATATTTTTCTTCCCTAGAAAAAAATGAGAGCCACTTTGTAGAATTTTCTGTCAATATTCTCCAGCATTTTATTTCATTTTGGTTGACAACATTTGCTCTGGAAATAATCCATATGAACATCAATCACAAATGAACATCTTTGTCTAAACCCCCAAAATATCTTATCTGTGATGTTCAGATTTCTAGAGGTATTGTACTTTAAAATATTATCTCAGCCATGGTTCATTTTTTGTTTTGTTTATTAAAGAATTACTCCTTTTGCATATTTACCTACCTTTAAGACTTCATAACTGGAAAGATAACTAGAAGCGATGGACCACTGTTTAAACGTCACTGTGTTGTTTTGCTATTCCAATGTGGTTTTGTGTGATTGCCATGCCATTGCATTGTCCCTGTATAGGGAAGTTTTTAATGTTTTAAACATTAAAAAATTATATTTGTTGGAAGCCGTCCAGAGTGGCTGGGGCAACCCATTCAGATGGGTGGCGTACAAATAATAATTTATTATTATTATTATTATTATTATTATTATTATTATTATTATTCCCACAATACCATTTGCACTGTTGGATGTTAGATTCAGGGTGCTGCAGTTGAAACAAAATGGCGGCCAAACTGCCAAGGTAGCTGAAACTTGCAGGGGCAGCAAAACAGAAATTTTAAAAAACTGAAGGGGGCGAGTCATGCTACTACCACCACCACCAGTAAGCCACACCCCTGAGAAACTGACAGAAAATTTCTCTTCCTCTCGGAGGAAAAATATGATAACTTTCTCTCCACACACACCCAGCCCGATTTTTATTCCACAAAAATATGGTGGGGGATCTTGAGAGGCCATTTGTGCACGACATTACATAAAGTTTCAGGACAAGTTAAAAGAAGTTTACATGCTATTTAATCCTCACTCTGGCCCTGTAAAATAAGAAAGGGGTGCTAGCTATAAGCACTTTGTGGATTTCCTAAATGGAAACCCTGAAACCAAGTCTCCAGGAAATTGCATATCTGGTGACTGCAATTGTGCATGTGGCTCCTTGCATGTACCAAATTACTGCATGTACCAAAATCCAGGTACTTGCAATAAACCAGACATGTGTGCAATTGTCCCCCATTAGGATCTACATGCGGTTTTCATGTTTTTCATACACAGATGTTTCTCGTACACCGATAATTCTTCAGATGGACTCCATCGCGAGGAAGGGCAGTACAGAAACCTAATAAATGCATATTTGAAGCTGCCGCATTGATACGGACATTAACAAAAGCATGAGGAAACCTTTGCTGACTCAGAGCAAAGGTCTGTAGAGATTGGCTGGGATGGCTGCCACAGGAACCAGCCAAATACCTCTAGAAAACCCAAAAGTAAGGCATGAGGGCAACAGCCTTCTGCCACTTAACCCCAGTGACTGGTTTTCAGAGGCATGTTGCCTCTGATTCTGGAGGAAGTACAGTAATTCTGACTAAAAGCCATTGAGAGACTTCTCCTCCATGAATTTGTCTAATCCCCTTTTAGAGTTGTCTATGGTAGTGGCTCACGAAGGAGCAGCAAATTCCATAAATTCATTTCTGCATTGCATGAAGAAATACTTCACAGCTAAACAGGAAATGAGTTTGGGTTTTGAACGCCATCTCTGTTGGACCACAGAAGCTGCTGGGCTTTATAAAGGGTGTATTGGAGAGACAAATGTCCACTTAAGGACAATAAACAGGGGTTGAAAGACAACTCGAGTCTTTAGGTCTCACACCAGGTCTCCCCAACTTGCCACTCAGATGTTCTGCTCAACCTCTCCGTATCCTCCCTTGTGCTTCTGCTCTTTTACTTCAGTGGGTACAGAAAGTAAGGACTGCCTTTCAAGATGTTGGCTACCCAGACCTGATATATAATATACTCACATATTGAAGGGGCATGGAAATCATCTAATCCCAAATGATACACCACCCAGCCGAAATGGTTCATCTAGCAGCATGTGCTCGTATTGATCCTTTATTGCTCTTGTCTCTCCTCTGCCTCCCTGCCCTTCGATCCCCTTCCTCCACTGTGAAGTCACAGACTGCTAGTTGCTTGGGGCAGGAACCGTTCCCCACCTTAGATGACCCTCACCATGCAACACTGATGCAGCTATAGAAATAAGCAAATGGATTCAGCGCTGTGGATTCACTCACATCTGGATGAAACAATTTGCAAGACCAAAGACATTCACCCTGTAAGCATCACAATATATTAATACTCCTGAGCAGTCATTGCCACTTGTAGCCCATGCTCCAAAAGCATTTATTGTACGGGTACAAGAGTTGCACATATTGAGGCAATTAGCAGATATTTCCTGTTCTTCGATTTTTTGGTTTTGGAGGATTTCTCCCCCCCTCCCCAGTTCTGGCAAGACCTCCAATCCCTGTGCTCTTAACTATCATAACTTTTATGATGGTGCTTACCCAACCACATAGCTCAATTGAATTTGGTAGATAGAGCCTGGATGTTCGAGAATTTGATTCCTCTCCCCCGCTTTGGAACATTCTTTGTTCACATATCAATCATATTTCCTACACATTTTGAACTTCTGCTGTTTTAAAATATGTGCGTTCAACTCCCGCACATCTTCAGAAGTTTGTTCAGCCTCTCACAGGTGAACAATAAACCCAGAGAGAAACGCTTAAGGAATAACAATGAGCATGACTCTGAAGCAAGAACCAAAAAAAAAAATTCCACTAATACATGTATAAAAGAGGCTAAATATTTCTCATTCCACTAATGTTCACAGGACATCTGGGCAAACTACATGTTACATGCATATACATGTAATGAACCCCCAAGTATTTTTTTTAATATAAAAAGCATCTCCAAGACATTGCATTGTTGAGCATGAGCACGTGTTGGGGTCCTACTTCTCTGTTTCTGATGGCTATTTTCCACTCAATTCTCTATCAACCATTTCCCAATTTAAAATCACTTCCTAACTGCTTTTCCCCTTACAAACATTCCAGATGTACTTTCATCAGCTGGCAGTGATGCACCTTGACTCAAATAATTCCAGATTTCTCTTGAAATTCCAAAATGATACTCAAATACCATTCAATTACTTATCCTGATTTCTTTTTATTAAAATAATAATAATCTCCATCTCAAAAAATACAAAACAGATCCATGCGCTTTGTTAGTTAAGGTTGTTAAGGGAAAGTGTGTTGGAGAGATTTCAGTTTGCTTTAAAGTTTTCTTGTAGGGTCTTAAGATCTCTTTTGTAGATAATATTGCATATGTGTGTGAGAGAAGGGGAATGACAGACAAAAAGAACATTACTTGCATGCTGTCATTCATCACAGTGTAAAATTTCAGGAAGTTTACCCAAGTGAGAAAACTTTGAAGTGACAATCACACATTATGTGTCATTTTAAAATATAATATAGATGATGTTGGCAACTGCACAAGTTCTATGCTCAAGGAGAAGAAGCGGATTATGATTTGAATAGACAGAACTGGCCAAAACAAGCCCATGTTGATTTCTCCACAGATAAGGGTGAGACTTACTATATTTAGCTGTAACACCATAAAAAAACACATTCTCAACTCTTCTTTCAGCCAACTGTGAACAGTCCACGCTCATCCTCTTAGCCACTGCCTCGCAGAATAGAATCTGTGCATTTTTAGATAATTCCAGCTTTGCCTAACTCTGCCCTCCCCCCCCCCCCAAAATGTCGATCTTTTTCGGATCACCTTTTAATCCTCTCCTTCACTGACTCAGGAGGAGACTGCCTTATTGCCAAGCCAAACCCCATCCTGAACTTCTACACAAGTCGCAGTGGCACACATTGCTTCCTGCCAGAGCCACTGAAACGTTTGGCTTTCTGATGCATTTTATCTGTGGGGTTTTTTTTTTTTTTGCCAACCTCGGTGCCAGGAAATCTCCAAAGCCCGGGAACTTTAGACATGCCTCCTTGTTTTGTAAGGCAGCAAACTGCAGTCAGCAAAAGGAGCCCTTTCCTCACATTCTCCTGCTGCCTCTCTTTTCACCGTTCAGTCCTGGGGATATTTCAGCTGCAATGCCAGCCAGCCAGCCGCTCTCCTTCCAGCCTGAACTTTGTCCAAAAAGAAGCAAATCCTTCTTCTCAGCCAAGACTACCCGATGGGCAAAACCGACCCATTGGCTTAAGAATGGGCAAGAGGAAGGGGAGTGACAGCAAGACGCGAACCCAGGAAAAAAAAACCCTCCCCTTCAGAACAGTCCAAAATCAGCCCAGAGGCCATTCATAAACTACTACAGCCAGAGAGAAATCACGAAGGGATGGATGGATGTGGAGAGGAGGGAGGGAGAGAGGTTGACACTTACCCCAGTTCTCACACTGCCTCTTCTGCCTCTCTCCTTTCGCCTGCTCTTCAGTTTGGGGATGTCCAGCCTCTTTTGGCCAGAGCTGGTCTTCTCAGTCCCTTAAGGTCTTTGGTGCCAGGAGTTTCTTCGAAAGATCTTTATTCTTTCATTTCCTCCCCCTCAAAAAGAGAAAACGAGAGAGAGGCGAGGATCAGATCTGGAGATTTCACGGCTGCGAAACCCAGGTAAAAAATAAAAAAATAAAAATCATAGCATCCCTTCTCCACAAGCCGAGTGATTTCCCCAGCACTTTGAGGGCTCGGCGATCTAGACAGCCTGGCAGCGTTGATCTCCCGCTCGCTCGCTTCCTCTCTCTTTCTCCTCGCCGCCTCTCCTGTGCTCTTTTCTCGCCTTTTTTCAGATTTGGATGATATTGGGAAATAGGTGGAAAGACCACCTCTGGTTGGTGATGCTCTCCCGACTGCGATTTCTCCGCCAATGCCTTCCCGGGTCCCTCTCGCTCGCCGCCTCTGAGTGGCTGTGCGCGCCTCTTTGCCTTCCTCTCGGTCTGCGATGAGTGTATTTGTGTGTATGCGCGCGCGAGAGAGAGCGCGCGCCTGTGTCTCGCACACACAGAGCGCCTCGCTGCATCTTGGCGAAAAGGTTCGTTTAGTATGTCCCCAGGCTTAAAGCACCCTTTGCTGCCGGGAGGCCAGTTAAAACGCACAAACGCGCGCACACACCACGTATAAAAAAAAGTCTGCTGAATTGAATCCAGCTGATACACCCATCCACACCTACGCAAAAGCAAACCCCATTGAGTTCGATGGGGGTTTGCTCCCAAGTAAGTGCACACAGGGTCGAAGCCTTTTTTTGCAGCCCACTTCCAGGGATGACTACTCTGATTCAGAGCCCACTGAATTCAATGGGGATTCTTCATGAATAAGGGTACAGTACACGGGACGGGCTGCAGCCTTCTGGCAGCACAGCCCCACATAAATCCCTTTCAGGGTGGTTGACTTCTGAGTAAATGCACACCGGATTGCAACTTTGCAGCCCATGGGTGTCTACTTGGAAACAAATCCCGCTGGACTCAATGGGGCTTCATCAAAACTTGGTGTGAATGGGATTCCAGCCGCTGAGTCTGAATTTTGAACGGAGATTTGTGTAATTTGCCGATTATATGCTCATCATTTAACTGATATTTTTGTCCTTTTTTTCTTAGATGAACAGTAGAACCAAAACACGCCCCCTGCCTCTTTTGGTAAGCATGCTTAACTCACACAGACAGGGTTTGATCTTATGTAGACTCCGGTGTGCCCAAACCCATAGATTTCTGTTCAGATCAGGGGCTCTGTGGGGCGGTGCCATTAAACCTGCTGGAATCCGTTGGCTTAAGCATACCTGCCTTGGCTAGTGTTGCCTTCAAGAGGGGAAAAAAAGAGCCACTTACTTGGACCCAGGCTGGATAGCTCAGTTGGTTAGAGCGTAGTGCTGACAAGGACAAGGATGCAGGTTCGATCTCCGTATGGGGACAGTTGCATATGTATGCATTGCAGGAGGTTGAACTGCATGATCCTCAGTAAGTCTCCCAACTCTAAGTTTCTACAAGGCAGAGAATGCAACTTTCCAGCAGTCTTCTATGACAGAATAGAAAAATAACGCTCTCTTTAAATTTGCTCCTTGATGACTTCCGGATGACATGTTTATTTAGCATTCATCCCAACTGGTTTGCATGAAGCAAATGTTATCCCACACCTATTTGCAAAATAAAATAAAATAAAATCTGGTTTTGGGGAGGCTGGTGGGAGGAGCAGGTTCATTGCACAAGCACTCCAAATCAGCATTAAATGTGCAACTTGAATTTGCTGGTATGTGGCCGAATCCCATCCCAAAATAGTGACAGTTGCTTTGCACTAGAACAAAGCATTCAGCTGACTGTAATCCCTCTTAGCCACCTGTTTCTAAGAAGATGTTCCACTGATTTGAACAGGAATGGTCTAGGAGAAATGGAGAGCCCTGCAGCTACTTTTCTTGATCTGTTTCTAATCACACGGATTCAAAGTGCACAGGCACCTCGG
Organism: Podarcis erhardii; assembly: GCF_964252035.2. Classification (NCBI taxonomy): domain Eukaryota; kingdom Metazoa; phylum Chordata; class Lepidosauria; order Squamata; family Lacertidae; genus Podarcis; species Podarcis erhardii. Next base: position 19,578,413 of record NC_138508.1, on the reverse strand, counting down.
GTAAAAATGGCTCACCAATTTTCAGCAGAACAAAAATCCGGGAAGGAATTTAAGAAGAAATTCAGTTATATAGCGAAAAATTTAGGATGAGCAATTCTGGGTTTGCAGGCACTATTGTGTCACAAATCCACTTCCCCCCAAGACTGGGCTGTTTGCAGCAAGTAAAGTGATGGGGCAATGCCCTGGAAGGAATGGCTTTAAAAAGAGATTGGGCAAATTTGTGGAGGACAATGGATAACCACAGTTGTTATGCTCTGCCTCCATGGTAGGAGACAGTAATGCTTCTGAATACCAGTTGCTGGAGACCTTAGGAGAGGGCTCCTCTGCTCTGGTCATGCTTGCAGGCCTCCCATAGTGACAACAGGATGCTGGACTAGATAGGCAATTGCCAGATCAAAAAGATAGTTGTAAATTTTTATGTTCTTATCTTCTTTCTTATTCTTCTTCTTTGGCGATCACTCATAGCCGAGTAAGATTGACTACCACGAATCATTTCACAGTGAAGACATAGGTTTCTGGGTGGAAGTTGATCACAGTGAGGGTTTGCCAAACATGCCTTCCTCTTAGCACATTTCTCCCTTTCGTCCTGAATTCAAGTGTCTTCAGAGTTTATGACACCTTTGGTGAAGGCTGTTCTCCAATTGGAGCACTCACAAACCAGTGTTTCCCAGTTGTCAGCGTTTATACAGTGGTACCTCGGGTTACATATGCTTCAGGTTACATATGCTTCAGGTTACAGAGTCCGCTAACCCAGAAATAGTACCTCGGGTTAAGAACTTTGCTTCAGGATGAAAACAGAAATCATGCTCCGGCAGCAAGGCAGCAGCAGGAGGCCCCATTAGCTAAAGTGGTGTTTCAGGTTAAGAACAGTTTCAGGTTAAGAACGGACCTCCAGATCAAATTAAGTACTTAACCCAAGGTACCACTGTACTACATTTTTTTTAGATTTGCCTTGAGAAAGTGTTTAAACCTCTTTTGTTGACCACCAGCATTACACTTTCCATTTTTAAGTTCAGAATAGTTGCTTTGAAAGATGATAATCAGGCACCCAAACAACATGACCAGTCCAACAAAGCTGATGTTGAAGAATCATTGCTTTGGCACTGGTGATCTTTGTTTCTTCCAGTACACTGGCATTAGTTCGCATGTCTTCCCAAGTAATGTGTAAGATTTTTCGGAGACACAGTTGATGGAATCTTTCAAGGAGTTGGAGATGGCATTTATAAGTGGTCCATGCTTCACAGGCATACAGTAAGGTTGGTGGTACAATAGCTTTGTAAACAAACATTTTGGTTTTTTTTTATAAATAATATTTATTAAAATTTTAAAGGTTACAAAAAGAAAAAGTAAAAACACCACAATAAGAAAGAAGAAGAAGAAGAAGAAGAAGAAGAAGAAGAAGAAGAAGAAGAAGAAGAAAAACCACAGCTAATCTTCCCACAACTTGTCTTTCATTTGCTTGTTTCCTTGACCTCCTCACACCTCCCTTTTTTGTATTCTAGTTCAGTTAACTATTTCAGCAAATCCTTTCCATCTTTTCCACTTTTTGTTCTGTAATTTATCTTAATATAATGTAACTTTGCTTTCCCTCCTTTCATCAATTAACGGTCTATTTTTTCCTAAACCCTTATAACATTTCTGCTAAAACCACATAACTTCATTCCAACATCCTTCTAACATTCATTAATTTTACAATGTTTCTGTAGATAGTCTTTAAATTTCTTCCAATCTTCCTCCACCGACTCTTCGTAAACATTCTGCAAATGTCCCAGTCCCAGTTCTCTGCAAATGTCCCACTCTGCACTTCAATCAGCAGCAAGCTGCACTCACAGAGCTCAGGTGATGCTGGATTTTGGCAACAATGTTTTTATAGAAAGTGTGGGGCACCACTTGCTTTGATGCAACATCCTCTAGCCTCCCCACCAAAAGTCAATAAATCAGAATGATTGCTCACAAAGTAGCCAGTGCAAACAAATCAGGATGGATGTGTAATAAACAGGCCACCTGGAAGCACCCATGCAAGAGGTCCCATCTTCAATACCTGGCATCCCTGGTAGGGATGGGAAGGAGTCCAACCTTAAACCCTGGAGTGTTACTGCAAGTTAATACTGAGGTGGATGGACTGACTTTGTGTAAGGCTATGCTCCTATCCAGCTGTCTGGATGGTGTCTGCCAAATGTTGCTCTGTGCCTTCGTTTCTCCTTATTTTCCTACTGAATTCATGGTGTTCTTAAAAAAAAAAAAAAGCAGCAGAAACATCAGTAAGAGCCAAAAGCCCAGCCAGATCAGTGCTAATTGGGTTTTTTAATAGTACTCCCCTCAAAAACACACACCCTAAAGCACATTGTTTTGCCTGAGAGAGCATCTGTTTTCAAGGCTCCTTCTTTCCTCTCTCTTTTCCTGGCTCCTAACAATATCTGCCGCTGTCTACAAGCACCCCAGGTATACATTTCCATCCCATCCACCCTCTCCCATTTTCCCCGCTTGAGCCAAAGCTGGCAGCTGGGGAAGGGAGGAGAGGGATAGGAGGATCCTTTTTAAGCCAGAGATGCCGCCAGCCTGCGCCTGAATTTTTCTATCACAATATCTGTAATTGGAGGGAGAGAGACAATAACACAGGCAGCAAATCCATCTGGATGGCAGCTTAAAGTGCCATTGTTTTGTGACAACCCTCCTTATCGAACTCCCCTCCTCTTTACCTTTACTTATCCTTTCCCGAGCCCCCCTGGATTCATCAGATTTTAACTGAACTCAAGTGAAAATGAATTCTACCAGCTCCCCGGCAAATCTGACTCCTCTCTCTTTCTGTCTCCTTTCTATATTTAACTGAAACATAATCCTCCCTAAGGCCCGGTGTTTGTTCCCTTGGAAAGGGCAGGATTCTCACTCAAGCCTCAAGACTCCTTCGTAGTACCATAGGGCAGATGCTGTGTACACGTTATTCCTGTTTAATCTGCACCCAGTGCACTCCCACCACTGGTTTGGGAAGTTGTAAAGGTAAAGGGACCCCTGACCATTAGGTCCAGTTGTGGCCGACTCTGGGGTTGCGGCGCTCATCTCGCTTTATTGGCCGAGGGAGCCGGGGTACAGCTTCTGGGTCATGTGGCCAGCATGACTAAGCCACTTCTGGCAAACCAGAGCAGTGCACGGAAACGCCGTTTACCTTCCCGCCAGAGTTGTACCTATTTATCTACTTGCACTTTGACGTGCTTTCAAACTGCTAGGTTGGCAGGAGCAGGGACCGAGGAACGGGAGCTCACCCCGTCGTGGGGATTCGAACCGCCGACCTTCTGATCGGCTAGTCCTAGGCTCTGTGGTTTAACCCACAGCGCCACCCGCGTCCGATTGGGAAGTTGTACTTGTACAGTATTTAGCCACAATCCATATCTACCCTGTTGTTTCTTAAGAAATGCTACGTTTTGACGTACTTCCTTTCCAACCAGCTTCGATCCGAATTGAGAAGAAGAACGACCCAACTGCATTTTAAGCCAGTGATGCGCACACAGCCTGAGACTCAAGAATGCATCAGATATCTATTTCAACTACATTTCTCCTTGCCCTTGATGTTTTGCTGGGTTTAATTGGAACAGGCTGAGTCATATGCAACTACCCTAGCCTATAACTCCAAGCTCTGTGCTTTATCTTGCAGCTTTCCTGTTAATTAAAATTAGGCTTACCCCCTCTATTCTGTATTGCCTTCTTACCCGTGTCTCTCTCCAGATCGCTCATTTTCAATATATAGGTATTTAATAGCAGCCTTGAGGGACGAGGATGATTTTAAACCTCACACTTTGCCATCGCACCAGGAGGAGGCTCGAGACGACAGAAATGTGGGTAAACAGGTTATACAGAATCATAGAATCATAGAGTTGGAAGAGACCACAAGGGCCATCGAGTCCAACCCCCTGCCAAGCAGGAAACATTTATTAAAAGATAACAACTGGAGGATCTGCAAGTTAATGTAACCAGAACAAATAGCCCAATCAAACAAGCCTGGGCAGGTTGAGTTGCAATAACTGGGGTGATCTAATCATACCCATTTCCTGAGCCAGCTTCAAGCCAGATGCAGCCCCGCCATGAGGCAAGGTGAGGCAACTGCCTCAGGTGGCAGGTTCCACTGGGGCGGCAGGTCCCAATGTCAATCTCTCTCCCCCCCCCCCCTTGTTCCTGGTGTATATCCTCCCTCAAACCTTCTTCCCTGGTGGGAAGGGAGGTGCCATTTGGGGGTCCACCTCAGATGTCAAAATGTCACAGGGCAGCCCTGCTGTGGTCACACAGCAAGGTTTGACAAACTCCTCACCCCACCCTAGGCTGCGTGCACCTTGGGTGCATGACCCCACATGTACGCTATGTTCCCGTTGGCCAACGTTGACCCCAATGCACCTGACAGGCCAAACCCCCAAACTGGCCCAGATATTGAGCCAATGTTTTCTTAAATCTGCACACTCTTCTGAACCAAATGCCAATAAGCTACTTCAGGCATAGGCAAACTCGCCCTCCAGATGTTTTGAGACTACAATTCCCATCATCCCTGACCACTAGGGATGATGGGAGTTGTAGTCCCAAAACATCTGGAGGGCCGAGTCTGCCTATGCCTGAGCTACATTCTTAAATTCCCTTCCAGTCCCTCAGAAAACGCCTCACAGTGCGATGTAGGTGAAGCAGAGGAGACACCAGCCAATCAGTTTCCAACACCAACACCCTAAGATCCCATTCAGTCTCCAAAAAAAAGAGCAACTTGCAAAACCCATAGAGCTAAACAATGGGAGTGGGGTGTCCAAAAGGGGAAGAGGTGAGAGTGCAGGGTGGAACAGGCTTAAATAGCCTGATCTTCATCTCTCCCTTATAGGGCCAAACGCCCCACATGGTGCTTGCTACCCACATCTATGGAAGAGACTATTTCTCCTCTTCTTTCAGGGGAGGAGGGTGTGGCAAATATGCCCCCCCCCCAGAGGGGGATGGAATTCTCCCAGCATAACGATGACTCCAACGTTTAGTGGACAGCCTCCTCCCCTGTTTACAATTCCTTTTAGCCTCTAATTATTAATCTGATTAGGTTTGTAGGCCATTGTCTACATCCAGAGAAGCCTTGTCAGTAGTTGTACAGAAGTTGTCTTGATGGAGTCAAGAGGACAGAGTTTCGAAAAGGTGGGATCCTCTTCGAAAGGGGTCACCACGGCACTGTTTGTGAGACCAAACCAGGAGTGGTGTGTGCATGTGGATGGAAAGACAGAGATGCATTGAGGGGTAGGATCCATCCCCACGCCATCCCAGGCAAGTTGCATGCATGTATGTTTGCTTTCTTCTATGAATAATTCACCCTTCGCCATATGGCCCCACGGCGGGATACACACAACATCAAAACCGCAATTAAGACATCATTCAATTTAAGCATTAAAAGATGTTTTCAAGGCGTCGTTATTGTTTTATCACTTGCTGCTTGCCACCCAGGGCTCGTTTGGGAGGAGGTTCAAACAAACAAGCAAGCAAACAGATTCCAAAATAAAAAGCACCCTCTAAAAACACAATTTTAAAACAAGAAAGTAACAATAGCACTTCGGAAGAGGGAAATTCATTCTGCTTTCTTCCTCTGCCACTCAAGACCTGGATGAAAAGTAGACCCTACAGAATATCAGAATTGTAGAGTTGGGAGGGACCACGAGGGTCATCTAGTCCAATATAGGAATTTTTGGCCCAACGTGGGGCTAGAACCCATGAACCTGAGATTAAGAATCTCATGCTGTACCCTTCTAACAGAGCATGTTCCACTATACGGGGTGGGAGGCCCTCTCACATGCAACCACCCTGCTGTAAATGGGCTAGCAGGTACAAAGTACTCAAAGTTCCCCCAAATATATGCATTTCTGTACATTTCTGTGGCATGCGGCCAATGCAGTCAGGTGGGCAGAGTACCACTGATAACACTGTTGCTGTTCTTGTTGTATTGTTCAGCCACAAAATTTGGACTAGTGCAAATTTCAAATATTATCTGTGTTTCAGCCCATGCATTCCCCCACCCACCCACCCTACAAAAATGCAAATTAGGTAGGTTCACCTTTAAATGTGAACTCAGTAGAATTGCTCCCCCATCCCTAACCAAAGAACACGTCTGCCTCAGATCTTTCACATCTCCCTCCCTCCCTCTGTGTGAGTTTCCATTCACGGCATTGCATGGCAAACGTATTTTGCTTTCTCCGCATCTACAATGCAGTGACATTGCCTTGAATGGACATTTGATTTTCAGGTGCCTCTCTTGTGCTTTTTACCTTGCGCGAACAACATTACACCTACACAAAGGCGGCAGAAGAGGTGATTAAAGAGGAATGTCATTAGCAGTGTGTGTGCCACCTTATTCAGAGTGATGCTGGACTCCTGTCACGGCCAGAAAAGGGGGATTCTCTCAGATGCCTCTGGACTAAAGCGCCTGTTGGATTGCAAGCCTTGATGTATTAACTGAATGATTGTTGTCTAGTTCCTTGTCTTTTAGCTTTCACTCTGCTTCAATGACTCCACTTCAGTGCTCTTTGAAGCTAGGAATTTGTGAACCAAAATAATCGCTTTCATTGCTTGCTCTGCTCCCATCAGATATTACTGTGGGTTTCCCGGAAGAAGAAGAAGAAGATAAGTCCTCTTTCTGTTTGTCACATGCATCTGACTCCAACAGTTTTGCCTTTCACATGCAAATAAATGTCCCAGGTTAGGGATGCTATCAAATTTGTATACAGAATCTGGCACTGGATTTTGTTGGCTATTTGCAGTATGGTAGCGCTGCAGAGAGCTTGCTGGCGAGACCATGCATTAAAAAGAAAGGGACTCAAAAATAACTTAAACAAGGTTTTAATTACAAAAAACAAAAACTCCTTATACACTAAATACATTAACAACAAACCAGACCCAACCACCAACCCAACCCCCAGGGTAATGGGAGAGCTAGGTGCTGCTCCTTATATACTACATGCAAATGCTGACACACCTTAATCAATGCAACTCAGCAGCACCTGCTATGTTTCACAGCTGTAAAGCTGGGTCTCGTTATCTTGCTCTGGCCCTTGCTCTGGCCCCTTAAAGACATACACATTAGGTGGAACAATGATGAACCTTTACATTTAAAGAAACCATTCAAAAGATTTGTGGATCTATGCAGGTCCCTGCAGATGGGGTACACTTGCCCCAGGCCTCAGAAGCCTAAGCCAGCCAGGGGACCCACCCAGGATCCTGCTGGACTTACTCTGTCATACCAGAACCACACCGTGCCTCCCAGCTGATTGGGGAACCCTGTGCTGGGCCTCAGACAAGCTCCGCCTGGGTCTGGGTCCATGTGCATGATAGGCTCATGCCAGAAAGATTCTGAGCCTGGCTACATGTTACACACATTACATCACAGCCACATACATGGGATAGATGCAGCAAAATCTTAATAACAAAGGAAGAGCCTTGCTGAGTCAGAGAAAAGGTCTCTCCCCCCCCCAGCATCATTTCTCAGCAATGGCCAAACAGATACAGCATGGAGTTCTCCAATTCAGGGTTCCAAGCAACCAGCCAGCCAATACACAATCAATCAGTTATTATATATTTTGACTATTATTGGCAAGTATTCACAAACCTGACAGTGTCTGGCACCCCAGAACAGCTTTGAGAATACTATCTCATTGAAACGTGGGCAGCATTAAGATAAATTCAACAGTGTAAATAAGTTTTGATGGCTGTAATAATGGAACACTGAATGGTTTAGTTTATATAAAATATGCAGGGATTTATGTTATGCAGAATGAACCATGGAAAGAGAAGAAGGGAAGTCATTGGTAGTTTAAGGTTGTTTAAATGTATATTCTAAAATGTAAAACAGAAAATTTAAAAAGATATATACCAAAAAGAGAGAGAATACCACCTCATAGATGACAGTGCCCTCTGTATGTGGGTATATTATTTGTGGTGGCCCAAAATGTAACTCAGGATGTAAACTTCAAGTTTATTATTCATTTCTACATATTTTGATTATTAATGGCATGTGTGGGTCACACCCAGCTTCAGACTGGACACAATTCAATGCTCCTGCAGCCAGTGGGCCTTGGTTTTCAAACGGTTTGGGGAGTCCTGTGGACTCCTGGAATGCATTCTGTTCGAGAACCGAGGTACGACTGTATATATTGAAAACCTTTAATAAAATTAAAATGGAGAAAAATAGAGAGAAGATCAGAGTTAACAGCCCCTACTTGATTAATATCAAGGACGTGTAACAAATTCAACAAACCACAGAGGCATCATATAACTCAGTGGAAAGGCTGGCCAAAGCTCCCACCTTTGAAGCTGAGTGATGGCACTCCAACTCTGGCTGTGTACCTTTCTTAAACTCTCACTTTTAATTCAAATTGTGAGGGGCATTGGAGAGGTGCATCCGCCTTACCTATTCTCCAGCATTATGAATCTCAAGGTGCCTTTCCTGTTGTCCAGCATTATGAATCTCAAGGTGCCTTTCCTATTCTCCAGCATTATGAATCTCAAGGTGCCTTTCCACACACCCCATCCCTTGAGCCTAGGGATGTTGGAGACTTCCAGTGAAAATGGAAACAGAAATTGCCATAACTTATTTGTTCCCATGTCTAGCAGGGAAATAAAAATCAACAAAATCATATCATATCATATCATATCAACAGGCAAATATGATTGGTATTCACTGTTGATGCTTTCAATCTGCAAACAATATGTACAGTGGTACCTCTAGTTGTGGACATGATCCGTTCCGGGGTGCCATTCGCATCCCGAAAAGTCTGCAACTAGATCGGCACTTCTGCGCAAGCACGGAGCGTGATAGAGCGCTTCTGCACATGTGTGAAGCAAGTGGAAAGATGCAACATGAACCTAATGCAACACAAGGTATGACTGTAATTCATTAAGTTCCCCATCCACCCATTGGCATTGCGTTTCCTTTGCGTTGAAATGAATGAAGTGAAGTGAATTACAGTCATACCCCCTGTTGCGTTATGTTCATGTTGCATCTTTTCAGCTTGTGAACACAGCACTTCTGGGTTTCGCTGCGCACATGCAGAAGTGTTCTGCACACTTCGCACATGTGCAGAAGCACTGCTCTAGTTGAGGACTTTTTGGGGTGCGAATGGCACCCCGGAACGGATTGTGTCTGCAACTAGAGGTACCACTGTAATGACAATGTAATGTACGTAATTAATTCAATTGCATGGGTTCTGTTATTTCACCACAGTGGACAGCAAGACAAACTGCAGTTTTCAGCAGAATGTGCGCTGCAGTGGAATGGAAACAGAGAAATACTGGGTGGGATAGGAAAGGATGCTTTTTTACACCCCTGCTTGAGCTAGCTGACAATGAGGGGCCAATTAGGTGAACTTTCCTTCACTGCATCCAGTGCCTTTGATAAACTAATCTCTCTCTCTGTCTGTACCACCTTCCATTGTGACAATGAATACAATAACCAATCCATCTCGTCTACCTCCAACCCCACTAGATTGGCAATGCTGTGTAGGCCAGAAAAGGATTGAAGAACACCCCAAGATTTCCAACTCAGCTTCCAGAGGGCAACTGGCTAATCCCATACTGATATATTGGGACGGGAGAGTTGGGTGCTGTGTCAGTGTGTCAAGCTTTTTGGGTGAGAATGGGGATGGTTTATAAAGCTCAACATCCCCACAAAATGTGGCATTGCTGTTCTCACAAGAGCATGTCTTGAGATAATCTCATCTTCCCAAGTTAGGCAGGGCAAACACCATTAGGTCCAGTTGTGGCCAACTCTGGGGTTGCAGTGCTCATCTCACTTTACTGGCCGAGGGAGCCGGCGTACAGCTTGACTGGTGAACCAGAGCAGCGCACGGAAACGCTGTTTACCTTCCCGCAGGAGCGGTACCTATTTATCTACTTGCACTGGTGTGCTTTCGAACTGCTAAGTTGGCAGGAGCTGGGACCGAGCAACGGGAGCTCACCCTGTCATGGAGATTCAAACTGCCGACCTTCTGATTGGCAAGTCCTAGGCTCTGTGGTTTAACCCACAGCACCACCCGCATCTCTAGGGCAAACACACTCTTGCTCAAACATTGGGAGTGATATTGAAAAACCTGTTTGATATCCTGAACCGAGACCCATTTACTTGGGATTAAGTCCCATTTATTTGAATAAAACAAGCTTCCAAGTGAGTGAGCTTGGGATCACAGCCTTCATTCTTTCCCGTTAATGTGGGCTGGAGTTATCTAGATCCATTACTTGAGGGCAAATGATATTGCAATATGACATATTAAAGCCTCTCTTCATTGACTTGGTTCGCACAGTGTTATCATCTGGTCATTATTTCCCGTGTTACTAGGTTACACACCAGCATTTAATCAGAAGCCAGAAATAGTGGCTGAATTAATTCTAATCTCATGAATAACTCATGAGCCTTCATTTCTCAATATTTCTACCATCAATGTTAAAGCCAAAAAGACTTTTGCTAATAAATGGGATTAAAAAAAAATACATACATAAAACCCCAGAGTGCTATTATTTATGACAACAGTGAAAAATTAATGGTGAGGATTTGATTTCTAGCACTTTGTAGTTAGCTTTTCTTTTTTAAATGCACATTGTTAACATGCAAGTGGAAGTCTTGGATACATTCAGATCAGATTCCGATCAATTCTATCAACACAATTGGAATGTCCAGCTCCACTGAGGTGAGTGGGAAAATTCCTATGCAGAAAATTCCAAGACGACAGAGGAAGGTGACCAAGATGATCAGGGGTCTGGAAACCAAGCCTTATGAGGAACAGTTGAGGCAGTTGGGTATGTTTAGCCTGGAGAAGAGGAGACTGGGAGGAGAGGAGATATGATAGTCACCTTCAAATATCTAAAGGGCTGTTATAGATGACCACAGTGCCTGGAGACAGATAGTCAGGTTGTGCATCCATAGCAGTGACCAGAGGAGGAATGACGATTGGGAGGACCAGCCAATGGGGACCAGCCACCAGTGATAATGAGGATGCTTGATGCACCTCTATGGGGTGGGAATTCCACAGTTGGGGAGCTGGCACAAAGAAGGCCCTCTTCCAGGTCACCATCTTCTGTATTTCCAAGGGCAGTGGAACCACTGAAAGGGCACCCAATATGGCAGGAGAACTCCAATTCTGGTCAGGATTTATATTTAGATGGAAAGGAGCAAAGGGCAGATTGATCCCTGGGGCAATTGCAACACATAGCCTGCCTCTGAATGTGTCTGTTGTACATTCTCTGCTCTAGATGAGCTATGAAAACAAGTTTCTGATTAAGATCATCACAAGTGTTAACTCTGAGATGTTTTAGGTTTCTGCATCATTTTATTTGTTTTGCATTCTTTCTGTTTCACGTGAGCATTTGTGTGTGTGTTTGGTGTGGTGTTATTTTATTAATTTTAACATTGTAAGCCACCAACAGTAGTTTATGGGAAGGCATGAGGGAACGACAAGGACAGCAGGTTTTGCATTGGTCATGGAAATCACAGATACACTTACTGAGGCGCATGCCATGAAATGAGAACTACCCAAGAGAAGTCCAATGTTATAATAAAATTATACCGTGTGAGAATACTTAATCCTATGCTGTGTTCCCTTGTTACATCCCCCAGTTCATTTTTCTGGATCTCATGCCCAAATCATAGCAATTTCTGTTGCTAATTTGATGCCTAATTTGCCTAGTCATTTCCCCCCTGCTACTCGTGTGTGTGTGCACCATCATCAGAATGTCTCATGTTTGTTTATTAGGGACAACAAACAGTTTAAATGAACTGGGTCAGCATCTTTGTACTCCCCTTATGAAAAGCCTATCTTTCGTTTAGCTGTCAATTTGCTTATCTGATTCAGTTGTCTAACCAGCTTTGTGTAAAAGGCATAATCTCTTTATCGCAGCGTCCCCAGTGGGCATGCAGACAGATGCAGCACATCTGCAGCATTTCCACTGCCTCTGAGCTTTATTGTACTTGCCCAGGTTTGTTTATTTTTCTCTTCTTCTTAAAAGAAAAGAAAAAGAAAAGACATATTTCTAATTTTAAGCTACATCAGACGTTGGCCTGAAACCAAGTTACAGAAAGCTAGAGCTGTTTGTGATCATAATTTACTATGCTTTTGTAGAAGAATGAAGTCACGTCATCAACAACATCATATTTGTCTTCCTGTAAGCTGGTAACCTAAGTGAGGTGGTGGATAACAGGTGGCCCTTTGTGGACATCAGTTCTTGGGCTCCAGTTCCCATCAGTCCCAAACCAGGGAGCTGTAGTCCAACAACATGCCAAGGACACATTATTATTATTATTATTATTATTATTATTATTATTATTATTATTATTATCCACCCATCATTATCATCATCATCATTTATTATTATTTATACCCCACCCATCTGGCTGGGTTTCCTCAGCCACTCTGGCCAGCTCCCAATAACACGATAAAACATCAAACATTGAAAACTTTCCTAAACAGGGCTGCCTTCAGATGTCTTCTAAAAGTCAGACAGTTGTTTATTTCCTTGACATCTGATGAGAAGGTGTTCCACAGGGCAGGCGCCACTACTGAGAAACTGTGTGTAAGAGAAATCTGGTGGACAAGCAGTGGCAAGAACAGGCCCATCTGCTTCATCCCACCAAGTCTCTGTTACACATCCCAGGTCAAGTCCCCCATCCATGATCAAGTCGTGGATGGCAGCCGTCTTGTGAATCATTGACCTAGCATTGCACAGCAGCACCTTCAGGTCACGTGGGTCTCCCTTGTTGATTCCCGTATCCTCCCAGTCAAGACCAGACCCGGAGGCAGGGATAGTCTTCAAAGAATGACTAAACCTGTCTCCTTGTTAATGACATAGTCTGGAAATGAAGCTCAATAGCGTGAGATTCAGAACAGATAAAATGGAGTACATACTTAAACTATGGTACGTCCTCCCAGAAGAGGCAATGATGGCCACCAACAAGGATGGCTTTAAGCAAGGATTGGACAGATTCATGGAAGAGAGGGTTACTAGCCACAGTGGCTATGCTCTACCTGTTGGAAAAATGCCCTGGGAATGGCTGCCAACTTCCCAAGTCTTCGGGACGTCTCTCCGGTGGTCCTCCCTGGCTATAAATCTCCCTCAGTCCAGAGAGACTAGTAATAGGCAACCCTCCTCCCCTGAAAAGAGCACTAGTCTTCTGGCATATCATAGCAGAAGAAAGACTCAATCGTAGTTCTGAAACTACTTTATTTACAGTCTTAAATACAGAGACTCCATCAGTATGTCTGTGCTCTCTGAACACTAGTACAGAAAACGCGACACACACAGAAGTGAAACTAACTTCCAATAGTTTTTTTAAAAATAATATTTATTAAAATTTTAAAGGTTACAGAAAGAAAAAGTAAAAATACCACATTAAACAAAAACAAAACAACACATCACAATATGAAAAAACAGAGAAATAAAATCCATTAAACAAAAACAAAAACACAAAGAAAAATACATCAGATCTCCTCATTACTAATCTTTCATTAGCTTATTTCCTTGACCTCCTCACACCTCCCTTTTTTGTATTCTAGGTCAATTATCCATTTCAGCAAATCTTTTCCCTCTTTTAAAATTTTTGTCCTGTAAATTGTCTTAATATAATGTAACTTTACTTTTCCTCCTTTCACCAATTAACAGTCAGTTATTCCCAAATCCTTTATATCATTCCTGCTAAAATCATATAATATTATTCCAACATCCTTCTAACAGTTATTAATTTTACAATGTTTCTGTAAATAGTCTTTAAATTTCCTCCAATCTTCCTCCACCGACTCTTCTCCTTGGTCTCGGATTCTGCCAGTCATTTCTGCCAGTTCCATGTAGTCCATCACCTTCATCTGCCATTCTTCCCGGGTGGGTAAATCTTGTGTCTTCCAGTACTTTGCAATAAGTATTCTTGCTGCTGTTGTAGCATACATAAACTAACTTCCAATAGTACTCAAAGGAAGAGATAATGCAGACTTCCTTTCTCATGCTCTCTCAGACACTCACATGATGTATGCAATCATAGTACCACTCGCTGGAGCTGCTCGGATAGATAAAAATCCTAACACTGCCTCCATGGTTCCATGGTTAGAAGCAGTAATTTTTCTGAACATCAGTTGCTGGAAACTTCAGGAGGGGAGATGCCTCTTGCACTCAGAGCCTGCTGGTGGGTTTTCCCCCACAGGCAACTGGGTGGCCACTGGGAGAACAGGGTCCTAAACTAGATGGGCCATTGGCCTGATCCAGCAGGCTCTTCTTATGTCCTTAGTCCTTTGCTTTAATCCAGCAGGGATCACCTTACGTTTTCAGGAGGGCTGTCCAAAGGAAAGCAATTCCGACCAGTTAACATGAACACCTCTGTAAGGACCCTTGTTCTCCAAACTTAGTACATATACTGTCATACCTCATCTTATGTTTGCTTCATGTTACGTTCTTTCAGGTTACGTCCTGTGGCAACCTGGAAGTACTGGAAAGGGTTACTTCCGGGTTTCGCCGCTCGCGCATGCACAGAAGCACCAAATCACAACCCGCGCATGCACAGGTGCGCTGCTGTGGGTTGCACTCTTTTCATGTTGCGAACGGGCCTCCAGAACAGACCCCGTTCACAACCAGAGGTACCACTGTATAAGGAATAATAACTAAGAGATGGCAAGGAGCAGTCACAAAAGCTTGGGTCATCTAGGCTTTTACGCTCCGCATTATGCAACCAGAGAGAAGCAATAAGGGAGAAGATGGAATTGTGGCTTTGCAACAGGAATAAATAGTTATAGGGAATAAATACTTACCTTCACAAAGATGCTTACTTGGTTTTTGTTGCTTCCATAGATCGAGGGAAGGTGACCAGGTCAAGAGTGGTTTGATCAATCAATTGCAATGACCTTCGAGCTCCACCAATGCTGTTTGTGTGTGTGGCAGAATTCATCCTTCTGGACACAGAAGGCACATTGGCATATGTACACACACACACACACACACACACACACACACACACACACTGCCTGTAGTTTCTGGCCCACAGACTTTGATAGATGGCTCAAACACTGGGCTGCACTCTGACATCTGGCAAGTCTAATTGCAGAACTGCTATTTTAGGATGTCACATATTCTCTTAGTTCATTGAGCTCCTGGTAGGCAGTAATTTGTGATGTCTGAAAGCACCCTGAATGTCAGCTCCCCAATCACTTTAACTTTAAATCACCTAAGGAATAAATAAATAAACATTCCGGGTTTTCTTGAACGCTTGAATTGCCATTCATTTCTGTGGAGCTGATGGATACTGAGAAAATCTGGAGAGGGTGGGGGTGGGGAGTTGTGTGGTGCTAGTAGTTTGAGCCATGGAGCTAAAGCTTAATTCTAGCACTGCAATCCTTTTTGAAGACTGATGATGTTGCTGAATAATTGGTGTTTTGCATAGAGTTTGTAACAAAAGCCATTTAAAAAATTAATCCTGTCCCTGGCATACAGAGAAAAGGCATCCTTGCTCTGCCTCATTTACCTTTAAAATAGGGAGCAATGCTAAAAGGACTCCAACACTGTCCATATCTGTGTCCTATTAGGACTCAATACTGTGGGAATGTTCAGGGAGGCAGAAGAGGATATATTGTTTAATTATATCCTTCCCAACTTGTGTTAACAAGTTCTGCAATTTAGCAGAGTAACATTTCCCTTTTAAACTTTCACAGCGGATAGGTTTGCCAGGCTTATATAAGCCTCTATAATCAGTTTCCTGGTAATTCCCCTTTATTCCCTCATAAAAAGAATAGACACAACACAGTCTTGTATAAAAGTATAAAATAGTTTACTCACACAACCTGTTCACAGATGGATCCCAGAAGGCAAACTTAAGTTACAAAATATATACCCGTGGAATCTATCCCATAAGGAGATAGTTCCTTTGTCCTCTCTTGAAGCCAAAAGAGCATCTCAGGATAAGGGGATGTTGCTTCTTGGAGGAATGGAGTCAGAGAGAGAAATGGCTGCCTCCCCTGAGCTATTTTGTTACCTGCACGGGTGAGGTAACGCCCACCTCTGGTCACATGTAGAGGAAGTTTGTCCCAGCCCAGGAGGAAACAGGAAGCTCCGACCAGCTGGTCCAGACACCCCTTTTTTATGTCCACTCTGGGAATGTTGTATTTGACTGCTCTGTGTTTCACACCCCACAAATACTGTAGGTAGCATCATAGAATCATAGAACTGTAGAGCTGGAACAGACCCTGAGTGGCTGGGGAAACCCAGGTAGATGGGTGGGGGAAGAAGAAGAAGAAGAAGAAGAAGAAGAAGAAGAAGAAGAAGAAGAAGAAGAAGAAGAGGAGGAGGAGGAGGAGGAAGAAGAAGAAGAAGAAGAAGAAGAAGTCCAACCCCCTGCAATGCAGGAATCTGAACTGGAATACCCATGACAGATGACCACCCAATCTCTACTTATAAACCTCCAAGGAAAGAGAGCCCACAGCCTCTTGTGGCAGTCTGTCCCACTGTCAAGTGGTTCTTACTTTCAGAAAGGTCTTCCTGATGTTTATTTGGCATCTCCTTTCTTGTAACTAGAAGCCAATGCTTTGGGTCCTATCCTCTGGAGCAGGAGAAAACAAGCTTGTTCCATCTTCCACAGCCCCTGAGATATTTGAAGATGCCTGTCATATCACTTCTCAGTCTTCTCTTTTCCCCCAAGGTGGGTAACAGGCAATTCCTCCAGCCCCTTGTCTTAGTCTGACCACCCCTCCATGAAGATTCTTCAGGTCTTATCTTATGGCAGTAGATTAGGGATGGAGCCAAAATCCCAGTTTCTCACTCTAGCAGAAGCTTTCTGGAGCAGATCCAGGTTGGCTGCAACAGTCCTAGGGCCATTTTGGCCATCCCTCAACCTCCCACATAAACAAATTGCCATCACTGGCCCTTTGTTGTGTTGAAGATCCCAGAGCGTAGAGGGCGGGGGCTAGGATGGCACAAGTATGCCCTCAGGCCTCTCTAGGCCTCTCCTCATATTCTCTACAGCCTCTGGCAAAACCAGGGGGCATTGTCATCAGCTGTTACTTCCAAGCGAATGTCCTTGGAGCCAAACGATAGTATATAAAAGGGTTTGGGGTATGTTGAAACATGTTGAGACTCAAGTGCTCCGAATGGGGATTTTAATGACCGCATCGGAGAGTACAGGGAATTGTGAGGAACGAATTTGCTGCTGTCCTTGTGTTAATGTAACTGAAAAATCATGCAGATAAGGACGTAATTCCCCCGACCCCTTTCTGCACAGAACAGCAGCTTTCTCCTGATGGAATTTGACTCACACCAGTTACCATATGAGGCTCGATCTTGCAAGTACCCTTGAAAAGTTATAATAGCAGAATAATGGAGTCAGGAGGCATTCTGACAGCCAGCTAAGCTGTGTGCTCGCTTTGATGCGATGGGGCCATCTGAGCAGCAATCCAGCTATAGGTTTAATTTCCTTTTCATACTTATCAAGGGTAAGCAGGGTAGAGGAAGTTGGTGTGGACCTAAATAGCAGAGGCAAACAGCTGCAGGCGACCAAATCCTTGTGTCTCGCCATGAGATTATTGGGGTACATATGAAAGCCGCTTTAGGCATCTATTCTATTTTACAGATGAAGGTTCTGTCCCTGTGTCTGTGTGCAATTATATCATAGCATCGGGGATTGAAGTTCATGTAACTGACTCATCAACCTGTGAAATCTATAGCTGGAAGAAAAAGGGGGAATTCTGAAAGACATTATGGTGGAAACATTCATTAAAGAAGTGGTGGGGATCTCAGGGAATGAATTCAAACCCTCCAAAGATCTCTACTTTCTCCTTGGGACTCTGCCCACAGCACACACCCTCCCAAGCCACGCCCCATATCCTCAAGGCAGGTCCCTCACTGGTGCTGCTGGTTCCTTGTATATTTTTTTGTTGTTGTTTAGTCATGTCCAACTCTTCATGACCCCATGGACCAGAGCACGCCAGGCACTCCTGTGTTCCACTGCCTCCTGCAGTTTGGTCAAACTCATGCTGGTAGCTTCGAGAACACTGTCCAACCATCTCGTCCTCTGTAATCCCCTTCTCCTTGCGCCCTCCATCTTTCCCAACATCAGGGTCTTTTCCAGGGAGTCTTCTCTTCTCATGAGGTGGCCAAAGTATTGGAGCCTCAGCTTCACGATCTGTCCTTCCAGTGAGCACTCAGGGCTGATTTCCTTCAGAATGGATAGGTTTGATCTTCTTGCAGTCCATGGGACTCTCAAGAGTCTCCTCCAGCACCATAATTCAAAGGCATCAATTCTTCGGCGATCAGCCTTCTTTATGGTCCAGCTCTCACTTCCATACATCACTACTGGGAAAACCATAGCTTTAACTATATGGACCTTTGTTGGCAAGGTGATGTCTCTGCTTTTTAAGATGCTGTCTAGGTTTGTCATTGCTTTTCTCCCAAGAAGCAGCCGTCTTTTAATTTCGTGGCTGCTGTCACCATCTGCAGGGATCATGGAGCCCAAGAAAGTAAAATCTCTCACTGCCTCCATTTCTTCCCCTTCTATTTGCCAGGAGCTGATGGGACCAGTCTTCCATTCGACTCTGATCCTGCCTGGGAGAAAGAGCAGGTGGGTGTGAAAATTAGCCTACTGTAAAGAGGTAAAATTTACATTCATTGCTCCACCCACTGACCCAGACCACCACTGGCATGTGCCCCCCCAGCTCACCTCAACCTCCCCCCCCAAAAAAAAGTGAAATTCAGTGTCTGTTCACACGTATATTTACTGTTGCTTCAAGAATCAAGTTAAATAATTTAACCACCAACATGACCCAAAGTTAGGCACTTTAAAGAGCCACAACTTTTGGCAGAAGATATTTATGCATGTAGTTAACTCTCAGGTTGAAAATAATGGTACTCCAAAGGGTGTAGACATGTCTGCATCAAGGTTTGCATTACAGTGGTGCCTAGGAAGACGAAATTAATCCGTTCCGCGAGTCTCTTCATCTAGCGGTTTTTTCGTCTTGCGAAGCAAGCCCATTGACGGCTTAGCGGATTAGAGCTATTAGCACTATTAGCGGCTTTTAGCGCCTTATCGGCTTAGTGGATAAGCAGATAAGCAAGCGGCTTAGCAGCTTAGAAAAAGGGGGGGAAGGAAAAAAAACCCGCAGGAACTCGCAAGACATTTTTGTCTTGCAAAGCAAGCCCATAGGAAATTCGTTTTGCGAAGCACCTCCAAAACGGAAAACCCTTTCGTCTAGCGGGTTTTCCGTCTTGTGAGGCATTTGTCTTGCGGGGCACCACTGTACTTGGGACTGTCATTCAAAAGGAGAGGCAGGAGCCTTTTCTCACATTGCATACTGAAGTAAGCCATATTCCCATTTTTTCCCCTTAGGACCACATCTGAAAGCAATATAGATGGACAACTGAGAGGTCTACGGAGAAAAGATGGCTCACAAAAGCTTTCCAGTGGGATTTCTGATCCTGCAAAGACCCACACATATCTCAGTCACTTTCTCCTAAGCTGCAGCATAGATGAAAGGTGCTTTAACCTCCTTTCCTGAAATGTGAACAGCAAAGCCATTTCCGACCTGGGAGGAGAGGGGGTTGCGGGAAGAAATCCCTCCCACATTGCACTCGCGGGGGCTGTCCCTTGCCCCCGCGTGGTTAGGGAATCCCCGGGCGTGTCGGCAACCCAGCCCGCTAATCAGCGGACCGGGGAGGCGTGGCCTGGCCTATTTAAGGCCGGGACCGCCCGGGGACCGCCCTCTTTGCCCCTACTCAGCTGAGCAGTTTTCCCATCCCACCCACCCTTTAGGTTTAGCTAGCTATGACCTTGCTATGGACTTCGGTTGGTCGCCGCAAGGGGCCTGGTAGGAATTTTTCCAAGTTGGCACAGTTCGAGCCTTTTGGTTTTTTCGCCTACCTCGTAGCAAACGTCACAACTTATTTCAGTATTGGCGGTTAGGCATTGGCAGGGGTTAATTGTTATGCAAATGAAGAGGGGGGAGGAGTGCCATCACCTCCCCTAAAATGAAAGGGTAGTCCGGTAGAGGACTCCGGGGGGCGTTGCCTTGTCCGAAACCTAGGGAGGTAAGGGCCGCCGGCACGCCCCAGAGCGGTGACACCCGTGGGATCCTAGTTGGCGTACTTCAACAGACTCCCACGGCTTGTGGACAACCCTTCCCGGTCCCCAGGCCGGGTAGTTGATAGGAGCCAATGCCTAAGGCCAATACCTTCCAATTCTGTAATCAATAAAGTTGTGGCCTTTTTATGCCCATTAACCTTAAATTCTGTGTCCAGTGTCTTCATTTCACATGGAGGAGGGTTCTTGCCACGCAACAGAGCCTTTTCTCAAAACCCTGCCCTCATTAGGCTTGCCTCTCAGCTTCTGTGGTATTAAATCAATGGGCACAGCCAGTGTTGCCACAACCTTTGCCTTGTTCAGTTTGAAATGGGCCTGCCTTGAAAATCTGTTCCCAAACAGCATTAAAGAGGAACACAGAAACTGCTTTCTATGGTCTCCCTCAGGAGGTTGTGGACTCTCTTTCCTTGAAAGCTTTTAAGCAGAGGTTGGATAGCTGTCATGGATGCTTTTGCTGAGATTCCTGCATTGCAGGGGGTTGGACTAGATAACCCTTGGGGTCCCTCCAACTCTACAGTTCTATGATTCTATACCAAGTCAAGAAGAAGAAGAAGAGGAGGAGGAGGAGGAGGAGGAGGAGGAGGAGGAGGAGTTTGGATTTGATATCCCGCTTTATCACTACCTGAAGGAGTCTCAAAGCGGCTAACATTATCCTTTCCCTTCCTTCCCCACAACAAACACTCTGTGAGGTGAGTGGGGCTGAGAGACTTCAAAGAAGTGTGACTAGCCCAAGGTCACCCAGCAGCTGCATGTGGAGGAGCGGAGACGCGAACCCGGTTCACCAGATTACGAGCCTACTGCTCTTAACCACTACACCACACCGGCTCAAGCCATTGGTCCCTATAGATCAGTCTTGTCTACCCAGACTGGCAGCATATCTCTAGTGCAAAACTGGGGGACCTTTCAGGCCTAGCAGACCAGATCTTTATATCCACCACCCTGTGCACCAACTTTGACCACTCACCTGTTGAAATTGGCCTGTGGGAGTGTGGGGAGACAGACATCAAACAGGACTAAACTCCCACATACACCCATCAGCAGATAAGATGAGGGATTCAATCCTGCTTCCTGTAAGGAAAACAGCCAGGTTCCTACCTGTCCCCCATTCAACATTGCATTATGACATCAGGTTTGGAGCAGGTGGGTGTAATTTGGGGAAAGCTACCTCAAGAGCCAAGTGCCTGGGGGCGGGGGGTCAGATTTGTCCCACTGTCCAGAGGTTCCCCACTCCTTTTCTAGTGTAGGAGAGTGGTGTCATTGTCTCATTGCTGAGCAACAGCGTGCAGAGCTTAGTGGAGTGGGAGGCCAGCCAACCAGAAGAGTCTCTGAAGTGTAACTTGCCTGGAAGCAGAGTCAGCATTCAAAGTCAGGTCCACTCCTAGGGTCAGGCAAACAACAATCCACATGCTCCAGGGGTCTGGGAATCCAATGATCAAGGGCCAAAACAAGCAGGAAGCAGCAAGATAATGTCAAGGACTACAAGCATTGATTCCAGCATTTGACTGCTGCTGGAAGCTCTGCATAAGAAGGCTGAAGCCCACTGGTTCTCATCAGTGCCTTCTCCTCTGTGTCCTTAAATGCCCATCAGCTACAGTCACATCCTCTTCTCCCCCTTCAGGCTGCTGTGCAGCAGGTGAATGACTCCATGACAAGAGGTCTCTCCCAGCCTATCTGAAAATGCCAGGGATTGAACCTGGGACCAGCAAAGCAGATGTTGGGCCACTGACCTTCAACCCTCCTCTAAGGGGCACAGCAGGGGCACCAACTCTATGGGGCTGAGGCTTCTACAACCCCCCAATGTCCACTGGGATGGGGATCAACCCCCCCCCATCTTGAGGGGGGAAAGGAGGCCTGACTGGATGTCTCCCTGGGCCATTCAGCATTGGGAGATGATGCATGGGCCAGCACAGCCTGGTGCACAAATGTTGCATCGGGAGGAGGCCTGGTTGACCTCTCCCGATGTGACAGTCATCATGCATGTAACGTGCAATGCAAGTTACATCAAACACACACGACATGCACTGTACATGTGATGTCTCTCTCTCTCTCTCTCTCTCTCTCTCTCTCTCTCTCTCACACACACACACACACACTTGTTGTTGTTGTTTAGTCGTTTAGTCGTGTCCGACTCTTCGTGACCCCATGGACCAGAGCACGCCAGGCACTTCTGTCTTCCACTGCCTCCCGCAGTTTGGTCAGACTCATGCTGGTAGCTTCAAGGACACAGTCCAACCATCTCACCCTCTGCTGTCCCCTTCTCCTTGTGCCCTCCATCTTTCCCAACATCAGGGTCTTTTCCAGGGAGTCTTCTCTTTTCATGAGGTGGCCAAAGTATTGGAGCCTCAGCTTCATGATCTGTCCTTCCAGTGTGCACTCAGGGCTGATTTCCTTCAGAATGGATAGGTTTGATCTTCTTGCAGTCCATGGGACTACACACACACACACACACAATGCTAGGTGCAACTCAGCACCTGTGGAGCACAGCATCTCCTAGCTTCTTCCATCTAGGATTGTGGCCCAGAGTCTACTATATAGTATTTCTAAAAGCACAAAAGAAGTGCAACATGGGTCACTAGGATGCCATTGAGTGGGTGCATAAAGATCAAGGAGTGTGATATGAACCTCTGAATGTGGCCTTAGAGGCATGCACACCAATTGTGCACAAAAGTATGATTTGTTCAAGCCACCTAACTTCTGTGAAGCTTCCATTCAAGGATGCGAACGTGGAAGAATAAATCAGTAGCAGCTCTCCACCATGACCTTGATACTACAAATCCTGACGATTTTCTACGAGTGTTCTGGGGAAACTACTCTCCGCTGTGCTGAATAGCTGGGTGATCTGTTATGCATTGGCAGAAAGCAGAATTGAATTCAGAGTGCCTGAACTGAATCGGATGTACTATAAGCAATTAAAATAACACAAATCAACATTCCCCGGCTTACCTGCCTGCCCATGGGGATTACATTCAGCATTTGACTTCTCCTTTTGATGTTTCGCCCTATTATACATGCCGAAGAATGGTGAACTTGTAGCTGCTTAAATAGTGGCGGAGCTCAAGATAACTGGAATGAAGCATGAGCTCAGAGCAGTGTGCTGCTGCAGCTTAGTGGTACAACACAGGGTATGCGTACAGAAGGCTCTGGGTTCAATCCTTCCCATCTCCAGAATGGGCTGGGAAAGGTGGCTGCCCCCAAACCCTGGAGAGCTGCAGGAATATGCAGGTGACCCGCATGAGGATCAAACCTGCAATCTGGCATTAGCAGCACCACTGAGTTTCCTGGTGATCTTCCTGTGATCTTAGTCATGTTCCCAAGGCAGCTTTCATGGGGTGTAGCACACCTCTGGACAGGAATGAAGTGATTCTTTCCCACCACCTGCTTTTGCTTGACTTCTGACTCGTTTCTGAGCTGATATGCCAAATGGTAGGGTGGAATATTTTGCCCGAATTCAGCTCCAGGAGCCAGAAAGTGGATGTACATCAAAATGCACATCAATGAGTTTAGAACATTGTGGCAAACATTTAGAATCAAGTTATGTGAGGCATTAACTCTGCAATTCTAAAGGCCTTTGGGGGAGGATCACAGGAAACAAATGATCTGGACCTCTCTCCTAGATCAGAGAGAGAGCTCCAGCTTTGAAGAGGGAGAGCCCATGTCATATTTCCCACCAGCCCATATTCCTGCCGTGGAAACTTCTGCGGAACTTGTCCTGCTGATATCAGGTGAACTGGACATGTGTGGTGCTGTGGTACAACAGGGTGAGCTCCTGTTGCTCTGTCGCAGCTCCTGCCAACCTAGCAGTTCAAAAGCACGCCAGTGCAAGTAGATAAATAGGTACCGCTGCGGTGGGAAGGTAAACGGCGTTTCCATGCGCTCTGGCTTCCATTAAGGTGTTCCACTGCACCAGAAGCAGTTTAGTCATGCTGGCCACATGACCCAGAAAGCTGTCTGTGGACAAATGCTGGCTCCCTCTGCCTGAAAGGCAAGATGAAGGCCGCAACCCCATAGCTGCCTTTGACTAGACTTAAACCGTCCGAGGTCATTTACCTTTTTTTACCTACTGATATCAGGGCTCCAGGGATGCAGGTGGCGCTGTGGGTTAAACCACTGAGCCTAGGACTTGCCAATCAGAAGGTCGGCGGTTCGAATCCCTGCGACGGGGTGAGCTCCTGTTGCTCGGTCTCTGCTCCAGCCAACCTAGCAGTTTGAAAGCACGTCAAGTAGATAAATAGGTACCACTTTGGCAGGAAGGTAAACAGCGTTTTCGTGCACTGCTCCGGTTCACCAGAAGTGGCTTAGTCATGCTGGCCACATGACCTGGAAGCTGTACGCCGGCTCCCTCGGCCAATAAAGCGAAATGAGCGCCGCAACCCCAGAGTCGTCCGCGACTGGACCTAATGGTCAGGGATCCCTTAACTTTACCTATCAGGGCTCCAACAGTGGTAGGGCATGCTGAAGAGGGGGGCAGTAGAAGGCTTGGACTTGAAAGCATCACCTGATTTGGCATTTGGCTTAAACGCCCAGAAAAAGACGGACTCGTTTTTGTCCTGTCTGCACCTTTAGTTTCCCCTCTCACACCCAGGCACAGCATTAGTGAACTTTACCATTGGTCCTTGCTAATATTCTACACCTGATACCCAGAGACTGCAGACTTTTTAACTACTCTGAGGATTGTTCCTCTGTGAGGGGAATAGGGGTCTTCTAACAACTCTCTGAACCTTTAACAAACTATGCTTCCCAGGGTCCACTGGGGAGGCATGATTGTTTAAGATAGCATGATACTGCTTTAAGTGGTGGATGCAGACAGGGAGCAATAAGGGTTTTTAGAATACAATGACTCATTCGAGCAAAAGGACTCAAGGAGGGTGCTTAACAAAAGCCAGTAAGGGATGTCCCCAAAGCCAGAAATAGAGACCTGGGGAGGGGGCTGCATTTTGTCCATGGGTCTAAGATGCCATTCATGTGGAGGAACGTTTAATGCCCCGGCATCAGGTGTAGGAAAACAGAGAAACTGCTGTGACACTGGAAATAGACACCCACTGGAGGGAAAGGTATAGGACATGAAAGATAAAAATAAAAACCCAGAACCTGTGAAGCTCAGCTGTGAGCTTGGATGAAATCCCTTCTCAGCCACGCCGAGCCGCAGCTAACACTAGGTCCATAGCAACGTGCAGCATGGTTTAGAAAGCAGTGAGGAGAGCTTGTGTGGGAAGATTATGAAGGGGATGGCAGGTGCAATGGAGGGCCAATTTATATAGCAGGCTCACTGCCTATACTAGTTAGCAAACATAGTGCCCTCCAGCTATTATGAACTGGAACTCTCATCAGCCCCAGCCAGCGTGGTCAGTGATCATGGATAATGAGAGTTTTCATTCAAAACATCTGGAAAGCACCACGATGGCTGCCTCTGATATAAGCGAGGGACAGAGCAGAGGGCACAGGAGCCAACTCCTAGGGGTCATGGGAGCTTTGGCCCCCACAATAAAATATTTGAGGGGGTTAGGCCCCCACAAAGTTGATGGGCATTCAACAGTGTGTGTGTGTGTGCACTGTGTCATGTGATTGATTATGCGGGGCAGGGCTACCTGCCCCCCCCCCAATATTTTATTCAAGTTGGCACCCCTGGCAGAGAGGAGAAGTTCTCTTTTTGGTCTGCTAAAGTCCCAGCATTGCTCCTTCCACAACCTGATTAGATGAAGGGGAGGCAGCAAAATGTCCCGAGAGAAGAGCAAGGCTTGCAACTGTCGGACAGTTCTCTCCTGTATAAGGATGAGGGAGAAATGCAATTCCATTCACATTTTAGCACAAACCTACCCATTTTGCTCTTCCCAGAACAATATGCAAACAGAAACCAAGGTATCCCTTGAAGTTCTTACTTCTCCAAACGTTATGGTGCTGTTCTCCAATTATTATTTTTTTTATTTTAAGTTGTGGTTCGAGGACCCGACCCCCGCAATGTGAAATGAAGACACAAGGACACGTGACATAAGGTTAATGGGCAAGGAAAGGCCACAACTTTATTGGTTACAGCAGTGAAAAGGTATTGGCTTAGGCATTGGTTCTCTAAAACAAGTGGGTTTATTCACCAGTAGGTGGAGCCTGTTGATGCTAATCCAACTATAGGCTCTCCCCTGATGTCACCGAGGGTCGTGCCATGGCCTCCCGCCAAGCAGGCATCGGACAGAATACACGACCGCCAGATTCCTTTAACGGAATACCCAAAAATTGAAGGCATAGGCGATGGCCACACCTAGCCCTTCGACACACCACAACACATTATTCCAATGCCTAACCTACCCACCAATACCACAAAAGTTGTGATGATTGCTACGAGGTAGGCGAAAAAACCAAAAAGCCTAATGCCAAATGGAAAAACTCCTACCAGGCCCCCTGGGCAACCAGGGCAACCAACCTAAGGTCCATAGCAAGGCCAATGACCTAAGCCCTAACTCAAAGGGAGTGGAGGGTGGGTGACTCGCGACGAGACGACGGCGAAGAATGAGGCCGAGGAGAGGCTGGCGCCGCAGCAAAAGGCTGCTGTACACGCCCCCTTGGAGGCACCTGGTTGGGTGCCTGCCGGGGGGCGTGGGCGCCAGCCAGGTGAGGTGGAGGCAGGGGGCTAACGCCCCCTGCTAGGGGCGGCGCTCAGGCTCCCGCCCACAACCACTCCCCTCTCTTCCAGGGAGGAGAGTCTTTTCCAGAAAGTACATGAGTGGGAAACACTTATAAAAAATAATCTCGTCCTAGGCGTCAGCTAGGTAAAGGTAAAGGTACCCCTGCCCATACGGGCCAGTCGTGTCCGACTCTAGGGTTGTGCGCCCATCTCACTTAAGAGGCCGGGGGCCAGCGCTGTCCAGAGACACTTCCGGGTCACATGGCCAGCGTGATGAAGCTGCTCTGGTGAGCCAGCACCAGCGCAGCACACGGAAACGCCGTTTACCTTCCCTCTATAAAGCGGTACCTATTTATCTACTTGCACTTAGGGGTGCTTTCGAACTGCTAGGTGGGCAAGAGCTGGGACTGAAAGACAGGAGCGCACCCCGCCGTGGGGATTTGAACTGCCGACCTTTTGATCAGCAAGTCCTAGGCACTGAAGTTTTACCCACAGCGCCACCCGTGTCCCTTTTAGGCGTCAGCTACACAGCTGCAAATAAAATGTTGTAAATGTGTTGTAAAGTACAATATACAAATGTCACACTAGATGGCAATGGTGAGCTATGGCAAATGCGATATATTTTTCAAAACTTTTTTTGGGGGGGGGAAAGCATTTTCACAGCATTTGTTTAATATGTGTGTAGATTCCACCCTACCCATGCACAGAGTTCATTCTGGGCCTTTTCCCCCACCCCCAGTGGCCAGGAGAAAGTGGGTCTGTTGGAGCAAGCAGGATTTGGCCTTCCATTCTGTGCCACAGCATGCAAGAAGCTTCTGGTAATGGGGAATATTCCAAAGTTTGACTCGCCATCTGCACTTTGAAGAGTACAGTTCAGAAATCTCCCACCACCGTCTGTCTCCTCTTTTTGTATAATACATCAACAGGCTCAAAGACGTCCACCTTCCATGTTCCTTTGGGGCTTGAGATTACAAAGCACTGTTGCTGATATGTTTCCTACGACCCCATTTAGCAAGTCATTTCCCCCCGTTCGGCGCCTTGAATCTTCATCTATAAAACAATCCCCTCCCATAATGACCTATCTTTGCTTATCTCCCCCTTCATGGATCAGGCGTATGCCTGTAACAAAATCCATGGCCTGTCGACACAAATACATATAGAATCGATGCATTAAAGTGTACAAAATGCTCAAAAGCTATGGTAATGGGGCTATATAAATGCCAAAGATGCATTTTATACAGCATCCAGCCATTAGGTTTGCGGGGCTGGGAAGGGAAGGCAAATCTAAAAATAAAATAAAATGGGCTGGAATTTGTTGTATAATGTTTGCGTCGGAATGTGGGTAAGTGCTTTGACAGTAAAGCACAATTCCAATTTTTATGCAGTATAATGGCAGAGTAAAAGTTTAGTGCTGCGATGCTTTGTTTGTGGAAGACATTTATAACTGCTCTACAGGTCCAATGAAACTGAACCTGTGATCAGGACCCACAAGACTGTTCAATCATTCGCTTCAGCGTGGATGAAAGAATTGAGTGGCTTGTGGTAATAGTTAAGTTTAAGGGTTGTCTGTTTCCCAGGTCCAGTAAAAAGATGCTCCCTTTCTCCCCCTTCTTCAAAGCTTTTATTTGATTAGCAAGGGCTTGCATCCTAATAGCACAATAAACTCAGTATACTGCTTTCCCCAAAGTGTTGGGGTCTGTCGTCATCATAACAGGATGCAAAATTCTGGTTCACATGTCTTCCTGAGCAATACCGTCCTATACATGAGTCAGAAAGAAGTCCTATTGTGTTCTTTGGGGATTCCGCCCCAATGGGTACAGGACTGCTTTGTTAACATGCATTACCTAAACTGCTGAGCTGAACAAGCAACAACAGCAACCACAAATTGTTATTGTTGTTATGCTGCCCATCTGACTGGGTTGGCCCATGGTCCAGCAAATTATTACTATGGTGATCAAGATGATCAAGGGTATGGAAACAAAGCCTTAAGAGGAATAGTTGCAGGAGCTGGGTACGTTTAGCCTGGAGAAGACCTGATATGATATGATATGATATGATATGATATGATATGATATGATATGATATGATATGATACTGGTGCTGGAGGAGACTCTTGAGAGTCCCATGGACTGCAATAAGATCAAACCTATCCATTCTTAGGGAAATCAGCCCTGAGTGCTCACTGGAAGGACAGATCCTGAAGCTGAGGCTCCAATACTTTGGCCACCTCATGAGAAGAGAAGACTCCCTGGAAAAGACCCTGATGTTGGGAAAGATGGAGGGCACAAGGAGAAGGGGATGACAGAGGATGAGATGGTTGGACAGTGTTCTTGAAGCTACCAGCATGAGTTTGACCAAACTGCGGGAGGCAGTGGAAGACAGGAGGGCCTGGCGTGCTCTGGTCCATGGGGTCACGAAGAGTCGGACATGACTAAATGACTAAACAACAACAAAATGATATGATACATGATATGATACATGATACATGATATGATACATGAGAAACATGATATGATAAGACATTTTCAAATACGTGAACGGCTGTCACATGGAAGGTGGAGCAAGTTTGTGTTTTTTCCTGCTCCATAAGGTAGGATCCAAACCAATGGCTTCAGGTAACACGAAAGGCTATTCTAACTAAAAATGAGGAAGAACTTTCTGATGGTAAGAGCTCTTCCATAGTGGAAAGGTCTCCTTCAGGAGGTTGTGGACTCTCCTTCCTTGGAAGTTTTTAAGCAGAGGTTGTGTGGCCATCTGTGCCAGGGTCCCTTCCAACTCTACAATTCTATGATCCTATAAACCTGGCTCGGTAATCTACCAGACAGGTTTTAATGCTATTATAAATGTCATTTTGCTATGCAGTACTAAAGAAGCAGGCGCTGATTTAAAACATGATTGCTTCCAATATTATAAGCTATTTTTGATTCACGTCTGCTACGCAGCATCTTCTCAGCCTGTCACTGTCTGGTACTTCTCCTTCATCCTCATCCAGTTATGCCTGTGATCAAACACAGAACTCTGCGAGAGATCTGCATATCCCTTTGAGATTGTATGCTAGACTTACCAAACTCTTTTTTTCCTTCTGCATAAATCCCACAGAAATTTAGCCCAAATTCACCTCTGTGTTCACTTAGGAATTTCACTTTAAGGGAAACCCAGTAGCAATTTTCAAATCTGTCTGTCTAAAATTTATCACAGGCCTGCACAACTTGTGACACACTTAACCAAAGGCAGCTCAACAACCATGTACAGGTGGACCATCAGGGGCATAGTAAGTCTTCTGATTTTGCAGCTGGTAAAAATTGGGAGTTTCGAAACAGTTATTGAGCACCTGACTGATTATTAAGCATCTTAGTACACAGTGTTGGAACTGCAACAGCAGAGATAATTCTGTTCATGACTTAAGGGTTAATTCGGTTATTAGTAAGTAAGTCAGGAAATGGTTTTTGTGCATGTGTGGAGGTGTTGCTTAACTTACACAGACTGGCATGATCTTTGTTGAGGTAGCACGTGCTCTGGTTGGCTGTATAGTTCTGGGAGAGTTTTCCTCTGTATGTTTGGCTGCATGTCTCACTGCTATGTATGAGACCTAAAACTAAGGACAAAAGTAACACAAGAAACTCCATGTCTGACTCTAATAAACACAGAGATCTACCAAGAAGGGACCAACAGGAAATGTAGAGCGGATGAACAGTGGTGGTAAAGTCCAAGCCACCATATTAAACACTGGTTGTTTTTTTCTCCAACCTCTCCCCATTTGTGGGTAGGATTTGGAGTGTAAAAAGATGGGCTGGGAGAATGTGGAGGTCATCATAGTGGTCTCCTAAGCATACCAGTTCAAATCAAATCCTTTTCATGTCTTCTTCAAAGTGGTTAATAGCAAGAATGAGCCATGACAATTAAAATGTCAGGGTCCTGAAGGCCCACAGTTTCTCTGGAATGGCAACATTTGTTTGCAGATTAGCGGAGCAGGAATGCCAAATACACAGTGGATAATTGGTTTGTGCCTTCTTGAGGGTAAAATAGCACAGAACTATCTTGCTGAGCAGCTGGCTCCCCTTTAGTAACAAGCTTCTGCTGAAACGTAAGCAATTGTTTGAATCTAACATCTATTGTTTGGATTATGGTTTATATATACATATAGAACAATGGTATACTCAACTCGGTTTGGTATTATGAAATCCTTGATAAGCACTTGAAATGATTTCCTACACACACAATGCTGGCTTAAGACTGAGTTGGAATGCAGCAGTTTCCCGATGATCTCATTATAGTTTTCCCAGGTGAGATTACAGAGTTGTGCAAACGTTTTGCAGGGCTGAGTTTTACTGCCCATTCATACCGTACATATAAAACACTATGATACCACTTTAAACCGTCATGGCTTCCCCCAAAGAATTCTGGGAGCTGTAAATTGAAATACTTTATTGTCACTTGTACAACTTGTATACAGTGAGATTACATGAGCACCCCCCACTCAGCTCTCTTAGTCTTAATTCCCCTCGTTTACTGACGCACACCCACCAAACCCAAAAGTCAGTTGCCCTGTTGTTATCTTTTCATTCAGCAGCCTAAAAGCCCACGGATAGAAGCTGTTCTTTATCCTGTTGGTTTGACTAATCGTGCTTCTATATCTTCTGCCTGAGGGCAGGAGATCAAGAAAGTGCCGGCCAGGGTGAGAATCATGCCTGAGAATTTTCCTCACTCTCCTGAGGCAACGTTCTTCCACTATTTCATCCAGCGGATTCACGGGACAGCCCATAATATATTGTGCTGTATTCACCGCCCTCTGTAGGCACTTCCTATCAGATGATGTCAAACCAGCGTACCACACCGTGATGCAGTATGAAAGAACACTTCTATTGTTGACCGGTAGAAGGAGATCATCAAATGTTGATTGGCATTGTTCTTCCACAATACTCTGAGGAGATGGGCTTTCTTAACCACCTGGGTTGTATTTATTTTCCAAGTAAAGCCTTCACTGAGATAAACTCCTAGGAATTTAAAGGTAGTTTGTTAAGGGTGCTGAGAGTTCTTAGGACACCGCTCTTCCCCTCACAGAGCTACAATTCCCAGAGTTCCCTGGGGAGAGGGATTGGCTGTTCAACCATATAAATTGTAGCTCTGAAAAAGAATAGGGGTGTTCCAACAACTCTGATCATCTTTAAAGAACTACAGGTCCCAGAATTCTTTGGGGGAGGAAGCTATGACTGCTTAAAGTGGTATTGCTGTTCTTTAAATGTATTGCAGCCATAGTGTCAAAGCATCAGCACTCAGTTCCAGCCCTGATACTGTGCACTTCAGAAATGGGTCTCCTGCAGATACTTGTCTCATCATGATGTCCATTTCTACCATGTTGGAATGGTGCCTTTAGCATGGCAGCACCTGCCCTTTGAAACTCCCTCTTGTGACATATCAGACAGGTGCCATATCTATTATCTTTTTGGTGTTTATTGAAGATTTTCTCTTTTTTTCAACAAGCCTTTTAAGCAAATTTTTAAAATCCTGGTATGTATCTGTTATGGAGTGTGTGTGTGTGTGTGTGTGTGTGTTTCTATTTTATATAAAAAGGAATGCAATGGATTGGATTGGAATGGAATAAATAAACAATGCAGGGCTGGCACCTAGCACCTTCAATATTGCATTGGCTACAACTTCATTTCCACGTTTAATTTAAGGTGCTTATCCTAGTGTTTACAAGTCTAAAATTCTTAGGCCTCTAATATCCGAGACACCACCTCCTTCCTTACTGAACTTCTTGGGTTCTAAGAACCACAGAAGATCTGCCACCCTCAAGTTCAGAGAGTGGTGGTCCAGAAGATGGCATTCTCCATGGCAACCCTTTAAATCATTGAATTACCTCCCACAGAGGTGAGTCTGACACCTTCACTGTACAGCTTTTGGTGTATGCTGAAGACCCACCTTTTGACACCTGAGATGTGGGTTTTCTAGACCCACCCTATTCCTGTGGCTTCAATTTGTTTTAATTCTTTTTAATTCTGAATTTTAAATTGTCACAACCCACCTTCGGGCCTTATGATTAAAGCTAGGCCATGAATATAGATATATTCTTCTTCTTCATCATCATCATGATCATCCAAAGCAAGAGTGGTTAATCTTTGTTGGACTCCAGCTCAACTCAGCCTCAGTCAGCATGGTCAATGGTCAGGGATGATGGGGAAAAGTCTGGAGAGCTACAGGTTAATCAACCATGCTCTAAAACAGTGTTTCTCAAACTTGGGTCTCCAACTCTTTTTAGACTACAGCTCCCATCATCCCCAGCTAGCAAGATCAGTGGTCAGGGATGATGGGAAATGTAGCCTGAAAACAGTTGGAGACCCAAGTTTGGGAAACAGTGCTTTAAAAGGAAAACTTTTGACTTCTTGTTTTCCTTGATACCATTAATTCTTCCATGCAGAGGAGAAAATTAAAAATTGGGCATAATCCATTAACAACTTCCCCTATACAACCTCATGTTCCTTTGGAAAGGGAGATTGTACTGAAATTGTCAATAATGACCCTTATTTTCTTCATATTGCCATAATAATCCATTGATGTCACACCAGGTGACAAAATAACTCAGGTCAGAAAAAGCAATATATTTTTAGACCTTTTTTTCCCCAAGTGAAGATATTATCATTACCAGCAGGTAATTTATTACTAATTACTCAATTACATAATTACGTAGCACTAGTAATAAGAATATTTCCTTACGGCGCTTTTTGTCAAATTATAATTGTAAGAATAATTATTTAATTTCATATTTTATTAATTCAGGTAATTCTTCAGTAGACACATTTCAGACCTCGAGTGATTTTTCTCTTTTCTTAGGCTTTCTCCCTACAGAGGAAAATAAGAAGTCATAAATTAACAACAGCGTTTTAACATTCAGTTATGTTTAACAGTGCATCCCTATTAAACACTAGTTGGTTTAAACTGCTAAACATTATGGTAAGAAAAAGCAGAATATTATCTAACATCCTGTGCTTTGATAGACAGTGTGGCAAGCTGACATTCAAAGTGTAGCATTAATATGCATTTTGGCAGCACTATTTTTCCAGAAAAAGAGGCGCCAGAACTCATCATGAACAACTCCCTCGTTCTCTTAGAATGGCAATGACATTCACCTGAGAGGTGCCGGAACTGAGTTGTGGTGAGTTCCAGCTGGAAAAAAAGCCCTGCATTTTTCATAAATGCGGGTATCCTTTCCCCATCTGCTCTGGAATAACAATTTCACTTTCCTGGAGATCCAAGAACTCTTTCTCCTATAGCTTGGGTAACTAACCTGTGGCTTCCCCCATGTCATTGGATCATATCCCCCATCAGGTTACCCAATGGCCAGGGATGATGGAGGCTGTAGCCCAGCAACAAGATTTGGGTCTTGGATGTCAGTGGCCATCTGGTTGTCAAGAGCTTTGGGGAGATACCAGGCAATCGGCTCTGTTAGAGAAGAAGTGGAGTCTCGTAGTGACTTGAAAGCTTAAATAATTTCCTTAGTGCAATGATGGAGAACTTGTCACCCTTCAGAATGTCGTTAGACTCCAACTGACACAATCAAAGACCTTTTGTAGCCCTTACCTTTTCTTCAGAATGAGAAAGAATATAAGAAGACCCCTGCTGGATTAAAATAATAGGATAATAGAATTGTAGAGTTGTAGAGTTGGAAGAGACCCCAAGAATGATCTAGTCCTCCATTGTCCTTAAGACACTATCCTCCAAATCACTGCTTTCCCACACTCTTCCCTCCCTCAAACTTTTTTTCTCATACCCTCTCCTTTGCAGAGTATCCCTGGCATGATAATCACATAATCACAGAACTGTAGGGTAGGAAGGGATCCTGAGAGGCACCTCGTCCAACCCCCTGCAATGCAGGAATCTCAGCTAAAGCATCCATGACAGATGGCCATCCAACCTCTGCTTAAAAACCTCCAAGGAAGGAGAGTCCACCACCTTCCCAAGGGGGAGACAATTCCACTGTTGAACGGCTCTTCCTGTCAGAAAGTTCTTTCTGATGCTTAGTCAGAATATCCTTTTGTGTTACTTGGGTTTGGGTAAACAAACTGGCTCCATCTTCCATGTGACAGCCCTTGAAATATTTGAAGATGGCTATCAAAGGCCAAGGATGTTGTGAACCGCCCTGAGATCAGCAGATGAAGGGCAGCATAAATAAAAAAAATAATGAGAAGATCCATCTAGTCCAGCATCTTCTTCTCAACCAGATGCCTGTGGAAAGCCTGTAAGCAAGACCTGAGAGCAACAGTGCTTTCCCCACCTGTAATCCCCAACAAATGGTATTCCCATAGAGGCAGACCATAGCTATCCTGACTAGCAGCTATTGAAGCCCCATCCTCTATGAATTTGCCTACATAATAATAACAACAACAACAACTATTATTATTATTATTATTATTATTATTATTATTATTATTATTAATACCCTGCCCATCTGACTGGGTTTCCCCAGCCATTCTGGGCAGCTTCCAACAAAAGATTAAAAATACATTAAAACATCAGACACTAAAAAAATTCCCTAAACAGGGATGCCTTCAGATGTCTTCTAAACGTCCGATAGTTGTTTATTTCCATAGCTGTCAACTTTCAGATTTGAAAATAAGGGCTCAGCAGCCTCACCTGTCCTGGGGAGCCTCGAAAATAAGGGATCAGCAGCCTCACCTGTCCCGGGGACAGTCTATGGGATATCTAACAATCCGGGATAGCAGCGGGAAGCAGCGGGAAATGGCGCTGGAATAAGGGAATTTCCCGCAAAAAAAGGGAAGGTTTACAGCTATGGTTTATTTCTTTGACATCTGATGCGAGGGTGTTCCATAGGGCGGGTGCCACTACTGAGAAGGCCCTCTGCCTGGTTCCCTGTAACTTTGCTTCTCGCAGCGAGGGAACTGTCAGCAGGCCCTCAGCGCTGGACCTCAGTGTCCAGGCAGAAAGATGGGGGTGGAGACCCTCCTTTAAAGCCATCTAAGCTAGTAGCCATCACTACCTCTTGTACAATTCCCCATCCTCCATTGCCTGGAGACTCAAAGAGCCTGAAGTCTGAAAGCTTGGAGTTAAAACTCTGAATAATAAAAAGCCTAGACTCAGAAAGGGCTGTTTGTGACCACGACGACCAACATACCAATATAGTTCAATATTCATCATGGTTTCAGACCCCTGGCCCGGAGTAATTTCTTGTGAGTGCAGGAAGGCTTGCTCACAGAAGGAACTTCCTTGCTGTTCCTGATGGGGCTACGCTCCCCCCGTATGTATTTTTTGAGTTGCAAATTAAACAACTTCCTTGATTCTTACAGCAAGGACAAACTACCTCCAAATTGGTGACAATAGCAAAAACGGCTGTAGAGACTTACATTTTAATTTTGATCTACCTGCAGCAATTGTAGTTCTATTAATTTTAGTGGTGGAGTTTTTAATAAACCTTCCCTCCCTCCAACTGTTTTATAGTCATCGGAATTGATAGTGTTTGTTATTTCCTTGATTAGAACATAAACACTTGAAACTTCTGGGGTTCAGGCGGCCTGACTCTTTTGCTCCAGATAAACAAAACTTCATAGCTCAGCTGTTTCCAAAACTAAATAGAATGCAGTCGTCTGCCTACTGCTATCCAGACAGCTCTCTCTGGTTGCCTTTCTTCTTGTTGTTTCTTTTCTGATAGCACATGGGTAGGCAAACTAAGGTCCGGGGCCCGGATCCAGACCAATTGCCTTCTAAATCCGGCCCATTGATGGTCCTGGAATCAGTGTGTATCCTTTTATTTAAAATGCATCTCTGGGTTACTTGCCTGGTGTTTTTACATGAGTAGAATGTATGCTTTTACTTAAAATTCATCTCTGGGTTCTTTGTAGGGTATAGGAATTTGTCCATTTTTTCTTTTTCTTTTTTTCAAAATATGGTTCGGCCTCCCACAAGGTCTGAAGGACAGTGGACCAGCTCCCTGGTGAAAAAGTTTGCTGACCCCTGTGATAGCACGATCGTATATGAAGTAAGTCCCATTGAACACAATGAGATTTAGTCCTAGGTACACAGGATTGCTGCCCTCATATACTGTATGCATTGTTTTTGGTACATGGTGCAGCCGCTTTGCAGAAGCCAAGCTAAAAGGCATCTGATTAGTGCCTGGATGGGAGACCACCAAGGATGAGGCTGAATGGAGGAGGAAGCTATTGTTAGTTACTCGCCATGAGGGCTATGCTCTGTATCCACAGCAGGAGGCAGTAATGCTTCTAAATACCAGTTGCTGGGAATCTCGGGACAAGATATTGTGCTCAGATCCTGCTTGCAGTTTTCCCACAGGCATCTGGTTGAACTGTGAAAACAGGATGCTGGATTAGATGAGCCAAAGGCTGGTCCAGCAGGCTCTTCTTATGTTGCTGCCTTCAACATAGTAGTAGTAGTAGTAGTAGTAATAATAATAATAATAATAATAATAATAATAATAATAATAATTTTTATTTATACCCCACCCTTCCTGGTTCAAAACCCGTGCTCAGGGCAGCTAACAACAAATTTCAAACACTTTAAAACAATTATAAAAGCAGCATAAAATACAGTATAAAAGCATGAATAACAATAAAAATCAAAAATCAATTAGATAATCCCCAGCTGGCCGAATTGGTCCTACTTGGGCCAGCGAGGAGGCCAGGGGAGAATTAGCTGTGGGGTCTCAGAGCGGGTGATCTTCATAAAAGGGGAGGGGGAGGGAAGAGAAGGGAAATAAAAGATCAGGCTGAATTCAAATTAAAGGCCAGGCGGAATAGCTCAGTCTTACAGGCCTGACGGAAGGAGGTTAAATCCTGAAGGGCCCTAGTCTCATGGAACAGAGCATTCCACCAGGTCGGAGCCATCACTGAAAAGGCCCTGGCCTTGGTGGAGGACTTCCTTAGGGCCCGGGACCTCTAAACTATGGTTATTCATGGACCTTAAGGTCCTCTGCGGGGCATACCAGGAGAGGCAGTCCTGTAAATACAAGGGCCCTAAGCAACAAAGGGCTTTAAAGGTCAAGACCAGCAGCCTGAACCTGACCCTATACTCCACTGGGAGCCAGTGCAACTGGTAAAGCACTGGGTGAATATGCTCCCATGGCAGGGACCCCGTGAGGAGCCTCACTGCAGCATTCTGCACCCCCTGAAGTTTGTGGGACAGTTTCAAGGGCAGCCCCGCGTAGAGCAAATTTCATGAAATTTCATGAAAGAAAGGAGGGGGCATATACCAAGGTGCCACTAGAGATCTACACTAGATGGGGAATCTCTGGTCCTCCAGATATTACAGGGCCACAACTTCCATACACTCTGCCGATTGACCTTGTTAGCTGGGGCTGATGGGAACTGGAGTTCAAAAGCATCTGATTCCCCACCACTGCTACGCAAATTTATTTCTTTATTGCTTTTGCATCCCCTTCCTCATTCTCCACGTAGCAACAATCATTAAAACACAAACACAATGAAACAGTAGTTATGATTTCAGCAAAATCTATACCAAGCAATTAAAAGATGCAAACATCAAAGCTGTAACAGTTAGGCTTCAGTTCAGTTCAGCTCAGCTCGGACCTGGGATAGCTCAGCTGGTAGAGCATGTGACCCTTAATCTCCGGGTCATAGGTTTGAGCCCCATGCTGGGCAAAATATTCCTGCATTGCAGGCGGTTGGACTAGATGACTCTAGTGGTCCCTTCCAACTCTACAATTCTATTCTATTAGCTTGCACTTAAATATTGTCAACAGAGGGAAGATAGAGTTGTGCCCTCTTTCAGAAGTCAATTCCACCTTTGAAATCCTGGTAATATCCAGGAAAATCCAGACGTATGGCAGCCCTAGTGAAGAACCACTATCACCACCACCACCACCGCATTATCTAGAGTTTATCTAGTCTTGTCTAGACTTTCAAACTCCCCCTTATTAGAAATGGATAATAAAATTGAATTGGGTGTGCTATGTCTTGAAATAACACTACCTACATAGGAAAATAAGCAAGTGCCCTATAGGTGGACATCATGGGTCCACCTAGATCAATGTAGTCCAAGAGAGAGTTGCACAGATGGGGTCACCACTGAGAAGGCCCTGCCCTGTGTCACCACCCAATGGTCTGTCAATGGGTCTATGCCTATGTTTGGTCCTGCCTATTATTCTGTAAAGTATAGGTGGATTTGCCTTTAAATGGCAACTGAATTGAATCTCTTTCCACTCCCTAGATACATCTGCTTTTGAAATAAATCCTTTTCCTTTCCTCCTCCACACCCACAGCTGTAGCTTTGCTGCCTGCATTTCCATAATGAGTTATCATGTCTTTTTATCTCGTGCAAGAGGCCTTTTGTGACTGAAAGATGTTGAATGAAAATGAATTGCTGTTTTTTTTTTTTTTTACTGCTGTAGCCTAAAGCAGATGCTAGACTAGGTGGTGATTCCACTTTCTCTGTTCTGTCTACTTAGCTGTCATCTTTTTAAAAAGATGTTTCATTTGAGTGTGTGTATGTACACATATACAAACTTTTAATGTTGCTGATCAATCCAGCAGACAAAAACAATTCAGATATTGCATTCCATTTTATTTTTTTATCAAGGCATTGTTTTTACAAAATAAAAACTGAGGTGAGAATAATAGATGTGTAGATTATTTTTTGCAGAAGTCCCACATCTAGACAAAGAGACAAGACAGAATTATTGACACACAGAGAGAGAGACACAGTATCTTACATATCAACAGAAAGAGTTGTCTTATACACAAACTTGCAGTACTATCAGTGGTACCTCGGGTAAAGTACTTAATTCATTCCAGAGGTCTGTTCTTAACCTGAAACTGTTCTTAACCTGAAGCACCACTTTAGCAGCTGCTGCTGCGCCGCTGGAGCACGATTTCTGTTCTCATCCTGAAGCAAAGTTCTTAACCCGAGGTACTATTTATGGGTTAGTGGAGTCTGTAACCTGAGGCGTATGTAACCTGAAGCATATGTAACCCGAGGTACCACTGTACTGTTGTAGTTTTTCATAGAGCAGGGGCAAAAAAAAAAATGCACGAACAGTGGGGCAGGAGTGTAAGGAAGGCTTGAAAGTTTATTCTATAGTCAGACTGATTCAGTGAGCTTTGTGGCTAAGCGGGAATTTGAACCCAGCTCTCTCAGGTCCCCCAGTCCAACATTCCCCCACACAGGGCTCTTGGTTTATGGTACCCATTTCACTTTGAAAAACACTGACTGAAAACCAGGGAATGGAAAATTAAGCAGTTAGATTTTCAAGCAAGCAATTGCCATTGTGCACTGCAAAGATTATTCCTCAGTAAATAGAGAAGCTGGCTTGTTGTGGCTGATTTGAAGGTTCCTGCTCAGAGGAAACCTGTGAGGAATTCTGGAAGTAGCAAAACCGTTTGGCAAATACAGAAAAAATACCTCTAATAAGAGGGGAGGGTTAGCACAGCTGAACACATCACGTGTGCTAGGATAAAGGTCCCCTGTGTCAGGGTGGGTTTGACTGAAGCACTTAAGAACATAAGCAGCCCCTTGCTGGATCAGATTGATGGGGTCCAATGACTTGTTTCCCACAATGGCCAACCAGTTTTCTCTATAGTCTGGCTTTGAATGTAATAGCCTTTTCCCACAGTTACTCCCAGCCATTAAAATTGAGTGAATAGCACAATGCCTCTGGGGCAGCCTTTCTCAACCTGTGAACCCCAGATGTTGTTGAACTACAACTCCCATCACCCCTAGCTAGCAAGGCGAGAGCTCAGGGATGATGGGAGTTGTAGTCCAACAACATCTGGGGACCCACAGGTTGAGAACCGCTGCTCTGGGGTAACTGGAAGCTGCTTTGTTTTGATTTCAGTTGATTCATCCATCTCACTCATAGAATCATAGAATTGTAGAGTTGGAAGGGACCCTGAGCGTCACCCAGTCCAACCCGCTGCAATGCAGGGACCTCAGCTAGATCATACAGGACAGATGGCCATTCAACTTCTGCTTTAAAATAAGCAAGGAAGAAGAGTCCACCACCACTTGTGGGGGTCCGTTCCACTGTCAAACAGCTCTTACTGTCAGAAAGTTCCTTCTGATGCTTAGTCAGAATCTCCTTTCTTGCAACTTG
This sequence comes from Podarcis erhardii, assembly GCF_964252035.2. NCBI lineage: Eukaryota > Metazoa > Chordata > Lepidosauria > Squamata > Lacertidae > Podarcis > Podarcis erhardii. The sequence goes on along the minus strand of NC_138508.1, from coordinate 19,537,640 downwards.
AAGCTATTGGTTCGATACCTACCCTGCAGAGCAGGAGAAAACAAGCTTGCTGCATCTCCCATGTGACAGACCTTGAGTTATTTAAAGATGGCTATCATATCTCCTCTCGGTCTCCTCTTTTCCTGGCTAAACATACCCAGCTCCCTCAAGCATTCCTCCTAAGGCTGGGTTTCCAGACGCTTGATCATCTTGGTTGCCCTCGTCTGCACACCTTCGAGCTTGTCAATATCCTTCTGAAATTGTGGTGCCCATTTGTCAGGAATGAGCCAGCTCCAAGAGAAGCTTTGCAGCCAACTGCAGAAAGCAGCCAGGAACAGAGAGGCTTACATGTTAGTCAGGCAGGGGAGAGCTGGCAGCTGCAGACTTTGGCTCTTGCTGACCTTGATGGGCAGGCTGATAGGCAGTAGCTGAGAGCAGGCTCGAACACAGAAAAAGCTCACAGGAAGCTCAAACAGGCGTGAACAAACACAGAGATAGTATGTCAGAACAGGAAGAGGTGGGAGTTGATCCACTAAGTCCAAAGTGTTGGTGAATGGGAGGGCTGCTAGATAGGAAGCAAAACAAGAGACATAAGTGTCATAAGTTCAATATCTTCTGTCGCCGCCGAAAGCAGTCTTCAGAAGGGTCATCTTGAGTAATGATGCTGGAGGCTTTGTTAGAACCATCTGGAGCTATCTGTTTGTTTTTGCAATGAATCCTTCTTTTTAATTACCTAGGCTTACTGTGTTATCAAGCAGGGAACCTGACTCCTGACATCATTATTGTCTGTGCCAGGGGTGGTAAAACTCAGGCTCAGAGACCAAAGGGAGCCCAGCCAGACACTCTCCTCAAGGCACACACTGTCCTATGCCACACCACTCTCTTCAGCTGTGCTTTGCATCCTTGATCTGTGATGTTGCTTCTTGCTTGTCTTGTTGAGGGATAGAAAGCAGGGTTTGAGTGTGCATGGAAAGAAGGCTACTGTACAAAGATAAGATTTGCATTCATTCCACTGCATGTGTTTGCTTCTGGGCCTGCCCACCAATGGGATGTGGCTCTCAACAGGTTGCCAATAAAAGATTGGTTATCAGGCTGAAAAAGTTCAGCACAGAGCCATTCTGCTTCCCTTTGAAACTGAAGACTCCATATAGCCATGCTACAATGGATCGCCAAAGCCCTGTGTCCATCACTTTTTAATTTACTTCTGCTGAACCTTATCTGTCATTTATCCATTCCCAATTTGGAGATTTACCTCCTTCTAGGTGATGCTGGGCAGGGTGGAGAAACCAAATGCAGCCACTTCACATTTTTATCGGCAGCATGACACAGGATGACCAGAGCAAAGGAGATAATTTTAGCAGGTAGAGGTGTTGATTAGGATGATAATTTTGACCCACCAAAGTGTCCACATTTTTAAATGAAACTTATTAAAGGTACAGAAACCATGTCTCGCTTTACTTTTGGAAACTTAGCATGGAAGCAGCCAGCGCAAGTCGCACAGCAAACCCAACTTCACAAAGCTTAGCTCATATGCAATGTGAAAGAGTTAACAAACTTGGCCTATTTTGCTGGTTCAGAAGCAGGTGTGCGACTGTCTTTTATTTCACATTGAGCTGCACCTGTGTATGTTGGGAGTAAGTTTGGCCTGCTACTCACAAATGGGAATTTTCTATACAGCATCCTATGCACAGTTAATCTCAACAAAAGGTTCGCTTTATGTTTGCTTTCCTCCTTTCAACAAGAAATCCCAGCTCTAAAAAGGGAAAGGGTCATAGGAAAGTCTGTATCCTGTTCAGTACATCTTTAAGGCGATCAAGTAACGAAATGCACAGATCAGTTAAATGACTGACCTAAGAGTAAGGGTAGCTGTGACTAGGCACTGTTTCTGTGCCGCTTTACTTGTTAGCCACCTGCATTTATTCTGGAAATGTTCGAGCTGCAAATATCTATTTTATGATATTGTGTTTTCCATTGTATTTTATCATTTTATCCTGTAAGCTGCCCAGAGAACAATGTTATTGGGCAGTTTTATATAGCACCATAAATGAATAAATAAAACAAACTTGGGTAAACAGCAGAAGGTTGCCTTAGCTTTTTCCTTAAGTTTGCAGGATGCCCACACAAGGGAGGGAACTTAGTTTGCTATGTGATGACCACTGCAGATCTTTGTATATGTTGTACACCTTGCCATTTATCATTCCCTATTATATATGCCATTGTTATACAAAGATGACTGCTGGGGAGGGGGGTTGATTGGACCTCAAGAGAAGGCAGCAACCTTTTATTCCCAAAGTTACCCTAAGAAAGACTGGATCCACACACACACCCTTGTAACCTGGAACCAGGAGGAAAAGGGTCAGTGGAACCACATGGTCATAAAGTCCATTGGAAGCATCCTATCACACCCTCAACACCCAGAAATAGAATTCCATAGAATGCAACAAGACAACTCACGTTTTTACTATGAATTCAGTGCAGAGATACCTCCAACAAGATTAGCACACTGTGTGCAAATTATTTTTTCAATGAAATGTCTCCTAAATATGTCACTGAACTGATAGCCTCCAAAGGATCGTGCTGATGAGTTTTTCAGGACCATGAACCACTGGATGCTGCTGGAGCGATCTCAGTTATTCTGCAGTCTTGAAAATACTTTTGCCTCCATCACTGAAATGCCTTTGATTGCCATGTTTATCAGTTATATATGGATATGGCTTTATTATGTTCTACAGGATGCAAGTTTAACAATGTTTGCCTGTCTTCCATTGCATTGTACCTGCCTAGGATACTCAGTCAAATATTAATTAGGAAACCATATCATCTTATTCCTGCCAGAAGGAATGCTGTCAAAAAATCTTGGTGGTGTTAATGTGAGCATCAATAGCACCAATAAGCACATTATTGTGGGGTGTCCCAAGCCCCCAAACAGTGAGAAGTTGCAGGGCAACGTTTACCTGGATCAGGTTCCATTTGGATGAGAATGCACTGGAGACTTATGGTGTTTATGTAGCGTCTGTTTTATATTTTACAAATATGCAGTTAAGATGCCCCAACCTGCTGTTCTCCAGATGTTTTGGACAAAGACTCCTATCCACTCCAAAGAGCATGGGCAGTGGTCAGGAATGATGGGAGTTGTAGTCTGACATCTAAAGAGCACCAGTTTGAGTGAAGGCAAAAAGATCATCACATCATATATCCCCTCCCCAAACATACTAACTTAAAACTTTCCAAATGGCAAATCTTCTGTCTTTACACATACAAACCTCCATCAGCAAGAGAGGTCTCCCCAACTACAGCTGTGATGGATATCTCGTTGAAACAAAGATAGATTCCCAGGTATCTGCTAACTATCAGCTCCCATCTGGCAACTATTCTGGCCTATAAGACAGCAAATGGACCGACAAAGGAATTGGCACTCAGAAGCCATGTAACAATATAGACTTGTAGTGCTATGCTAGATAAGTTTGGCAGCCACTGATAGACTGTCTAAAGATAAAAGTAAAGGACCCCTGACAGTTAATTCCAGGTGCGAATGACTCTGGGGTTGCAGCGCTCATCTCTCTTTACTGGCCAAGGAAGCCTACGTTTGTCCACAGACAGTTTTTCCGGGTCCTGTGGCCAGCATGACTAAGCCGCTTCTGGTGAAACCAGAGCAGTGCACGGAAACGCCGTTTACCTTCCTGCTAGAGTGGTACCTATTTATCTACTTGCATTTTGACGTGCTTTCGAACTGCTAGGTTGGGACCGAGCAACGGGAGCTCACCCTATCGTGGGGATTCAAACTACCGACCTTCTGATTGGCAAGCCCTAGGCTCAGTGGTTTAGACCACAGCACCTACTACACTAAACAGGTTTATGGACATGGTGGCATAGAGGAGGTTAATGTCTGACCTAGAGTTTGAGCTGCAGATAGAATGAGACAGGTTCACGTCTAGGAGGTAAAACTACTGTGCACATTTTAGATAAACTGCAAGGTACTTTCCAACTACAGTGGAACCTTGGGTTACGTACCATCCTCCTTATGAACACTTCGGGTTATGAGCTCCACTAACCCGGAAGTAGGTCTCCTGGTTGTGAACTTTGCCTTGGGATGTGGCAGCAGCAGTGGGAGGTGCCATTAGTGAAAGTGCACCTCAGGTTAAGAACGGTTTTGGCTTAAGAACGTACCTCTGGAACGAATTAAGTTCGTAACCAGAGGTACCACTGTACACAAGTCTTTTACAGGAAGGGGCACTTCCGGTAGCAGTCAGGGTGTACATGTGTCTATGCTTTATAGAATACCATCTTTGTTTGCTAGTAAATATCTGTAATTATTAAGTTGTGCTGTTACCATCTCAGTCTGGAGCTCAATTTCCCAAGACAGGTGTTTTCAATAACATTTCATTTCCATTAATGTGAGGACAAACATTAATGAATAATACAGATAACCAAGTGAAACTAAAGACATCCTATAAACAAGGGAGAGGGGTAGAGCGAGGGAAACGAAGGAGAAATCCTTGCTCAAGAGTCCATCCAAAATTGAATACACTGAATACAGAGAGAAATGCCTGTAGACAATCACGACAGCAGCAATATTTCATTTTAATTTATTTGAGAGAATGAGACCGCAGCCTGAAAAAATGGGACAATCACGTTTCCTTGTCAGACAACTCAATTTGAAGTTTTAGCTGCCTGTGGACGACCAATCAGAGCTCTGTCCCTGCCTGATCTGTCATTTCATAGTTACAAGGAAGGTTGAAAGAAGTGGGAGGAAAACTCAGAAGACACAGAATCGAGATGAGAGATTAGGGAAAGGAAGAGCTTATCTGGAGCTTTCAGAAGTTTTTAAATTCTTCCCTTGCCATAATGGAAGAGAAATGGAGGGGGAAAGGTTAGAGAAACAAATATTGCAGTTTGTCTCGACATTTATTTTGCAGTGTTTCTGGCAGAATTCTTGCAATGTTCTCTCTCTGGGGTCGTGAAGTTTCCTGCAACTACTATGCTCAGAGCTGTAGGAAATGTCAGGGGAGTATGAGCGTATGGAGGCCTTGCTCTTCTCAGCTATATTGTACAACAGAACGGAGAGCATTTCCCCACCTCTAGAGCTGCTTTCCCTCATGAGCAATGTTTCAAGGGCCACATGCCAGTGGTGGGGACAGAGGCAAAAGGGGGGCTGATCAATTGATGTGAAATTGTACAATACCTTTTGATGATGGGGGACACGGGTGGTGCTGTGGGTTAAACCACAGAGCCTAGCACTTGCCGATCAGAAGGTTGGTGGTTCGAATCCCCATGATGGGGTGAGCTCCTATTGCTCGGTCCCTGCTCCTGCCAACCTAGCAGTTCAAAAGCACGTCAAAGTGCAAGTAGATAAATAGGTACCGCTCCAGCGGGAAGGTAAACGGTGTTTCCGTGCTCTGCTCTGGTTCGCCAGAAACGGCTTAGTCATGCTGGCCACATGACCCGGAAGCTGTACGCCGGCTCCCTCGGCCAATAAAGCGAGATGAGCACCACAACCACAGAGTTGGTCACGACTGGACCTTCACCTTTACCTTTTTGATGATGATGAGGATGATGATGATGGACATAAGAAAAGCCTGGATCATGCCAATGACTCTCTCCTCCCTGTGTGCCTCCCCACCCAAAAAAATGACTCAGGGGGTGTTGGATAATCCCCAGAATGGTCCATGGAAGGAGGAAAGGGGGGTTGTTTCATCTGCAGTGCTGGAACAGATGGAACATTTGTAATAATGCAGTGCTGAACTCCACGCTTAGTAGCTAAAAGCCACACTCAGGGATCATCTCCAATGTTTTAGCTGAACATTATTTCCAGGCTTCAGTAGGTACCAAGGATGCTTGTGAGATACTCATGTCACTTTCTATAGTTGCTACTTTTTCTCTTGGGCACATTTTCTGCAGCATAACAGCACATCATCTCATACAATTCAGAAAGGAAAATAAAGCATTAAAAAACCCAAAACGTAACATAAAGTATTGTTATGAGTTTGGAGAGGGGGGTAAGCTGTATGGCTGAGCTCCCCTTCTAATTCCTGGCTACAGCAGGGATTAAATTGCTGGAATTCGATTCCTTGTCATCCTGGGGGGAAAGGGACAAGTAGGGTGCCCCAGAGTTCTCTCCTGGGCATATTGTTGCTCAACATCTTTATAAACAACTTGGAGGAAGGAATTGAGGGGATGCTCATCAAATTTGCAGATGTCACCAAACTGATAGGGGTAGAAGACAGAATCAGGATTCAAAATGACCTTAACAGATTGGAGAACTGGGTCCAAGCTAACAGAATGAAATTGAATAGGGGCAAATGTAAAGTTCTGCGCTTAGGCAGGAAGAACCAGATGCACAGATATAGGAACGGAGACACCTGGCTTACTAGTAGTACATGCAAAAGGGATCTAGGTGTCTTAGTGGACTATATTGCGTCAACAGAGGTATAGTGTCCAGATCAAGGTAAGTAATTCTGCCTCGGTCAGACCACACCTGGAATACTGTGTCCAGTTCTGTGGGCCACAATTTAAGAAGGATGTTGACAAGCTGGAACATGTGCAGAAGAGGGCAACCAAGATGTTCAAGGGTCTGGAAACTAGCCTTATGAGGAATGGTTGAGTTAGCTGGGTATGCTTAGCCTGGAAAAGAGGAGACTGGGAGGAGATACGATATTCAAATATTCAAGATGGAGCAAGCTTGTTTTCTCCTGATCTGGAGGATAGGACTCAAACCAATAGCTTCAGGTTGCAAGAAATGATTCTGACAAAACATCAGGAAGAACTTTCTGTTTGACAGTGGAACGGACTCCCTCTAAAGGTGGTGGACTCTCCTTCCTTGGAGGTTTTTAAGCAGAGGTTGGATGGCCATGCTTAAGTTGAGATTCCTGCATTGCAGGGGGTTGGACTTGATAACCCCCGGGGTCAACTCCACGATTCTATGATTCTATGAATAGCAATGCCAACCTGGTCATGGCCCATGGAAGATGGGTCCTTAAGGGAACAAAGGAAGTGGTTCTGTGCCAGAGGACAAATGTATGGCATTCTCTCCCACAACTGCCTGTTAGTTAGAAAGACAAAATGCCATAGTTGGGAACTGAGTCATGTGAGATAGAAGTGGGATTCAAAAGAGGCAGGCTGAGAGAGAGCCTGGCCTGATTTCTGCTGGAATTCAAGGCTGTGGCTATGGGAGAAGCAGGACTGTCTTGCTGTGAACGCCTCCATCATAGCCTCAGGCTGCACCTATGTGTAAACAAACCATATATCATAAAGACACCACAGTCTCTGCTGTGCCTCCTTCTGAAGGAAACACAAATCCTGGGAAAGTGATGAAACCCCTGGAATTTTGCACTGCTCAGAGACTGGGGTGACGTGGAACAGTATGTTCTTCCGCATCCCTGGTGACTATATCCCCAAGCACCAAGTTCACCACTTTCCACGTCCACTTAGAAATACACTGCTGTTAACTGTTGCTCCTTCTGACACAGCCTTCCTCTCAATTTCTTCTTGGCAGTGGCCCGAACAGCATTCGATACCCATCTCCCTGCAAGGGATGAGTCAGAATTACATAAATTATAGCATCTTGCCAGGTGAAAGAAAACTTCCCCTCCTCTTCACTCTTTGTGCGAAGCTGCAACAGCACCTGCCTTCGAGTTCTGGTGATGATGTACGTCGAATTTTCCCCCCAATTTAATTATTTACAGAAAGGAGAAGGGAAATAGCCCCATGGACCAGAGCTTTTTTGAAACGATGCTGGGATCTTTCAATCGCTGAGCTTCTGCAGCTTCTAGAAAAACTAACCCCCCCAAAATGAAGACTTAATGCCCCACAGTAAATCAGCAAATCTATTAATTTAAAGAATGAATAGAAAAGTCTTTGGTTAGTTTAACTCAGCAAGGAATTGCTTCTCCAGGCCAGCAGAAAAGAAGAGACGTGGGAGACTTCTGAATGGCTCTCCTGATATAGATAGATATATATATATATATATATATATATATATATATCAGCTGGAGGGGGCCTTGGACTCTGATTGGCGCACTGGAGCTGAGAGGGTGGGACACTCTTCTCCCGCAAGCTGTTTCCTGACCTAAATCACCCCTTGAAGCTGCTTTGCAGTGGGGAAAAGGCTTCTGAATTGTAGCTGATTTTTCTCCCCACTTTAGGGGCTAATGGCAGCTCTCTCTTTTTTGGTGCTGTTGGTGCTAATTAAGATCAAGGAAACAGCGCCTGGAGAAAAAGCTGCAGGACTTCAGCTTCACAAATGGCAAATGTTTAAAAAGGAAGCAAAAATAAATGGTGTGAACATTTTATCATGGATCTATCACATTGTATCTGTTAATAAGGCTCATCTGTACTGTTGTTCAATGCTGAGAGGAAGCTTCCAGTACTACCATTAATTGTCTTCATATTATATCGTCCTCCAAATTACCATATTTTTTGCTCTATAAGACTCACTTCTTCCCTCCTAAAAAGTATGGGGAAATGTGTGTGTGTGTTATGGAGCAAATGCAGGCTGCGCAGCTATCCCAGAAGCCAGAACAGCAAGAGGGATCGCTACTTTCACTGCGCAGCGATCCCTCTTGTTGTTCTGGCTTCTGAGATTCAGAATATTTTTTTTTCTTGTTTTCCTCCTCCAAAAACTAGGTGCATCTTATAGTCTGGTGCGTCTTATAGAGCGAAAAATATGGTACTGTCCTTGGAGGTTTGGAGGTTTTTAAGCAGAGGTTTGCCATCTGTCATGGATGCTTTAGCTGAGATTCCTGCATTGCAGGGGGTTGGACTAGATGGTTCTCAGGATCCCATCCAACCCTACAATTCTGTGATTCTGTGATTATCATGCCAGGGATACTCTGCAAAGGAGAGGGTATGAGAAAATCCAGTTTGAGGGTGGGAAAGAGTGTCATAAGGACAATGGAGAAATGGAGGTGCTGAAAGTTTTTGATCCACATTAAACAACAGCCTGGATGAGCCCTTAGTCTCTGATTCCCCCTTTTGCCTGGTCCAAAAATTTTACACATCACCTGGGAAGACAGGCAAACTAATGCCAGTGTACTGGAAGAAGCAAAGATCACCTGTGTCAAAGCAATGATTCTTCAACATTGGACTGGCCATGTTGTTTGGATGCCTGATTATCGTCTTCCAAAGCAACTACTATATTCCAAACTTAAAAATGGAAAGTGTAATGCTGGTGGCCAACAATTTAGGTTCAAAACTCTCCCAAGGCAAATATTTTTTAAAATGTATAAACACTGACAACTGGGAAACACTGGCCTGCGAGTGCTCCAGTTGGAGAACAGCCTTTGCCAAAGGTGTCATGGGCTTTGAAGATGCTTGAACTCAGGATGAAAGGGAGAAACGTGCTAAGAGGAAGGCATGCTTGGCAAACCCTCACCATGATCAACTCCCACCTGGAAACCTATGTCTCCACCATGGAAGGACATGTGGATCCAGAAGTGGCCTCCACAGTCACTTATGGACTCACTGTTAAAAATGTGTTTATGGAAGGCAATCTTACTTGGCTACGAGTGATCGCCAAAGAAGAAGAAGACCACATGATTTGCATGCAGAAGGTAACAGGTTCAATCCATGGCATCTCCATGTAGGGTTAGGAGAAACTGGAACCCTGGAGAGCTGCTGTCAAGTCAGTGGTGAGAATGCTGAGCTGGAGGGACCTGTGGTCTGACTTGAGACAAGGCAAATTCTTATGGTTTCTTTAGAAATGCTGCACAGTTTTGACACTCGCAGGCTAGCATTTCCTTGGAAGTAAGGACCATTGATTTCTGCTGAACTTCAATTTGACTAGGTCCACTTAGGACTGCAGCCTTTGGCCCAGAGGAGCAGCAGCAGCAAGGCTCCACATTAAGCTTTCAGTGCTATTGCACCCACAGGTCCCCATACTTGTGCGAGTGTGTATGATCAGTGCAATGCTTGCTGTTACCAAACACCCACAGGAAACATGTTTGATCACTCAAGCAATTAAAAACAACCTGCCTGCCAGCCACCGCCCACCACAATCCATGCATGTGGGTAGCAAATGATGCTTGAAGCATTATTTTATTTTTTAGTTTCTCTATCGCCCACATTCTGCAAGAATGAATCCACATCGAGTTTTGCAGGATGGGAGCCCAAATAGATGATTAATCTGTTTAGCGTCTACGCTGGTCTTCTCGTGCTTCCTTCCCTTGCGAGGATAAATCTGTAAACATGTCTCCTTAATCTTACAGGATTGAAATGTGCACATTTCCCCAAACTGAAAAGCCTTAGCCCAGGGATGCCCATTGGGAGCTTGGGGCAAAATATTCGAAATAACATCAGCCATGGATGGGAGATAGAGCAGAACATTGCCATCAGTCCTCCACCTCCCCTCCAGTCAGCAGAAGGGAGGGTTGATCAAGACCAGCTCAAGACATTTGGCAGCCTGAGACAAAGGACAGGATGACATCCCACCCCATTCTGTTTAGAAGCACTTTATTCATATTTCAACATTAGCATCTTCCACTGAACCAGAGGGCAACTGGGTATGTGGCACATACAACTCTGATCTTCAGCAAAGGGGAATGGCAGTGAGGAAGAGGTCTGCTACCATTGCCTCCCAGCAGCAACTGCCACCTGAGGCAAATGCCTCATTTTGTTTAATGGTAGGGCTGGCTCTGGGATAAGGCAGAATCTGACTGAGGCCAATAGAGCCATAGGTTAAAAATGCAGCTGCTCTTGGGTGACGATGATGCATGCTTCTTCCACTGGTCTCTTCGCCTATATTCTTCTTTTGTTGCTTGCAGAAATTAAGACTATATTTCTTTCCCACAGAGAAGAAGAGAGTGAGTGGACCAGCTGAGGTGCAGGACAGGAGGTTAAAATAGCTGTATCATAGAAAACTGTCACATACAGAGTTGGACCACTGGTCCAGGAAGGTCAATATGACTGGAAAGAGATCTGCAGGGTAATGAACAGGAGTTTTTCTCCCAGTCCTACCTGGAGATGCCAGGGATTGCCTTCAGATGTCTTTTAAGACTAAGATAGTTGCTTTTTTCCTTGACCTCTGCTGGGAGGGCGTTCCACAAGGCAGGCGCCACTACCGAGAAGGCCCTCTGCTTGGTTCCCTATAACCTCACTTCTCACAGTGAGGGAACCGCCAGAAGGCCCTAGGCACTGGACCTCAGTGTCCAGGCTGAATGATGGAGGTGGAGGCACTCCTTCAGGTATACAGTGGTATCTTGGGATACAGACACTTCAGGTTACACACTCCGCTAACCCAGAAATAGTACCTCAGGTTAAGAATTTTGCTTCAGGATGAGACAGAAATCGTGCGGCGGTGGCACAGCGACAGCGGAAGGCCCCTTTAGCTAAAGTGATACCTCAGGTTAAGAACTGTTTCAGGTTAAGAACAGACCTCCAGAACGAATTAAGTTCTTAACCAGAGATACCACTGTACAGGACCCAGGGCATTTGGGGCTTTAAAGGCCAGTACCAACACTTTGAATTGTGCTCAGAAACGCACTGGGAGCCAATGAAGATCCTTTAGAACCGGTGTTATATGGTCCTGGCGGCCACTCCCAGTCACTAGTCTAGCTGCCGCATTCTGGATTAATTGCAGTTTCTGGGTCACCTTCAAAGGTAGCCCCACGTAGAGCGCATTGCAGTAGTCCAAGCGGCAGATAACTGCTGCAGCTGCCCTGGACACAGAATAGATGAATAGATAGATAGATAGAGAGAGAGAGAGAGAGAGAGAGAGAGAGAGAGAGAGATAGATGATAGATAGATAGATAGATAGATAGATAGATAGATAGATAGATAGATAGATAGATGATAGATAGATAGATGGTAGATAGATGATAGATTGATAGATAGATGATAGATAGATGGATGAGAGAGAGAGAGAGAGAGAGAGAGAGAGAGAGAGAGAGAGATGATAGAGTGGGAGGTTTTCTAGATAAAATAAAGATGTTTAGAGGTACTCTCATTTTACTACTCATATTGAAATACTGCTTCCTCAATGAGGCGAAACTTAGATTCACAAAACTTTTAGGGGTATGCGTACGCCTGCGTCCCTCCAGAAAAAAAGCACTGGATAGATAGATGATAGATAGATGGTAAAGGTAAAGGTAAAGGTACCCCTGCCCGTATGGGCCAGTCTTGACAGACTCTAGGGTTGTGCACTCATCTCACTCTATAGGCCAGAAGCCAGCACTGTCCGCAGACACTTCCGGGTCATGTGGCCAGCATGACAAGCTGCATCTGGCGAGCCAGCGCAGCACACGGAACGCCGTTTACCTTCCCGCTGGTAAGCGGTCCCTATTTATCTACTTGCACCCGGGGGTGCTTTCGAACTGCTAGGTTGGCAGGCGCTGGGACCGAACGACGGGAGCGCACCCCACCGCGGGGATTCGAACCGCCGACCTTGCGATCTGCAAGTCCTAGGCGCTGAGGTTTTACCCACAGCGCCACCCGCGTCCCCTTAGATAAATGATAGATAGATATATTAGATAGATGATGATAGATAGATGATGATAGATAGATAGATAGATAGATAGATAGATAGATAGATAGATAGATAGAGATAGATAGATGATAGATAGATGATAGATGATAGATGATAGATGATAGATGATAGATAGATAGATGATAGATAGGGCTAGATAAAGTCTGCAACAAGTAATACTTAAAAGAATCCTTCCTTCCTTCCTTCCTTCTCTAACCCGTTCTGAAATCCCAGAAAAATTGGCTCTTTCAGTTAAAGGTGACCCCAGACAGTTTTAACCCACATGATGATTATTTGCTCAGCAGTTCACCAAAGGTCTGTCTGAATGTGGCAGCGTTACAGAGGGTCATATTTTCCCACAGATGAACTGCTCCCAAACAATTCTCCAATTTATTGGGCAGAAATAAGCTCTCCATCAGTACCAAGCACATGGGCTCTTCTTTCCTCCCCCCTTTTTTCTTATTATGTTTTTCCCATTTTCCATCTGTGTTTTTTCTCGTCAGCGTTGCAAGATTAAAAAAAAACACACCACCACACTACTTTGAGTGATGGAATTCCCCTCACATTCTCTTTCAGTTGTATTTAACAGAAGCGATGAAGATCTCGGTTCACACAGAAATGTTTATCTTCATCTATATTGTTGACAGACTATCCAAATACATTTTTTTCTTTTTACGAGAGCAAACATAAAATACCTCAGGCCACAGGGAAAATACTGGTTGCTGTAAGATCAGTGTTTTCTCTCTTGCTCTCGTAGGAATATAGGAAGCTTACCCTCAGCATCTCCAGGTACAGCTGGGAGGGACCCCTGCCTGAAAGTCTACAGAGCTGTTGCCAGTCAGTGTAGACAATACTGACCTATGTTCATCTCCCATAGGAACATAGGAAACACTTGTCAGAAAGACAAGTGCCACCACCACTTCTGTAGGAATGTTAAGGATAGTAGGAAAGGATATATTGAATTAGTATCATCCTTCCTTCGCTCACGGTAGTGAAGTGATGCAGCAGAGCAAATTCCCCTCAATATAGCTGGGAGCGGGAATATTAGTAGGGCAATTAGGAGGTCGTGATAGGCTATAAACCTTGTAGTACCCAGCCAATGGGAGGGAACCTGCTCTTTGGGTGTGGGGAATATAAGCTTATGCTTTGTCAATTTTGGGTGTGCCTACTTTGGACCCACGCTCTTGCAAGACAATCAATAAACTCTTTGCAGCTTCACCAATTTTGTTCAGATTTAATCTGAGGGTCTCAAGACCCACTTCTAACATTCCTCCCCAAGCTTGGTGAAGGCAGCACTGGTGGGGAAAACAGGGACATTCCAGGAACAAAGCAAGGATGGCTTTCGTAATTTCAGGGAAATAGGGACACTTGGATGGACGTGGGTGGCGCTGTGGTCTAAACCACTGAGCGTCTTGGGCTTGCCGATCAGAAGGTCAGCAGTTAGATTCCCCATGACAGGGTGAGCTCCCGTTGCTTGGTCCCTGCTCCTGCCAACCTAGCAGTTTGAAAGCACACCAAAAAGTGCAAGTAGATTAATAGGTACCGCTCTGGCGGGTAGGTAAACAGTGTTTCCGTGCTCTGCTCTAGTTTCAGTGTTCCGTTGTGCCAGAAGCGGCTTAGTCATGCTGGCCACATGACCTGGAATAACTGTCTGCAGAGCGGACAAATGACGGCTCCCTCGGCCTGTAAAGCGAGATGAGCACTGCAACCCCAGAGTCGTCTGCAACTGGACTTAACTGTCAGGGGTCCTTTACCTTTAGAGAAACTTGGAGGGTATGACATCTATAGAGGTGTGTGCCTGGGAGGCTGTGAGATCATTAGGCCCAGAGTGCACAGTTACCAAACTGCTTCCAAGGTGGCAATCGAGCAGCCCATAATTTTTGGCAACCAGATGTCACATCTTTCATAGATCTGCCCACTTGTCTCCCAGTAGGCTGTGCCCTTTCTTTATTGGAAAGGATGTGGGGAGTGAGAGGGCAACACACGCTCAAGGTTACTGCTACAACCAGGATCCGAGTGGCAGGGAGTAATAATAAAAAAAGAATTTTGTGGCTCTGAGTCAAAGAGACTCGGAACGGAGCTGAAAATAAATCGCAAACAAGAACAGCATATACCATCCGCATGATAATGAGTCATCTCATTTCCCTTCAAACACATTCACTTAAAGATGAGAAAAAGGAGCTTTAAAACCTATACATCCCATCCTCCAGAGATTAATTAATGCTCAAGTATCTAAGATCAGCTCCTTGACTATTCCACGGAACACCTGTTGTTGCTAAGGTGAGCTGTTCCTACATGTATTAGCTCATAAGATGCATGAACAGGAGCTCATCTGCCCTATTTTATCCTAACCCCGTTTTATGAGGAGTGTGCGTGTGTGTGCATCCATGTGCACACAGCTCTTCTGTGAATGCTGATGTATCTTCCGTCTATGGTGAATGATACCTGGTATATAGTCCAGTGGGGAAACTCTGGCCTACAAGGCTAATGAGGCCTGTCAGGGGTCCTAAATAGCCCCACAAGGTCGTTATTGTCATCAACAACAACATCATCATTTATTTATTTATTTATTTATTTATTTATTTATTTATTTATTTATACCCCACCCTTTTCACTGAGAGGAACTCAAGACAGCTTAGAGATAAAAATTAGGTTCCCATCCCTCTTATAACCATTCAGGCAACTCAGGTGATCAGAAAGGCCCAACAGAGACTCCATTTTCTCAGGGTCTTGCAAAAGAATTATGTTAAACAACAACTGATGAACTCCTTTTACCGGTCCATAATAGAAAGTGTCCTTTCATATTACAGATAGGTAGCCGTGTTGGTCTGCCATAGTCAAAACAAAATAAAAGAAAAAAATTCCTTCCAGTAGCACCTTAAAGACCAACTAAGTTAGTTCTAGGTATGAGCTTTCGTGTGCATGCACACTTCTTCAGATACACGGTATCTGACTGTGTATCTGAAGAAGTGTGCATGCACACGAAAGCTCATACCTAGAACTAACTTAGTTGGTCTTTAAGGTGCTACTGGAAGGAATTTTTTCCTTTCATATTGTATGACAGAGTAGTACGCTGACTTGACAGCCACGGACAGAAAGTCTCTACAGAGGGTGATGAATTCAGCACATGATATCACGGGCTGTCCCTTGAGTCTGCTGGATGACATCGCAAGGGATCGTTGCCTTAGGAGAGCGAGAAAGATTCTCGGGGATGACTCACACCCCGGCCATCACCTCTTTAATCTTCTACCCTCGGGCAGGAGCTATAGAAATATGGTCAGCCATACCAACAGGCTAAAGAATAGCTTCTATCCGTGGGTTGTTATGCTGTTGAACGGAAAATAACACAGCGGAATTGACTTGCGAGGTGGTGTGTTGTTCGATAAGCACACAGAGTGCAACAAGACTGTGTTGGGGGGGGGAGGCTCATTTAATTTCATTGTGCACAGGTTGTACAATGACAATAAAGGTATATTATTATTATTATTATTATTATTATTATTATTATTACAGGACAGGGAATCTCTTGATGCTTCCACACGGAAGGTAGGATGTAAATGAAATGAAATAGCTAACTGGTGAATAAAAGCTTCAGTTCCTAGCAATTCTTACATTTACTAAATGTCAGTGGCCTCAGTGGGTCTGATTTCTCAGCACACATATTTAGGATCAGGCCACCAGTCCTATTAAGCAGCTGAGCATCCTTTAGTTCTTCCCTTTCAAGAATCCCCAATGAAGACATGAGCCCTGGAAGCCATTTCCGAGATAGAAATCTTATCGGCCCGTCAAACGGAGAGTGGCACTGCGGATTCTTAGCAGGCCACCTCCTCATTCCTTGTGTATGCTGCCTGCGGAGAGGAAATAAATATCCCCTATGTAGAAGTCGCTGTACATTTAATTGTGCCCGGACTGAAGGCTGTTAATTCATTCACTCTCAGAACGCTAACTCAGGCTTATTAAAGAAGTGTCAAAGAGCGGCTTTTGAATTACCTACTCCTGAAATATGCTGAAAGGGCTGACTTGCACTTTCCCGACAAAAGCTCGCCGTCTAGCCTTGTCACACATTCATTTACGATCCCGTGAGCTACGTAGGAATTCTATGGAACGGGCCATCCGCTATTTTCTCCCCCTCCCTCTTTTTCCTCCACCCTCAGTCTGAAGATTACACTTAATTTAAAAGGGAGCCCGAGTTTTATGGCAGAGAGAATATTCATTTGCTTGTATCGTGGCATTTATTCTTCAGTGGATGCTAATTATGGCTATTAATATTATTCATATCCACTTAGTCATTAGACACATATTGTTTCCAAGGCGGTGGAAGAAATAGTACCTCTGCACTCAGCAGAAAGCATCTGGAGTCTTATGTTCGTTCATGGGCACCACGGTTCACAAAGGATTTAGGACGGGTCAAATAGCTTGATGAGATAGAGATAGAGCTAGCCAGGGTCTCCTCTCAGGTTGGAATGCCTATTGTTGTTGTTGTTGCCTCAACTCTCTAGAGAAGGCAGGTCCCTGCCCCAAAGGACCTCCAAAGTAGATGAGTTATTATTAGATTAGCTTTCTAATGGTGCATGCTCTGGTCATCTCCCGCTTGGACTACTGCAATGCACTCTATGTGGGCCTACCTTTGAAGCTGACCCAGAAACTACAACTACAGTGGTCCCTCAGGTTACATATGCTTCAGGTTACAGACTACGCTAACCCAGAAATAGTGCTTCAGGTTAAGAACTTTGCTTCAGGATGAGAACAGAAATCGTGCTTCGGCGGTGCAGCAGCAGCAGGAGGCCCCATTAGCTAAAGTGGTGCTTCAGGTTAAGAACAGTTTCAGGTTAAGTACGGACCTCCGGAACGAATTAAGTACTTAATTCGAGGTACCACTGCAATCCGGAATGCAGCAACTAGACTGGTGACTGGGAGCGGCCCCCAAGACCACATAACACCAGTCCTGAAAGACCTATATTGGCTCCCAGTACATTTCTGAGCACAATACAAAGTGTCAGTGCTGACCTTTAAAGCCCTAAACGGCCTCGGCCCAGTATACCTGAAAGAGTGTCTCCACCCCCATCGTTCTGCCCAGACACTGAGATCCAGCGCTGAGGGCCTTCTGGCGCTTCCCTCACTGTGAGAAGTGAGGTTACAGGGAACCAGGCAGGGGGCCTTCTTGGTAGTGGTGCCTGCCCTGTGGAACGCCCTCCCAGCAGATGTCAAGGAAATAAACATCTATCTGACTTTTAGAAGACATTTGAAGACAGCCCTGTTTATGGAAGCTTTTAATATTTGGTGAATTATTGTATTTTAATATTTTGCTGAAAACCCAGCCAGATGGGCGGAGTATTATTTATTTATTTATTTATTTATTTATTATTATTATTATTATTATTATTATTATTATTATTATTATTATTTCTTACCTGACAATATTAAAATATCCACAGTACCCCTTCTCTACATTAGCCCCCGCCATTTGTAAAAATGCATAAACATAAACCTTTCCAAAGTAGTGTTCAAAATGTAAGGATCTAATAAATAGCATGGGATCACAGAGTCATAGAGTTGTAAAGGACCCTGAGGATTATCTAGTTCAACCCCCTGCAACGCAGAAATAAGCAGCTGCCCCGCACAGGAATCAAACCTGCAACCTTGGCATTATCTACACCACGCTCTAAGCAACAGAACTAGACACCCCTCAAGTGTCCCGATATAATTGGGTCATCCCAAATTGACAGAAGCTGCCCCTGTTTCTGGTCACAATTTGGAATGCCCTGATTTTCCAGAAGCAGCACGGGATTGACTTGAAAGAGCTTCCAGAGGTGACTCTAGGCTGTGAGACGTCTCTAGCCCTTCCAGGCAGAAGACCTCAAGGGTAAGAGAGGGGAGGGAAGGAGGGGACAAGTGAGCGAGTGGTTTGCAGCAGTGGCCGGGTGATGAAGGGGGTCAATGGCAGGGAGAGGACAAGCAGCAGGGATGGGGGGGTTGCCCCAAATTTCCAACACAAAATGTTGGAGGGTATGAAGCTATCCAGCTTGTAACATAAAATCAATACAGTGGTACCTCAGGTTAAGAACTTAATTCGTTCTGGAGGTCCGTTCTTAACCTGAAACTGTTCTTAACCTGAAGCACCACTTTAGCGAATGGGGCCTCCCGCTGCTGCCCCGCCGCCGGAGCACAATTTCTGTTCTCATCCTGAAGCAAAGTTCTTAACCTGAAGCACTGTTTCTGGCTTAGCGGAGTCTGTAACCTGAAATGTCTGTAACCTGAGGTACCACTGTATTATTTTTTTAAAAAAAGAAAAAAAATATAAAAAAATAATTAACAATTTCAACATAACAAAATACCAGAACATCTCATATTCATTATTTCCCCCCGATTCCCACCTCCCCATCAAACCCTCCCTCCCTCCCCCCCAAGACTTCCCTCAGCTCCCCTCTCTCAATTTTCAACTCATATTGTTCTCTGCATGCTGTAAAATTGTATAAATCCTTATATTATATTATCTATCTAATATGTTATCAATAAATTTGTGTATGTTTATTCAAAACCTGCCAAGGAGTCCAATTCGTTTTGTTGTCTTTTTAAGTAATATGTGAAAAGTTCCCGTTCTTCTTTAAAGTCACAGTTGTCCTTGTCTCGCAGTTTGTACATCAATTTAACCAGTTCTGCATAGTTCATCAATTTCTCTTGCCACTGTTCTTTTGCTGGGGTTTCCTCATCCTTTCATCCTTGTGCTATCAAGACTCTTGCCGCTGTTGTTGCATACATAAATAAATTCTTTGTTTCCCTTGGCAGGTCTTGTCCTACAATCCCTAACAAAAATGCTTCTGGTTTTTAACAGTGGGTTGTGTTCAACTCAGTGTTAAGCAAATTGTTTAGCCAGCACTCCCTTTCCCCATGTATCCCCTATATCTGTTCTGGGTCCCCCCCCCAACTATCCAGAGCAGATTGGGGATGGTGCAGGGCACACAGGCAGGAAACAAGGGAGAAAACCTAGCACTAGCACAAAAATGCCATTGAACACCACTGAGTGGTTTCACATGTTCACAGTGACCAACAGAATACTGGACCTATGATTAATCTGTCAATGCCTAGGTGAAAAGGATAGTTTTTAGCATGCACCAGGAACAAACAATGATTTGCGAGTATCTTATTTCCACGGGAAGAAGGTTTCAATTCACAGGTTTCAGTATACCCAGCTTTGGGTGGCTGCAAGTTGAATTACAGCAACAGGCAGAACCACCAAGAGGATCTCAGAAGAAGATTGCAGCAACTGGGCAGGTGTGGAGGAGGGGAGGCAGTCTCTGGTGTAATGTCAATGTCTTTGAGTGACAATCAAGGCCATTCATTCACAGCATTGAATCAACCAATGCAGGTATGTAGGCCTTTGCTGACAGCAGGTTCACGCCCTCCAACATTGATTTCAGAGATGAATAATAATAATAATTTTATTATTTATACCCCGCCCATCTGGCTGGGTGGAGGTCCTCTTTATCTTGGGAGTCCAGGGGACGCCCCCCCCCCAAATGACCATGGAAAAATGTGTTAAATATAATTAGTTTAATTGTAATGCAGTCTGGAATGGGGGACACAGTTTGTATTTTCTGAATGGTCAAATTAGATGCTGGGGTGGCTTTCGTAATTCTGGGGCTGTCCCTGGAAAATCGGGACACTTGGTCGGTATGCCAAATGTGTGAAGGAGCATTTAGGCACCCATCAAGCTACTCCTCTATGTGTCTTGAAGGTTGCTTGAATGAACTGAGGAAAATGAAAGAGTCTTTCACAGGAAATTTTGAGGGTAGCATTGGCGGAAGAATTTATGAACTCCTCTGCTAAGGGATTCAAAGGGCCGAAGACTGAAGTTAATAAAGGAAGAATTAGGTTCAATGGTACTCATAACAATTATAAAGACATTTCAGTAGAAATAATTTAATACCTTGGGATATTAACATTTACATATAATCAAGTAATTCAAATCAGTGACGACTGGAGGCAAAAAAAAAATAATGTTAGGTGATTAGGGGTTGAGGTATATCCCTTGAGGTTCTTAAGCAAACAATTCTGGCTGGATTAGAAAACGGGGAGGAGGAAAAGAAGAATTAGGGATGTTAAATTAAACCTAAAAGCATGCAAAGGAAAAAAGAGACGGTGGTTGATTTTAATTACATATCAGTTTTACACTCCTGAATTGCCATTTATGCGAAGTACTGGAAGATTTACATACACACACACACATACAAGTGTTTGTCTCAAATCGAGAAGGCCTTCTCAGCAGCGGTGCCCACCCTGTGGAATGCCCTCCCATGTCAAGGAATTAAACAACTATATGACTTTTAGAAGACATCTGAGGGCAACCCTGTATTGGGAAATTTTAAAATGTTTGATGTTTTATCATGTTTTTAATATTCTCTTGGGAGCCACCCAGAGTGGCTGGGGAAACCCAGCCAGATGGATAGGGTATAAATAAATTATTATTATTATTATTATTATTATTATTATTATTATTATTATTACATGCATGTACAGTATCTTTCATGGACACTTCTGAAATCCCAACACAGAGGTGGGATACTTCTGCCGCATAGGTCAATCTTGGCTTTCCAGGGGATCCACTTTGGTCCACAAGGCCATTTTCACCAGTCCATTCCCACCAATCAGCTGAGCTGACATCATTCATGACATCAACTGATGGCCTACCCTCGAACATTCCACTCAGGAAAATTGGGATGAGTGTCTTTCAATGCTGTGCTCTCATGCAAGTCAGTTGACTCACACGAGAGCACTGCATCAGCACCAACTGCAAGCTACTCCTTCCTGAGTTTGGGGGCAGCGTTGGAGGGGGAAACCAGGATGTTCCATGATCCAGTCTCGGGGAAATTGGGACGGTTGAGAGGTATGTGATGGGAGGGAGAATGGGGTTCAATTCTGCCTTCCTTTTCCCAGTAGTAGAGAACAGATGCTCACAGCCAAAGCAGCAGGATTGAACCCTGCCTTATCCAGTGGTGATGGTAACTAGCCTTGCATGCTTGGAGATGCTGCCATATTTCCAGATGGTGCTTCAAATGAATGTAGAGATAACTAACTGATTTCTGAAAAAAACCAAACCTTTACATTGTTATGAGCTTACTGAGTTATGGGGTTGAGCTGGATGACCTTTTAGGATCCTGACCATCTCTGGCATTTCTCCATTAATATGTTATTTTTTTTTTTTGTCCTCGTGAAAATTCATTTTCACTTTAGTGTGTTTTTTCTCCTAACATACACATTTTTGCAAAGTAATTTCACCTAATATAATGCAGTTTCTTGTGTGGATTTTTATCCTACTATATGCATTTTTGTACATATTGCTTGACCAGAGAACTGCGCTGCAAAATTTAGAGAATTGTGAATTATGAAGGATGGCTGTGTTTCAGTCCGTGCATTGTTTTGAAAATTGTGGAACTAGTAAGTTTGTCTTTAAATGCAACCTGAACTGAATTTCTCTCCCATGCCTATGTGCTTTACGTTTTTATCATGCTCTTTTGCTGCTGTTATTTTTTGAATATTGCATCTCAGCACTTACGACACTATTTTATTTGTTCCATTTTTGTACACTGCTTAGAGGTTTAAAAAATATGAAGTGGTTTAGAAACACTTTGAAATTGCCAAATTAAATGAAATCAATCTACAAGGAAAGCCAGGCCTCTTATCTTTCTCTTCCCGTCATATCCATTCATTTCAGCGATTCTTGCACAGGAGAAAACGCTGTGTGAATTGTGTCTGCTATCTCCGTCTTTCAAAAGTAGGCAGTGACACTTTCTGATGGTACGTTCAGTACACAAGTGACATTTCTAAACAGCTTGTTGTCTGGTGTCTCACTATCACATTGTTTTTAAAAGGGGGAGGACCTGATCCCCACCCTGGATCATTAGCACCTTGCCAAAATAAAGCTTCTAAAACCCACATATTGAAGTATAAAGAGAATTTAGAAGTGTTCGCATTTAGAAGAAGTAGAAAGCCCCCACCACTAGGAAGGATTTGGAGCCCTCTGTCATTTGCAGAAAGCATTATAATAAATCAGTGCCTTTTGAGTCTCTGTTCATGCTCCGAGATAAGGCGAGACTTGCTCTTTGGTCTTTCTTCATGCGCTGAATAGTTGGAGGCAAGTCAGGGTCTTTGTCACCTTTTCTTGCTTTTTTGATTTTTTTCCATTCTGACTCACTCTGCTCCTTAGCAGAGCACTTGGAATATAAAGCGGTCTGGAGGTAGCTGAATGGTGCTACTGCTGACACATGATTAGGGCCAGCAGTAATGCGAGTTGCAGTGTATATGCCGAATGGCCTTAGAATAATTCACCAATGGGGCATTGAATACGTCTGGGGCAATGGCTGAATGAGTGACCTTGGAAACCCAGCCACAGGGTGGTGCTGAGCTTGTTGACCTGTAGGGAATCATGAGCACTTCAGCCAACAAGGAGAGACTATTGAAAAACAGTGTGTGTGTGTGTGTGTGTGTGTGTGTGTGTGTGTGTGTGTGTGTAAAAGATGTGCAGTTAGCAGCGGCTAGAAGAACTGTAGCTGAAAGTGGTCCAGTCCCAGAAAATCTGGGCAGTATTGTTGTTTAGTCGTTTAGTCGTGTCCGACTCTTCATGACCCCATGGACCAGAGCACGCCAGGCACTCCTGTCTTCCACTGCCTCCCGCAGTTTGGTCAAACTCATGCTGGTAGCTTTGAGAACACTGTCCAACCATCTCATCCTCTGTCGTCCCTTTCTCCTTGTGCCCTCCATCTTTCCCAACATCAGGGTCTTTTCCGGGGAGTCTTCTCTTCTCATGATTTGGCCAAAGTATTGGAGCCTCAGCTTCAGGATCTGTCCTTCCAGTGAGCACTCAGGGCTGGTTTCCTTCAGAATGGATAGGTTTGATCTTCTTGCAGTCCATGGGACTCTGAAGAGTCTCCTCCAGCACCATAATTCAAAAGCATCAATTCTTCGGCGATAAGCCTTCTTTATGGTCCAGCTCTCACTTCCATACATCACTACTGGGAAAACCATAGCTTTAACTATAGGGATCTCTGGGCAGTATAGACCACTCTAAAGCTAGATCTGACAACCCCAAGCACTTCTCCTTGAAGGCAGTGGGAATTATAACTCTTTACCATTTTTATCCTGCTATTTTCCTGACAGGAACTCAAGACGGCTTACAGATGAAACAGCTAAAAACACATTGGGGGTACAGTGGTGCCCCACAAGACGAATGCCTCGCAAGACGAAAAACCTGCTAGACAAAAGGGTTTTCCGTTTTTTGAGGCGCTTCGCAAGACGAATTTCCCTATGGGCTTGCTTCACAAGACGTTTTCGTCTTGCGAGTCTTGCAATTTTTTTTGCTTCCCCCCCCCTTTTTCTAAGCCGCTAAGCCACTAATGCCGCTTTGCCGCTTTGCCACTAATAGCCGCTAAGCCGCTAATAGCACTAATCCGCTAAGCCGCTAATAGGGTTGCTTCGCAAGACGAAAAAACCGCAAGATGAAGAGACTCGCGGAACGTATTCTTTTTGTCTTGCGAGGCACCACTGTATTTAAAAACAATTAAACATTAATAGAATGTGTGTGTGCGCCCACACACAAATATATATATATATATTTAATATTCACACACACACAAATATATGATGTATTACAAACATACGAATAATAACAACAAAACCAGCCCCACACCTGTTTTCATTAAAAGCCGTCAACTCCCAAAAGCCTGTTGCAAAAAGTCCGTCTTAATCCTGCAGCAGTAGGACAACAAGGAGGGAGCCAGGCTAGCTTCTCTGGGGAGGGATTTTAGGTGTCTGGGAGCAAGCAACACCGAGAGAAGGAGCTTCTAAAACTGCAGGAGAAAAACGTCAGCACAAATAGGCTGGATTCCCCCCCAGCTTACTTCACACAAGCCCAACCACAAACTCTGCGATTCCCTGTCATTTCAGTGACGGTAAGCAGTTTGCAAATAGCTACGTGCATCCCATTAGTTTCAGTGTAAGCTTGCATGCAAGAAAGTCGCGACGGATGGTTCCTGAAGAAATGAGGGCCAGGCCCTCTCCAATTCTTGGAAGGCGGAGAGTGGGAACTGGTCGGTGCACTTATAAATTATTCCAGCCCTGGAGCTGTTCCTTTTGCAGAGTTTCACATTTGTTCCTCTTCCTTGCCCTTCTGTGTATTCCTGTAGGAAGATATCCACATTCAGAGCGACATTTCGTGCCTACCTCTAATTAGGGCTTTCCAGCATCTGTCTCCACCAATAGGATCATTTGCAATATCTGGTCTTGGTAACACTGGGATTCTGTACCCCATAAAAATAAATCATTCCTTTCTGAAAGCATTCATTAGAGATCCTTTCTTTCTCCCCTGCCCAACTGTGGCTATTTTTGTCTTGACCGTGTTTTTGAAGGCTTCTGCCTGGCAGTTTCGGGGGTGTTCCTGCATTCCCACATAAAGTAAAGAAAATATAGCATTGTGGACTGTTACATGTGTATCTGGGTATGCACACTTCACATATGAACTTATGCATTTAAACACATTTGAGGACAGAGGAAGTTTTTGGGGTTTATTTTTTTATTATTATTATTTTTTACATAGGTTGACTGCACATGACGGAGCACCATTCTGGGCATGTGTCTAAGGGAGTTCAGGATCCAGCACACTCACAACCTGCCCTCACGTTAAATGCAAATACTCCAGATTTATCAAAGCAGGGCTGTGAAGGGAAATTCATGTACACACTAAGCAATTTGGTATAGTATAGGAAACAGAAATCTTCATACTCTACTACATTCACAACCCTAAAGTGAAGAATACATTATCAGATGGTATCAGAGACAGAGAGAAAATGCTATGCTAAAAAGAATAGAGGAATGTTTGAATCTAGAAGTCCGGGAAGAGGTTAATTAATAGCACCTATCCAGTGCTCAGAGGTACTCTTGCAGTTGTAAATGGGTAGCAATGCCATGTAAGCTTATGTGTGTGTTGATACCTGCACCAGGTGCCCAGGTTAGGGATTCGAACCTGCAAACTTAGCATTATTAGCACCATGCTCTAACCAACTTTAAGGTCCCAGGACTCCTAAGGGAGGAGAAGGTATATAATTGTAACCAAACAATAAACAAAATTAGCATTATTATTTTTTTGAGGAGATTTCCCACAGGGATGGGAAGCTAAATTCATTCATTTGCTAAGCTGGTCAGTTGTCTGGCTAAAATAATACAGTTGTTGTTGTTGTTGTTTAGTCGTTTAGTGTATCCGGCACTTCGTGACCCCATGGACCAAGGCACGCCAGGCACTCCTGTCCTCCACTGCCTCCCACAGTTTCATCAAGCTCATGCTGGTAGCTTCGAGAACACTATCCAACCATCTCGTCCTCTGTCGTCCCCTTCTCCTTGTGCCCTTTCCCAACATCAGGGTCTTTTTTCCAGGGAGTCTTCTCTTCTCATGAGGTGGCCAAAGTATTGGAGCCTCAGCTTCACAATCTGTCCTTCTAGTGAGCACTCAGGGCTGATTTCCTTAAGAATGGATAGATTTGATCTTCTTGCAGTCTATGGGACTCTCAAGAGTCTCCTCCAGCACCATAATTCAAAAGCATCCATTCTTCGGCGATCAGCCTTCTTTATGGCCCAGCTTTCACTTCCATACATCACTACTGGGAAAACCATAGCTTTTACTATACGGACCTTTGTTGGCAAGGTGATGTCTCTAACTGCAGAAAACATTGTTGTTCTACTTTGCAAGTTTCTAGTCCCTGTGGCTTGTCGAGCATTTTCTTCCACGCTGTTTGAGTCAGAGAGGCTTTCTTCTCCTTTTATTTTTTAGGATTCTCTCTCACCTTAATCTTTCGCTCATCCAGGCAGAATGCAGTTTCCAAAAAGTCATATTTATTCTGCTTGCTACTTTCTCTTCCCCTGAGTCGTCTCTTCTCTCAGGCTGGCAAACAGATAAAAAATAAAAAACCCCAGAAAAATGGAAGAGGCCAGTGCTTACCAAACGAAAGCCTCAGCTTGGCTGCACAGTAGGAGCTTTCTGAAAAGTACTCTAGCTAGTGGGAAGTGAGAACATGCCCTTCTGCTGCATCTGTTTGGCTCTGGAGAGGATTCTGTGAGTTTACATGGAGATACCGCTCACCATGTACAAACTCTGAAACGTGTTTAAAAATAAAAGATTTAATTGCACTTGGCATTTCAGAGTCTCCGGCTGGAGGCAGTCCTCTCGCTGCAGAGAGAGATCTACAGTGACACTTGTAGAACAAGGAATTTGATGCCAACAGACCAAACAAAAAGAAACCCCAAGTATTTTCTCGGTTGCCCTTCTCATAAAAATGTAACCATTCCAGCAGGACCTGCCATTCATGAAACGTCGAAAACATATTGCAGTTTTTCTTTGATACTTTTAGTTCTCAAATGTCCTGATATCCAAATGTGGGCTGCTGTGTAATCTACAATACTTGCTGAACTGGTAAAGGGGCAGAAAAGGACAACTGGAATTTCCAAGGGGTTGGAGTCACTTCATTAGGTTACAACCAGTGGCTTTTTTCTGACAGTACCAGTGCTCTTTTTCTAGAAAAAGAGGTGCTGGAACTGTCCATGAAAGCATCTCTTGTTCTCTTATAATGACAATGGGGCCCACCTGAGAAGTGCAGGAACTGTGTTCCAGTGAGTTCTGGCTGGGGGAAAAAACCCCTGGGGAGTATTCAAGGGTATGCAGTACCGACACCTTTTTTTTCTAGCAGAAGAGCACTGGTTACAATGTTTGGGGAGGTTTAGTTTTGGGGAGAAAGCGAATAAGCCACATTTACACCATACATTTAAGGCACTATGATGCCACTTTAAATGATGGGTAGGCAAACTAAGGCCCGGGGGCCGGATATGGCCCAATCGCCTTCTAAATCCGGACCGCAGATGGTCCGGGAATCAGTGTGTTTTTACATGAGTAGAATGTGTCCTTTTATTTAAAATGCATCTCTGGGTTATTTGTGGGGCATAGAAATTCATTATTTTTTCTCCTTCAAAATATAGTCCGCCCCCCCCCCCACTGTAGTCTACTTTCCTTCTTCCAATGACTGTTCTCCCACCTTCAGGTAGCAGAGTAGGGAGTCTCCATGACTTTCTGGGTCCACCTTTTGGCCTGTTCTACACTGCTTGGAATTCTAACTGGCTGCTTTTGCTCTTTACATGCTGATCTGTTACATGGTTCAGCATTCAGTGCATTCAGTGCATTCAGTGCGGGCAGGTGAGTGGTTTCTGAGAATACCATGGATAAAACACCGAGAGACATTATTGGATGAACAGGACGTTCCAGACACCTTTCATTGCCTGGGCTGGTTCGAGGTAGATGCTCTTTTGGACCTGGTATGTGCACCCTGATGAACACTTGACATCTGGAACAGAGAACACAGTTCTGGTACTCATACAGTACCCTAGCATCTTTGAGGATTGTGGCATGCCCAGAGGAATAGAGGGCTGCATCCCTAGCTGACTTAACAAGACTATACACCTGCCAGCAATTTCATAATTAGGTTAATTGGGTGTAGAACTTAATGTTATAGAATAAACATGACCTTTAAGGTTCCACATCTCTCAAGTCCTTTTTTCTGAGCATACAGGCACTCGATGGCTCCAGCATTCAGCTTTATCGCATGACCCTGGATTGTAGTATTATGAGATGGTAAAGATGCTCTGTCCCAGCTTCTGCCAACCTAGCAGTTTGAAAGCATGCCAGTGCAAGTAGATAAGTAGGTACCACTGTGGCGGGAAGGTAAACAGCGTTTCCATGCGCTCTGGTTTCCGTCACAGTTCCGTTGTGCCAGAAGCGGTTTGGTCATGCTGGCCACATGATCCAGAAAGCTGTCTGTGGACAAACATCAGCTCCCTAGGCCTGAAAATTGAGATGAGTGCCATACCACACAGTCACCTTTGACCGAACTTAACCATCCAGGGGTACTTTACATTTTTACCTTTTTTATTATGAGATGGAGGGAAATTACATTTCTCTACCCACTCTCTTGGTGCTGGAGGCGACTCTTGAGAGTCCCATGGACTGCAAGAAGATCAAACCTATCCATTCTTAAGGAAATTAGCCCTGAGTGCTCACTGGAAGGACAGATTGTGAAGCTGAGGCTCCAATACTTTGGCCACCTCATGAGAAGAGAAGACTCCCTGGAAAAGACCCTGATGTTGGGAAAGATGGAGGGCACAAGGAGAAGGGGACAACAGGGGACGAGATGGTTGGACAGTGTTCTCGAAGCTACCAGCATGAGTTTGACCAGACTGCGGGAGGCAGTGGAAGACAGGAGTGCCTGGCGTGCTCTGGTCCATGGGGTCACGAAGAGTCAGACATGACTAAACAACAACAAACCCACTCTCCCCACACTTAGAGATACGCCTCTGTAATGTTGCCCCCTTCTCCCCATTTTTTCTAAACTAAAAATCCTTAAATGTTGTAACCTTTCCTCACAGGGGAATTGCTTCAGCCCCTTGATTTAGGGGAATTGCTTCAGCCCCTTGATCATTTTGTTTGCCCTTTTCCGAACCTATCTGGCTATATAATATTATGTTTGAGGTGCAGCAGCTAGAACTGTGCACTGTATTCCAAGGGTGGTCACAGCATTATGATATTGGCAGATTTATTTCCAAGCCCTTTCCTAACGACCCCGAACGTGGCTTTCATGTTTTTCCCCCCACAGTTGCAGAAGGCTGCATTGACATTTTCCCATTGAGCTTTCTTCCGAAACCTCAAGAACAAACCTCAGTGGAGTATATGTGAAAGTAGGTGGTTTTTCTTTTGCCCCAGTGTGCATCAGTTTATGCATCTTACACAGAATCACACCTGGCATTTTAATGCTCATTCA
This sequence comes from Podarcis erhardii, assembly GCF_964252035.2. Lineage (NCBI taxonomy): Eukaryota > Metazoa > Chordata > Lepidosauria > Squamata > Lacertidae > Podarcis > Podarcis erhardii. Next base: position 19,508,357 of record NC_138508.1, on the reverse strand, counting down.
TCATGTCGGGGGAGATCCTTTTGGAGCTAAGCTTATCAGCAGTCTTTAGGGAGAGGCTTCATCAAAAGCTTTTTGAAAGTCCCCAGTTGTCTGCTTCTGATGTTCACCGAACACACACCCAAGTGCTGCCTGATCACTCGTGCTGCATTCTACAGTTCCGTATTTCTTAAAAATAAAAACCTTTCTGCTGTTTGTTTTAATGCATGCTTTAATGTTGTGAACTGCTTTGAGATTTTATTTATACCCAGGAATCTCACACACACTCTCTCTATCTCCACAGTATAGGTAAATAAATAATAATAATAATAAACAACAACAGAGGGAAGAATTCAATGTCACACTATTATGATAGTTGGATCAGAGCAAGCATTTCTGCTTGCCAGATGGAAAGATCTCCCCTCTCCTCCCTGATATGCTAGGGCCTGGGGGGGGCAGGGAGGTTTCTCCTGTCCCTCCACTCCTGACCCTCCAGAGCAGATCTCAGGGAGGTGCATGTGGGGAGAGAGGAAGGAATCACTATTCTCCAGCAGTGCTTATGAGCTGCTCGAGGGAGGAGGCTGGCAGCAGCATCCATGGAGAGGCGACAGGGTGCTTCCTCGTAGCCACCACTGCTTAGAAGAGGGGTCAGCAAGCTTTTCCAGCAGGGAGCCAGTCTACTGACTCTCAGACCTTGTGGGGGGCCAGACTATTTTTTTGGGGGGGGAGGGGGAGAACGATTTCCTATGCCCCACAAATAACCCAGAGATGTATTTTAAATAAAAGCACACATTCTACTTATATAACAGGTAGGCCCCACAAATAACCCAGAGATGCATTTTAAATAAAAGCACACATTCTACTCATGTAAAAACATGCTGATTCCCATCTGCAGGCCGGATTCAGAAGGCGATTGGGCCAGATCTGGCCCCCAGGCCTTAGTTTGCCTACCCATGGCTTAGAAAAATTGCCAGCTCGATCTTCTCCCTGAGCTCAGCACTGGCGAGGAAAATCGGGACATTCTGGGATCGAATCAGAAGCCAGAGTGGCTTCCATAATTCCAGGGCTTTCCCTGAAAAATCGGGACACGGGGGGGGGGGAGATAATCTCACTATGGCGGGGAAGCCTGTGATCAGGTGATCTCTGTGTGACAATGCTCACTCTGCTGTCCAAGTGGCTCACGGTTGGTGGGCAACTTCAAGGCTGACTCTGATCTCCCTTCTGGTGATCCAGTCTGGACAGGGGCCAGACAGACCTTCATCTCTGCAAATTAGGTGCCAGGGCCACCCTAGAAAGAAAGAAGCAGAGGAAGTCCTTGCATCCTCTTTGGGTGCCACTGTCACAATTATAGTGCAGCCGGAGAAGGATGTTGCTGGGAATAGATCTTGATCACAATCACTTAAAAGACTAACTAGCTTTGAAGTGTCCGCAAACTCACTAAAGGAATCATGGTAATCAAATGAAATTGAGCAGCTTCATCTGCATGCTAATTCCATTGATTTTATTCAGCAGCCCCCCAGCCTAGATATGGGGCTGTGGAAGCAGCGGGGAATGGGGAAGGAGAGATGAATTAAAAGGCACAAAATCAATCATCTCTGCTAGCAAGGATGTCATCATTCTCAGAAATGAACTGAATGCAGCCAAAACAGGTGCAAAGCGGCATTGAAGGAGTTTGGGAGCTTTTTAAAAGAAGAGGGGTGGAATAAATGAAGGGGGGGGAGATTGCTTCCTCCCTCTCAGCTTTTTGAATTTGCTAAACTATCGCTTGCCTGGCAACATAATGCTAAAACTGCAGATGACGCTTTGATCAGAAGACCACAATAGACTCCCCGTCAAAGGGGCAACCAATTTGCTATAGCTTCTTGCTCTTCCAGCGTGGGATGTGGATTGAGCGTATGCACTGCATACAAAAGGTCTTGGGTGCAAATCCTGGCACCTCCAGCTAGGGCTGAGAAGTCCTGCCTGAAACCCTGGAGGGCCTCTGACAGCGTCATCAGTATTGAATTGGATGGACCAATGGCCACGCTCTGCCTCTATAGTGAGAGAGAGGATTGTTTCTGAATACCAGTTGCTGGAAACCACCAGAGGAGCGAGTACTCTTGCGATTGGCTTCTGCTTCCAGCTTTCTCACAGGCATCTGGTTGGCCACTGTGAGTACAGGATGCTGGACTTCATGGCCTGATCCAGCAGGCTCTTTGTATGCTCTTTCAGCCTGGCTAGGTATAAGACACCTACCTATGTCCACCATCAAATGCAGAATGTCTTCATATCGGTGAACCTTGTTCCCTGCCATGTGATGTCCTCGCTTCCTGGGCTATTTACTGAATTTATTAAAGCATCTGCTTTACATGCAGAAATTGTAGGATCAGTTCGAGAAGGCATCTCCATGGTAGGGCAAAAAAGAGAGAGCCCTGTGTCAAATCTCAGAGAGACAGTCAGTGTAGACCAGAGGCTTTCAACCAGAGGTTTTCAGAGGGAGTCATTGTGGACTCACAGCTGTCCATAGAGGTGCAGGTCAGTTCTGTGTCCAGGGCAGCTGTTTATCAGCTCCATCAGGTACACAGGCTGAGACCCTACCTGCCCACGGACTGTCTTGCCAGAGTGGTGCATGCTCTAGTTATCTCCTGCTTGGACTACTGCAATGCGCTCTATGTGGGGCTACCTTTGAAGATAACCCGGAAACTACAACTAATCCAGAATGCGGCAGCTAGACTGGTGACTGGGAGCAGCCGCCGAGACCATATAACACCGGTCTTGAAAGACCTACACTGGCTCCAGTATGTTTCTGAGCACAATTCAAAGTGTTGGTGCTGACCTTTAAAGTCCTAAATGGCCTTGGCCCAGTATACCTGAAGGAGCGTCTCCACCCCCATCATTCTGCCCAGACGCTAAGGTCCAGTGCCAAGGGCCTTCTGGCAGTTCCCTCACTACGAGAAGCCAAGTTACAGGGAACCAGGCAGAGGGCCTTCTCGGTAGTGGCACCCGCCCTGTGGAATGCCCTCCCACCAGATGTCAAAGAGAAAAACAACTACCAGACTTCTAGAAGACATCTGAAGGCAGCCCTGCTTAGAGAAGCTTTTAATGTTTAATAGGTTATTGTATTTTAGTGTTCAGTTGGCTACCCAGAGTGGCTGGGGAAACCCAGCCAGATGGGCGGGGTATAAATAATAAATTATTATTATTATTATTATTATTATTATTATTATTATTATTATTAGTCCACGGCTCCCTTGACCCACTACATTCTTTTTGCGACACCCCTGTGGGGCTCAGGAGCCCAGCTCTGTCACCCCCTGCCTGCAGAGCTGGCAGCCCCTCACCCTTTTCCAAACACCCTCCCTTGTGGAATGTTCCCTCGGCCTCCTCACCTCTCTCCTTGGGAGACATCCAGGCAGCCGCTGCTGCAGCCTTTGTTCTCTGAGCTGCCCTCTCCAAGGAGAGGTGCCTCCTCACACTGCCCCACAGGGGCCTGGGACTTGTCTGTCCATTCCCAAAAGCGAGGGCTGGAGGGCTGGCTGGCGGGCTCCATCACCCACTTGCTTGCTTACTCCAAGGATGCCTCAGCTCCTGAAAACCAGCACCCCCGGTCAGCCCCAGAGGCACCATTCGCCTGGGGAGCTTATAGCCAGGGCTCCTGCAACAAACAGCTGTGCAAGCAGAGAAATGAGAGGGCATCAGAGGAGAGAGAGGAGAAAAGAGGGATGGAGGTCAGTGTTGCACGCAGCACCCCTTACCATCATTCAAAGCACCCCAGGGTGCCATTGCACACTGGTTGAAAACCACTGGTGTGGACAATATTGAGCTAGATGCAGTAATGATCTGACATAGTATAAGGCAACTTTCTATACAGTGGTACCTCGGGTTACATGCGCTTCAGGTTACAGACACTTCAGGTTACAGACTCCGCTAACCCAGAAATAGTGCTTCAGGTTAAGAACTTTGCTTCAGGATAAGAACAGAAATCGTGCTCTGGTGGCCCGGCGGCAGCAGGAGACCCCATTAGCTAAAGTGGTGCTTCAGGTTAAGAACAATTTCAGGTTAAGAACGGACCTCCGGAATGAATTAAGTACTTAACCCGAGGTACCACTGTATACTCTGTATACTCTGTGTTTTGGGTTCCAGAATCCTCTTGCGTCTTTCACATTAGGAATTCTTGCACATCCAGTGGCGTAGCGTGGGTTGTCAGCACCCGGGGCAAGGCAAGTAATTTGCGCCCCCTAACCCGTGGATTTGCACCCCCTAATCCGTGGATTTGCACCCCCTAACCCCCAGATGTTGCGCCCGGTGCGGCCGGCCCCCCTGCACCCCCCACGCTACGCCACTGTGCACATCTGACAACTTTGCAGCAGCTGTCTCACAAGCTAGCTGCTACCCAGATTTGTGACCCTCATATCCTCCACTTCCCAGAGTAAATCAAAATGTGGCTTTTCAAATTGCAAATTTCCATACGCCAGCAGCTCCATTAGCTGGCTCATATGCAGGGCAACCTCGCAACACTCTTCTGAACAAAACCTATGGCTTTGAACAACAGCCCAAAGAATTAGCGAAACATATTAATTTGAGTAGGCTTTTCATCTTCAGCAAATAAGGTTTGGCTTCAAAATTATGCCAAAAAAAGAGGCGGGGAGAAGAGTAAATAGGAATTCTTCTCCATCTTTCCTAATGAAAGAAATTGGGGTCGCCCAGAACGAAATTGGTTGGCAGTAGGTTCAGGAACAGCAAAAAAGGAAATGTTTCTCGACACAACACATAATCAGCCTGCGGAAGTCAGTCGCTGCCTCAAAATGTGATGGTGATGATGAGCCCCTGGCTTGGAAAGCTTTAAAAACACACATTCATGGAGGGTGTTTAATAACAGCTCTTAGTCATGAGAGCTAAATTTACCATTATGGATTTATTAGTTACATTTTTCAGAAGCCTCCGAAAATCCATTTTCTGAGCATTGAACAAAATAAAAAAAAAATAAGAATAATGTAAGAAAAGTGCATAATCACAATCAACACCCCCTCCAAAAAAAGAATCCCCACCAGTAAAGTAAAACCCTATACAGTGGTACCTCGGGTTAAGAACTGTATTTGTTTTGGAGGTCTGTTCTTAAGCTGAAACTGTTCTTAACCTGAAGCACCACTTTAGCTAATGGGGCCTCCCGCTGCTGCTGTGCCATCACCGCACGGTTTCTGTTCTCATCCTGAAGCAAAGTTCTTAACCCAAGGTACTATTTCTGGGTTAGCGGAGTCTGTAACCTGAAGCGTCTGTAACCCTAAGCATCTGTAACCCGAGGTACCACTGTACAGATTAAAGTGAGTTGTACCCAACCAAGCTGTACTGTTACAAGGATTTTGGCTTGTGCAGCAGAACTTCCCCTTCGTCTCTTCTCCCCATGCACCCCTGTCGGTTCTGGGGTTCCCCACATCCCTCCAGAGCAGATTTGGGGGCAGGGGTGGAAACAAGGAGCAACAATTGGAGAAGGAGGTTTCATTGCTCACAAAGAAGCCCTTGTGCAAACGGAACAATTTCATTGGCTACAACCCAGCAGATACAGGAGGTAGGACTGCCAAGGTGACATCATGTGATCACATGACCATTCCAGGAAAACTGTGTAGCTGGAAGCCAGCAGTTGTGTGCCCTGCATTGCTTCCAGAGAGCACAGGACTTCCCGATATGCTTGCATAAAGGGGAGGCTGGTGCAGAAACCATGAGGCGGGGTGAAGCATCTGCCTCAGGCTTCTCCTATAGATCACATCCCAAGCCACCACCCATCAGTGTTCTCTGACAATGGCATTAGTAGTAATGCTAAGGTAAAACTACATGTATCACTCTGTAAATGGCCATTTTTAGGATTAATAATGTGCCTTAGCAGTGCTATGAAATATAACTCAAAAGTGAATATTTGAAAGTTGGTCCCATGTTGTAGGTTGGGAGTCAAAGGTGGGTCTCGGCTTCAGACCAGCTGAAGACCACTGCATTAGGAGACTAAAATGCTGACAAATTTCCAGGAGGATTTTAAGGGAAAAGTGCAAGTTGATGTGTCACAGGGCAAACCGGATTTAAACTGGAAAATGAGAGAAGCTGGAATTCATCCCTCTCTACTCAAAACATACTGAAAACAAAACTTCAGAAGACCTTGTTCGCAGCGCAGTAGCAATTTAAGTTGTGTAATTTAAGAATCTATAATTCAAACAAAGGCGCCTTTAATATTTCTCGGAGTGAGGCTGAATTGAAAACAACCACCACCACATGATACCATCCCCTCTGTTGAGTCTTAAGAGGTTCTAATTCCAGTTATGAAAGTCATGAAACAGAATGCCAGGAAACCATTGAAAGAAGAAATGCCATATTCCTAGCACCAATTCCCTCAGAAGGATAATAAAAGGAGCAAGGCATGGGGGAAATGCAGCCCTTATCTGTAAAACTGATGTACTCAAATTTTAAAAAGTAGGGGGTTTATAATACTAATACAATTAAGAGGAGGGTGATTTCTTAGTGGTATAGAGGAGTAGTAGTAGTAATAATAATAATAATAATAATAATAATAGTAATAGTAAATTTTATTTATACCCTGCCCTCCCCAGCCAAGACTGGGCTCAGGGTAGCTAACACCAGGTATAAAAACAATTGATTAAAATACAACTTAAAAACAAGATTAAAATACAGTGGTACCTCGGGTTACATATGCTTCAGGTTACAGACTCCACTAACCCAGAAATATTACTTCAGGTTAAGAACTTTGCTTCAGGATGAGAACAGAAATCGTGCTCTGGCAGTGCTGCAGCAGCAGGAGGCCCCATTAGCTAAAGTGGTGCTTCAGGTTAAGAACAGTTTCAGGTTAAGTACGGACCTCTGGAACGAATTAAGTACTTAACCCGAGGTACCACTGTACAAGATTAAAATGCAGCCTCATTTCAGTAGAAACTCAAATCAAAAACTTTTGGGGGGATGAAAACGTCAAATCTTTACCAAGGCCAACTATCCAGACTGGTCCTACATGGGCCAGAAAAAAGCCAGGAAGTCCCCAAATAGGAGTTCCATCACAGAAGGAAAAAGGAAAAGGGGGGAGGGGATCAAGTTGATTCCAAGCCAAAGGTCAGGTGGAACAACTCTGTCTTACAGGCCCTGCAGAAAGAAATCAGATCCTGCAGGGCTCTGGTCTCATGAGACAGAGCGTTCCACCAGGCCGGAGCCATTGTTGAAAAGGCCCTGGCTCTGGTTGAGGCTAATCTGACTTCCTTAGTGCCCACGACCTCTAGGGTGTTGCTATTTATGGACCTTAAGAATCATAAAGTTGGGAGGGACCGCAAGGGTCATCTTATTCTCTGCAAAGCAGGAATCAGAGCTAAAGAATATCTGACAGAAGGCAATTTACATGTTCTATTGTCAAGCCAGGTGACTCCCATCCTACAGTTAAGCATCCAATTATTCCCTTCTTAGTGTAAAATCTTACATTTGTCCCTATTTACAGTTGTTCTGTAAGTTCTGGACCAGTTCTCCAAGCTGGTCATCTCAAGTACTGATTCCGTCTTCTCTGTACCCCTACCAGTTTGGCGTCATCTGTAATTTGATGAGAACTTCTTCCATTATTCCATTCAAGTAGTTTATGGAGATGTTGAACAACACTGGCCCAGGACAGAACCCACCTGCCATTTCCCCCCAGGGTGGCGAGGAACCATCAGTGAGCACTCTTTCAGTTTGGTTAGTCAACCACCTACAAATCCATCTAACAGTAATGTTGTCTAGCCCACAAATGGTAGAGAACCCGCTTTGCATGCAGGAGATCTCCGGTTCAATCTCCAGCATCTCCCAGTAAGGCTGGGCAGGATTCTGGCTCAAAATCTGGACAGCTGCTACAAGTCAGTGTAGACAATACCGACCACAGTACTAAACTTTTACCTAGTTAGCTATTTTTAGGACCCACCACATTTTTTGTGATTGTAACTTAGACAGTTTTGAATATTTTGTACAGTACTAGGTTAGCCATTTGACAAGCACCAAGCTTGACTGGTTGTTGGAGACACTTACTTACTTAACCATTGTGACCATGACTATCTAGCTTTTAGAAATTGTGGACATTGGATATTTTGTGGTTTTAGTTTATTGATTGCTTTCATGGCGATTGCTCTAAACTACCCTATTTCTAATGAAAGGTTGCATACAAATGTATTAATTCTATCTCTATTTCTGTGTCTTGTATGGTTCTGGTTGTTTCTTCATCCGGAGATGGCCCAATGAAACACATTATTGCTTGTCAGGTTTCTTTGGTTTTGTTAAAGCAGAGCAATGTAGGCATATATATATATAAACCAACCTTAAATAAATATTTTAACTTAAAAAAAAAATATCTGCTGCTGTACCTTAACAAAACAACAATCCATGGGCAATATTTTGGGCAGATTCGCTTCTTCCAAAGTTCCTGGACGTAATGAAACAGAGATATTGGGGGAAATAGATATATACAGCCAGAAAGGTAAGAGAATCATGAGGCTTTGTGGGGGCCCTGATCCAATGTGGGGAGGTATTGAAATCACAGTTTGACTCAGGATGTGGGAAAAGACCCACTCCAAATGAATTCATTCTTTGGTCTCCACACAGATCTAACACACTCCTCTGAAATCTGCCCTACATCTTCCGCAGAGAAGACAGACACAAAGAATTGACTCATCTTCTCTGCATTCCGTACGTAGTGGAATAATGAGACAAGACAGCAGAGCACTAGATAATGAAGACCATCGTTTTATTAACTTGCTTGCAACAAGATCTGCCGTGCTAACATTGTGCTGGACCTGGCTAACATTGCCTGCTTGTAGGCAGCGAGAGCTCACCTGGACATGGGCTGAGGGTGGTGGTGTCTTACTCCCACTCCCGTTCTTCCTGTTGACCACACCTGTTCAGGTACTGTGGCAGGGCTAGTCCAAGATATTTTGGCACCTGAGGCAAACCAACTCCCCCTGCCCCCGAGCCAAGGAAGAAAGGGTGAGTCAGGAACATCAGGAATAAATTTCTACATCAGGAACAAGGGGGAAGTGAAAGTCTACAGTGGGGGGAATCAAATCATTCTTACCCAATGGTTGAAGGAGGAAACAAAGGCCATGTGGGGGGCTTGCTCTGAATCATGTGAGTTCAAAGCCCAGGAAACCCCAGAGGGCAGCCCCCAACATTTCCTCCCTAGTTGAGGAGACCGGCAGCACCTCCCATTTGTTGAGAGGACATTGGTGAGGTGTCTGCTGAGGAGGTGGCAGATTCAGCCTACAAGGAGTTTGTGGCAGCAGTGGGTGATGTATTCCTTTGGAGGCCATATCTGCTGCACCTGTGGATCCTGCCACCTGAGGCAGTCGCCTTACCTTCCTCATGCATGGGCCGGCCCTGCACTGAAGGTGGGCCACCTCACAACAACCAAACAAGCTTAACCCCAAATAACTAGCATGCTAAATATATTCTAAGGTGCCCTGCGGACGAGGCAGAAAAACTGGAACGCTTTTCAGCTTCTTTCCATGAAAAAGAGAAGTCTTTCCAGCAGCTTCCCATCCTCTAGGAAGAGTTTCTATTTTTAAGCCTGTTGTACAGCATAAGTGCCAATTTCTTTACAGTTTCACACTTTATTTCCTTCAGAACTCTCCAAAGAATTTCACCAGTCTTGGTGATTTACTGCCAGGGAGTCTCTCGAGTTGCCGAACAACTTCCTCTTGGGGGACTTTGCTCTCTGAAAAGGCTACACATGAAAAAATACCCTTGGAAAAGAAATTTCCTCAGCACTCAGCAGTGGAGAAGACCATCGAAAAATCATTCCACCATTTCTGCAGCCTCAACATTCCCTTAGATAATCACTAAAGTCGTTTTTTTCTGAGAGGCAGACAATCACACAAGCAGGCCTCAGCGGGCTGGTGGTATTCACAAATTGGGAGCCACTCTCAGGATATCATGCCCAAGCAAATCTAAAAAAATGTAGTATAAACACCGACAACTGGGAAACACTGGTCTGCGAGTGCTTCAATTGGAGGACAGCCTTTACCAAAGATTTTCATGGACTTTTAAGACACTCAAACAGTACAAAAGGGAAAAATGAGCTAAGAGGAAGGCACGTTTGGCAAACCCTCACTATGATCAACTCCCACCCAGAAACCAATGTCCCCACTGTGGAAGGACATTTGGATCCAGAACTGGCCTCCACAGTCACTTACGGACTCACTGTTAAGACTGTATTCATGGAAGGCAATCTAACTTGGCTATGAGTGATCGCCAAAGAAGAAGAAGATCATGTCCAGAATGACCAACAGGGTGCCTTGCAGATGTTAATGGGCTACAAATCCCATCAACCCCAATCAGCATGGCCAACACTCAGGGATGATGGGAGTCATCATCAGAGCTGGTTTTAGGGTGGTGCCACTGGTACAGTTACACTGGGCTGTCAGGAGTTAGGGGCCCAATTCAAGGTGCTGGTTTTGACCTATAAAGCCTTAAACGGCTCAGGACCACAATACCTCAAGGACCACCTCTTTCCATACTAACTGACCCATACCCTGAGATCATCTTCCGAGGTCCTTCTTCATGTACCCCCTCCTCAAGAGGTTCGGAGGGTGGCAACATAAGAACAGGGCCTTCTGTGCAGTGGCTCCCCGTCTGTTGAATGCTCTCTCCAGGGAAGTTCGCCTGGCACCTTCATTATACACCTTTAGGTGCCAGGCAAAAACACTCCTCTTTAACCAGGCCTTTGCTTGATTTGATTGACATCCTATGCCCTTTTAAAATGTGTTGGGTGTGCGCGCGTGTTATTGGGTTGTTGTTTTTATTTTGATTATGTACTTTGTGGTTTTATATTCTGATTTTATCCTATGAACTGACCTGAGACTTGTGGGTATAGGGCGATATATAAATTCTAATAATAATAACAATAGTAATAAGGAGCAGGTCAGCAGTAAAACACCTGGTGTCAGTGAAGGTGACTCTTTATTCAAAGAAACCAAAACAGCTCAGGCCCGGTGATCCTGCTAGATCAGGCCTGTGGCCCATCTAATCTATTTTTATTTTTTTTATGTATATAATTCTAATTAAGTTTTCTGTTTTACAATTTAAAATACTATTTTTTACAGCCTTAAGATACCAGTGATTTCCCTTCTTCTCTTTCCATGGTTCATTGAACATATCATAAATCCCTGCATATTTTACAAAAACTACACCATTCAGTATCCCATTATTGTATCCATCAAAACTTATTTACACTGTTGTATTTATCTTAATGCTGCCAGTGTTTTCAGCTGCACACAATTATTTCCCATATACAGTGGTACCTCGGGTTAAGTACTTAATTCGTTCCGGTGGTCCGTTCTTAACCTGAAGCACCACTTTAGCTAATGGGGCCTCCTGCTGCCACCGCGCCGCCGGAGCATGATTTCTGTTCTCAGCTTGAAGCAAAGTTCTTAACCTGAAGCACTATTTCTGGGTTAGCGGAGTCTGTAACCTGAAGCATATGTAACCCGAGGTACCACTGTAGTCAACAAACACTTTCCAATCTTCTCTAGACGTATGTTCTTCTTGTTCTCTTATTCTATGTGTTAAGTCTGCAAGCTGCGCATATTCTGTCAACTTAAGTTGCCATTCTTCTTTGGTTGGGTATGGCCCATCTAGTCTAGCATCCTGTTCTCACCGTGGTCCAAGAGATGCTCAAGGGAATCCCACAAGCAGTACTTGAGCACCACAGCACTCTGCCCACCTGTGACTCCTAACAACTGGTATGCAGACGCATGCTGCTTCTCACCTCTACCATTCTAAGGAGGAAGAGCTCTTTGAAAACAGGCACTGCGTCAAGAGAATGCACAAATCATGTTTTATTAGAATTAGGCACGTCACGCTGCACTTCTAATATTTATTAGGCCCATCACCCTGTGCTTAAATCTGAAGTAAAAGTAATATACAGCTCCTTTATTTATTTGTCATATTCTTCTAATGCCACTCTCTTCCTCCAAGGAGGTAGGATTAGGGCAGAGCCAGTGTGGTGTAGTGGTTAAGAGCAGTGGACTCATAATCTGGGGAACCGGGATCGCGTCTCCGCTCCTCCACATGCAGCTGCTGGGTGACCTTGGGCCAGTCACACTTCTCTGAAGTCTCTCAGCGCCACTCACCTCACAGAGTGTTTGTTGTGGGGAAGGAAGGGAAAAGGAGATTGTTAGCCGCTTTGAGACCCCTTAGGGTAGTGATAAAGCGGGATATCAAATCCAAACTCTTCTTCTTCTAGGGTGAGCGATAGCAGTATGCCCAAGGACTCCCGGTCGGCTTCTTGGCTGAGCAAATATTTAGACCTCGTTCATTCGTTTATTCTTCAAAACGCTCTTCCAGGCACTGATCAAGACCTTCACCTCATTCACTTCATCATTGCTATAGTTATTGATTTATTTTATTTCTCTTCATCTTAATTATACTTTGCTTCTCTGAATGTATGAAATTGATTTTAAAGAAGAAGGCACAAAACAAGTAACCGGGGGGGGGGGACAACCAACGATTTCAATGAAACAGCAATAAAAGAATCAAATAAACTGCAGCAGCAGTGGGGCATAAAGGAAATAAAATGCATTGGCGGGATTCAAACACCCACCCAATTTGTTGAAAGGGTGCAGGAGTGTGGAGGAAAACGGTGTGTGCAGCCAAAGTGAGCAGGTTTTAAATCCCACTTGTAAGCAGACAAGCAGGAAGCTAAATCCTGTTTGGGCTTCAAGTGCCTGTGTGCATACATGCAAGACAGACCCTCCAAGTGTCCCTATTTTCCAGGGACCGTCCCGGATTTACAGAAGCTGTCCCAGTTTCTTATTTCATTCCGGAATGTCCTGCTTTTCCCTAGGATGTATCTATTTTCATCTGAGAAATGTTGGAGGGTGAAGTGTAGGTTGGTTCCCACAAGGCAAGGCACAGTGTTAACAGCAAGAACCTTTATTGAACCAACAGAACTGGACAACAGGGGCAAAGCAACTGCTTATATACATTTTTGAAGGCCTGGGCCGCTCCCACTCCCAACATGATTGGCTGTCTAAACTTCCAAGCTGCGAATCATAACTGAAGAGTTTAAGGGACAATGGCAGAGGCCTGAATCCTGAAGTGTTCTGTGATTGGATATCATGTATCGAATCAGAACACAAGGGCTCAGAATCCTTAGTCCAGACTCAAGCTCAGGCAAACACAGACCACTGAATAGGTAACAGAAGGTATGGAATAGGATGTCTCTATTTTCATCGGAGAACTAGTGGAAGGTATGGCAAGGCAGAATTGAAGCCCACCCTCCTGCCCAATCAGTTGACATCACGGGTGATGTCAGCGGATTGACAGGTGGGTGTGGTTTGTGGGGAACGGCCTCACATGCAAAATTGGATTCGTGGCAGGCCAAGATTGACCCATGGACCAGAGTTTCCCCAACTCTGCTTTAAAGCACTCTTATACTACTTGACCAGTTGTGGCTTCCTTAAAAAAATTATGGGAGCCGTAGTTTGCTAAGGGTGCTGAAAGTCCTTGTTGTTGTTTAGTTGTTTAGTCGTGTCCGACTCTTCGTGACCCCATGGGCCAGGCACTCCTGTCTTCCACTGCCTCCCGCAGTTTGGTCAAACTCATGTTTGTAGCTTTGAGAACACTGTCCAACCATCTCGTCCTCTGTCATCCCCTTCTCCTTGTGCCCTCAATCTTTCCCAACATCAGGGTCTTTTCCAGGGAGTCTTCTCTTCTCATGAGGTGTCCAATGCATTGGAGCCTCAGCTTCAGGATCTGTCCTTCCAGTGAGCACTCAGGGCTGATTTCCTTCAGAATGGATAGGTTTGATCTTCTTGCAGTCCATGGGACTCTCAAGAGTCTCCTCCAGCACTATAATTCAAAAGCATCAATTCTTCGGCGATCAGCCTTCTTTATGGTCCAGCTCTCACTTCCATACATCACTACTGAAAGTCCTTAGGAGATACTAATAAAAACTTATTAGCCACAGGGAGGTTAGGCAGGCCTTGACCAGAGCCAGGGGTTTTTCGGCCATGGCCCCAATCTGGCGGAACGCTCTGTCACAAGAGACAAGGGCCCTGTGGGACTTGACATCTTTCCACAGGGCCTGCAAGATGGAGCTGTTCCACCAGGCCTTTGACCAAGGCACAGTCTGACCGCCCCCCCCTCTCCTTCTGTAATCCTCATAGAACTCTAACCCAATGCTTGCCATTAATTTGATTCTGAATTGATTTTAGAATGCATTTCAGTTAATTGACTCTGTGATTTTATGTACATTATGCTATTTTTACTTGTTGTTAGCTGCTCTGAGCCTGGCTTTGGCCGGGGAGGGCGGGATACAAATAAAATTATTATTATTATTATTATTATTATTATTATTATTATTATTATTATACAAAAGGAAGGAAGTCCACCCTCACAAAGCTACAGTTGCCAGTGCCCTTTTCTTACTACAATCCCCAGGATTCTTTGAGAAAGGTCATGAGTGCTAAAGTGGCGTAGAAACAGTTTAAACATATGGTGCAGAAGCGATTCCATATTTACCTTACCATATAGGTGTGTGTGCAGGCAAAAGAGCTCCTCTATGCAAGGGGGATAATTTGGCCCGTTCAAGCAAGCTCCCTCATGTGTTCTGATGTGTGCATGTGCATGTGGTGGAAACAGATATACCACTACCTTTATTTCCAATGCTATACTGTTGCTTTCCTGCTTTACGCTAAGAATGCTTGCATGATACCTTCCCCTTTGGACTCTCCCTGGTCTCTCCACTCCTCCGCATCCTCCTCTCAGCTTGGGCCATGGTGTCGGATAGCAGGAGATCAGACAGAAGCCACAATTCAAAGAGCATTTCATGGATTGTCAATTAGAATCAGCCGCCACCGCGATAACTCTCAAAGACAACCTAATTAGCAATTCTTTGAACTGTACAAAAGTGGTCTTACTGGGTGCAAATGAAATTCATTTGACATGGAGTCAGTTAAAAGGTGACAAGACCTTCTTGTATTTCCAATAGATGAAACAACAACACAGGGAGAGAGAGAGAGAGAGAGAGAGAGAGAGAGAGAGAGAGAGAGAGAGAGATTTGACAACTCCTGCACTGTCAGAGGCAAGCCAACAAAAACACTATAATTTGCCCGAGACAATAGGAATTGATGTGGAAATGAATGGAAATCTGACGACTCTTTACATTTCAGTGGGGGATCCATTGGTAAAAACTGTATGCATGCTTACATGAGAGTCAGCCCATTTATTTTTTTTTGGGAATAATAGATTCTTCATAGAATTGTAGAGTTGGAAGGGACCCGAGGATCATCTAGTCCAACCCCCTGCAATGCGGGAATCTCAAATTAGTCATAGCTAAAGCCGATTCCAAATGAATAGGAGATTGATTTAAGCATTTATAGGCTACACTTATTATTATTATTATTATTATTATTATTATTATTATTATTATTATTATTTGTACCCCGCCCATCTGGCTGGGTTTCCCCAGCCAATCTGGGCAGCTTCCAACAAAGATTAAAAATACATTAAAATGTCACACATTAAAAAGTTCCCTAAACAGGGCTGCCTTCAGATGTCTTCTAAATGTCAGGTAGTTGTTTATCTCTTTGACATCTGATGGGAGGGCGTTTTAGAGGGTGGCCAGGTGGTATACAACATGCGAAATAATAACTTATTAACTTACAGTATTACTACAGTAAATATAATGATGGCAGCAATAGTGTATATATATATATATATATATATATATATATATATATATATATAATTCCTGCATTGCCGAGGGTTGGACTAGATGACCCTCATGATCCCAGCCAACTCTGTTGTTGTTGTTGTTTAGTCGTTTAGTTGTGTCCGACTCTTTGTGACCCCATGGACCAGAGCACGCCAGCCACTCCTGTCTCCCACTGCCTCCCGCACTTTGGTCAAACTCATTGCTGGTAGCTTCAAGAACACTATCCAACCATCTCGTCCTCTGTCCTCCCCTTCTCCTTGTGCCCTCAATCTTTCCCAACACCAGGGTCTTTTCCGGGGAGTCTTCTCTTCTCATGATTTGGCCAAAGTATTGGAGCCTCAGCTTCAGGATCTGTCCTTCCAGTGAGCACTCAGGGCTGATTTCCTTCAGAATGGATAGGCTTGATCTTCTTGCAGTCCATGGGACTCTCAAGAGTCTCCTCCAACACCAACTCTAACTCTAACCAACTTCCAACTCTACAATTCTCTCATTCTCTGATTATTTCTCTCTCTCTCTGATATATCTACATATGTTGCAGTGGGTGGCACTCAGCTAAGTTTCAATCAGAGCAGACCCACTGAAATTAATAAGCATGACTAGCTTTAAGTGGGTCCACTCTGAGTAAAAACTTAGTTGAATACCATGCTAAGAGAGCAACCCTATATTGAGATCTACTGAGATAAATGGGTTAGGATCCAGGGGATCTCTGGACTATACCAGCTTAATTCCTTCATCCTTGACGCAGCCAAAGCTACACCAGCATATTTTCCTCCATCCCAGGACCCTTAAAGAGTCAGGGTGCAGATCCATGATACAAATTGGCATTTGGGGGAAGGCCATAGTTCAGTACGTCCATACTGCATGCAGAAAGTCCTGGGTTCAAGCTGCAGCATCTCCAGGGAGACTCAGTCAAAAGATTTCTGCATGAACCCATGGAACATTACCACCAGTCAGTATAGAGAATGCTGAGCAGCTACCTGGAGCAATCCTCTGACTCAGTGTAAGGTACCTTTCTGTTGATCCTATGCATTAATTTATAAAGTAGCTTCTGGGCAAATTACGAGAGCAGGTCGGTGGAGTCTCAATGGGACTGAAATTTGCAGTCCTCCCAATTACTCTGTAAGCAAAGTAATAATAATAGTAAGAAGTTAAGGGGGAAAATAGGTGGGAAATTGGGAATTCCAGGAGGCCCAAGCCTTGGAGCCCTAGGGTCACCACTAGGGTGACAACCCTGGTGACCAGCCTCAGTCAAATGGACCTTATAAAAATCCATCAGCTCACTCCAGGAAAGCCGTGATACTTTTTCAAAGGAGCATCTCTTTGTCTCTTTTCTACAGTAAATGCTTGGGTGGTTCTGTCCCAGTAATTTGGCTTGTCTTACCTTTGGGGCTTTCTATAATAATCCAAAGGCCCTGTGGCAAGTTTCCCGTGTTCGGAACAGGAGGGTAATGCACACAATGAAGATGTACAGTCAAAGGCTTTTGCATGGGGCTTGTATTTCCAGAGAGGGAGAAAGAGAGAGAGGTGGTGTTCTTTTCCGGTAAGGTTCATCATTCCTTTAGCTAAGCCTGCCTACCAGCATATCTCCAATTGCCATTGCAGGCTCCTAGCACTTCGCTTAAGCAGCTCCATGTATTTTATTTTCGCGGGGGTTGGCCCGGAGACAAAACCATCCATTCAAATCAATAACCATCAAAGAGCAATTGTTGACTGAGCCAGCATCTTCCCCTTCAGACCAAAAATCCCAGTGGGAGCAGCAAGGCAATATTTCTTGTTTGTTTGTTTGTTTGCCAGCTCTTTTTGTGTGTGTGTCGAAATTCAGATCGGATGCCTACTAGCATGCAATCCCACTCTATCTCTTGCCACCTTGTGGCTGTCTGAGGCCACTACAATGGATTGCTTTGCAATGCATCGCTTAAACGGGCGTCCTAATTGGGTGAGCAATGCAGGGGTGTTGCTGCTCCCCTCCATTTCTTGGGTCTGCATACATGCCAGTTATTAGAATGCATGAAATGGAACCTCATCCGATTACAGGAGCCCAAAAACGTGCATCTAGTCAAACATCCTGTTCTGAGATGCTTCTGTTAAGAGCACAGACAGAGCCTGAAGGGAGGCATCAACTTCTAGGGTTTCTCCCCAGGAAAATGATATATCCTGGTTCTGAATCTGGAGGTTGCATATAGCTTTTGTCATGAATAGACCTAAGCCCTGTTCCTGCATTATTTGCTTATAGGACACAACTGTGTTTACTTGGAGAGTGGACAGACTTTGAGCCCCACTCCCGATACCATCGCTCCTTTTCCAGACAAATTGGTGTTGCCTTTGCTTGTTGGAAGAAAAACACCTTCGTGAAAACTCTTGCTCATGCTTAGGGCACCTGTGTGGTTAATACACCTGACCAGGGATGCCAACTAGAATACAATATTGGAGGAGCCCTGCCCTGTATAATCGATCAGGAGCAAAGCACATGCACACCATTTGAATGGCAATGTCTATCAACTGGGAGGGGGCTGGCCCCATCAAATATTTTATTGGGGGGGGGGCAAAGGGACCATGGCCCCTGGGAGTTGGCTCCTATGCACATGATTGTGTAGGTGTCCCAAATGCACGGAGGTCCTACATCAAGGGTTAGGAAACTTTGGCCCTCCAGATGTTCTCTGCAGCAGCTCCCATTAGCACCATGAAGCATGGCCAACGTAGTTTGCACACAGGAGCCTCTCTTCAAAGGATTTCAGGCAACACCCAGCTTGAAGGAGGAATTTGATGTGAACCAAGCTATCCTAGTGCTGGCATGTGGATCTTGTGCAGACAGAGAAGGCAACACATCAGCATCCCAGCAGAGCTCCATTACCAAGAAGTGTTTGCGGAGAAGCAAATCTATTTAGGGGAGTAGTGAGTATGGAAGACCTGATTTGTGCAACACACCTCCACTCTCCAGAGTTCATCAGGGAACACATCACAGGGCCCAAGGAGCCACTCAAGCCATTCAGCAATGGGAGGTTGTTGCAGAGATGCCCTTCACTCAAGGGCACCTCTGCTTTCTGCAGATAAACATCCTAATCAATTTACCTGCCCACAATAAACCTTGGCAGCATACCATCGCTGTACTTCTAAATTTTCACATAGCCATGACTAGCACCCATCAATGAAAAGGTCATCCATGAAGTCTGTACATACAGCAGCTGTGATTGCAAAGGTGGAACCCAGTCCCAGGGGTGGGGTGGGGTTTTTTGGGGGGTCCCAGACAGGCTGCCATTGGTGCCCCCAGAATCTTAATTAGGAGGAACTCACATGTTTTAGATAAATAAAGGCTGCATTGCCACCTCCATCACTATAATTCTTTTAATTAACCTTCCAAGCAGGCAATCCAATCAGCAGAATTTCCTCCCACAAGCTGTTTTTCCTTCTCCCCCCTCCCCCGTTGAAGAAAACTTGTTCGCCTGCTCCCAAGACAGACCAAAGGATAATCTCCTCTTTCACTTACTTTAATATCCACTAGTCACCCATTTATCTCTCCGACATGATTGAAATTGGCCTGGGCATCTCTCAGCAGGCAGCGCGGGTGAGTAATATACACACAGGGCTCTTCTCGGCGGGGGCAAGAGTTCAGCTCCAAAAATGTAAAGCATGTACCTGATTTTCTTAAGTGCTGACCTACCAATTAATTCCGGGGCAAGTTCAGGGTGCTCAGAGCTCCCAGATGCTGAGAAATGGATTTCTTCTCTTCCTATGCTGAAAAGTGGGATGGGTACATTTATGTTTTGGAAGTGCTGGTGGGTCACAGAGTTATCTAACACAGAGGTAGAGAACTGGCTGGATTCTTATCTTCCTTCATCTTCTGTGGACCAAGTTTGACAGGTGGCTGCCCACCTGCCAATCACCTGTCATCACAATGACTTCAGGTGACCCATTTTCTTGCAATACACAGGGCTCTGTGCAAGCAACACCCATCGGTTTTAGAAGACCCACACAGAGTGCGATGCTCACAGGTGCCACTGATCAGCAGGTGGGCAATTCCTGAACACCTTCTTTGACCCAGCCATGTCTTAACATGCCCAGCACCTGAGACCTTATATGATGTTATTTGTTGAGCAGGGAGCATGGTTTGGTCAAAGGTGAAGTTGTGGCTCTGTAAGGCCTGTGGGCTGGAAGTTCTCCACTATTGATGTAACACATCTACCCAGAAAGGGAAGTATTTTCTTGGCTTACAGCCTGATCCACGTATCTTTACTCAGAAGTAGGACCATTGTATTCCATGGGTCTCACATCCATGTAGGTATCTATGGTTCTGTAATCTACACCATACTTTGAATTGCTGGCTATTATTTATTTATTGGATTTATATGGTGCCTTTTTGTCACCCAAGGGGGTTTACAATTTGAAAATGCTAAAAACAATGCATTATATATAAAGCCAGGGGTGCATCTACTATGAAACTAATGAAGCTTACCTTTCAGGGCCCCTAATCCCAGAGGGGGCCCAGAAGTGACTTTAGTCTACATTGCTTAACAAAGTTGGCTCGCGCTGTGGGTTAAACCACAGAGCCTAGGGCTTGCCGATCAGAAGGTTGGCGGTTCAAATCCCCACGACTGGGTGAGCTCCCGTTGCTCGGTCCCTGCTCCTGCCAACCTAGCCGTTCGAAAGCACGTCAAAGTGCAAGTAGATAAATAGGTACCGCTCCGTTGGGAAGGTAAACAGCATTTCCGTGCGCTGCTCTGGTTCACCAGAAGCGGCTTAGTCATGCTGGCCACATGACCCGGAAGCTGTACGCCGGCTCCCTCGGCCAATAAAGTGAGATGAGCGCCGCAACCCCAGAGTCGGTCACGACTGGACCTAATGGTCAGGGGTCCCCTTACCTTTACCTTACTAAAATTGATTAATTTTTTGTTGTGTCTATTTCAACAATCCCAAAGTTTGAAAGTCTGTATCACAGACGTTGAAACAACCCCGCTGAAAAAGATGATTGCAGTTACTCGGACTTCACTGCTGGTTGTGAAGGGGCCCCCATGACAGTTCAAGCTTCAGGGCCTGCAAAACGTAGGTTCACCACTGCATAAAACATAGAGTGGCAGAATCCTCTCAGGCCAAGACATGTCAATGTGTGTGTCTTAGCCTGGGGTCCCTCAGTTCTGTCTTTCATCCAGGCACGGGGGCCTTTAAGCATCCCCAGGAAAGGCAGTTTAGGTTAAGAGTCAATCCTGCTTTCCAGGGAACTCTGGGAACTGTAGTTCCGTGACAACAACTCTCAGCACCCTTAATAAACTACAGTTCCCAGAATTCTATGGGGGAAGCCATGACTGTTGAAAGTGGTATGGTGCTGCTGTAAATGTATATTGTACTGCAGAACCTAGACCTAGATTTTAGCCTGATCGCTAATTGGCCATCTGGGCAAAGTCTTTCAGTGTTGGTGTTCAGTGTTGGCTATAGTCTGCCATATGAAGCATCCCTACTTCAAAGCAAATTCTGCAGAGTTCTAATGTTAACATCTGGTAGGTCCCCCAGTCCTTCTTTCAAACCATCTGCCTGGAGTAGAACGGAAAGTTTTGCTCTATTTGTTTACTACAGCTATAAAATCGAGACTCACAGCTCATCTTGTCTGAGAGCACATCTACAAATGCATTACAAGCAATGGGTAGGCTTAATCTGTTTTCATTATATCTCTACCCATTAAAAAGCTGAGAGAATACATTATATATCATGTGATCGATAAAGTGAAATGACTCGCATTTCAATATTTGGAATTTATTTCTACTCGAAGCCATAAAATATTTTGCAACTTCAGATTTTGTTTTATTTTATTTTATTAAAAAATAATGATCTGATGATTTCAGGGCAAGTTGCATCATAAAATGTTTTGTATCTAAATGAAAAAAATGTAATCTTTTTCGTAAAGGCTGGGGGAAAAGGTAGTTGAAGCCTCCCACGTTTATGAGAAGCACTTTTACAATCCCATATTGAGATCAAATACACCCTAATTATGTATTTCTTAAATAAATAAATAAAAGGAAATGTGTTTCACAGTCACCAATTTACTGAGCTATCTGTGAAAAAATATGTGACATTGTGTTAAGATTTATTGCAAACAGTGCTGATTCACAACCACGTCCATGAGTTTTCTGAAAAAGTTCAAAGAGTTATACTTACAGATAGGTAGCCGTGTTGGTCTGCCATAGTCAAAACAAAACAAATTCCTTCCAGTAGCACCTTAAAGACCAACTAAGTCAGTTCTTGGTATGAGCTTTCGTGTGCATTTAAAATCTAAAATGGGTGAAGTTCCTGGGAGACTATATTGGAGAAGGGCTGCAGAGGTCAAGTAGGGAGAACTCTGAGAATTTAGAGAGGTGAGAGCTCTTTAGAGACTGAAGGTGAAGACAAATATCGTAAATATACTAGCACTAGTAATTGTTTGTATTAAGCCCATGCATGGACACCTTGATGCACCCTGCGCCCCAATCTGTGGTCCATTGATTTGGCCCATCTTCCTCCCTGCTGAGTTCTCCAAGAGCAATACTGAGACTAAGAAGAAGGAAACTGATAATCCAAGTGTCATCTCTTGAACTGGTTGTAAGTAGGGATTCAGACAGGTCGAGTTTCTAGTCGAGTTTAGACTGTGGTTGGTGGGGCAGTGCCCCTTCCATCCTAATGAACCAGCCTCCACTGCTCATTATAGAGGTTTCCATCATATGCTGAAGACACACCTCTTTATCATGACCTTTAAGTTGCGCTGGGTTCTGCCTAACATTGGGGGGCTCAGTGCATGTGCAAGACGTAACAGGCATGGCACACACGATGTCACAAGCTTGGAGGAGTCCTGACAGGGCCCAGAGCTCCTGCCAAAAGACCTGCTGGGGCCTAGTCACAGCCATGGGAGGGCCCGACAGAGCTCGCTGCTGCCATGGGAGGACCTGACGGGGTCTGTCACAGCCTCAAGAGGGCCCAATGGAGCCCACTGCTGCTGCGAGAGGGCCCGATGAGGCCCGTCCGACTGCAGAATATTGAGGGGGCCTGGCCCCCTCATTGAATTTTTTTGGGGGGCCTTAGCCCCCATAACCCCACATAGATAGCAGACCTGTGACCTTAAGATTTGTGTAGTTTTTGTGGTATCACCTCTGTTGTTTGATATACATTCTTCAGTTTGTTTTCGATTGTTTTACTGGATTTTAATGTAACAAGATTATACAGTGGTACCTCAGGTGAAGAACTTAATTCATTATGGAGGTCCGTTCTTAACCAGAAACTGTTCTTAACCTGAGGTACCACTTTTGCTAATGGGGCCTCCTGCTGCCGCCGCATCGCTGCCATGCAATTTCTGTTCTCATCCTGAAGCAAAGTTCTTAACCCGAGGTACTATTTCTGGGTTAGCAGAGTCTGTAACCTGAAGTGTCTGTAACCTGAGGTACCACTGTAGTGCCGAAACTTGCTTCTGGGATCTGCTGAGTTCTATGAAGGCAACCGTGAGACTAGGGAGGAGGAAACTAACAAGCAGTGCCACCACCTAGACCTGATGTACATAAGACAGCAGACAGATGAGATTGACTCGTTGAGGTTGGTAGGGCACTGCCCAACTTGTTAGATCAACCTCCGCTATCCTGAAGGAGAGCATGATCAGAACCCCCAAAAGAAAGCTACATAGGCATGAGGATATCATTTTTTTAAAAAATCACACACAAGAGCACCTCATAATTCCAGCAAACATAGGTAGGAGAAGGGGAAAGGAGTCGCAACAGCTTCAACATGAAGAACAATATGAAAAGATGGAAAGTGGCAGGTTCTCCTGCCCTGAGGATACAGCAGGAGTTTCCCTGTGATATGTCTAGTGACAGCACTGTCCAAATGGGCTCAACCTATCGACTGGACAGCAATCATAGGCAAGCCAACACTTGCATTCAAAACACTGGCAGGAACGGAGGAAATGGAGGCCAATGTTTATGCATGTCGCCGCTGAATTTCTGAGCTCTCCCCTCCAGCATAACACTGCAAACCCATCTCCTGCACAGCAGGGACAATTATACATGAGTTCTAAGTTTCCTCTTCTGGGGGGAATTTCAGGAGAGCAGGACTCATTAAAATGAATGAGCACCTGTTGCTGATGGAATGTTGAGGCTGGCAAAAGCTGAAGGTCTTCTGCACACACTGTCCCTTTCAGCACAGAGTGTATTGTTCATTGCGTTTCCAAAGCATTTGTGCAAATTTCTTCTTTCCCCCCCTTGATTTTTGCTGCAATCATATTTCCTAGGCCATCCACTAGAGAAACATTCTAAATTTCACAAGAGGTTTTTCTTATTGTTTTGTAGGGGGTGTTATAAATAGCAGCAGGGTTGCTTCATTGCCTAGTTTAATGACGGGTGATTATGTTTCGATGGAATGATAAGTGTGCATTTTAATTATGGATGGAATTTGTTTTTGTACTTGTAAAGCACTTAGGAGCCTGCTTTTGCATTAAGTGGTGCACAAACCCAAAAATAACAAGGATAAAATAATAGGTCATCATCATCACACTCACCACCACCCTGTTACCTACAAATTTTATTGAATTTGTCATTATGTAAACTCTGTCATGCCAAAAAATGAAACAAATTCAAGCTTCACTGATGTTTCATGAAATGACATAAATGCATAAGAATTCAAGAAGGAGGGAAATGTGGGGGGGAGGATAGGGAGGAGGACATGTTGTTAACTTCATATAATCCCACTGCTACTAATGTGGATGAGAAACAACTCAACTGTCCAGCACATAAACCAGGTTTCGCATATATGGTATCTTCCAGATATAGCTGATGAGAGCTGCCATCCAAAACATATAGTGGGCACCAGTTTGGTTAATGCTGACATACTCTTACCTACTCTTTGAAGCCACCTGATAATCATATCAAAAATTTATGATTTTCCAGCATGGATGGTAATTCTATATGGGAAAAGGCATACTCATTTTTAAAAACATTTATAAACCACTACACACACACACAACATAAAACCAGAAATATTGAAGTAAATAAAAACAGAGATTCAGGTATATACACCCCAATTCAAGATGCTGGTTTTTACTTGCAATGCTCTTTATCCTTGATGGGGGACCACTAGCCGGTGTGCCAGTACTTTGAGAACCAAAGACTGGTGGAGCATTTCTAGTGCCTGGGAAGCCCTTATTACCTGAAGAGATGCTTCAGACTGTTGGGTCACCAGCTATGCACAGAACCGCAGGTCCCTACCTCAACAGCTCTACCACTGAGCTTTGGGGAAGGGCCATATATCAGTGGTAGAACATCTACTTTGCATGCCGAAGGTCCCAGGTCCAGGTAGGGCTGGAAAAGATCCCTGTCTGAAATCCTGGAGAGCAGCTGTCAGTCAGTTTCAACAAAACTGAGCAAAATGGACCAATGATTTATGGCAGTTTCCTATTTGCCTAGCTTCTGACAACTAGACGGTAAAATAGTCTGTGAATGCTTATTGTGCAACCTCAGAAGCCAACATAAGGGTTCTTGCTACCTAATCTGGTAATATGCAGATCTATGCAAATGTGTCATTTCCCCTTTGTATGTGATTTGGAGGTTTCCTTCCTCCTCCCCCCTCCCTCCCTCCCTCTCTCCCCCTCTCTCCCCTTTGTTACATGCAGATGCATTAGTTCACACACCTCTCCGAAAATGTCCTTCCCTGTCTCTCTTATGGCTGTTTTGGGTGACAATTTAATATTTTGGAGTCCTGCAGCTCTTGCTTGCTGACTGTCCAAATGACAGCCATTCATCTGCTGTGCCAGCACTAAAGTGCTTTTATCATTTCAAAAGTTGAAGCCTTCTCCCCTGTATAATAAATATTGTCCACTGCAATATATCAAAGGCCTTGACCATATTCAGAGGTGGTTGTTGTTGTCTCTGTAAAGCAAGTAAGTCTATTCTTGGAATGTCTAGAAAAGTGTATGTCTAGCTTTGAGAATACTGTCTGTCAATTTTTTCTCCTCCTGTTCTCTTCTTCCAGGTAACCGCGATGCTTTGTGATGTTAGTACTTACATCTAGACCAATGAGATGCCCATCAAATGGTGAGTACATGTAGAAAGAGCAGCATGCCCACACAAAAATTTGGTCCTTAGTGGCAAGGCATGCTTAATATTAGAAGTATTTGCCTGGTTTCTTATTGTGATGTGTGTTGGTTGTTAGGTACTACTACATAAGGATCCCGGGAGGGGGTTCAAGGTAAAAGGCAATCCAGAGAAAAGTTGCAGCTCTTTAAGGAAGCAGAAGAGGCTTTGGGGAGGCTGAAGATGGGAAGGATCAAAGGTCGCTGGTAAAGCTATGCATGCTTCGAGCCGAGCTAAGAGCAGAGGCCTTTGGGGGGAAAGTTTCCCTTAGCTGCTGCTAAGGCTGTGAAATAGATGTTCACCCATTCAAGGTGAGGGTAGGAAGAACTTGCTTCAGGAAGTCATCATATTGTCCAATATGATTGGCTACATGGCCTTTATCACAATCTCTACATGGTACAGTGGTAAGTTTTGAAGCACAGGAGCCCATCATGACAGTCACCATAGTCATGCTCCCAGGAAGAGCCCAAAAATTCAGGTAGTTGGGCTGACTGTTATCACACAAAATAAAATAAAATAAAATAAAATAAAATAAAATAAAATAAAATAAAATAAAATAAAATAAAATAAAATAAAATAAAATAAAATAAAATAAAATAAAATAATTTCTTCCAGTAGTACCTTAGAGACCAACTAAGTAAGTTATTGGTATGAGCTTTCATGTGCATGCACACTTCTTCAGATACCAAGTGTGCATGCACACGAAAGCTCATACCAATAACTAACTTAGTTGGTCTCTAAGGCGCTACTGGAATAAATTTTATTATTATTATTATTTTATTTATTTATTTATTTATTTTTCGACTACAGCGGACCAACACGACTACCTACCTGTAACTGTTATCACACAGCTTTACATAGCACAGTATGCAGCATCTTAGGACCAGCTGATGGTTATAGAATAGCGATCTGGTAAAGGGTTGCATAGTAGTTGTTGGCGGACTGCAGTCCTATGCATAAGTTACCTGGGAGTAAAGTCCATCGATGCTTCCCTATGGCTGCATATGTTCAACTTGCAAAACACATTGATCTTTTAAGAAAAGATCTACAGGCCACTGAAACTTAACCTTTAGCTTTTAATTAGAAGTGCAAATAATCTTGCAAAGGAGTGTTGCCATTTAAACTACCAGCATGAAATCAGAACCCCATCGGACCAAATAATTATCCTGCCTCTGCTTTGTTATATTTTCCTTATTCTCCGACTTCCTCTATTTTAATCTATCACAAACAACGGTGAAACTTGAACACCTTGCTATCACCTAATTTAAATTCTAGAGGAAGGAGTGTCCAGGGATTATTCTAGTGCTCCCGCAGATGTCACTGGTTCTGCAATGGAAAGAAAAATCCTGGAGTTGTGGTTCTGTCTTACTTTCCCCCATTCCTGCTTCACTGCGCCACTGCCAGGGAGACTGAGGGAGACTGTTCCGCTGTCAAACAGCTCCTACTCTCAGAGAGTACTTCCTGATGTTTAGTTGAATTCTCCTTTCTTGTAACTTGGAGCCATTGGTTTAGGTCCTACCCTCCAGAACATGAGAAAACAAGCTTGTTCCTTCTTCTATGCGCAAACTCCTTAGCTATTCATCTCTCCTTGAGAACAGCTTTCATCTATCCACTTTCTCCACACAGCGCATAATTTTATTGGCGCTATGGGTTAAACCACAGAGCCTAAGACTTGCCGATCAGAAGGTCGGTGGTTCGAATCCCCGCGATGGGGTGAGCTCCCATTGCTCGGTCCCTGCTCCTGCCAACCTAGCAGTTTGAAAGCACGTCAAAGTGCAAGTAGATAAATAGGTATGAGCACCGCAACCCCAGAGTTGGTCATGACTGGGCCTAATGGTCAGGGGTCCCTTTACCTTTACCTTACCACCCTGTCTTGTTTTACTCTTTTCTAGACTAAACATCCCCAAATGTGGTCACCTTTCCTCATAGGATGTTGCCCCATCCCCTTGAGGGGTGCCATGGCAACTGGGCTTGCTCAGTCCTTACTGGGCTGTTTTGGGGGTTCCACACTCCTTTGGGTTTCCTTCTCAAAACACTTCTGCAAACTTTGTGGTTCTTGCTAGCCTGCTGACAATGGATGGTGCTGTTGAGAGTGGATGGTGCTGTTTTGGCTACGTAAGTTATAAGCGCCTACCTCTGAAATTCAGGAAGAGACTGCTACATTAGAAACCAAAATCTTTAGAACAGCCAAGTGGAAATTTAGCAGTGCTTGCTGCATTTCTTTTCATGATATAGCAACTATCTAATTATTTTAATGAGGTGCACAACATGCTTAAAACAAGCATTTTTACAATACTTGGAAGTCCAAATATACTATCAAAGAATCCAGATGACACAGAATTATTCCTAATTACTCTTATGTTTATGGAAATGGGGCACTTTCTTTTCTTCCAATTTGACTTGCGGCAGCAAAACTTATTGGGGGAAGAGTTGAAAAGATAATAAACTTAAGAAAAATTGGTACGTACACACACACACACACACACACACACACACAAACCCCACATTCAGGTCCAGAGTCACAAATGATTGAAAGTCCAATAATGTAAAGAAGATTAAACTTGGAAAAGAAAGCATATGGGAAACCATATGAATAGTAACAGAATGAGAGTTCAATATATCTTCTTTACTGTAAGCCTATTGAATTTTGATTTTTATCTCTCAATTCTATATGTAAAAGACAATATGGGGAATTGCAGTGAGAAATAACCCTATTGCAAGGCATCGTATAACTTGCACTGTTTATTAATCCCAATGATCGTCGTTATGCTTACCCCCATATGTTTGCCTGTATAGTCACACACAAAGCAAAAAGAAAAGAAAATATGTGGAGATGGAGATAGTTCACTAGTTGTATTTAATTTCTAGAAGCAGGGATGCCAGAAATATCAAGATTCCTTCAACTTTGGCTGCGTTGACACCATACATTTAAAGAACTTGACTCCCCTGCCCAAAGAATCTTGGGAACTGTAGTTTACCCCGTCGTTTACCCCGAGATACAATTCTGACCACCCTTAACAAACTGCAATTCCCATGATTGTTCAGAGGAAGGAATGTGCTGTAAACGATTGTGTGTATGTGTCAGGGACTGGACAGAGGAGGAAAGGTGGAGACCGCCTCCCTGCCCTGCCGAACCTTCCAGAAGAGAGGAAGACAGTACAGTGGTACCTCTGGTTAAGAACTTAATTTGTTCTGAAGGTCCGTTCTTAACCTGAAACTGTTCTTAACCTGAGGTACCACTTTAGCTAATGGGGCCTCCCGCTGCTGACGCGCGATTTCTGTTCTCATCCTGAAGCAAAGTTCTTAACCCAAGGTACTATTTCTGGGTTATCGGAGTCTGTAACCTGAAGCGTCTGCAACCTGAGGTACCACTGTATAGATTTACAACAGTGGTTTGAGGAAGGTCACAGCTCAGAGATAGCTGAGGGGCAAAGTTGGGAAATTATGGAAGAAGAGGAGGGGGAAGCAGAGCTGGAGCAGCTGACTGACACGTTATCACTAGAAAGCATTCCAGACCCACCAACTCCCAGAACCTGGTGAGCCTTAAAAGTAGGAGAGCAAAGGGCTCAGAGGCAAATGACCCTATGCGGCCACCATAATATGGGTGACACTGTTGACAATTGAGGAGAGAAGACGGGATGGAGATTACTTGGAGCAACGCCATTACTCCAAGAGGCTACATTTCTTTTAAAATGAAAAGAAAGAAAGATGTTAATTGATTAAGTAAATTTTATGAAAAAATTGTTTTGGAAAACCATTATAATGATATATATTGAAACTCAGCCAGGGGGAGTTGAGGAAGTCGCGTACAATGTTATTAAGAGTGGAATAGACTTCCGGGTTGGCGCCTCCAGGCAATGGTGGAGTTCCTCCGATCAGGAGGAATTTGCTTCGTGGAAATTAGGGTCTGACCGCCACGGTGAAGGCAGAGACCCGTTGAAATCACAGGCGGGAGAAGCTTGTGAACTTGGGATTCGGCTGGCACCTTTTGCGCCTCCCCTACTCGCGGGGAAACCGTGATTTGGGGATCCGGAGCAAAGTGGAGTGAGCGGCACGGTGCTTTGAATTGACTGCTTCTTTCACGGAGTGAAGCTGCATCGCTGTTGCCGGAGAGCGCTGACTTTTTCCTGTGGACAATTTGACTTTAAACAACTACCCATGAGTAGAACGGAAAATTGGATCTTTAAATTCATTAATTTGGCATTGAAGCGGGAAGGTTTTAAACAGGAAGACCGCCTTCCTCTTTTGTAAATAGATTGAAGCAAAGACGTTGCAAGTTAAAGCCTTGGAAAATATTTTGTAAAGGATTAAATCTTCATCGGTTAAAACTGTTAAAAACCCCCCTTGGAAGCAGGAGAAGAGGGGGAAAATTTGGGACTTTGTGAGCCTGCAGGAGAGAGTGAAAAATTAAATTACCACTGCTCTGAACCTGGAAAAGGGCTGCCAGCAGAATTAACATTTTGGGAGAGTTCATTGACTGTGAACGGATAGCATGTTGACAGATGGCTAAATAAGAGAAATATATTGTTTCCATTGTCCTCTTCTGCGTTCAAAAAGGAGGAAAAGTAATTGAAAATTGAAACTAACTTTATATTTTAAAATGCGCATGAAAGGATCGATACAAGTGGAGACTGTTTCCCTCTAGAGGGAGCTTTTGAAACTTTTACAAGAGTGGGTTTTTTCCAGCTGCAAGATAAGAGCTGTGAGAATCAGAGATTGACCTTGGATTTTAAGAATGTTGACAGAAGGAGCTTTAGTGACTGTTTTATGTAAGATAAGGTACTCGCTGAAACAGCTTCATAAAAAGACGGATGTTATGAATTCCAAATTTGAGAACTTGGAACAAAAAGTGATAAATTTGGGACAAAAAGTGACCATTAGTACAGAAATTGCTCAGGATTTGATACAGGAAACTACTTTGACAGAACAAACTGGGGAGAAGAAGGAGAAAGTTGTGGTTGTTGAACCTAAAGTAATACAAGTGGAAGCCCCAGCCTTTCAGAGGCAAATCGAGGACTATAAGTGGAGGCCTCTTATGAATGAATATAGAAAAAGTCAGAATTTGAAGATTGGAGCCCTGCCTGCACTGGAGAAGGAAGGTTGGATAGACTCTTTCATGCAGGGATTTATTGACCTTTGGGTTCTGAATCTGGGTCAGGAGGTGATTGGAGTTGTGGGGGTCCTTGGATCTGGAGGAGTCTTGAAACATGATTTGAGATATTGTACGGACCTTGGTTCTAGCTGGGGAGAGTTGGCTGGCCTGTCGAGAGGGAATGGGAACATGGCTGGGTTGCGGCCTCCCCAAGACTTGCTCTTCAGCATTTTCAGCATTAAAGAATATGAAGAAGAATTGCAGAAGGGACTTGGAAAAGATTTAAGAGCCTTGGACAGAAGATCTCCAGGTTGATGAACTATATGGAATGGACGGAAATGATTGGCAGAATCCGAGACCAGGGAGAAGAGATGGTGGTAGAAGATTGGAAAAGTCTAAAGTTTGTACATAGAAATATTGTAAAATTAATGAGTGTTTGAAAATTGTTGGAATGAAGCTTTATGGCTTTAGCAGAAATGCTATAAGGAGCAATAAATAAGTATTTTAGTATTAATGGAAAATAAGGTTAAAAATATGTTAAGACATTCATAATGATAAAAATAGAGAAAGATGGAAAGGATTTGCTGAAACAAGTAACAGAAGTGGAATACAAAAAGGGAGGTGAGAGGAAGTTGATGAAATAAGAGAATGAATGATAGACTAATGAAATGGTGTGCTATATGTTTTTTAAATTGTTGTTGTTTTGTTTTGTTTAATTTAGTGTTAAAGTTGTGTTTTGTATTGTTTATTGTATTGTTTCTTCTTTTGTTCTTTTTTCATGACTGCCATAAGTTTGAAAAGTAATAAAGATTTTTTTAAAAAAATAATATTAAGAGTGGAATAATTACAGTTAGGATTTTTGTTTGTTCGTTCGTTTATAAACTTTGGAAAATCAATAATCATTTTGATTTTAAAAAAGAGGCTACATTTCTAAGCCTCTCTCTGTGAATATTGAATAAAAGTCTTTGGTAAGAACTCTTCTTGTCTATCTATTCCTGGCAGCCTACCATGTCCCTGACGCCTGACAGTATGTAGCCTATTAAAAGCCCACCAGTGAAAGCAAACAGGCTGGCAACAGGACACACATTGGGTACTCAGTATGGGCCAGATCCCTTTGGACCCACCCCAATCTCATCCCCAACCCAAGTAAACAAAAGTCCCTGGGGCAAGCCCTAATCAAATGTGCAGAGCATGTTTACGGTGTTCCCAGCAGTGGAGTGACAGTCCAACTCTAACCAGCCTAGGTGTCAACCAAAGAAGAGAGAGTGAGAAGACTAAACAATCACTTGTATGTTAGATTTTCACACAGCTATGTTTCATTTATATGTTGCTGTTTCTCTCAAAGTGGCTGTGTTTAGGTTTGTTTCCTGAAATCATTTTGGGTGGCTTTTTTTAAGTGACAGAACATTGTGTTTGTCTATCTTGACTTTTCCTTTTACATGATCTGATTGCTGAGAATACATAAGGCTTTTGTTGTGGCAACCTATTATCCTTCACTTTTGATAGGACACTGATAGCATAGTTATTTAGCTAGCTCGGTTGCCTGACAGCATTGTATGGATCTCAACGCTGGAAGATAAATACATCAGACAAAGTAAGCTGCTTCTTTTTTGCTTGGATGCAGTCCTCAGGCCACTTTGGAGCAATTATTTCTACGAATGTTATTTTATTATGTATGTTCATTGCTCTTTCTTTCTTTCTTTTTACAAAATGCCTCACAGCAACATTACAGAATATTTTAAAAGGAAGAACAATGCATCAAACATTTAAATCCAAAGTGCCATAGAATCCACATAACGGAAAACCATGGAGATATTAAATGCTTGAATCCTGCAACAAAAATAAAAAGGGCAGATCCTAGCTCACACTAAAACAAACCACAATTTTTTACCATTCTACAAATTCAATTAAGAGCCAAAAGCCCGAGCAAACAATAATGACTTTGCCTAAAAGGCAACAATGTTGGTGCCAGGCGAGTTTCCCTAGGGAAAGTATTCCAAAATTGGGAAACCGTCATTGAAGAGCTCCATTCTCTCCTTGCCTCCCTCTGCATCTCCCTTAAAGAAATCTCATGTAGAAGGGCTTTTGATGATGGTGGTAGGGTCTGCATAGGTTTATCTGAGGAGAGGCAATCCTTGGGGTATTTGGGTCCCAGGTGGAATAATAATAAAAAATCAGCACTATAATTTGCCCGAGAAACCAATAGCCAATGTCCCTTCATTCATTCATCCTTCACTGGCATACTTTAGACCATAAGACATATTAGACACATAAAACATATAAAAGACTCAGTAGCCAATGTGTGGGGGCCAGAATCCGTGGCATATGCTTGAACCTTCTGGTCCCTGTAAGCAATCTAGCTGCTGAACCATCTTTAAAAGCAGCCCCATATATAAGACATTGTAGCAATCTAACCTATACGTGCCTAGGACAGACAATAGGGTATCAGAAACTAGCAGTCAACAGTGCTTGAGAATCTATCTTGATTTCTAAGATTCTGAAGAGGACTTTCATTTCTCCATTTTAAAACTGCTGCAAAAATTTTATGGGATGATTGCAATTCCCACCCCCTCTTGATACTCATTTCACCCCACACGGAAAACCCACCTGGTTTATTTTGCCATGGGGACAAGTCTGTGAGCCAGGAGGTGGGGACCAGCCAGAAACCAGGGCCAAACGAGTAAGTCAGGGTTTAGTGGGTTGTCTTTGTTTTTATTATGTATTTTGTGTTGCTATATTGTGATTTTATGTTGTAACCACCCTGAGACCTGCGGGTATAGGGTGGTAGAAGAGTTTTGGATTTGATATCCCGCTTTATCACTACCCAAAGGAGTCTCAAAGTGGCTTACATTCTCCTTTCCCTTCCTCCCCCACAACAAACACTCTGTGAGGTGGGTGGGACTGAGAGACTTCAGAGAAGTGTGACTAGCCCAAGGTCACCCAGCAGTTGCATGTGGAGGAGTGGAGATGTGAACCCGGTTCCCCAGATTACAAGTCTACCGCTCTTAACCACTACACCATACTGGTTCTCACACTGGTATACAAATTTTAACAACAGCACCAGCAGCAGCAGCAGCAACAACAACAGCAACAGCAACAGCAACAATGGAATGACAAATCAGGAGGCAGAATCGAAGAACAAGACCATGCTATAGTTCAGGAAGTCCTTGCTGTTCAAGCAAGACTAACTTTAACAGGAAGCCCTTTTATCCTCCCTCCTGTCCACGATAATGCAGGGACTATGTGGGTGGGCAGAATCAGTCTGGAAATAGTTACTAAAATGCTGCCACTTGCAGTTCAGGTGTCCACCACATGGGGCAGCTGCACTCAGATTTCCACAGTCCTTGACATTTATCAGAGCAGGACAATCTACTGTATGGCATATAACAGGTAACAAGGATGCTGAGAGATGTATTTTAAGTAGGGGTAATTATGTGGAAATTCATATTCTTAGAATAAAGGCTTTGAAAGGGCATCCTTGTTTTCATAAGGGGAATGTTGGAAGGGGCGATAAACCTCTAGCTTAATTAAGAAATATGATCCTTTTTCCCCCACCCAAGATTACTTTTTTAATGTATACATGTTGCACAAAATATAGTTTTTGTTTCATTGCTGGAACAAAACGAAGAGAGTGGGGAGTATAGTTTTTAAATGCATGCAGGTTGTCATAACAGGCCCTGAGGTTATTTAATGTCAGTGTTGGAGGTAAGCTTCATGTTAAAAATAAATTTATCTGTGTAGAAACACTCTGACAAAAAAGAAGAAACAAATAAAAGGTTTTGTAGGGAACATTTTTGGAGACCTCGCTGAGTTTTACGAGTCACTCCCACTTACACCAGCAGAGTTGTTGTTGTTTAGTTGTTTAGTCGTGTCCGACTCTTCGTGACCCCATGGACCAGAGCATGCCAGGCACTTCTGTCCTCCACTGCCTCCCGCAGTTTGATCAAACTCATGCTGGTAGCTTCAAGAACACCATCCAACCATCTCATCCTCTGTCGTCCCTTTCTCCTTGTGTCCTCCATCTTTCCCAACATCAGGGTCTTTTCCAGGGAGTCTTCACTTCTCATGAGGTGGCCAAAGTACTGGAGCCTCAGCTTCAGGATTTGTCCTTCCAGTGAGCACTCAGGGCTGATTTCCTTCAGAATGGATAGGTTTGATCTTCTTGCAGTCCATGGGACTCTCAAGAGTCTCCTCCAGCACCATAATTTAAAAGCATCAATTCTTTGGCGATCAGACTTCTTTATGGTCCAGCTCTCACTTCCATACCTTACTACTGGGAAAACCATAGCTTTAACTATACGGACGTTTGTTGGCAAGGTAATGTCTTTGCTTTACAAGGTAATGTCTCTGCTTTACAGAGAAGTTACTTCTCCACATTTCTACATGATAAAGAAAACAATCTATACAGAAGAGTTTGGTGATGTGACTTTGATTTTGGCTTTAGTTAGTTGATCTTTCTTCTTCCTCTTCCTTTTTTTTCCTGTATAAAGAGTTGTCTAATTGAAAGGGCTGGGTTCTCTTCCAACTCAGCAACTTCAAAAAGACCGCCTGCAGAGGCAGAGTGGTTTCTATTTAAACTGACACTATGAATGCTACTGAAGCCTTTAGGCTCTCCCTGGGTTTTAAATCCTGTTGTACATCTTGATTTATTTAATATTACCTAAAGACAAAAAGCTGAGGACAAAGTCTTAATTGCACCCCTCTCACCACATACCACAAATAGCATCAGATCACATATTAATGTTCTCCTGGAACAACAGTGTTGAATAACCCTGTGAGGTAGATCAGGCTGAGGGTGAATGGCTGGCCTGGGTCTTTCACGTCCAAGTCTAACACTCTAACCACTACATCATACAATAAATTTAACATGCAGTTCCAATTATACACTTTCCCCTAATAAGCATAATTTGAGTTGAAGAACTGCATTGCAAAATTCAGAAAAGTGTGAATTCCAAAGGCTATCGGGCTTTCAGTTTGCATATTGCTCCAGGAGGTGCAATTTAGGTAGGGTCACATTGAACTGTGGACTGAACCCAGTTTCTCTCCCATTGGCACCACCGCCTTGTGTCTTGCTATGATTACTTCTAAGCAGATGCAAAGTATTCCCTCCCATTCACGAGTCATCCCCCTTCTGGAGTTGGGGTATAAGCCTTCTAGACCAATGGTGGGGAACCTCTGACCCTCCAAATGTTGCTGAACTGCAACTTCTATCATCCCTGGTCACTGGCCATGCTTGCAAAGGCTGATGGGAATTGTAGTTCAGCAACATCTGGAGGGCCAAAATTTCCCCACTGAGGCTCCAGACAGATGTTATACCCAGAATATCTCGTTTTTTTTAAAAAAAAAGACCCTTCCATGTGATTTTATTTGAAGAAGTGCCCAAGAGTAAAATGATTGCTTATGACAACTGGGTTATCAGAAGTTGGTTCCATAATTAGTATTACATTAATTGCCTTTGCCCTGACTTCATTATCTCCCTCTTTTGAAATTCCGGACCCTATCTTCATTTGTTGTATGATATCTCAGTGCCAGTATAATTTAAACAAAACCTTGATCTCATCATCTTTTATTCCTTTGATTAATCTATCCCCGTGTCATTTCAATAAAAGGGATGCAGATTACTTTCCCATGAACTACCTTATTTGGGCAGCACGTTTCCGTCTGATAATATATCATGCTCTTACAATTTGATGGGTTTGATCGCCTATTCCCTTTGGGTTGTCAGCTACGTCTAACGCAGGCATATCTGCTTCACTACCATCCTCCTATGGAGCCAGTGATGGGAGCCACACCTCAACTTGTAGAGAGAAAAATGGACAGTCGAGCAGAGAGCTGCCACAAAGCTCAGAAGTTGATATCCATGAAGACACCATATCAAGCTACCTTGAGTCCTTTTTAGACTTTCTCCAAGATGCACATGGGCTAAAAGTGGATAGGGGGCAGGGAGCACACAGAAGCCCTGCCCCTGATGTTCCAAAGCATGTCATCTCCACTTCAGACCTTCCCACCTTGAAAGTGAAGGTCTGGAGGAAGGATCTAAGCATGTTCTGCGGAGCCCACATAGAACTGTGGGATCGTTTATATAATTTAGCAGAGTTTAAACGATTCCCTGTTTGAGTTTATGCAGCGACAAGTGGGTTGCTAACTCATTTGTGTCCTATCAATAATTACGGTATACCTTCCTGGTTTATAATCCCTTTCTGTCCCTCTTAAAGAAAACACACATGAATCTGAATCATATTAACATAAACTACTTTACTTTCAGATTCATTCAGGTTTACAGAGTTGTTCCTGAAGGCAGGCTGAGGTTACATAACAGATAAACTATATACTAGATAGTAGTCTCCTGCCAACCTAGCAGTTCGAAAGAACATCAAAGTCAAGTAGATAAATAGGTACCACTCCAGCAGGAAGGTAAAGGGTGTTTCCGTGCGCTGCTCTGGTTTGCCAGAAGCAGCTTAGTCATGCTGGCCACATGACCCGGAAGCTGTACGCTGGCTCCCTCGGCCAGTAAAGCAAGACGAGCACTGCAACCTCAGAGTTGGCCATGACTGGACCTAATGGTCAGGGGTCCCTTTACCTTTACCTAGATAGTAGTGAGTCATGAGAAAACTGCATCCGAGCAGTTACCAGTTAACACTCCTTGCAGCAACTGACCAACTGACAAAACTGCGTGCCACATAGAGGCAGTTAGTCCTCTCGGAATGTTGGAGTTCACTGACAGCTTTATATCCCACAAGAATCCTTCCTGGGATCAGGAATCTTGCCTTTTCAGGGTTCCTGATTGTGACAGACATTCTAAGCACTTCCACCTCCTCAACATGGGAAGGTCTGAAGAGGAGCGTGAGGACATCAGGAATGGGACTTTCCTGTGCAAACCTGCACACTCCCCACTGTTACACAACACCTTCAGACAAATGTGTGGATAGGACTCTATATTAACTCGTATCTTGTGACAGTGAATTCCAAAATGTCAACCTCTCATTTTCTCACCGTTTCTAGATGCAACCTTGCAAACCAGGGACTATCACACCATGCCAGGTTACTTTTGTGCTGTGTGAAAAAGTTCTTCCTGGGCACGTTCATTTGTTTTTAAAACAAATGGGTAATGAAACAAATTAGCTCCATTTGTTTCATTCATTTTGGTTGGAGAAAAGGGGCATTCTAAACAAAAGAGCTCTGAATGCAAATTCAGTCATTTTTCATTGGTTTTATTGTTCATTCATTAAGCTTGGGATGAAAAACCTGAAGCAGTGTGTACAGGTCACAGAAGTTTATAGGGATGGAGGAAACAGGGAGAGAGAGGGAGAGAAAATGGGAGCTATAAAATAGGGGTTGTCCTTTGTCCAGTCTCTCTGAAATTTGGCAGGTTTGATGCCCTTGGGGTGGCGATAGAGTGCCTGAAAAATGTTGTGCCATGTTGAATTGAAAACATGGAAGTTACAGGCAACAGAAGATTGGCAGAATTTCCAATTGAAATTAATGGAAGACAAAAAGCAAACAGGAGCAAATTCAGTTCAAAGAAATGGAAGATGAAATGAAGACAATTCAACCAAGCAGAAAACAAAAGGAATTAGTATCCCCCCCCCCGCCCGCATCTGCTTAGTAACAACTTTATTTCCCCTGAACTACTGCTGCTATGCTTTACACAAAGTCCCTCCTGTTCCAGGTGCTGTAATGCAGAATGCAGGTGACACAACAGGTAAGGGACAAAAGGAAGATGAATGGACCACTGCCAGCTTTTTGATTGGGAAGTAAGTCTTTCTGAAAGTGCAATGATTTTCCAATTGTTTCTTTCCTAATAAGAGTTTCTCAGGTTTTTTCCTTCTTTTTTTACTGATGAATAAAACTCAACAGCTTCCCCACATAATAAAGGAAACATATCAGATGCTACAAAAGAAGCAACATCAGCAGTTCAATGCAGTTTACAGCTTAATTGTAGTTCTAAATCAGGAATTAGTTACGAAGAAAAATATTGAATTTCGCCCCCATTGTCAGCCTTTGTACTTAGAGAATTTTTTTTAAAAAAAAAACCTTAAAGGATGAGCTACTCACAACGAATTTATTTCACAGATCTGGCCTGCAATTTGTTGGAGGAAGTGATTCCACAAAGAAAGGAAACAGAACAGAGCAGAGTGATGCATTGTCAATCAAAGGTATAATGAGCATTCAATCACAGTACAAAGATGTACAGAGCTCATGTCCTTTTAAGACTGCTGGAGTCACTTGGTGTATTTATTAGTTTGTATACTGCTCATCATGGAAAATATCAAAGTGGTGTGCAATATAGAATCACAAAATGCAAATAAAATATCAGAATAAGTGTAAATGCCAGCACTGGCTGCACCCAAAAGACATATGAAGGATATATTTTCTCCACTATGGGACAATTTTAGTCAGTCAATATAACACAAATGGGTTTATTGCTCAACTTAGGTCTGTGAGGGGAACCTCTTAAATTTGGAACCTCTTAAATTTGGCATCAAATACAAACCCCTCTGTAATCAGTTCCACTCAGCAGTTCCCAATCAGTGCTCTGCCAAAAGCGAGGTTTGTAATCGGCACTGAATTTAAATGTTCTGCTAACTTCTCAGGGGAGGAATGCAGGGGTCTTTGGGGGGGCTGTTCTTTACCTGCTTACCTTTTGAGGTGGCCCAAAGGTGTTTGCCAATGTCCTTTGTTTCGTTCTACAAATCATCATACCATTGCTCTGTGCTCTTCAGCATTCCCGGGTGCCCACACTTCAAGTCATACCTGGGGGAATACATTATCAGGTAACGCCTCCCATGTGGCTTTTGTAGATCTGGAAGGTGACTCTGTTTCCCAGCAACTGGTATTCACCTCCAACAGTAGCCATTTATATGCTTGGCCTCAATGAATATCATCTTAATGCTTACTGGAAAGAATGAAAAACACATGATAATCAAGCAGTTGGTCCCTTACCTTTCGCACCCCAACCTGGCCACAGTGGAGGAGGAGGAGTTTGGATTTGATATCCCGCTTTATCACTACCCTAAGGAGTCTCAAAGCGGCTAACATTCTCCTTTCCCTTCCTCCCCCACAACAAACACTCTGTGAGGTGAGTGGGGCTGAGAGACTTCAGAGAAGTGTGACTGGCCCAAGGTCACCCAGCAGCTGCATGTGGAGCAGCGGAGACATGAACCCGGTACCCAAGTTACGAGTCCACCGCTCTTAACTACTACACCACACTGGCTCCACACTGGATCACACTGGATCACAGTGATCCATGCGACTGGATCACACTGGATCACAGTGATCCACCTCCAGGCTTGAGGTGGAGGTGGTCACCTCCAGGCTTGACTACTGTAATTTGCTCTACGCTGGGCTGCCCTTGAAGCTGTCCCAGAAACTCCTCCTCACAGGGTCTCTGCCATGGGAGCATATTCACCCAGTGTTTTTCCAGCTGCACTGGCTCCCGGCAGAGTACAGGGTCAGATTTAAGGTGCTGGTTTTGATCTTTAAAGCCCTTCATGGCCTAGGACCCTCGTACCTACGGGACCACTTCTCCCGGTATGCCCCACGGAGAGCCTCAAGGTCCATAAATAGCAACACCCTAGTGGTCCCGGGCCCTAAGGAAGTCAGATTAGCCTCAACCAGAGCCAGGGCCTTTTCAACTCTGGCTCTGGCCTGGTGGAACGCTCTGCCTCATGAGACCAGGGCCCTGCAGGATCTGATTTCTTTCCACAGGGCCTGTAAGACAGAGTTGTTCCACCTGGCCTTTGGCTTGGAGCCAATTTGATCTCCCCCCCCCTTTCTTTTTTCTTTCTCCTCCTGTGATGAGGCTGCATTTTAATATTTTAATGTTTCAATATTTTAATGTTGTTTTTTAATCTTGTTTTTACGTTGTACTCATTCAACTTGTTTTTATTATTGCTTGTTAGCCACCCTGAGCCCGGCCTTGGCTGGGGAGGGCGGGGTATAAATAAAAAGTATTATTATTATTATTATTATTATTATTATTATTATTATTAGGTCAACTTAAAAATCCGCTCCCACCTAAATTCTAAAGTGACCCAAAAGGAAGCAGAGATTTCAAAGCTTTTTTCTCAGGGGAGGAAAACATTTGTGAACTTGTGGGAAGTCTTTCAACACAGTACTAGTGTAATTCCCACTCTTGCATTAATTCCTTGTCTATCATTTCTCATCATGAGAACCAAGATGGGGACGGGGAAAGGAAGGAAGCAGAGAAAAGATGGCTTCAGCACATTTAAAGCAGAGCACTTTTTTATCTTCTATAAATCAGACTGAAAACGGGCAGCACAAATGTGTGAAGAAGTGATTGATATTGGGACAAGGAAAGATATTACTCAAGAGTTATCTGAAACAGTTCAACTAGACTGCTCTAGAGGAACTAGTATATTAAGAAGTACCAGTGGTAAACCTCTGTAGTGCAGCATCGCTAATTTCTGGGCAAATGAGCTGAACAAGTATCTAGCCTTGAAAGATGATCCCCGAACCAGCCGCTTCTGCTGCATCATATTGAGACGATTAAGCTGGTGGCAGCTGAGATAAATTGATGATAACAGGGCACCACTGGGTTGCATATCAGTCACAATCTTTCACTGGGCCCCATTATGAAGGGAATATCTGCCCTCAGCTGTGACCTTTCCTTTAGTCACCCAGTTAATTTGCTCAGCAGGAACCAACCCAAACAGCGAGTAGCCAGAGATGCTGGTAGCTGCTAAATTATCTGACCTGAACCAACTTCGGCCAATGATAATTACTTCAAATATTGCTCGCTCTGAGATCATTTGCTTCCCCCTCCCGGTGTGAACACTGCAATTATACCAGCACCAGCCTTTTGAACACAAGGGGGCCCCCAAGAAATTGCTGAAGATAAGACTGTGTATTGACCACCCACTGTTGTCACTCCAACACGAAAGGAAGAGATAGTAGTGGGAACTATTTTTAAAGGACAGGAAAAGGGGGAGGGATTTAGAAGCCTTAGGCTACCTTGTTTTTTAAAGAGATATAATTATTAACACCCTTTCCCCCCCTCCCCGATCATCAGACGGCTTTTTGCCCCAACCAGTAACCTCTTCCCAAAGTGCTAAGAAATACATGGAACAAGAACGTTCAGATTGGCCACATTCACATAATACATTTAAAACACTATGATGCCCAGTGGAAACCCAATTGTGAAAGGGGGGTGGGCTATATTTGGTAAATAGGAATATTTGGAGCAAAATGAAGGAATGAAGCATCACCAGCAATGGAACTATACATTTCAAGAGGGCACCATGTCAACACTGCTCCAGCCACGCACTGCTAGTACTATTGCAGTGTGTCTGGCTGTCATGGCTCAGATGCCCATTGGCATCTATTAATAGGCAGAGATCACATGGCTCTATTAAGTATTGCTGCACAGGTGATGTTCACCCAGTTCTTAGGTCCATGGAGGTCAAAATGTTTGAACCGCATAAGTTTAATTGATGTGTGTTATATACTACCTTGCCTTAAATAAATCTTTATTTAAAGAAAACCTGTCTGAGACTCCAACTTACTAGTTATCCCCTCACAGAGGTCCTCCACAGGATACTCTGGGCTAGAATTTTAAGAGGAAAGGAAAAGAAACCTTCAGGTTTTTCAGTAAGGTGGGGGCAATTTATCTGAGTAAGTGCGGGCACACCGGCATGAGAGGAAAAAGTGCTGCTGCGCCCGCCGCAGGAGGTACTTCATGGCACTCCCCCTTCCTTTAAACAAATTACCTGGCCCTCCTTGCCATTCCTCATGCTGCAGTTGGCAGAGAATGACAATGAGAACTGCAGGGCATGACAACAGACTTACATTTGTATGTATATGGGAAGATATCTTAACCACTGACGGCATTAGCAAGGGGTTGGTGGCCATTTAGGCTTCATGTGGTGGAACCTCCTTGAGTAGCACAGAATCTTGCCTCAGACATTAGTTCCCCAACACATGGGGGGGAATAAAGTCAAGCGACAGGAACATGATGGAGGATGCAGGGCAAAAGAGCTCTCACACACCATGCCCCTGCTCCTCACATGTCTCTAATCACACAGGAGTGAAGGCCTGAACAAGGTTTGTGCCAAATCCCCGTGGTTCTCCCCATTATGTAATGCTGGAGATATGTGTGCTGTTTCACATGGCTTCTCCCCATGGTGTGTTTTCCCACTTTCCCTGCCAGCAACAGCCCATTATGTGGACCAGAAGTGGTTCAATAATGACTTGTTAGTGGAGAAGAAGAAAGAGGAACTCAGCATGGGTTTGTTTGTTTGTTTGTTTGTTTGTTTGTTTGCATCTGCAATCAGCTATTTTGGATGGTAACCCAATATTCAACAGCATCTCTAGTTTCAACCACAGCCTCTAGCAAAAACAGAATGTCTGATTTCCTGGTGGGCTAAGTCACAGTACTATTCTTCTTCTTCTTTCTTTTTTCTTTTGGATAAACTAACTCCTGTTACAACACTTTATCTACCAAGAAGAATGTGATATAGAAATCTACTTCACATTTAGTAACTTCCTATCAGTTTTTTGTTTTGTTTTGTTTTAAGTGAATGGTTGTACAAGAAATGGTAATGGGGTTAACATATTGAGGCACTGAATGGAATTGCCATAAGAAAGAAAGGAGGTCACGTGTGGTTACATTTGATTTATTAAGTATTCTCAGCTCACTGCGTATGCTTTAAAATCAATATGCAAACCAATAGCATCCATATAATTCTGCTATATTTTATATACACTTCTATATACAAATGAATAAACCAAAAACCTAACCCTAAGCACTGCAGTTTGTGAAGAAAGACTCCTGTTTCCCAATATTTCCAGAGGTATTTGTTTTGTTTTGTTTTGAGCAGGTGTGGTGCAGAATTGGGAATCTTTCTCTGCCGACAGGTTATTTATCTTTCTAAAATGGCCTTTGTTAGAAGGGGAGGCTGAAGTCTAGAGACCATTTCAAAACAATATTAGTCATCTCGGCATACTTTGTCAGCTAGATAAAAACACAAATGGGCTGGAGGTGATTTCTGGAGTCTGTTTTTTCCTAGCTGTTAAGTTTTTGATAAGATTGTCCAACTTCACACAAATATATATACACACACAAACAGCATGCCAGCATATCTGTGTGTATGTGTGTGCGAGAGACAGAGAGAGAGAAAATGTTACAGAAGAACCTGCATCTTTCTAGACAGATATGCCTGAGTTACTCCATGATTGGCTACCTGCAATGGCCAATCAGATCAGCAGTGCCAAAGGCATTCTATAGCTGCATATTTAAGTAAGCATGTCCTGGGATATTTTCTATAGCTCAGGGAGTGCCATGTGAACAATTCTGACCAATTAAGAGCTGAGGTTCCACGAATAGCTAACAATCTGGGTTCTGAGCTGGTCTGTATAAAATGCAGCTCTGTGCTTTCTGTTAATTATAATAGAAAAT
This sequence comes from Podarcis erhardii, assembly GCF_964252035.2. Lineage (NCBI taxonomy): Eukaryota > Metazoa > Chordata > Lepidosauria > Squamata > Lacertidae > Podarcis > Podarcis erhardii. Next base: position 19,464,102 of record NC_138508.1, on the reverse strand, counting down.
CTAAAAATAGCTATAGCATTTCCCCCTTTTGACCAAAGTGGGTGAAATTTTCAGGCATCAGAGCCCCTTGAGAAGTGAATGTGTAGAAAACAGATAGACCATTTCCCAAAATATACAGAAAGGAAAAGAAGAAGAAGAAGAAGAAGAAGAAGAAGAAGAAGAAGAAGAAGAAGAGGAAGAAGAAGTGCTATAAAACCTCAGGTAGATAAAGAAATTGCAATCCCCTCTCCACCCCTCCCCCACAAAAAATATAAATATACATTCCATCTTTTGTGATGGAATGAATACAGTGTTGTTTCACTGTTCTATTCTTATGCTGATGAGATGTCAAGGAGGACTTGTAAGTGTTGTTTGCAATACAGCGATCAGTGAAAGCCTTTAATCATATTTGCAGTTATAGTGAATTTAAATTTTCTCAACACCAGATTATTTTCACTCCCTAATCCTACAACAAAGTGTATATTTGTATATATTTGGGTGGATGGGAGAATCTGTGCATCCTGAGCCAATAAATTCCCTTACAATTTCTTTGGGATGAAGCTCATCATAAGAATGTTGAACTAGACAACCCTTGGGGTCTCTTCCAACTCTACAATTCTAAGATTCTATGACCCTATGTTTTTATGATCAGATGAGCACTGCAGAATCAGACCGAAGGTTCATCCAGCACCCTATTCTCCCAGCGGCCAACCTGGTGCCTCGGAAACCAGTAAGCCGGACCTCAGTACAGTACCACTTGCCCTACTTGCCCTACTGCAGATGTGGAGGCAGTACATAGCTGTCATTGCATTGGCAGTAGCTGATCTATTATTGCAGTCATGGGATTTTTGTCTATCACATGACGGGGTAAGTTTTGACTCCACAGCATGGGAAGTGACGGAGACAGGATGTTTGTGTTACTGTGTTCCGTGAAGTGGGACTATTGTCCTTTGTTCTTTCTCTTTGCTGTCTGATGCTAGAGAGAGAGGGAGCCATGTTGCAGTGCTCCGTGTGTGTTTATATGTAAATAAAGTAGATTAGCCAAAATGCTGAGTTGCTGAGGTCTGTTACGCAACTGCACAAACTCTGCTGATCCCTAAGTGTGCCAATGTCTGTTGGCATCGGTAGCTGTGATGTTCGGGCTGAAGAAGGCTCATAAAGCTCCCGAACAATCGAACAATCAAGGGAGGGAACATGCTAGTCGGGCATGTGTCTCTGCTAGGGTCCTACTTGAGTGTAGGCTGAACTCCTAAGAAATTGAACTTTCTGGGTTATTGGGGTGGTGGGAATAGCAGGCCCCTCAAAATAAATGACTCTGAAGATTCAGAGAACATTCTGCAAAGTAGTCTTCTTATCCTAGACAAGGCAGGAAAAGAAATCAGGAACTTTCTCAGAAAAAACAGGTATCTAGAGAAATTAATACTGCAAACCACCCTGGCCAGGACACACTCACCTTATCTCAAAATAGATTGTTATTCTATTGTCTAAGACATAATTGCTGAAAGTCAGGTTCACATCCCAAGGAAGGAAGGAAGGAATGACTGTCAAGGTTAAAGCCAATGGGGAGAAAATTTTTTTTTGAAAATGAAAGTCAGTGGCATCAAGTGTTTGGGGAATAAGGCTATTTAAATATTGCCCAGAGCTAGTGCCACAGTTGGATTCTGCTTGTAATGAGTGATAGTCTGATGATAAGAAATGTTCAGGAGTGGAGATTTTAGTGGATTTAACAATGTACTTTATGGTGAAAAATCACTTTGAAATGTCAGAGACTGCAGGATGCTCTTTCTCAGTTCCTTGCCTCTGCTGGGTATTCAGAGGGTATGCTTCACCCATGCGGACCAGCAATTTTTAATTGACTTTTTCCCTGGGAGGAAGGGGTTCAGATGGTTTTGATCTAAACATTTCTAATCATCCTGGTGATTTAATAACTCTATAATGATTCAGTTGCTGGCCCGTGGACTGGTTCTGTCCTGGGAGGTTTACCTGGTAATGCAAGGGGAAGAGAGGTTAGGAGGTTTAATTAAATTAATTTATTTAATGCATCTAGATGCCATCCTTCAGCTATCCAAAACTCAGAAAAATGATAGCAAAGTGCAGTGGGGAAGTCTAGGAGTGCTTGATTTAATTACTTGCAAGTTTTTCCCTGACCTCTTCTTAAGTTTTCTTTCAGTTCAGCTTGGATCATAGTACTGAGACATACTTATTTAGCATTGTAAGGAAAGGTGAAGAGCCTGCTGCAAGAATCCTTCATTCTGTGGACATGGCCAAGCCAGCACAGATGACTCTGAGAGCAATTAATAAGAGGACACTCAAGCTGAAAGATCAAAGGAATGTCCGGGTTAACAAGTGCATCTTCAAAGGCCAGTGAGATGCCTCTTTTATTTGGGCAGGGATGGTGAGCTTTCCACAACACCTGTGCTACCAATGAAAAAGCCCACCTTTGCATCACCACAAACTTGTCAACATTATGCTGTGCCAGCACTGCCTGGGTTCCATTTGCTGACCTGAATGCCCTTACTGGACAATAGAAAGGTAGTCAGTCTTTCAGGTAACCTGGACCAGAGTTTATTTAGGGCTTTAGTAACAAGATCTTAAAAGCGGCTTGGTGATTATTAGGCAGCTAGTGCAAGTCTCTTGGTAATGTTGAGATATATGCCCATTAAGATGCACTACATAGTACCCAAGTCCCCAGCCCTCCCCCTTGTCCCTATTTTCCAGGGAAAGTCCCAGATTTACAAAAACCATCTTGGTTTCTGATTTGATTCTGGAATGTCCCGCTTTTCCTTAGGACAACTCTATTTTCATTGGAGAAAGGTTGGAGGGTATGGAATAGGATGTCCCTATTTTCGTCGGATAAATGTTGGAAGGTATGGAATAGGATGTCCCTATTTTCGTCGGATAAATGTTGGAAGGTATGGAATAGGATGTCCCTATTTTCATTGGAGAATTGTTGGAGGATATGGGACACGGGTGGCACTGTGGGTTAAACCACAGAGCCTAGGACTTGCCGATCAGAAGGTCGGCAGTTAAAATCCCAGCAATGGGGTGAGTGCCTGTTGCTCGGTCCCAACCTAGCAGTTCGAAAGCACGTCAAAGTGCAAGTAGATAAATAGGTACCGCTCTGGCAGGAAGGTAAACAGCATTTCCGTGTGTTGCTCTGGTTCACCAGAAGCGGCTTTGTCATGCTGGCCACATGACCCGGAAGCTGTACGCCGGCTCCCTCGGCCAATAAAGTGAGATGAGCGCCGTAACCTCAGAGTCAGTCACGACTGAACCTAATAATGGTCAGGGGTCCCTTTACCTTTACCTATGCTATCTATGCCATGGCATTTTGCTCCATCTTCTACCCGAGGGAGAGGGAAATGCAAAGAGAGAGAGCCTGTTTAGAACTGTAATCTCTATTAAACAAATATATTCAAATCGTTTGAAAAGCAAAAGGCAAAAGCGGGAATGAATGCAAGAAAACTTGTTTACAGTTAGCTGTGAATTTCAAAATGACTTCTTCCCCCTGACATCACTAATACAGGTGAGGAGGCCAGCTAATTAACTTCTACCAAACCAACGGTCTCAACTCTGATAGGAGATAAATGTGTATTTTTTTTTGTTTTTTTTCTGTTATTTTCTTTTTTTAAAATAATTTTTATTAAGTTTTCCATTATACAAATTCACCATATCAAAATTTTTCCACAAATTTCAACTTTTTAGACTTCCATCAGCTTCTCTGCAAATCATCCATATTTTTTACATACTTTACGCATTCTCTAAATTTAATATTGCCTTTTAGTATATCCTTACTATCCTGTTCCTTTTTAACAATACTCCTCTAACTTTCACAAAATTTCTTTAAATCCCACTAGCATTGTTTGTTCATCACATATACTTGCAGCATAAAGGCTGCTGGACACACCCCCCTGAGGCACCTGGTTGGATGGCCACCTGGGGGGGCGTGAGCGCCAGCCAGGTGAGCTGGAGGCAGGGGGCAACACCCCCTGCAGGAGCGGAGTTCAGGCTCCCGTCCACAACCACTCCCCTCTCTTTCAGGGAGGAGAGTCTTTTTCAGATATTCTGTAAATTTTCGCCAATCCTCGATGAACTTGTGATCCCGTTGGTATCTAATCTTCCCAGTTAGTTTGTCCAACTCTGCATAGTCCATAAGTTTCATTCTCCACTCTTCAAGGGTCGGTAGTTCCTCCTGTTTCCATTTCTGGGCCATTAATATTCTCGGTGCCGTTACTGCGTATTGAAAGAGTTTATAGTCCCTTCTGTTTATTTCACTTCTTGTTATTCCTAACAGAAAGGCTTCTGGTTTCTTTACAAATGTATATTTCAACATCTTTTTCAACTCATTATATATCATCTCCCAGAAACCCTTCACCTTTTTACATTCCCACCACATATGATAAAATGAACCTTCTTTTTCTTTACATTTCCAACACTTATTACATGTTTTAAACATTTTCACTAACTTAACCGGTGTGATATACCATCTATATACCATTTTCATGATATTTTCCTTTAACGCAGTACATGCTGTAAATTTTATATTTTCATTCCATACTTTTTCCCAGTCATCCAATTGTATATTATATCCAAAATCTCTGGCCCAGTGTATCATAACCGACTTTACTTCCTCATCCATCGTATACCATTCCAACAACATTTTATACATTTTTGACAATATCTTATAATCATTATTTATTATCTCTATTTGAAATTTCGATTCCTTTTCTGCATATCCACTCTCTTTAACATCCTTTTTAAACATTTCATTTACCTGAAAACAATGCAACCAATCAAACACATAATCTTTAACTTGTTCATATGGCTTCATTTTCCATTTTCCTCCTTCTTTGATTATCAATTCTCAATTTTTGCTGTTATTTTCTGTTCTGTTTCTTCTGTCGAAAGTGAGAGCAGTGTTTGATTTTGCACTTCGTATTAAGTAATGCTTTACGGATTCCAAATGACAGCGGTAAGCCAGGGAAACACACGTGATACCCTCATAAATGTCAAATGAATTCTTTATGATTGGTGCTATTATAGCGAATGCAAAACAATTTCATTATAATTAGTGCTATTACAATGAATACCAGAGGAATTCATGATAATTAGCTGTAGTAGTCAGAAAAGCAAACGAACTCAAAATGAGAGTCTGTGAATTTACCTTTTTCTCCCAAGGAAAACTTGGAACCTTTTCATGATTGAATGTCATTTTAGGTGACTTAATTGACAAGGAGACATATTAAATGGTAGGTCTCACATGCACACCAAACTTTAGGGCCTTAGACATACTGAGCCATTTGCCTTTAGTCAGTTTGATGGTGACAGAGGAATCAGCTTTACAAGCAACTATGTATCTCTGTTATATCAGCTCAAACCATTGCTCCATCTAACTCAGTATTGTTTACTTATTTATTTTATTAAAATACATATATACCTTTATTTTATTTTATTTTAAATATCAAAGTGACTATCATTTTTTTTTAAAAAAAACACCTTAAATTTTAAACCACAGATTATCAGCTATTATAAAAGAGGCATGGAAAAGTTTCCAGCAAATGTTAAAATAGAAGGTGCCTGGTGATTCTCTTTAAAAAAAAATAAATAAAAATTATTAACCGGCCAATCAAATCAAATCAAATTAAATCACATCACATAAATTCCGAATTACAAAGCCGAATTTTAAATTTTGTTGGGGGGACCCATATTTCAAGATCCAAAGGGGGATTCTGATCATCTTCTTGCTACTGCGTTAATGTCCAAATCAATCCAAATCAGTCCAAACAGAGTTAATAATTCTATCCAGTCTTATCTTGCTGTTTCCACATCACATCTTGTTCATATATTTTCTCTTTTTTCTTTATGATCTCTTCTGATAGTCTCCTTAAGCCGATAAACACCAATAATAATCCTGTGTGAATTTTCCGTTCTTCCAATCCTCAAATCGAGATGGTTTCCATATATCATCACCTTCATAGATAACAGCGCTCTTTCCATCATTAATTACAGAACTGCCATTCTTAAGTCCCACTGAGGAGTTTCACCCACAATATAAAAACAGCTCTATTTCTCTATTTCTCCTCTCAGACTTAAGTCCTCCAACAGAACTTCCCAATATGGCGACGGCATTTTTAACCGCGTCATTCCAAAGCTCTTATACATTCCACGCTCTTCTTAAAACATGCTTTGGTTCGAAAGTTTATCTTCACACAGCCTTAAATCCACAGCTCAAGTCCTTAAAACAACAATTCTGACTCGTGAGGGGAGGGGATTCTTGTTTAATCACATAAGGAAAGAAAGGAAAGTTTTCCCCCCTCCCCCATCAGTCATTTGCCATACCGTATCTTGGCGTATCTTTTCATGTTTTATTCTTGTCTTGTTTTATCAGAGATCTCTTCTGTTAGCAGTCTTTACTCCCCCTCCTTCCTTGAGATATGTGCATTCCTTCATCCAAATTGTTTCTTTTGAAGTTCTTGCAGCTAGTGGCGCGGATCAGGGACGGCGTCCAGGAGTGCCGGAATCCCACAGGAGGGCTTTGTGCCTAGTGCCCCCATCCTCACAAATTCGGGGGTGGCATAGGGCACAGCAGGCAAGGGCAGTCCCCCCCCATCCTGGGGGGGGGGGTAGGGAGGCTAATTACTCCCATCATAGCCTCCAAATTACCTCGTGTGGGTCAGAGAGATGTTATTGTCAGCCATCTTCCGATGCGCCCCCTAGTGGCCCTATTGAAAGAGCATTCTGCAGGACTGTGCCAATGTTGTGGTGTTCTTTCTTTTATTTGTGTTGATTTTGTTTCTTACCTACCCTTCATCATAAGCTCCCAGGTCCCAGTTACAACAATTAAAAACACATTATTCCAAAAAGTTAAAAGTAGGTAAAAGTAGGTTAGAATCAGGAGAATCATGTATTTGTCCTAAAATAAATATCTCAGGTATCTTAGGTGTGTCTCAGGTACCAGACAAATCTCAGTGGAAAAAGAATTCAGGGGGCTGCCACACAGAACCTTGTATTCCCCATTCCCTCCAAAAGCAACCCAAATCACCTCTTTATAAAAATCTGCTCTTGGATATACTACTATTTCTTTAGAAAGGTTTTGTGCTTTCCTTGTTTGCTTCTTTGCTTTGTCTTAAGGCAAGAGCATCATGTGATATCTATAGCTATAGCAATAGCATCTGAAAATAACCTTCACAACCATCAGGTTCGGTCCTCCATGCTGTGACAGGATTTGCTATAATTGGCTTCACTGCAAAACCTGTTTGGCATTAACTGCAATACACTTACTTGCAAGGATGAATGATTATTATTGTGATTATTAATAAGTATTAGCTAAATCTCTCTCTATGTATCTCTACATATATATACAAATGGTCTCTGAGTGTGTTCCTAGGATCCCTTGGAATGATGCAAGAACTGGAGCATTATGAGGTAGCAGAATGTGCCACAGCTGCCATTGCCACCAAATGCAGCTTTTAAAGAAAAGGTAAGTAACAACAAGATGTAAGGTGAATGTAAAGGTAAAGGGACCTCTGACCATAAGGTGCAGTGGTGGCCGACTCTGGGGTTGCTGCGCTCATCTCGCTTTATTGGCCAAGGGAGCCGGCATACAGCTTCCAGGTCATGTGGCCAGCATGACTAAAGCACACGGAAACGCCGTTTACCTTCCTACCAGAGCGGTACCTATTTATCTACTTGCACTATGATGTGCTTTTGAACTGCTAGGTTGGCAGGAGCAGGGACCGAGCAATGGGAGCTCACATTGTCATGGGGATTCGAACCACCGACCTTCTGATCAGCAAGCCCTAGGTTCTGTGGTTTAACCCACCCGTGTCCCATAAGGTGAATGTATGAATTATAGGCCTGTTAATCAATAATAGTATTGTAGAGTTAGATGGGACTCCGAGGGTCCTCTAGTCCAACCCCCTGCAATGCAGGAATCTCAACTAAAGTATCCATGACAAATGGCCATCCAACCTCTGCTTAAAAACCTCCAATGAACGAGAGTCCACCACCTTCCAAAGGAGTCGTGTCCTCAGAATCAGAAAAATGCACTCAAAATGTTGATGAAATCCATTATACTTTGCTTGACTTTTGACATTCCCCCACCTCCAGTCGGAACAGCTCCTGAAGTCTCTTCCTTTATCAGCTAATTCAAGGTACACAGCAATCTCATGGGGTTATACATTATATATAAGATTAATTACTCTCCGTAACCTGCAAGACCTTGTGAATGAAGCAGATTGTTACAGAAAACTGCAGTTAACAACTGGCTAGCACAACTAAAACTAAGAAAGCTGAGATCCAAATAATTGTGAAACTAGTTCTATAAGTTTTAAAAAAAAGTTTAAGGATTATTCCCCGACCCTGGCAAACTTCATATAGGGCATGGCAATCTGCTATTAAATTTGAATTTTATCAACTGTTTCTCCCCTTTGATTTTTAGCCTTCCCTTTGTTGATCGCAAAATGCAGTTTATGAAATGGCGTAGTGGTCAGCTGTTCCAAACACTCATCTGGAAAACACAAATCCAGTAGTAGTAGATGTACCAGAAGTAGCAATGGTGGCTGGCCCATTAGGTTGATTGGCAGCTCTGCTCCAACAGACTCTGTCTGCCCTCATCCAGCCCCCATCTGCCTGCCTTCTTACTTAAAACCATCCCAGGGGATGGTCTGGTCCGCCACCTTCCTCCTCCTTAGCGCCAATGTTGTCTCAGCAGGGAGAACGATGGGGACAACACTAGCATTAGTTGGCTCTGCCTATCACTTGCCATGACTCCATCTCTGTTGGACCCCTTTGCTTTCTGTTCCCAGAGTCCCATCAGTCATCACCAAGGAAGAAGAGGAGCATTTGCAGTGGTCCCAGAGATAACATTCAAAGAAAGATAGGACACTGCCTCATATTGAGTCCAACCATTGGCTTATCTAGTTCAATTATCTTCTACATTGACTGGCAGCAGCTCTATATAATTGTAGGGGTTTTTAAAAAAGAAAGAAAACTGAACAGAAACAGAATATATTATGCAATTACTTTATTTATTACAGTGGTACCTCTGGTTACATACTTAATTCATTCCAGAGGTCCGTTTTTAACCTGAAACTGTTCTTAACCTAAAGCACCACTTTAGCTAATGGGGCCTCCCGCTGCTGCCGTGCAATTTCTGTTCTCATCCTGAAGCAAAGTTCTTAACCCGAGGTACTGTTTCTAGGTTAGCGGGGTCTGTAACCTGAAGCGTCTGTAACCTGAAGCATATGTAACCCGAGGTACCACTGTAATTCATATACTGTTTTAGATGACAATACACGTGGTTACAGTGTGCCAGTGCGGTGTAGTGGTTAAGAGTGGTAGACTCGTAATCTGGTGAACCGGGTTCGTGTCTCCGCTCCTCCACATGCAGCTGCTGGGTGACCTTGGGCTAGTCACACTTCTATGAAGTCTCTCAGCCCCACTCACCTCACAGAGTGTTTGTTGTGGGGAAGGAAGGGAAAGGAGAATGTTAGCCGCTTTGAGACTCCTGAAGGGGAGTGATAAAGTGAGATAGCAAATCCATACTCTTCTTCTTCTTCTTACAGACTCTTTGGCCTGTTTTCATTTGAAATGGGAGATTCGTTGTTTGAATTCTGCATATTTTAAACAGGTTCCCTGCACAGTACAGCAAACAACCTGTTCGTTTTCTCAGTCAAGTCCAAATCTAGCCTTCCCACTGACACTTATATGCATGTTAACAAATGTGCAAGGTTTTCGTCTGAAATATGGTGGGACATCTAAATACGTGATCACCCAATTGCAATTTGAAATGGAATTGCCCATCAGAATCCGTGCTGTGTGACTGCACCATCTGATGGTCTTGCCTTGGTTCTGTTTCATGATCTAAAAATAGTGAGTGATTGGATGGTCCCGGGAAGCTGATCAGCAGGCCTGATGGAGATAGCCATCCCCTTTGATTAAAGACAAGTCAACTTCTTATCTCTGAGAGCTACCGAGATGAGCTTATTGTACTTAATACAATACCAGTGAACGTAGTCTTGTCGAAGAGCAGAAGGAATGGTATTTGAATACAACAGGGAAATTGACATCCCCCATCTTGTTAAATTAATTGAGGTTTGTAAAATCTAGTTATTAAGGTTTTCCTGTACCATAAAAAATTAACGAATCGCCTCAGCCTCTCAAGCTAGAATGTCAGAGGAAATGGAAGCTTTGTAGAATACGCTGTCTATAAATTATTGACATGCTTGCAACCATCCTATTAGAATCCACTCTCCCTCACCAGGAGGATAAATGAACGGGAGCGGTCTGCTGATTAACTTGTGCCTGTCGTATATTTAAAATGAGCTTCCATAGGATGGCTGAGGTCATCAAGGGCTCGAAGAAGAATTTGGATCATTAGAAGGGACATGTTCCTTCCTGGAAGAGAAATGGATGGTCACCGACTGTATCAGTCTTCAATCTCATGCATTCAGAAGCAATTAAACTCTCGGGGAAGAGAAAGCAAAAGGTATTAGAACCCCGCACTATATGAGGAGGTTGCTCCATTCATTCTGCAAATCTTTTTCAGGGAAGTAAGAAACTTGCAGACAGCCCTCCTGGGTCAAACCAGGTGGTACACAACATCACTAACTAGTCCAGCATCATGTTCTCTCAAAGGACAGTCAGATGCTTACATGAGAAGCCTGCAGGCAGGAGCTGAGGGCAACAGCGCTTGACCCAATAATGTTAACAACACAAGAACATGTCAGAACAGGTGTATGTGTGGAGGTTGTGGGGTGCTGTATCTTGCTTCTGTAGTGCCAACAGTAAAGGCCGTAGGTATTTAACCCACTGCAGTAGTGCCAACCAGAAGTCAGGCATGTAGGTCACATCCAGACCATACATTTAACACACTCTTATACCACTAACAGTCATGAGTCACCCCAAAGAATCCTTGGAGATGTAGTTTGTTTAGGGTGCCAGGAATTGTAGCTCAGTGAGGGGGGTAAGCTACAGTCACCCTCAGGATTCTTTGGGGGAAGCCCAAAGGTGGCACAAATGTGACTTAATCTTGACAGTCCTATGCTGTGGAATAGCCTTCCAGCAGGGTTCTCTCTCTTATGTTGATGGGCCTATTCTAATGTTTAAATTTCTTAAACACGAGCCAGTCATTTTTATAATTCCCCTGCATTGTTTTTTTAGACAAAATAGTGGCTGAAGCAGGGTGGGTGTGGGGTTCTATAGTCCTCTCCAGCTTGATTATCACGTGTTGAATGAGAAAGAAAGACCTCTATTTCCTAGATGCTGAGGGGAAAGATCACACAGCCCCACTGCTCTGTATTTCCTTTGTGTGAACTCCTACAATCTCAAATGAAGGCCATCCTGTTGGCCAAAAGAAAATATCTGCCTCTTCCCACTTGGGGACGTCTTTGTTAGAGAAAGAGCTTTGGATTACTGCTGTTCTTTATTTACGTAGCACAGTTCTCTTCTGCCATGACCCTTTATAGTTACTGGATCAAATAAAAGAATCAATAAAAAATGTCTCCCACACACCAGATACAAACACTTCCCATGCCTGCAGAAATGAGCCTTTGGCTTGCATTGGAAATTATCAGCTTAGATGAGGATGCATTCTGGTTTACTTAGAGTTATGGCTCACCTGATCCAAAAGGGTCAAATTGGGAGATACCTAAACACCAGGAAAATAATTTGTTTACATATGCAATCATGGCAGCCAGAATGCTTTTTGCGCAGGGCTGGAAAGAAAGCTCAGCCCCAACCAAAGAGGAGTGGCAGGTAAAACCAATGGACTATGCAGAAATGGCAAAACATACAGGAAGAATAAGAAATCAAGAAGACAGAACTTTCAACAAAAACGGGGAAAATATGTGGACTATATGAAAAATTATTGTAAACATTTAACTACATTAGTAGGATTAACTTAAAACCAAGCAGTTAAAATGATAGCTTATAGAAAAATCAGAGAGTAAGTAATGGAAAGTAATTTGGGGGAAGATGCAGTTTTGAAAATGCAGGTGGAAGCACAAATGTGGGGAAGGGAGGGAAGTCAAAATAACTACCATTCAATGCATTGGTTAATCTAATGTATGATTTAGGTAAAACTGAAAATTGGATAATAAATTTATATCAAAAAGGATCAAATTGGGTAAGGAAAATAGTCTTCCACCCATAGCCCAATGAGGGAAACTACTAAGGAGATTCAGTGCCCTCTAAAAGGAAGGGCATCACCCAAACGAAGGATGGAGGAGGACAAACATCCAAGCCATCAGCCAGATTGGGCTGAGACAGTTCTGAATCACCCCGGATTGGCGTAGCCCACTGGAAACTGCTGAAAGGCAGGGTGGCCAGGTAGCAGGGAGAAAGAGAGGCAGGCGGCCTCTGCATCTGTTTTACCAGTGCTTCCCTACAGAAAAAAGCAGAAGAATGAGCATTGTGTAGCACATGATGCCAATTCTGTGGATTGAAGTGGTTCAATATGCAAGTAAGGTGAGCTTCTTAGGAGAAAAGCAATGACAAACCTAGACAGCATCTTAAAAAGCAGAGACATCACCTTGCCAACAAAGGTCCATATAGTTAAAGTTATGGTTTTCCCAGTAGTAATGTATGGAAGTGAGAGCTGGACTATGAAGAAGTCTGATCGCAGAAGAATTGATGCTTTTGAGTTATGGTGCTAGAGGAGTCCCATGGACTGCAAGAAGATCAAACCTATCCATTCTGAAGGAAATCAGCCCTGAGTGCTCACTGGAAGGACAGATCCTGAAGCTGAGGCTCCAGTACTTTGGCCACCTCATGAGAAGAGAAGACTCCCTGGAAAAGACCCTGATGTTGGGAAAGATGGAGGGCACAAAGAGAAGGGGACAACAGAGGACAAGATGAGTTTGACCAAACTGTGGGAGGCAGTGGAAGACAGGAGTGCCTGGCATGCTTTGGTCCATGGGGTCACCAAGAGTCGGGCATGACTAAACGACTAAACAACAACAACAAAAAGGTGGTCTCACAAGTAAACTGGTCCCAAGCCTTTATGGACTTTGTATACCAATAGCAACACCTCGAAGTTGACCAAGTAACAAATCCCTAATTTGTGCAGAACTCTGAGAAGAGTTATTATATGCTGATAGGGTTTCAATCCCATCAACAACTCTGCTGCAGCATTCTGCATTAATTATGATGATGATGATTGATTACATTTGTATACCTCCCATCATTGAAAGATCACAAAGTGGTTCTCACAAATACAAACGAGAGCACAAAGAACATAATAGAAGAAAAGCAACAGTAAGTCCATCACCCCCTTCAATTTTGGGTGTAATATATTGCATTAAAGTTTAACGGAATAGATTTTGGAAATAAAAACCTATCAGTGCAAAATGTAAACTGTTGCATGATTGAAATCCTCTTGTCCAACATGCAGTAAAAACAAACACCTTGCAGCTCATGGCTAAAGCTGCAATCCTATACTTAGCTCCATCAGAAACAGCAGAGACATTTAGGAGGGTGCTGGGAATGGGGGTGAGCAAATCTATTTGGGTCTCTTTCTGGTTCTCATTTTTCCAATAATAAGTTCAGTTCTCCATTTTTCCACATCAGTTTTCAGATTCATTTTTTAAGGAAAAAAGTTCCCATGAAAATTCATCAGCATTTTAGTGCGAAATTCTCCTAATATGCAATTTTGCATGATACCCAAAATTTTGCAAGTAATTTCCCCCAAAATAATGCATTCTTTCATAAGCTACTTTCATGAATATATGCATTCTTTTTAAAAAATAATTTTATTAAGTTTTACATTTTTATCATAACAACATGGTTTCAAATAACAAAAAATGCAATTCCCATATTCCCCCACGATTTCCCTCAACCTCCTCTTCTGATTTTTTTACATATTACCTTCTCCTGCTTGCTTTATTATGTCTTAATATAAAATTCTTTAAATGTTGTTATGCTCTTATCATTTTAACATCCTCTTTATAATTTCTGTATTTGTTTTGTTAACTGTCAGTGTTTATTCAAATCCTGTTAGTGAGTCCATATCTTTACATTGTTTCTGTAGATACAACAAAAATGGTTCCCAGTCTTTTTTAAAGTCGCTATTGCCTTTGTCTCCAAGTCTTTCAGTTAGCTTCACCATTTCAGCGTAATGAATATATGCATTCTTATTCAAACTTTGCCCTAGCACAAAATGTACAAATCATTGGGCTTGGAGACCCTCAGTTCCAGATTCAGAGAAGTGCAAATTTCAAATGATGACTGTGTTTCAATTCACATTATTCCAGGAAGTGAAAATTAGATAGGTTTGCATTTTTATGCAAACTGAATTTAATTTATCCTCCATTCCTAACTGGGAGTTCCTAAATCCCTATAACCAGGTATCCTAAATAGACCCTCAATTTGGTTATGCCTCTGCATATTTTAGCAAGATCAGCCTTACCCTCATCACATCTGGAAGCTGTGCACCATGAAACATTTACTGTATTCATTCCTCACACAGTTGTATGAAGCTGTATGCGGCAATTGTTAGCGAGAAATCATCTTATGAGAAATGGCAGACCAGAATAAGTTGGGAGGACAGTGCATATTTAGTCTCCTCATAATCATTATTTATATGCAGCATTGCGGAAATCTCCCAAACAGGCAAACAAAAATTGACAGCAGCATAACGACATCACGCTCCCATATGTTTATTTCGTTTAATTAAATGAGGGATGTTGTCAATTTAAATAACATGAGCCTCATTAGCCTTCTGAGACTTGCATTTATCTGGCTAAGATTATTGGACTTAAGTGCTTTATTGCCTAATTGTGAAGACGGGGGTCATTGCAGTGCATGGCATTTGTTTATTACACTCTGAAAATTCCTTTTCTAGTGCAGTGGCACCAAAGATTCACACCAACCCTTGAAGTTCCAGGACCTTGATTACCCAAGCTTTCTTTAAACTGGTTCCTGTATATGAACTGAATGTGGTATTGGTTTTTTTTTTAAAAAAATAATATTTATTAAGGTTTTAAAGGCTACAGATAAAACAGAAAAAACACCAATTTAAACAAAAAACAAAACAGTGTATCACAATAGAAAAAAAAGAATACCATACAAATAAAAAAGAAGAAAAAAGATCAAGGAAAAAGGAAAAACAAAAACAAAAAACACATCAAACCTTCACATAATATATCTTTCATTTGCTTGTTTCCTTGACCTCCTCCCACCTCCCTTTTTTGTATTCTATTTTTTTTTAATAAATATTTTATTATTGATTTTCTTAATACAATAGAAAAAACAAACAAATATAACATATAATTTTTCAATATCCACATTTTCACTTCTTTGGACTTCCTCGCATCTCTCGTTCCTGCGTTCCAAGTTTTCGAGCTTTACCCAGCAATTTATCACCCTGTTTCAATTCTTATATTATAATTTTCCAATATTGTATCCCTAATTTTAGATAATTTAACCCAAACCTTTAAAGCTTAATTTTAACATAATATTTATCCAAAATTTATCTTTTCTTATATCTTCATTTATCTTCATATTCCTTTTAACTAACTTATTGGTACCATATTGTTGATAATCTTACATCTTTCTTAGCATTCATACAATTTACAATATTTATGTAAATAATCCTTAAATTTCTTCCAGTCCTCCTCCACAGCCTCTTCTCCCAGGTCTCGGATTCGGCCAGTCATTTCTGATAGCTCCATATAGTCTATCAGTTGCATCTGCCATTCTTCCAGTGTGGGCAAATCTTGGGTTTTCCAGTGCTTAGCGACAAGTATCCTTGCTGCTGTTGTTGCATACATAAAAAATGTTCGGTCCTTCTTTAACACCCTCTGGCCGACAATGCCCAAAAGAAAGGCCTCTGGTTTCTTAGGGAAGGTATACTTAGATACCTTTTTCAACTCGTTATATATCATTTCCCAGAAAGCCTTAACTCTAGGGCAGGTCCACCAGAGGTGAAAGAACGTTCCTTCAGTTTCTTTACATTTCCAACATTTATTATCAGACAAATGGTATATTTTTGCAAGCTTGACTGGGGTCATGTACCACCTATATATCATTTTCATAACATTTTCTTTCAAGGCATTACATGCCGTGAATTTCAAACCGGTGGTCCATAACCTTTCCCAGTCAGCAAACATGATATTATACCCTATGTCCTGTGCCCATTTTATCATAGCTGATTTAACCGTTTCATCTTGTGTGTTCCATTTTAGCAACAAATTATACATTCTTGAAAGTACCTTAGTCTTAGGTTCTAACAATTCCGTTTCTAACTTTGATTTTTCCACCTGGAATCCTATCTTTTTATCCAACTTAAAGACTTCTTTGATCTGAGCATAATGTAACCAATCTCACACTTTATCTTTTAATTTCTCCATACTCTGCAGCCTCCAATTATCTCCATCTTTTTCTATTATTTCCCAATATTTCGGCCATTTGGCCTCCATATTGAGTCTTTTCTGGGCCTTAGCTTCCATTGGTGATAACCACCTTGGGGTCTTATTTTCCAGTAGGTCTTTATATTTTATCCAGACATTGAACACTGCTTTCCTGACAATAAGGTTCTTGAAAGCCTTATGAATTTTAACCTTGTCATACCACAAATATGCATGCCATCCAAAAACATTGTTAAATCCTTCCAAATCTAGAACATCAGTGTTTTCGAGAAGCAGCCAATCTTTCAACCAGCAGAAAGCTGCTGATTCATAGTACAGCTTTAAGTCTGGCAGGGCAAAGCCCCCTCTTTCTTTAGCATCAGTTAGTATCTTAAACTTAATTCTGGGCTTTTTGCCCTGCCAGACAAATTTAGAGATATCTCTTTGCCACCTCCCAAAACACTCCATTTTATCCACAATCTGTAAAGTCTGAAACAAAAACATCTTTGGCAATACATTCATCTTTATAGCAGCAATTCGTCCTGACAAGGAAAGTTTCAATCTTGACCAAACTTCTAAATCCCTTTTAATTTCAGACCAAGACTTTTCATAGTTATCCTTAAATAGACTCATATTCTTCGCTGTTATGTTTACCCCTAGGTATCTTACTTTTTTAACCACATTTAACTCTGTCTCTTTCTGAAACCTTTCTGATTCTAAAGGTGTCAATTTTTTTTCCAAAACCTTGGTTTTCTGCTTGTTAAGTTTAAATCCTGCCACCCGACCAAACTCCTGAATCAATTGTAATACCCTTTTCGTACTAGACTCTGGCTCCTGTAGGGTCAAAACTAGGTCATCTGCAAATGCTTTAAGTTTATACTGTTTCGCTCCGACCTGAATTCCTTCCACCAACCGGTCTCCTCTAATCATATTCAAGAGCACCTCCAGGACCAAAATAAATAGCAAAGGGGAGATAGGGCAACCTTGTCGTGTTCCTTTTTCAATCTTGAACTCTTCCGTCACCACATTGTTCACTATCAATTTAGCCTTTTGTTCCGAATATATTGCCTCTATCCCATTCTCAACCCCCCGTCCCACTCCCACCCCTTCCAAATTTTTCTTCATAAACTTCCATGAGATGTTATCAAAGGCCTTCTCTGCATCTATAAATATTAACACTGCTTTTGTATTGATATTTGTTTGCAAAAGCTCCAAAATGTCAATAATATTCCTTGTATTAGCAAACAAATGTCTACCTGGGAGAAAGCCTGCCTGATCCTTATGAATTACTTCATTTAAAACTTTTTTAAATCTGCTTGCTAAAATATCTGCAAATATTTTGTAATCCACATTTAGGAGGGAGATGGGGCGGTAATTCTTAAGTTGTGTCTTTTCAGTTTCTAGTTTGGGTATCAATGTGATGAAAGCTTCTTTCCACAACTCTGGTGCCTTCTTCCCCTCCATAATTTCATTGCAAACCTCCATTAATGGATGTATCAAATAGTCTTTCAATGTCTTATAATATTTGGAGGTAAGCCCATCTGGCCCTGGAGATTTGCCCATTTGCATGTTCTGAATGGCTTCTTCAATCTCTTGTTGTGTTATTTTATAGTTCAGGATTGTTCTATTTTCCTGAGACAACCTTGGTAGACCATTCTTTATCAAAAATTGTTCTATCTCCACCTCGTTTTGCGGCCCTTGTGTATATAATTGTTTAAAGTATCTCTGGAAACACTTTCTGATCTCCACTGGGTTCTGAATATTTCTTCCTTCAATCTCTAAATTTGTGACCGTGTTCAATTTTTGTCTCTTTTTCAACTGCCATGCTAACAGCTTTCCACATTTATTTGCCGATTCAAAAGATCTTTGTTTCATTAGCTTAACTTTCCATTCCACTTCCTGATTTATCAATTTAGAATATTGTGCTTGGTAGAGTTTAATTTCTCTTAAAATCTCCTTTGACTTCGGTCTCGATCTTAACTTCTTCTCACATTCTTTAATTTTCTCCAGGATCTTATCTTTTTTCTCATTCTGTGCTCTTTTCTTTATGGTGTTCTGTTGTATCAGAAACCCCCTCATAACCGCTTTACTTGCGTCCCAGACGGTTCTTTTTTCCACCGTAGTGTTCAAATTTATCTCAAAGTAGTCCTTCAAAGCTTTTTGGGCCTTTTTGATAATCTCCTGATCTCTAAACAAATTGTCATTCATCTTCCATCTGAAGGAGCTGGTTGGAGTTAGTCTCATATCCATCTTTACGGCATTATGGTCGAAGCAGGTCTTTGGGCAGATTTCCACTTTTTTTGTCTTAGGTGCCAGACCTCTAGTTATCCATATTTGGTCGATTCTTGTCCATGTCAGTTGGGCTTCAGAAAAGAATGTTCCTTCTCTTCCCAGGGGGTTCTTTGTTCTCCAAATGTCAATCAAGTCCATATTGTCAGTCAGTTCAAAAAATGTTTTAGGTAGTCTGCCATCTTTTGTCACATTTTGGCTATGTGACTTATCCATGTTGGTCGATGCCACCCCATTCATGTCTCCCATCATGATGATGTTGTCATAGTTCAGATAGTCCAGCATTATCTCATGCAGCTTCTTGTAAAATTCCGATTTCCCCTCATTTGGCGCATAGATTCCTAATATCAAAAACTTTTCTCCTTGGTTTTGTATCTCAATTGCCAAAATTCTTCCTAGCTCATCTTTAAATAAAAATTTTGGTGACAGGCTCTCTTTTGCATATATCACCACACCTCTTTTCTTGACTCTGTCCGAAGAAATAAATTCTTGGCCTAATCTTTTGTTTATTAACACTTTTCTGTGGAGCCTGGTCACATGTGTTTCTTGCAGGCAAATAATGTACAATTGTTCTTTTTTCAATATATGAAATATTCTTCTCCTTTTTTCCGGAGAGTTGGTGCCATTAATGTTCCAACTCAGAAGTTGCAGAGACATCCTGGACAAATCTGTTATTTCTCTAGTGGTGGTATCTTTTCCTCCTGGTCTTCTGACCCCGAAGGTGCAGGTGTAGGTGCAGGCGCTGGTCCAGACCCAGAAGGTCTTTCTATCCCTTTCTGAAGGTCCTCTCCATAGGCACTCAAAAATTTATCTTTATCCTCGGCTGTTTTAATTTTCACTTTCTTCCCTCTAAATGTGAAAAATAATCCTTGGGGAAATTCCCACCTATAAATGATTGAGTTGCTCCTCAGCAGTTTTGCTAGTTCAGTATAGGTGGATCTAAGGTCCAGAAGTTGTTTTGGGATGTCTTTATAAATCTCTGCTCTTCTATCCGAAATTTCAAGTGACTTATCGTAATGTAGACCTAGTATTTTATCCCTTTCCTCCTTAGTTCTCAAAGTAATCAAGCAATCTCTGGGCATGTCTTTCCTTGTTAGTTTTCCAAGTCTGAAAGCAGTCACAATTTTAAAGTCCTTTTCTTCCTCCAAAGGCCAAAACTTGGAAAATTCCTTTGTCAAAAACTCAATTAAGTTCCCTTGTTCAAGTTCTGGTATGGACCTCAATCTCAAATTATTTTCCCGAGCCCGTAGTTCAATCATAGACAGATAGGCCTGTTGTTCTCCAACCTGTTTGTGCAATGGTTTTACCTCCTGCCTCAGTTCTTCAGTTTTTTGATTCGCTTCCTCTGCCAATTTCCGATTTTCTGCGGTGGCTTCAAATAATTTGCCAATTGATTGTGCATTCAAAGTGACTTGTTCAGTTAATTTATTAACACTGGCTGTATTTTGGTCAATCTTTGCCGTTTGCTCATCCGCTTTTTTGTCAAGAGCTTCCAATTTTTCAAATATTTTATCTAATACTGAAGCAGATCCTCCTGCTGCCATATCCTCTAACAAAGGTTGCTCAGTTCCTTCCTCCACTTCCAAAACAGCAGGGACAGATGATCTACGCGGCTGTGAAGTTAAAGTCAGAGTTGTTTGTTTTGCTTTCGCTTTAGCCGCTCTTGTTGATCTCCCAGTGCCGCTCATTCCAGTTCTGTCTACTGGTCAAGGTCAGACTGAGTATGTTCCCATGGGAAACCACCAGCCCATAGGGTAAACAGCCAAATAGAAGGAAAGGAAAAAGAAAGCAGAGTCACATGCAATTGTAAATCCAAAATCCTCTAGAGGGAGCCCAGTTATGTTTTGAGGGAGGAAATCAAATTGTTAAAGTCAATAATTTTAAAACTCCAAACTTTTCCAAATTCCAATGTTTCTAAAACAATGTCCATACAGCCTTTAGTTTCCAAAGAACCTTCAGTTTCCCTGTAGTTAGCAGAGTTGGTCTTAAAAGCATAACAATGTCTCAGCAAGTGCCAGAGAAAATGATTCAATATAACATTTCCAATAGCACTCAGCTTGTAACAGCAGAAAGCAACAAAGTGTCAAAATTTGCAATCTGACAGTTCTGTTAAATAGGCAGTCCGACTGCCTGGGTTTCTCTGTAGATTTGTAATTCCAGCAGAAAAGGTAAAGCACAGTTCATATTAAGAAGTGAATCACTCAAAGAGTTAAGTCCTAAGTCTCCTTAAACACAGCTCCAATAGATGTATAGATTAATTGCCTTTTAGCGCCTCTTCAAAGGCTCCAAGCATCAAAGTCCTTTGCTTTGAA
The DNA here is from genome assembly GCF_964252035.2 of Podarcis erhardii. Taxonomy (NCBI): domain Eukaryota; kingdom Metazoa; phylum Chordata; class Lepidosauria; order Squamata; family Lacertidae; genus Podarcis; species Podarcis erhardii. The sequence continues at coordinate 19,443,176 of NC_138508.1, read as the reverse complement.
TCTTAAGCAGAGACGAGAGACGGACTTCCTGGTTGCGTCTCCCGCTTTTAGCCGAATTAGCAGTAATTTAGCCTCCAAATCTTTCTTTCTTTTCTTACTCACGAGTTGTTGTTTTCAAATCAGATGTTCCCAGGAAAAAAGGTCAGCGCTCACCGACAGCAGCTACGCGGCTTCACTCCACAGAAAGAGCGATCGACTCACAGCACCGCGCCAACCCTTCCACGTTCCGAGACCCCTTACGGGGTCTCTTCTGCGTTTCGGGGGCGCTTCTGGTGCCCGCCGAGTCCCACGGCCACAGGCTTTCGCTGCCTGTGGTTTTCTGACGTGGGTCTCCACTTCGCCGTAGCGGACGACCCGTTTCTGCGGAGCTCCCCCTTCTCAATTAGAAGAAGGCAGCCATTGTCGTTTGCGCCGCCTCCGGAAGTCTCCCTTTTTTGTATTCTAATTCAATTAAATATTTCAGCAAATCCTTTCCCTCTTTATTTTATCCTTATAATCTATCTTAATACACTATAATTTTACATTCTCTTCTTTCGCCAATTAACAATCCGTTTTTGCTTTTGCTTTTTTTCATCTTATTTCTCCTTAAAATTAATATATCTATTTGAACTTAGACTCTTAAAACATTTCCACTAGGGTCATAGAAATTTCATTCCACGATTTTTCTCTCCCTCATTAAATTTTTACAAAATTTCCAAATATAAACTTTAAATTCCCAAACTTCTTCCACCGTCTTCTCTCCCTGGTCTTGGCCTCTGCCGTCCCTTCTGTCAACTCCAAACAGTCCATCAACCTGGAGATCTTATATCCGAGGCTCTTAACTCTTCTTCACGTCCCTTCTGCCGATCTTGTTCATAATCTTTAGTGCTGAAAAGCAGATCTCGGGGGAGCTCCATCCCAACAATGCCTTTATTCCTTCTTAACAGGACAGCCAGATTTCCATAGTTAAAGCTAGGATCCATAAAGCATTCCAAATCTTGTTTCAAAATTCCTCTAAAACCAAAGGCCCCAAAAGCTCCAATCTCCTCCTGACCCAAATCCATATTCCAAAAGTCAATTGATCCCTGCAGTGGGGAATCTCTCCAACTTTCCTTTTCCAGACCAGGCCAGGCTCAAATCTTCAAGATCTGGCTTTTTCTAGTTTCAATCATAAAGGGCCTCAATTTTTAATCCTCAATTTGCATCTGTAAGGTTAAGGCTCCCCCTTGTATTACTTTAGGTTCGACCACAGCAACTTTCTCCTTCTCCTTTTCAACGATTTGTTCAGTCATGATAGATTCCTGTGCCGGATCCTTCACAACTTCTGTGTTAATTCCCACTTTTGATCCCAAGATGTCAATTTTAATAGCCATAGCATCTATCTGTTTATGAAGCTTTTCCAGCAAATAGTTTGTCTTATAAAATGCAGACACTAAATCTTCCCTAACCAACATTCTTGGGATGTTCAAGGTCAAGCTCTGGTTTCTCACAGTCCTTATCTTACAGCTGGATGCCTCCGCTCCACTCTTGTAACAGTTTCAACAGCTCAGTCCTTTCCAACACAGTTCCAAAGGTGAAAAATAGTATCAATTTTCAGTTACTTTTTCTTCTTTTAAAACACAGAAGTGGACAATGGAAACAGTATCTTTCTCTTATAGCTAGCTGTCAAATATGTACTGTTCACCGTCAATGGACTTTTTCCTCCCCCCCCCCTTTTTGCAGCCCGTTCCCAGGTTCAGAGACGTGGTAATTTAATTTTCCACTCTCTCCTGCTGGCACGCTTGGTCAAAAATTTCCCCCTCTTCCCCTGCTTCCAAGGGGGGTTTAATAGTTTCAATCAATGGAAGTTTGATCCTTTACATGAAGCTTTCCAAAACCTTAGCTTATGAATACTTTGCTTCAGTCTATTTACAAAAAGGGGAGGCAGACTTCCTGTTTTGAACCTTCCCCGTTCGATGCCGAATTAAGGTATTTAGAAATCCATTTTTTTCCGTTCTACTCACGGGTTGTTGTTTAAAATCCAATTGTCCACAGGAAAAAGTCAGCGCTCTCCGACAGCAGCAATGCGGCTTCACTCCGTGAAAGAAGCGGTCGATTCAAAGCACTGCGCCACTCACCCCACGTCGCTCCGGATTCCCGATACCGGGTCTCCACACGAGTAAGGGGGGCGCAAAAGGTGCCAGCCGAATCCCAAGTTCACAGGCTCTTCAGCCTGTGATTTCCAAGGGTCTCCGCCTTCGCCGTGGCAGTTCAGACCCTGCTTTCCACGGAGCAAGTTCCTCCTGATCAAAGGAGCTCCGCCATTGCCGGAGGCGCTAACCCGGAAGTCTGAATGTGGTATTGTTGTTGTTTAGTCGTTTAGTCATGTCCGACTCTTCGTGACCCCATGGACCAGAGCATGCCAGGCACTCCTGTCTTCTACTGCCTCCCGCAATTTGGTCAGGCTCATTTTTGTAGCTTCGAGAACACTGTCCAACCATCTCGTCCTCTGTCGTCCCCTTCTCCTTGTGCCCTCCATGTTTCCCAACATCAGGGTCTTTTCCAGGGAGTCTTCTCTTCTCATGAGGTGGCCAAAGTATTGTAGCCTCAACTTCACGATCTGTCCTTCCAGTGAGCACTCAGGGCTGTTTTCCTTAAGAATGGATCGGTTTTATCTTCTTGCAGTCCATGGGACTCTCAAGAGTCTCCTCCAGCACCATAATTCAAAAGCATCAATTCTTCGGCGATCAGCCTTCTTGATGGTCCAGCTCTCACTTCCATACATCACTACTGGAAAAACCATGGCTTTAACTATACAGACCTTTGTTGGCAAGGTGATGTCTCTGCTTTTTAAGATGCTATCTAGGTTTGTCATCGCCTTTCTGCCAAGGAGCAAGCGTCTTTTAATTTCGTGACTGCTGTCTCCATCTGCAGTTATCATGGAGCCCAAAAAAGTAAAATCTCCCACTGCCTCCATTTCTTCCCCTTCTATTTGCCAGGAGGTGATGGGACCAGTGGCCATGATCTTCATTTTTTTGATGTTGAGCTTCAGACCATATTTTGCGCTCTCCTCTTTCACCCTCATTAAAAGGTTCTTTCATTCCTCCTCACTTTCTGCCATCAAGGTTGTGTCATCTGCATATCTGAGGTTGTTGATATTTCTTCCGGAGATCTTAATTACGGCTTGGGATTCATCCAGCCCAGCCTTTCGCATGATGAATTTTGCATATAAGTTAAATAACCAGGGAGACAATATACAGCCTTGCCGTACTCCTTTCCCAATTTTGAACCAATCAGTTGTTCCATATCCAGTTCTAACTGTAGCTTCTTGTCCCACATAGAGATTTCTCAGGAGACAGATGAGGTGATCAGGCACTCCCATTTCTTTAAGAACTTGCCATAGTTTGCTGTGGTCGACACAGTCAAAGGCTTTTGCATAGTCAATGAAGCAAAAGTAGATGTTTTTCTGGAACTCTCTAGCTTTCTCCATAATCCAGCGCATGTTTGCAATTTGGTCTCTGGTTCCTCTGCCCCTTCGAAATCCAGCTTGCACTTCTGGGAGTTCTCGGTCCACATACTGCTTAAGCCTGCCTTGTAGAATTTTAAGCATAACCTTGCTAGCGTGTGAAATAAGTGCAATTGTACGGTAGTTGGAGCATTCTTTGGCACTGCCCTTCTTAGGGGTTGGGATGTAGACTGATCTTCTCCAATCCTCTGGCCACTGCTGCGTTTTCCAAATTTGCTGGCATATTGAGTGTAGTACCTTGACAGCATCATCGTTTAAAATTTTAAATAGTTCAGCTGGAATATCATCACTTCCACTGGCCTTGTTATTAGCAGTGCTTTCTAAGGCCCATTTGACTTCACTCTCCAGGATGTCTGGCTGAAGGTCAGCAACCACACTACCTGGGATGTACGAGACATCCATTTCTTTCTGGTATAACTCCTCTGTGTATTCTTGCCACCTCTTCTTGATGTCTTCTGCTTCTGTTAGGTCCTTTCCACTTTTGTCTTTTATTATGGTAATCTTTGTACGAAATGTTCCTTTCATATCTCCAATTTTCTTGAACAGGTCTCTGGTTTTTCCCATTCTATTGTTTTCCTCTATTTCTTTGCATTGCTCGTTTAAGAAGGCCTTCTTGTCTCTTCTTGCTATTTTTTGGAATTCTGCATTCAATTTCCTGTATCTTTCACTATCTCCCTCGCATTTTGCTTGCCTTCTCTCCCCCGCTATTTGTAAGGCCTCGTTGGACAGCCACTTTGCTTTCTTGCATTTCCTTTTCACTGGGATGGTTTTAGTTGCTGCCTCCTGTATAATGTTACGAGCCTCCATCCATAGTTCTTCAGGCACTCTGTCCACCAAATCTAAATCCTTAAACCTGTTCCTCACTTCCACTGTGTGGAAGGGATTTGACTTTCACACAGGGAAGTCAAATAAGGGATTTGACTTAGATTGTATCCTACCGGCCCAGTGGTTTTTCCTACTTTCTTCAGTTTAAGCTTGAATTTTGCTATAAGAAGCTGATGATCTGAGCCACAGTCAGCTCCAGGTCTTGTTTTTGCTGACTGTATAGAGCTTCTCCGTCTTTGGCTGCAGAGAATATAATCAATCTGATTTCGATGCTGCCCATCTGGTGATGTCCATGTGTAGAGTCGTCTCTTGTGTTGTTGGAAAAGAATGTTTGTGATGACCAGCTTGCTCTCCTGGCAGAACTCTATTAGCCTTTGCCCTGCTTCGTTTTGAATTCCAAGGCCAAACTTGCCAGTTGTTCCTTTTATCTCTTGACTCCCTACTTTAGCATTCCAATCCCCTATAATGAGAAGAACATCCTTCTTTGGTGTCATTTCTATAAGGTGTTGTAAGTCTTCATAGAATTGGTCAATTTCAGTTTCTTCAGCACCAGTGGTTGGTGCATAAACTTGGATTACTGTGATGTTAAAAGGTCTGCCTTGGATTCGTATTGAGATCATTCTATCATTTTTGAGACTGCATCCCAGTACAGCTTTCGCCACTCTTTTGTTGACTATGAGGGCCACTCCAATACTTTTATGGGATTCTTGCCCACAGTAGTAGATATGATGGTCATCCGAACTGAATTCGCCCATTCCCATCCATTTTAGTTCACTGATGCCCAGGATGTCAATATTTATTCTTGCCATCTCACTTTTGACCACATCCAACTTACCCAGGTTCATGGTTCTTACATTCCAGGTTCCTATGCAATATTTTTCTTTACAGCATTGGACTTTCCTTTCGCTTCCAGGCATATCCGCAACTCAGTGTCCTTTCGGCTTTGGCCCAGCCTCTTCAACAGCTCTGGATCTACTTGTACTTGTCCTCCGCTCTTCCTCAGTAGCATGTTGGACGCCTTCCGAGCTGAGGGGCTCATCTTCCAGCGTCATAACTTTTATATGCCTGTTGCCTTTGTCCATGGAGTTTTCTTGGCAGGGATACTGGAGTGGCTTGCCGGTTCCTGCTCCAGGTGAATCACGTTTGGTCAAAACTCTCCACTATGACCTGTCCATCTTGGGTGGCCCTGTACGGCATAGCTCAAAGCTTCTCTAAGTTATTCAAGCCCCGTCACCACGGCAAGGCAATGATCCATGAAGGGGGAATGTGGTATAATTATATAATATACAGTCGTACCTTGGTTGTCAGGTGCCTTGGTACTTGGACATTTTCACTCCTGAAGGCCACAAAACCGGAAGTCAGTGTTCCGGTTTGTGGATGTTTTTTGGAAGACAAATGTCTGACGTGGCTTCTACGGCTTCTGATTGAGTGCAGGAAGATCGTGCAGTGAATCGAAAGCCGCTCCTTGGTTTTCAAACTGTTCTGTAATTCAAATGGACTCCTGAAGTGGATTACATTTAACAACCAGGGTACGACTGTACATTACCAATGTAGGAGGCTGCCTTTTAATGCATCCAACCACTGATCCACCTAGTATCATCTTCTCTCACTGGCAGAAGAAGAAGAAGAAGAAGAAGAAGAAGAAGAAGAAGAAGAAGAGGAGGAGTAGTTTGGATTTGATATCCCGCCTTTCACTCCCTTTAAGGAGTCTCAAAGCGGCTAACATTCTCCTTTCCCTTCCTCCCCCACAACAAACACTCTGTGAGGTGAGTGGGGCTGAGAGACTTCAGAGAAGTGTGACTGGCCCAAGGTCACCCAGCAGCTGCATGTGGAGGAGCGGAGACGCGAACCCGGTTCCCCAGATTACAAGTCTATTGCTCTTAACCACTACACCACACTGGTTCTCTCCATGGTCTCAGACCAGGAATCCCTGCCTCTCCTACCTGGAAATGCCAGTGCTTGAACCTGGAGATGCTCTACCACTGAGCTACGGTCCTTCTCAGATCATTATTTGGAAATCTGTACTGAACAAAGCATGTTACAGCCATTTTCTCTTGGGATTACCCAAACTGCTCCTTTCAAGTTGAGAGGAAGAGTTGGGTGAAAAATGGAAGATCAAAGGAGTGGGAGGAAGCAACAGTGGTTTAACAATCAATCCCTCTTCCCATGAGCTCTGGGAATGGTAGCTTGCCAATGGGTGGAATAGAGGTCTCATAACACCTTTCAGCGGGTGGCGCTGTAGGTTAAACCACAGAGCTTAGGACTTGCCGATCAGAAGGTCAGCGGTTCGAATCCCAGTGACTGGGTGAGCTCCCGTTGCTCGGTCCCTGCTCCTGCCAACCTAGCAGTTCAAAAGCACATCAAAGTGCAAGTAGAAGTACCTTGCGGCGGGAAGGTAAACGGCATTTCCGTGCGCTGCTCTGGTTCGCCAGAAGCGGCTTAGTCATGCTGGCCACATGACCCGGAAGCTGTACACCGGCTCCCTTGGCTAGAGTCAACCATGACTGGACCTAATGGTCAGGGGTCCCTTTACCTTTACCTTTAACACCTTTCAGCACCCTTTGCAAACTATACTTCCCAGAATTCTTTCCATGGACATGCAAATTTTATGCAAACTAGTACCTTCTTTTTGTTGTTGTTCAGGCAAGAGTCTTTTCCAGTCCCACCTGGAAACACTGTGAAGTGAACATGGGGCCTTCTACCATGGAGCTACGGCTTTTGGTTCAAGCTCCATGACACCCATCAATAGATGGAGGAAACACACCAAGATTCCATTCATCAGTCTTCACCATATTAAGCCACCATTCCCTGTGAAATCTTTTAAAGAGCCTTTTATTTTATGGTGCTTCAGCTTAATTGAAAATTCTACTAATGACAGATAACAACATAAAATTAGAAACATGCAATATTTGTTTTTCACAGATGGGCAAGCAACGTAAAATGGTTTGGAATGTTCTCCTTGGTAATAAATCAATTTCCCATGAATATACAGATTTGCAAACAATTTTTATTTATTATTCTTTTTTATTTAAATTTGAGTTCAGGTCCTGGTGATGTGATTAATAGAAGATGTTCCACACATGTAAATAAAGAGGAAGCAATTCATTTTATCGTATTGTACCATGACTGGCTTATAATACATGGGCTTATAATACACAGCAACAGCTGATTTGGGCATGAAAAGGGGAGCAATAGAAAGGGCAGCAGGTTGCAGTGTGTGTGTGTGTGTGTGTGTGTGTGTGTGTGTGTACTGGTAGATCACATGTTTCAGATGATGTCATTAACCATACGAAGAAATATCATGACTCTAATTAGCAACATGGTCAAACTACACCCTCATTCCCCCTTCTATATCTCTCTGTGATATAAAGTGGTAAAATATCCTACTCTACAGCCAAAGGGTTGAAGGGGTATCAGAAGATAGTCCTCTGTTTTAAAGTGTCCTTCATTTGAATGGCTGTTCATTCCATTAGAAGAGAGAGTAGATGAGTCCTGAAGTTGCCCATCAATGTGAACACCTGAACAGCAGGCCGAGTGGGCACAGAGCCCACCTGTTCACAGTCTTTCCCCATGATGGTGAGCTGTACAGAATTTCTATTTAAATTAAAGTAAATCTAGATATATCTCATACTGCAAATTTTATGCAAATTTGTGCCCTCTTTTGCCTTTATTTTAGGTGATACATTTCCTCTGTTTTGGTGATGTGAAAGTGGTCACCCTACTGTGATGGTTGCTCCTTCAAAGGTGCTCCTCAGCTGTTGGTTTTTTAGCTTCCCATGGATAGCACCTGAGATAGCTCAGTTGGAAGAGCATGAGACGAAAGATTCCTGCATTGCAGATGACCCTTGGGATCCCTTCCAACTATAAATTCTATAATTCTATGATCTCTTGTGAGAACTGCAGTGATGAACGAGATGGTCCATTGGTCTTCTTGCAGCCTTTAATTCTCTTCCTAGATCTCCCTGCTTCTTTTCAGTGTGGTTTCTGGCCTTGGACCTGTCGAAGGTGAGTGGACAATGGGTCTTGGCAGACAGGCACTTGTGACTTGTTGAAAACTTTGCACCAGTGCAAAAGGGGTGTGTGGATGTTGCTCTGTAAACATGGGCAGGATGGGTCCCCCTTCCTCGTTTCTTCTCCACTTGCATCTAAGTCATGCAAGGCCTACCTCGCACAGTGTTGTCCCTGCAATAGACTTGCACCTTATGCACGCAGAAGGACCCAGTTTCAATCCTTGGTGTGCCCAGGTAGGGCTACAAGAGGCACTTGTCTGAAACCCAAGGAAGCTGCTACCAGTTGGTGTCAACAATACTGGGCAAGAAGGACCCATTATCTGACCCAGTAGAAGGCAGTGTCTTAATTTCCAGAGTGTGTTGGGTTCAGGCACAGCAAACTGACTGACAATCGTATTGCTTTAATTCTACCAATCAGCCCAATTGGTAAAGGCCATAGTTCAATGGTAGAGCATCTACCCAGGTTCAATCCCCAGCTCCCAGGTTCAATCCCCAGCAAGGTAAGGCTTGAAGAGACCTGCTGGAAATCCTGGATAGCTGCTGTCAATCAGTGGGAACAATACTAAACTGGATGGACCAATGCTCTGACTCAGGATAAGGCAGGTTTTCCAAGCTTCCAGCAACTGGTCTGTGAACTTGGTTACTGAATGCTTGTTGTGCAGACTCACAAACTGACATACAACCTCTTCCTACCTTGTCAAGTGTAAGGCTATGTTCATATTAGTACACAGCATCTTCAGGTGGGGTCCACTAATGGGACATCAACCCACCAGTTCTCTTCCTTTAGTTTCCATCCCCTGCCTTGCACGGCAGGTTGGTGTGAACTACACACCATTTTAATTTTTTTGCAGTGGGGTGATGCCACATAGTGGTGCATGATGGAAGATATTAAGTGCAAGGTGCCTTATAGATGCCTCCTGTAGGTGACAGTGTTGTTGCTGTCCACCACTGCCCATGAGCCTGCTGGGAGTAGGGGGGTTCTGCTGATACTTTGCCAGAGCCCCCCTCAAACCTGAAACCAGGACTGTCTTGTGTGTCATACTGACCAGCTCAACAGCTTGCACTGTTGCAACAATGCAAAAAGCCATTTTATCTTCCTCTTACTATGCACATTAGGCCAAAGGATTGAGCTGGAACTTAAAAACATTTAACTTGTTAAGAGATTTATTCATTTCCTCAACCTAAGTTAGCTTGACTTTGTGTGATTTTACCTAAGGGAACAGAAGATAAATTTGGAAAGCTAATTTGCAGAATACTTTTAGGTCATTAATTCATGGTATAATTGGGACCTGTTAACTCTTTTTTTTCTTTTTTGCCTAACACCTTTTTATTCGACAATGCAATGATAACGTTCTTCACCACCTCTAAGTTAAATCAACGTGCGCCGAAATTTCACAGATATTACATTAGATTCATGTTCTAATGCACCGGCAAATGCTTGTCTTTGTTCCTAAGCTTGCAAAAAAAATATGTAATTTTAGAATGCAGTACGGTTGTGCAAGGTGACGCACAAAAAAAGAAGACACAGGGGCAGCTCACAGGCACAACCTTCCTCTGCACAATGAATATAGTTGCCCTCAAGGATACTTTCAAGGGCATAGCTATCCAGAAAATATTTTCATGATTTCAGCACCTGAAATGAAAAGGGGGCACTTCAGGGCTGCCTTGAGTCCCTGGCATCCTGAGGCAGCAGGGTCTGCTGATGCAGCTATGCCAGTGAGATGCCTATCGTATTAACTCCCAGCAATGGCTCTCACGTTGCATCACACTTGGGCATTGTGGGAAGTTAAGTTGGTGGCCATCACTTTAATTTTTCACAGTGTGATGGGGAGAGTCATGTGCTTTCAATCTGGTGCTCCTTCAATCTGGCTGTCCCAGATGTTTTGCCCTCCTAATCCTCCCTCTGGCAACAGTGGGGTGTGGAGTCTGGTTCCTCCAGGGTCCTAGCCTCCTCTGTATGGGAGGATCTCTTCTTCCCTGTGCTCCTGGTATTCCATGCTGTCTTTCTGCTCTTTACTTTTCTTTTGGACGGGCTTCAAACATGAAATCTCATAAGCGGCCAACTGTTAAACACAAATCTTGTTTCTTGTCAAATGCTATCATGCTTGCTACTTATCAAATGTGGTTATGTACTAAATACAATTGCGTATTTTCTATCCAATGCCTGCTCACCGCTAGCGCTCTTTCTCTGCAGTGCATAAGCACATGGAATATTGTGTGTGACTCTGTTCAAGGTCACTCTCTTGGGTACCAATGGGCTTTGGTGAGATCAAGCAGTGCTGTACGTAAAGAAAATGTGCATTTTAGAACATGGCCATGTTCTAGAACATACGGAATTTTTTGCTGTATTCTGCAATGTGTAGGGGGTCCAATAGCAGACACACAGAAGTCCTTTAGTAAGATGTAGCAATGTGGAAGTTACTCCCTCAAGGGTGAAAGGATGAAGAGCACTGTAATCTACCATTGCATACGAGCTGTCAGTACTGTTGGGTACTTAATATGTTAATGTTAAACTGTGTTAATGATAAAGTATCAACAGCCAGTTTTGATTGCTGTTTATCCGTAGGCAATTTCAACTGACTTGTCAGGTGCAGCTTAATATCAATCAATACATGCAAATTACACCAAGTCCAGCCAAATAAGAATAAAATTTGCCACCAGTTTGTTAACACCAGACTGAAAGTTTTACAGAACCAGCCACCATCATAGATTGTGTCCTCGTTTTGCCTGCCAATATTGGATATAATACAACTGCAAAAAGAGCTCTGCCTTTTAAGCAGATCCCTAATTATCTCCATTGTTATCAGAGCCCAGTAGTTGGTCAATAAAGAATAGAAACCTTTTGCATAAACCTATTTTGTTGTAAGGATATTACGTTATAAGCAAGCAATTGTTAAGTCGTGAACAGAAGTCGTCATTTAATTGCTAGACATATGTGCATTGACTGTTCCAATGTGTCAGATTTCTCCCTGTGTTTAATAAAGACTTGCTGCCTTTAAAAGCAACATTATACTGAGAGCCAGCTGCTGTTTGATTAAAATGTCTGTTAATGCTCCGTGTTCTCATGTCAGTGAACAGAGCTGCTTTTTCTGCCTACAATACAAAATACCAGTGGATCCTGCAACAAAATGCTGTACTTTACCCTCACCTAGACAGATAGCCATTGTGTCTCAAGGTCCCCAGGGCCACCCCAAATAACTCACACATCACACAGAAATTTTGTTTCAGGTTTTTGGCATAATTTTGGCCACAACTTTATTAAAATACAAAAAAATGTGAGTGGTTGCTTAGGCATTGGTTGCAACTATCTGCCCCCCAGTGGGGGACAGACTTACATTCCGCAAGCCTGCGAAAGTCAGAAAAGGGGAATACATTTGGGGGTAGCAACAGAGCAGGGAACCTGCCCTCAGCCCTCCCCAAATGCAACCAGGGGCTCTTGCATGGCCCTAACCCCTTGACAGGGTTCAGACAAAAGCAATGGTGAGCCCCTGTATTCCTTTAACGGAATCCCTTGCAGCAGCAGCATTAGAGGGGCAGGCACAGCCAATCCATGCCCCTCAACCAACCAAACCATAAACCAATGCCTAACTGCAACCTTACAAGTTATGACGATTTGCTACGCAGTAGGCAAAAACCAAATGGCCCCAGCCAATCAGCCAGATGGACAAAATTCCTACCGGGCCCCTGCCCCAAGAGCAGACGACCCCATGACAGGCATAGCAAGGTCAAGCGAACAACCCTAATTCTAGGGGGGGAGACAGGCAATCTGATACACGGGTGAAAAGAGGAAGCCCTAGCCTTGTGCAAGGAGTTTTAGCATTTCTGGCTGTCAATCAACAAATGGCAACATTAACTTCTTCCCAACAACAAAGGAAGCCCAATCACAACAGTGGCCAATGATCAATTAGCCCGCCCCACAACTTTGGAGTGTCCTGTTGGCCCCCACCGCAACACGTGCTCTCCATGAAGGAGAACACGCTTTCCCACCTACAGGATCTCCCATGGTCAATATCCCTGCGCTACTGAGCATGGCCAGTCCTTATTGACCTGTGTTTTTGTCCCCTTGGGGTCCCTTCCCTAAAATATTGTTCTTCTACACACCTCAAGGTTCACCCAAGTATGATGATCTCTCCCTCTTGTTTCTCAGTGGCCCTGTTTTGTTTCCAGTCCTGCTGGCACCCACCACCTGGGTTTACACTTCGAGAGGGTTATTTAATCTCGCTTTCCTCCAAGGAGCTAAGAAAACCTTTGCCCTCATGATACAGCAATGTTGTGATGCAGATCTTGCTGTCTAGAAGTTGGTTGGCCCAAAGTCACAGCTGATGGGGATTTGAATCCAGGCCTCACTGTCCTGGTCTGACACCCTGATCACTAAATGGCGCATATCACCACTTACATGCCAACGAGGACTGCCAGTGAACTGAAACTTTGGAAAGTCACGTCTTCCTAGCTAGTTTGAATAATGGTTCAGATATAAATAAGAAGCAATTATTTTGATTATCTTCCACTGCCTGTGATATGTTTTTTTTCTTTTTTCAAAAAAAAAATATTCATTTTATAACACAACTAAACAACACAAACAGAAAAACAAACAATACAAACAAATTCTTGTCTTATCCTTATTTTTTATAAACATTGTTGGGTGAGCATCCCCAAGTCCCCCCTATCTGATTTTCATTTTACCTCATCTTTAGCAGTTTACATATATCATAATTTTTACCATCTCTTCTCTCTGGTCTCGTAGTCTCCCAGTCAGTTCGGCAAGTTCCATATAGTACATCATCTTCATCTGCCATTCTTTGATAGTTGGTAAATCTCGTTTCTTCCAATTCTTCACTAGTAATATTATCACAGCTGCTGTGGCATACAGAAGAAAAGTAACATCCTTTTTGGGGATTTTACCCCCCACTATACCAAGTAAAAAGGCTTCTGGTTTCTTAATAAATGTGTTTTTCAACACTTTTTTCAGTTCATTATAAATCCTTTCCCAGAAATCTTTTACCTTGGGGCAAGATATAAGATTTTTTTTCTTTCATCCAGTTGGTCCTAGTCCAACACTCCAACCACTCTGCTTGAAGGTTCCAATATTTCATCAACTTAATTTGGAATAACAAAGCAAGCTGGATGTCTGATCCACTGCACAGGAGGAGGTTTGGATGAAATAGAAGTGTCTTTGTGCCCAGCTCAATCTAGCTCCCCTGGTGGTGGATGGCATCATTGAGGAGCTCCTGATTCTGCCCACCTCAACTGTGGGTGGGTGGAAACTTCTGCTGGTATTTTCCCTTCTGGCAGTAACTTGTGTATAACCCCAGTGTTTCAGCCATGCCAGGCTAGAACTGGTGCAGCAAAAAGTACGCTTTCCTCCTCTGCCACCTTGGCTGGTGTGCAGAGAGGTTCAATATGGGGTGAGGCTCCACCTTTCCTTTAAGCCCCACAGCTGCCCACCAGGAACTTTGATCCCAATGGGACCTACTTCTGGATAGCATGTACAGGATTGTATTCACATGACAGTTTGCTCTGTTTTCATGGCTTCCCCCTAACTGTTCTGCATTATAGTATTCCAGCTTTTGCATGACATAAAAGTTGATTCTAGCACGTGCATGTTTAATGCTCATTTCCATGTTATTTGCTTCCAGGGAAAAAAAGGATGTTTGCAAATAATATGGGGATGAGTGCAAAACCTGCACTATATTCCACTATAGTTCTGGAATTGGCTTTTACATAGTGTGACAGCTCAAACGTAATGCGGGAAACTGTTAGGGAAACATTGTGGAAATGGAATAAAGTGCCTTGTGGATGCATCCAGGGTCTGTTCTGCTTTAGTCTTCATAAGCCTTGGTGCTATCATTATGAGAAATATATTTTCCAGTTGCATTAATTGGGGACATTTATAAAGATTAATCAACTAACAACAAGCACCTTCTTTTCACCGATTGATTGATTTAATCAATTAAATTTTTTAAATGCTTAGCTTAAAATACATTTGCATATTACCAAATCAGCAGTAAAGGTGCCTTTCTGACATGCCTTCCTTGCATATTGTGGGAGAGTTTTGTATGTACTGTAGGAAGTATAAAGTCATGTGCAATTGAATAAAAACTGCTTCCTAGAAAGTCAGTAATAATATACTCATTTCATTCCTTAAAACACCAGAATGAAATCTCTTCTATCATCTATTTATCATCTATCTATCTATTTATCATCATGTATAGGGGCCAACTCCTAGAGGCAGCTGTCCCTTTAGCCCCCCCCCCCAATATTTGGGTGGGCCAGGGCCCCTCCCCAAAGTTGATGGGCATTGTCATTCAAATGGTGTGCATGTGCCACATCATGTGATTATGTGGGTCGTGGTTTCCTCGGCTCCCCCCAATATTTTATTCAAGTTGGCACCTCTGTACAAGTTCATTTGGTGCCTGACCAGTTCAAATGTGCCCAGCCACTGAATCAACTACATATTCAGTTGATTAACATGCCAGTAGGAACGTCTGTATCTCACAGCACAAGAACAAAAGGAATCCAAATTTGCCACAGAATGTTTACTCCAGCCGCATTTAGTATGCAAAAACAACTTCCCATTCGGCTTCCGCTAAGAAAATGGGCAGCCTTCTGAGAAAGTCAAGATCAGAAGAGTGTCTTTATCAGAACACGAATCTGATTAGTTAAACACAAATTGTATTGATTTACTTAATCAGTGCTCTCTGCTAATTGATAACATTGTTACAAAGTGTGAAGGTTTTGTGAAAGGTATTTTGCCTGATAAATACATTAACATTGAGTTGCCCTTATGACCACCATTTTCATTGCTTTATTTTCTTTATCAGGAAGACAGAATAGCTGCTGTATACTGAGTCAAATCATTGTTCCATCTACACTCACTGCTACTGGTTTTCTATGGTTTGCTCCCTCCACCACTTCTGGGGCAAAGAACCCTATGACAGTGGAGTGGGAAGATATATGATACATTATTAAGTATTTTATTGTTTGGAAAGGTCCCCAAGTGCTATTTGGTAGAAGAGTAAATGACATATATAAAATGACGATTAATGGGACTTTAGGTGATTTAACACTGAAAACTCAGAAACTTTTAGAATGGAACTTCTTTAGAAGTCAGTTTAGAAGTCATTATTCTTGTCACTTTTGTATTATTTTAGAAAAATCCCATGATATTAGAGAAGGAACCCACAAGACTTGTTGGGGAAGACCTAGGTCAACTCTGTATCCAATTAAATCACATTTGCAAACTCATGAATTGAAATTTCCACCGTGTTTGATGAGTAATAGATTAGTCTTCAAAGAAGAGTTGAAGAAGAGTTATGAAATCCATTTTTCATTCCAAATTAAGAACATTAACTTTCTAACTTGCACCAAGGTGCTGCATAACGTAATGCTTTTCTTCAGAAAACTGTCTTTGGAATAGTTCATCTGGTTTTACAGTGCCCAGCTATTTGCCCATAAAAATTACAGTCCACATTTCACAGTGAAAGGTCTGGAAACTGTTTCAAATTTCTGGTGTAGCATTCATATAGAAACTTTAGACCTCAGTTCCTCATATTTTTTAAAAAGATGACTAAATTGATGTTTCCCCACACAAAATAGCAAGCTGTACTTAAAACTCCCTTGATTAAAGTATTAATTCAATACCGGAGAAAATTGCCTCCATCTTATTGTGGAATTATTTCTCATGTGGATTTATTTAAAAACAACAACAGCATTGCTTTGACTTGTTTCCTAACAATGTCACCAACCAGTTGCTGGTCAGAGATCTAGAAAAGGGGTTGTAGTTGGTAGTTCAATGAAGTTATCAACCAAATATGTGGCAGCTGCGAAAATTGTGAATACCATGCTACGGATAATTAGGAAAAGAGTTGAAAACAAATCTGCCAATATCGCAACAACATAATACAAATCTGCACTTGGCTGCCTCACCTCAAAAAGGATATTGCAGATTTGGAAAAAGCTTTTTTTTTTTTTTAAGGTAACTGAAATGATAATAGAAATGGAGGACTCTCCTTTGAGGACTTTTTAGCTTAGAAAAAAGTGAAATTGTGCAGGATGTAGCGAAAGTGGGTAGGGGATACTTCTTCACACAGTGAAGTTGAGCTACGGAATTCACTCCCATAATATGCAGTGATGGACATCAACTTAGGCAGCTTTGAAAGGGTTGGAGAAATTTATGAAGGATTCATGACAAATTCATGAAGGATAAAGGTATCAACGGCTACTAGCCATTTGGGTTACCTTCAAGACCAGAGGCAGCATTCTTCTGGATACAAGTTCCTGGTAGATGGCTGTTGCACTCATATCCTGCCTACAGATTATATCCTCTAGACACAGGATATTGGACTAGTTGGGCCTTTGGTGTGAACCAATAGGGCTCTTATATTAAGTATGAAATGAATATCCATTGAAATTTTCAGATCCACTTATAAATATTGATATTTATGTGCATACTTATTTGTTATCCCTCAGGATTCCCTGTAGCAGAGGATTTGTAGTCTTCCTTAGGTAGGTAGCGTAAAGGTGTTGTGTCAGTATGCCAGGCCATAAGCTCCAATAGTCTTCATTTCCCAGGTCTTGAATGGAGCAGAATGGAACAGAAGTGAATTTTGGATAGACGCTCAAATGTTTGATCGGGGCATGATATGAAAGGTAACAATGCTGTGTTTAGTGAGATGACAAAAGATTTTTTGACACATATTATGGGAGTTTATAGAGAGTCAAGGGGCTCCCAAGGTAATAAATATGCATACATAAAGTACGCGCCAACTTCTGGAGGGCAAGGCAGTTTCAGCCCCCCAGTGTTTTTTTTGAGGAGGCTGGGCCCACTCAGTGCTCAGAGGGTGTTCAGCTCTGCCCCCTGGCTCCTCACATTGTCATACACGTGATTTCAGGATGTCGCGTCAGACCCCCCTCAATCAACTTGCGAAGATGGCGCCTTTGTGTGCATAAGACTTTAGCCGACAATGTAATTACAGTTACCTGAGAATAAGCCCCACTGAACTCCATGGGACTTAAATACACATAGCCACATATCGCATTGCACTATGTATTTGAGGAATTGTTGCCATCAGCACCAAAGAACTTCTGTCCAACGTCTTATGTCAACTTTTGCCCCACAGACTGAAAGGGGCAAGCCTTTGATGGATCTGAAGTGATAACTGAGTTACAAGAAGTCATTTGAATGCCTTTTTTTGTAGGGACTTCCGGGATAGCGCGAACGGGTAATGGCGGACTCCCTCTGAGCTCCGGAGGGAGTCGGCTCCGCTAAGGACGGGTCTTGCCGTGCCGGCGACACGGGGACCCTTAGAAACCGCAGGCGCGGAAGCCTGCGGACATGGTGACTCGGTGGGCACCTTAAGCGCCCTCCCTGACCCGCGAAGAGCCTTTTTAAAGGCTACGGAGTGGACCGGAGAGTGGCGTGGTGCTGAGAGTCGATCGCTGCCTTGGCGGAGCGAAGCCGCGAGCCATGACCGGAGAGCGCTGTCTTTCTTCTTAAAATTTGGACTGAAAATGTAACCCGTGAGTAAAAGGAAATTTCGGCACTAAAAGTTTCTTATTTACGAATTCGAGTATGATCGGGGGGACGTGTTAAAAAGGAAGTCCGCACTCCCCCTCCTCACCAAAAGATTTAAAGCAAGGAGATAGCACCAGGTCGGAAAGACTTTGGTGCTTAAACGGAGAACTTTTATAAACTGAATTAAGAAGTAATTTGAGCAGGAGTGGAAGAAAGAGGAATTCCGGGGGTTTTGCTTTTTAAGTTGACCCCCCCCAGACCCGGGTAGCGCCCAGTGTGGGAGCCCGAGAAACAGAATAAGGAGTTTGACAGCTGTCAAAAAGAGCTGTCAAACGACTAGCCGAAACGTGGAACTGTGTTATAACTGCTTTTCTGGATTAAATGCTACATTGAAACTGAATTGATTGAACTGATTGGAAACAAAATAATCCTTAACAACAAAGTAACTGACTGTT
Organism: Podarcis erhardii; assembly: GCF_964252035.2. Classification (NCBI taxonomy): domain Eukaryota; kingdom Metazoa; phylum Chordata; class Lepidosauria; order Squamata; family Lacertidae; genus Podarcis; species Podarcis erhardii. Next base: position 19,424,888 of record NC_138508.1, on the reverse strand, counting down.
GGGTGAGATTCATGATGGAGATCCCTCTGGAGGGAACTGATGACATTGCAATGGCTGCTGAAGGAAAATTACTGGCAGAGATACAAAAAATGTTTTGTCTGGTGGGAACCTTGCAAAAACAGAACACAATTATGACTGAACAGTTGATGACCTTCAGTCTTAAACTTAACGACTCTGTCAATGGAACTAAACAAGTGGAAAAAAAATTTGCAGCTGCAGAAGGAGAGATAACCCTATGGGGGGAAGGAGAAAAAGAAAGAGTTCAACAAGAATGCAAACAGAAACCTGCAACTTTTGGGAATCAAAGAAACAAGGAGGATGACTATGGGATTGCAGATCTGCAGGGCCAGAGGAAGAGAGAAGCCCCTGGAATAATCAGAATATTGAATCAACAAAGAATGAACAAGTTCAATGGGGACTTCTTTCTGGGGCTGGACTTTGGGAGATTTGTTGTTTTTGGTCAAAAACTGCCTTTGTTTGATTTGGAAGAAAGAAAATATGAGGAGCTGCTGACAGAACTTCATGGAGAAGGGAAGACCAACAAAGAGGACTATAATCAAAATCGGCGGAGAGAGGCTAACTGGGGCCTGAAGGCCTCGGATGTCAGAAATCCGGGCTAAAGCTGTTGTTTATCTATTTGGATAGGGGCAAAGCGGGGGCAGGGGGGAGGGGAATTTGGGGTGGTAAAAACCTGGGATTTGGAACTGAAATATTATGATTTTAGATTTAATATTATAAAAAAAAAAAAAAGATGAATTTGTGGGAGAGAAATTAGGCCGACCTTGGAGAATAGATCCAATATGGGAAAGGGAACATGTAAAATTATGATAAGTTAAAAAGGGGGAAAAGATAAATTGGAAGGAAAGAATTGAATAATTTTTAAGAGATCTAATAAATAACTTGCTGAGCTATGTAGTGAAAATGGAAGGTGGGCAGGGGAGTGCGGGGAAGTCATTGAAAGAAGGAGATGAAAATTCGGTTGTGTTTTGTTTTGTTTTGTGTTTGTTTTACCTTTGTTTTGATTTTTTTTATGTAAGCTTGTTTTGTTTTTAAAATTGAAAATTGAATAAAAATTATTTAAAAAAAAAAAAAAAATGAATGCCTTTTTTGTAATTGCTGAAACCAAATATAAACTGAGCCTTTATAGTGTTCAGATGGCATTTTTATTATAGTAAGAAATGAAAGCTACAGCAAAGTGAAGATCAGCTGTTCGAATGTGTAATAAGAATATTTTTAGTCTTACCTAGCTGGGATTAAATTTTATAAGGGATATAAATGTATGTGTTCCAACTTGTAATCCAAACACTAATTTCCTGAAGTAGAACTACGCGTGCATCAATGGCCTACATAATATTGTGCTAATGCTTGTTCATCATGGTTTTATGTTGCAGCTTTGCTCTCAGAGCCATGACTAGAGTACTAACCTGGAGTTTGAAAAAAACAAACATTTGATGCTGCAGGACTTTCATTGGCTGCCGTGCTTGACATGACATTTGTGGCAGCCTGTGGTGGGGCAGCCATCTAAGGAGCAAACCCCACCCAACTGTCAAGGCTGGACCATGGGCAGAAGCCTGAAATGACTCAGGAGCTAAGATCCATGTGATAGGCCAGTGGTCAGAACCAATGAGCATGGCATGAATGAAGAACCAATGAGCAAGGCAAGAGCCACAACCATAAAGGAGTAGTGGGTGGTGGCTGCACTCACCTGACCTGCTCCACCATCCTCAGTCCTTCTGACCTGCCTGCCTTCTAACTTATAACCAAGGCTAGCCCTATCTGTCAGCTTCCTCTTCCTTAACCTGAATTTTGCTCTTGTGGAACTCAGCAGGGAAGAGGATGGGTACAGAACTAGAATTAGATTGTTCCACCAGTCATTAGCTCTTGTTCTGCTTATTGTTGTGTCTGGTTCCACCTGCTATTGCCCTCCTAGCCTTTCTGTCTTCCCGGTCTCCAGGGAAACCAGCCATCAACTTTCACAACACATGCAATTCTCTCACAGCACATAGGATAGGAATTGCCACCTTAGCCTACTCCCCATTTCTGCGGACTTTTGCAGGGCTCCCCTGCCCTTTGGGAAGGACCCATTCAAATTCTACATTGGTCCCTTGAATTAACTCTTCAGTCTGACAGAAGCATATTTAGACTGCATATCTTGCAATTAAAAAAAAAAGGAAAGGGGGAAAAAAACCCCAGACAAATATTTCCAGTTTGGAAAGCATTGCTGAGCTGAAGGTGAAATTTGTGTTTAACACAGCAGGCAGCCTTTTGCACTGTGCAGCAGCTGCCTTAGAACTTGACACAAATGAAGCTTTCTGCTGGGGTTGTCAGTCAGTCATGTCAATCCCATGTCAATCCCAGTCAGTGAATGAATGAATGAATGAACAAGCAGAAAGGCCTCTTTCCCCTTATTATTTCCATCTCATTTCAACTATGTTCTGGCTTCAGGCCTGGTGTTCCTGGGGTGATTTGAGCGTCTCTTACGTTTGGCATCATGGCTGACAAAGCCTCCTGAGGTGTGAAATAATTGCTTAGGTGAGCATAACTTGGTGTATTTTTATTACCGAAATAATCAATGACATCTAAAATTGTACTTTGTGGAATGGCATAGATTTTGTGCACTTGATAACCAGAGGACTTTCCCTTCCTAGTTGTCACTTGAATACATGCTGTTATCCTCAAGGACTCGCACATCACAGCAGAACAAGGAGGTTGAAAGAGTGAGAGATGGGGCGGTGTAATTGCTGAGCTCCAGGGGCAGGGCAGATCTTGCTTCAACAATAGAGACATAAGAAAAGCCCTGCTGGCTCAAGTTCTAGGCCCATATAGAGAAGCATCCTGTTCTCACAGTGGAAAACTGGATGCTATGCAAGTTCCCATTGAATGCAATGGACCTTGGACTGGACAAGCCTTCAAAAAGAGGACTATCCTTGGAAGTCAGACATATTGCCATCCCATGGAGGGTTATCTCATTTCAGAGTCCTTGAACTGAACAACACAAGAGATTTCAGTGTGCAGAGTCTCGAGCCCACATTCCAGAGCCATTTGCCAGTTTGGGAATTGCAGGTTTAGGGTATAAACAGTCATTATCATAATCAAAGGGTTTGGGAAGAACTGGGTGCCACCAGAATGACTCGCATTAAGGTTGAAAGCATTTCAATTTCCATAAGGCTTTTAGGCTGGCATTATCTTGCCTTTTACCAATCCAGAGGCGTTCATTTGAAAGCTACTTTTTATTTTAAATTGGGCACTTAAATTAATGCATTGTCAATTTGTTGTTATGGCAGAATCAAATTAAGCAGAAGGCAGAGCTGGGGTGGGTAGGAGAGAGAGAGAGAGAGAGAGAGAGAGAGAGAGAGAGAGAGAGAGAGAAACAACAGCATGCTCCTTTAGGTGTCTTTGGGAACTCTGAAAAAATGTATGCACGCCTGCCGTCCTCCCAGGAAACCTCAAGAAAACCCTCAAAACTGTGTTGGTAAAGCCCCATTAACAGGATGTGCTCTTCAAAAGCTTAAGCCATGCTTCAGCGAGAAATTATATTATTTAGTATGACCGACTGAGTGCATACCTATTTCCTTCAATGGCACTTCAGATAAGGAGGAAGCAGACACAAAACATACCAGAAACTAATTAACACATGCCCACATTGTCAAGATTTATTTCTGAACTTCAGCTTTAATGTTTCAGGATACAAAGAGACACACACAAAAAATTGCTTAAGCCACATTTGCACCATGCATTTGAAGCACTGGTAGCACTTTAAACAGCCATGGCTTTGCCCAAGGAATTGTGGGAGCTGTTGTTTGCTGAGGCTGCTGAGAGTCATTAGGAGACCCACTCTCAATTCCACACACAGAACTACAATTTCCATAGTTTCCACAGAAGAAAGGTTGATTGTTCCTTAACAAATGACAGGTCCCAGGATTCTTTGGGGGAAGCTATGGCTGTTTAAAGTGGCATCACAATCCTTTGAATGTTATGGTATGAATGTGGCCTTAGTCAAAATGTAAAGAAAACCCTTTACAAATAGGTGTGTTTGTTTGGAGTTTCTGGGCATGAAAATCAACCAGACAATTGTTTCAGTGTCTTATGTTTTTTCTGTCCTTTTTAAGGCCCAGTTAGAGAAGTTAGAGAAGAGGGAGGCAGGTGGTGCTATGGTCTAAACCACTGAGCCTCTTGGGCTTGCTGATCAGAAGCTTGGCGGTTCGAATCCCTGTGTTGGGGTGAGCTCCCATTGCTCTGTCCCAGCTCCTGCCAACCTAGCAGTTCAAAAGCACGCCAAAAAGTGCAAGTAGATAAATAGGTACCGCTCCAGCAGGAAGGTAAACAGCATTTCTGTGCGCTGCTCTGGTTGTGCCAGAAGCGGCTTAGTCATGCTGGCCACATGACCTGGAAAAACTGTCTGCGGACAAACGCCGGCTCCCTCAGCCTGTAAAGCGAGATGAACACCACAACTATCACGGATTCTTTACCTTTACCTTTAGAGAAGTCTAGACATCTGCCTCTTCTCTGGGTCTGTGTTAAAGCTGAGGTAAAATTGAAAAAATACCTCATATTTTTATTTTTCTCCTCACCCCCACCCAAAAAAAGAAGGCAGCTTTGCCATTTTTTTCTCTCTGAATATTTGCCACCAGCTTATGTGGAGGCGATGATTTTCCCAATGCACACATTCAATGCCCCAGTATGGCACTAGGCCTGTGACATTCTGGAGGACACAGAATGGTGGCCTTGTTGCCAATAGTTGCAGTGTTGCTGTAGGAATCCCAGGAAATGCTGTGTTCCCTTAGGGAAAATGAAAGAATGAAACTGTGCTACTGCCACTCCTAATAGTGAACCCCATCCTGAGAAACTGATGGTGTATTTCTCCTTCCCACTGCTCAATTTGACATGTAGTGATCCAGGGATTTCTCAACCCAACTTGAACAAGACCGAGATCCAGCACCCAGCCCTAGTATGTAGCAGTAACCTGTTGGGTCACCCTAATCTTGCAGACCCTCCAAGTGTCCCTATTTTCCAGGGACAGTCCTGGACTCACAGAAGTCATCCTGGTTTCTGATTTGATCCCAGAATGTCCTGCTTTTCCTTAGGATGCCCCCATTTTCACCGGGAAAATGTCTGACGGTATGGAGTTTTGTGAACCCCAAGCCAAGGGGATAAGTAACTATAAAACCATTAGAAGAGATCTGAAGTCAGCCCTGTATAATTTTATTGTGTTTTTATATATGTTGGAAGCCATCCAGAGTGGATGGGGCAACCAAGTCAAATTGTATTATTATTAGTTACAGATAGGTAGCCGTGTTGGTCTGCCAAAGTCAAAACAAAACAAATTCCTTCCAGTAGCACCTTAAAGACCAACTAAGTCAGTTCTTGGTATGAGCTTTCGTGTGCATGCACACTTCTTCAGATACATACCAAGAGTGTACGAAAGCTCATACCAAGAACTGACTTAGTTGGTCTTTAAGGTGCTACTGGAAGGAATTTGTTTTGTTTTGTATTATTATTATTATTATTATTATTATTATTATTATTATTATTATTATTATTATATTCATCAGAGAAATGTTGGAGGGTATGAATGTGCTATATTAGATTGTCATAAACAACTTCATCAGTTTCGGCTCATTTCCCCTGATTGGTTGGGTCCATTTACTCAAGCTGAATGGCTGGGGCCCACAGCATAGGAATGTCATTTAAAAGTGCATGAACATCTGCAGATATCAAGGACTTGCTTCACTTTGAATAAATGACAAAGTATGGTATTAATTCCATATATATTCTCTCTCTCTCTCTCTCTCTCTCTCTCTCTCTCTCTCACACACACACACACACACACACACACACACCTGTTAAGCACTGTTGGAATATTGCAGCCTTCCATGCTCTTGTTTTAATATGCAAAGTTATTCAAATGGATTCATTTATCTGTAGTAGATGTAGCTCCTCTGGAGATTACCAGAAGAGGTCATTTCTTTCATATCAGGCATTTGAATCACTGCGACGGAGATTGCCTCCAGTGCCTGCTGCTGAGACTGTGTCATTTCCCTATCTCTAAGTCTTTGTTACTGTGTGGGGATTAGAGTGTCAGAATGTTTTTATTGCTGGCTTTTCTGCCTCCTGTAGAATATCATTATGAGGCTCCTTTGGTTCTTCACACAGCGTAACACATGGGCTCTTACTGCTGTATATTGAGATTTTTAAAAGAGGGGGGAAAGTTCCAGGATCCAATGTAATTCACTTTCGGAGGAAGGGCGGGGAAATCTCCCATCTCTCAACAGTTTGAGAGCAGAACCATTGTTCATTACACAAATTTTGTACAAACCAGTTCGTTTTCCTTCACAACTCATGCAGAAAATTTTAAATTGAAATGCACCGCTGATGTAAAATGAAAGGAAAGATACAGCGAGAACAACGGTGGCATTGCTTGTGATTAAAGATGTGTGGAAACTCTCCCTTTATTTCTGTATGTATTTTCCTGAATGCTGCCATTGAGTGTTTCAAACACTTATCCATACAGGTGGCTGTGCTACTTATGTAGATTTAATTCCACAGGTCACGATCCTGCAACAATTAGGGTGCAATCCTAACGCCGGCCACTTGACCAGTGAGTCTTAATTAATCAACAGGGCCACCACCACATCTGCAACCCTGTTGGTTGCAAGGGGGGAAAGGTATAAAAAGGATACCGGTAATTCCTGGATACAAAGATCCAAGTCTAAGACAAGTACTCTTTGATCAGAAAGCCCCAGTAGAGCGTTAAATTCACAAAATATGTGGCAAGGGAAAGCATGGAAATATAGGCTGTTAGACCTTTAAAACGTGCCCTTGTGAGTTCCAAAACTTCCCTCTCCCCCCAGAATGGGAAAATACCACATGTTTGGTACGTTAAAAGTTGGTTTACTTACCAGACCTCCTCAAAGGTCTGGTTCATGTGGTTTTCCACACAGCATTAAGAAAAGATGCACAGGCAGTAAAACTTGGCTTACAGTGGGGAAAGTTCCTCAATTACTTGTATAGGAACTCAAGAGTGGTTTCTGAGAGCCATGCGGTCTGAGCTTGGAGAAACCAGCTCAAGCCTCTTAATATGCTGAGCTTCTCGGGTAGACTAGCGGGAAGTGAGCAATAGGGATAATTACCCATTACTCCCCAGGTAAAGGAAGTTACTCCCCTAGCAGGACAGCTTACTCTATGATGTTAACCTTTCATGCATGTTTGTTATAGGAGGCTGGTCATCCCACACATGCTAGCTGGGGTGGAAGATGGTCGGAGAAGGCAGATTGCTGTGCATTGGGTCTGGCTTTGGCCCAGTGCCATCACATGATGGCAGTAGGGTTGGCTTCAGATCCAGTTGCAGTAGGATTGGCTTCAGATCCAGTTGTGAGCCTTCTTGGCCCTTCTCTGCACTTGTAACAGTCTGTTTCATGGCTTTCTTCTGTCTGCTTTCAGTGGGGGTCTTGGTAGTGGCACTTTTACCCACGCAAACTTCTGTGCCAGCAGAGTCCAACAGGGCTGAGCAGAAGGATACCTCCAGCCAGTCAAACTGGTACAAATGGGGTTTGGGTTGCTCTGTGAGTCCCAATAGAAGCAATGGAGTCTCATTAAAGTGGAAATAATCTACATATGCACACAAATGAAGGGGCTGACCTAACGAACTCAATGAAGCATTCTCTTAAGGCTGACATGCACTGGATGCTCCCATTGGCCATGGCTAGCTTTACCAATTGATTGCAGCGGGATTGTGCCTTTGCTGAGGCATCAATTTTTATTATTATTATCCAAAATGGGCATTAGATTTGTCATTCAGAAGGACAGATATATCTTTAAACTGTATAATGTAGATTTGATGCTTTTAATTCCACATTACCCTGTGCATCCACCTGGTTCTTTCTCTCCCAGTTACAACCTTTCCAAACTTGCTGCTTGTCAAGTACAATTACTCACAGCAACAAATAGGCAGCCTTCAGTTTTTGCAACCTTAGCTTAGCCTTATCCTCCATAAATTTGTCTACTCCCCCTTCAAACGCTATCAAAGGCTATTAGTCATTATGGCTATATGCTACATCCAGTATTGGAGACAGCATGCTCCTAAAAGACAGGTGCTGGGGAGCAGAGGTTGGAGAGGACTATTGCCCTTGTGTTCTACTTGTGGACTTCCCAGAAGCATCCTATACAGTGGTACTTCTGGTTAAGAACTTAATTCATTCCGGAGGTCCATTCTTAACCTGAAACTGTTCTTAACCTGAAGTACCACTTTAGCTAGTGGGGCCTCCCACTGTTGCTGCACTGCCACCACACAATTTCCGTTCTCATCCTGAGGTAAAGTTCTTAACCCAAGGTACTACTTCCGGGTTAGCAGAGTCTGTAACCTGAAGTTTCTTTAACCTGAGGTGTCTGTAATCTGAGGTACCACTGTCTTGCCTACAGTGGGAATCAAGATGCTAGGCTGGATGTGTGCTTAGTCCTATCCAACAGAGCTCTTAGGTTCTTTATCGTAAATGGCTCCATCTGCTTTTAATGCACAGTGAAACCTCTTAGGTCTAAATTGCAAAAATTACAGGGAAATATTGAAAGATTAAGCCACCAGGAAGGAGTATTCATGTGTTCAAAAAGCATATACGTTTTTCAAATCCATTTCAGGCAACTCAGTTACATGGCAGAGGGAGGGCGAAGGACTTCTTCCCATGGACAACCATTGTTGCACCACCTCTGCTGCCTTTCAGGAAAGCAAAGAAAAAGGGAGACCAGTTTCACATTGCATGGTTCCTATGTGGTCCATTGCAGTAGCCTTTGGGAGAACTACATCTTTAATGAGCAACCAGGCTCTGTGTCCTGTTCCATCCCACCACCAGTTTGGGGCCACTGAAAGGTTGTGCAGATAGGAATGTGGCTCTCAGTCTGAACAAAGTTCCTCATCCCTGAATAAGCATTCAGCACACATAAAGCATATCAGAGACAAATGTTATTTTAAACCATCATTGGAGCTCAGCTCACATTATTCTTGACATTGAAAATTTCTATACCAAGGCTGCCTGTCAAAGTCAAGGTTCCATAAATTATGGAGGTGCAGGAAAATAAATGTATTCAGTCACTTGGTTGTATACTACATTTGCATGGAAACTGCTATTCATCATGGTTAGAATTTTGGGTGGATCTAGTCCCAGTGATATAGTTTGAACAACTAGAACTCAATCTAATTCAGATTAATTTGTGACAACTTGGAGTGCTAGATAAGGCCTCTCCAAAAGATTTGAGGGACATGACAAATTATTATCATCCAAATCTTCTCCCTTGATTTTTGAGTTTCAAACCTACTAATGGAACTAATGTGTTATGGTCCTCCATTGTTCCATTTTTTCAGTTCCTTCATAGCTTTTTCTCCTTTCTACATTATGCACATGTGTGCATTGATGAAATGAGATAAAAAATTCCCCAAGTTCCCTGTGAAGAAGGATTGATTGATTGATTGTTAAACCACTCTGGAAACTGTAGTTCTGTGAAGAGAAAAGAGATCTCTTAACAATTCTCAGCACCCTTAATAAACACTAACTCCCAGAATTCTTTGTCTGTTTCAAGTGGTATCATAGTGCTTTAAATGTATGGTGTGAATGTGGCCAAACACTTGGGGGGGGGAGATAAGAGATGAACCAAAGAGACTAGAAATTGCTCCAGACTGTGCATGCTCAGACACTGGAATTAATCTTTAGAATTGTCCCAGTTAAAATGGAAATTCATGAGAAGGAGAGTACTGAACAAAATGAGCCAGGGCAAATTGTTCAGTCACATCCCCATTTGTCAAATTCCTTCCAGTAGCAAAGATACCTGAAGAAGTGTGCATGCACACGAAAGCTCATACCAAGAACTGACTTAGTTGGTCTTTAAGGTGCTACTGGAAGGAATTTGTTTTGTTTTGACTATGGCAGACCAACACGGCTACCTATCTGTAACATCCCCATTTGTGTGTGATTGGCATGCACATTTGCCATTTTCAGCACCGCAAGGGGATGAGGGCGGAATGGGATGGAACGGGGACAGAGCGGGGGTGGGCAGGGTGGGGCAAGCTTACACACATCCTGCTGATTTACACAGTGCTTCAGAGCATCACCCCCATGTAAATGGGGAGTTGTCTGTGCATCTTTACTTAAGGATGCAGCTACCAGCAAAGCCACACTACTGGGCTGACTCTTCTATAACACAATGATGGACATTCATGCAATCACCATTTCCTGTGACCTGTCTTGCCTAGGGGTTACAGGAGGCTTGCTAATATTTTGATCGCCTTCATTCTTAAATAGTTTTCCAGGCAGCCACATGTTCAAAAATTCAATTATTTTAGATCATCTGAAAGTCTTGCCTACGTACATTATTTCTTCATACAAATTGTAAATATTTACCCTGCTTTCACCGATTCTCAGAATGAAGACTGGGTTAAGGAATTTTTGACCCATCACAAATGGATTAACAGATCTGCCTGTGTATCATCTGCCCTTTGTTCCCACACTTGGCATAACAATTTCCTGTATATCCATGCAGCATCTTCAAGTGGAGCTATTTTTTTATATATAAGAATGGTTTTTCAAGACTCAGATGAAACCAGATTTTAAAGTGACTTGAAAGAATGTTGTTATCTGACAAAGAGAGGGAATTATATTAACAACTACAGACGGTGTGGAGAAAGCGAACACACAACACTTCAGAAACATATACAGTGGAATCACATCTCACATGCATTTAACTTCAACAAATTGCAGAGGCTTGTGGGATCGATCAGAAACCATGTCAATGACTCAAACCCAGTCAAAGCGATGCTTTCACCGCTGACACAATGGCTTGCTTCGTTTTTCACAATTCCTCATAGCAATACTACATGACCACTACAGAAAATCCAACTTGGATTTGGGAGGGGATTTTTAAAAACCCTGGATGAGTAGAAATTCTTGTTTGTTTACCAGGCCCAGACCCAGGCCCACCACTTGCTGAAGTTCTGTTTGCCTGCTTTTTGTAAACTTGCATTTCACAGAATTGAAGTTCCTCAGACCTCCTTGATATCTTAAAGTAGTTTTGGCACTTTCTGTCAAAATTGAAGCTGAATTAAGTGCTGTGTAATTTCCTGCTGTGTTCTCAGGGCACTTTCCTGTAGATAATGGCAGCTCCCTGATGAGTCTCCTGCCAGAAGGGACCTTTTTCTGCAGCTCGGCAAGCCTTTCCAAATTCTAGCTAATGTCATATATTCAGCAATTTGTGTCCCCACTGGACATTGACTATTTTGGCCTAATCCTTTACAGACTCTCAAAGATTCTAACCTCAACCAGAGTTTATTCTTGGAGTTTGTACTTAAGGCAGCTGTCCAGATTTGCCTGTTGATCTCAAGGTTCTAATCCAACTGAAATCAATTAGGTGGGGGGGATTTGAGGCCATTTGGGGAGAAAGGACAGAAGGAAGGGAGGAAGAGGAGAAGAAAGTGCACCTGTAAGGTAAAGGTAAAGGGACCCCTGACCATCAGGTCCAGTCGTGACCAACTCTGGGGTTGTGGCGCTCATCTCCCTTTATTGGCCAAGGGAGCCAGCATGACTAGGCCACTTCTGATGAACCAGAGCAGTGCACAGAAACGCCGTTGACCTTCCCGCCGCAGCAGTACCTATTTATCTACTTGCACTTTGACGTGCTTTCGAACTGCTAGGTTGATAGGAGCAGGGACCGAGCAATGGTAGCTCACCCCGTCACGGGGATTCAAACCACTGACATTCTGATTGGCAAGTCCTAGGCTCTGTGGTTTAACCCATGGCGCCACCCACATCCCTAAGTGTACCTGTATCAGACCCAAAATCCAGCTAATCTATTCATAGCAGTGGCCAACATTACAAACGCTTTTTCTTTCTTTTTAAGAAGAGGGATTTTCCTCAGGGTTATGCTTGATGCAATTCAATTCTTCACCAGAACCATCCCTTGCCATTATTAAAACCTGCACGCTAGACACAGGTCGTTTTGCCCTAAGTATCCTGACTGTTATGAGCTTAGAAGATTGCCTCCCAATTGGCGGAGCTCCCTGTCACTTACATTAGCCTTAATGTGACACACTTTTGCTTGCAAAACTCCACGTGGAGATATGAAACATCTTTAAATGAATTCCTGCTGAAATCTGGTTAGGACAACTATTGGCAGGCATGAAACAATAGCCTGGCTTCAACTGCCTTTCTGACTGAAGTTTTTCCAGAAATGTGTGTCCCCTACTGTGAACATTTATTACTACCAGCCTCTGGGAATTATTTTGTTTCCTTTGCATTTTACGATGATGGTTTATCCATGGCAGTGCCATCTGGGTTTTCAACTCCTTCTTCTTCTACCTCTTCTTCTTTTTTCTCTAGGTGCTCCATTTCATGCTAGATTAACCAGTTCGTGTCTCATGAGGAACCTGAGAAACTTTCAATTGCTGCCAAGCCACCTACCCCCTCTGGTGCTCTTTTCTGTCTTTGCTAGGATTACAATGAACATTATTTGAACATTATTCATTATTTGCACAACACTATCTCTACGCAGCAATGAGGAAGGAAAGGAAGAACCTTGCCTCAAAGTATATGCTATCAAAATAGAGTTTGGGGAGAAACAGCAGCAGGAGGGTTCAAATTCTCACTGAGCCATTGCAGGGTTGTTGTGAAGATAAAATGGGAGGTGGAGGGGAACCTTGTTTGCCTCTTTGAAATTTGTGGGGAAACGGTGGAATAGATGTTTAGTATTGTAGCAATATCACTGGCATCGAGTGCTGTGTCGAAAACTGCCCTCCAGTTTCTTAAAAAGTTTTCTTCCCCCATAAAAGAGGCTTTCATTTTTCTGTCTTTTTCACGTGGCTCTTAAGATTTTAGCAGCACTGTTTTTCTAGAAAAATAGGTCCCGGAATTCACCATGAATGTCTCCATTGATCTCTTATAATGGAAATGGCACCAGGTGCTGGAACTGAGTTCTGGCAAGTTCCTGCTGGGAAAAAAACTCTGGATTTTATTTAGAGCTTCTTTATATATGCCTGGGCTTACCTTATTGTTGTAAGAAATCAATCTTTTAGTGTGGAAGCACTTTGAAACTCTCTGCCTATTAAAATCAGACAGCTGCTTCCACTGAACTCTTTTCAGCACCTGCCAAAAAGAATTCTTGGGGGTGGGGGTAGGCAAGTCCACCCAAACATGTTGAAATGTGTTTTAATGTTCATTTAAAAAAAAAAAACCCTAATTGGTGATGTTAATTATTTTTGAATATTTTAAATAACTGCTTTTATTTAATCATTTCATTGTTTTATTCTGCAATGATTGGCAGTGGAGACATTCTCTGCAGTTGCTCTCCATGGTGCTGAATGTTCAATCCTTTTAATAGGAACATAGGAAGCTGCCTTGTGCCGGGGTCAAAACATTGGCTTACCTAACGCTGTACAATGTCTGTAATGATTGGCAGTGGAGTTTCACGAAATACTCTTTCCCAGCCCTATCTGAAGATGCCAATGATTCAGCTTAGGACTTTACCCTTCTAAAGCATGTGCTGTGCCCCTGAGCACACAGTTCAAGTCACCTAAAACTGTAATAATGGAAGTGCTATTGCGTTTTGGAGAATATCTAAGTTTTGCTGAGTTTGCTGACCATACGGAATAGGAGGAAAGAGAGCTCCTAAAATGAGTACTATTCCTGCAAATGAACTACAACCCTTCCCATCCACAAACTTAGCTACTTTGCTGCTCACGTACTCTACATAAAGATTTTCCCACAAAGATCAAGGTTTTGTAGATATTTTTTATTTTTATTTATTTATTTTTATCCTTTTCCCCTTACAAGCTTTGTCATGTACATGTCATGATTTCTGTACCGGAACAATGTTTCTTTTTTTTCTTTTCTTTTTAAAGAATAATACTTTATTTAGAATTCAACAATAACAAAGGAAAAAAACCACAGTAATTGCTACATCAATTCATTACAATTAACCAATTTTAACAATATATAAATACAGTGGTACCTTGGGTTACATACGCTTCAGGTTACATACGGTTCAGGTTACAGACTCCGCTATCCCAGAAATATTACCTCGGGTTAAGAACTTAGCTTCAGGATGAGAACAGAAATTGTGCAGCGGCGGTGCAGCGGCAGGAGGTCCCATTAGCTAAAGTGGTGCTTCAGGTTAAGAACAGTTTCAGGTTAAGAACAGACCTCCAGAATGAATTAAGTTCTTAACCTGAGGTACCACTGTAGTAATTGAAAAATTACACAACATCACTTTTAACATACTGAAGTTTTCATATTACACTTTTACCTCTTTATCTCTTTTTTAACAGGTCAAAGAGAGAAAGACCAAGAAAGGAGGCACAAAAAAGAAAAAAGAAGAGAAAAAAGAAGAGGGGGGAGGGGAAAAGAAAAAGAAAAAATAAAATAAAATAAAATAAAATAAAATAAAATAAAATAAAATAAAATAAACACATTTGACTTCCGATTAGACTCATTGTGTTATTATTTCTACTATTTTTTCACACACAGTTCCAAATTATTTTATTGCTTTCTTTGTTTTCGTCAGATATCAAAAGACATTATATTTATTGTTTTGCAAGGATCATTCTATTTCTGCCAGGAGATATTTGTTATTGTAATATTTTTCCAGATACTCTTTAAAGATTTACCATTCTTTCTGTACTTTCTGTTTTGGATAACCTCTAATTCTCCCTGTCATCATGGCCATCTGTAAATATTCTATCATTTGGACCTGCCACTCATTTACTGTAGGTGTTTCGTCACTTTTCCGGTTGCATTGTATATTTCTTCACACATTCCCAGTTCTTTATCAAACTTTGCTTTGATTGTCCTCCAATATCTGCTGTCAATTTTGCTGTTTCCGTGGATTCAATAAACTTATTTTGCCACTCATTTATTGTCTGTATTTTATTTCCTTTCCAATTACTCACTGTGAGCTCTCTTGCCACAGCGGATGCATAGAGGAATATCATTCTCTTATTTATGGGGATCTCATTTGTAATTAATCCCAGAAGGTACACTTCTGGCTTTTTGCTAAATGGCTTTTTATAAATCTTTTTTATTTCTTCATGTACCTCATTCCAAAAAGGTCTTATCTCTTTGCACCCCCAACCATATGTGGTACATTGATCCTATCTCTGTATTGCACCTCCAGCACGTTTTGGAATTTTGCTTATAAATTTTTGCCAGTTTTTTCAGGGGTTAAATACCATCGGTGTATCATTTTCATCAAGTTCTCTCTTATCGTGTAGCACACAGTGAATTTAATATCAATTTTCCACAATTTTCCACATTATGTTGTGACCCAAGTCCTGAGCCCACTTTATCATGACCTCCTTGACAGTCTGGTCTTTAAGTTCCCATTCCAGAAGTAATTTGTACATCTTAGATAATGTTTTTTTTATAGTATAGGCACAAATACAAACCTCACACATGCGCAATAGCAGTAAAAAAAGTGAACACCTCATTCCTATCAGAGATTAGTTTTTTAAAAAAAAAAATCAGCCTATTGCTTTTGAACCATGTTTGCTTCTTTCATAGAAAAACCACCTGCCATTTAGTTCTGAAGTTAATCCAATGAGGAACTAGGTTGTATCCTCTCTAGACAGTGTCTTTCAGCTTGGTTTTGTCTCTTAATTACAAAGGTTTCATTCAGCTTTAAAACCATTTCGTGCGACACTAATCTAAACTCCAAAGTAAATACTTTCCCTTCTCCTTTGGGACATCCAAGTTCCTTAACAGCCAAGACAATAATGAGCAAAGATTCTACAGCTAATGTTTATTGTACAGATGCATGGAATAAATGTATCTTTTGAAATGCTCTTGAATGACTGATCACCTTTAGGATCCAGGGGAGGCAATCTGAGTTTTGCAACAGCTTGTGCATTGCTTCGGCATGGAGTTATTGTTCAATGCTCCAAGGCAGCTGTTACTTCAAAATCCACTGACGTTTAAGACAGATGGACAGGCAGAGGGATGGGGAAGGCAAAGGGATGGTAAATTCCAAGGATAGCTTTACCATCCATTTACACATTCTCGAAAGGTGGCCGATAATGTTTTGCAACATCACAAATTTCCCATGAAAAGGACACTGTGACTAGTGTATCCCTTTTAGTGTATAAAAAGTCAGCATACATGGGAAGTAGGACTGTGTGTGGACTCTCAGATCCAATTTGTGGCTCCGATTGGTAAATTGGATCAGGACTGATCTGGCACAAACTGATCCAGACCTTGACTGACCCAGTCCAGATCTAAATCCAAATCTGAATGCAGATTTCACTTTGATTCTGACTTGATTTTAAGATGTATTTTCATCGATTGCTTGATTTTATGGTAATGTGTCATATATTTGATGTTAGCTGCTCTGAGCCCGGTTTTGGCCAGGGCGAGTGGGGTATAAATAAATAAATAAATAAATAAATAAATAAATAAATTATTATTATTATTATTATTATTATTATATTTTACAAATCTCTGGAAATCCCATTGACTTGCATTGTGAAACAAAAAGAGCCGCAACTTTCTTGGTTTTTGGCATAGTGACATAAAAAATTGGTGACATGGGGAAACACAAAGACCAAAGACATTTTTTTAATTGTATGGTACATTTTTATCCAATACGTTGGCAAAGACAATGGCATTTCACCAGCAGCAGCTGCTCATGGCTCACTCTGGGACAATCTATTAAGGCAGGGAAGAGAAGATGCTAAACATAGAATCATAGAGTCATAGAATCATAGAGTTGGAAGAGACCACAAGGGCCATCGAGTCCAACCCCCTGCCAAGCAGGAAACACCATCAGAGCACTCCTGACATATGGTTGTCAAGCCTCTGCTTAAAGACCTCCAAAGAAGGAGACTCCAGTTACAATCAAGTTACAATCAAGTCTAAGATATGGTGCATATATAATACAGGGCTCATCCTCCTGGCAGTTTCCTGCTTGACCCATGCTTTCTAACCATGGGTCCAATGAGTTTTCCCCTTGCCCTGCTCCTTTCCAGGGAAAACCCCCTCTCTAGTGATATAGCAGAACGAACGACAATTTGGGGGAAACCCAGATAACTGTTAGTTCTGATTGAGCACTAAAGAGCAGTTTTTTCCCCAGGAGGGTGACGGAAGCCCCTGGCCCAAAAGTTTCCCATTCCTTCTATGAACCTCCTGATTCAAATTTGTTACCTGGATTGTGCAATCAGCGACTGATGCAGAGAGGTTGGGAGGTATCTTGGCATTAATCTTCAATATAACCATTTGTAAAGCCAGAGAAATGGTGTGGTTACATTCTCTGCAGTTGCTCTCCATGGTGCTGAATGTTCGATCCTTTTAATAGGAACATAGGGAGCTACCTTGTGCTGGCTCAGAACATTGGCTTACCAATGTTGTACAAAACTCTGTACAATGTCCGTAATGATTGGCAGTGGAGTTTCACGAAATACTCTTTTCCAGCCCTATCTGAAGATGCCAATGATTCATCTTGGGACCTTTCCCTTCTAAAGCATCTGCTGTCCCCCTGAGCACACAGTTCAAGTAACCTGAAACTGTAATAATGGAAGTGCTATTGCCTTCTGGAGAATATCTAAGTTTTGCTGAGTTTGCTGACCATACGGAATAGGAAGGAAAGAGAGCTCCTAAAATGAGTATTATTCCTCACTGCTTTCTGTCTGATTGCTTCAATGAAAAACCTTTATTGTAACAATGTCACATGCTACTGTGCAGTCTATATACAGAAGTAATAAATACATAAACAGCATTTATTCCCCTACTCACAAACATTTCTTGAACATTAAATTAGACGTTTGCTACACAGAAGAATGGGAAATCCTAATTAAGAATTACATATTCAGGTCTCAAGGCACCTTCAATTCATGTGTTCCTGTAGCTCTCTAGTTCCTGGTAGCAGATGTTTTATAGGAATTTATTCAGCCAGTGGTTCTTTTTTTCCTTGGCTTCATTTACATCTTGACTTTAATACAGTTGCTGCTTAATTCCCCAAGTGTGGGGATATTTCTCCATAGATTAAAATTTGCTGACAACCTTGGTTCCAAGTAAGTCATTTGAAGAAAAGTATATGCATATCCCCAACTTACAATTCCCACCCCAACTGGAAGTTATTTGAATATTAGAAATAGAACAAGCTGTTGAAAATAATTATTGTCAAACTAATAGTCACAAATATTTTATCTAAGCTCATTGACTAGGGTGTACTCTGGCTGCAATATTAAAGATTTTATCCAATCCTAGTCCTATTCAGAGTAAACCCATTAAAATTTATTGGCTTGACTACATTAGGTCCATTCATTTTGGTGGGTCTATTCTGAGTAGAATTTAGTTCAATGCAATGACTTCAATGACATTTCCAGGAAAGCTTTCCCCCTTCTGAAGGCATGAATCCTGTCAAGTATTAGAAGGATAGTTGCAGTAATTTTCAGAGCTTGAGATCTACTTTATCTCATTGCTGAATAGTTCATACCATCAGAAATTTCCTTCTAAAGTTTACACAAAATCCCACTTCTTGTAATTTGGGTCCTATCCTCTGGAACATGGATAACCATTGTGGTGCCCTTGACGTTATGTGGACTACAACTCTCATCAGCCCTAGCCAGCATGCCTAATGCTCAGGCAGCAGAGGGACCAACCCCCATGACAGGTCTCCAGGAATGGACAAGACAAGCAAAAATCCTTACCATTTGCTTTTACAGTGGTACCTTGTTTTGCAACTGGGATCTGTTCTGGAGCCCTGGTCGCTGGCCGAAAAGGACGCTGGACAAAGTGCCGCATCTGTGCATGCACACGGAGCAGTTTGCACTTCTGTGCATTCACGAGCGGCAAACCCAGAAGTAACCCATTCCGGTACTTCTGGGTTTGCCACGGACGTTCAATGGAACGGGTGCTCGATAAGGCAGACGCTAGATGAGGTACCACTGTATTCAATATTCACAGAAGAGAGGCTTGAATCATAGAATCATAGAATCATAGAATCATAGAGTTGGAAGAGACCCAAGGGCCATCGAGTCCAACCCCCTGCCAAGCAGGAAACACCATCAGAGCACTCCTGACATATGGTTGTCAAGCCTCTGCTTAAAGACCTCCAAAGAAGGAGACTCCACCACACTCCTTGGCAGCAAATTCCACTGTCAAACAGCTCTTACTGTCAGGAAGTTCTTCCTAATGTTTAGGTGGAATCTTCTTTCTTGTAGTTTGGATCCATTGCTCCGTGTCCGCTTCTCTGGAGCAGCAGAAAACAACCTTTCTCCCTCCTCTATGTGACATCCTTTTATATATTTGAACATGGCTATCATATCACCCCTTAACCTCCTCTTCTCCAGGCTAAACATGCCCAGCTCCCTTAGCCGTTCTTCATAAGGCATTGTTTCCAGGCCTTTGACCATTTTGGTTGCCCTCCTCTGGACACGTTCCAGTTTGTCAGTGTCCTTCTTGAACTGTGGTGCCCAGAACTGGACACAGTACTCCAGGTGAGGTCTGACCAGAGCAGAATACAGTGGCACTATTACTTCCCTTGATCTAGATGCAATACTCCTATTGATGCAGCCCAGAATTGCATTGGCTGTTTTAGCTGCCGCGTCACACTGTTGGCTCATGTCAAGTTTGTGGTCAACCAAGACTCCTAGATCCTTTTCACATGTACTGCTCTCAAGCCAGGTGTCACCCATCTTGTATTTGTGCCTCTCATTTTTTTTGCCCAAGTGCAATACTTTACATTTCTTCCTATTAAAATTCATCTTGTTTGTTTTGGCCCAGTTCTCTAATCTGTCAAGGTCGTTTTGAAGTGTGATCCTGTCCTCTGGGGTGTTAGCCACCCCTCCCAGTTTGGTGTCATCTGCAAATTTGATCAGGATGCCCTTGAGTCCATCATCCAAGTCGTTGATAAAGATGTTGAATAAGACCGGGCCCAAGACAGAACCCTGTGGCACCCCACTAGTCACTCTTCTCCAGGATGAAGAGGAACCATTGATGAGCACCCTTTGGGTTCGGTCAGTCAGCCAGTTACAAATCCACTGAGTGGTAGCATAGTCAAGACAGCATTTTACCAGCTTCTTTACAAGAATATCATGGGGCACTTTGTCAAATGCCTTGCTGAAATCAAGGTAGGCTACATCCACTGCGTTCCCTTCATCTACCAGGCTTGTAATTCTGTCAAAAAACGAGATCAGGTTAGTCTGACATGACTTATTTTTCAGAAATCCATGCTGACTATTGGTGATCACAGCATTCCTTTCTAGGTGCTCACAGACTGTTTGCTTAATGATCTGCTCCAGAATCTTCCCTGGTATTGATGTCAGACTGACTGGGCGGTAATTATTTGGGTCCTCTCTTTTCCCCTTTTTGAAAATAGGGACAACATTTGCCCTCCTCCAGTCTGCCGGGACTTCGCCTGTTCTCCAGGAATTCTCAAAGATGACTGCCAGTGGTTCTGAGATCACATCTGCCAGTTCTTTTAATACTCTTGGATGCAGTTCATCTGGCCCTGGAGACTTGAATACATCTAAACTAGCCAAGTATTCTTGTACTATCACCTTAGTTGTTATGGGCTGTGTTTCCTCTGCTGAATCATTTGCTCCAAATTCTTCAGGTCGGGCATTGTTTTCTTTATCGGAGAAGACTGAGGCAAAGAAGGCATTGAGGAGTTCAGCCCTTTCTGTGTCCCCTGTTTGCATTACACCATCTTCTCCTCAGAATTATGTGGCTTCTCAGAATTATGGTGTTGCTCTGAGTAAATCCCCCCTCCCCTTCTCTCCCACTTCCTCATTCATCATCCCTTCCACGGTTGGCACTAAGTGCCCTTTGCTTCTGAGCCCTTTGCTCTCCTATTTTTAAGGCTTGCCGGGTTCTGGGAGATGGGGGGGGGGGGTCTGGAATGCTTTCTAGTGATAACGTGTCAACCAGCTGCTCTGGTTCTGCCCCCTCCTCCTCTCCCATTATTTCCTAACTTCTCCCTTCATCTTCCTCTGAGCTGTGATCTCCCTCAAACCCCTGTTGTAATTCTGAACTGTCTTCTTCTTCTCTGGAAGGGTCAGGCTGGGGAGGCGGTCTCTACCATTCCTCCTCTGCCCAGTCCCTGACAATCCCTGAGCGATGTTGTACACTCCCTCTTCACCCACAGGGTTGCTCTGAGTGTAAAACAACCTCTTTGAAAGAAAGGAGGAATGTTCACTGAGGTGGAAAGACCCTTGAACTTTTTCACCATCTGCAAAATAAGACATCCATTTTGCATATCTTTTTTTAATACACACACACTCCTTTGTGAAAGAGTGCACAAAGATTGCAAAACAACAGATTTGGGGAGGTTACAGAAGGGAATGTATACCCATTCCTGAGGAAGGAGAGTTTGGATTTGATATCCCGCTTTATCACTACCCTAAGGAGTCTCAAAGTGGCTAACATTCTCCTTTCCCTTCCTCCCCCACAACAAACACTGTGTGAGATGAGTGAGGCTGAGAGACTTCAGAGAAGTGTGACTGGCCCAAGGTCACCCAGCAGCTGCATATGGAGAAGCGGAGACGCAAACCCAATTCACCAGATTACGAGTCTACCGCTCCTAACCACTACACCACACTGGATACATGACTGATACTCCCCTACCCAGTCTGTTTGACTAGGTGAGGCAGAATCTGACAAGGATACATGTTTTGAGGCATGAATAAACTTTGGATGATATTGAACTGAGTAAGTCCACTTTGGAAGTATTTGGACCACCTCAAATTTGACTGCCCCTGAAACTGCAGGTCTGGGAACTTTGGAGAGAGGCCGGTATCAGCCACCTGTCAGAGATGCCATAGTTGCATCCTGTATTGAAGATCCTACATTCAGCTGTGGATTGTACTAAATACTTTCTGGGATCCCTTCCAGCTCTGCAGTCCAGTGACTGATGGAGCCCTAATTGTTAACTCAGCTGTCCCATTAAACAGATGCACCCTACTTTCTGATTTAAATTTTGGATCGATTAAATCACTAGTTTAACCAGCTGCAGTTCTGTTGTGGAGCTTTAAGCCAGAACAAGCATTTAGGTGATAACAAATAATATACCAAAATAAATCAATATCCTGTTGCTTTTGAAGAATATCATTTTTTGTTCCTTATATCTCATCTTCCATAATAGTTCCAGGTGATCAGCAGCTTAACCAGCTTATAGGGCCAAACCTACTGTAAACTTCCCTATGGTCATTGGATGAAGGGCAGTATATAAATTTAATAAATAATAGTAATAATAACAGTGTCACATGCCAAACTATTAATGAGCTCACAAATGGGCAAAGGACCAATAAATCAGGGTACAAATTATCATAGATATTTTTAAAGTTCTCCTATGGTGAGCGGCTTTTTTAACAATTCAAAGGACTTTGAGATTAAAATGGGGGGGGTATTTCTTTCCTTGTCAGTGACACACTCATGTCAGCAATTTATATACAAATGTTTATTTAAGAAAGTGCCGAATTTTCATTCTAAATCTGGAATGCCACTTCATATGTTCTGCTTTCGTTTACACTGCTACAGGGAAAGAATAGCTGCAATCAATGCAGTGTTAGTTCAGTTTATTTTGGACTCCCAGCCATTTAACATGCCCCCCCCCAAAAAAGAGGCTAAGTATTCAATGATGCAGTCGATTTTAGTTCCTCCAGTTAATGCTTTATGACCACATGTGAAAATATTAATTCAGGTGTGTTATGACTTAATTTAGAAGTTATCAGATATATAGTTCATGTGCTTGCTACTTGGACATCTTCTTCCTGTGTTAAGAGAAATGGACAACCCCATTCCCTCATCCACATAATATAGCATGGGGGGTGGCCATATAGCAGCTCAATTTGTATATTCTTTATCCTCATGCAGTCATAGAGTTGGAAGGTACCCTGAGGATCATCTAGTCCAACCCCACAATGCAGGAATATGCAGCTGTCCCTTTTGGGGATCAAACCTGAAATCTTGGCATCATCAGCACCACACTCTAACCAACTGAGTTTATCCAGCTGATGCAAACAGTATAGTGGGTATTGGGTGAATCAGGCATGTGAAGTGCACCACTTGGGGGTGGGGGAAATCCTCTTTTTAT
This sequence comes from Podarcis erhardii, assembly GCF_964252035.2. Taxonomy (NCBI): domain Eukaryota; kingdom Metazoa; phylum Chordata; class Lepidosauria; order Squamata; family Lacertidae; genus Podarcis; species Podarcis erhardii. The sequence continues at coordinate 19,401,833 of NC_138508.1, read as the reverse complement.
TGCTTTTATTAAAGACTTTCAGGGGTTACAAAAGTGCATGCACTGTGTCTATACTCAGATCATAAAGTCATTTCTACAGATCACTTAGAATGACAAGCGGATGGAATGAGAGATTGTGAAAGAGGTCACTTTCACAGGTTTTGGTACAGAAAAATCATGGCACGCTTGGATTCTTCAATTTGGCCTTCCCTTCCTCTAGGTTTTCCTCCATCCAAAACACAGATATTGTTCAGCACTCAGATCTTGGAGAAGGGCAAGCCCAGAAAAGTGGGGAAGGGCAAGGCTATTGTGAGAGAACAGGCAGGAGAACATTAAGGGTGCCGGGGGGGGGGGGGATTCCTTTTTAACCAGGCCTTGAATTGATTTGATTGACATCCTATGCCCTTGTACAATGTGGGATGTTTTTTGGGGGGGCGAGTTATTGGGTTGTTGCCGTTTTCATTCTGATTATGTATTGTGTGGTTTTAGATCTTGATTTTATTCTGTGAACCGCCCTGAGACCTGCGAGTATAGGGCAGTATATTAAACAAACAAACAAATGTAAGGAGGAGCATTATTTGAATAATTAAAATAAAGCAATAGCCCCCGCTCCCTGTCAGAAGCTGCGTTCGACAGAGCTGGTAAACCTCATCTTCCTCTAGAATCGCCCGGACGTGATTGACGACCTGAGCCTCTGATAAGGCCTCAGGCACGTTCCCCCATTCAGCAGAGAATCCAAAACAGCACGCGGAAGTGATGAGATTTATGGCTACATGCTATGCTTTATTTCTAAGCTACGCAGAGAGCAAAGGAAAATACATGCTCTCTCTGTAAGGGCAGAGAGCAACTGAACAACAAAGGAACAGAGGAACAGCAAACCAGTGATGTCACATCCGTCTCTCGTCTCCCGTGAGACTTCCAACAGTATGGAATGGGTCTGGAATGTAAACAGAGTCTTGTGACTCTAAGCAGCTGCTCAGTGGCAAACAGAAACTAACACTCCCCTGTGTGGGCAAACCACCGTGATGGATTCTGCAGAGCAGAGTGAGTCTGCTCTGCTCTCTGCCAAGGCACTTTGGTGCATAGGAAAGCAGCTGAAATCCCCAAATCTAGCCTGAGCTAGATTGCAAGCATTTGCATATTTCCAGCTTCACTATTTTAGATGGCATTTCCTCTGCTTTATAATCTATGCAGGACATGGTTTTGACGGATGCCGCTTACTTTCCAGACCTTGATTTGCTAATTGATGGTGACTTCCCCATCCCTTTCCATGCATAGTTATGATATCACTACCTGCTTGGAGGCAGGATATTGAGTGTCTAGCTTGCATCACAGAAGTCTGATTTAATCAGAAGATCTTGTATGTTGCTAATCAGTTCTGCTGAAAGCATGGGCTTGAAGTTTTGTAACTGCAGCCCCCCTTCGTGATTAAAATGAAATGTCACAAGCTAATGTCTTCCAATTCCATAACCCAGCACTTCTTTAATTATAGCATTTGTCCCTCAGTGAAGCTCATTTAAAGCCATGATACTCTTTTCACGTGACCTGCATTGACCGCCTAAAAGTGGAAATAATATATTGTCATCTGAACTTTCATGCAGAATGAATAATGCATTAAAAACTAATTTTGCAAGAATCAATTCAATCAAAGCCAACTTTCATATTTAATTCATAGGAATCAATTCTCCCCTACCAAATTCCTCCGGTTTGCGAGTTCCAATGCAAAAGCATTATGCCGCAGTTTTCATCAAACATAAAAACCATGCTTGAAATACTCTTTTTTCTTTTTAACACCTAAAGGTTTTCTGCTAAAAGAAAGGCTGGTGAAAATGACATTCATACTTTCGGCCTCTAGAGAGTTGGGCTGAAATTTGATGAGTGGGTGGAATGAGAGATTGTGGTGCAATGAGCAAGAAGCTCTCTTTAACTGAGTCCAACCATTGGTCCACTTAGCTCAACCATGACTGGACCCAGCTCTCTAAGGACCATGTTGTTGTTGTTCAGTCATTTAGTCGTGTCCGACTCTTCGTGACCCCATGGACCAGAGCACACCAGGCACTCCTGTCTTCCACTGCCTCCCACAGTTTGGTCAAACTCATGTTGGTACCTTTGAGAACACTGTCCAGCCATCTCGTCCTCTGTCGTCCCCTTCTCCTTGTGCCCTCCATCTTTCCCAGCATCAGGGTCTTTTCCAGGGAGTCTTCTCTTCTCATGAGGTGGCCAAAGCATTGGAGCCTCAGCTTCACAATCTGTCCTTCCAGTGAGCACTCATGGTACAGCTCTTTTCCTGCCCTTTTATCTAGGAATCTTCTCACTGCAGATGCTAAGGCAGACATGGCCAAACTTGGCCCTCCAGCTGTTTTGGGACTACAATTCCCATAATCCTTGACCAATGGTCCTGTTAGCTAGGGATGATGGGAGCTGTAGTCCCAAAACAGCTGGAGGGCCAAGTTTGGCCATGCCTGTAGGAGTGACAATGTAATCTCCTGCATGCTCTAGAACAACTGGCTTAGAACAGCTGGGTGGGGCTGATGGGAGTTGTAGTCCAAAACGTCAGGAGGGCGCCATGTTGAGAAAGCCTGCACTAGAACATTTCCGACAGAGCTCTGGGTTGATTCAGAGATGATCTGATAATGCCGCTCCCAGTCTCAAGCGGAGGCAAATTTGCCACAACCCTAACTCCCTGGAAGAAGACTCAAAATGGTTTTGCCCTAGGGTGGAGTTAGGGAAGAATATTGTCCAGACCCGTAAGTTTGATTCAAGCTTTACTTGCAGAACTTTCTTCAAAACCGAACAAAAACATGCATCTAGATGCAATAACATGCATCTAAGTAATCCCATACAGTATCTTGTGCATGTCCAGCACTGGCTCAGCATCTTACAGGAAATAAAAGATAATTTCAAAGAGACTAGAAGCAAAGGTCTCTTTCTTCCTACAATCTCCATTATCCCGGAGCAGTTTTCTCTCACTTCCCAGACTCATTTACACATCCTCACTCCCACTAAGCCTGGGAACAAATGACCAACAGACCACCTCCCTGATGATGATTTGGAATCCAATACCTCTCATGTGATCTAAGGTTAATCACTCACGTATTAGCTAGCAGAGAACAACAATAGTTAATTATCAACCCATCTGGGTGCTTAGAGAGCTCTTGTTCTTCTTTAGCTTCAGTGGAATCTCCCATTTAAACCCTTTCAGCAACACACACAGGCCTTCTCCATTTCAGTGTGAATTAAACAATTATACTTAACAGGGTATCCTCTTTTTCATCTGTTCCATACTGCTGGGAGTCCTGTTCTTCTGGTGGAATTTTTGGTTGCTTCAATTAGCTTTCAGCTGGGCAGGAAAGACAAGTTCCTTTGGACAAAATCAGCAAGGTGGTGTTGCTAGGTAAAGGTAAAGGGACCCCTGACCATTAGGTCCAGTCGTGGCCGACTCTGGGGTTGCGGCGCTCATCTCGCTTTATTGGCCAAGAGAGCCGGTGTACAGCTTCTGGGTCATGTGGCCAGCATGACTAAGCTGCTTCTGGCGAACCAGAGCAGTGCACGGAAATGCCGTTTACCTTCCCGCCGGAGCGGCACCTATTTATCTACTTGCACTTTGACATGCTAGGTGGACAGGAGCAGAGACCAAGCAACGGGAGTTCACCTGACCTTCAGCTGACCTTCTAATCGGCAAGTCCTAGGCTCTGTGGTTTAACCCACAGTGCCAAGATGCGTGCCAACAACCAACTACAATGGTACCTCGGGTTACACACGCTTCAGGTTACAGACTCCGCTAACCCAGAAATAGTACCTCGGGTTAAGAGCTTTGCTTCAGGATTAAAACAGAAATCATGCAGCGGCAGTGGGAGGCCCCATTAGCTAAAGTGGTGCTTCAGGTTAAGAACAGATTAAGAATGGACCTCCAGAACGAATTAAGTTCTTAATCTGAGGTACCACTGTACATATTAGGTTAAGGCCACTCTTTGCTGTCCTATGCCCTTTAAGCCTCTGTAGTGCCATTTAGACTTGGCAGGTACACTCAGGTGCACTCTGATCCCGCTACACTTGTCAGGTTCACATACCTAAGGTTCTCATAGCAAGGAGGAAGAATTCGTTCCAATCCTTTGCTGCGCAGGAATGGGGAGGAACCTGACCACTCCTACTTTAGGGAATTTCCTGACCTGGACTATATTTTAATTCAGCTAATTATGTGTATTTGGTTGTTTGCAGATTGTCTATGATTATCTGTTTAATTAAATATAACCTTTTCCACCACAGTTATGGTTTCTTGAATCTTCTTTACGGGCATGCTAGCAAATTTTCCTATGTTTTTAGTGATTCTTATTTTTATCTGTAAGCCACCTTGAGTCCCAAGCCTTCGAATATTGTGTGTGTGTGTGTGTGTGAGAGAGAGAGAGAGAGAGAGAGAGAGAGTTCTCAGCATACAACTATTGATCTGCAGCTCTTCCATTTAGTAAGTCCCTAACCCTTTATGTTTTATTTGGCTGTTTAGTTACTTCAGCAATGGTTTACAGTAATTCTTAGGTTAAAACAAGTCTATGGCACCAGTCAAGAAAACAGAATCAGAATGATGTTATGCTTCGTGTCTGTATCAGTTGATTGCATCTAAATTGATTTAGAAAGACAATTTGTTTTGTAGGCTTTCACGTGGATCTCTTCTAGATGCTTCTTATTTAAAAAAATCTTGCAAACAGATTAATATATCTACACAACTAAGGGCTCAGCCATGTAAATACCTGCAACGTGAGCTGAATTTATCTCCTATGATTTTGCATTAGAGCTTGGCAACCGTGACTAATAAAGACTGATGGCGGAGTCAAAAGTTTTTGATTCACCTTAATGAGCTTATTGGTGCATTTCAAACTATTCGCCTGGCAAATCTTTGTTAACACATGTATCAGGATCTTTCAGCTCGTGAAAACATTGAATGTTGAAGTTTACATTTGCAATTAAGCCTACTTTAAATATCTTGGCTTTATTTTACATAATATTCCTAGCCTAGCCCATGGTTTGTTTGCTTTGAGGCTAAAATGATTTGCTTGTTTTGCAAGACAGAGAGGGAGTATATGATTAAAGACAAAATAGATAATTGGGGGAATATAACAAACAAACAAAACATACAAGCATAGAAACACAAATATATGATGACAGTTTTATGTCTGCCACACACTACAGTTTTCTCATATTGGATATCGGAGACTCTATGGTTTCTTCAGGGAACATCTGACTTTAACACTAGGATGAAGGCCAGGAATGAGGGACCAGTGGCCCTCTAGATATTGTTCTACAATTCCCACCAGCCCTATCCAGCCAATGAACAGTTATATCCATCTATTCACACCAAATCCTAAACTGGAAGTAGGATTTACAGAGATCAGTGGAGCTTGCTTCTCAGAGTAAGTATGCATGGAACTAAGTTTTAGTATAAGATCTATGCCCAAAGTTGATCAAGAGGCAGATGAAAAATCCTTTCCTTATTTGTTGGTATTGCAGTCATGGCTAAATACTTCACTTCTATCAGCTTACAATGGACATTGATAGTGGCACTTATACAGCTTTATCAATTTAATATAGGGAAAGGACCCTGTAAAGATTTGGAATCTGTTTGTTTGCCTATTCTTCTTTCTCCTTCTTTCTTAGTGGCCAAATCATGGCCAAATCCTAATTTGAGACTGTAAAATGGTGCAAATCTCTCAGTTTTAGTTTCTCTCAATTTCACATTTTGCCCAGTCTTAGTACAGTTCTTAGTACAGTTCTCCACATTTCTACATCAGTTTGCAACTTTACGTACAAAAACTTCCTCGTGAAAATTAGTCAGCATTTTGGTGAATTCCCTTCCCCTAGGATATACATTTTTTGTATATAATTTGCCTAATATACACAGTTCTCTAATATAAGGCATTTTCTGATATTATTTTCACTAATATAAGAATTTGTAGGCACACTTCATGCTAGCATATGCCTTTTCGTATACATTGCTTGGCTGCAAAACTCCCTTGCAAAATGTGAAGAGGTGCAAATGATGGCTTTTTTCCGTTTGTGTCTTGTTTCGTAAAGTGAGAAATTACCGTATGTAGATTTGCCAATATAAAGGGTGATGGCTTGTCCCCATGAAGCATGCCGGAAGCATTGGTTCTTTCCCCATGAACCATTTGTTTGCACTGCACCGGATGGAGAGATCCTATATTGATCAGTTTCCATGACTCCTTGGGTAGAATGACTAATGCAGACTGGCTTTCTGGGATGAGCATCTTCTAAGGAGATGGATGGTCATAGGGTCAGGGAAGAGAATAATTTCTCACATCATGAGGACGGGGAACACACACAGCTATTTAACAGTGCATAGAGTACTACATACAGTTTTCGACAGAAAATGAAGACAGATGCCCTGTCTGTTTGGAACCACAGCATTACAAATTGCATTGATTAAATGCAGTGGAAATAGGTTGCAATTATCCAGAATGAAATCGAATTGGGGGCCTCGTTACCTGAGTCTAATCAACAAAATTGGCACAAGTTTTCTGGAAGACACTTAGCCACAAAATCACATTGTCTTCAGTTAATCCATCATTATACAGTTTCAGGTGGTTTTTAGTTCCCACCCAGACACAGTGCCCCCTGTCTAGAACATCATGCGTACTCTGATGTATACACCCAGTTCTTCCATGAATGAGCTTCTCTATGCACTTAAATAAAGTGAAGGTAGTACTAGAGCTGGGAGAATCTCTCCATTTCAGTATCTCTCCGTTTCTCTCTCCCCCCCCCCCATCTTAAATTCTTCTCTTTACGTGTGACTGGGGAGGCCGAGCCGGATGGGTGGGGTATTGGTATTATTATTATTATTATTATTATTATTATTATTATTATTATTACATTTCCTCATCAGTTTGGGATTTGTTTTATCGTGAAAGCTGACCTGTGTTTTAGTTCTAATTTCTCCTTATATACATTATAGTATGCAATTTTGCCTAAATTACACATATTTGCAAAGTGATTTCCCCCAATATAATGCACCTCTCTCTCTCTCCGGCTTCGCTTCCCTGCTCCACCACATGCAGCGGCTGGGTGACCTTGGGCCAATCACATTTGGGTGACCTTGGGCCAAGTCTCTCAGCCCCACTCACCTCACAGAGTGTTTGTTGTGGGGGAGGAAGGGAAAGGAGAATGTTAGCCGCTTTGAGACTCCTTCGGGTAGTGATAAAGCGGGATATCAAATCCAAACTCTTCTTCTTCTTCTTCTCCTTCTCTTTCTCTTTCTCTTTGTCTCTCTTTCTGACAAACCACACACACACACACACTTTCCCTAGTATATGCATTTCTTGGATGGAGAACTGCATTGCAAAATTCAGAGAAGTGTGAATTTTGAAAGATGGCTGTCTTTTGGTTTGCATTTTTTTTTAATGGAAAGTGTAAATTAGGTAGGGTGGCCTTAGAAAGCAAACTGAATCAAATTTCTCACCCATACCTAGGTGGTATGGATTTCGTATATGCAGTGATGCCCCTGCCACTGAAATGAAAGTGAAATCCCTTGCTGGGAGAGGGGAGCCTTGCCCAGTGGCCTCACTTCCAGCATCGACACAAGCAAGCGCAGCTGTTAAGTGCACAGATGACATGGAAAAACTCCACATGTGCAGAGGCACCCCCTTCAGATGTTATGCTGAACACAGAGAGTCAGGGCCACGTGTGTCAAGGGCCACAAGGTGCGGGCGAGAGGTGGGGCTGGAGCATACCATGAAGAAAGGCCATAAATAAGAGCTGTTTTGCATGCAAAGGGCTGCATCTTAGGTAAGGCTGGGAATGCCCCCTGTTGGAAAACCTGGAGATGCTCCTTCCAGTCAGTCAGTCAGTCAGTTTTATTGCACATAGCCAAAGGCTGCCACAATGTACACAGAACCATTCAAGAGTTAAAAGAAAATATACTGGATTGATACAAAAAAACTTAAAACATTTATATTATCAAGACATTACCTACTCTAAACAGAGCTATAAAAGTACCTTAATATACAAGTTAAGACATTAAACAATAAAATTTATAAGCTAAAGTTATCACATGGCCGCTAATATATTTAAAAATAATGTTAATTAATACCATGTGCAATTCGAAGTTTGGTGATAAAGATAGAATATAGTTTGACGTAGACAGGGTCAAATAAATTCATCTCCTTTACAGTTGGTGGCTATCTTGGCTATATAATTTGCTCTAATTTTCCTAGCGGCATTTGTGAAGAGTGCTACACGCCAGGTCACATACTTATTTGTGTCTGTGAGAAGATATAAAATCATGTCAGAGGGGTTCTGGCCAGGGGACCTTGTCATTATAGGTGCTAAAAATCTTTCTCTTGCTTCATTATATAAGGGGCAATGCAAGATATAATGCCTGCTCTGTTCCTAGGGTGATGTCAGGGTTCAGAGGATCAAGCACCACCAGGGCAGGTTGCCTAGAATGGAGAAGACAAGGAGAGTTCTTACCAATGCTTTTTATTCAATATTCACAGAGGTAGGCTTAGAAATGCAGCCTCTTGGAGTAATGGTATTGCTCCGAGTGAAACCACACCCCCTCCGTCTCTCCCAATTCCTCATGAGTCATCGCTACAGGTGCTGAAAATGGCCTTTCGCCTTTGAGCCCTTTGCTCTCCTACTTTCAAGGCCCGCCGTGTTCTGGGAGAGGTGGGTGGGATCTGGAATGCTTTCTAAAGAAACTGAGTCCATCAGCTGTCTCTCACCTGTGCTTCTTCCTCCTCCTCCTCCTCCTCTCCCATTATTTTCCAGCTTTCCCCCTCATCTGCCTCTCAGCTGTGACCTCCCTCAAACCCTTGTTCTAATTCTGAACCGTCTCCTTCTTCTCTGGAAGGGTCAGGCTGGGGAGGCAGACTCCGCCATTCCTCCTCTGCCCAGTCCCTGACAGGTGAAAATGGAACATGGGTAGTGCTTATGTTTGCAAATATTTGACAATATAGTTTCAGGTTAAGAACGGACCTCCAGAATGAATTAAGTTCTTAACCTGAGGTACCACTGTACAATACTTCATTGGATGGATCAAGGGCCTGAATTGATGTAACACAGCTTCCTATGTACCATAGACATAGCTGTCAACGTTTCCCCTTTTTTAAGGGAAATTCCCTTATTCCAAATAGGATTCCTCGCAAGAAAAAGGGAATAGTTGACAACTATGACCATGGATGGGTTGGGCCAGGAATTCCCCATTCCTCCTCCACACATTTTGTATTTGCATGGGCATGAATCAGAAGAGCTCTGTGAATTTCGCCTGCTCGACTGTGACCACATGATCCAACCCCTGTCCAAATACTTTAGAGCCCTATGTATCCTTAGTGCCATGGAATCTAGCAGCACATATTCCCAAGTAAACACCCGTCTCACAGACTTTTGTTGTCATCTTGCTTAAGTGTTGCTTTTGGCTGAACTCCTTCTCTAGTCTGTTTCCAAGTTACAGCCCCTCGGGATGCCCAAATGATAAAATGTGTTATAAAGTGAAATGGTATTGTGTTGTAACAGGATGATTGAGGATGGCAAAATGGCATTTCTTCTCCCGCTGTAGGCTATTTCTGGGGGAACGCTGGCGCTTTCCACAGCTACTGATTAAGGGAGGCATTCTCGACTATCGCCTTGACAGAGAAACTGTGGCATGCTCTGTGATTTTGTATTTTGAGGATTATCTCAGATTGTTCACCCCACAGAATGTCACATCATCTGTCCAAGGGAAAACTGCAAAGGTGGGTATTTTGTTTCTTTTGAAGCTGATACAAAAAACCCCCAACAATGTGAGAAAAAAGAAGCCTAGCATTTTGCACCAAATATCTGTTGACATTAGAACTGAATTGTTTGAGCAATTAATTCAGTATATCAATCAAATGTTTGAAAAGCCTTTTTGACTCAAATTACGCCCCAATTTCCTGCCCACCTAGCAGTTCGAAAGCACCCCTAAGTGCAAGTAGATAAATAGGTACCGCTTTATAGCGGGATGGTAAATGGCGTTCCGTGTGCTGCGCTGGCTCGCCAGATGCAGCTTGTCACGCTGGCCACGTGACCTGGAAGTGTCTGCGGACAGCGCTGGCTCCTGGCCTATAGAGTGAGATGAGTGCACAACCCTAGAGTCTGGCAAGACTGGCCCGAACGGGCAGGGGTACCTTTACCTTTACCTTACGCCCCAATTAATTAGGCAGCATTTCTTATTTTCAATATATTGTTTTGAACAGCAGCTCTGGAAATTTCTCTTAGTGCTCAGATGAGTACTCTTCAGTGCCCTTTTGGTTTGGGTGTGTAACTCCAAAGGAAACCCAAGCCATTCTGAGAAGGCTCTGTACTTACATGTGGTGCAACTAGATTTTGCCTAGAGGGATAACTGAAGCAAATTTGGAGACTTCTTCTCATGTAAGTCATTAGAAAATCTTGTTGGGGTGCCAAACAACATTTCTGTAAAACTAGCAATGTTTCTCAGAGGGTTAAATCAGTGAAAATGCTGCTGGTCAAACCAAGCAGCAGTGATGCCAATATTGGGAGGGTGATTCCATGAAACCACCCCACCAAATGAGCTGCTTCTTCTTCGGCGACTAATAGTAGCCAAGTAAGATTGTCTTCCATAGACACAGTTTTAACAGTGAGTCCGTAAGTGATTGTGGAGGCCAATTCTGGACCCACACATCCTTCCACAGTGGGGACATTGGTTTCCGGGCAGGAGTTGGTCACGGTGTGGATTTGCCAAACATGCCTTCCTCTTAGCATGTTTCTCCCTTGCGTCTTGAGTTCGAGTGACTTCAAAGCTCATGACACCTTCGCCTGGCTACTGGCAACCTAGGTTCAAATTCCTACTTCACCATGAAGTTCACTGGACAGTCTTGCACAACTCTGAAGAGCTCTCAGGGGCAGGCTGAGTTTTTTTATTGTTATATTACAAGCCTTCAAGCCTTCTCTCTTGCTCCTCGTTTTTGGAGCACCCTACTCCCAGATATTTGTACAACCTGATCTCTTCCCATCTTAACAAAGCGTCTGATAACCCCACCCTTTCCCATCTTCTTTTCCTTGATCTTCTTTTGCTTCTTATTAGTATCATATGACGTCTGACTCATGTTAGCTTTTGTAGATAGCATTTAGGTAATGTGGAAATATCAGACGGTATTTCTTATCAAATGATAGCCAAACCTATCTCTAAGGATTGTGGTGAGGGTGACACGGGATGGCCCTATCAGTGTCAACAGCAGCTCCTTGGAGATTGGGAGAAATACAAGTTTAAGTAGAAACTGGGAATCTTAGAGTTGAAATAAATTTGCTCTCAGAAATTCTCCCAAAAAATGTGCAAAGAGTGTCCACTCTCTGGCAACATCAGATCCAAACTGGAGAAGGCCTTGGGGGTGAGGAAAGAGAGCATTGCTTTTTTTCATGTTTGTGACAGCTATCATGAGTCCCAAAGCCAAGAAATACAGGACTCAAGCATGTCTCTAGAAATGAAAAATAGTATCAAATTGAATTTGGAATGGCCAGAACTCAGCCTTTACCCGTCTGGTGGCCTCCAGTTGTTTCCAACTACAACTTCTATCAGCTGTGTAGCCCAAAACATCTGGAAGGCACCAGCTTGGAGATGGTTGGCCATCTTCATGTTTCCACATTTCCTTGCCTTTATCACTGCTTCCTTCCCTCCCTTCTTCCTTTTGATAGTATCCAGTTACTCTATAACTGTCGTTTAAAATTATGCATTTAACTGCAGGTATGAATTTTGTTACAATAAACTAAATTACTGCAGCAGAACTGACAAGATGTGTAAGGGCATCATAGAAAATCAGAGCCTGATTTTCCTACAGTTAAATGTTTTCTCTGAACAAATTCCAGCTTTTTATTTTTCCAGCAGATTTAGAATGAGTGAAATCAACTGCCACCTGTTCACAGTCACTAAATGGATTAATTTTTGCCCAGTTATGTCATTGCCAGATCTATTGTATGTGCTGAAATGAAACCTTGCAGGGAAACAATATACTGTACAGGGAGATTTACTTTTCACATATTTGTTCTTCAAGCTAAGAATAATGTGTCTGACATTTTTCTTTAGAACTTCAAAAGAAAAAGAAGGTTATAATTTCATACAGTAGACAATGGCTTTCCGTTCCTGAAGGGCTGCTTTGGATTGCTTCTAAGGAACAACCTAAGCAGTTAATTTGATTATCTTAACATCTAATTTTACTCCTGATTAGTTTAAATCCTTTCCCCATAAACTAGAAGGCCAGTGTGGAAGAGCAGTCAAAGAGATGGATTAGGGACCGTTGAGGAACTCAATCCTTAGGGATCATTAGGAAAAGAATTGAAAATGAAACTGCCAATATCCAAATGCCATTATACAAATGAAAGTGTGACCGTATTTGGAATACTGTGTACAGTTCTGGTTGCCTCACCCTGTGGGGGTATTTGTAGGGTTGCCATACATCCGGGAAAATACGACCGTATGGCAACCCATGTCAGAAGTCGATATTTTGGTGAATTTTTGAAAAAAACACACACACACTTTTGTGTCAGGAGTCCAGGTTCCCTGCTTGATAACACAGTAAGCGTAGGTAATTAAAAAGGACAATTTATTGCAAAAACAAACAGATAGCTCCAGACGGCTCTAACGAAGCCGCCGACATTATCACTCAAGATGACCCTTCTGAAGACTGCTTCTGGTTCCTACAGAAGATATTGAACTTTCGCACCTTACGTCTCTTGTTTTGTTTCCTGTCTAGCAGCCCTCCCATTCCTTGACTCTTCAGACTTATTGGATTAGCTCCAACCTCTTCCTGTTCAGCATGACTGTCTCTGTGTCTGTTCGTGCCTGTTTGAGCTTCCTGAGAGCTTTGGTTGTGTTCCAGCCCACTCTCAGTTGTTCCCTCGGCAACCAGCATTCCAATGTCTGGGGTAGCCTGCTTTAAATCTAAACCTCTCTGTTCTGCAGCCAGCTGTAAAGTTCTACTAGGAGCTGGCTCATTCCTGACACCCATGCATCGGAAGGCAAATATCTACAGCAAAGAGTCTGCTGTACTCTTCCAGCTGTCCTGTGCAATATGGAATCCTGACAGAGCAGAGAGTGGAATAGGCTTCCTGCTGTAGACATTTGCTCCACAGCATGGGAAGAGCTGTTAGGAAGGGACTGGGAAGCTGTGTGTCCAAGCCCATGTTGAATATGAGTTCATGGGGTGGTTCTGGGAACATATCTCCACACCTACTTGCAGGGTTGTGGTGAAAATAAAATGACGTTGCATACACAGTGCTGAACTTCTTGGTAGAATGGCAAGGTAGACGTATGAACAGTAAATTCAATCACATTTTGTTTTCATACTGGCAAGGTGAATTCATTGGACTTAAGGGAATGCAAACATTTGTTCAGGCATATCTACCTATGAAACTGCTATAATGTCACTCTGCTGCTTGCATAATATTTGTGCATTATGGCAGTGCCTTTCAAATGGAATTAGGAGGAATCCACAGAAACTTATCAGTAGGAAAGTCAGTAGTAGCAGACAATATTCTCTGAAGGGCAGCTTGTTCCATAAGTGAACACCTCCACGGGGAGAGGCAGTCTGTGTTCAAGGCTGTATTAGGAACTCACAACGTGAGATAAACATATGCACTGAGGCAGGGCCATAGTTCAGTACTAGGGAAACTGTTTTGCATATTGCAAGTCCTAGGCTCAATTTCTGGCGTCTCCTGGTTGGGCCAGGAAATGCTTCTATCTGAAACTGTGGGAAACTGCTGTCAGTCGGTGTAGATAATACTGAGCTAAATGGATGAATGTCTGTGTTCCTAAAATAGTGAGACTCAACATACCTGTCTAGTGTCCCATGTGAACCCAAGTGTGTGCCTTAGAACAATTCCCACAATCTTCTGCAATCCTTCAGGGATTCTGGGACAGCTTGAGATTTTTGGTTCCACTCAGGTAGATCATTCAGTGGAATGTTGAAGGACCTGGAAATCTCTACCTCCTGTTTCTATGTTCTGCCTCCAAAATTCAAAACAGAAGAATGTTGCTATATTCACAGTCTAAAAATACTCCACTAATGCTTAATTATTGCCTCCTATAAACCTTGACTACGATGCATATACAGTAGTACCTCTACTTACGGACGCGATCCATTCCGGGGTGCCGTTCGCACCCTGAAAAGTACATAAGTAGAGCGCCGCTTCTGCACATGTACGTGATGCAATAGAGTGCTCCTGTGCATGCGCGAAGTGCACAGAACTTTCTGCACATGTGCACGGGCAAAACCCCATAAGTATACACTTCCGGGTTTGCCGGGTTTGTAACCCGAAAATCCGCACCCTGAACCTAACGCAACTAGAGGTATGACTGTACACTGAAACATAGTTCATGTGGAAAACACCTCAATTTTTGCAGCTGTCTAAAGGATTCTGATCATTTAGATGTGCTGTGTGAGTGAAGTGGGGGGACCATTTGCAATCTCTTACCTGACTTTGGACATTGAAAGCACAGGCTCCATTGTTTGATGAAAATGAAAGCAATTCATCTCCCTCTCCTTAACAAAGCTTTCTGCTTTTATTACAAGGCAATCGTCACTCAGCATTCTTAAGTGGAATTGGTTTCTTCCAAAAGAGCCACTTCATTGTACGAACCATCCCAGTGTTCCATAAATGAAGATCTTTCCTTGCTCTGCAACTGACACATTCATTAGCTGATCTCAGTCATCATTCTTGTCTTCGGCTTTCTTTATACCTCTACAGCAGTTGAAAGATCTCAGAGAAAATCAGTTTTGTGCCAGTCACACTACTAATATAAAAGGTGATTCTCTGCCATTCTTCAAGTTATATGTGCCACCATTTACAAACACTCTTTTTTCTAAACTAGCACCATTTGGGCTGTGCTGATTTATCATTTCATTTACAACAATACAGAATTGGGGAGAGTAAGTAAGTAAGTGAATTGTAAGTAAGTAAGTAAGTAAGTAAGTAAGTGAATTGGTGCATCAGATTAAGCCACCTTCATCCTATCTTCCTGATTTCCATGAGAGGATTTTCCTTGCTACATCTTCTTCCACTTCATATGTCACTGGACTACAATGCCCATCATCCCTGACCATTGGCCATGCTGGTTGGGGCTGATGGGAGTCAGAGTACAACAGCATCTGAAAAGCAACAGCTTTGACCACTATATATTGAGTGAGTGACTTGAACATTTGCAGTTCAAGCTGCAGAGGTCATTTCTGCTTGGTTCTTACCAGCAGAGCTTCATTGTCAAACTACACAAGTCCAACGTATCATGGCATATGAGATCTATAGTGGTCATTCAGGTGGATTAGTTCAGAGAAGAGGATCCCGTGGCCCATCGGATGTTGTTGAACTCCATGTGTCATGAGCCCCACCCAAAATGGTCAACGGTAAGAAATCATGGGAAGTGAAGTCAAGTGACAACTGAAGAGCCATGTGTTCTCTAATCAAGTCCTGTTTGTAGGCTTCCCATAGGTTGGCCACTGTGTGAATAGGATACTGAACTGGATATGATTGGGAAGGCTCCTCTTATTAAGCCGATAAATGGAATCTGCTTAAAATTAAAAAGGACTGAAAAGTCAACGAGAATTCTGAGGATGAACGTTGTTTTTAAAGCAAGTGAATAAATTCTGGTCTCCAATGAGAAGGGTTTTTTTATATATAGAAGGGAGTGGCTTGTTGGAGTGTTGTGGTTATCAAGCACACTGTATTAGGTGGGAATGCTGACTTATGAAATATGAGTCAGCATCCTGAGTGGTGGGAACTTGGCTAATTAGTCTATAGCCAGAGGTAGACTCCCTCACCCTTGCCTCCCACCACTGGTTTCTCCCCTATATGTGATCCCTCCTGTGTATGCTGACGTGCCCGTCATTCCTGGATGCTGGTATTTTAAGAAGACTGCATTAAGTACCAAGACTGCAACAGGAATGAAGCTCTTCTTGGATCAAGGTTTGACTCCTAAGTGCTTCGTGGGGATACTTTCCATTGTCCACAGTCTCTAACAGGACTTGGACAAGGTGGCTTGGAGTAGATTACCCTTGCGGTCTCTTCCAGCTCTACAGTTCTATTATTTTATGAAGGTACACTCTCCCTGAATGATCCTCTCCCTGCTGTCTCTGCAATCCACTGCAATCCCAAGCCATTTAACTGGTGGTTACTGCTAACTCCTCTCCCTCATTGCTGCTTGCAAGATTCGAGACAACAAGTGATCAGACAGTGACAAAAACTAGGAAAATATCAACAGGAGGCTTTGGGAGTTAGCAGCGCACCCCCTGTTGGGGTGTGGACCGCAGCATGTGCCCAATGATACGTTCTGCTGTTGCTGGCCTTGCAGCAAGCAAAGACCCCTATTAATAATTGGTGAGAAGATAAACAGCAGAGGGGAAGACGATGGAAAGGTAGCCATTATCATGCACACGCCACACCGAGTCATTTCATTAAGATGTGTTCTTTCTCCTTGATACTTTAACTGAACAGGGAAATGCTTTGCAGTTTATTAGAATCCTGTCCCTCCTGCGAGACATGGGATATTACAGGGTCTTGTCTGTTTAATGCAGTTTCACATCTTTGCTCTTGGGAGCAGATACCATTTGCACACCCTCCAGTGAACAGAATTTGGAATCAGTTCTGATTAGTGCCCTCCTTTTCTCCTCCTGGTTCAATTAGCAGAAGATATTGAAGCCGTGAATAACCTGTAAGGTCACCCTTTCTGGGGTGTTTGCGGAAGCGAGTGGACGAAATTATATGGAAATGGGGCATTCGTCAATAACGTTCTAAACCGCCCAGCAGGCAGACCAGCTGGGCAATAACCAACACAAGCTTCTTCTCCCTGAGTTTTATTTTTCACTTAATCTCCACAGCCACCCCTTTCAAATGCTGTAGCAATATAAAAGACATGCACTGCTGCTGCTTTGAAGGCATATTTGTTCTGTCCCATCTTCGTGGTAGACCAGCAGCGAGGCCTGGCCCATCCATGAAGCAGAGTGAAGCAGCTACCTCAGGTGGTGGAATCCCACAGCATGGCCTGAGTGCCCCACAACTGCTGGGGTTGTCAGGTGACTGTGACTCTTTCCAGTGAGATCTCATGAGAGTTCCACAAGGCCTCACCAGATTTCATCAGAAATCTGTGCAACCCCAGTGAGCATAGCCCAGAAATACAGACTGTAGTGTTGATCCACTATTAGTTATTATGCATGCAGATACATGCAAATCATTAGGCTCAACGTGATTGCAATCCTATGTATACAGTCCTGGGAGGTGGCTCTGTTTAACTGACTGGCGCTTACTTCTGACTGCATAGGTTGATCTGTAACCAAAGACCTTTAGCCAGTGGAAATGTGACCTTTAACTTTAATTAGAAATGCAAGCAATCTTGGAAAGACATATTACCATTTAAACTGTAAGTGCGGAGCAAAGAGGGTCCATCAATTACCATCAATTACCCCTGCATTCAGACAGACAACATTATCAGTCCTCTGGGAAAAAAGCAGCAGAGCTGTGCTCTTGGCATTCCTCAGTCACTGCACTACTGTCTGTATCCCAAATCCATGGTAAGATGATGCTAGGGATGTCCTCCAACCACAATATTTGATTTCAATCTGAATCTATTATAGGCATGCAGGTACAAGATTCTCCTTGCATCTCTTTTCGTATTTGCTCTTTCTTATTCCAGTTCAATTTATTATTTGGGTCCAAATCTCATCTGTTAAACCCAGAGCTATGTCCCCTGCCCTACCATATACTATAATGGGGAAAATAAAAGAAATGTAACGTAAGTGGATGAACTTTGCAGACAAAGGAGCCTCTTTCCTTTGTATTAAAGGTAAAGGGACCCCTGACCATTAGGTCCAGTCGCGGATGACTCTGGGGTTGTGGTCTCATCTCACTTTATTGGCCGAGGGAGCCGGTGTACAGCTTCCAGGTCATGTGGCCAGCATGACTAAGCCGCTTCTGGCGAACCAGAGCAGCACACAGAAATGCTGTTTACCTTCCCGCCGGAGCGGTACCTATTTATTTACTTGCACTGTGCTTTCAAACTGCTAGGTTGGCAGGAACAGGGACCGAGCAACGGGAGCTCACCCCGTCACGGGGATTCGAACCACCAACCTTCTGATCAGCAAGCCCTAGGCTCTGTGGTTTAACCCACAGCGACACCCGCGTCCCTTCCTTTGTATTACACTTGCCAAAATACAGATTTTAGGACAGATGTTGACTGAGGAATAGGGATGGAAGGATCTGGCACTCCTATTTTCTCATCTTCCTAATCTTAAATTCAGTTTTCCACATTTTGCACAACAAACAAACAACCAAATCCCCATGAAAATTAATCAGTATTCTGCCGTGCCCAAAGCCTTCTATTTTTATTTTGGTACACTCATTTTCATTTGCTAGGAGCTCAGAGACCCCACTCAGACCCTTTAAATCCACACTTGTAACAAACTTTGCAGCAAAAAGTCTATGGTAGGAGGTTGTTTATGTTTTCTCTTGACAAGAAGCATTAACCATCCTCTAAGAAAAACATGCACACACATTTAAACTTGATCTCCAAATTAAAAGATGGGACTTGGAAATCGTGCAGAAAGGGCACCACCTAGCCTTTCTGACTTTTCTGTTAAAAACATTGCAAAGTGGGATAGAGGAAGCCAAGCATTAATATAAAAGCCCGTTGCAAGCGTGCGAAGAGAGGGAGGGGTGGAGACCTTGAAAGCTGCCATGTCTAGTGAAATGAAGGTGTTATAATGATAATTGGTATCTTGGGTTTTAAAACTACAAATTATTTCCCCATTAACATCTCCTTTCCAGCTGACCTTTTATTGATTTTGACTGTAATTCCTACCTCCCAGCAAACTGTGTTCTATTTTCCTGCAAAACTCAGTTACCTGACAAAGCAGGAGCAATATTAGCATTCTTCATATTATGCATTTAATCATCTCTAGCAATCTGCCTCCAAGGGTTGCAGATTCAGATTATTATTATTTTTTAAAAAAAACACCGCCCCACTTTAAAAAAACTGCCTTCTATACCCATTTTGCATGGTCTTGAACACCACACACATTTTCAAGCCACTTCTGTCCCAGAGAACTCTTCCCAGATACACCAAACTCCCTTTCTGACAAAGCCAAAAGTATGGCCAGAAGGTGCATAATTGCAGCCACCTTGCTGAAATCATTTTCATCTTTTTCTAGTCCAGGGGTGGGGATCCTCAAGGCCAGAGGACAAAGCATCCCTCCAGGCCTATCTATCTGGCCCTCCAGAGCCTTTCCCTGCCTTTTTCCCTCACCAGCAATGCTCTGCACCTTCTTGGAGTGCTTTCCTCCACCAGGACATGTTTTGAACTATATTGATGCCTCTTGTTTGCTTTGATGGAGGGTGCAAAGCACTCTCTCTCTCTCTCTCTCTCTCTCTGTGTGTGTGTGTGTGTGTGTGTGTGTGTAAACTGTTAGAATTCCTGCCCCATGATTGCAGTCATGGGATTATTGTCTATCACATGACGGTATGTGTTTTGACTCCACAGAGTGGGAAGTGATGGAAACAGGATGTTTGTGTTAATGTGTTCCGTGAAGTGGGACTATTGTCCTTTGTTCTTTTTCTCTTTGCTGTCTGATGCTAGAGACAGAGGGAGCCATGTTGCAGTGCTCCGTGTGTGTTTATATGTAAATAAAGTAGATTAGCCAAAATGCTGAGTTGCTGAGGTCTGTCACACATGATGTTCAAACTCTACGGATCCCTAAGTGTGCCGGTGTCAGTTGGCATTGGTTGCTGTGATGTTCGGGCAGAAGAAAGCTTTTGAAGCTCCCAAACGATCGACCAGGAGGACGGGAACATGCCAGTCGGGCATGTGTCTCTGCCCGAGTCCTACTCAAGTGTAGACTGAACTCCTGACATAAACATCTAATATTTGTGTGGGTGATACATAGTCTACTGTAGAAAGGTGAGAGCTCCATTTGTTGCCCCAGCTACTTTGGCCTTTGACGCCACTCACCACTGGCATGTGGTACCCAAAGGCGGAGCTAGCTGCTCCAGCACCCAGAGTGACACACATGCTGTGCTCCCGGGGGCGGGGTGAGCTGCCCACAGGGGCAGGGAGAGTGTCCCAGGGGGGCGCTGCCTGCAGCAAGCATCCCAGGGGGTGGGGCGGCGATGTCACCCCCCCTCAGGGATGACACCTGGGACGGAGCACACCCACTGCACCCTCCTTCCTCTGCCAGTGGTGGTACCCCATGGAGAACTGCAGACCTTGGAGTGAAAAAGGTTCCCCAACTCTGCATTTAGATTGTCCCTTTCTTTAATCACAGAATTCAAAATCGCATAGACTTCCAAACAGTCTTGGGACCAGGCTTTGCTAGCAGCTTGAGGGGCTAGTTGGAAGTCTATGCCATGTTGAAATCCATGATAGAGGAAAGGGACCATTTAAATACAGGGACAATTTAAATGCAGTGAATTAATACTGGCAGTAGGGTTTTATTGTATTGCATATTTTATTTTATTTTATTTTATATTTGCAAAGTGGTAAACACATTGCAAAACTGTGCTGCCCATGAGAAGGGAATATGCCTTGTTTGGCAGCAGCAAAGGACAAGCCACAGTAGCTTAGCACAAGATCCATATATGAAGAGTTTCCACCCTGTGAAAGAGACTCCCATTTTCTGTCTCATTTTCAGCAGACAGAATTTATATATATATTGTCAGGGGCTGGACTAAGGAAGAATGGTGGGAACTGCTCCCCCTGGTCCTGAACTTTCCTGAGAACAGGAGGACAGTATAGATTTAGAACAGTGGTTTGCAGAAGGGCATAGTTCCGAGGCAGCAGAGGGAAGAAGCTGAAAAGGAAGAGGAACAGCAGGAAGAAGTAGAAGCACCAGGGGAGAGGCAGCTGACAGACTCAGTGTCTTTAGAAAGCATTCCTGCCCCCCCCCCATCCCAGGATCAGGTGTGCATTGAGGGTAGTAAAACAGAAAGCTTAGAGGCAGAAAGCTCAGATCAGCCAACTCTGGAGTGACGTAGAATAGGGGAGACGTAGGGAGGGTGGGACTGTACTTGGAGCAACACCATTATTTAGGGAAGACTGCATTCCTTCGTCTCTCTCTGTGAATATTAATACAGTGGTACCTTGGTTCTCAAACTTAATCCGTTCTGGAAGTCGGTTCCAAAACCAAAGCGTTCCCAAACCAAGGCACGCTTTTCCATAGAAAGTAAAGCAAAATGGATTAATCCGATCCATACTTTTAAAAACAACCCCTAAAACCGCAATTTAACATGAATTTTACTATCTAGCAAGACCACTGATCCATAAAATGAAAGCAATAAACAATGTACTGCAATCACAAAATCAATCAATCAGTAGAAGAACTGGGTTCCACACAGTTACAAAAACAAAACAAAAAAGAGCTGCAAAAACAAAACCACAAAATAAATAACAGAAACAGACAGACCTCAGCATAACACTCAGAGAGGAAGTGTGGCACTCAAAACGGAGCATATTCGGCTTCCAGAAAAAGTTCACAAACCAGAACACTTACTTCTGGATTTGCAGTTTTGGGGTTCCAAGTTGTTTGAGTACCAAGGCGTTTGAGAACCAAGGTACCACTGTAAGTTACGTCATAAGAACTTTTATTGTTTCTCTGGGAGGGATCAGATTCCCTGAAGCCTGACATTATCTGTCTATCTATCTGTCATCTATCTATCTGCTTGAGTGCAAGGTTTTGAGCTGCCCAAGGGCAGCTTGGGTGTCTTTCCAGTAAATATTTCTCCAGTCCTCTGCAGTCTACTTGGCTACCTATACTTCCTATCTAAAAAAGTCCCGGAAGAGGAGTTCCTCCTCATGCCTCCCCCTGGGCTTTCATTAAATTGTGTGCACCTGGGAAGGTTGCAGGGTGTGGACCACTGGGGAGCTGATTTGCAGAAGGAAAGAAAGGACCCCTAAGAACACCCCTCAGCTACATCAAAGTAAGGTAAGCACAATAAATATAAAAAACCTGCACTCCATTCATGATGACTTCACCAACATTTTTTCTCCCCAAATTCAATTCCTTTCCTCTGTAATTGATAGGAAAGGGTCAGGTGAGGAAACATGGGATACAATTTTGACACTACACTAGGAAAAGCTTGTACTTAACTGAAGTGAATACAAGGGATGAAATTCTTTTTTCAAGTCTGCCGTGCTAACAACAAAGGAGATTTATTGTGCACGGTGACCAAAATGTCCATCCCACTGGAATCTTTGGAGTCTCTTCAGAAGTTAGGCAGAGGGAAAGAATATGAAGGGAGACCTTCGAGGAGCTCATAAACCTTTAAAGCATGAATTACAACTGGAACATGAAATCAATGTCTGAATAAAATGCTTTTTCAGCAACCTTCTTTGCGAAATTATCATGTTCCCAAGGAGGAAAAATGTCTTACACCTCATTGTAAGTCATGGGCTCAAAATGATGATGGTGATTTTGAATCATTATGAGTTTGTATTGAACTGTATTAATTGTTTGCTGAATTTGTTTGCATTTCCCTTATTTATATGACAATGTGCTATTGATATGGCAATATTGATTGTAATTTTGCTCATTTTTAATGCTGCTGTTATTATTTTGGGCTGCTTTGGGATCAATATTGTGTCAAGAAAAAGCAGAATACAAATATTATATATTAAACCATGATAATAAATGCATATTTGTTTATTTATTAGATTTCTTACCCACACTTTCCCATTAGGTCCCAGGACAGGTTACCAACATAAAATATATACCCTTACAAAACAAATAAACCAGTTGCATCCATAAAACAAGAAAAGTATAAAACAGTTAAAAATAGTTCACTCTGTGTGTGTATACATACTGTCAGTGCTTTTTTTCTGGGGGGACACATACCCCTAAACATTTTTTGAATCTAATGGGAGAAGAAACTAAATAAAAAAATAAAAAAATAGTTTCTTCTCTAGTCCTTTCCCTTGTCAGTTTCATACCCTTTACACATTGCACCAAGCCAGACACATTGACCTATGTACCGATAACATAGTGACATAGTCTGGGTTTTTTGCCAGGGTCAATTTTTCCCTGGGTAATTTTAAAGGAGCCCACCTTTGAACCTTTTAAATGCATCTTTGTTCCAGAATTACCCACAATTAGAGCTACAATTGATGGCCAGCAGAGCTTCATTCAGCTGCAAGAGGAGTGCATTGGACAAAGCTGACCCACATGAATGGAAACTAATTTCTATCACGTACATAATCTAGTACATCCTGTCGCAACGTGTATGCCGTTTGAAGGTATGAGACCTCTTTCATTACGAAGTTGCCTAGTAACTGGTTTCCAAGAGCTGCTGAAAAAGCAGTGGGGGGGGGGAGCACCTGCAACGGCCAGTATTTGAGCTCTTTATATTGTTTCAGGCAAGTATGCAAGATTTCTTCAGGGTTTGCTTCTGGTCTTCCATCCCAGGCTTATCTAACCCACTGTCATGGGTCCTGTGGTGGCAAACGGGACAGGGATAGCAGGATTTGTCAGAGTGAAAACCCAGAGTTGGATGGTGGGGGTGGGGCTGAGGAGTGAGTGAAGAGAGGTCTCCGCCCTACAATAGCCAGACGTCACAGAAGGGGATGGAGAACTGTTTGGGTCATTCCACCTTCAGAACTGTTTGGCTCATTCCACCTTCAGAGAGTGAGGTTTCCATGGTAACTGAAGAGATGGGTGGCCAATCAGCAAGGCAGGCTGGACCAGAGGCAGAAGGGGACTTGGAGGGATTGACTTGGGTCTTGTTGCCAAGGTCACATTGCCATCTGCGCTGGAGTAAACAGACACAGCCTGCCCACTGGATGGCATGCTCAGTCTTCATGCTTCGGATGAGAACCATGCAAATGACTGGTCCCTTTTTGTTATTTAAAAGTAGAGCAGGAGGGGAACACCAAGTGTTTGGAAAACTTAGTTAGTCCTGACTCTTAGAGCTCTGTTGTAGAGTTATGAATCCTGCGCCTTGAGCTAATGCTGCGCCATTTGCTAGTTTTTTGAATAAAGCTTTCAGGTTTCCTCAAGTCAAGAGTCTGAGTACTGCGTCTGAGGAAGAATGGGAGTCAGGACACCCACTGGGTAAGCCTAGAACAGACCTTTTACAATGGGCAGAGGGCAGATGATGAAGCTGACTGCAACTTTATTGAAACTGATCAGGTTACTGGCTCAGTGGGAACTTTTATCTATAGCACCTTGAGTTCTGAAGAAGGAAGGTGGGAGGTAAATCCAATAGATCCCAAAAGGATGGGACCAGGTTATATGAGGGACTGATTACACCCATATGAACCTGTCCAAGACTTAAGGTTGACCTCAGAAGGCTGATGGGAGTTGTGGTACAAAGCATCTCAAGAGTATCACAAAGGTTGGTGTGACAAGTGAAGGAAGTGGATATGTTAAAGTTGACTCTGGTCCATGAAAGTTTATCCCATCATAAATTTGTTAACCTCTGAAGATATTTTGCTTGTGGGCCTGCCATCAAAATCTCGGGCATTAGAGACTGGGTCTTTGTGGTGTTGGCCCCTTTTTCATGGAATTCTCTTCATAGAGAGGTATATATGGCCCCTCTTTTTTGTTTTAAACATATATTGAAGACAAGAGGAGCTGAGCTAACAAGCACTGGATTGAAATTTCCCAGAAGTCATTTTTTCTGAAGAAAAAAATTCTGAGATGCTTTTCTTTTCTCTTTGTCATTCCCCTAAAAAAAGGAAACCGCCTTGCAGAATTTTCTCAAAATATTATTTACCATTACTTTGGTGGTGGCATTTTAATATAAAGAAATCAGTGGTGATATTTTAAAAAAGATAAATGATAGGCCTTCCCCTTTAAAGAGATCAGTAGCTGCAACAATCTGAGGGATTTGATAAGTAGCTTTCCATGCTTCAGTTAAAGCTAAGTGGAGGCTGTCCAGAGGTAACATCTTGCCTTTTCAGATCAGGAAGCACAGACAGATGAGCAGACTGCAAAGTGCTGGAGAAAAACATTTAATTGCTATGATTGCTATGATTAGGTAAGGTCAATCCCACACCCACTGAAATTCTATAGACTTTTGAAAAATTACTGAGGAAGATTTTGGAACAATACTAGAACAGAGATCTAGGTGGTGGGGAGAAGGTAAGAAATAAGAGAGAGAAAGAGAGGGCACAGAGAGAGAGAGAGAGAGAGAGAGAGAGAGAGAGAGAGAGAGAGAGAGAGACTGAATGAGAATACTGGAGCTGGAGGAGAGAAATTTTAGTTGAAACATGGCAGATACTAACAATAACTTTCATTGATAGAGACTGCTGTCCAAGTAATGATGGATAACTAGGATGGTTGTCATGAAACTAACAGTGTTGAGTTCCATTGTGTTTCTTTTTATTCATTGTTATCACGGTTAATTAATTGCTTGTGTTCACTATTTTATACCTTAGTTTAAAGAAATATTGTTCTGGCACCCATGAGATGTAAAATTGATTGTCAGTTCATCTCTTCTCATTTGTAATTGAGGACTTGTGTGCATTACATGTCACATATTGAATATGTGCGTATAGTAGGGATGCTGGTGTGAAATCCATGGTTCTTTATTTTCCAATCAAGAAATCATGCATTCTCAGTTACTGACAAGTGCCTCAATTAAATAAGACATTGCAGGTTCAGATCAGAAACTTTTCCTTTCCCACCATGACACTCATCATTAATTGTCCAAGGTGTTGGGCAGTTAAGTCAGTTTCACAGAGTGGAGAAGGAGGAGCAGTAGCTTAATGAGAAATAATCATAGAGTGTGGAAGGATAAGAAATGAAAACTAGATGAGTCCTTGTAGGAATGCAACACTTTGGCAGAATTTATGTCCTCAGAAGGAATGCCCTGAAAGTTTCATTCAACTCACCCCCAAATAATAATAAAAATTCTTTTCTAAACTTAGAAATCCAACTTTGAAACTATCCAGCACAAAAGCCCCTTGACTGAGTAACACGATAGGAACTATCCACTCTGAAGGGGCCAGCAAATTTCATCAACTTCTGCCATAAATGGAGAAAGTTAAACCCAGTCGCTTGATTTTCCAATTATGAATTGGTAAAAATGAAATGGATTCATACAGATCCTGAGCCAATTTAGGGAGCCTACAAAACATCTTGTACCAAAGTGGACTATTTCCCAATAGACCAAACTGAAGTACAAAATGAAACTTGTGGTCTGTGTGCACACCTAGTCTAAACCCCTATCTTAATTTTGGGTGGTCCCTTTCCGTTCCAAATTGGCAGATCCCCAACCAGCTGTATTAGCTATTAGAAGATATGGTGGTGTTTCCTATGTTCACTGTGGAGTCGTTTGAGCAGGAAGAAATACTCATATACCCAGAAGAGATGATAGATAGATAGATAATACTTTATTCGGCTATAAGCCCACAAGGTAAAACAAATCAATAGATAAAAATAGCATTTTACAATCTAAAATATCAACTAAAATATTTCAACACATAATCTCCATCACACTATTCAGATGTACCGTATTATGGCCTTGAAGATAAAGATGGTGCATAGAGTTTACTAGATTTTTAGTAGTCATGCAGCATTCCATGAAGTCTTTTATATGAAAGAACTGAAATCAGGAATCTGGCAACCTGTAATGTTCTATAAGAGTCAATGTCCTGGAGTAGATAAGCTAGATGTAATTCAGGTGGTTTAGCAACAATTTCCAGAATGATTGAACTCAGAATCCTTGATCAGGGAACAATGTATAAGGGGCAATTAAACAAGATATGATAAAGGGATAATTAAGGCCAAGTGGTGGGTATCTCCCCCCTACCCAAAATCTGATTTAATCTCTTTTACATCAAGAAGATCTAAGGACAACAGAGTGAATGAGGCGGGAGTCCGTCTTTATCAATTGGCCATTCGTATGAATTTGAACATTTTAAATGGCAACTGCCCTCCAGACGTGCCAGGTGAATTCACTCATTTGGGCACAACATCAAATAGTGTCCTAGACTACCTTCTAGTTTCAGATGACCTAGTTTCAAACTTCTTTTATTTCAAAGTAGACAATGTACAATCCAGTGACCACCTACCTCTAGCAGCCAAGCTAACGCTTGACTGGCACCCGGTTAGTGGTACACACCCAATTCATGTAGGTTTAAATGCCGCAGCTCAAGTAAGAGGCATTAAATGGTCTATGAAACAGGCCCAAAAATATGCAGAATTCTTCCAGAGGAATATCTCCGAATCCCTTATTGTTTCAATGGCGGAGTTGTCGGAACCAAATAGGATACTGGAGTGGTTCTCCCACTTCTCGGCAGATTTAACTAGCTTCTTTACGATGCCAGCTCACCTGGTTAACCGAGATCAACCCAGGTTCGGTGCACCTTGGTTTGATTCCAAATGTAAGCAAGCTAGACTCTCTCTCTGTTGTATCTACGACAGATACAAATCTTCTGGAGCTGAAACTCTTCCCCCAGAGTACTTGCAGACCAAAATTGCTTACAAACAGGCACAGAAGTCAGCCAAGCATGAGTGGCAGCTAAGACGTTGGCAAGCGCTGATTGCTGCCTCTAAGCTTTGCAACTCTCGCGGTTTTTGGAATTTAATCAACAAAAGATCGAGGAAATACCCATTGACGGTTATCCCAGCCCCGACATGGGAACAATTTCTAAGAAAATATTTCTCCCAGACAGATATCTCTAACATTCATTCTGATACTCTTTCAAGCCACTTGCCTATATGGCCAGATACTGACCCGGAGGAAATAGTAGATTTAATTGCTAAACTGAAAACTGATAAAGCCCCAGGGCCCGATCTGATCCCGGCTGAAGCTATTAAACAACATCCAGCATGGTGGGCCAAAATTCTTGCAAAAATCTTTGATGCAATCAATGCCACGGGCCAGATACCTAGATCATGGAAGGAGTCCATCATAATCCCTATATAAAAAAAAGGACCACCAGAGGACCCAGGAAACTATCGTAACATCAGTTTATTATCAATCATCAGGAAAATCTATACTCGCTTCCTGCTAACCAGACTAACCCAATGGGCCGAAGATTCCAATCTGACAGGCCATGAACAGGTCGGGTTTAGACCAAATCGTGCTTCTATTGACCATGCAATAATTCTATATCACCTGGCGCGGAAGTATTCTTCCCCCACTCATGGTCTTCTATGTGCCACTTTTATAGACCTGAAGGCGGCTTTTGACAGTATCTCTAGAGAGCTGTTATGGGAAAAACTGGCAAAGTGGGGCATAGATAAAAGGCTGTTGTGGCTTATGATTAAATTACATGAAGGGACGGCCGCTAGGGTGAGGTTAACACCTGAGGGTGACCTCACAAACTCGGTACCAATAAATAAGGGGGTACGACAAGGGTGCATCCTTGCCCCCTATCTTTTTAACCTCTATATTAGTGACATGAGAACCCCCCTAGCTGAGGCCCAAACCACCATTCATGCACCCAGGCTTGCAGACTATCGCTGCCCCTTATTATTGTACGCTGACGATGCAGTGATCCTCTCATATTCTCAAATTGGTTTGAGGAGGGCCCTTAAGATCTTTGCGTTATATTGCCAAACAAATTTACTTACTATTAACCATTCCAAATCTAAAGTCCTAATTTTTTCCAGGAGTCGTAAACTGTATAGATGGGAACTCGAGGGGAAGCCAATTGAACAAGTTTACAAATTTCAATATCTAGGAATTTACTTCCAGTATAATATGGGATGGAAAGCGCACATCACATATTTACAAAATAAGGTTAAAACCCTTATCTACGCTCTATTACGCTTCTTCTTCACTGAGGGGGCTATGCATGTTCCATCCGCCTTAAAAGTTTACAGTGCAAAAGTGGTTGCAACTATGGCCTATGGGGTCCCTTTGTAAACCTCATGCCTCTGGTGACATTGCAAAATCTTTTTCTAAGACGCCTTTTGAAACTACCCTCCTGTGTAAGCAACTCTGCCATTAGCTTAGAACTTAAGACCCCCTCCTTAGAGATTCTGATGTGGAGACATGCCTTTAATTATTGGCTGTCCCTCTGGCATAAATTGCCAAATTACCATCTTATTCAGTGCCTTTGGAGAGACGAATTCACCAGCCCATGGGCAACAAAAATCCATTCCAAACTGTTGTCTTATGGAATCTCTCCTTCCAATATACTTAATTTAGATCTAATTACAGCTAAAAAGGTCATCAAACAAAGATTGGAGGAGGTTGATTTGCAACAAAATCTTACTACAGGTGGAGGTACATGTTCCCCAATAAATCAGGGCATTACATCTATGTCCCTGATACCTCGATATCTGTCTACCTTATCGGCTGCGTCGCATAGATTCGCATTTGTTAGAGCCAGATTTAATGTGTTCCCCTCAAATGTGCTGAGCAATAGATTTTCTAACGGTAAAACCTCTGTTTTATGCGCATGTGACAACAGAAGACATGATAGCAGGAAACATTGCTTCCTAATTCTGCTCTCATTCCGGTTTGGCATTAACATAGACTTTGTCAGGTTGAGGACGAAATTAGAAGCAAGTATCCTGATCTGCCGAAGGAAGATGAACAGAAAGGTGTTTTTTTTAAATAAAATAAAATAAAATAAAATGCAGACAGGAAAAAATAGAGAGTATGATGGTTTTATGAACCCACCCACCCCTAAATCTGATTTGGAAGTGTCTGGAAACTTTTCGCTCAAGTCTAATTTTCTGCAACTATCTAAATTATTTCTAAATCTAACAATAAATATTCAGCCTGCTATGCTAATGCTTTCGTACAAGCCAATAGCAAAAATCTGATGTCAAAATATGCATTGTGTGATCTTAAAAATAACATTGCACCAAAGGTGCTTCTGCGTAAACCTGCTTGATCTTTCTCTTGTGTTCAGTAATACTAGTCTTCAAAACCTTTTTGTTCCACCTCTATATAAAAGATTACCATGTGCAGTTCCATCATTCAGAACTTCAGTACCATTCACTGTAGGTTCACCATGTTGACACAGAGTGCTATGCATTTATGAAACGTTTCACTGACAGTATATCAATGCACCAGCATTCTGTCTCCCCACCAACCCACACACCAAAGAAACCCTTTAAAAAATATTTCAACAACAAGAATATTTCAACCACCCATTCCTTTTCTTATTTATCTAGAGCCCTATGAAATAAATAAATAAGCTATTGCTGAAGTCCTTAACGCACTTAGGGAGCAAACCAAACTCAAGATCCCCAGGAATGTGTTAGGATTCAGTGGATCTCCAGCTGATCCATCCAATTCTTAGTATAGCCATGCAGTTGGCATAAACCCCACATCCTGGCATAGCTATAGATACCACAGGATAACTTCCCCATCCCAGCTCATCTGAAACAGGTGAATTATATGCCAGTGTAAACCCAGATTGGGACTAAAAGGCCAAGAGAAAGTGTTGATGCATAGGAATCAACTTCATGCATATCTAGGTCAGAAAACACACACTTTTGACTGAAACTCGGGACAAATGTTTCATTTGAAACCCAGGTTGGAAGATAAATCTCAACTCAAGAACTAGAGCTTGAGTTGAGATTTCTCAGAAGTTCTGTTTTCTACGAAAGTTTCTGGAAAATTTCTTGTTCTCACTGCTCCTGTAAAACAGGAGTTGTTGTTGTTATCATTAGGGAGCCAGGGTGGTGTAGTGGTTAAGAACGGTAGTCTCCTAATCTGGACAACTGGGTTCGCGTCTCCGCTCCTCCACATGCAGCTGCTGGGTGACCTTGGGCCAGTCACACTTCTTTGAAGTCTTTCAGCCCCACTCACCTCACAGAGTGTTTGTTGTGGGGGAGGAAGGGAAAGGAGAATGTTAGCCGCTTTGAGACTCCTGAAGGGGAGTGAAAGGCGGGATATCAAATCCAAACTCTTCTTCTTCTTCTTCTACTCAGAGTAGATTCATTTAAATTAATGAAAGTTAGATGAGCCACATTTATTAATTTCAATGGCTCTACTCTGATTATGTGTAGCATTAGAGACAATCCATGTGTCCACTCTCAAATTCCATGGCCCATGAACAGGAGAATATTGGGAGTTCATTTTTTGCTCCCTTCTGTGATGTACCACCCCTGGGAAATGTTGCTAGTCTTATCAACATCCACTAGAAACTCATCAATAGCTTGGACTGCTCCAGTGCAGAAATGTTCTAACTTCTATCAGGAAGCGTTTGCTGGAAATGTTCAGCAGGAAGCAGGTCCTCACAAACGTTCTGCACATCTTCACCCATAGAAGTAGTGATTCTACGTGACAAACTGCGCCCTCCTCAGCTCAGGTCGCTAAGTGCCAGAGTCTGTGAGACACTGCCTCAGTTTAGCAACTTGCAGGATCAGCCCGTTAGCATATCTTAAAAATGAATTCATAAAATGTAATGTTAAGATATTATTGCTTTTTTTTTTTTAAAGGAGACTTATTAAGAAAAGCAAACAATATTATTTTATGTAAAACTTGCCTGTACTGTAAATGACTGGGAGGTGGAGGGGGGGCGAAGAGAACCAATAGGAATATGCAATTAAAACCTCACGCAGAGAAGGGAACGTTTTTCAGGATGCAGCGTAATCTGTGCATAATGGCTTGAGGGGTTTTTTGTGTGTTTGGGGGGAAATATATATAGAAAAACAAAAGGGAATATCGCAGTATAGATAACAGAGCTGTTTGCCGGTTGTATTATTATAACTTCTCAAGGTCACACACTCATAAGAGACAATTATCATATCATTAGCCTTCTCCTATAAAACTAATTTCCTATTTCAACATTGATGTGAATATCCTTAGCTGATTGAAAGGGATGGAGACAATCCTGGCATAATTTCCTTTAATGGGTTGAGTCTAGGGAGTTTACTTTTCAGAGAGAGAGAGAAAGAGAGAGAGAGAGAGAGAGAGAGCAGTTGAAGTGAAGTCACACTGAAGTCCCCCCCCCCAGTACTAATCATGTGAAACTAGATTTACAAGAGGCCCACAACCTATTCAGACCATCCTCTCCACACATCAGTGCAAGCCCATACCCACTCCACCCTACAGACCTATGTGCATTGGGGAGAAAGGTCTGAAATGGGAGCCTAACCATTTGCAGCTGCCCATATATAACCTTCTCCACAACATGGGTGTCCACAGGAGGGGATAAGAGGGAAGCACTCTCCGTCGCTGTCACCCCAATCAACCATAACGCCCAGATTTCCAGATTTCTTTAAAAAGAAGAGGGAGTAAGCCCCATATACACTATACAATTAAAGCAGGCATCCCCAAACTCGGCCCTCCAGATGTTTTAGGACTGCAACTCCCATCATCCCTAGCTAACAGGACCAGTGGTCAGGGATGATGGGAACGGTAGTCCTAAAACATCTGGAGGGCCAAGTTTGGGGGTGCCTGATTTAAAGCAAAAATAGCAAATTACTTTAAGCAGCAATGAATCGTCGTCGTCCCCCCCCAAATCCTGGGAAGTGTAATTAATTAAGGGTGCTGAGAGTTGTTAGGGGACCTCACTTTGCCCTCAGAAAGCTACAGTTCCAAGAGTTCCCTGGAGTGATTCTTCAGTCCTGGAAACTACTCTATAGGGGTAGTAATAATAATAATAATAATAATAGTAATAGTAATAATAATTTATTATTTATACCCCGCCCATCTGGCTGGGTTTTCCCCATCACTCTTGCAATATTAAAAATGCAATAAAAACATCAGACATTAAAAACTTCCCTAAACAGGGCTGCCTTCAGATGTCTTCTAAAAGTCAGTTGTTTGCCGAGTTGTGTGCCATTTCCTTGATTAAAGAGTTGACTTCACCAACAGCTGACTCTGTTTCTTTGTGCTGACCTGCGTCTGACTCCAGCCTTGACAGTTCATCTAGATCAGGATTGTCTTCATTGTTGGTCTTCAACTATCAAGTCTGAACCCAACCTAATCTAAGATAGTTGCAACAGCAGCACGACAACTGTACCATTATTAGGGGGGGGGCATGGAAACCTAATAAATCGCTGTCCAAATGCATGCTTGGATTAAAGGTGGATCGCACACCTGAAAAGGCTGAAGAACATTAATTGGTGGAGTAACATGCAGCAGCTCACCAGGGTTTCCACCCCTACCCGGAAAGATTGAACCTAGGACTTTAGATATGCAGATCGTGTGCTCTGTGAGTGGTTCTGCCAGGTGGGGTCAGGGACCTACAGCTCTGCCCTTTCACATAAGTGTCTTGAGTGTGAGAGGCCACCACATGGGATGGTTGAAATATCAGTGGATTCCCTCCCCCCCCCCCCAAGAGCAGGTTGTGCACAATCCCTAGTTTAAAGGAGACCTCTCAAATTATGTTTGATTTATATCTCTGTTATTGCAATTTCGGTTTAATTAAACTGCACTTGCTTAATAGGGATGCGGCGCTCACTCCAAAAAGTCTTCAGGAGGAAAACGGTGGACGGCACTCCTCATGCAGATGAAGTGGCAACCATGCATCTTTTGAATGTTCCCCACTTCGAGCAGCTGGAGCTATTTAGCCTGACAAATGAAACACTTCAGACAGTTTCTCAATCCTTGTAATTAAAAAACAGGAAATGGCAAGGTAAATAAAGTAATCATGGGATCAATAAAACATTATTCTTTTAATGAAGATCTCGCCAGTGGAGCACAGATTCAAAGCACTGGAACTGGAGGCGGGTGGGGGGAAACATAACAGACACGCATTGGATCTCAAGAGGTACACTTGAGGGGGGAGCCAAGAGATAAGGAAGCTGAAGGGCTTCCACTTGGAAAGAACCAAGAAGTCCAAGGTAGAATTTACAATCAGTCTCTGAAGAGGAGAAGATGATGCCAGGAAATAGGCTGAACATTCCCATTACAGATTAAGCCCACTGGGTGGCTAATGTACAATACTTTGTACAATACAGTTGCTCCATTTCAGAGATGCATACATGCTTAGACGGAACCTGACGTTGCCAGATTAAGGCATCTAAATTAAGGAAAATCAAGTTGCAGCCATCAAACTCTAGTATTTTGCCTCCTAACACCCCCCCTCCCCATTCCTCTCTTTCCCGTATATGCCTGGAAGATTGTGGTCTGTGCTTTGAGGGTGCCATCTAGGCTGAAGTACCAACCTGTCTGGGGAGTCATTTGGATGACATCCCAGATCCCTATAAGAGGCCCTATAAAACTGGGCTTCAGAGCTAGGGATGAGTCAATGTCTTATTCTGTTCATAGGGATGTAAGAAGAGCCATGTTGGCTCAGACCAAAGGGCTGTCTGGTCCAGCATCCTGTAATAGTCAACCGGATTCCTATGGGAAGCCCATGGGCAGGATATGAGGACAATAACACTTGTGTACAGTTGTTCCCCAACAAGTAGTCTTCAGGCACATGCAGACTCACTATGCATTTCCTATAGAGAGAAAAGGGTGGAGCTTTCTGAAACAAGGGAAGGCCAAAACACACTCCTCCTCCTCCTCCTCCTCCTCCTCCTCCTCCTCCTCCTCTTCTTCTTCTTCTTCTTCTTCTTCTTCTTCTTCAAGCCCAGATTCCAGGGAGGGACAGCACTGTCACATTCCCAAGCAGAACATACAACACATTTTGGGCATGCCATTCTATTGCAGTGATGGACATTCTGTGTCCCTCTAGATGCAGATGGAGACCCCAACTCCCATAATCCCATTCTGGCTGGGGCTGATGACATCTGAAGACTAGCACTATCTGGAGGGTCAAAGATTGCCCACTTCCCCATTCTAGGCTGGATCTGGACATGTCAAAGAAGGAATTCAGTTAAAACGCATTGTAAACTCATACAGGGAAATCCAGTAGGGAAATATGGGACTCCACAGCACCATCTGGTGTCACAGTGTTATATCACATATGCAACACATATAAAACACTATTTTTCTTTACCAATCTGGCTGAGTCCCTAATGCAATGCATTGAGACTAACAAGTTTATGCATCATTCCAGGAATAGGCATGATATCTTAATTTAGCTTCTGCCAATGAAGACAGCATGCATTCACTGATTCTTTTATTGTGAGAAGAATCCTGATTCCTGTAATATTAATAGTGAAGAGTGAGAAAGTGTTCTTTATTGATCCGACTTTGAATTGAGGTCTTTCTTGTACATTGGGTGTATTCCAGGATAAACCTTTTCTGGCGTAATAGAAGGCTTGGGAGTGATTTACTTTTCCATGAAAAAAAAAAAACGATGGAGGATAAATCCCGCCCACTTTAAAAAACAAACACCTATTCTTGGACTCTCTCTATCATTCAGTTGGGTTTGAATCACTATTGCATGGGCATGAGATGTGGGAGAGAAGTAATCTTATAAGATTCATTAATCTTAATTAGGTTTATTTTCCCAAAGAAAGTTGTTAAATGACCTTACTTATGTAAATTAAGCCTAATTACTTCCAGTAAAGGATCCAAGTTCAATTATATGGCATATTGGAGTGCAGCCAAAGTTTGCAGTTTGAAATATTTCAACCCCCTTGTAACTCTCTTTAAAAAAGGATGAAACCAAATAAAATAGATAAAATAAAATAATTTTGTTTTTAAAAAAATTCCTTCCAGTAGCACCTTAGAGACCAACTAAGTTAGTTATTGGTATGAACGTTCGTGTGCATGAACAATTCTTCAGATGCACTGAAACAGAAGTCACCAAACCCTTATATATAGTGAGAGGGTGGGGAGGTGTATTATTCAGAAGGGTGGTGGGAATGGGTGATTGGCTGATAGGTGTGGTAAACCTGTTGACGACTGGTAACAACTGCAATTGGTCTTACAGGGAAAATGATGGTAAGACATGGTTCACTGCAAACACTCACCTGAAAGGCTGGCATCTACCCTGCAGGTTCCTGGCAATCTCATCTCCCTTCCCTTCAGGATGCAGCTGATCAGTAGAATAGATACAGAAATGAAATTTAAGCCATGTAACTTTCATTGAGCTCAATGAGCATAGCAGTGATGGGGAACCTTTTTCAGCCTGAGAGCCACATTACCTCCTGGGGTGTGTTCCAGGGACCACATGCAAGTGTGTGGAGGGGGCACTATTTATTTATGTTTTTATCTTGTATTTTTAACTTGTAAGCCACTCTGAGAACTTTTGATGAATAATAATAATAATAATAATAATAATAATAATAATAATATGCCCCATCTGAACGTGCTATTGTGTGTTTTTCCTGGACAGAACTAAGATAACAGAATATTTCACTGCACATGGTATGTCATGCACTTATCAAGAATAGCAAAGCCAATTTAGATGGGGAAGACAGAAAAATCAAGCTTTCCTTTACACAAGAACCAAACATAGACAGCTGAAAGGCAAGGGTGCTGCTTTGGCCTGGCAATATGTCTGTTCATCTGGTGTGGTATTGTCTACTCTGGCTAGCAGCACCACAGTCTCAGGAAGAGGCCTTTCAATGAGGACCTTTTGCAAGCAAAAGATGCTCTGCACCCTAACTTCTTCACTAACCACATGATGTGTTTTTGCTTGCTTGTTATTTCCCAAGATTCATAGGTAAAGGTAAAGGGAGACACCTGACCATTAGGTCCAGTTGTGGCCAACTCTAGGGTTGCGGCGCTCATCTTGCTTTATTGGCTGAGGGAGCCAGCGTACAGCTTCCGGGTCATGTGGCCAGCATGACAAAGCCGCTTCTGGCAAACCAGAGCAGCACACGGAAACGCCGTTTACCTTCCCGCCGGAGCAGTACCTATTTATCTACTTGCACTTTGACGTGCTTTTGAACTGCTAGGTTGGCAGGAGCAGGGACCGAGCAATGAGAGCTCACCCCGTTGTGGGGATTTGAACCTCCGACCTTCTGATCGGCAAGTCCTAGGCTCTGTGGTTTAACCCACAGTGCCACCTGCGTCGCCGGCCAAGGTTCATACCACTGTATTTTTGGTTTTTATGTAAGCCGCCCAGAGTGGCTGGGGAGGCCCAGCCAGATGGGCGGGGTATAAATAATAAATTATTATTATTATTATTATTATTATTCTTATTATTATTACTACTGAACAAATTAATTTTGCTAATTCTAAGCATCGTGCAGATGCCTTGATGAAGGTTCACAAGGTGTGTTTTCCCCCAAGTTGAACATAGTGAAGACAGTGATCCAGCTTGTTCTGCCCAAAATTTCAAATACTTCTCAACTGTTGTTGAAGATGCGCTTAGCTCTGTATCTTAGCAGGCTGCTACCTTGACTCCTCCATTCTCACTTCCTCCCACATCAAATCTCTGCTGCCGTTTCCTTGCATCTCTGTTTCTTTCCTTTCATTCATTCTTGTCCACAAGCTTCAGGAACACAGATTTAAAACAAGGTCTGGGGGGTCCTTTTCTTTGTACAGTAGACCATTTGCTACACACACACACACACACACACACTGTTCTCTGTCTTTCCACCATTCAAACAAGCCAGAGGTATCCTTCCTTTGTTTCAAATACATTCATCTACTGCTGCTTTCTGTTTTTTTGTCCACCAGGATGACTTGGGTGGGCATACTTCACCCAACATGAAACCAAGGAAAGATTATATGGATTCCTAACCTTTTCCTATGAATTCCTACATTATATTTGAGCTTTCACACAATGTAAAAGCCTCATCTCAAAATATAGTGGGATATAGTGCAAGTTGAGCCTGATTTCCATGTTATTTGTATAGGGATGTTTTTCCTGCAAGCAAATAACATGGAAAACGAGCACTAAACTTGCGCTATATTTTTGGAAGTGGCTTTTACTTTGTGTGAAAGGTAAATATAAAACGAAAATTAACAGGGAAATGTTGGGGAAATGGAATAAACTGCAGGGTGAATGCAGCCTCCTTGTTGATATGTTTGGGGTGTTTTGCTTTTTACAAGCGTATTTTTGTTGAAAATCCCTCCAAACTGACAACATGTAGTGCATAATACAAGCTATGAATTTGTGGGAATCCCTGTGCAGGGATGGGGAGGAATTAAATTCAGTTTGAATTTTAAGGTGAACCTGCCCAATTTGAACTTTCTGAAACAGTCTGTGAACCAAAACACAGACATCCTTTGAAAATTGCACTTCTTTGAATTTTGCAATGCAAGTATACATATTAGGGCAAAGTGTGCATGGATATGCATATATTAGTGAAGAAGCATACCAAGGTGCATCGTATCAGGAGACGTTGCTGTGCAAAACTGTGTATACTGCACAAAATTTCATACAAAAAAAATGTTCATAGGAAAAATTCACACTAAATTGCTAATGGATTTTCAGGAGGATTTATTTATAATAAAAATAAATAAAATCACAAGCTAATGTAGAAATGCGAAGACCCAAACTTTAGCTTGGAAAAGTGAGGAATTGAGAGAAACTTAAACTGAAAGATTCACAGGACTTAAATTTCAGAGCTTTGTGTATGTATAGTCGATGGTGCTCCTTGAGTAGATTGAACTCTTTCCCCTTTCTTAATTCCATCTAACCTTATAACTGATTATCTGATGCGGGACCAGTAACAGGACACATGTAAGTTCCTAAAATAGTAAGGTTGGCCATTTATTCAGAATCAATCTGAACAGGTTAATATACTACCTAACATCACTGCTGGCCCAAGTATTTTTAATTGGTTTGTGCCAATTAGAACATAATTAAACCAAATTAACTCAAATAATAAAAGAAAGCTCGCCAAAGTTGTTACAGCATGGAAATAATGTAGGAGTTGCTACAGTTCATGATTTCATGCGATCAGAATGACCTTTTCTAATAACAAGGACTTAGGCGGCGTAATCATCTTGTTATTGAAGCTGGTTAAATGACTCATTAAGATTTCCCTTTTGTCCCTTTTATGCATCTTCACCAGTTAAAATCAGTACAGTGAAATAATAATGTAATTTTATGTTTGCATCATTTTCGAGAGGCAGATTGCTGCCTGCTAAATAACAATAGTGGGTGGTGGGGTGATGGCACTGACCTGACCTCCCAGGAGGTGGGTCACTGAGAGGGAAAGTAGGAGGGGCAGGCAGTTGGGAGCTCAGAGTTAATACTGTGCACCTGCCAGTATGTTAACACAGTGCTGATCTCCTCACCACCTTGCCTCTCCCATCCTCCATCTCTCCTGGTAAGCAGCAGTGACCCACCTATCAGGGGGTCAGGTAAGCGCTACTGCCCCAAGCCACCATCCATTGCTGAAGAGCAAAGAGGGTCAATCATTGAGCCTTTTTCCATATGGTAATGTGAATTATTACAGTGATGGGGTCATTGCCTCAGATGAACAAAGTAGACTACTAAATTCCACCCTGACTGCGATTCGTACTAAATTGTGTGTTGCTTGCTGGATTTAGGTGATGACTTCCAGACAGCAGCCAATGTCAAGAATGAGGCTGCCCATTCTCAGGTTACAGGATTGGGGGCACCATGAAAGAGGAGCAATTCATTGATGTTTTTGTTGTTTCTTACTCTAGCAACACAATATGGGATGCCTCTCCTGGAACCATTATTTACCAAAATAGATTGGCAAATTTGACAGCACCCCTGAACCATCCAAAGAACTTGATGTCCTCTGTAGTCCAGCATCTGGTATTCCATAGTGGCCACCAACCAAATGCCTACATGGTGTCCACAAGCAGGACATGAGGACAATTGCCCTCTCCTATTGTTGTTCCCAACTCTGATCCTGGAT
Organism: Podarcis erhardii; assembly: GCF_964252035.2. Lineage (NCBI taxonomy): Eukaryota > Metazoa > Chordata > Lepidosauria > Squamata > Lacertidae > Podarcis > Podarcis erhardii. The sequence continues at coordinate 19,362,294 of NC_138508.1, read as the reverse complement.
GTGCAGCAGTCATAACTACTGGTCAGTGATAGATTTATCCTCCACAAATTTGTCTAATTGCTTTTTAGAGCCTTCCAAGGTGTTGGCCATCACTGCATCTTTTGTGAATGAATTCCACATTTTAACTCTGTGCTTTGTGAAGAACTTCCTTTTTATCTGCACTAAATTCAGCTTCATTATTTGACCTCAAGTTCTTGTACTGAGAGGGTTAGACAAAGCTCTCCCTACCTACTTCCTCTACCCACTCTACATAGTTCTCTACAAATCTGTCGACCCAAGGAGGCAGCTCTGTTTTTCTTCCATAGGATGTTCCTGGAAGCAATGACATATCATAATGACCTATTACTCTTTGGCCATTATCTGCTCTGTTTTCAACTCAAAGAAAAAGGTAAATAAGTCCAGCATCATCAAACACTGCAAGAGTGAAGAACCAAAACACGCATGGGAAGGAATTCCACAATTTATGGGCTGCCACAGAGAATGCCCTCTCCTGGGCCACCACCCCCTGAGCTTCTGAGGGAGATGGAACTACCTCTACTGATCTTTATACCTGGGAAGGTCTGACAGGAAGGAAGCTAGCTGTCTATCAGATATTTGGGGCCTAAGTTATTTAGGGCTTTAAACACTAGAATGAGCACCTTAAGTTGGGCACAGAAATGAACCGGCAGTCAATGAAGCTGTCTTAGAACAGTGGTTATAAAACTGCACCTGTCAGAATATGAACAACCCTGAAAACTTTTAACTGCATTTCCTTTTTAAAGCATTTGTTTAATTTCAGCCTCTGGAGAAAATGCAAGGCAGTGAAATAAATAATTTTTTAAAATCACCAATAGTTAAACATCCTCTGTTTAATATATGTGTATCTCCATCAGAAGCTTAAGAGTATACTTAACGGAAGCTGCAGTTTCCATCATGCATCTCACATCACCTAAAGACAAAGAATAGGTCATGCATATTTAGCTGTTTATTTGTCTCTTCTGGTCCTTTTTGTTGCCGAGTATTGAAGAAGAGGAAAATCCCCCCAAAACCTATACAAAGACATAAAGCAGAAAGATGTTGAAAGCATCTCATAACAAAACCACTTCTTTTGAAAATCACTTCTTTATCGTGGAGGCATTAATTTGTTTTCAACTGTACCCAGAAGATGGGATTAGATGTTATTGTAACCGCGGGGGCAAAGATGGCTTTTTTTCTCCTGGAGTGGCATACAATGAAAGTGGCATTAAGCTCTGCAAAATTAACATATCTGCAGAAACTCATAAAGCCAGCAGAAACCTAGGAACGAATAAGATGCAACGGATCTGCAAGTATTGCGTCAAGAACAGCCGACAAACTGGAAGCATCCCAAGGGAAGCTGTTATAGGTTACTTGCAAATGAATTGGCAGCACAGTTTTAAGATGAGCTCGGCGAGTTTCCCAAAAAATATGATGTTATAGCAAGGCACACTGATAAAGGGCTGTGTTTCACAATTTTGGGGATGCCACAGTGAGCCAATTCTCTGATATTTAAGCCCAAGATGCGAAGGGTGGTGGGATGGCACCATCAGGAATACAGCAGAGGGCTAAGGCCAGCAAGCCTTTCATCACACCTTCACACAATGGGAATCACCTCTATGTGAATGCCTGGATAAGATTAACTTGATTATCAACAGTACTGGATAATTGTCCTCAAATTGACCTGTCCTTCCAATCCCTTGTAAGTACAATTTTGCTGGAGTGCTGTTTTTAAATTCCTTGGCTTTAGAATACAAGCAGCCTTCTTCAACCAGCACCTCTGAGCTCCTTAGACTTAAATGCACTGAAGGTAGATTTTTGTACGAAGTGATATTTACAGTCACACCCGCACAAAAAAGAGTGTGAATTCAATAGCTGCTCATTTGGAGACCTGCTGAACAGGACGAGAGTTAAGCCATGAACTTCAGCTTTATGGTGCCTACTAGTGATGGTTTTGTGATAACTTTATGCTGATTTGTTTTTTTCTTTTTGTTTTCCTTTGCATTTTTATATCCATTGCTTTTGGTTATATTTTATTCCTTTGCATTTGCAGTCTGCACAGATGACATAGTTTATTGGGTGGCATATAGATGCAAAAAAGAGCACAGAGATATGTAACAGGAGGGAGTTCCGAAGGACAGTTGATGTTACACTAACATACCCTCCAACATTTCTCCGATAAAAATTGGGATGTCCTATTCTATACTCTCCAATATATCTCGGATGAAAATAGAGACGTCCTAAGGAAAAGCGGGACATTCCAAGATCAAATCAGAAACTGGGACTGTTTCCATAAATCTGGGACTGTCCCTGGAAAATAGGGGCACTTGGAGGGTCTGCACTAAAGGCCCATTTTTTTTTTTATCAATAAATTTTTATTGTTTTCACTAAACATAATACATACATTCATAATACGTTTATAACATATATGCTCCACATAATTATATTTAGCTCCGCCGAACTTCGGACTTCCCTCCACCCCTTTGGTAAGTATCATATATTTTCCAACATTACGTATTTTGTTTAATTAACTTATTTTTACCACCCATTGTGAGAGTTATTCCAACCCTGCCAGTGTCTAATACTTCACAATTATCTCTTATATATATCAGATATTTACTCCAGCTTTCTTGAAACTTCTGTTCATCTTGGTCTCGTATTTTTCCTGTTAATCTGGCCAGCTCTGCATGTCATCATCTTGACCTGCCATTCCATAATAGTAGGTATTACATCTGTTTTCCAATTCTGGGCCAGCAGAGTTCTTGCTGCCGCTGTAGCATACAGGAAAATATTTTGGTCTTTCTTTTTAATTTCCTTTTCCATCAATCCTAGTAGAAAGGCTTCGGGGTTTTGGGGGAAAGTGTACTTAAAAATTTTTTTTTTAGTTCATTGAAAATTAATTCCCCAAAATTTTTCACTTTACCACAGGTCCACCACATGGGGTATAGATCTAAAGGCCCAATTCTAAGGTGTAGAGTGGACCACCTGATAAAATAGTACCTGCAGGATCCTGGCCAACATAGTCAAATGAGGGATGAGAGAGATGGCTGACTGGCTCTGTTTCCCAAGTTGCGGCACCATCCTTTTGATCTGACAGTTCCAATTTTGCCAGTAATTTTGTGTTCTGCTATGTCAATAGAGTAATGAAACATAATGGAAGCAGCCAAACATGGCCGTGAAATGGTATTACACAAAATGAAACAAGACAGGCTTCTCCAAAGTGGAAGGGGAAGCAAGGGCTTTTCTTGGATATCCATTGTTGGGTTCAGCAGAACATCATTTCCTGCGTAGGTGTGAGAGTGTCCCTCTCAGAAATGTGAGTTTTGCACACATGACTCCAACCTTGTTATTGCCCTATCTCAGGGCTTGGAAACCTCAATTCTAGATCCTCAAGGCTTCCACTTTCACAGTACCTTTTCAAACCTTATACTTGTTTGCTCCCCATCATTTCCCAATCAATCAACCTCATTCCCATTCTTATAACAAACAAACAAACAAACATGGTTCATTTTCCATGCCTTAGTTACTTAGGAAGTGCCACTTTCCTTATACTGCCCCTGCTTTGGGTCCTAATTTTTTAGGTTAGGTTTGCATTTATTTACAGGTGGGGTTTTCTGCACCTGTCTTTATTAGAACTTTGTCATGTGTGGTTGAATTTCAGCAATGCTATTTTTCTAGAAAAAGAGGTGCTGGAACACATCATGAACACCTCCCCGAACCTCCTTTTACCTGAAGAAAGGGAGGAATATTTACTTGAATATTTGCCAAATATTCTCTACAAGTTGTTCTGGTTTTGTGGGGTCAACCATATTCCCTCACAATACCCTAGAATGATGCTATATCCTAGGCATTGTGGGGGATAAAAAATAGCAGCAAGGCTGCCATCAAAGGACCTCTACTTTATGACAGCAGCAATAAAATAAAATAATCTCACTTATACCGAAATCAGAGACTGAAAAAAACCAGGTTAAAAACTACCGCCCTATATCTTTACTCAATGTGGATTATAAAATTTTTGCAGACATTTTGGCAAAAGAATCTCCAAGGGATGGGGGTAGGCCAAGGTTTTGAAAACGGTATAGGTGCAATATATTCGGAACAAAAAGCAAAGTTAATTGTAAACAATGTGGTAACGGAAGAAATACCTATAGAAAAAGGTACACGACAGGGTTGCCCAATATCTCCTCTACTTTTTATATCAGTCCTGGAGGTTTTGTTAAATATGATTAGAAGGGACCAGTTGGTTAAAGGAGTTCAGGTCGGAGCCAGACATTATAAACTAAGAGCATTTGCAGATACCTAGTTTTGACTTTACAACAGCCAGACACTAGTACTAAAAGAGTGCTGGAATTAATTGAAATATTTGGTCAAGTAGCAGGATTTAAATTGAATAAACAGAAAACAAAGGTTTTGGAGAAAAATTTAACAATGGAAGAAAGAGAGAGGTTTCAGAGTGAAACAGGTTTGGAAATAACGAAAAAAGTGAAATACCTGGGGGTAAACTTAACATCTAAGAATCTGAATTTATTTAAAGACAATTATGAAAAATGTTGGTCAGAAGTAAAGAAAGATTTAGAAACATGGTCAAGGTTGAAACTGTCCTTGTTAGGTCGAATTGCTACTATTAAGATGAATGTATTGCCTAGAATGCTATTTTTGTTTTAGAACTTACAAATTCTGGACAAGATGGATTGTTTCAAGAGGTGGCAGAAAGATATATCAAAATTTTCTGGCAGGGCAAAAAGCCCAGAATTAAGTTTAAGATTTTAACTGATGCAAAAGATAGAGGGGGATTTGCCCTGCCGGACTTAAGATTATACTACGAAGCAGCAGCTTTCTGCTGGCTGAAAGACTGGCTACTTCTTGAGAACACAGACATCTTAGATTTGGAAGGATATGATAATTGTTTTGGTTGGCATGCATACTTATGGTATAACAAGGCAATGGTGTACAAAGGTTTTAAAAACCATATTGTTAGAAAAGCATTATATAATGTTTGGAGCAGATACAAAGATCTACTGGAAACTAAAACTCCCAGGTGGTTGTCACCAATGGAAGCCAAGGGGGTGAAAAAACTTAATATGGATTCTAAATGGCCAAAATATTGTGAAATCTTAGAATATGAAGGTGAAAGGGTTAAGCTTCAGAGTTATGAAAAACTAAAGTCCAAAGTTCGAGATTGGCTGCATTACTACCAGATAAATGAGACATTTAAAGAGGACAGGAAAATAGGATTTCAGAAGGAGAGGTCAAAGTTAGAAACGGAACTGTTAGAACCCAATACTAAGAATCTGTCAAGAATGTATAATTTGCTGCTTAAATGGAATACGCAGGAGGAAACGGTGAAATCAGCTATGATTAAATGGGCACAGGATATCGGTCATGACATTATGTTTGCTGACTGGGAACAGTTATGGACCACTGGTGTTAAGTTTACGGCATGTAATGCCTTAAAAGAAAATATAATGAAAATGATCTACAGGTGGTACATGACCCCAGTCAAGCTTGCAAAAATTTATCATTTGTCCAATAATAAATGTTGGAAATGTAATGAGAATGAAGGTACCTTCTATCACCTATGGTGGACCTGCCCGAGGGTGAAAGCATTCTGGGAAATGATTTATAATGAAATTAAGAAAGTCCTTAAATGGACATTTACTAAGAAACCAGAGGCTTTTCTCCTGGGCATGGTTGGCCAATTGGTGCCAAAGAAGGATAGGATTTAATTTATGTATGCTACTACTGCAGCAAGAATTCTTCTGGCAAAGTATTGGAAGATGCAAGAACTACCTACTCTGGAAGAATGGCAGACAAAGGTGATTGACTTCATGGGACTGGCAGAGATGACCGGCAGAATTCGTGACCAGGGGAAAGAGGCAGTGGAAGAAGACTGGAAGAAATTTAAAATATATCTTAAAAACTGTTGTAAAATTGAAGAGTGTTAAGATGTCAAGGGGTAAGAAGCAGAGAATTACAGCTGTAATCAAAAAATTTATGGGAATTTAATGAAGGGAACTAAATGGATAAATTGACTAAAGGGTTGCTAAAAAATTCTTTCTAAAATAAGGATGCAGCGAAAAGGGGGTATGGGGAAGTCGATTGAAAGAAGTCACAAGAAAATAAGATTATGAATTTATTTATGTTTGATTTGTTTATGTTTGTTTGTATTTTGTGATGTGTTTGTCTTTTAATTATGTGTTTTAAAAACTGAATAAAAATTATTATATAAAAAAGCAATAAAATAAAATAAAATAACCTTAGAAAAAGAGATGAAAAAACTTTCTTCAACCCTGCCTTAGTTCCGTCCACCTCCTCCCCCATCCCCCCCAAAATCCCCCTTTCCCAATCTTCAGTGTTTGTTTGGCCACCAGTGATCAGAGTGGAGAATTTCTAAATATAGTAGGGAAGCAAATGTGATCAGAACAAACAGCTTGGCTCTGCCCAAGATTTGTGAACAATTTTCATGCTATATAATCTAGTTCTCTTCTCCTTTAGCAACTATTCTCTTTGTTGATAATGCTGGCTGCTGCTATCAGTGTCTCTTTGGGTCCTTTTCCTCTCCTGTTGTTCTTTTAGCATCTTCTCCCCTTTCTTCTTGCCTTGTGGCATCTTTTCATTTCCTTCTCCAAAGTTACCATAGAAATATCCATCCAGACGTTTTGGCGCAGATGAAACAAAATGACAGCCATTTGGGGATGAATCGGGAAATAATCGCATCCTTGCATTGTCATTAATTGTATGACTTGTTTTTAAAAGAAGAAGAAGAAAACACACCAAACCAAACATGACTGCAGGCAGAAACCTGAGCATCTTGCTCTCTAATATTTCGAATTTTGTGCTTATATCCTGTTATTTTCTTTAGTGCCATTAGTTGTAAATAGCATCTTTTTTGAAGCGGGTCTGCTTTATCTTCCTTCTACAGGAGTCTTTTGAAACCGCTGAGAGACTAAAATGATGGCTCTTGTTAAAGCAAGAGAAGCAAAGCTAAACATATTTCAGACTCCTCCGAGGATTGGGGACGGGGGGTGGTGGAAAATGGCATGCTTAAAAAATGTGAAAGGCCCAGGCAAGGCTTTTTCAGAAAAGCAGCCACAGGAGCAAGAAATCAGCCAAGGATGCTTGCAGTGGAGGTTGACCCACTGGGGCAAATGGGACAGTGCCCCCACCAACCTCTGTCTGCCCTCAAGCAGCCTCCATGCCCTCCAACATTCCTCAGATGAAAATAGGGACATTTCACACTCCTCCTGCAACTGACCCTCCTCCCATATTTTGTTCATACCCCCCCTCCCCTGCCAGAGCATCTCCGATAAGAAGAAAGGTAAGTGCCATCAAAAGGACACAGCACACATGCCCTTCCTTCCTAACAACCACAATCAGCACCAGCTACCACAGGGTGCTTGACTTATATGTGTACCTGATTCATATTTTATGGAGTGTTGAGCCACACAAAAGCACCAAACATCTCTCCCTTGATTAAGCTCACCCACTAATCAGCCTTCATCCCATGTGAGACATAGAGAGGAAAGGAGTGTCTCTTTTTGCAGTTTTCCCCTAATGCTTTTTGGATTCTTTTTTATTTAGTGGGCCTATTTGTCTTCACACAATTATCAGTTAATTCTTGGTTAGTTCAACATTGGAGTGCTTTCTTGAAACGACAATTGTCTGAGTGGGGTGATGTGATGGGTATAAGGGTGCTGGGGTCTAAACCACTGAATCTCTTGGGCTTGCTGATCGGAAAGTTGGTACTTTGAATCCCTGCGATGGGGTGAGCTCCCGTTGCTCAGTCCCAGCTCCTGCCAACCTAGCAGTTCGAAAACAGGCCAGTGCAAGTAGATAAATAGGTACCACTGCGGCAGGAAGGTAAACAGCGTTTCCATGCGCTCTGGCTTCCGTCACAGTCTTCTGTTGCACCAGTAGTGGTTTAGTCCTGCTGGCCACATGACCCGGAAAGCTGTCAGTGGACAAACGCCAGCTCCCTCGGCCTGAAAGCGAGATGAGTGCCGCAACCCCACAGTCGCCTTTGACTGGACTTAACCGTCCAGGGGTCCTTTACCTTTTACCTTTATAGGGGCTGCATTGCTGAGTGCTTGTACACGAGGGGGCTGGGTGTTAGATTAGTGTTGCATAGTGTGGGTTTTGTTTGTTGTGAATGTGTAGAGAGCCAGTGTGGTATAGTGGTTAAGAGCGGTGGACTCGTAATTTGGTGAACGGGGTTCGTGTCTCCGCTCCTCCACATGCAGCTGCTGGGTCACCTTGTTTTTTTTTTTTTTTAATAATATTTATTAAAATTTTCCAATTAATTACAAATTAATAAAACATCCAATTTCAAATCTTTTTCCAATTACATCCTTTCAGGACTTCCCCTTCCCTCCCCCCCTTGTATTCCAAATCTCTCAAATGATCTCAACAAGTTCTTCTCCTCAATTCAAACTTGTTATCCTTAACCCAAATTTTTTTTTTTTTTTAAAAAAACATTATTTTCCATTCCCCTAAAATCGGCTTATTCCCACCACGAGTTCCCCACTTTAGAATACCATGTAGATGTATATAGCCTAAATAAAACATAGTTTACGCCTTTAAGGATTCCACATTTCCCACCCCCCCTTTTCCCGGTTGCGTTCCCAATGTTCCTCAATGTCCGATATTTCCACGTCTCTCTAAATCATAGTCCTTTGCCAGTCCTCTTTAGTTTCGAATGTCCAATCATGGAAGGATTCTGTCTCAAAGAGAGGCCCATTTTTTCCATCCAGATTTTTATATCCAGGAGTGAAAAACTCCAAATTATAATCCTTAAGCTTGTCAAATCTGGATGTCCCAAATGTCCCCACTTTTAACTTGGTCCAATTCTTGTTATTTTGTTGTTCTTATTGATCACACTCCTCTTTCTATTTCTTTCTGTCCCTGTTTTCCTGCACAAATGTCCTAATTCAGCTGCTGGGTCACCTTGGGCTAGTCACACTTCTCTGAAGTCTCTCAGCCTCACTCACCTCAGAGTGTTTGTTGTGGGGGAGGAAGGGAAAGGAGAATGTTAGCCGCTTTGAGACTCCTTCGGGTAGTGATAAAGCGGGATATCAAATCCAAACTTTTTTATATTGGTCATTGTATATATATTTTTTTGCAATATTTATGAAATCTTTATGATGCATATATTGTAATTATGCTGCATCTTCATGCATCTTGATATTTTTCAATGTTTTATGTGTGATTTGCTTTGGGTTTATTTGAGTTTTTGTTTGTTTTTTACTTACACACTTTGTTTGTTACTGTTATAATTCACAATGGGGTGATCTCCCTTCTATCCCACTCCCCTTCAGGTTCCTCAGAATGCTAGTCCATTCCTTCTTCAGACTAGACGTGGTTAGCCTTTGATAAGCTGCTCCTGGGTTGTTTTGTATTGTGTTTATTGAATGTTATGGTATGGTATTGGACATATTTAAAGTGACTGTTTTAGTGTGAATTGGATTGTACATTTTTCATGAAATTATATATTCGTTGCCAATGTAAGACACGTTGGAAAGGCTATAGTCTTGACACACAGTTTAGGAATACCAGAAATAAATAAAATAATGAAATACTTCTCCAAATACCCCTTAAATCCACATCAAATTTCACTTTAGTTGACATTCCTGTAGCAACTTTACCTGGGAGTATATTGCATTGAATCTATGGTAACTGGAGTTTTTTAAATGTAAAACGAGGCTGCCTGTTCCCCAAACTGATCTTCAGATTGGCAGGATCATCTTAAACTACTTGAAGCACACATTACCTGCTCCCAGAAGTGTCCAGCGAGGGTCGATGCTGGAGAGCTGCCGCTCTCCATCGATGCTTGAGAGAAAGCCAGCGGAAAGCAGAAAGGGGTAAGTCTCTGCTTAAATGGGGTTAGGCCACACCCCCAGCCAACCAGATTCGTTGACCCAAGGAGTGACCATGGGAGAGCTCTGTGACGAGCCTGCAACACCATTTCACTGGTGAAGAGAAATGGCTGTGGTGGAGCGTTGGCTCCAGGGGAGAGCAAGGCAAGCAGCAGGCACTCAGGGGCCACAACAGATTCATTTCTCAGAATTGCTTGGGGGGCCGGATTAAATCGATCAGTGGGCTGGATTTGGCCCCTGGGCCAGACTTTGGACATGCCTGCCTTAAACTATTGGACTTGAGATTATGTGTGTGTTGCTAAATTGCTTCTGGGTTTCTTATGGAAAGCAATTCATAAATGAACATAGCAACAGTGTGACAACAGCTAAACAAGCAAGTAGCGTGAATTGTTGTTGTTGTTGTTGTTGTTGTTGTTGTTGTTCCGCTCATCTGACTGGGTTGCCAGTACAACAATTTATAAAACCGTAGCAACTAAGACACTTGAAACAAACCAGTCAGATAAATCTATTCTGGTAACAGTTTTTTATTTAAAAAATGAATGGGGGGGGGCGGGGATGTGAATTAATCTTGCATTGAAGCTTGGAGTGGGCTTAAGGTAGGGATGGATACATTGACAGTGCTGCTGATTACATTACTTCTCTTGGTATGAAGGCAGAAGAACAACTGATGGATTGAACTTCCCTCCCTCAATCTCTGTCTCTCTAGAGTAAAAATATCAAAATTTCAGCCTTTCATTGCATGGTTTGTCTTTCAGAAAGCAGTGGTGTCATCCTTTGAGTTCTTCTCTGCATTTATTCCACTTGTTTGAACCACTTCTTTAACTTTAGAACACATATAACTGAAGTCTTTGCCAAATTATGTCTAGTGGGATGTTTTAAATTTATTTTTCCCCTCTCCCCCCGGTTTTAATGTATCTCTGTGGGGTTTTATGGGGGGGTTGTTTGGCTGTAAGTTGCTTTGGGTTGCCTTGGGCAAGATATAGGTTTGTTGTATTAAAAGGTAAATAAAGTTGTGACCCTAGATTACTTCAATGCCCCAAACATCTAATCTATTTTTTTTCCAGGTGTTGGCAAAAATATTGCACCATTACAAGTGCAAGTTGGGTATCCCAAACTAATCTTAATGAATGCCGTATCTGATTCCTTATAGAACATAGATGCCTCTTCATTTCCTAAAAGGCCCCAGTACCGTCAGGGGAAAGCAGTGGAGTACTGCAGCTGTATCAGACTGGCACCAGCTTGATGTTAAGAGCTAGTGCAAAGCACGTTTGGACACCCAGCAGATGGGACCAGCAATGGCAACAGTTTCAGATGGCTTTCTCTACGTTCCTGCCAAGTTGACACTTCCCCTTAGGAAATCCACACACACAAACCCCAAGTCTTTTCAGTTTATACTGCAGCCACACTCCGTCTTGACGCGGTGCATATTTTTAATGTCAATGCTTCATGGAAATATCTATTGATCTCCCACCAGAAAGTGCCGCATAAACATTTTAAGATTTGGCACTGAAAGTGTTTCTGTGAGTGTATCTGTAATAAATGGTTTATGAACAGACTCAGAACTAGTACACGTGTATCCCATGTATACCAAAAGCCTACCTGCGGAGGGGTGTATTTCACACTAGGGATGGAGGACAAATTTGTTCACTCTGCATTTTTGAAGCAAAGCGGCCTAATTTGCCCATCCTGAATCCGAACACAGCTATCAATCAGATTGCGCACATCTCTGCATTTCGCAATGTAGTTTCAGTTCAAAACTGTGCTTTAAAAATGAAGTAGAAAAAGAGTGAGTTGTGCAGCTATATGGTGCTGAGGCTGAAAAATTGTAAGCCTTCCTGAATGGTAGAAATTACTATCTCAGGGATGGGGAAGCTGTGGCCTTCCATACATCATTGTGCTACAAATGCCGTCTTTCCTGGCCATAGGCCACGTTCACTGGGACTGATGGAATCTAGCAACACTTGGGAAGGGGGAGCAGGTTCTCCAATGACCTATCTGTCCCAATTCTATAGATACAGGAGGATACATCTCTGATGGGTCTCAGGAAGAGGTCTTTCTGTACCATGAGAGATTCTTTGACTGAAGGCATTGGGGTTGAACCTGGATTCTTCCACATGCCAATGGTCAAAAATAGGAGCTGTAGTCCAGCAACAGCTAAGGGCCACAAATTCCCCCATCCCTGTACCAGCTAAATGATGCTCATTTGGGTCTTTATTATTTATCTGAACACCAAACCAGAAGTAAAAAAGACAGCTATCTCACCTGATACACACTGGGCCTTGTATTTTATGTTGACTATCCTTGTCTGATGCTTCTTTCAGCGCTGCAATTTTTTTATCAGTTACATGTGGCTGTGTACACACCATCCATATCGTAGTCCCAATTAAACATGCTTCAGCAATGAATAGAGACTTGATTAGAGATGGGAAGTGCAAACAGCACTTTGGATGGAAAACTGATTACACGCGGCCATCACAATATAATGGATCACTATTCATTATTGCAGGTTCCCTTTGATTTTTGTACTTTACGCAGATTGAAGTGCCCACTTCTCCCATCATTCTTAATCATTCACTTTCCCATGCACCTTTTTGTTCTTCTTTATTGGAACTTTTCTTCAATTGCAACAAAGAAAGCGAGAAACTAAGAGAGCAAAGTAAGCCATTTCGTCTCTTTATATTGTTCAGTATATTTCATTTATTTTTTATAATGTACCTGCAGTCCCTCAAAACTTTTGGATGGGTGAGAAATTCAGTTCAAATTGTAATAAGAACTTTCATCATTTGTACATTCTGAACTAATATGCAAGCCAAAACACAGCTAACCTTTGAAATTGTAAGGGCCTGGGCAGAGGAGGAGGAATGGTGGAAACCGCTTCTCCATCCTGACCCTTGCAGGAAGGAGGAAGAGGAAGACAGTTTAGATTTACAACAGTGGTTTGTGGTAGGGCACAGCTCAAAGGCAGATGAGGGGGAAAGTGGGAAATAATGGGAGAGGAGGAGCAGGCAGAGTCAGAGCAGCAGCTGTGTGCTGGGCCCGGGAGTAACCCGAGCAACACGGTCCAGGTCCGGTCCAGAATCCAAGGATTCCATGACGAGTCAGTCCAACAGGGCCAAGGCCAGAAACCAGGCTAGGCAAGGCACAGGGTAACAGGCAGGTTCCAGCAAGCAGCAATGTTGCACCCACAACCTGGGGCGGGGTCCGGCAGCCTTTTATCTCTGGTGGGGTAACGGCCAGTCCTGATCCCCAGTAACTCACCTCCTTGTCCCGCCCAAAGGTGATCACTTCTCCTGCGAGTACTCAGGTCTCTTCTTCTCTCAGACATGAGTCTCTGCAGCTCGTGATATGTCGGTGGGTTACTAGACCCAGAGGCCACCTCAGCCTCTCCTGACCCAACTGGTAGTGGAGCAGCTGTAAGTGATGGCCCAGCTGAAGGCAACATGGTAATCCCCGCATCTGGAGCCAGGACAGGCTCAGGCCCCTGACTGGGCCCAGCTGGTCTTGTTGCAGGGGAACCTGTGCAGACTGGGGCTCTTCAGAATCAGGCCCCAGACTAGGTTCAGCTGCCGCCTGAGGCCAAGGATCCGGTGCGGACTGAGACTCCTCTGGTTCCGAGTCCGAGCCCAAGTCCCAGCCATCACAAGCTGGCTGACACATTGTCCTTAGAAAGCATTCCAGACCCACCAACTCCCAGAACCAGAATCTTCTCCACCACTGCCTGAGCCAAAAAGACCTACACAAAGCCTCATGTCACTGTAGCTTCATACCCTCCAACTTTTCTTGGATGAAAATAGGGACATCCTATTCCATCATCATCATAATCATCATCATCATCATCATCATCAATTTTACTATTTATACCCCACCCACGTGACTGGGTTGTCCTAGCCACTCTGGGTAGCTTCCAACATATGTAAAAACCTAATAAAGCATTTTTTAGAACTTCACTATACAGGGCTGCCTTCAAATGGCTTTGGGGTCAGATAACTCCATACCTTCCAAGATTTCTTGGATGAAAATAGGGACATCCTAAGGAAAAGTGGGACATTCCAGGTTCAAATCAGAAACCAGGACGGCTTCTGTAAATCAGGGATTGTCCCTTGAAAATACAGACACTTGGAGGGTGTGTAGCTTCTGCTCATTAATCCATAGCTCTATGCTTCTCTTTATGGTCTGAAGCTCAACATCTTATGGTCTGAAGCTCAACATCAAAAAAATGAAGATCATGGCCACTGGTCCCATCACCTCCCGGCAAATAGAAGGGGAAGAAATGGAGGCAGTGAGAGATTTTACTTTCTTGGGCTCCATGATCACTGCAAATGGTGACAGCAGCCACGAAATTAAAAGACGCCTGCTTCTTGGAAGGCAAGCAATGACAAACCTAGACAGCATCTTAAAAAGTAGAGACATCACCTTGCCAACAAAGGTAGGTCCGTATAGTAAAAGCTATGGTTTTCCCAGTAGTGATGTATGGAAGTGAGAGCTGGACCATAAAAGGCTGATCGCCGAAGAATTGATGCTTTTGAATTATGGTGCTGGAGGAGACTCTTGAGAGTCCCATGGACTGCAAGAAGATTAAACCTATCCATTCTTAAGGAAATCAGCCCTGAGTTCTCACTGGAAGGACAGATCGTGAAGCTGAGGCTCCAATACTTTGGCCACCTCATGAGAACAGAAGACTCCCTAGAAAAGACCATGATGTTGGGAAAGCTGGAGGGCACAAGGAGAAGGGGACGACAGAGGACGAGATGGTTGGATAGCGTCTTTGAAGCTACAAACATGAGTCTGACCAAACTGCGGGAGGCAGTGGAAGACAGGAGTGCCTGGCGTGCTCTGGTCCATGGGGTCACGAAGAGTTGGACACGACTAAACGACTAAACAACAACAATATGCTTCTCTTTGTCTCTATCTTTCTCCTAGGCCCTCAAGCTTTGCAAGAAGCAAAGATGTCCAAAATGTTGCTGTAAGAGCTCTGAAGAGTTATTGATTTATTTGTTGTTGTTAAACCACAGCAATGAATGAATATTCTTTTTTTTAAAAAAAAAAGCCAAAACTTCCATTCACTTACTGTTTACAAGCTTGTGTGTCAGTCTATTCACAGCTTTATGACAAATCAATTAAGAAAATTAAAAATTCGTTTTCATTAAAATAAAATAAAAAATCATTCTTCAACAATAGCAACAGGCTGTTTAAACTAGCTTTTCCTGAAATGTGACCCAACTGTGGAAGGCTGATAACGGGAATCACTTTATCCTGGTGTTTTATTTGTATTCTACCGCCTTCATTGTTTTTAAGCTTTGCACCATTTTGCTATTTTTTAATACTAAGTCATGTACAAATTAAAATATTTAAAATGGGATGAAGGGTGGGAAATAAGTAAATGAAAATAAAGGTATATAAACCATTGATCATACAGTCGTACCTTGGTTTTCAAACAGCTTAGTTTTGGCTCCCAAACGATCAAAACCTGGAAGTGAGCGTTTCAGTTTTCGAACATTCTTTTGGAAGCCGAATGTACAGCGGGGCTTCTGATTGGCTGCAGGAGCTTCCTGCAGCCTATCAGACACCGCACTTTGGTTTCTGAACATTTTGGAGGTCGAATGGACTTCCAGAAAGGATTCCGTTAGACTTCCAAGGTACGACTGTAGTTACAAATAACAAGTCTCAGCCTTCAGGTCGAACAAGATCTAAATTTGTGTGGAGCACACAGGACAGTATGAAAGAGAATGAGAGAAGGGAGGGAAACCATAAATTGGGAAGGATAGGACCATTATAGAAAAAGCATAAGAAGATAAGAAGAGCCATGTTAGATCAAGCCAATAGCCCTTCTACTCCACCATTCTGTTCCAACAGTGGCCACCTAGTGGCAAGCAGGACCTGAGGACAAAAGCTTTCTCTCTCCTGCCTGTGGTTTCCAGCAACTTGTATTCAGAAGCATTACTGCCTCTGACTGTGAAGGCAGAGCATAGTCCTCATGGCTAGTAGCCTTTGATAGCCTTCTCCTCCATGAATTTGTCCAACCCTCTGTGTCGATTGGCAAGCAAAATCCTCTCCCTCCCTTGCAAGTTTGTAATGGACTTCCTCTTCTCTATTGCAATATGGAAAACAGGTTTAATTACAGCACTTCCTTACAAGCAGTACATTGTAAAGAGCAGGCATATGAAAGATTGTGAAGCTACGGTAATTGGGGTCACAGGCAAAATAGATGCCTTCTGTAGTTAACGATGCAGTTATATGAGTTAATAATCTGTTGGTTGACAAAACCGTTGAAGTGCATAAATGCACTTCAGGGTAATCCCCTGTGCCATTTTGAGGGTCATTTTACACATAACTGTTTTGAAGTCGCTGGAGTCACCCTCTGTCCCTAAATACAGAAGAAATGTTTGAGTTAGTAATAGAGTACTTAGTTTTGGCTGCGGAAGACTGAAGGCAGTTCTGAATTAAACTGCTGTTCTGAAATTCACAAGAACATAAAGCATCTTTGGCTGTGTGGTCATTCCATCGGGCTGTCAGAGAGAGAGGGAAGTCCATGTGGCTTGAAGATGAGCCAGTGTGGTGTAGTGGTTAAGAGCGGTAGACTCGTAATCTGGTGAACCGGGTTCGCGTCTCTGCTTCTCCACATGCAGCTTGGTGACCTTGGGCTAGTCACGCTTCTCTGAAGTCTCTCAGCCCCACTCACCTCACAGAGTGTTTGTTGTGGGGGAGGAAGGGAAAGGAGAATGTTAGCCGCTTTGAGACTCCTTTGGGTAGTGAAAAAGCGGGATATCAAATCCAAACTCTTCTTCTCCCATCAGGCTACAAGAGAGGGAGAGATGGGACTTTAGGGTTTCTCCATGAGCTCTGCAACTTGGGACTCCTGTTCTTCTTGAGATCTTCCTATTCCAACTGGTCATTACAAGGATATTTTAACTAAGAAATAGTGTCTGAGTTTGCTTTGTTCCTTCTTCCTTCCAAATATTTGTTTCCTTTTGTGACATGTCTTTTAGATTGTAAACCTGAGGCATGAACTGTCTTTTCAAAGACATTTGTAAGTCACAGAAAGGAAGATGGCAGGATTCCCAATGACGTTCTCTACTAGAGCTGGCTTCAGGCACCAGGCCCATTGACAGACCACCTCTGAGTTATAAAGATGTCTGAAAACGTGACAAGAAGACTGGCTGGAGACAGTGACCAAAAGAGGAATGACCACTGGCAGGAGCACAGAGAGAAGAAATGACATGGTGCCTCTGCAGCAGTACAACTGGTTGACTTCATCTGCCCCAGCTGCAACAAATCATGTCTTTCCCATATCAGTCTCTACAGCCACAGCAGGCACTGTAACCTTCCAATGACTTCATCCCCAAAGGCGCACTCCTCCATTGTTTTCCAAGACAGATGGATGCCAACCAACCATAAGAGCTGAAGAGCAAGGCAGAACTGTTTTACATCCTAACTGAGAACCTTTCTAGATCAGAAGAGAAAGTCTATCTAATGTCCTGCTTCTCATGCTGACAAACCAAATTATCTAGAGTGTGAAGGCACCAGCCCTCTATCGGTGTTTCTCCTCAGCAACTAGTCTCTGATTCTTGAGCTCTTCTTTATATATCATGATTCAGTAGTCATTGGAATTCTTATCCTCCAGGAATTTATCTGGTCCGTTTTTTGAATCAGTGCCTTTGCCAAATTTGCAAATTTGTATTCCATACAACAATTGCACTTTATCTTAAGAAAGTACTTTGTTAGAGGATAATTTCCCCCCTCTATCTGCTTTCTCCATACCACACATAATTTTATTAACCTTTGTCAAACTCCCTCTTTGTCATCTCCCCCCCGTCACCCCCCAACCCCCCTAAAAATCCTCTAGGTTCTTTTTACAATCTCCAGAGGCTTGTTTGTAAGTATGATAATGCAGATGAGTCATTCATATGTAAATCTGGGCACTCCTGTTTACTCCGTCATTGGCTTTCCTCCAGGTTTAATTCTGAGGCTGTTTTGTTTTGTAATGGGAGTACAGTGGAACTTGCATTTAAATAAGGAAAAATGCTTACAGTGGAGCAAACTTTTCATTAAAATGTATCTTCATCAAGAATTGTTTGTCGGGTACTCGCATCTTTTTGCTACTTGAAAAACAAGCCCTGATGTTATAGTTCGTGCTTATTAAAATCTAAAAGACACGCTTTTCAGAAATAATTTCATTAAGGAGGCATTAAACCTAATACATGAAGTTACTGCACGAGAGACTAAAAACTGCCCTGGCCAAAGCATACCATCACATATGCATATTTTAAAAATGTGTTCTTGAGCAAATGATTTTTTAAAAAGAGGAAATGGAAAGCTAGCCTTGTGGATTAAAAGAAAAAGAAAAAGCTCATGGGCCACATTCTCTTTTGGACAGTGGAGTTTGACATGCCAATGTTGGGCAGTGCCAAAGCAAAGATGGACAGAACAATGGATGAAGAAAACAAGATGGCGTGATTGTCACCAACCTGGATGGCTTTTTAAAAGGATTAGGCAAATTTATGGAGAACAAGGCCATCAGCAGCTACTCAACATAGAATCATAGAGTTGGAAGGAAAGAAAGGTTGTGTTCCACCTCCATTGTTGGAGGCAATATGTGTTAAGTATAGTGATTTAATTTACTAAAATTGGGAATGCTCAAATGCATTACTGTGTGTTCAGTTCCGGAATGTTCCCCAGTAACTCTCATGTGACTGGTTAACTCTGGTCACAATGCTGGAGGTTTCTGATTACATTCTCTGTTTTGTTTTGTATGTGAATGACTGTAATGGCTACATCTCCATGATCACCAAAGAAGAGACAGTGTTAGTGTTATGTACTAAGATTGGATCCTAGAACAATTGGCAGGTAGGATCGTAGAATACAACAACTGATTGGCCTGCAGGAGAAGACCAATCAGGCTCCGGGAGGGAAGCAGAATCAGCCAATCAGATGGGACTCATTGTGTAAATAATGTATATAAAAGCCTGAGGTTTGGGGGGAAATGCAATCACTGTTTTACAAGCTGTAATAAAGAGCATGAAATCACTGCAGGACTCTGAGTATATTTCAGTTAGATAACTCTCCCTCTCTAAACACAATAGATGAGAGGAGTGCTAATGTTTCTGTGTGAATGTATGTGACAGAAAGAAGTACAGAAGTCAATGTTCTCCCATAGAAGCAGGAAGGAGAAGTCTGGAAGGAGAAAATAGAAACCTCTCAGAAGGAACGACATGGCCTAGGTGGGCAATGTACGGAAGGCTGAGTGCAAGTACTGGAAAGAGAGAAAGACACTGTTTGTTTGAATGCTTAAGGAAGAAGCTGTAATTTTCAACTACTGTATTTTCCGGCGTATAAGATGACTGGGTGTATAAGATGGGCCCCCCAACTTTTCCAGTTAAAATATAGAGTTTGGGATATACTCGCCGTATAAGACTACCCCTCTTCCAACGCACACCAAATAAAAATTTTAAAAACCAGTCTCCAGTCCGGCTCGAAAATCCGCTCCATTTCCCAGTGGCCAGGGGCTTCTGGGGCTAAATTTCAAGCATATTTCTGCTTCATCTAGAGAGCTTGGTGTCCTCTGATTTAATTTGCTGTCATTTTATCCTTTGGTGGGGAGTTGCTGCAGGAGCTGCTGCTATAGCCGGCATATAAGACGACCCCCGACTTTTGAGAAGATTTTCCTGGGTTAAAAAGTAGTCTTATACGCCAGAAAATACAGTAGGTAAAACTAAGCCCATGCTTGGATAAGCATGTGAATGTAAATACTTTGCAAATATTCTTCTTCAGCTGTATGTTCTGCAATTGCACATGATTTGTCTTCCTAGCTGCAATTTAGATACTCTACCGACGGTATGCCTCTGAATACAAGTTTCTGGGGATTGCAAGGGGAGCACTGTTGCACCCCAGCCCTCCTTATGGGCTTTCTCCTAGGTATCTGGCTGACCACTGTGAGAAGAGGGTGCTTCTTATGTAATTATACACTTGGCTAGTTTCCACCCACACCTATCCTCCATCCATCTAGGCAAGAGAGAGGATTCATCAGTTTACCCACCCTTGACCTAATACATTCAATATCAATGCAATCCTTGCATGTGCTGACCAGAGCAGGAAACAGTGGGGGTGGAACTTACATTTTGTACTCCATGCTTTCTAAAAAAATAATCCATTGGTTTCAATGGGGTAAAATAAGTTACAGCCACTTCAAGATCTAATATAGCTATAGATGGAGATAGAGGTATAACAGTTAAGAGCTAGCACTCCCTTCAGCACTTTGTGTATCTCTGTCATGTATAGGGAAGGGTGAATCTGTCATTATTGTTTCTCTTAAAGTTCTCCCAGTCTTAAATCCAGATCTCTACATTTTGACATTGGTGTATTTTATTGGTGTTTAGAGAACTTTGTAAAGTTTGACGTCTTATTGTGCCAGATGGGAGGGGTATAAATATTATTATTATTATTATTAATCATGGAAATTTGTCAGCATTTTAGTGCAATTTTCTCCCAATTTTCCATGCAGTTTTGACAAATGTAGACATCTAATGGGGAGCAATTGCCCCTAATATAGATCACATACTATGGAGTGGTACAAATTTCAAATGATAATCTTAGTTTTAGGTATTGGTTCAAGAAGTGCAAATTAGGCCATTTATTACTGAAATGCAAACAAAATGGAATTTCTCTTCCATTCCTACCCATATAGCTTTCCTATCTTTTTTTTTTTTTTTTTTTTGCAGCCAAAACATCCTTAAATCAGGAAGTCTTTCTATGTAAGAAGAGAGCCATAGCTCCTGGATTATTTTTATTGTCTTTTTTAGGCATTTGCCCCCACCTCTATAGCATTCTTTTGAGATGAGATGACCAGTGCTAAACACAATATTTTCAAATATGTTAGCATCAAAGGTCTTAAGAGAGGCATTTTCATGCTTCCCATTTTACAGTAAAAAATTAAATTAGCCTCACTACTTTCTTTCTTTTTTTAAAAAAAATTAACCCGATGAGTTAATGAACATGCAGTTAAGCACTAAAGTCTCATTGATCTCAATGACATTTTAAGTTGGTTTAATTTCATCTGGACTGCGGCTATTACATTTACTCATGAATGCCGACCCAACATCTGCAGAAACTTAGCATGCAGATCTGCCCTTACCGAGTGTATTTTGAGATGTAATGGGCTCGTTTTAATTAGCCTCTCATCAGTTTAATATTTTCCTCCCTCCATTTAGATACTGTGTAATAAGCACATCTGTGAATCACTTTGCTCTCATGCCCCAACGCTTTCTTATTCAGTGAATGATTGCTTATATACTGTAATGGTCCCCCTGGCAAATTAATGTCTTTGTGTAAGGAAAGTATTTAGCTGGTGCTTTCGTCTTTCTCAAATCTTCCATTTATGTTCCCATTAAATGGGTGCCTCTTCGCTGCATTGTTGCAATAAAAAATTAAATCCTAAACAATAAAGAAATAAAACCAGCGGCAGCATTTTTGTTTATTGGTCATTTCCCTAACATAGCCATTTTCAAACTTTCCACCATCAAGGAAGGAACTGTTTCCACATCAATTAGTCTGTCAAGCAACACCTGTGCATCTACCATCAACATTGCAGAAGAGTCAGGACATATTCTATTCTAGGGGGCGAATAAATTCCATGTGGCCATCCAGTCCCTGCTTAAAAACCTTGAATGAAGGAGCATCTTTCTTCTAAGGCAGTCCGTTCCACTGCTAAAACATTCACACCTTCAGGAAGTTCTTCCCAGACTTCAGTTGAAATTCCTTTTCCTGCAGTTGGAACACACCAACTTGGGTCTAACCTTGTTGCGCAACAGAAAGCCATATTTGCTCCATCTTCTGTGTGACAGCCCTCCGCAGGTTTAATGGTGGGTATTGCAGCACCTCTTACTTGTTTCTTCTCCAAGCTAAACATACCCAACACTTTCCTTTTCTCGTTGCACTTGGTCTCCAGGTCTCTCATCATCCTTCTTCCCCTGTCATTAGGGAACCCACAGTTAGTATCCAAGAAACCTCAGCAATCCTTAGAACAGATTGAAAAGCACCATCTAGTATCACAATCGCCCTTTCAGCCAGGGTGTAGAACTCGTTTTAGCCCAGGATTCACATTTCCTTCTGAGCAACACTTGCACCAGTGGTAATCTGGGCCAGAGGCAGATCAGTGCATGTACATCTTATGTTTGTACAGTAGGCTAGTTGCATAACACTCACACATCCTTACCTATCCTTTATCCAGGCAGGCAAGAGTCATTATGACTGTCTCGCCAGAGTGCTGCATGCTCTAGTTATCTCCCGCTTGGACTAATGCAATGGGCTCTGTGTGGGGCTACCGTTGAAGGTAACCCGGAAACTACAACTGATCCAGAATGCAGCAGCTAGACTGGTGACTGAGAGCGGTTGCCAAGACCACATAACACCGGTCTTGAAAGACCTACATTGGCTCCCAGTACTTTTCTGAGCACAATTCAAAGCGTTGATGCTGACCTTTAAAGTCCTAAATGGCCTCAGCCCAGTATACCTGAAGGAGCGTCTCCACCCCCATCGTTCTGCCCAGTCCAGCACCGAGGGCCTTCTGGTGGTTCCCTCACTGTGAGAACCAAAGCTACAGGGAACCAGGCAGAGGGCCTTCTCGGTAGTGGCGCCCGCCCTGTGGAACACGCTCCCATCAAATGTCAAAGAGATAAACAACTACCTGACATTTAGACGACATCTGAAGGCAGCCCTGTTCAGGGAAGTTTTTAATGTGTGACATTTTAATGTATTTTTAATCTTTGTTGGAAGCCGCCCAGAGTAGCTGGGGAAACCCAGCCAGATGGGCAAGGTACAAATAATAAGTTGTTGTTGTTGTTGTTGTTGTTGTTGTTGTTGTTGTTATACCATCCAATATTTCTGGGCGGGAAAGCAGGACAAAAACAAATTGCACCCCCCACCCAAACTGCTCTCTCTTTTTCCCACCCCCAAAGTTGTGCTCTTTCTCACCACCCAGTCTTCATGCCGTAGCCATCCCTGGCCTCCACCACCTTACCTTTGCTGGCTATCTCTCCTTTTCCACCCCTGTGGTGGCCAGGCCTTGGCTGGGGGCCTTCTCACAGCCTATCCTGCCTCGCTGCAGCTGGCAGATGTGGTATGCTCGCTTCTGGAAGTGTGCTGTGCCAGCTTGCAGGTGTGCAGCGGTAGTGGAGGCCATGGCAGAGGCTGTCCTGAAGGAGGCTGTGGAGGTAAGGAGGCCGAAGTGGGACATCCCAGAATTCAGACAGAAGCAGGGGCAGCTTCTATGAATCCATGGTGTCTTGCTCAAATCAGGACTATTGAGTGGTGTGTTATGAGAGTTCAGTAACATGTTTGAGTCAGGCAGAAACACTCCAGCATGGTGCAAAGGTGGGGATTATGGCTTGAGTTAGGACTGTGGGCTAGGCAGATAGGCCTGGACAGTTGCATTTGGGCCATGAGGCCTGATGCTCCCCACTGCTGCCTTGCAGCAATCCTGACCACAGGCCATGCTGGCTGCGACTGATGGGCATTGCAGTCCGAAACATTGGAGGACAGCAGTTTCAGGAAAGCCAAGTGTAAGCTATGCTGGTATTATTGCACACCTATTGCAAATTGAGAGTGGGGTCTAAAGCAAAAAAGTTGTGGCTTGCATAAGGCAAGCTGTGAGGTTCCTTGCAGAGGCGATAATTGAATCAGAGAGGCTTGCTTCCCAGTTCATTACAGTGCAATCTCATGCATGTGTGCCCAGAAATCAGTCCCATTTTTTCCAATGGTGTATGCTTCAAAATACACATGAAATAGATTGCAGCCTTAGTCACTATGCTATGCCACCTCCTTCACCACTGAGTTTGTTAGGCCATCACATTCTGATCCAACAGCTCAAACAGAGGAGCCAGCGCTAGGAATAATCAGTACAAACCACAGCAACGTGCCCCAGGCGTTTCTTCCATAAGTGAAACCATGCAATGCAATTTTCCTTCAGAACCTGCCAGACCTCTGTGGGCCTGATGCTTGTACAATTACTGCTGAGATGAATTATATGAAGCATTCCATTCAACCAGAACAGGGATTACAAGGATGAACATATTACTGGCAGTAAGATTGATTTACGTGGAGGAGGTTTATGCTTTCCAAAAGGGCAGTCACTGGGACTATCACATTATGGCAAATTCTGCAAGGATGGTGTTTGATAATGTCCCCTATCTCTAGACCAATGACATTGCAGACACTTAAGGAAACATGTCATACATTAGGCAGGAGCAAACTGGCTAACTTGAAGGCAAACATCTGAGGAAAGTCTTATAGAGCTGGTGTTCAGCCTAGGGGAAAAGATTAGACTGGAAGATTACAGGAGGCCATGATAACAGAATACAAATATATAATAAGATGTCAGAGGCAGATGACACCCCATCTTCTGACAACGGGAAGAGAAGCAATAGGTTTAAAATTCTAGCAAAGACCCAGAAGTTACGGCAATCCTTAGTTCCCAGGGATCTCTGCACTGAGAAGTTGTAGAGAGTTAGCCTTTGGAACCAAACCAGTGGGACCTGCAAGTAAAGGTTGCAATGTGAAACTCTGCCATTTAGGATCTCAGCCCTGCTGCTTCCCAGGATATGCCATTTCTCCCCCCTCCTCCACCAACAGTGACCCCCTCTTCCTTACACATTTTAAATAAACTGCAGAGACAAACATGCCATCTCTAACTCATCACCATTCTTCTCACTCTCTGTGAGTTGGAGAGAAATCTGTTAAAACACAGAGAGCTTCCTTTACTTATGGAGGCTCCCTATGTGGTATTGAAATGGGAGTAAAAACCCAAAAAGGGCATCTAGAAGTTTAAAGGTGGTTGTTCAGTTAGATAATAATAATAATAATAATAATAATAATAATAATAATAATAATAATAATAATAATGTTGTATTATTTATACCCCGCCCATCTGGCTGGGCTTCCCCAGCCACTCTGGGCGGCTTCCAAAAAAATATTAAAATACTGTAATACATCAAACATTAAAAGCTTCCCTAAACAGGGCTGCCTTCAGATGTCTTCTAAAAGTCTGGTAGTTGTTGTTCTCTTTGACATCTGGTGGGAGGGTGCCACTACCGAGAAGGCCCTCTGCCTGGTTCCCTGTAACTTGGCTTCTCGCAGTGAGGGAACCGCCAGAAGGCCCTCGGTGCTGGACCTCAGTGTCCGGGTAGAACGATGGGGGTGGAGACGCTCCTTGCACCAACACTTTGAATTGTTCTCGGAAACGTACTGGGAGCCAATGTAGGTCTTTCAAGAGCAGTGTTATGTGGTCTCGGCGGCCGCTCCCAGTCACCAGTCTAGTTGCCGCGTTCTGGATTAGTTGTAGTTTCCGGGTCACCTTCAAATGTAGCCCCACGCATTGCAGTAGTCCAAGTGGGAGATAACCAGAGCAAAACAAAGGAGATAAAGCAAAACAAGGTAAGTTATTTATTAATAAAAACTTGGAGGAACAGGGTGGACTTGGCTTGCCACCTAAAATGGAGAGCCTGTGGCCCTCCAGGTGTTGATGGACTACACTGCTCATCATCCCTGACCACTGGCCATGCTAGCTGAGTGCTGATGGGAGCCTTGTCATTTAAATTCTACTCAATATTGATCCAGAGCGGAACTCCAATGTATAGTTAGCAGAGTAAAAACTTAAACACGTTGCAGGATTCCCACACACACACACACACAATAGACCAGAGGCAATTATATTTCATCCATCAGAGCTTTACTGCTACTGAAGGCAAATGAGCATAATGGTCACAAATCCAATACATTCCGGGTTGGCACTGTCCAGAAGAAATCCAGTTGCAGCAGACTTGACTTAAACTTACAATAACTTATAAGACTAAAACCTTAACGCTGAGCATACAGAAACACCACACCAGATGGAAAAGAGATAGAAAGAGAAAGTGAGTGAAATCCAGGCTTCCTTCTGGCCTGTATGTCAGCATGACCTTGACTGAAAGAGATAAGAGAACCAGTTTAAACCAGCTGTACTCAGCTTCTCTGAAGGAACAACTCAAACACCATTAACCTTCTGCTTGTTTCTTTCACACAGAGAAGCTTCCAGAACCCTCTTGAATTAAGGAGAATAGGAAAGATCTCTACACATCAGATCAATACTTTCTGTACTAAGAAATGCAAACTGACAAGCCTAACAATGTCCAGGGGGCCACAGATTCCCCATCCTTGACCTAAAAGATAATAATGGTGATGTCAGAATCCATCTGTGGAGAGGTTTCCAGAACTAAGATGTCACCAAAGAGATGCCTGCTCTGAACAAGAGGTTAGAGTGGATGACCTCACAGGTTCCTCCCAACTCTGAAATGACATTAATCCATTATTCTATGAAAACTCCTAAAAGCATAGTTAAAATGGGAGGGGGCGCTGTATACATGCCTTTCAACTATATTTATAAAAAAATTATGTGTGATTTATATCGCTGAATGTGTACAGTGCTAATGATATATACTATTGTGTCTTAAACCAACAAACTCTTGAAGACTGACAATCTGGACATTATCATTCCGGTCACAACAATTAACAATTTTAAATTAACGTCAAGATCTCTGTACTTAATTTCTTTAGTGCAAGGTAAACCTCTCACCATCAATCCACTCCAAGCCACTTAACTTATTTTGTGTTATTTATTCATTGCTATATTTGTACACCAGCTTAATCTGGCCCAGTATGGACTGTGCAATTTAATAGGAAAAGGGAAAGTAAATCATACGGAGACCAGCTATTGTAAACAACTGGAATAAAAGAAAAAAGGAGAGAAATAAAAAAAGAATAGTGATGAGCTTAATCCCATGTACTAGTATGCAGCACAGTGATTCAGTATTACAGAGTATAACTCTATGACTCTATACAGAGTATAACATAATGACTCTATACTCATTCCAGGGACGTTCTTATGTTCTCATGTATCCTACATGCATCCTTGCCACATATAACCTGAATGCACCATATAACCGAATGCAATGAATGGGCATTTTGTCAGCAATGAATAATGGCAATTGGTATGATATATGTCTAAATTTATTTCAGATAGAAGAAGATCTCTTGAGAAATCAAGAGTGGGTGGGAAAATATCCTGCAACCAAGGCCCTTTAGGCAATGCTGAGATCACATCCCCCCCAAACATGATTTCGATACACTAAATTTGGAATCAATCCTACCAGACAGAATTAGCATACAAACCCCTAATTATGTCCCCTCGGTCTCTATCACTGGGAAAAAGTAGAGTTGCTGGCTATCTACCAACTGCCCGGAGGTACATTACCATCAGTAGAGTAGTTACCCTTTCTCTTTCTTCCTTCTGCAAAGACAGGCATTGGAAGACACCATCAAAGCATTTCAGTCCTTAATAGGCCTACAATCCATTCAATTATTCACGCTTTTAAGAGACACTTGATTTAGAATGTTGTCGAGCAGATTAAATATTGCAACACTTTCTCTTACTTGAGGATCTTGTTTCTGGAAAACACCAGCCCACATTTCGAGAGAGGAGCTATCTCTAGATTTTAAGAGAACTATATAAGTTAAGGGGAATATAAGTTGAGTGGTAAATGTGCATAATAACTCGTTGTGAACATTCACCAGGTCTCATGGGGGAATGGGCACAGAATCCTTCCACAATGAGGGGATTTTGTACATTTTCTGGTCAATACAGTGGTACCTCAGGTTACAGACGCTTCAGGTTACAGACTGTGTTAAGAACTTTGCTTCAGGATGAGAACAGAAATCGTGTTCCGGTGGCCTGGCAGCAGCGGGAGGCCCCATTAGCTAAAGTGGTACCTCAGGTCAAGAACAGTTTCAGGTTAAGAACAGACCTCCAGAACGAATCAAGTTCTCAACTAGAGGTACCACTGTATGCATAATCACCAACAGGACATGAGAAATGTGCATAAATCAACTGAATTTACATCCTCTGGTCATTATGCATAATCTCCAAGCGGGTTTGGGGGAATGTGTTTACCCTGCATTTCGTACATTGTACACAAGGGAGTTTTCAGCTGGTCAGATATTCCCTCCTCTGTATTTCACATGCTGCTATTAAGCTTTTTCCTAAGCAATGGGATGGGGAAGGCTCCATTTGCAGAATTGTGGGAGCAGAAGGGGGTTCCATTCCCCTATCTGCAATTCCCCTTTGTGCTGCTCAGCTGACTGGAGAACAGCTGAGAATGGGGTAAATGTTTCAAGATGATATCAGATGGTGGTGGTCATGACTTCCAGAGAATATACAAAATTCAGCCCAGATAGGCACATTCCTCAAAGCCTGTTGGGGATTGTGCATAATGGCCAGAGAATGTACAAAGTATAAGGTAGCTCCCTATGTTTCTATGTCTACCCAGCTCTAGAAATCGAGGTGTTGGTTAGAGTTTCTCCACCAGTATTCTTAAAAGCTCCTCAGTTTAAATGGTTTGGGACTGGGTACTAAAATAACCCTGAAACTATTAGAACTTTGGGGGACACTAACATATTCACATTGTATCTCATTAAGGTGCACAAGCTTAAACACTCAGTTTCAAACTACATCTATCAATTAGTGGGGAGGGAGAGGCACCATAAATTGGGGAGCCTGTGGCCCTCCAGATGTTGTCCCATTCACATTTCCATCAGCCTAGAGATGCAGGAGAAAATCAGTCTCCTTCCCATTTTGATGAGAAATTATCTAATTTGCACTTCTCAAACCAATATGCAAACTAAAACCGTAATTACCCTCTGAAATCCACATTTCTCTGAATTTTGCAGTGCATCTCGCCAATGAAATAATGTGTCTGCAAATGCATATATCAAGGGAAAGTGAGCATTAAAATGCAAATACGTGTGAAAATAACATGGAGAAATCCATCACATCAAGAATAACGTCCTTCAAGAATGTGTATGGTGCTCAAAACTACATACACCACGGTGTATACCAAGAACAATTCATGCTGAAGTGCTGTTGAATTTCCATGAGCATTTTTTCCTTCCTTCAATTGCAAGCTGATGTGGAAATGTAGAGAACTCAATTTATGGCTGGAAAAATGAGAAACCAAAATTGACCGATCCACCTATCCTTACTTGAGCTCCAGCCAGTGTGGCCAGTGGCCAGGGATGATGGTGGTTGTGATCCAACAGCTTCTGCAGGACTGGAGGTTTCCCATCCCTGACATAAGGGGATGGGAAGCAGTATAGGCCAGCAAACTTGTGAGACCCAGTTCCGAGTAAGCCAGACAGTACTAAAAGGTTATTGCAAAGAGTAGACAGGTGATCTCCCAACATCTGCTAAGCAAAGGCAAGCAGCTGCTCTGCATCTGGGCAAAAGAAGTGCAGTGCATAGGAAGAAAATGTGGCATTGTGCTGCAATTATCCTTTCTGAATGCACAATCTTTTAAAGAGAATATCTGGCTGTCTCAGAGCAGGTGGAACTTTTAAGCACACACACATACACAGAGAAAATGGAGGTTCTGTGCTTGGTTTCTTAACATAATGCTGTCAGCATTAACAGCAAAGTTGGATACTTATTTAATATCTTGCTGTTGCAGAGATGTTGCTTTTCTGCAGGTTTCCTGAATATTATCGGTGATGCAGAGAGGATTATCTGATTAAGAACTAGCACTGTGCAGTCCTATGCATATCTACTCAGAAGAAAGTCTCAGTGAAACTTACCTTCCTGCCATGTACAACAGGAGCACTGTGCAGGCTAGGAGCAGGGATGGGGGGGGAGAGGATTTGGTTCACCTCCTTGATTTGCATTTCCTGAAACAATACATGGACCAAAAGCCAGCGCTCCTTCAAAAATTCCCACTTCAGCAAATTTTGTAGTGCAGTTCTCCAAACAAAGAATGCGTGCAAAAATGTGTGTATCGGAGAAAGTGCGCATAGACTGGTGAAAATAACATGAAAATGCATCATATTTGAGGAAATTGCTTGCTCAATGGGTGTGCTAGGCAAATTCACATACTAAATTGCATATGTGAGGGGGAAATGGGGGTGAATTTCCAGAAGGACTCTTTCTGAGGAAAACATCTCACACTGAATAACCAAGAGAAACCAAAATTGAACAGATTGATCCATCCCTAGTTTGTATCAGGAGTCTGTGCTTTGGATCATAAGAAGCTGTGTTACATCAAGTTGGACCAATTGTCTATGAAGCCCAGGATCATCTATGCTGGCTGGCAGCAGCTCTCCTGAGTTTCAGACACGGACCTTTTCTAGCTCTACCCAGAGATGACAAAATTTGAATAGAAGAACTTCTGCATGCACAGCATTTATTCTGTTATTATTCCATGGGTGCTCCCCTCGCAAGTTGTTTCCCGGTTCCCTGGTTGTTTTCCCAATAGAACCCTCCTTTTTGGAGCCTGCTAATGTCTGTTGGGTCAGGGCATCAGAAGATTTTGCAGCAGGGAGGAGGAATCCAACATCAGATATCCAGCTGCAATATCAGAAATGGGATGCCATTCCAGGGACCACAGGCTTGCACCCTAAAGTTATATTGTACATATTATAAGTTTATTCATTGCGAGGGGATCATAACATCATAACAAGCATTGCACAGAGTAGTAGAGTTGGATTTAAAAAAATGAATCGTGATGGGAACTAACAAATATAACACAAAGTCAACTTTCTAGAACTTTATGGAAGGAAGTTTATTTTTTAAATACACACCTTTAATTGCAAAACTTTTCCCACCCTTTGAAATATTGTACTGCCATTTTGAAAGATGCCTGTGAGGGGTCTCTCAGCAAGCAAGATAGGAGGTGAAGTCTGCAAGCGAGAGCTCTCCCTTAAAAATGATAGCTTTGCGCTGACTACCTATAGCTTTCTGACCCTGTTTCCACAGAACTCATAGGCTCATGCTCGCTATAAGCAACGCTCTTCTGAATAATGCAGTGTGTTCTACTTAAACAATATCACATTGGTAAAGAAGCTGCTGGCATGTTTAATTATACCTCTGAAGTTCTGCCCTTAGTCTTGTTATAGACTACAACGTTTTTATGTGGCATGTTCAAGCTAATTAGATGGTGTTATAGGAAGCCTGCGCAGGTAGCGTTGTTGAAAGTTTTAAAAAAGATGTGAGTTAACTTTTAGTTAAAATAAAAAGCTTCCTAGCAGGCTCAGAATCTTCCTGTCTAGTGTCACCGACTAGCTTGTGGCACTGCCAGAGTCTTTGACATGGCGTACTTGAGGTCTTCCAGCTATCAAGCCAAAAAGAGCCTGCCAGAAGTTGGTTTTCAACTGGAGACCCCCTAAATGGCAATCAGTGGGAAGGTCTCCCTTGCTATGACCAGCAGCAGTGAAGTAGTAGTGTCCTTAGAAATGAAGGCGCCCCAATAGACATACCCCCAGAGTGCCGCCCAGAGTGGCTGGGGAAACTCAGCCAGATGGGCAGGGTATAAATAATTTGTTATTATTATTATTATTATTATTATTATTATTATTATTATTATTCCAAGGAGAGCCCAACAATGCAGGGAGTTGCATTGACAGCTGAGTGTGATAGAATAGTGAGGTGCCAAAGGATGGTTAGTATGTCATATCAGTCTCATGGTCTGAGTGCAATTAGGCGCAATTATGTGCCTGGGAGTAGGTCCAAGAACCCCAGTGGTGCTTACTTCTGACTGCATAGTTAAGCTTTAACAAAAATGTTTTAATAGGTGGCGCTGTGGTCTAAACCACTGAGCCTAGGGCTTGCCGATCAGAAGGTCAGCGGTTCGAATCTCCCGTTGTTCAGTCCCAGCTCCTGCCAACCTAGCAGTTCGAAAGCACGTCAAAGTGCAAGTAGATAAATAGGTACCGCTCAGGCAGGAAGGTAAACGGCATTTCCATGCACTGCTCTGATTTCTCCAGAAGCGGCTTAGTCATGCTGGCCACATGACCTGGAAAAACTGTCTGCAGACAAACATTGGCTCCCTCAGCCAGTAAAGTGAGATGAGGGCTGCAACCCCAGAGTCATCTGCAACTAAACTGTCAGGGGTCCTTTACCTTTTTTTTTTTTTTTATAGCCATGCTGTCTATGCTCTGCCTCTGCAGTTGGAGGCAGTAATGCTCCTGAATACTAGTTTCTGGAAACTGCAGGATCATTATCATCATCATTTTATTTGTATGTCCCCTTTCCGAGGCAGCTTACAATGTGACGAGACTTACATAATCACAAACATAAACAAAGTAGTCACAAACAATAAATAAAGCACCATAAAATTGCACAACCATAATCAAACAAGTCCAACCTAAATCACTATAAGGATCTAAACATAAAGATACAAAAGATTGATATAAGCAACAGCAAATGCCCCAACCCAAGGGTCTATCCTGTAGCCTCATCTTTTGTAGCTGGAGTCAGTCAGGGACCTATCCTCTCAGGCCAGGTGGAGAAAGGCCTGCAAGGCAGGGAGCAGTTCTTCCAGGACTCACAGCCAAGATGGTCTTCTGCTTGGATCCTGTTGCTGGTTTCCCACAGACATCTGGTTGGCCATTGTGAGAACAAGATGCTGGACTATATGGGCCACTGGCTTGACCGAGAAACCTCTTTTTATGTTCTTATGTTTTCCTAGTTCTTTTTTTAAAAAAATGTAACCCATAAGCAGAGCTTTTGATTTTGCCCAGAAATGAATGCTGCAGATGGGTCAAATTGAAATATTTATGCTGGGGAAAACACAACATGTTCCTTGAGATCTCAGAAACCAATGGCAACATCTTTTGGTTGCTGAATCCATGTAAGAAATGGCAAAAAAAAATTACATTAAAATATCCCATGCCAGTTCTCTTGCACCCGACCATCTCAACCATAGTTTCTGGATGAAATCATAGTTCACTGGATTCAGCCATCAAATACTGACCTATGTGCATTTCCTCTCTTCCCAACCCCCTCCCTACTCTTATTAAATCTTTAATGAGTGGTGTCTTGTTGCTGGGAGCCCTGGAGTAACTATGGTACTTACCAGTGAACTCTTTCAATCAAATAATTTACTTTCTCAATTAATCTTCTTGCAAGACCCACATTTTTCATTACTCTCCCTTGGCATCATTTTCTTCTCAGACGCTATGTCCTCTCAATAGGCTCAATAGTACAAGAACCCCATTAATAATAACTGATGTATAGTGAACACAGAAGTAATAGCCTGTATCCAAGGAAGCTATGTTTTAGCTGGCTGATTTCACAAATAAAATGCACAAGTCAGCTCAGAACCGTAGACTGCATCCACTTTGTTGAATGGTGCCTCCTTTGTAATATTCAAAATAGGTAGTGGTCTTAAATTGTAAACCAGAAACCACCAGCAATGGTCCTTGGAGCATGTTCTGTGATTTGCTTTCAGGGAGGCCCTGAAATCTTAATGAAAACAGCAAAGGAAAACACAGATGTGCCCAAACCCAGCTAGCATCTGCTTCCATATGAATGCCCTCACACTCAGGGTTGGCTCCTGAGGGTGGTGAAGTTCAGTACTGCTCTGGGGCCTGTAGCTGGCAAGCTCTGCCTCCAAAGCTTCTCCTTTCTTACTTTGCACAGAGTCCCAGAGAAGCTGAAAGGAACTTAACTGCCAGGTAAGTGTCTAGAGATGGTATGCAGGTGGCGGTGTGGTCTAAACCACTGAGCCTCTTGGGCTTGCCGATCAGAAGGTTGGTGCTTTGAATCCCCGCAACAGGGTAAGCTCCCGTTGCTCGGTCCCAGCTTCTGCCAATCTAGCAGTTCGAAAGCACGCCAGTGCAAGTAGATAAATAGGTACCGCTCCAGCGGTAAGCCAAACGGCGTTTCCATGCACTGCTCTGGTTTCTGTGTTCCACTGTGCCAGAAGTGGCTTAGTCATGCTGGCCACATGACCCGGAAAAATACACGCTAGCTCCCTCAGCCTGTAAAGCAAGATGAGCGCTGCAACCCCAGAGTCGTCTGCGACTGGACTTAACTGTCAGGGGTCCTTTACCTTTACATTTACCTTTAAGTTATAGAGACAGCTTGGAAACCTGAGTTCATCTAAAATGCAGCTGCCAAATAGATGGGTGAGCATGCATAACTTCTTTTTTAAAGAAGAAAAAGGGGGGAAATTCACTGGTTGTCACTTTGTTTCTGAACCCAGTTCAAGATGCTCATATTATTAATTTCAGATATTTATATACTTCTTGACATGCAGAATTTCTAAGTGGTGTACGTAAACGGTTAGAAATAAACCATGCAAAGAACAAAAATAGAATATCCATGTTGCATGGATATTTCTGTTGGTTTAGTACTGAATGTCATATGGAGGTTTTTTAAAAAAATCCCACTGGAACAAGAATCTTGAATAATCCTACTGAGTAAAAAAAGTGGCCTAAGAGTAGATGATAAGCATTACAGAGGTACCGGTGAAACTTGCAATCATCTACCAAGGGGAAGCAGCAGGCAGTTGTCAGTCAATCAACAAAGGACTGTGTGATCGCTTGATCAGCCAGCAACTCCCAGAGGAAAGTATGGCAAATCCAGGATTCGAAACATTCAACTTTCAGATGTCCAAGCAGGGAGCAAGCTAAATGGAAATCCAAGTAGATGAATTGCAAAAGCAGTTTGGTGGATTAGATTTTAAGGGGTTAAAATCTCCTAGCTAGCACAAATATGAATAAGAGAAACGAGTGCATGATTTCTGTCTATATGCAATATTATTATCCCTGGAGCCAAGCATTCGTTCCATCTCCTGCTAGATTTCATCAGCCATGATGGCCAAGGATCAAGAGGTCTCATTGTCATCTTCCCTGCTGCAAGTTTTGTGTCTACATCTTTAGGCTGCTACAACTGAAACTGACCCCACAAGGAGTAATTTGCTACTGCTTCAGAGACTTCCAGTGGACCTGAACTAATTGTGGCATCAGGTTTGGCATGAATTGAAGTAATTTTGCTCTCAAAATGATTTCCAAATCTCTCACAGCAGGTAATTGACTTGTCCATTGTCAATGATACAGCCCTGTTCTGGGCATCTTTAGAGGATCAGCTCATGAAGATCATAAGTCTTGACAACCTCATAAAAACACAACAAAGAATTAATTATTATTTATTGATTGCACTTAGTTTAGGGATATGCAGGTATTGTTTGTGTAGCAGTTTTGAAATGTTTTTTTACGCAGGAGAATATATATGTAATATGAATATCAATAATAATAAGAATGTAATCGCATGACATTAATGATTCATATATAAAATGTGTGTGTGACAGGAAACTAAAATTTGCCTTCTGCAAAACCATGTGACATCCTTACCCAGTTTTGCAATAAAATATATTCACATCGGCTCCTTATGTATAGGTTTCTTACAAAGTAAATTTGCTACCTGGTTTAGCCTAAAGCAAAAATTGAATTTGGAGATTCCTGCCTGGATGAAACACGAGAGGATTTTCAAAGAGAATAGCTTGCAAAAATGAAAATGAAAACCATGTGTGTCGGGGGGGGGGGCGGTCAGGAAAGAAGCTCCACATATTCTTAGTGAAGGGTGGGGGAGACATATTAAATTCCTTTACCAGAAAATGGGGAGGGGAGTGTAACTTAAAATGTGTTTTCCCACAGTCAAGGAAACACATAGCATTTTAATAGGAAGTAGTCAGGAAAGGGTTGCATGAAGGCATTAATGCTACAATCCTGGCAACACAGTGGGATTTAATTATGAGTGAACATGCTGAAGATTGAGAGCGGCAGACGTCCTTTCCATGTCGGGCTTCTTCAATGCTACAGTGTCAATGAAAATTAACAACACCTGTTTAAACTGTGAAATAAGAATATTGACAATATTTCAGAAATAACCATCATGGCACCTTAAAATACACTTACAACTGTTTCATGTATGCATATTCAGGTCACCAAGGGGTTAGTGGCATGAATTGTGTGAAGGAATTATGACAGACTGATCGCTGTGGATAGAAGTGTCACGTTACCCAGTGCTGACTGAAATTTGACTAGGCATTGTCTCGGTCTGTAGCTCAGCAACAGAGCACATGCATGCTTAAAGCCACAGGCTGGATCCTGTTGTCTGCAGGTGGTGCTGGGAATAGACCCATGTCGGAAATCCCAAAGAGCTGCTCCCAGTTCATCCACTGAGTGAGTTGGTTCTGACTCCATCTGCAGTATATACATTTAAAGCAGTATCGTACCACTTTAAACAGTCTTGGCTCCCATCCCACCCCCTAAAAATAAAAAAAAATCCTGGGAACTACCATTTGTTAACAGAGCAAACCCCTATTCCCACCACAAAGCTACAGTTCTCCAAGTGGTTTAACCAGTTCTTTTTTTTGGGGGGGGATGTTTAGGGGTACTCTCATTTTGAGTCAAGAAAATCACCAATTTAGAGTTCAAATCGGGGGAAATAAATGCAGTAAATGGACAAAAGTACAAAGAACATGCACAACACCGTTGGCCCATCTTTTGTCTTCACAGTCATCACTAACTTTACGTTTCTTTGCTGGCTGTGATGATGGAAAATAGTAATTTTTCTGCTCAGACTGAAATACTGCCCCTCAATGAGGCCAAACTTTCATCAGTAAAACACCACACATCCACATTCCACACTGCTTCACACATTAAATGCTCGCTTCCATCTGAGACTCAGAAAACACAGGGAAAGGAAATGAGGCCGCCATTGGAGATGGTAACAACAAAACTGACCAATCACTGTGCTAGATCCCAACTCCTACTTCACACATTAAATCCTCGCTTCCGTCTGAGACTTAGGAAACACAGGGAAAGGAAATGAGGTTGCCATCGGTGGGAGCAACGGAACTGACGATTCACTGTGCTAAAGAAGAAACAATTTTTTTTTAAAAAAAAATGTTTCTTCTTCCGTTAGATTCACAAAATGTTTAGGGGCATGTGTACCCCTGCGTACCCCAAGGAAAAAAGCACTGGGTTTAACAGGCAATCTTTCCTCCCAGGGAATTCTGGGAACTGTCACTCTGTGTTGGGAACAGGGGTCCCTTAACTGTCAACAACCTTAACAAACTACAGTTCCCAGGTGATTATTTAAAGTGGCCTGTTGCTTTAAATGTTGCTTTGCAGATGGGGCCTTAGTAAAAGACAGTTTCCTTTGTTCTAATAAAGTAGCGGACGTGAATTAAGCAAGGCCCTTGTGTGTGAAAGTGAAAATAAGACAAATGACTGCAATTGACAGATTTCAAATTTGTAATCGTTTTGAATTGTTTTCATTTCCATCAGGACGCCGGAAAAGCAAGAGAGGTAGGAAGGACTCGAGCAGGCAAATGATCATGTAATACAAGTAAACCCCCTCCACTGCTTCCGAACAACAATTCCATAAATGTGCCATACAGAGGGGGGAAGTCTGCCAAAATTGCCACCAGGGTTTAATTACATTTTGTGGAGTCACCTCGTATCGCTTTGTACACATGGCACTGAGAGCTTTTAGCATTTGTAATGGGAAAACAGCAGCTGAAGAGAGTCAGCTCTGTTTAATTAGTCTACGGTGTCCAGAATTCAGACTCCTTGTAAATGGAATGTCCATGTCTGGACGTAACCCCTGGACCCTGCAAAGGAACATGCCAAGCAGATCATCGTGTCTCTAATTAACAGTTCACTTGTGTCATAAAGTCAACTGGGTAGCCTTGGGCAAGCCACATCTCTTAGCCTACTCTCTGCCTAGAGTTTAGGATTAATGATACTGACCATCTTGGAGGGGTAAGTGACCTTTTTGGCCTGGTGGGTCAGATCTTTATCACACCGCACCCCATGGGTAAACTTTGACAGGTAATGATGGTGCCAGGTAAATGATGGGTGAATATTTCTGTCCACCTATCAAGGTTGCCAGTACATTCCTCACAGGAAATGTGTTAGAGAAGCCTCACCCAGCAGGATTGAACTCTCCCTTTACCAGCACAGTGGTGAGTTCAATACTGCTATCTGCCACCTTCTGCTTTGTCAGCATGTTCCACCTAAGGAATATGCTGGTGATTTAGAACCCAGCAGAATGGATCATTGCCCGTCAGCTGTTGTCACCCACCAACGTCATCTGATTGACAAGTGAGCGTGGTTTGGGGAAAATGTCCACCTGGGCCAAATTGGAACCCCCTGGCAGGTCAAGACTGACCCATGGGCTGGAGCTCCACCATCCCTGATGTAAGGATCACTGAGATGACTTAGTATTCCCCGAAGAAGGATGGGCAACCTGCAAGTGATCAAGTTTAGATCTCTGGCAAGAGCAATCTGCCCCTCCACCAGTTGTCTACTGGGTGGGAAGGAAGAGAGGGTGAGAAATGTGTTTTGGGGAGAAAGAGAGAGAGAAATAGGTGATCCTGTCCACCACCCCCTGGTCATGCATAAAGCCGCTGACAGATTATCCCCAAGGAAAAGCAGTCATCAAGAGAAAATGGTCCCCATCCCTGTTCTTAAGTAGTTTGTATAAAAATGCCCTCCACAAGACCTTAAACCTCAGTGACCCTCTTCTGCCAGAAAACAGGGCTTAGATCTGCTGGTGGTCTCTGCTCTTGGACCTACAAGGCCCCCCAACTTACCATAGGGTAGGGATAGCTTGTATCCCCTACCTTTGACTAATGTCAGTGTAGTCCTCAATTTGCTGTGATGTTCTTCCTGGAAGGTAGGGGGCGGAAGTGTCTAACAGCGGTCCTTGGTCCACTGGCTGGTTGCTGAACTATTGAGCTTCCCTTTAACTCTGCAGTCCTAGGGTAGCTATCTTTTCATAATGTAGCTCGTTTCATAAAATGGCAGATACTTGGTTCTTTCATTTCTCTGGCAAGCAGGTTGATGATGGGCTAATGAGGCACAAACAAGTTACACAAAGAATGAAATATAAAAGGGAGGGCAGGACATACATTATAGGACATGCATCCTATGTGCCAGTGGTGGGAAATATAGAACTCTTGTTTCTTTCTGTAATAGTACGCTGATCTCGCTTACAGTCTAATTGCCTGCACTCTGCAATAATAAAATGTGCAAATCAAATTCCAAATACATGAAGGAGGTTTTTGATAGTTTCCATATTTTCTTACACCACCCAGATGAAGCATCTGCAGAAGGAGCCATTTTCTTTCACATATCTTTTCATTTCCTATTTTATTTTTCCAGGACAGCTGTTTTTTAGTAAAGCATTGCACAGTTTTGAAAGTTTCGGTGCTGTTCACACAACATAACATTTTCTATTGTGTATGTCGCTTCCTGTCTGAGCTTCACATTTAAGCTATTTATGACCGAATGGCTGTTCCTTAGCATTCCACAAGCAGTGAAATGTGGAGAAGTAAAATGCAATGAGGGAAATGTGAAGTATTTAGCGCAAGGAGAAACATGAAAGGAACGTCACCGATACCCTACTTACTGTTCTCATTTGTTATCAGGTAGAGCTGCCAGCAAAGTGTTTCCAACAGCTAAATTCAAAGTAAAGTTTTGCATTTCTCTTCAGGTGGAAATCTGAAGAATGTGAACAGAAAGCAAAAAAAGTTTATTAGATAATTCTGACAAAAACGAATGGGGGAAGAATGGTCTGCAAATCCCTAGCTGTGGTAGTCCAATAGTAGAACAGCTGTTATGCATGCAGAATGTACCATATTAGACCCCTGGCAACTCCAGTGGTGTTATTGCATTAAGTGTTACTCAGAGTAGACCTATAAAAATTAAAGCACCTAAGTTACTTATGTTCTCTAATTTCAATAGGGCAACTCAAAGTAAAACCTAGTTGAATGCTACTCTTAGTTCCTTGAATGTAAGCACCATTCATGTGCTCTTTGATTGTGTTGTTATTTTGCTTTTGATACACTGAGGACATCCTGAGTCACTTACTCATGTGTAAAAGTCAACACATGAGTGGAGAAAACAGGGGAGAATTTGTTTGTTTATTTTGTAAAACTGATATGCCCTCAAAATGGTTAATGTGTGATGTGTGTTAAGCTCCACCCCCTCTTGCCTTCCACAAAATGGAGAGCAAAATTCAGTTCAGATGAAGGCTGTGTGAAGGACCTTTGAAATGCCAGTGGTGGTTTCTCAGCACAGTTCCTTCAGGACCTGGGTGAAGTCCACTGACTCAGCCAGAACATTGGATCCTCCTGGGCAGGAATGAGTATCAGAAGATGTCCTGTTCCAGCTGAAAGTTGCTTGAGAAGCAAGCTGTTTCTGAGCTCTGGTGTGTTCCTGAATCCTTTGGTAGTCCTTCAACCCTTGACCTTCTCAACTCTTCAGTGCTCACAGGCTCTTTGGGCTGAGCTTTCGGCTCACTTCGCAAACAGACCTGCCTCAGGGTAGTTTGTCCTACAGTTCCAATTGCTCTTGTTCCTGATTACTGACTGGTTCCATGGCATACTTCTTGCTCACCTCAGACTTCTGCCTGTGACCTTTCCCCAAACCTCTGAAAATACCACATACGTTGACATTGCTGTGTAAATAATAAATCATCCTAAATTTCCTTGGTGTTGCCACAAACTGCTGAACTCAGTACTGGCTACGATCTTCTCCATGTTTACTGTCTCCTCGCCAAGCAGTGATAGCGTAGGGCCCTCTTCAGGAAACACCTCAAGTTGCAAAGAAACCTTCATGCCCTGTGCAATTCTCTCTCTTTTTGATTCCTCTCCTTCCCAAATGTATCAAACCAGTTGAAAGCACACTTTAATCTTCCCAGAGATAAAAGGTGGAGGAGGAGGAAAGATGAAGGCCAGGGCTAATAAGACATCAGAAGAGCCTGAGGGAGACAGTGAGCGTAAGACGGAACAGTAACTCTGACAAAAGAAGGGTTTGCAGAAAGAAAAGGGGGTAGTATATGAAGCTATAAAGTAAAATTAACAAAGCCAGGAGACCATTGAAGAAAATGCATTAAAGGACCCAACTTGAAGCCAGATGAGAGCTGTCAGTGAGTAGCAGTCTCCCGAGCACCAATTTGTACAAAAAAGTACAGGAAATATTCAAGAGGGCATGTGTATATATGTGTGCATAAGCAGTGCAGCTTTAAACCTGTACTGTAATCTCCTCAAAATGGTTATCAGTTTTGGGAAAGTGAATCAACAACGCTGGCTATAAATTTGATGGAGGCACATTTTGTGGCCTTTACTGTATAGATGGGCATGGCAGACATCTCTCCCTTTGTCAAAGGGATGGGGGAGCTCCCAGCACTTTACCAGCTGAATAACTCCCAGGGCATATGCTGACATTGCAACTGGACACATTAATTAAAAACATAAGGAGAGCCTGCAGGATCAGGCCAATAGCCCATCTACTCCTGCATCGTGTTCTCACAGGGACCAACCAGGTGCCTGTGGGAAGACCACAAGCAAGACAGGACACAAAAGCCCTCTCCCATCTGGTGGTTTCCAGTAACTGGCATTCAGAAGCTTTACTGTCTCCGACCATGGAGACAAGTGTAGCCAATATGGGCAGTAGCCATTAAACCCTCTAAGGACTCCCTGTTTGATTTCCTGCTCCATGATTGCATTCATGGGATTGTTGTCTTTCACATGACGGCATATGTTTCGACTCCACAGAGTGGGAAGTGACGGAGACAGGATGTTTGTGTTACTGTATTCCGTGAAGTGGGACTATTGTCCTTTGTTCTTTTTCTCTTTGCTGTCTGATAATAGAGAGAGAGGGAGCCATGTTGCAGTGCTCCGTGTGTATTTATATGTAAATAAAGTAGATTAGCCAAAATGCTGAGTTGCTGAGGTCTGTCATGCAAGGTGCACAAACTCTGCGGATCCTAAGTGTGCCGGTGTCGATCGGCATCGGTCGCTGTGATGTTCAGGCTGAAGAAAGCTTTTGAAGCTCCCGAATGATCGACCAGGAGGGAGGGAACATGCCAGTCGGGCATGTGTCTCTGCCAGGGTCCTACTCAAGTGTAGGCTGAACTCCTGACACTCCCCACTGCCCAACAAGAGGTTGTCTCCATGGTCTCTTGCCTGGTTTTGCCCCTTTCTGCCCAGTCTCTGTTGGCATAGTTTCTATTTGATACATGTTTTTGGAGAGAATGGGGTGGAGAGTCCTATTTCTTAAATTGCATCATCATCATCACCACCATTTGAACTTGTTAGCTACCCAGTTACACACAAAGATGTCCCTAGTGATTTACATTTTTAAGAGCATAAACATACAGGTTAAAAATACAGGAAAGTCATAATGCATATAATTTATTTAAAAATCCACAAAGCAACAAGGAGCTCTGGCTGCCTCACTAAAAGCAAAGATCGGTGTCATCCATTGAAAGCATGGGAACAGTGTTTGGTTGCTGGGTTAAGAACTTAATTCTTTCCAGAGGTCCGTTCTTAACCTGAAGCACCACTTTAGCTAATGGGGCCTCCTGCTGCTGCCGCGCCGCCGGAGCACAATTTCTGTTCTCATCCTGAAGCAAAGTTCTTAACCCAAGGTACTATTTCTGGGTTAGCGGAGTCTGTAACCTGAAGCGTCTGTAACCTGAAGCATCTGTAACCCGAGGTACCACTGTAATTAATAAATAATAACAGGACTGCTAGAACAGCGGACCCTCAGTTGGCCTTGGGGTCTCGGCAAATGCCCAACCTTACCACCAGCTCTGACTAATATTCCCTAAAGTTTGACAGTTGCTAAAGAAAAATTACTCATCTACTTAAGTAAGCAGAACTCCATCAAGGCCCCAAGGCCTAGAAACAGAGAAGGCCCACTGAAGTTTGGCTTGTGGTACTTTTATTTTCCTCTTTCTAAAAGAGCCATAGAAGAGCTATGGTGAACGATATTTATGATTATACTGCAAGAAATTCTAAAAATAGTCAGCCAACTGGAGAGACTACAATTAACTATAATTCGGCAGTTGCCTGGCTGCTGCACGCACTTGGTATTTCTGCTGAAATGTGGCTAACTAACTTTACAATCCCACAAGGTGGTATTATGTGTGAAGAGAAAAGCTATTACCTGCTCTCCTCTTCATTTATGGCATTTTTTCCCTTCACAGTAAATGCTACGCTGCGACTCTATCTGTTTCTAAATCAAGATTGAAATTGTACCTTTTCATGACTTTGCTTCCATCATTCAAATAAGCTGAAAAGGCGGTTATTTTACTCCAGTAGCAGGCTATTGTCCTAGCAACTTTCAATGTCTCATATTTAAGGAAGTGCTTTGTGGTGCAATTGTTGGGAAAGGCTTTCGGAACCGATGCAGATTTCAGCTCATTTAAAGCAGGCCAGTTGCATTAGACAATGATAGTTTTCACAGACAGAAGTCCTCACTAGATGCTCATAGTAGCCCCATTATTTCTAGCACCCCTCCCTCCAACAGCAAACTCGAGTGGTAAGTGGACTAGAGCCAAAATAGGACCACCAAGAAACATGAGGGTTGCTATCTGATGCTAGAGAGAGGGGGGGAGCCATGTTGCAGTGCTCCGTGTGTGTTTATATGTAAATAAAGTAGATTAACCAAAATGCTGAGTTGCTGAGGTCTGTTACAATCGATGCACAAACTCTACGGATCCCTAAGTGTGCCGGTGTCAGTTGGCATCAGTCGCTGTGATGTTCAGACTGAAGAAAGCTTTTGAAGCTCCTGAACGATTGACCAGGAGGGAGAGAACATGCCAGTTGGGCATGTGTCTCTACCAGGGTCCTACTCGAGTGTAGGCTGAGCTCCTGACAGCAGGGTGGGTGGCGCAGGTGGCAGGGGTAGCAAAGGACAGAACTTCCCATTTCACTTCATGTGGCAAAACGGGACATGCTGGCCCTGCTTGAGGTTTTAAAAGTTTCCTTCCTTCTGCAAGCCTCAGAGGACTAACAATCCTGGCCTGACTGCGCTGCCTGCCAATTAGTTTCTGGGCCCAATTCAAAGTGCTGGTTTTGACCTATAAAGCCTTTAATGGCTCTCCCCATATAAACCACCCCAGACTCTGCGTTCATCATCTGAGGCCCTTCTCTGTGTGCTGCCTCCACGTAACCTCTGGAGGGTGGCAACACGAGAAAGGGGCCTTTTCTATAGTAGCTCCCCATTTGTGGAGTGCTCCCCTCGGAGATCACCACACATGCTCATGGGAAAAACCACTACAGCATTCAGGAAACCCTCCGATTCCACAAGTTTCCAGAGCTTGAGCA
This sequence comes from Podarcis erhardii, assembly GCF_964252035.2. Taxonomy (NCBI): domain Eukaryota; kingdom Metazoa; phylum Chordata; class Lepidosauria; order Squamata; family Lacertidae; genus Podarcis; species Podarcis erhardii. The sequence continues at coordinate 19,318,448 of NC_138508.1, read as the reverse complement.
GTGTCTTTTTTGCTGAAATTGTTTACTTGGTGACTCCATGAAGTAGGGATGCATCCAGCCCACTGATCAAAGTGAACAGAGATTCATAATGCCCTGCAAGAGCTGCTAGCAGTAGACCAGTCCTCTACGCACTCTTGACAACGCTTTGTAATAACAAAGTTATTTTGTTGATCTGTACAACAAAACTAGTAATGGAAAAGGCAGTGTGACATCTAGAAGGAGCATGCCAAAAGAATAAATACCAACCGGACAACTGTTGCACTACGTCGCCACAAAGTTTATTATATTTTCACCTTATTTGTTAAGTGAAGCTCCCACGTTTTTCAGCAAACCATTCAGGAATTGCAGGGATTTCCTTAATGCTCCTGGAAAGGGCACTTAACGTTTCAGCGGTCAGAGACTGCACTTCTGAGACTTCCTTTAATGGGCTCTGTGACCACTGGACAGTCCTTGTTAAATAGATCGAAGCTCTGTTTGGAAAATGCATCACATTAAGAGAAGAAATGGATTCCCAAATGTCTGCCTTTGCTAGACAGTTTAGACTGCCTTCCAAAGTGGTTTTTTTTTTGGAGTTGTTAATGAGTTACGAGGCAACCCTCCACTTAAAAAAGGAAGTTAACTTTAATGAGGAGGAAACTTCTAACTTCTGTTAGTTTGGCAGGAGTGGCTGGGATCTGTGGGCAGCTGCCCCAAGTGGGGAGCCCCTGAACTGCAGATGAAAGTTTCTCAGTGAAGTTCCTTCAGGTTCTGGCCTGACTCTGTTCACCTAGATTGGCTATTGGATCCTGCCCCACATGAAGGACCATGAAGCGACTTGCCTTGCTTGAGCAACATGGTCTTCCTGAATCCTGGGGTGCTAGATTTAGTCTTTGGTCCTGACTTACCTCAGAATGTTGCTCATGGCCCAGCCCTGATACAAGTGAACAATGGTGTGTGTGTGTGTGTGTGTGAGAGAGAGAGAGAGACAGAGAGAGAGAGAGAGAGAGAGAGAGATGCTCAAGAAGCAGAGTATTTAGGAATCAACCTATTTTGGAGGTGGCATGTCAATGGGCTACAAAAGATAACTAGTCAAAGGTCATAAACTGCCCTGATAAAATTTTGCTAGACTCATCCAAGCTCTTTGGGTAATCAGTGAAGTTATTCACATCTGTTGCTTGAGGTGCCTGCAAATTTGCTTCAGATTTCACTTTGGATGACAAAGTATGGTTGTGTGGAATAGGAATACAGTGGTACCTTGGAATGCGAATTCGGAGCCCCGTTCGCGTCCTGAACGGAACGCAAGATGCAACGGCGCGTCTGTGCATGCGCAGGTCGCATTTCGTCACTTCTTCGCATACGTGTGATGTCATTTTGAGCAGCTGCGCATGCGTGAGCGGCGAAACCCGGAAGTAACGCACTCCGTTACTTCCTGGTTGCCACGGAGTGCAACTCGAATGCGCTCAACCCCAAGCACATTCAACTCGAGGTATGACTGTACAAGAAGCTACCTTACACTGAGCTAAACCACTGGGCCATCTAGCCCATGATTTTCTATGCTGGCTCTCAAGGGGGACATAATTGTCCCTGTTGAACTAGGAGATGCTGGGAAATTAACCTGGGGGCTTCTGTATACAAAGCAGATGCTCTGCCACTGAACTATGGTCCTTCCCCATCCTGAGAAATGTCACTAAATCAGAAAATCACAGACTTGGAAGGGATCATGAGGGTCATCTAGTGCTATCAGCTTTATTCATTTCCATCAGATGTTTGGCAAAAAGACTATACATACACACTCCGAAAACTGAGGATAAACTGGGGGGAGCACTGGATTGTGTTCATGTAGCCTGAACTTTCCCACTACCCTCTCTCCACCCCGGCCCACACCCTACTCAGAAATACTGCAGTGATGCCAGTGATGGGGAAACATCTCTATGGCATTGACCACTAACGAAGTTGGTTTTGCGCAAAAGGCAAATAGAGGTGGAGTGATTGTGCTTTCTAATCAAGTTCTGATCGATGATGATGTCCACCACCAAGGCAAGTTGATGGCAGATGAGTAGGCGCAGGATTCTGGAAGTTTAAGCTAAGATCAGGACCATGGGCAGCAGCCCTGCAGCTGGTAAAGAAAAATAAAACAAGTACAGTGGTGCCTCGCAAGACGAAAAGAATCCGTTCCACGATTCTCTTCGTCTAGCGGGTTTTTCGTCTTGCGAAGCAAGCCCATTGACGGCTTAGCGGCTTAGCGCTATTAGCGGCTTAGCGGCTTTTAGCGGCTTAGCGGCTTAGCGGATCAGCTGATAAGCGGCTTAGCGGCTTAGAAAAAGGGGGGGAAGGAAAAAAAACCCGCAGGAACTCACAAGACATTTTCGTCTTGCGAAGCAAGCCCATAGGGAAATTCGTTTTGCGAAGCGCCTCCAAAACGGAAAACCCTTTTGTCTAGCGGGTTTTCCATCTTGCGAGGCGTTCGTCTTGCGGGGCACCACTGTACTGGGGAAAACCTTTTTTACTTTCCTTCTATGTGATTTACAAGAACCCCTCCTCATTAGAACCGTCGGTTGAACTGACCCAAGCAGGATGATTAAGGTCTGTGTGGAGATAAACTTTAACCAAAAGTATGCTTTATGGAGACCGAGAAGCAATAAGAGCTTTTGGGAATGGCGCAGCAATTAATTCGGAGTCGCCATCTTGCCAAAGGATTTATAGCCGGGAGGAAGAATGGACTTGTTTTCAGACTGCATTCCTAGCGAATCTCCTCAGAGGTTTTAAGAAAGGAGGCAGATTGGTGAAGATTAATGACGCTAAGACTGTTTTGATGTATGCCCCAAGGTGGTTGTCACCCATGGAGGCAAAGGCTCTAAAAAGACTCAATATGGAGGCCAAATGGCCAAAATATTGGGAGATATTAGAACAAGAAGGAGATAAATTGAAATTGCAGAGTTTTGAGAAATTAAAAGACAAAGTGCGAGATTGGCTTCATTATTATCAAATAAGAGAGGCCTATAATATGGATAAAAAATTGGGCTTCCAGGTGGAAAAATCGAAACTGGAAACAGAATTGTTAGAACCTAAAACTAAGATTCTTTCAAGAATGTATAACTTGCTGTTGAAATGGAATACTCAGGATGAAACAGTTAAATCAACCATGATTAAAAGGGCACAGGACATAGGTCATAATATTTTGTTTGCTGACTGGGAAAAGTTGTGGACCACCGGTATGAAATTTACGGCATGTAATGCCCTAAGAGAGAATATTATGAAAATGATTTATAGGTGGTACATGACCCCAGTCAAGCTTGCTAAAATTTATCACCTGCCTGATAATAAATGTTGGAAATGTAAAGAAACTGAGGGTACATTCTTTCACCTTTGGTGGACGTGCCCGAAGATTAAGGCTTTCTGGGAGATGATATATAATGAACTGAAAAAGGTATTTAAATATACCTTCCCTAAGAAACCAGAGGCCTTTCTCTTGGGCATAGTCGGCTAATTGGTGTTAAAGAAAGACAGAACGTTTTTTATGTATGCGACAACAGCAGCAAGAATACTCATCGCAAAGCACTGGAAGACACAAGATTTGCCCACCTTGGAAGAATGGCAGATGCAAGTAATAGACTACATGGAATCGGCGGAAATGACTGGCAGAATCCGAGACCTGGGAGAAGAAACGATCGAAGAGGACTGGAAGAAGTTTAAGAACTATCTGCAGAAACACTGCAAAGTTTATGAATGCTAAAATGATGTTGGATAGAAAAACAATATGGCATTAGTGATACAGTGTTAAAAAAGTATGCAAAAATGTAACAGAAAAAGGGTGAAAGAACAAGGTTATATTATGTCAAAAGTAAACAATATGTTAAAGGTGTTTAATTAAAAGGAGGAAGGATCGGAGACATAATAGAAGCGATTATAATAATTAGAAATAAGTTTTGAAAGAGGGTAAGGATTTGCTGTACTTGATTGGACAAAGAGGAACACAAAAAAGGGAGGCGTGAGGAGGTCAAGAAAGAAAGTTTTTTAAAAATGAACTTAAAAATTGGAGTTTTTATTTTCAGTTCTTTTTTTGTTTTTGTTTTTCTTCTTTGGTGTATGCTGGTGACTGTTTTTGCTGTTTTGTATTTTTCTCTCTGTTTTTTTTTGTTTTTTGTTTACTGTTTAATGCGTTGTAACTCTTTTCTTTTTGTTAAAACTTTAATAAATATTATTTTTTTAAAAAAAAGACTGTTTTGATGTATGGAAGTGATGTTATATGGAAAACGTCTGGATATGGCTACTGGATAAAAAAAAAAATATCCACGCAGGATTACAAACTGTTCTAACCAGCTTGCAGAGACTATCAGAGGTCACAAAGAGAAAGGAAAAAGATATGAAAATAACAACAAGAGATGTGGAAAAATAAGAAAGGACTGGATAGTACTGTGAACATCATAAGGTTAGATTTGTGGACATTAAAACAGCAGTAAGAAGCAAGAAGTTGATTGGATCCCCTTCGGAACTTGAAATATGGGTACCCCCAACAAAAATTTAAAATTCGGCTGTGTAATTTGGAATTTATGTAATTTGGTTTGATTTGATGTGATTGGTCGGTTAATAAAAAAATATTCTCGAAAAAAATAAAAATAAAACAAGTACTAGTCTCACCAATGTTTTTGAGTAACCGGCAGAGTTTTGCAGTCTGGGCTAGGTAATCAAGATGAAAGCACCGCTCCATGAGTGTTGCATCTAGCTAGTTCAAGGCATGGTGCCTTTCTCTGCAGCTTTTGGCTTCTTCCTCGCAGAAGGCTTTCACGTTTTAGGGACTTTGAGGAAAGCTTTGTGGTCCAGCCCTCAGAGTCCAGTGGCAGAGATGTCTTCTTGGGGTTCTCAGGGAACCAGGTTCTGGGCTCCGGTGCCAGTAGATCCACAAACATGGATCAGCACAAACATGTATTGCTTGATCTGTCTCTTTGCAGTGTTTTATCAATGTGTACATGTGTGCATGTGTAAAACCCTACACCAAAAGAATGTTGACACAATCATGCAATTTGGCTGGCTCAAGATGGAGTTCTCTTTCTGTAGTGCTTTATCAGTGCAAACATGTATCGTAATAATGTAGTGTTGTGGCGGGGGGGGGAGGAGAGAGAGCAGCAATCTTTTCATGCACAGTACTCAGCATAAAAAGAGGAAAATGAAATTTTCTTATGCATTGGTTGGTTCCTCATTAATAATACGTCCAGGTAGCTCAGAACACCAAAATCAGAGGAGAAATTTGGATGGCAAAAATACTCAGAAACTTCCCTAAACAGGAAAGGTTAACTATGACAGATACAAATAAAATAAAAGTATCAAGGAAAGGTTGAAAGCAAAATATTCAAATAGCATCCCCAAAGGCAGGCTTTCCTCATTTGCCATTAGCCCCAGTTTTGCTGACTGTACAAGCTATCATTTGATGCAAGCATAGTTTGTAATTATTATTATTGTCAGAGCTGCCCGAGGTCCCAGCTCACAAAGGACCAATGCCAGTTCTTGTTATATACAAAAGTCTTTATTGAAGTTCAGTTTCCATTTCAAAGCCGCGACGCGCAGCTCTACGTCTTGAACTCTAGACTGCTGAAGCTCCAGTTCAAGACTCTAGCCTTGCTCCACCTCTTCCTCTGCTCTTTCCTCCTCTGGGTCCGCTTGTCCGCTGGGGTCTTGCTCTTTCTGGACTCTTCTGACGCTGAGTCCCCTGATTCTTCCCCCTGCCTCCGGCAGGCTTTAGGACCTGGTTCCCAATCCGGGCTTTCTGCTGTCCCGCGCGCCTGTACATTTGAACTTGGCACTCGCGCCCAGCCGGCAACCTTTCTCCTGACCGTTACACTGCTCCTGTCACTGCTTCCCCCTTCGGGAGTACTAGCTGGACTTGACTTCCCCTCCGTTCCCTCACTCTGCGATAGAGGCGTGGCCAGCCCTGACTCATCCTCTCTCCCTACTGGAGGAGACGCTGGCCCTGACACATGGGACTCTTCCCCCCCACTCTGCTCTGGTGGGGGGACTGGTCCTGATCTCCCGCTGCTGCTTTGGGAGTCCCCGCTGGCCCCTTGCTTCTGGTGTGTCCCCCCTGGGACCCCCCTTGCCCTGGCCATCGGCGCCCCCCTCTGGGAATCTTCTGAATCGCTGGAGAAGCTCATGGAATCTCTCGGGCCACTGTCATACTCCCCTACGCTGCCCTCAGATTCCTCCCCTTCGCTCTCCGTTTCCTCTCTCCCCTGTGCCTCTGCTCCTGAGCCCCTGACAATTATCATTACTGAAATAAACAGAAATTAAAGAATATATGCTTTTTCATCAGGGCCCCAGTGACCTCTTCTTATTTCTAGATTGAAAATTATTCCAAATATATTTATTTTGTTTTATTTGTAATAGAGGTATTTTTTAAAAAAATACTTTTCCTTGTTGGCTTTGGTCTTTTTGCATGCATATGTTGCTCTTTTGTTGATCATAACTGGGTTGCAACTTTTTTTTTATGCAGTGCTATTCATAGTGTGATGATATGCAAGAAAAATCACATTATGCTCCCTGCATATGCTGTTATCCAAGCCTCTCTGACTTGAGCCTGATGGAGGGTTATCAGTAATATGCGTCAGCCCAACATAAACTCAATAAACTCCCTTATTTTGCTGTTTTCCTGGGACTGAAAACAAGAGGGGGGTACCCGCCTCCTGAAAGGTCACAATACATGCAGTGCTAGGCTTGGTGGGTTGCGAGTTGTGCAGGTCTACTGTAAGGCATAGCTTCAAAAATAATTGTACTTTCCTTCAGGACCAGAAAGAAAGAAAGAAAAGGAAACAAATTGGATCAACTCAGAGTTATTACAGGTTATATTTTGTGGACAGGTTGACCACTTCTCTGGGAAATTGGACAATATTGTTACACAGCTCTGTCAGTTGCTATACACATTGCTGAATTTGCCTCCTGCTGCTGCTGCTGAATTGTGAGCGTGGGAAGGGAGAGAGTTGACTGCCTATAGGTTGCATACAGCAAGCCTTCACCAACGTGGTGTCTTCCAGATAAGAACAAAATAAGATCCTGCTGGATCAGGGCAATGGCCTATGTATTTGGTCCAGTGGCTTACCAGATACCTGTAGGAAACTCACTGTTAGGTTTCTGTTATGCCACTGTGCAGTTCTTGGAGTCACAAGACTCTGTTGACATTCCAGACTGTTGGCAGTTTCACGGGAGACAGGAGACGGATGTTTATGTTCCTGGTTTCCTGTTTCTTTGTTCCTGTGTTGTTTTCTGTCTCTCACAGAGAGCAGACGCATATTCTTTCTGTCCTGCGTAGTTAGAAATAAACGTAGCAATGTTGCACATATTTCTGTCTCTTCCTCTGCTGTCTGGGTACTCTGTGGAATGGGGAGCATGCCTGAAGCCTCATGAAAGGCTTAGGTCGTTAATCACCATTGGAGGGGATTCCAAAGATACGGCCAGAGGAATAGCCATTTCAGCTCGGTCGTACGGAGGCTCCGACACTCACAAGCAGAACTAAGCACTCTATCCTTCTATGATTCCCAGTAACTGGAATTCTGAAGCATTGGTGCCTCCAATCATGAAGGCACAGCATAGCCTTCATCATGGCTTGCAACCGTTGATAATCTTATCCCCCATGAATTTGCCCAATACTCTTCTCTAAAGCTATCCAAATTGGTGGCCATCATTTGCCTCCTGTGTGAGCAAGTTCCACAGTTTGAACCTGTGCTTAACTAAGTACTTCCCTTTTCTGCCACGAATCTTCATTGGATGTCTACAAGTTCTAGGGTTATGAGAGAGGAGGATTTCTCTCCACCCCACTCCATATCTACTTTCTCCATGCTATGTATAATTCCATGCACATCTATCATGTCACCTCTTAGTTGCCTTTTCTCTAAACTTAAAAAGTTCCAGAAGCTGCAATGTTTCCTCACAGGAGTGTTACTCCATCCCATCGATCAGGTTGGTTGCCCTATTCTTCTTACGGATAATGGTTTAATTTCCTGAAATGGGAATGTTGCTTATGTTGAATTGCTGCATATTTTTAGCATGGAGTAGCTCCGTCCTGTGACTGGCTGACTGAGAGTCACATGAGAGAGGCATTCCATTCTGGTGTGACTGTTATTCAAGTAACTGTCATTTTTAATTGTTTCTGTTCTTCTCTATGTGTGAGAGGGAGAATGGCTTCTGAGAGAGGTTTCCTTGGATGCTGCTGAGGATGGTGTGTGTCAGAGTGGTCTGCCTGGGGTGAAGCACACAGATGAAGATCCCTAAATGTTAATAGGGTGAAACCTGTGCTCACTATAAGGAACAAAGTGATTAAGGATGAGATTGTAGATATGTTCTTCTCAGTTATATGTTTATGAAAGTAAAGATCTTTTGAATATAGAGAGTGTGGACATTGCATACCTCTCTCTCATATATATATGGTAAAAGGTAAAGGTAAAGGACCCCTGGATGGTTAAGTCCAATCAAAGGCAACTATGGGGTTGTGGCACTCATCTTGCTTTCAGGCCGAGGGAGCCGGCGTTTGTCCACAAACAGCTTTCCGGGTCATGTGGCAGCAGGACTAAACCACTTCTGGTGCAAAAGGACACCGTGACGGAAACCAGAGCGCATGGAAATGCCGTTTACCTTCCCGCCAGTGCAGTACCTATTTATCTACTTGCACTAGTGTGCTTTTGAACTGCTAGGTAGGCAGGAGCTGGGACACTCCATTGTGCGGATTCAAACTGCCAACCTTCTGATCGGCAAGCCCAAGAGGCTCAGTGGTTTAGACCACAGCACCAGCCTCATCCCTTATATATGTGTGTACACACACAAACACACCAATTCTGACCCTTGTTTTAGGCTACACCTCCCATCAGCTGTATCTCGATCACTGTAGGCTTTTAGAAAGAAGTTAGATTGCCATCAGCCAGGGATTCTTTCGTTGTTATGACTGCGCTGCAGGAGGCTGGAGTAATGTCCCCTTGGGTCCCTTCCAGCCCTACAATTCTACGATTCTATGAGCTGTAGTCCAAAGTATCTGGAGGGCACCAGGTTGGCAAAGACTAGTATAGGGCATGTGTGCCTCATAGGGATATTACCAACCGTAAGAGCATAGCTAGTAAATCTGACTCAAGGGAGAGGAGGAGGCGAGAGGTCATTTTGTAGTGACTTGAAATATTTTGAAAGGATTTACATTCCATGCAAGTAATTTCCTGCGTAGCCTCAGGGGTGTGGAAAGCATTCAGATCTAATTCACCCTCTCCTCTTCATCAGCCTTTCAACTCCTCTCAAGCTTCAGTTGGATGGACTTTTGTTTAGACATTTCAACTTTTCTTCAACCCTCTTTGGCACAGACACATACATGCACCCAAAAACCTCACTCAATATTCTCTTCTGAAACCACAATAAAAACAACAAGGAGCCTTAAATAAAAAGGGAGGGGTGTCATATGAGAATAGGTTGCAGACTGAGGTGAAGGGACATGATAGCTTTCTTAAAATATCTGGAGGGCTGCCATGTCTTATTAGTACTACCACCTTCGTAAGATTGTGTTGGTGGCAGCCTGAGAGAAGACCTTCACTGTGGCAGCCCCTGAGCCACTGAAGGAATGCAACCTATTTACTTGCTCTCTCCAGCCTCGTGGCTTTTAAAATCTAGCTGGAGGGGATTGATCAGGTGAGCACATGTCCTAATGTAAGAATGTAAAACAGAGCCTGCTCAATAACGCCAAGGGTCCACCTAGTTCAGCATCCTGAACAATGCAATCTTTCCTCATAGGGCACACTTGGGAAAGAATTAACTGTGATTATAACCCTAACCTGGGATACCTCAGTTGGTAGAACATGATAATTTTAAGCTCAGGGTCAAGGGTTTGAGCCCCACATGGGGCAAAATATCTCAGCATTGCAGGGGGTTGGACCAGATGATCCTTGTGGTCCCTTCCACCTCCATGATTCTATGATCACAGCTCAAAGCTACACAAGTCTGCCCATAAAAATGAAAGAAACTGCCCCCCCCAAAAAAAATGCATCTGCCCCTCCACTCTAGAACTACAGCCATTTCCTCAGTCAGATTGTTTCCATTCATCAGAAAAGAAAGGGGGAAATGACTGTGGGTTCAAGCATGGAAAAACTGAAGCAGCAGATCTACTTAGAAGTTTGGGTACTTCCTGATCCACTACAGCATGCCTTGTTAACAGCATGAACTGACTTGCTAACTTGGAGGATCGCCCCAAAGCACCCCAATTTGCCTTGTGATCATGGGCGCATCTGAGCTGATGCACACCTCTGTTTTATGATACTTCATGGACTCGGACCCATTAGAGCTTATGCCACAATAAATCCTTTAAGATGCTACAAGGATAATTGCTTCGGCTGCACTAGCATAGCTTCACCTCTGGGACTTGTCCATGAACATATTTAAATTTTCCTCCTCCCTTTTCAGTCAGTGTTGGAAAATTAGAAAGGATTGTCGCTGTTGAATGAGACCAAAGGCTGATCTAGCATTCTGTTGATATAGTGGCCAAGCATGGGCCTGAGGGAAGCCCACAAGCCAGACCTGACTGCAGCAGCAGTGTCCCCTCTCGTGTTCCCCAGAAACTAGTATTTGGAGGCAGCACGCTGCTGGAGATAGCCTATATAGCTATCATGGGTAGTAGTCATTAGTAGCCTTGATCTCCCCCAATTTGTCTGGTCCCCTCTTAAAGCCATCCATGTCCCTGGCCTCCATGGCGTCATGTGAGGTCAAATGCCATTGTTTCAGAAGGTACCATGTGAAGAAGAGCTTCCTTTCAGAATCTTCCAATTTTATTGAGTGCTACTTAATGTCTAGCAGCCATATTTGCTCCACTGAGAAACCTTTCCGCCTTTAAAAAAAAGAGAGATCAAAACAGAAGAGTGAGTGGGAAAATAAATAAATAAAAGTACTCCTCATTCTGAAATATAAAGAAATAAATGAATGGAAAGATGAAAAGAAACAATACAGCAAAGAATGCATTTTACAAGGTTCAGTTTCTGCAGAGCATAGTTGTTTGAACATGTTTGAAAGCTACCCTTTGATTCACTTTGATATCCACTCTGTTTGGGAGCTGATGGTTATGACAGAAACAAATAATGAAGGGGAAAGGAGGAGGGAAGGGTTTTTTTATTTTATTTTTAATTTTGATTTATCTCCATGAGTGAGGCAGAACAGCTTGCTGGGCATCTCCGTACAGGAAGAAGAAGGTTAAGCAGAACCATTATTTATTACGCCACAATTTGGATGAGAGACGTTGAAGCTCAAATCAAGTAATGCTTGGAAGTTGTCTCCTCATTAGTCCAACAGCCACAGCATCCATACATTAGTCGATTACTCAGCTTAATTGCTTCTTAAATTCCAGCAATGTTTGTTTGCAGTTGGTTTTTAATTAAGTGACAGAGGTTAGTGGAATGTTAACTAGCACTATCGTCCTTTGTTTGAAGGGATGGTATCCTCTACTGCAAAGATGGGGAACCACAGCAGATGCCATTGGGTTTCATCTCCCATCAGTCCCATCTAACTTAGCCAATGTTCAAGGATGGTGACACTTCAAGTCCATCACATCTGGAGGGTCACAGGTTCCCCATAATCTATGGGTTGCATCTAGATGTAGATGTGCTTTTGAGGTCAGTGGGGAAAGATAGTTATGACTGACTCGAGTCCCATTGATTCCAACGGGTTTAGTCTAAGCATGGTCAAGTCTGGATCCGACCCTATACCAGCTTCTGAATGTTTCTCCACAAGGCTTGGATTTCACAACTCTTCAGAGTGCAGAGGGTGTTACGATATGAGAACAATGCAGCTGCAAATTGGCAGCTCGGTGAAAACATCACATGATGTGGCTAGCTGTGGGAAAGAATCTTCCCGGAAGTTTACAGGCTTCACAAAGCTTTGTTCAGAGTGTAATATGAGACCTTCCTGTTGCATATGTAAAGGAAGTTTGAGTCACTTGCTCAAAGAATCATAGAATCATAGAATCATAGAGTTGGAAGAGACCACAAGGGCCATCGAGTCCAACCCCCTGCCAAGCAGGAAACACCATCAGAGCACTCCTGACATATGGTTGTCAAGCCTCTGCTTAAAGACCTCCAAAGAAGGAGACTCCACCACACTCCTTGGCAGCAAATTCCACTGTCGAACAGCTCTTGCTGTCAGGAAGTTCTTCCTAATGTTTAGGTGGAATCTTCTTTCTTGTAGTTTGGATCCATTGCTCCGTGTCCGCTTCTCTGGAGCAGCAGAAAACAACCTTTCTCCCTCCTCTATGTGACATCCTTTTATATATTTGAACATGGCTATCATATCACCCCTTAACCTCCTCTTCTCCAGGCTAAACATGCCCAGCTCCCTTAGCCGTTCCTCATAAGGCATCGTTTCCAGGCCTTTGACCATTTTGGTTGCCCTCCTCTGGACACGTTCCAGTTTGTCAGTGTCCTTCTTGAACTGTGGTGCCCAGAACTGGACACAGTACTCCAGGTGAGGTCTGACCAGAGCAGAATACAGTGGCACTATTACTTCCCTTGATCTAGATGCTATACTCCTATTGATGCAGCCCAGAATTGCATTGGCTTTTTTAGCTGCCGCGTCACACTGTTGGCTCATGTCAAGTTTGTGGTCCACCAAGACTCCTAGATCCTTTTCACATGTACTGCTCTCAAGCCAGGTGTCCCCCATCTTGTATTTGTGCCTCTCATTTTTTTTGCCCAAGTGCAATACTTTACATTTCTCCCTGTTAAAATTCATCTTGTTTGTTTTGGCCCAGTTCTCTAATCTGTCAAGGTCGTTTTGAAGTGTGATCCTGTCCTCTGGGGTGTTAGCCACCCCTCCCAGTTTGGTGTCAACTGCAAATTTGATCAGGATGCCCTTGAGTCCATCATCCAAGTCGTTGATAAAGATGTTGAATAAGACCGGGCCCAAGACAGATCCCTGAACAGAAGTCTGAACTGATCAGACATGTTTTCTGTACTGCTGTAAAGTCAGAAATAAACAAGATGTAAATAGACTTTCTGACTATCTCCTTTCTCTTGCTGGTATGCAAGGAGGGAGGGGGTGTGCATTTTCCACTCTGGGAGATGTCACCTATCAAGATCTACCCTGGACTTGCGGAGATGCCAGCCAGGCAGACCACTGGTAAACAAGCTCCGGGAACCTGGGGGGGGGGATTTTCATCATACATTTATATCTTATGCTCACTAATTGCTATTTTTTGTTTGCTGAGAATGAATCACATGGGTCTATGCAGCCAATAAACCATGTGACATACCTTCCTAGATTCTGTGGAGCAAAATTGCTGGTGATGGTGGTGATACTTCTTCCACTGTTGGTGCCATATGCTTTTGAATACCAGTTGCTGGAAACCACAAGAAACAAAAGTGCAGTTGAGCTCAAGTCCTACTTGCAAGCTTCCTCTCGGTAGCTGGCTGGCCACTGTGAGAACAGGATCCTGGACTGGATGGGCCACTGGCTATTTTTATGCTTTTATGATGTTTATGAGGTTTGATATTATTTTATTTATTTTTCTTATGTTTGTTTTTGTTGTTTATATAATCTAGAATGTTGGCTATTTCATAATAGTTTTAATATTATGCAAGCCTTGGAATATTTTTCACTGCTTCTTCTCCCCCCCCCCAAAGAAACTAAATAAAAATTGAATGAATAATTGAATGAATACCCTTTACAGACAGGAATTGTTGAGCATTGGCACATCACATCAATAGGAAACCATCAGCACATTAAATCACATTGGCCAGAACAATAATTGACATGCTGTCTCCACAACTGCATGCTACGCTATAACATGGTAACATGATTACAGCACGATGACTGTGTTGGCAATGCCGCAAAAAAAATTTTGCAAGAGCTACTGGAAGGGGGCAGACATTCAGCCCTCTGAACTATAGATCAGTTCTCAGCAATAGCAAAAATTTGGATGTGGGTGAGTGATTTAAACGCAGCTCTAATTTTAACCAACTCGCAATCTGTGTGGTATACATTACGGAAGAAAGGAACATAAATAAATGATTGGCTTGGAGTGTGTACATATGGAGGAATTTGGAAACTTTGCCAGCTTAATTGGAATCCTGTTTTGTGTGTGTGTGCGTATTCTCCACCAGAGAAGTTGTATCCAATTAAGGAAGCATATTAAATTGGAGGTATTAGTGTGCTGTAGTCTCTTACTAATTCAACTTTTTATGGGCGCTATCAGAAAGCCTGATCCCTAGCAGGTGGCATATATAAATCATCAATAAATGAAAATGACCTTAACATCTGCTTTTTTACAAAAATAAAATAAAATTACAGAACCTTTAACAAGTCTGAAATCAAGGCTTGGGGAAGTAGGAATGGACTCATTATTTTCTTACGGCTGTTCAGTCCCAATTTCTAGACATGTGAATAGGCTTTAATCAGTGAGAAATTATATTTGCATTGCAGGTGACCCACAGCACAGCCATATGCATATATTAAATAACCCTACCAGGAAACTGCTTTTACTTTAAACATTTTTGCAAGGAAAACAGAAGGGTGTCACAAAAAAACCTGCAATGCATCAATGTTCAAAGTGTATGGGTGAGCTCCTTTCATTTCAAATCTGGCTAGTTTTGGTTTAGAATCAGTTTAGCCTGTGGGCCATTTACCATACTGATAGCCCTTTTTTGCTGATAAGCTTGATTTAATACACAATCATCCTTTGAATCATAGAATTGTAGAACTGGAAGGAACCCTATAAGTCAGGCATAGGCAACCTCAGCCCTCCGGATGTTTTGGGACTACAATTCCCATCATCCCTGACCACTGGTCCCATTAGCTAGGGATCATGGGAGTTGTAGTCCCAAAACATCTGGAGGCTGAGGTTGCCTATGCCTGCTACAAGTCCAACCCCCAGCAGTGCAGGAGTCTCAACTAGATCATACATGGCAGATGTCCATCTAACTCCAAGAAAGGAGAATCCACAACCTCCCAAGGGAGTCCATTCCACTGTCAATCAGTTCTTAGTGGCAGAAAGTTCTTCCTGATATTTAGTCGTAATTTCCTTTTCTTGCAATTTGAAGCCATTGGTTCGGGTCCTACCCTCCAGAGCAGGAGAAAACAAGCTTGCTTCATCTTCCTTGTGACAGCCCTTAAGATATTTTTGGGTAGCTATGGTATCTCCTCTCAGTCTCCTCTTACCAGGCTAAGCAGTACAGTCAGTTATTGATCACCAGCATGAAAAGAACACCTCATAGTTAACGTAGTCTAATTAGATGTGTCTAAACTGCAGGGGGAAAACGTAGTAAGTCTGATAGGGCAATTTGATTTTGCTCTGTGATAAATGGTTCAAAATGATGTGAAAGTTCTTACAGTAATTGGAATGTACCGTATTTTTCGCCCCATAGGAAGCACACACATTTCCCCTCCAAAAATGAAGGGGAAATGTGTGTGCATCCTATGGGGCGAATGCAGGCTTCGCGCAGCTCTCCACAAGCGCAGGAGCCCGGCACTGGGCTCCCACGGCTTGCGGAGAGTTGCCTGTTCTGGGGGCTGGGGTCGGGGGAAGCTCGGGCTTCCCCCACCCCAGCCCCGCACCTGGGGGGGAAATCATTTTTTTTCCCTTTATCACCCACCCAAAAAACTAGGTGTGCCTTATGGGACAGTGCGTCCTACAGGGCGAAAAATATGGTATTTCCAGGTTTTGTTTTGTTTTGTTTTGTTAATTGCCTTCTTTTTCACCACAGCTTCTATTCCTCATGACTTTATATGTGCAGATGATTCTTTATGGTGATATCTCCCCCCCCCCCCCTGAATTCACAGTTGCTCCTTTTCTCTTCCATCATGGTATTCTGTAAAAATCCTTCCCCTCCTCCTCCTCCCATCAGTTATGAGTATGGATCAGACCAAAGGCTCATTCATCCAGCATTCATCAGAAGCATTCATCAGAAGCATTCATTCACATTTTTTCATGCTGTAATCATCCACTCTTTTTCTTAATCTGCCTTTTGCCTTGAGTCAGCATCCCTGTGACCTTGATCAACCCCATAACTCTACAAGGAAAGTAAATGGAGCAGATCATGTTGAAAAATAGATTTCAGGGAGATTTGCAAATATCCATCTGGCCTCCTTCTGAAGCCTGTTGTGATGCATTCATTTGCAAGGGGTCTCCTTTCCAACCCTACAATTCTATGATTGTATGATACAGAGGCAAGAGAAAGCTGGGTGTATTCAGACATGCACTCTAGTCTTTAGAGAAGGCTGATTTCAAAAAGTTTAAGGAACTTGCTGCTTGAGAACCTATGGTAAGAAATACTCAAAGAGAAGGGAGTCCAAGATGGATGGGATTTTCTTAAAAGTGAAGCACTGAAGACACAAATGCAGACAATTCCAAGAAATAAAAGTGCAATGCATCTTAAAAAAAAAACCCAGTGTGGCTGCATAATGAGCTTACAGCTGAGCTGAGACGTAGCCAACAGTTGTAGGGAGAACATCAGGCAGACCAAAGATCAGAATGAGCTCAGGCTTGCAAGAGAGGTTAGAAATAATAAAAAGTTTTCTTTGGCTATGTTCAGAGGAAGAGGAGGAACAAGAAGGTAGTAGGTCCTCTGTGTGGAGAAGACTGAGAAATGCTATTTAATAATAATAATAATAATAATAATAATAATAATAATAATAATAATAATTCATTATTTATACGCCGCCCATCTGGCTGAGTTTCCCCAGCCACTCTGGGCAGCTCCCAGTTGAGTGTTAAAAACAATACAGCATTAAATATTAAAAACTTCCCTAAACAGGGAAGTTGGGTGACAGAGAGAAGGCGGAACTGCTCAACACCTACTTTTCCTCTGTCTTCACCCAAAAGGAAAACAGTGTGCCCAACCTGGCAATAGCAGAATAAATGATGCAATGGAGAGCTGCAGCCCAAGATAGGATAAGAGATGGTAATCTATGATTCTATGAATTCTAACCACAACCAAAATACTAAATTAATTGGTTTGTAGCTTGCTAGAATGTCCCAGTAGTGTGTTGTTGTTTTTCTTCAAATGGGAGCATTAGAAGTGCTTTTCAACCCCAACTTTGAAAAAAAAACCAAAAACAACCACCCAGCTCTCTGGCAGTGTCTTCTTTTTTTTTTTTTTTTTTTTGAATAATATTTATTAAAGTTTTCCAATTAATTACAAATTAATAAAACATCCAATTTCAAATCTTTTTCCAATTACATCCTTTCAGGACTTCCCCTTCCCTCCCCCCCTTGTATTCCAAATCTCTCAAATGATCTCAACAAGTTCTTCTCCTCAATTCAGACTTGTTATCCTTAACCCAATTTTTTTTTAAAAAAAAAAACAAAACATTATTTTCCATTCCCCTAAAATCGGCTTATTCCCACCACGAGTTCCCCACTTTAGAATACCATGTAGATGTATATAGCCTAAATAAAACATAGTTTACGCCCTTTGGATTCCACATTTCCCACCCCCCCTTTTCCCGGTTGCGTTCCCAATGTTCCTCAATGTCCGATATTTCCACGTCTCTCTAAGTCATAGTCCTTTGCCAGTCCTCTTTAGTTTCGAATGTCCAATCATGGAAGGATTCTGTCTCAAAGAAAGGCCCATTTTTTCCATCCAGATTTTTATATCCAGGAGTGAAAAACTCCAAATTATAATCCTTAAGCTTGTCAAATCTGGATGTCCCAAACGTCCCCACTTTTGACTTGGTCCAATTCTTGTTATTTTGTTGTTCTTATTGATCACACTCCTCTTTCTATTTCTTTCTGTCCCTGTTTTCCTGCACAAATGTCCTAATTCCAAAAGTTAGTTCCTTTACAGAGGCTTGTTATTCAGAAACAAAACATTACGTCAAGTTCCTTTCATTCCACAACAGATGATTCCATTGTCTTCTTCGGTGTAGTGGCCTCTGTAGTCATAATAATGTTCCATTTCTGCAGTTTCCCAGGAGATAAACAGTTCTGTTCCAATTTCCAGCTAAAACCACTTGTAATATCCCTCGGCTCCTCTAGGTGGATTGCAAAAACTGAGTTCTCTTCCAGATCGCGTCCATTAGCCCTAGTAACTTTATAATCCTTATTTAAAACAATTTGTATCCAATTTATAACAAATATAACCAGCAAAGTCCTTGTAACATAGTCTCTATCTTATTTTCCGCTTTGACAGCTCTTTGACAGCTGTCAAAACTTGCCTTTCTCCTCTCCAAACTCCGTCATCGATCGCTCCCGGGGTTCTAGGGGGGGTTGTTTTTAAGTCCGAATTCTACTTTCCTCCTCCAGCTCAATCTCATATTCTTCACTCGTGAGGTTAAAAACTTGCCAAAATGATGTTACTCCGATCTTAGTTATCAGATCCTTTGCTTTGACCCTTCTACAATGGAGGGGGTGGCTGACTTCCTTTTTTGCGCCTCCCCCGCTCGCTCCAAAATTTTTAAAATTTTTGTCCCTCTTTTTAGTCCAAGTTCCAATTACTTACGGGTTGTTCTTTTAGGTCCGAATTTTCAAAGGAAAAAGCCAGCGCTCTCCGCCGAATGGCATGCGGCTTCGCACGGCAGGGATAGCAGAGGACTCAAAACACCACGCTTCTCCCCGGCACCCGATCCGTAGCCTTTAAAAAGGCTCCTTCACGAGTCGGGAGGGCGCTAACGGTGTCAGCCGAGTCTCCATGTCCACGGCCCCCGTGGCCGTGGTTTTTAAGGGTCCCCGCATCGCCGGTGCGGTAGGACCCAGCCCCTGCCGTGCAGGCTCCCTCCGGAGCTCGGAGGGAGTCCGCCATTCGGCGATGGCGCCGACCCGGAAGCTCTCTGGCAGTGTCTTCAATCTGATGGAATTTCCTCTAGGAATTTGAGGTGTGCTACCCTCCACACACAGACACATCTACAGACATATAGCCTAATTTTGAAATGCCCTCAGGACTATTCTGGATATGGTGGGCAGGATCTCCTATGTGTCTCCAGCTTTCACTTTTAAAGCAATATTCCACATTTTCATGTTCTGGAAACAACAACGCATAAATATTTTATTCAAAGGTTCTTTGGGGTACCAGACATAGTTGTATGAGGCATTTCCCCATACCGCCACTGCTAGCACATCTGTGCATTAATGTTTTTAAAAGCTTTTGCTACTTGGTTGAAACTTCCGGAAGGAATCCCACATGGCTGGCCTTTATTTAGATGCAAAACTTCATTCATCTCTCTCTCTCTCTGCCTTCATTCCCTGCAGCACCGATGACAAGTTTGGAAGCTTTGTGCTCATGACTATTGCACTGATGGGAGAACTGGATGCCCACCTTAATCCATCCCGCCTCTGCTGAGCCATCAGTCTGATTCTCCTCCCGCGTTCAGTCAGCACCTCTGGAAGCAGAGACTCTGGAGAGCTTTTCAGAGTTGCTGATTTAGTGCGCTGGAAAGGCGCTGAAGCAGATGAATGGCAGCAAACAGATCAGCGCAGAAAACTAATGAAGGCTTTAAAGCCATTAAGTCCTGCAAGTGAGAAGGATAATCACCATAATCCTTAGCGCTTATAGGGCCCACACTTCCAAAGGGCTAAGTACCTTCACCAAAGTACAGAGCAGCTGGGAGACTGGGAGCCGCACAGCGCTCTGCAGACGTTGGTATGTTATCATGGCATTTCCAAACAATTCTAATGCAGGGATAAGGATTTTCAGGCCTGCAAGCCAGATGTGGCCCATGGAGCCACTGGATTTCAGTGTGAGTTGCAAACAGTGAAAATATGGACAGAGTATATCCAAAGGTGACCTAAAATCAACTGTAAAAGGTAAAGATAAAGGACCCCTGACAGTTAAGTCCAGTCGGAAACGACTCTGGGGTGGCGGCGCTCATCTCACTTTACAGGCCAAGGGAGCCGGCGTTTGTCCGCATACAGTTTTTCCAGGTCATGTGGCCAGCATGACTAAGCCACTTCTGGAGAAACCAGAGCAGTGCACGGAAACGCCAATTACCTTCCCATTGGAGTGGTACCTATTTATCTACTTGCACTTTGGCATGCTTTTGAACTGCTAGGTTGGCAGGAGCTGGGACCGAGCAACAGGAACTCACCCCGTCATGGGGATTAGAACCGCTGACCTTCTGATCTGCAAGCTCTAGGCTCATGTCCTGTAAGTTTGATCATAAAAGCATCTTGCTACACACATTCTGGCTGCACAACTAATACTAGCAGTTTAATTGGGGGGTAGATTCAGGTAGGTAGCATGTTGGTCTGATGCAGTCAATATATATATATATATATATATATATATATATATATATATATACCGTATTTTTCGCTCTATAACACGCACCTGACCATAACACGCACATAGTTTTTAGAGGAGGAAAACAAGAAAAAAATATTCTAAATGAAACAGTGGATATATGATTTTTGTGGTTCATGCTGTGGTCACAGACATGTGATCTGACGGTGAGTTTGGGGTAGCCCAATGCAAAAATCCTGAGGATCCATGTGGATCCATGCTTTGTAACCACGTTTTTGCGCCATTGCGACCCCATGAAACAGTGGGTGCGTGTGTGTTTTGGTGCAGGCTGTAGCCATGGATATGCTATGTGATCTGATGGTGAATTTGGGGTGACCTAGTGCAAAAATCCTGAGGATCCATGTGGATCCGTGCTTTGTAACCACGTTTTAAGTGGGGAGGGAAGGAAAAGAACTCAAGGGACAAGGAGCTCGCGTGGGGGTGTGTGGAGAAGGATGCTGCTGATAATGCAGGAGAGGCTCCTCTCCGGCTTTGCTCCTTTAGAACAAGCAGGCTCTGCGTCTCTCCCTCCTCCCCAGCAAGGAAACCATGATAGTAACCACTCTGAGACAAATCAAGAAAAATTGCGACCAACACTCTCCCCCAACAAGCGCAGTGAGGTCAAAACACACACACACGCAGAGAGGGAACTGGCCCTAAAGTCGCAGGGCGCTGGGGGAGTGAACGGGAAGCAAGAGAAGGAGAAGGAGCCCTCACACACACAGAGACACACAGAGTGTCAATTCTAAAGTCGGAGGGACAGTGCAGGGAGAGTGAACGGGAAGCAGGAGGAGGAGAAGGAGCCCTCTCTCTCACACACACAGACACAGAGTGTCAATTCTAAAGTCGGAGGGACAGCGCAAGGAGAGTGAAGGGAAGCAGGAGGAGGAGAAGGAGCCCTCTCTCTCACACACACAGACACAGAGTGTCAATTCTAAAGTCGGAGGGAGAGCGCAGGGGCGCAGGGAGAGCGAAGGGGAAGCAGGAGGAGGAGAACTATAGCTCAAGCACACACACACACAGCCCCTACAGTGGCTAATCCAAAATCGGACAGCAAAAAACTGCAGGCAGGGACAGAGAGTACGGTTTTTTTTAAAAGCAGCCAACCCCGCTCTGCTTCTCTCCCTCCTCCCGGCTAGGCTGGCTGAAAAGCTTCGCTGCTACTTAGCAGCTCTGTGGGGAGGAGAGAGGAACATAGAGGACGGGTTTTTTTAAAGCAGCCAAGCCCGCTCTGCTTCTCTCCCTCCTCCCGGCTCGGCTCGCTGACAGGAGCCGCTTACACCCGCTTTGCTGTTTCAAAGCAAGCCACGGACTGCTCACAACTGCAGCAGATTCCCCCGCCATCTGTAGGCATTCGCTCCATAACACGCACAGACATTTCCCCTTACTTTCTAGGAGGAAAAATCTGCGTGTTATGGAGCGAAATTTACGGTATATATAATAAAATAAAAATTGTTCAGGAGCACCTTAGAGACCAACTAAGTTTGTTCTGGGTATAAGCTTTTGTGTGCATGTACATTATTTAGATAATTAGGGGGTGTTAGGGCAATGGTCCCCTTCATGGATCACTGCCTTGCCGTGGCGAAGGGGCTTGAATAACTCCAAGAAGCTCTCAGCTATGCCGTGTAGGGCCACCCATAGCCAAGAGTTTAGACTAAATGTGATCCACCTGGAGAAGAAACTGACAATCCACTCCAGTATTTTGCCAAGAAAACTCCATGGACATAAAAACGGAGAAGCTTTAAGAAGAAAGTGCTCTGGAGAAAGGAGAAGCTTTAAGAACCAAGGCATGCTCTGGTTCATAGTCGAACACGACTAAGACGACTAAACAAAGGGCCCTCTGGTGGGGGACATGTCATGCTCCTTCTGGGGTAGTTTGTCCATCTTTGGTCCCCAGCCTGCACTCAGCTCCCACCTGTGGCTCCTAGAAGCTGTCAGCTGGCCACAGCCACACCCTAGGAATGACTTTGACTGACCAGCTAAGCCAGGTGAGGCTAGTTAATGGGTCTCAAACCCTGTGAAGACAGACTTTGGAGGATTCAATGGATGAGACCGCTAGTGGGTCCAACAGTTTAGAAAGCAGTTCCTGCACATGCTGGAGAAATGAAAGGCAGATGGGGCTTGTCAACCTGGGAAGGTAGCCCATCCAGGAGAAGGAACACTCTGATCCTAAACCTCTGCTGTGTTGCACGATATCTTTGGAAGAAGAAAAGGCTAAGGAGTGAACCCAACACAAATTCAGAGTAGAGTCCCTAAGATGGTTCAATGGCATCTTCTACGCCTCTTTCCGGCAACTCCTACAGCCAAGCTGGTGCCAAATGTATTGCTCTGCTTTCCATTGGACCACTGAAGCAAGGGGGGGGGGATCTTGTCAGCCATGCAGTCCAGGACCTCCATATGCACTGCCCAGGCTGCCAGTGCAGCAGTCTGACTTCATCCCCAGAGACACACTCCATTGTCTCTTGAGACAGAAGGAAGCCAACTAATTGCCATCACTCTCAGGTTCATTTACATTCCGTGACATTTTCATACAGCCAAATATGATTGGATATAATACTTGAGTTCTCACATAGTGAATGAGAAAATAACTTAATTGGGAGAAGAATGTTACTGAACCAGCACTACCACATTACGCAGCGAACAGGTGTTGGAAAAGATGACCGTTCAGAAAAGCAGGGTTGGGGAAAGTTTGCTGAAAGGTGAACATCAAGGGAAACCTCAATTCAGGCTTAAAGGAGAAAAGTAGGGTTAACTCAGAGGACGTAAAGCACAGAAGAAGACATGTTGCGGTTGGTGAGAACAAAAATGAAGGAGTTACAAAGAAGCTGTATATCACATCAAATAAAAAAACAGTCATCTGAATTATTGAGCTATAATTCTATCTCAAGTCATAGATGAAAACATACATCACCAAAGCTTTGCCCTTGTGGTTTATAATTTCAGTGGCGCCCCTCTGGAGAATTTCAACCTATAATTTATGCCTTTGATATGGGCTCCCCCCCCCCTTTGCTCCTTGCAAGTTCAAAAGGCCTGCATGCTAAGTCATAACTCTGCATATGTGCATAGTACTAGCAATCTTAAACAAATTCTCCACATATTTTTAAAGTCAAATGTATATTCTTGTTCCGGTGACTCCAAGTCCGGTAATATGAATGCTCACCCAGACTTCAAGGTTCATTAACTTGGGCCCTGTTAAAAACTGCCAAGATCCTTAAGAATTAACTTCCAAAACTGTACACCATTTCCCCAATTAACTCTTTAAAGGTAAGGTCACCTCAAGTTAATGCCTTTTTATAACACAAAGATTTCTTTGCTCTGTGTATATGTGCAAAGTCCAAATATGAGACATGTCCTTTAAAAAACATTCTTTCTGAAAAATGACTTTCGTTATGATATTGCTGGAATTGGAACCTTAGGACCAGGGGCCAAATCTGACCAGCAAAGACTGGTCTTTAGAACCCTTCCTTGGCCACATTCCTCATTGTTGTTGTTGTTTAGTCATTTAGTCGTGTCCGACTCTTCATGACCCCATGGACCAGAGCACGCCAGGCACTCCTGTCTTCCACTGCCTCCTGCAGTTTGGTCAAACTCATGCTGGTAGCTTCGAGAACATTGTCCAACCATCTTGTCCTCTGTTGTCCCCTTCTCCTTGTGCCCTCCATCTTTCCCAACATCAGGGTCTTTTCCAGGGAGTCTTCTCCTCTCATGAGGTGGCCAAAATATTGGAGCCTCAGCTTCAGGATCTGTCCTTCCAGTGAGCACTCAGGGCTTATTTCCTTCAGAATGGATAGGTTTGATCTTCTTGCAGTCCATGGGACTCTCAAGTCTCCTCCAGCACCATAATTCAAAAGCATCAATTCTTCGGCCTTCTTTATGGTCCAGCTCTCACTTCCCACTACACCACTACATCACATTCCTCATAGGCCCTTGCTTGGCTGGGATGTGTCCTTGAATTCTGTCTCTTGTTTATCTGGATGGAGTACAGGGGAACATGAACATGTGTGATGTGAGAAACTGGCTGCCTATACCAAGGTTAAATGTACATTTGTTGCTCTGCCTACTTTTGCTTGCCATGTGACCCCAGAGATTAAAAATATGTAATGCTTAACAAGCTCTACAGCTGTTGAATGGAATAGTCTCCCTGCCCCCCCCTAAAAAAAATCCTTAAAGATTTTATGTCACCAGTGATCTCCAGAATGTAATGAAGTCATGTTAATTATAAGTTGTAATGCTGCCTAACCAAGTTGTAGGGCAAGGGAATGGGGAACTGCGGTGGTAGTTTTTACCAAGTTTTACAAACAATGGCCCATTTAAGCAAAGCCACACCGAAAATCAACACGAGACAAGCATTCCTTCCTGAAGGCTTCCAACATCATGAGCTCGCAGGTTTGCTGCTTCTGGCAGACTCATCAAAGAATACAGTTTTCTAGCATTCTCTAACTCTTTGGTCTTACTTATGCTCCTGAGTGAATTCAAGAGTCATCTAGTCTTCTGCAATGAAGGCATCACAGCTATCACAAACAGCTATTAGAATCAGAAGGGAGGGGAATGAGAGATCACCTTTGGTGGGGATAGTAGCCAATGCATAGCCTTGTGGTACAGCCCGTGCACTGCAAGAAGAGGTCTCAGTTTCCCTGGCATCTTCAGGTATGGATAATAAAGACTCCTGCCTGAAACACTGGAAAGCCACTGCCAGTCAGTGTAGACAATATTGGGTTTGATGGGCTCTAACTCACTATAAATGCTGTTTACTAATATAATAACTGTTGTACCTTTGAATATATACTGTATGGCAATGTGCAGGGGGGAAATGTTATATAGGCATCAAGTGCAGTTTGCTAATACAAAGTGTTAGGCGGGCCTCCTGCACACATAAACTTCATTCTGAATTAATTTCAAAACAATGAACAGCTTGTCGCACAAATTAACGAGGGTGCTGGACTGGGGTCGAAGCCCAGCCAGGTTTGCCATTATCAAATGCAAACAGCCTGCCTTGTTTGCTTTGCGGATGTTGGCATTTAAGTCTTTGAAGGACTTCATATGCTTAATCCTGATTTAGAGAGCTTTTATTTGGATGTATGGAATCCTCTGGAGAAATTTCACGAGCTTTAGCAAAATGACTTTTGGCGAGTCGTCTGCCTGACAACCGGGGATTGCACTCTGCGCATTTGATAGAGCGAGCCCTAGTCCATCAAAGATCATACCAATGTTCCCCAACATCACAACCTTGAGATGTTTGGGGCAACAACCCCCAGCAGTCTCAGCCCACAAGGCCAGCACAAACCAGGATGGGCTTGATGTGAGCTGCAGCCCTATTTTCATGTGAGGAATGTTGGAGGATATGCACTTTGAGAACAGGATGTTGTGCTAGATGGGCCTTTGGTCTGTTCAAGCAGACTCTTCTTACACTGGAAAATGTGTTTGACATTAAGGTGTCAAAAGGCTTGTGGTTCTTGCTGCAGCAGACTAGCCTGGGTACCATGCTTAATGTTAGATTATACACAGCCACCAGAGCAGAAAGGAACCTTCACATTGGTCTTTATAGCAAAACCACTTCCCCAAATGTTATTGTCCTTATCAAAGCTCTGTTGGCTTTCCTTGAAACTTCTCAAACATTTCAACTAAGGGAGGATCAAACCCTAAAGTCATTTTGAAAGTTGCTTCAGTCAAAATTTCAGCGGCGATGCCGCATAAAATTGTGTTAGATTAATGTCGTACTACATCAAAGCAAAATCTCCTCTTCTTTCTCCTCCCCCCCCCCTTCGTTTCGCCATCTAATCATTTTATGTATAACAGCCATCGACCAGTATACAGGACTTTTTTTTTAACTGCTGCTTGCTGACTCCAGTAGCTTTTGTTTATAGTCTAATTTACAGACCTCAGGAGAGAGAAGAACATTTGTGCCAAGAATCTCTTTAATGGATGCAATTTTCCCCCCACAACACATTTATACGTGGAGAACTCACATCATTTACTAGATCGCACATGCAAGTATAAAAGAGAGAGATGATTATAACATTCCTTTAAAGAAAAGAGGAAACTGAGATGCTGAGATATATATTAGCTGCTGTCTTGTGTTCTGTTTACTGCAATTTAATAACAGAATGTTTGGGGTAATTATGCTGACCAAAAAAAAAGAAGTTAAGACTCAGGAAGATATTAAATCATCGTGACCACAAAGTAAACGCTTTTGATGCAAATGAGGAGGGAAATTACTCTGGAAGTTTAGAATCATAGAATTGTAGAGTAGGGAGGGACCCCAAGAGTCATCTAGTCTCGCCCCCTGCAATGCAGGACCCCCAACTAAAATATCCATGACAACGGACCATCCATCCTTAGTCTGAAAACCTCCAAGGAAGGAGAGTCCATAACTTCCTGAGGGAATTTGTTCCACTGTTGAGCAGCTCTTACCACCAGAAAGTTATTCCTTTACTCATTACAAAAAAGAAAAAAAAATCCTTCCAGTAGCACTTTAGAGACCAACTAAGTTTGTTATTGGTATGAGCTTTCGTGTGCATGCACACTTCTTCAGATGCTTGTTTCGACTACGGCAGACCAACACGGCTACCTACCTGTAACTAGAACCTTTAGTCATTGTTTTAAAAGACCAAAGTGTCAGTATAAGTCACTGGGTTTGTGAGTATGATGGGTTGGTGTAGATTGGGAGTGGGAGTGAAATTTGATTCCATTCACATTTAAGAGCTAACCTACCAGATTTGCACTTTGTGAAACAATGCATGGACTGAAACACAGCCATCCTTTGACATTTGCATTTCTCGAATTTTGCAAGGCAGTTCTCCAATGAGAACGAGCGATTGTAAAGAAAAAGACTACATCTGAGTTTGCTTGTTTATACTCCTTATTGTGGAGCAGTTGCCTTTGGTGGTATATTCTGGTGTGTCTTTGCATTTTGCTATTATATCACTAGTGACCCAGTGTATTGTTTGCAAGAGGGCCTTCTCAGCAGGGGAACTCTCCCTGTGGAACACCCTCCCATCAGATGTCGAGGAGATAAAGAGCTACACAATTTTTAGAAGACATCTGAAGGCAGCCTTCCATCGGGAAGTTTTTAATGTTTGAATTTTTTTATGTTTTTACATGTGTTGGAAGCTGCCCAGAGTGGCTGGGGCAAGCCAACCAGATGGGCAGGGTATAAATAATAAAATTATCATTATTATTATAAGTCCAGAACATGCATTGCAAAAGCCAGGGAGGGATACTTTCAAAAAATGGTATCGCGGTGAGCAGCACCTCCCCCAGCCATAATCTGTGGGACTATATGCCACCTGGATTCCCATCACTGTCATGTGAGTCTCCTCACCATCCATAAGTAGACTGGAGCAAAGGTGCAAAGACTCACAGCGTGGTAGTGGTGATACCTTAGAAGATGATGAGATACAGACAATGTAGCACGAAATACTGAGAGAATTTGGAATCTTTGATTTCAACTCATCTTCTCACTGAGTCCATTGGCATTCACCTGGTGAGGATGAATAAAAGATCAGGGCAGGAATGGATCTGCTCAAGGAATAACTGACTGCGCCAAATGAACCTCTGTGAGCTTGACCTCCGTCAGCTATGCCCAGGAATGCGAGTCCTTTAGTTAAGCATTAGTTGTAAGATACTTCGGGAAATCTAATTGTTCGTGAGTCTGTGGTGCAGCTAGTTTTACGGTGTCAAGGTTCCGTGATGATTTCTTTAGATTAGAATGTGCAGATGTAAGATTTGTATGGGGAATGGTACACTTAGGCAAATCGGGATGCATATGATCAGCCATTACGAGCTGTCTTTGTAATCGAGTCGGTATGACTGATAGGCAGCTATTGTCAAGTCTTTGGGGTATATCAAATCATTATTGCTCTCCTTTTAGACATGTCATGTTGTCTATAATGCCTACAAAGGAGACAAGGCCTTGATTTAATGTTTTATTCAAAGGACAGGTCTTTCAGCAGGATTACAGCAGCCCCCTTAATCCTTTGCAGATATCACTGGATTCAGCACACCAATTGAATCGCAATTTTAGAGTTGGAGTCATACAATTGCATCTCTCTGCAACATGTGGCGATTTTTTTAAAGCGATGAGGATTTTGCATGTGAGGCCGTGGGCTGAGGCTGAATAAAAAGCTCCCTATCAAACTTTTCCAGCTAGATACAGAGATGGGGAGGGAAGAGAGAGGAGTTTTGCTCACCAGTTCCTTTCATCACCTACTTGTGGAACTGGTTGTGACCACCATGCTGTTTGGCACAATTTCACTCTCCCTTTCTTTCTACTTCCTTGGAGGTTTGTTGCAGAGGTTAGATGGTCATCTGTCATGGATGCTTTAGCTGAGATTCCTGCAATGCCGGGGGTTGGACTTGTTGGTTTTTCTTTATCTTAAAGTGGTCAATGATGCTACGCAGGAATGGGGTTGGTCAATTGAAGCTCACAGGTGTATGTTTGTAGTTTAACCTCCTTAGCTGCACACCTGCGGTCTCTTGACTTTTTGCCTAATTAGAAAGCGGAGTTACTTTCTGCACCGGATGCAGGAAGGGATTGTTAAAATTCCTGCTCCACGATTGCAGTCATGGGATTTTTGTCTTTCACATGACATTATATGTTTTGACTCCACAGAGTGGGAAGTGACGGAGACAGGATGTTTGTGTTACTGTGTTCCATGAAGTGGGACTATTGTCCTTTGTTCTTTTTATCTTTGCTGTCTGATAATAGAGAGAGAGGGAGCCATGTTGCAGTGCTCTGTGTGTGTTTATATGTAAATAAAGTAGATTAGCCAAAATGCTGAGTTGCTGAGGGCTGCATCTGAATACGCTTCGGAAACTTCAGCTAGTGCAGAATTCAGCAGCCAGGTTGCTCATTGGAGCAAGACAGTTTGGGCAGGTTACGCCGAATCTGGTCCGAATGCACTGGCTACCAATTAGTTTCCAGGCCCAATTCAAAGTTGTGGTTTTGACCTATAAAGCCTTAAATGGCTCAGGACCGCAATACCTCAAGGACCGCCTCTTTCCATATGAACCTACGTGGACCCTGAGATCATCTTCTGAGGCCCTTCTTTGTGTGCTTCCTCCTTGAGAAGTCTGGAGGGTGGCAACACGAGAACGGGCCTTCTCTGCAGTGGCTCGCTATGAAGTTCACCTTGTGCCTTCATTATACACGTTTAGGTGTCAGGCAAAAACTTTCCTTTTTAACCAGGCCTTTGGTTGATTTGATTGACAGAGAGCCAGTGTGGTGTAGTGGTTAAGAGCAGTAGACTCGTAATCTGGTGAACCGGGTTCGCGTCTCCGCTCCTCCACATGCAGCTGCTGGGTGACCTTGGGCCAGTCACACTTCTTTGAAGTCTCTCAGCCCACTCACCTCACAGAGTGTTTGTTGTGGGGAGGAAGGGAAAGGAGAATGTTAGCCGCTTTGAGACTCCCTAGGGTAGTGATAAAGCGGGATATCAAATCCAACTCCTCCTCCTCCTCCTCTTCTTCTTCTTCTATGCCCTTTTAAAATGTGGGGGTTTGGGGGGAGGAGTTATTGGGCTGTTGTTATTTTGATTATGTATTTAGAGTTTTATATTTTCATTCTGTGAATATAAATTTGAAGAAGAAGAAGAAGTTGCATTTTATGAAAATTCCTTCTGCACATCCCTTTCAACAAGGTACCAATTGGGAGGATCAGGTAAGTAATATATTGAACGCAGCCTTGAAACCCATTTCACGGGTGTGAATTCATTTTCTTCAGCATAAGAGGTATGTGATTTAAGAAAGGAGTACTCATCTTGAGCAATATTTCTTCTGTTTTTTGACTGATATAAGGAGAAATGAGTAAATAGCTTTGGGCATAAATAATTTGAGTATGCATTGCTGTATGTTCATCATCACTCTGAAATGTAGGGACAAAATACAAGTTCCTTGCGAATGATGCCCCCCCCCCCAAGTGAGGGCAAATTTCAAACCTTCCAATATGAAGTGGCCCAAAACTGGGACACCATCTTCTGGATCTGCACTCCCATAAGAGTCACATGACCTGTGCAAGATTACTGCCCCCCAAACCTGCTTTTTGGGGTACCACACAAGATTGCTGCCCCATAGATGCACCTTTTGGGTTGCAGCAGTCTTGCACAGCACCCCAAAACGCACGTTTTTGGGCACCATCCCTGAAAAAAGTGCAGCCTGAAATCTTGCGAGATGGCAGCGGCCATTTTGGCCACTCATGAGAAAAAAATGAATGTCTCATTTTTTTCCAGGGCAGTATGAAATTTGCAGAGAGAGAGAGAGAGAGAGAGAGAGAGAGCGCTAGAGCTGAAAGGCACTCAAGTTGGTTTCTCCCAAGGCAGGGGGTAAGTAGTCACATGGGCAGAGCTACAGTTCCCATCAGAGCTACATCAGAGCTACAGTTCCCAGAGTTTGCAGGGAAAAGGGATTGACTGTTAAAGCACTCTGAGAATTGTGGCTAGATGAGGGGAATAGGGGGTCTCCTGAGAACTCTCAGGACCTTTAACAATTTACAGCTCCCATGATTGTATAGGGGAAACCACAGCTCTTTAAAGTGATATGGTAACGCTTTTAATGTTTAGTGCAGATGGGGCCTGAGTCATGAAACAAGGTAATGGGGGAAAGGGGAAGGTGAGGGGAGAGAAGACTTATATCAGCACACAATACGAAGGCAATGTGTTTTTCATTTACACCATCACCGTGCTCTGAATACTGTTAAAAATGGCTGGTTATGGATCTCCATAGTTATTTTGTTGGAAGCTGCCCAGAGTGGCTGGGGAAGCCCAGCCAAATGGCCGGGGTATAAATTATTATTATTATTATTATTATTATTATTATTATTATTATTATTATTATTACTTCTGCATTGCAGGGGGATGGACAGGAAGACCCTCGGTGTCCCTTTCAACTCTACAATTCTGTTTTTTAACTGCAGATTTATTTATTTTTATTGCCTGATGGAGCTTCAGACAGTGAATTTGCACTTCATTGAACTATTCAGTACCTTATGATCATCTTGCATTTCCTTTTCGCCTTGCACTTTCATTTTGCAGGAGATGTGGCCCTGCTCCCTTACTGTGGATTTAACTCATATGTGGAGGAACGCACAAAAAGAGCTCGGTCTAGCTAGGCATCAATGCTCAATAGCAAACCAGATAAGAAAAGCGGCAGGGGCAGATTTGGGGCAGGGTGAGCATTGTGGTTGCACCAGACACAAAGCCAAGAAGGTAAAGGTAAAGGGACCCCTGACCATTAGGTCCACTCGTGGCCGACTCTGGGGTTGTGGTGCTCATCTTGCTTTATTGGCCGTGGGAGCCGGCGTACAGCTTCCGGGTCATGTGGCCAGCATGTCTAAGCCACTTCTGGCGAACCAGAGGAGAGCACGGAAACGCCATTTACCTTCCCACCGGAGCGGTACCTATTTATCTACTTGCACTTTGACGTGCTTTCGAACTGCTAGGTTGGCAGGAGCAGGGACCAAGCAATGGGAGCTCACCCCGTCGTGGGGATTCGAACCACCGACCTTCTGATCGGCAAGTCCTAGGGTCTGTGGTTTAACCCACAACGCCTTCTCAAAGCCTGCTAAGCACTTGCCCAGCTTCTGGAAGAAAGAGATTCTGACAGGGTCCTTGTGCCTCCTTCTCAAATCCGGGAAACTGCTTACGGGCTTTGGGAAGGAGCTGGAAGGGCTCTAGGATCCTCCCAGAGCCTCGCACCTTCTTCCCAAAGCCTGGCTTAAGCCCAGTGCTGTGAAAACTGTGGGAGGAGGGAATCAAATGGCCTCACACAGGGTGATGTATTACCAAAGGTGGTATATTACCACTGAAGGCAGGGATGAATTTGGGATCTATTTTAATTTGACTATTCCTTAAGCTGGAAAATGTAAATCCTTGGCTGCGCTCATGCATGCAACCAGAGCACTGAAAGCTCTGCAACATTGCTAATGAAAAATAACAGGAACACAAATCATCTTCATTTCCTATCATTTGCTGTGTCCTGTATCCTGAAGTTGCATAGATTGGGGCTCCTGCATTTTCACAGAACTCTAATTCTCATTTCCTTGCATTTGTAGCAGCTTCTAGAATCTTACATGGTTAAGAAGATGAGGTTGTCAAATGGGGTTGGGGGGAACACGCAGACATTTATCCAGGGGAAAAGTGCTATAACTTAATTGTTCCCATAAATAATGTTCACTTCAAATAATCATTTATAAACACTAAAGTCAAATGGTATTCCACTAACGTTTATCTGTAGGCTGCCCAGAAGGCTTATGGGTTATTCATTTTTATCGGTGTTCCTGCTACAAGTAGCAGAAATATTTTTATCCTAGTAAATCTTCATTACTTGCTTTGACAAAATAACTGCTACATATTATTTACTTAAGTGCTGCAAATCAATGTATTTTTTATTTTAAAAAAGATAAAGACTGTCTGCTCTGTTTTTCCGCTATATTAAAAGTCTTTTTCTCCCCCGCCCTAAGCTTTCATACTTTTATCTTCCCTCAAATGCCTCAATTTCTTTCCGCGGTCACATTTTTCATTAAATGACATTTTCATTTACCGAGAACATTTTCCAAAAATAGTGTGATGGTCCAGAAATACTGTGGTGGCCTCTACAAGGAAAAAGCCATGTAAGTGATTGTTCTCTCTTCATTTCTTACCTACCAGCTGGGATTATTTGATTTTATTTATTTGTAAAATTTATTGATAGGCTGCCATTTGGAGCAAAGGCCATCGAAGGCAGCTTTCCATCTTATAAAAACACAGTAACATTCAAAAGAAGCACGGCAAGTTAAAATAGACAGAACAGGAAAAAATATAAATGCTATATACTGGAATGTCAGTTCATTTTCATCCATAGGTGGCAATTCCTAGGGGAGTTCCGCCCCCACAAAGTTGATGGACATTGCTATTCAAATGGTGTCTTGTGAATGATGATGCAGGGCAGGGCTTACCTGGCTGTCAGGGACCGTGTTGAGGAGGGCTGCACTGAGGAAGAATGGTGGGGGCCACCCCCTCCCTCTGATCCTGAATCTTTCCAGGAACAGGAGGACAGTATAGATTTCGAACAGTGGTTTGCAGAGGGGCATAGTTCAGAAGGCAGAAGCTGGGAAATACTGGATGTGGAACAGCTAGGAGAAGAAACACTAGAAGAGAAAGAGTTAACAGATTCACAGTCTCTGGATAGTATGCACCCCCTTTTCCCAAAGTCCCGGAGAGCTCCGAAAGTATCAGAACAGAAAACACAGCAGCTCCAAACTCAGATTACAAGATGTAGGAGTGATGTAGATTAAATTGAGCACTGCCATTTTTAGGTGATGTGTTCTTTGTTCTCTCACTGTGATTATTAAAGTTTCTAACAGGTAAGAAGACTTCTTTTCCTTTGTTCTGCTTATCTACTTGCACCGAAGGAGGAAGCTGATTCCCTGAAACTTGACACTGGCCCTCTTCCCCAATATTTGATTCAAATTGGCACCCCTGTTGTCAGTGCATACACAGTGAAGAACTAATGGCTGCATATTTGCTTAGGGAGGAATCCTATGCACAACAAGCTGGCATAATGCAAGCCAGTGTAAGGACCCATCCAGACCTCCTTTTGTGCCACATTCCTAGGCACAGCTATGTGCTTTAAAGCTCCAGGTGCAAGCTCTTTTCCCTTCTCTGTGAAAACCCACTCTTTACGGCTGAATCAGAACAAGCAGCATTCCATGGAAAAACCAGATTGCCAAGTTTCAACATGGCCAGCTTCAGGGTGGACAAGTTATGCCAGTGGCTGGATGAGGAAAAGAGGGGGGATCCACCCAATCAAGAGTATCCCACCACCACCACAAGGAAGGCACAGAGGAAGAGGATTTCCAGCCTGGGGACTGGTGATGGGACACTGGCCACACATCAGCAGAAGGGATAAGCTGGGAAGTGCTAGATGCAAGAAGCTTGAGGGATAACAAAGAGGCAGAAGCAGGCAGGTGACCCAGCACAGGACAGGGTGAGGAGGTTTCCTGTTTCGTTGCAGGCACCAACAGCAATGACAGAGAGGAGTCAGACCCTGCAGTTCTCCCTCAAAGCCACTCTGACAGCTTCTCCGCTGATAGTTTGGCAGCGCCCCACTCCCCTAGAATCAGGCATTTATTGCATCTTGCTGAGCTGTGAGCCAGGAAGACACAGAGGGAGTCCACTGGAGCTCACCGTAAGAAATGATCACAGAAGGAAGGGCCTGACACAGAGAGCCAGAGAGCGAGGAAGGGGTTACAAGCCAGTTCAAACAACTGCTCCATTTAGACACGTGTTCTTTGTTTTGCTTTCCTTAATAAAGAAATGACCTGCAAGTTCACCAAGTCTCTTTCTCTCCCTCTCCCTCTCCCTCCCTCTCTCTCTCTGACCTATGAACAACCTGCTCTGCCTATGGGCTCCTTGACACAGTGTATATTTGGCTAAGCCAAGCCTGGGGTGTCAACTCCAGCTGAGCCCAGCTGAACCAGGAATTGGCCAGCTGGAAATCCACTGCATCCTAAACTGCTCATCCCAGCAGATTTTTTTTTTTTAAAAAGAGGAAAGAAAATCCACTCAAAAGGGCAGACCTCTTTCTAAACCAGCAGTGAAGAAGCTGTGGCCCTGTAAATGTCACCAGACATCATCCCTGATTATTAGTCATGCTGGCTAATTGCCCCTTACAATATGACTATTACACAAGAGGACATGAGCTGAAATTTGGAAGTTGCATTGGGGCTTTGGGGCTCTAATTCAGTGCAGACACAAGGAAGAGCCATGATGTGTCTACTACACTATTGCCTCTTCAGCATTTGATGGATACACAGAAGAAAACAAAGGTTCTTCAGCATTTTCATAATGGCTTCTGTGACCATTTAGGGCAACTTTTTTGTAAAAACAACAAAAAGAAAACACCAAATGACTAAAAAATGTAACTAGTAGTTGTAGTAGAAGTAATATAAGCCAGGGATTAATGGAGGTCTCCCAACCACCATTTGAGAAGAACAGAAATGTATTTTTTCCCCTCTTTACTCATTTCATTGAATAATAATAAAAAAAAACCACTCCCAGTGTGTTGGGAACTACATATTTCAATCTAACAAATAAACTTGAAGTCAGTCCACCCTCAGTAAAAACTATTATTGCTTTCACAGTTTGGCATGTGAAGTTTAAGCTTTATTGATTTAGGCCACTGGATGGATTAATAAATATATGAAATCTCATTCCCTAGAATAACATGTGTTTGAAAGAGGAAATAATCTTTCAAAATAGAAAAAAAAATTAAATTACAATTCCTCAGGGCAGTCCATTGCAATTGATTTCTGAGACACTAAATGAAATTCTTTTGAAAGCCTAACCAAGTGCCCTAGATACAGCTCACAACTGTGGTGAGGAGTTTAAAATTAAAAAAAGAAAAACACACACACCAAGTGTTGCACAATAGGCAGTTCTATTTTAGAACTTGGAGATCATAGCAACGTATGAATATTCATTGTACCATTTTTGCTGCTCCTCTTGGGGAATATTTACGAGGCTCAGAGAGAGAGGGGGATGGATTGACATTGACAATGAAGAAAACAGTAGAGAGAAAATGGCTGAATCAATTTGTTGAAGCAGTGAGGGATGGATTGAAAGTTTCAGCCTCCTTGGCAAATTATGTAAATTGCTAGCAAAGACTACAAGGTGTGGAGGGAAGAATCTTTGCAATGGGTACAAATATAAACGTTTAGGCTGCAGTGCTGTGCACCCTTGAAGAGGTCTCACACAGGAGCCTGTGAACCACTGCTGAAGTGTACAGAAGCCTCTTAGTGACTGTGGTGGTAGTTCTGAGAACTGCTACAAGCACCTGCAAAGAACCCGATTCTAATCTTTTGAGTAGCCGCAGTGCCATTACTGCCACAAACCACTCACTCATCATCAGCGTTTGACTTCTGCAGTCAACAGGGAGGAATAATAATAATAATAATAATAATAATTTATTATTTATACTCCGCCCATCTGGCTGGGTTTCCCCAGCCACTCTGGGCGGCTTCCAACTGAATATTAAAAAAAATACAGCATAGGAATACAACAGGAAGAAGGAAGCTTCACCTATTTCTTTATTCTATTTCATTTTTTGAATAAGCCAGCTGTTATGAAGCAAGTGATGGCAGCACAGGTTATGTGTATATGGCAGAAGTGAGGCTCTATGCTCAAGTGCCTGTAGCAGCTGACAGAAATGATAGCTACTGCAGACAGCCAGAGGCTTCTGTACACAAGGGATCAAGTTCACAGAATTTGCTTCCTAGTAATATGCATTACATTGGCAACGGACCCTTCCTCCCTGTTGAATGCAACAACAGAGAATCGTAGAATTGCGGCATTGGAAGGGACCGAAACACTGGCTGTTCTGTAATGATCAGTAAGTCCATATAAACTGATCCCTGTGAAAGCAGTAATGATTGAATTAATATTATGGAAGGAATTAAGGAGACGTGATTGCCTTGTTTCGGTTGTTTTGAAGTTGAATTAAGCAAAGGGTTTTTAAAAAACCTGTTAGGCAATACCTCCTGCAGTGCTTAATTATGTATAGTGATTCATTATGTAAGGGAAATGCTTATGAATCAAGCAAGGGAATTTTTCATACTGATGAACAAGTTGTATGTAATCTGGAAGCCATCGAAAGTGCCACAATAATTGGAAAAGCTCTGGACGTTGCACAATGTTCCCAGAAGAGACGGATGCAGAGACCTGATAAAGAAACTTGAATAGTTGCATGCTTTGAGTTGGTTCCTCTTCTCTCACCATTCTGCAGTTAGAAACTCTCCAAATCAACAGTAATGAGGAAAGTTATTAGTTATTGTTTCAGAAACAGGCATGAGTTGGAAGCCCCTTGTGAAGAAAAAGAACAATGGGAAAACTGAAGGGGATTTAGCAGGGGCATTGTTGCAAGTCTTTTGGACTGGGGTCTGAATCTCATACCTTCCCCAAACTTAGGCCCATATTTTTAATTACTTGAGGGCACTGCAAGGCACAGTTATGGTGAAGCACCAGATGACCATCATCTTAATTTGCCCAGAAGCAAATTTATGCCATGGGCCTGTGCCATGAATCTATTAAGTACCCAGTAACATCATTGACATATAGGACCAAACAGACACTGATGGGATCTCATAATGTCAGGGAGCAGGGAGCTGGGAGAGACAATGGAAGCTGGATGATATCAGAGTAGGGTTGGTGGGTGGGTGGGTAGGTGGATATACTGTAAGAATGTTGGTAGGGATATGTGAATCCGTCAGTTTTGATTGCTTTCAGATTCTCATTTTTATCAAATTCAATTCCCATAGACATGGTGGGGGTTTTTTTAAGTCCTCATGAAAATACATAAGGATTTTAGCATGAAATTATTCTAATGATGCATAAATTAATAGGCCAGTGTGGCATAGTGGCAAAGTGTTGGTCAGGGACTTCGGTGACCAGCGTTCAAATCCCCACTTCAGTCATAAAACTCATTTAGGTGGCCTTGGACCAGTCACAGTCTCTCAGCCTAAACTACCTCACAGGATTGTTGTGAGGATAAAATGGGGAGGAAGAGCACATGACATCAACTGGGGCTCCTTGGAGAAAAGGTGGAACATAAACGCAATAAAATGAAATATTTTGAAAATATGTAATTTTGTCTAATACATACATTTTCCAAGCATATTTTCCCCTAATATTTGCAATTTCCCCAATACAGTGGTACCTCGGGTTAAGAACTTAGTTCGTTCTGGGGGTCCGTTCTTAACATGAAACTGTTCTTAACCTGAGGTACCACTTTAGCTAATGGGGCCTCCCGCTGCCGCCATACCGCCGCCATGCAATTTCTGTTCTCATCCTGAAGCAAAGTTCTTAACCCAAGGTACTATTTCTGGGTTAGCAGAGTCTGTAACCTGAAGCGTCTGTAACCCGAAGCGTCTGTAACCCGAGGTACCACTGTACAATGCATTTTGTATCTTATTTCCACAAATACGTGCATTTGCTTGTGTTCTTGCTACAGTCAGTATTTTACTCTCATCTCCTGTTACCTTCCATTTTCCCCCCTGGTTACTACATGGCTCTCTCCTTGTTCCTCCTGTTCCTTCTTCCACCTAATGCTCGCTCAATCACTCCTCCTCCCATCCTGTTCTCTCTTCCCTTTTTTTAGCAGGCAGGACCAATACCCAATGCATCTCTCAACCCACTCTCAACCCATCCTCTGCTGGGCTCAGTGGCACAGCATCCTCAGTGTGGTCCTCCTGTCGGGATTCACAGAATGCTGTGTGAGATAGTAAGTCTGCAGGCTTGAGTTTGCTAGCTGATGCAACTGGCTGATGCAGTCAGCCTGCAATACTTTCTATGGAAGTGCTGGGTCAGAAAGACTCAGCAGTAATGTGCTGACAGTTGAT
This sequence comes from Podarcis erhardii, assembly GCF_964252035.2. Taxonomy (NCBI): domain Eukaryota; kingdom Metazoa; phylum Chordata; class Lepidosauria; order Squamata; family Lacertidae; genus Podarcis; species Podarcis erhardii. The sequence goes on along the minus strand of NC_138508.1, from coordinate 19,279,892 downwards.
TGGCTGTCATCGGTTTAAAAGGGAAACCTGTCCAGCAGTAAGTGGGTGGTGTAGAAGAGTGTGGTCAAAGAGAGAGATAGATAGAAAGGTCTTCCTATTTGCCTTAAGGTGCAGCCAGGTACTCTGTTTGACTGTATGAACTGCTCGTGTATTATAACCTGTAGGTTATTGTACAGTATTTGTATGTATATAGCTCACAATAAATATACTGCACTGCACTGAAGAACCTGGAACTCTGAGCATGTCTGCTAAAGCGCTGCGGAGAATTCGCGACACCCCTAACTTCATCCCTTCCAGCCAGACTGTCAACACCTCAACCAACTGGATAGAAAGCCTTCCTGACCTCTCCTCACAACCATGTGCAGGAAAAGAATCTTAGGCGATTTCCTCTGCTGTCCTCTCCCCCCTCTCCTTTTGACACATTTGATATTCTGAAGTTTGTTTTTGTACTAAAAGTCATTGCTCCCTTAAGAGTCATTGCTCCATTAAATCACTGCTTTGAGGAAGGAAAAGACAGGAAATGAAATCTGATGGTGCAGACCTTTGAGTCCCTCTGGAAGACAATAATTCCCCAGCGTATGTAAATCCAGATGGATCTACCTGAAAAGATTTCTCACCCAGACACATTTTCTTTCTGTCCCTGCCCTCCCCACCTTGCTTGGCAATGGAAAGGACAGGCTGTAAAAAAAAGGATGTTTGCCAGCAGGAGCTGTCACATTGGCTTCATGTGCTCACCTGGCAGATCACATGTGTTGGGAGACCTCAAGACAAAGCTCAGCGACGGTTCCACTTAATGTAACGAACGGGAGAGCATGTTGCTCTCTTAATTAAAGCAGGTCGGCAGGCCACCTTTCGAGATGAATATGTGCATCAGGAAACACTGCTTTCAGAACACACTCTCCTGGCCTTTTCTAATTAGAACTGGCAGGAATGAATAGGTTCAAGAAGACTTGATACCTTCAGGTCATGGGGTTCAATTGAAAAAGACTCAAAAAGTTGCCCATCTCGTCCACTTCTCTCTCTTCTCTCTCTGTCTCTCTCTCTGTCTGTCTCTTGCTCTTTCTGTTTTCTTTCCCTCTACCTTCAGCATTCTTCTAAACTGGAGCTAGAATGAAGAGCAGCTTGGGCGACAGAAAGGCAATTGCAAAGCATTGTTGCACTCTGGTAGGAAGAATACCACTAAAGCAGAGCAGATGTGTTCTGTGGTTATTGATACTGGTCCTTACCTGAGACCAGATTCATTACCTTTCTGTGTTTGTGTGTGGTGTTCTTTGAACAGCATGCAAAATGACAGGCATTGCTTCCTTGACTGTGCAGACTCCCATGTGACCAACAGACCCTTCTAAGGGTTGCTTCCAAGGTTGATTCCTTAGAAGAATATTTACAACCAAGGGTCTTGTGCTGCCTCGAAGACTAACAGATTTATTATGGCATGCACTTCCGTGGACAGGAGCAGATGTGGAGAACCTGTGCTCCAACCCTCAAGATGTTGCTGGATTCCAACTCCCATCATCCCTGAGCATTGCCCAACTGGAAATGCTTAATGTAGATCAAGGAAGGGCATCAGCTCCATGGCAGAACATCTACTTTGCATTTAGGAGGTCCAAGTTTCAATCCCTGGCGTCTCCAGGTGGAGCTGGAGAAGTCCTTCATCTTAGACCCAAGAGAGCTTTTGATAGTGCAGGTGATACTGAGCCAGGTGGACCAGCGGTTTAACTTGCTCCCTCCCTATGTTCCTATGAGTTGAAAAGAATGGGACTTACTGAAGTCTCATTGATTTCAATGGATCTACTCCTGCATGACTAAGTCTGGATCCATCCCCATGAAATACCCACATTGTTCCGGAGGGGAAGCAGGAGGCTGCATTACGTCCTTCACTGGGGAGCGCTCACTGTTGGGATGCTTCCAAGGGAACGGGGGCAATTTGCAAACCCCCAGCTGGCTCCAACCCAACGACCAGCAGCCGGGCGATCTGCAGTCCTTGGCTCAGCATGAAACAGCGACCCACAGCTTCAGAAGCTGAAGCACACTCTGATCAGCAGAGTAAATAACACGCAACGGAAGTGGCAGGAGACGGCTGTGAGAGCATATTTACAGGCAGTTTATTCAGCATACATCAGGACAAAGGAAAACATGTCTTCTCCCTTTCGTGTCCAAGAGCAAGCAGCATAAGCAATAGCTATACACAACAACGGAAGTTCCCAGCAAGCTGTGCTGGAGTGTAAACAGACATGTGACATACAACAATCCACACATCTGTCTTAAGGTGGAACGGAATATCGTAACACCCACCTGGCGGGACCAGGGGCTGGGCACATAGGGTAAACAAAGCCCATCACACCAGCCCAAACCTTGCCACCACTACTGCTGGGCAGGCATGGGACACAGAGGGTTCACGGAGCTGCGCAGGGTGGAGCCCGGATGGCCAACACAGCCCTTGGCATGTGCATCCCCTCAACACTGGCCAGGCGGCCATTCAGGGAGGGGACTGGGGATGCAGTGGCAAGGCTAGGCTAGGCTCCTGGACCCAGAGAACCTTGGAAACAGGCAGGGTGAGGATCCCTGCGCTTGGCTCACAGCCCCTCAAAATCATGTGTCTGGGGATATGGCCTCCTTGGCCTACATTTAGTCTTTGCCCTCCCAACTCATCCATTCCCAACAAACAACTGGTTAGAAATATTTCAGTTCTTTTGGAAAGCTATGCATCCAACTGCTCTGCACACACTCACTCTCTCTTGGATCAGTGCCCATGTGTTTATCTATCTTTCCCCCCCACCTAATCCTAGGAATAAATACTTGGTCTCCCATAAAAATGCTGAACTTTGGAATTATTGAAGCAAATCAGAGCAGCTAGCAAGAAAAGCTCTCTGGAGATTGCAAGGGTCTTAAATACTACAATGATTGTAATTTGATGGTAATTTAATTAAGGATCACGGTTGGAAATCACAGAGAAATCATTATTCCTTTAATACAGAACTAGCAATGTCTGGGCTTTTTGAAAAAATTAAGAGGGAGAAAAAAGAAAAGGAGTATTAAATGGTGAAATATAGGGAGTTAATAAAGTGACCGTAGTTCTTCTACGAAGCAAAACACATATATTTATTCCATTCCCAATGTAATTGGCAAACGCATTAACATTTTAAAGGGGTTAAGAAAAATTCTGGCCAAAACTGAAGGCTTAATCCTTAAGGGGAAAAAAAAATCAAGATAAGAATGACTGCAAATACAATAAGATTAGTGAAAGAGCTTAACTGGCAGAGATCCGACATGCAGCTTATTTCAAAGACTGCATTTGGATTTCTACCTTTAACATGGGAAAAGAGAATGGGAAGGGGCTGTGTTTTATGAGAGCAGTGTGGCTGCTACTCCCCTGTGGTTCCTGCTTACGTTGCTCCAGAAATGCAAGAATGAAGCGAACATTCTGACATCAGAGGCCAAATTAAGCGGGCTGCAGTGGCAGGGCTGTACTTTGGTTTTTCAAATTTCAGTGGCATCCTGTGCAAGGCCAAAATCCCACCAGCCCCGTCTTCCATTCTGCTCAATTAACTTCATCCTACTTATGAGGCCCTGCAGCGCCTCCTAGGCTCAGCCCCCAGTGTGGCAGAACCCGTCACAATGCCCTAAATCTGCCTCTAGCAGTGGGGCAGTTCTTCCTACAAGAATCGACACCCCCCAATGCACCTCTAAATTCCTATGTTCCTTACACTTTATTAGAAGCAGAGAGAAACTAATCAGCTCATAGAAGCCCATCAGAAATCTCAACATATTCTGCCTGTAATATCAGGGGACACCGTAGTGTATATCTGGGACAGGAGGATTAATAGTTCTTGCAAAGTCTAGGGAAGGGGTAGCCTATGCAGTTTCCTCCAGATATTGTGGCCTACAATTCCCATCAGCCCCAGCCAGGATGGCAAGTAATCATGGACAATGGGAGTTGTAGTCCAAGGCATCTGGAGGAAACTGTGTTGGCTGTCTCTCACCTAGGGCTTGTCCTCCCTTCCTCTCGTTCTGTACCTAGGAAGCATGGGTACAAGTAGTTTTCCACTTGTCTCGTACTTTCTACACATGAGTCCAAGTGCTTTTGCCTTTGCCCCAACACTTTCACCTGATAAACCCTCTCTTTAGTGCTAAATCAGAACAAGCAGCCATCTGCAGAAAACCCAATTGCCGTTTGTTCCAATTTAGCACTAAAGATCAGGTTTCCCTGGGGTAAAGTGGCAGAGCAAATGAGGGTGTGGATAAGCCCCTAGAGAGGGGCACAGGTTGCTAAGAGTGACAGGATCAACCCCCCAGTAATGACAGCTGGCAAATTTTGAGCAGATTTGTGCTCCTGTAGTTAGGAGGAAACTGCTGGAGGAGAAGGTATGTTTGTGTTCAGGTCCTGCTTGCAGGTTTCCCACAGAAACCTGTGGCCACTGTGAAAACAGGAAGCTGAACTACATAGGCCATTTCAAGCTCTTCTTATGTGTGTACCCAGCCAGATATAGCTGGAACTGGGGTCCTCTATTCATGTAAAAAATAAAAAGGTAAATGACCCCTGGATGGTTAAGTCCAGTCAAAGGCGGCCATAGGGTTGTCGTGCTCATCTTGCTTTCAGGCTGAGAGAGCCTGTGTTTGTCCACAGACAGCTTCCTGGGCCGTATGGCCAGCATGACTAAACCACTTCTGGCACAACAGGATACCGTGAGGGAAACCAGGGTGCACGGAAACGCCGTTTACCTTCCCGCTGCAGCAGTACCTATTTATCTACTTGGACTGGTGTGCTTTCAAACTGCTAGGCTGGAAGGAGCTGGGACAGAGCAACGAGAGCTCACCCCGTCGTGGGGATTCAAACTGCCAACCTTCTGATCGGCAAGCCCAAGAGGCTCAGTGGTTTAGACATTCATGTGTGCCACTTCCAGTGCACTTGTGGAAGACTTAGGGAGCTGTCTTGTACCACTGGTCCATCAGTATCAATAACACTAACTGGCAGCTGCTCTCCTGGGTTTTAGGCAAGGATCTTTCCCCAAAAAACTACCTGGAGATGCCAAGAATTGAACATGAGACCTGTGTGCTCTGCCTCTGAGTTACAGCCTCCCTCCCCTAAGAATGTATTCAGAACTGGGAGATTCCCTTTCCCCAAGCAGCTCATGATTTAAGTCCACGTTTTAAATGCAGGACGTTTATGGCTTGTTCCCCATGCGCTTTGTTGCAGGAGTTTGATAGACGTCCTGATTTCATGCATTCCTGTTTGATGCATGCCTTCGCATCAAGATAGCTACACTGAATATTGTTGCTTTAATAATCGTTGCCCTTTGATGATAGCAAGTACTGATCATCGTATCAAAGAAAGCAACACCAAGAGTTTGACACACTGAAATATGCGATCGGGAAAGCTTTATTAAGAACCTTTCTCGCACACACCCCACAAAAAAATAAAAGAAAACCATACACTTCTTTTTTTATAAAAAAAAGAAGGGGGGAGCTGCAATAATATTTTTTTCAAAAGAACAGAGCTATTTCATTGTGTTCACGCAGGAAAGCAATCTGAGATATAGCTTTGGTGCACTGCATGTGTTACTGGTAAATGTGGAGTCAAAGTAACCTTTATCTTCATAAAATACAGTGCCCACTGGGGTGGCTTTCCTATCAGAATGCTTATAAAGTCCTACAAGAAAGCATTTCGTTCTGCGGAAGTGACACCACATGGTATATTACCATTAAGGAATGACCTGGGGCCCTTTCAACATTTCTCACAATAAAATTAAATGTGAACCTACACTTGGGAGGGTTTCCTTCTTCTTCTGTACTTTTAAAATAAAATGCTGTTCCACAGTGTGTGAAAAGGGGATGTTGTCTGAGAATCGAAAGTGGCAGAACCATCAGGCCTGCTGTAGCACCGTACCGAGAGGAGCTCGCTTTCTGTCTGAGACTTAGGCCTCATCCACACCATACATTTAAAGTAGCATCATCCCCCTTCAGTCATGACATCTGCGACAGCCTCCATCACTGAAGACGGGAGCTGGGTAACGTGACCGATTTCCTGGGTGTTTAAAATATTCAATTTTCCCTCTTAACAACACTTTAAAAAAGTCTGTTTTAACTGTTTGTGTGTGGAACAGGACTGTGTTTTTCCCCCAACTCTCTTTGGAGCATATTCTGCTCCCTGTTGTCTTCATACGCCTTCAGCTCGACTGAAGACGGTGTGTACCTTCCACCTGAGGAGCGACAAAGGTCTGTTCAACCTGGCATATCTGGATGCCAAGACAAAAGTGCGGCAGGTCCTTATCTGAGAGATGCTGTTTGCAGATGATGCAGCCTTGACAGTGCACTCCCAGGAACCTCTACAGAGACTCATCAACGGTTTTTCCCTAGTCTGCCTTACCATCAGCTTGACGGAAACCAACATCCTGGGTCAGGATGTCACCAGCACTCCATGCATCAGCATTGGTGACCACACAATTGAGGTGGCAGGTGGTTTGGTCCACCTGGGTTCCACCATAACCAGCAACCTCTCCACTGACACTGAGCTGGACAAGCATATTGGCAAGGCAGCTACTGTATGGCAATGGCTTGCCTCTCCAAAAGGGTATGGGAGAATGTGATGCTAATGTCCCAAAGCAAGATGAAGGTCTACCAGTCTTGCGTGTTGAGCACGCTGCTTTATAGCAGTGAGCTGTGGGCAATTTACAGTCACCAGGAGTGATGCCTCAACACCTTCCACGTGTGTTGTGTCAGGAAGATTTTGGGCATCGCATGGCAACACAGAGTCTCACACAAAGATGTGCTCTCCCAAACCCACATTCCCAACATGTTCACACTCCTGTCTCAGTGACATTTACGCTGCCTTGGTCCTGTCCACAGAAAGGACTATGGCAGTATCCCCAAGGGCGTGCTCTACAGGGAGCTGACTTCAGGCACCAGGCCCCTTGGTCAACCAACTCTGTGTAACAAACATGTCTGCAAATGTGACATGAAAGCTGGCAACATCAACCTCGCCCTTTGGGAATCCCTTGCAAATGACCCCTGTGCCTGGAGACAGTCAGGTATCCATAGCAGTGACCAGAGAAGGAATGACCGCTGAGAGGAGCACTAAGAGAAGAAGCTGGATAGTTTCATCTGCCCCAGCTGCAACAAAACATGCCTTTCCCATATCAGTCTCCACAGTGGTACCTTGGTTCTCAAACACCTTGGAACCCAAACACTGCAAACCTGGAAGTAAGTCTTCCGGTTTGCAAACATTTTTCAGAAGCCGAACGTGCTCCGTTTTGAGTGCCACACTTCCATTTTGAGTGTTACACTGAGGTCTGTCTGTTTTTGCTATTTATTATACGTTTTTGTGGCTCGTGTGTGTGTGTGTGTGTGTGTGTGTGTGAGAGAGAGAGAGAGAGAGAGAGAGAGAGAGAGAGAGAGAGAGAAAGACTGTGTGGAACCCAGTTCAGCTACTGTCTGATTGATTGTGTGTCTGCAGTACATTGTTTATTGCTTTCATTTTATGGATCAATGGTCTCGATTACTGTTTTAGGGGTTGTTTTTAAAAGTCTGGAACAGATTAATCCATTTTCAATTACTTTCTATGAGAAAATGTGCCTTGATTTTGGAACGCTTTGGTTTGGGAATGGACTTCTAGAATGGATTAAGTTTGAGAACCAAGGTACCACTGTATAACTATTAACCTTCCAACAGTTTTACTTCACCTTCAAAGGCCCACTCCTCCATTGCTTCCTGAGACTGATGGATGCCAACCATAGAATACCATCTAGTAGAAGGCTATTGCCTTCAAGGCCTGGAGACCTCCAGTTGCCCGCTGTGAGAACAAAGATGTGAAATTAAATGGTCATTTGATCCTCCCATGTTCTTTGGCTCTAAACCAGGTGTGGGGAACCCTTGCTGTTGGACTCCATCTCCCATCATCCCTCACAATTCGTGATGCTTGCTGAAGCTGAGGGGAATTGTAGTACAACAACGTATGGAGGGCCACAGGTCCCCCAAACTCACTCTAAACTATTTGCATCTTCAGTCTCAACAACAGAATTTGCTTCTCCTTCTGCAATGAAACTGTCTAGGTTGTCCTCTGTCCAAGGGAGGCATAGCATCTAATGCCACCTCCATGTAGCAAAGGCTAGGTATTGGCATTAATATTCTTCGGATACATTAGTAAAACTATTAACCACATCCTCCTGTTGGGCATTCATGAGAGCACAATTTCAATAAAATTATGTTTGAGCCTGGGAAGAAAGGAAGTGGGGGGGAAACACCCCAGTTCATTTCATATGCAGTTTATCGGTGCAAAGTAAAAGTTGCTAAGCCCACCTCACCCACCCACAAAAGAAAACACATCCAGATTTATTCCCAGAGCGATGGAAAGAATAAAGAAAGGTGAATCAAAAATTTCATGGGCAAGCTTGGTGTACATTTACTAATTAGTGTATCTACATTAAAATACACCAGAAAGTCAGCAGGCTGCAACTTCATTAATTAAAATTTATGTGTTTAACCTTCTCTACTAGTGAGAAGGTTACCTACTACTGTACATATATAGATTGCTTTAGTAATTATCTTCGGTGGAGGGCAGTTCCTGGCATGCATGAGGGCCGCAGAGAACCTTGCAGAAAATGTAAGGGTTGTGCAGACCTATTACCTGAGATCTTGGGAAAGATAGCAGGCTGAGGAAATTTGGGGTCCATAGGGTTTAAAATATTACCCTTTATATGTGAGTATGCATGTCCACTCAACCCCAACATCCCTGTATGTGCCAAGTGTTTTGTTTTAGTCTCTCGCCTAACAATCCCTAGCATGGAAGTTGCCTTTTGGGGAGGGAAGTTACTGCAGATTGGGTTGGTGTTTTGTTACAGAGGAGTTCAGCCTTGCTGTTATTCTCAGTATCTATATCTATATCTATATCTATATCTATATCTATATCTATATCTATATCTATATCTATATCTATCATCTATCTATCTATCTATCTATCTATCTATCTATCTAGCAGCTTAATTCCGGAATGTCCCCAAGTGGCACCATCGAGCAGAGACACATAGGGCAAAGTTCCTTTGTTTTTATTTATTTAAAGGGTTTAAAAACTACTTTTTGAGAAACTTAAGAAGAGTCCAGTCGGATCTGGCTGAATCCCCATCTGTTCCAGCATCTTGTCCCCACAGTGGGCCAACCAGATGCTTATAAGAAGTCTGCAAGTGTGACCTGAGCACAGCAGAGTGCTCAGAAAGTCTCCAAAAAAGTTCGTTTTCCTACAGGAAATTTCCAAAACTCCTACTGTGACATTACCAATATTTAGATCTCCCTAAATAAACTGCTCCCAATTTGTTTGCTATCATAAAGACGGGATTTGTCAGCTATCTCAGTGCATCAGCCCAGGGGGTTTAGCTCAAAGCCAGTGCAATGCACCGAGGGAAATGTTGCTTTCTAGATTTTCTTTCCCTGCTTTAGTGGAAGATCTCTGTCTCCCCTTCTTCATAACCCACTCCTATTCTTATTTGATCTATGACAACCTGCCAGGCATTTCTGTTTCCCCACACCTTTGCAAGCTGGCAACACCATGCTGCTATGTTGCTATTGTCAGCTTGGGGAAAAATATTGCTCAGACATTTCGAAACTAGGGAGAGAAAACATCTGATAGGAGCGCACAGAAAGAAGTTATTTGGTATTACTTTTCAGGACGGTGAGAAGTGTAACTGATGAAGATGGGGCTCTGTCTCTCATAATTCATAGCTGCACTGGGTTTGATACTTTGCAAAAAAAAATTGTGGTGTTTTGCAAAAATGTGTGCTTGAGTTTCTGCATATCTTAGATTAGGCACACCAGCCAGAAACCAGAGAGGTACCTGCCCAGATGCCAATGAAATGAAGATAGAAAACAATGCAACAAACTCAAATTCTAGAACCCATCAGTGCTAAATCATTGTTTGTAGCAACAGTGGAAAGGTATAATCTAAGTTAGCAATGTGTACCTATAACCTGGGAGGGCAGCTTCAGGGGCCCCTAATTCTGTGCATAAGGTGCAAACCTTTAAATCTGCCACTGAACCCAGTTAGTTTTGCTATGGCCTGATGGTTATTGGCTTGTGCTAACCCAAAGGTGGTGGCAATGGTGTTATATAATGCCCTCCTTGCTGAAATGCAAAAAGCTCAATCAATGTTGGCATTCCACCGGCTCCTGAAGACACAACTGTTTAGGCAAGCATTCCACTGGGTGAACTTCTGGCTTTCCAGTTTTAACTGGGGTTTTCCCCCCAAAAATGTTTTAACTACTATGCTTTTTAATGGTTTGTTTTTATTGTATATGTTTATGAAAGGTGTTTTCATGCCCAATTGATTTGTTATGGTGTGTTTTAAACATGTATTGATTTCATACTTGTAAACCACTTGCAAACTTGTAAACCACTTAGAAGCCCATAGAAATGCCCATTAATAACCTGTGATTAAAAAATATACTGCTGGCTTCCCCAGTGCTTCTAATATTGGATAGCTTTAGCACACTCAGGATTCAAAAGTTTTGTGTCTCTTTTGTAGGAAATGCATCCATTTCTGCACATTCTTCAATTTCCATATATAGACTCTGTATATAGAATATATAATGAAGGTGCCAGGCAAGCCTCCCTGGGGAGAGCATTCCACACCCAGGGGGCAATCGCAGAAAAGGGCCATTGTTGTGCTGGAATGCCTACTAACCCATCCTAGGAAGCCTGCAGTCCTTAACCCTCTACAGGTGATCATCTCAGACCTCTGGCCAGATCTGTCCCTGTTAAAGAGAGGATTGGGTGGCAGAAAAAGAGAGAAGCTGGAGGATCTTATTCAAGGTTCTTCTGCTTTAGTAAAGGTTTAGCTCTAGTGAGCTGTTTGGTGATTCTGTGAAGGTTTGTGGATTCTTACTCAGAATCATCCCAGAAGGACTCTGAAAAAGCATTTCCATTTTGAACACACATATTACCTTGGAGGCATCCCCTCCATTGGCTTCATTCTCAGGTCACTAAGAATTAGCCTACAAGGTGCTCTTCTGCAATCCCTGGGCTCTTTATTACTGGAGAAAATAACACACCTCTGCAACAGTGCAACATCTGAAAAAATAAGAACAGAGCCAAGCAGCCTGCTCCACATGCTAATAAACCCACAGTAGTTTAAGGATGCTTCCAAACAACCTGTTCATTGAGCAATTCATCATGATTTTTTCTCACAAAGTTTGAAGGGAGTTTAGACAATGTCAGTTGCTTCTGAAGCATCCATTCTGATTTGTTCCTCAGGAGGTTACATGGCATTGCATCAAACAACTGTTACTAGTGGTGGCCCTGCCCACCACTAACATGTGGCCCTCAGAATTTTGGCGAGAAGAGAATGTGGCCCTCACCTAGACATAACCTGTTGTTGTTGTTGTTGTTGTTGTTGTTGTTGTTGTTGTTGTTGTTGATTTATAGCCCGTAATTTTCCCTGATGGGACTCAAGGCAGCCTACAGATTAAAATAAAAACATAGCAAAAAACAAATCATTAATCCTCACAGAACTCTACCCCAATGGTTGCCACTAATTTGATTTGAACTGATTTTATAATGAATTGATTTTAGAATGCTGTATTATTTTATTGTTGTTAGCCACTCTGAGCCCGGCTTCGGCTGGGGAGGGCGGGATATAAATAAATTATTATTATTATTATTATTATTATTATTATTATTATTGAAAATTAGACCTTGGTAGTATTAAAGCTATACACATTAAAAAAACTATTAATACCCTACAAATAATTACAATAAAAACAGCATTGTACCAGGCCCTTCATTAGAACCAGTCAGTTCGGAAAAGCTGTTGGAACAAGGAGGGCTTCACCTACTGGTGTAAGGACTACAAGGAGGGATACAATCTAACTTCTCTAGGAAGGAAGTCTCAATGTCTGGGAGCAGCCACCAAGAAGACCCCTCTCCTGAATCCCTAACAAGCATGTCTGTGAGGGTGATGGGACAGAGAGAAGGGCCTCCCCTGAAGGTCTCAAAACCTGGGCAGGTTTGTATGAGGGGATATGGTCTTCCAGATAGCTTGGACCAGGGATCAGCAAACTTTTTCAGTAGGGGGCCGGTCTACTGTCCCTCAGACCTTGTGGGGGGCTGGACTACATTTGGGGGGGGGATGAATGAATTCCTATGCCCCACAAATAACCCAGAGATGCATTTTAAATAAAAGGACACATTCTACTCATGTAAAAATATGCTGATTCCTGTACCATCCATGGGCCAGATTTAGAGGGCAATTGGGCCAGATCCAGCCCCTGGGCCTTAGTTTGCCTGTCCATGGCTTGGACCTAAACTGTATAGGGCTTTCTAGGTCATAACCAGCGCTTTGAATTGTGCCTGGAAACAGATTGGTAGCTTTGACTAAACACTTGCAAGCAGCTAAAATATGATAAAGTTTATGGAAGGAAATTTGAACTGAAACAATAAAAACTGATGGTATGTAATTAAGGTAAAACAACAAGGATAAGAAAAAAGAGGTTTGAGTATAATTATGCAGAAAATATGTATATTCAATGAACCAGGAAAGGAAATGGAGGGAAGTCAGGAGGTTAAAGAGAACCTCCCAAAAGATGTTTTTTGTTTTAGTTCTTATATTCCACGTTGGATATTTTGTATTTCTCATTCTTCTTTTTTTATGGAAAATAATTGTTGAATTTGAAGTTGTAAAACCAATTAAAAAATATTTACAAAAAAGAAACAGAAACAGACTGGTAGTCAGTGGAGATGTTGTCTGCTGTAACCAGCCCAGTTTGACAATCTGGCTGCAGCTCTTTGAGTCAGTTGAAGTTTCTGAGCACTTTTCAAAGGGAGTCCAATGTAGACACATCACAGTAATCCAAAAAGGATGTACGGTAACTAAGGCAAGGGTTACATGAAATGTTTCACAGCTAATTTGGAAGCTCCTACCAGGAAAACTCCTACCTCTAAGGAATTTTAATGGAAGCAACAACAACAACACAAAGGTTTTAGTAAATCTAGTGCATTCCCCACCCCAAGGGTCATGTACAAATCTCTCCAGAAGAGATTACAGTATATGAAGATTGTTAGTCAAGCCATCTGTGATTCTGAATGAGATTACGTTCTAATCTTTCCAGTGAGCATTGTCTGTTCTGTTCAGAGGCCCAAAGCATTGCAGGATGGCTCCAGAAACAGCATTTCCATTTTGAACACATGGACATGTGGAGGTCATGCCCTCCACTGGATTCTCAGGTCAATGAGAAACAATCTGTGACATGCATTTTTGCAGTCCCAGGATCCTTGTTAGTTAAAATGACAATACACCATCGCTGCAAAATAAGAACAGAGCCAAATAGTTTGCTCCATAGACAAGCTGGCCTAGAATATCGATGGGGAAACTCAACATTTATGCAGTGGAGATAGCTGATAAGACCCGAGACTAGATCTGTCATTGAAATTCGCCCACATCACAAAATGTGAAGGTTCGTGCTTAGGAGAAACATCTGAGGAATGTTGATGGATTAAAAAGAGAGGAGAGAGAGAGAGAGAGCGCTTCAATAAGACTAGTAAAATTTCTCAAGGGGATTCTTCATTGAAAATATAGATCATGGTGGACAAGTTACCCTGAAGACAGCTTGTTCCAAATAGCATAGGTTTCCCTGAGGGTAGGGTGTTTGAACTTCATTGTATGCCTTCTGCTTGTCTGATTTCCGTGGTTCGTTGACACTTCAAAACACACCGGTGTGGCAAAGGCTTACAAGTTCCTCCCTGACATTTCTTCAGCTCTCCCCAAAGAAAGAACATTTAAAGGAAACTCATCTCAGAAGTTCTAAATACCAAAGGAAACTTTGGGAAGAGCAAACATCATGTGGCCTGAAAAACAACTGGCAACTAATTTTCAAGGAGTGCTCTCCCAAGATTAGCACAAGTTTAATGAGTAGGAGTTGAAACCTCAGCAATATCTCTGGAGGAAGAACCTGAGGGGATGAATCATATTTTTATCCAAGCTGCCTGGATTTTATTTTCATGCAAATTTCTTTCCCAATAAAACCGTGGTGGGAAACCTCAAGGGTAGGGACTAGATACATCCCTCTAGCCCTCTCTATCTGGAACTCTCCCCAGTCCTGTAGCAGTGGTGGACTTGAGTACTATGGTGCCCCATGCAAGGCCACAATTTGGTATGTGCGCACACCGCAGTCCTTGCAATGCCTTACCCTGAGGCAGGTAAGGAGGCATCTGACTTTGGGAAGGAGGTGCAAGACACTGGCAGGGTCATAGAGCCCTCACAGCTCCTTCCCAAGCTGGGGAAGTGCTAACTAGGATTTGAGAAGCAAGTGGGAGGAATCTAGGACCCTGTCAGAGCCTCATGCCTCTTTCTCAAAACCCAGTGCCTCCTTTACCAGATGGCGCCCCCTTGGCTCAGTGCCCAGTGAGTTCATACTGCTCACACAGCCCTAAATCCGTCTGTGGAGTTCAGTACCTCTGCTTCACGCTCAGAGTGTTTTTGCTTGGCTGGAACGTTTGTAGAACTCCAATAATGCCTCTTGATTGTCTGCATAAGGGATAGAGTGGGGTGTGTGAGTGTGTAGAGAAACTAGTCGTCTACTACTACTACTACTACTAACCTACTACTAGCCTACTAACTGTACAAAGGTATATTTTGCCTCTGTTCCTTTGGCCACTTTGGCCTCTGACCCTTCCTACTACTGTAATGTTGTCCTTAAGGAAATGTAGCCCGCAGGCTGAAATAGGGGTCTCCCACCCCTGAAACAAAGGTGGAAAACAGGCTGCTTTTCCAAAGGGGCCATCTCATCTTCCATGCTTTTTAAAAGGTTGAATGAGGAAATAGTTTTCCCACATTGCCTTGCTCAGTGAGACTTGTGAATGTGAACCTTACACACCTGCCCAGACTAATTCCAAACAATTGACCAAAGCTGTGAAGCACCACACCCAGTAAGCCAATGGGAAGTGGTCGAAGAAGAAAGCATCGCCCAAACAGGAAGACAGATGTCATGGAACAAAGCCATTTTACTACACTTATCAAAATCATGCTTTCCTTGGCTTGCCATTTTTCAATATATCTAAACCCTCTAGGAGAAGGAAGACTCAGATCCTAAATTTCCACTGCCTTGTGGGACATCTTCAGGAGAAGAAAATGCTAATGAGTAAGTTGAGAGCCAGTGTGGTGTACTGGTTAAAAGCGGTAGACTTGAAATCTGGTGAACTGGGTTCGCTTCCCCGCTCCTCCACATGCAGCTGCTGGGTGACCTTGGGCTAGTCACACTTCTCTGAAGTCTCTCAGTCTCACTCACCTCAGAGTGTTTGTTGTGGGGGAGGAAGGGAAAGGAGAATGTGAGCCACTTTGAGACTCCTTCGGGTAGTGATAAAGCGGGATATCAAATCCAAACTCTTCTTCTTCTATACAAATCCAGAGCGGAGCCCCTAAGACGCTTGGATGGCATCTTGTGCACCTCCTTCCAGTAACTCCTACAGCGAAGTTGGTGCTAAACGTATTGTTCTGCTTTCCTTTGGCCCACATCAGCAAGACCAAGACAGGGGTGTTGTTGTCTGGGCTGCCCAGGACCTTCATACACACAAGCCTAGGCTTGCACCTTGGGGAGGTGACTTTAGTGCTGCTAACACAGCAGTTTGACCTTCACCCCTGGAGGCACGCTCCATTGTCTCTCAGGACAGACAAATGCCAACAATAACAACCCCCTCTGTGTGGAAAAATCAGTTTCTCACAGAACAATCCTAACCATGTTTACTTGGAAGTAAGTCCTGCTTAATTCACTTTTAGCTGCTAAAAATGCCTGATTTCACCATGACTCATTCACTAATTCGCAAATCACCGAGAAAATGTCTTAACATCTCTTGATGGAAGAAAAATATACACTTGGGATGTAGAACCAATTTACAATGCTGAATTACCTCTGTCTTAAAAACTGTGTAACCTGAATACACTTCCATATCATATCATGCATGTTAAGGCAAGGAAGGACTATGAGTCACACAATGATAATTTATGTGATTTTCTGCAAGCTTTCTCTGCTGAAGTCACTGAGGGGTTCCCAGGTTGCTAAAAATAAGATTTTCCATTGCATAAGCTAAAACCAGTATCTCCACTGTTGGAGGCAGTATGCCTCTGAATGCTGGTTGCTGGGAATCACAAGTGAGCAGGAGAGTGCTATGGTCCTTCATAGGGGCTTTCCATAGGCATCTGGTTGGCCACTGGGAGATCAGGATGCTGAACTAGATTTGCCTTTGGTTCGTAAAGCCTGACATCCTTCAGTGAAGAATCATTTTGCCTTTTATTACAGTTGTACCTTGGTTCTCAAACATAATCCATTCCGGAAGCCCATTCTACGTCTGAAAACGTTTGAAAACCAAGGCATGGCTTCCGATTGGCTGCAGGAGCTTCCTGCACTCAATCAAAAGCAGCGGAAGCCCTGTCAGACATTCGGCTCCCAAATGTTCAAGAACATTGGCACCCAGGAGTGACAGCTTGGCCCCGCAACTATGGGTGCCTGGATCAGTGGGTGCCATGCTCGAGCACCCAGGGCCCCAGGGAGTTGGCACCTATGTTGGCACCTGTTTCTGCAAGTTAAACATTTCATAATTACTTTTTTAAAAACTAACAACATCCTCAGATGCTGAAGGAGATTTTTTTTTTAATAAATCCTTAACAACAACAACAACAGATTTCTAGGAATCGACAGGCAGATTAATCACATTGTGAATATCATTTTAAAGGTTCTCAAATGATACCATTGAGTTTACAGCAGTACTCAATGGATACAACTGCATTAAGTCTCATTCGTTTTGTCAGTTTGTGCTTGACAGTATAATGGGTTAATCTTTTCTGCCAGCAGTAATGTGCATCTAATTTGACCCAGGCTGATAAGAAGCTGCCAGCCTTGTTGACTTTTCAACAAGCCGCCATTCATAAAAATAGCTAAATTTTATTACCGTGTTGAACTGATGCCTAAGGTAGATATATTTCCCTCCGGCGAGTATACGTCCAAGAGCCCAAGATATATGACTTTTCCCTTCACTGCTCCGACCAGTTCCTTTGAAGAAAGATTGCCCATTTTAGTGCTCAATTGAACAACTGTCAGAAAGGTTTCATGGTGCGGATAATAATTTTCGCAAACAAATCTCGACCACTAATTTCCTTTGGAAGTGGTTCAGGCACTCGTGACTTTTCCTAGAGGGTAAGTGGTTTGAGTCCAGTTTATGGAAGAAGCCAGTGACACAATGTCAATTTCCTTCCCAGCCGCATGCCATGTCTGGAAATTAAGCGAGTAATTAGACAAGACTAAATGGAATTCATTTCAGAATTAGACTTAGGCAGCTTTTCCCCCTCTCCCTCTCTCTCCCCTCCCCTGATTATGCTATAACGGCCTTGTACATTAGCTGCAAACACGATCAAAGTTCATGAGCTCATGTAATTACAAATGTGAAATTCCCTGGCCTTTAGTACAGCAAAACAATCTGCTGAAACTCCAATACATCTGATATACAAGATTCGGGGGCTGAAGAGTGACACATTGATGTCTGGATGCAATCTCCCCCTCCCTGCTCTCCTCCCCACAACCTGTTTTGGAAAGAGATGCTCCCCCCCCTCCTTGGCTTTGCCCTTCATTACGCCCACAAACCGAATGAGATTCCAGAATAACCCATGGGTCAGTGTGCATTAATTACAGCTACAACTAATTAGCATATATTTAGCATCAACAGTCTGCTAATTGCTGTGCCGAACATCTAAGTAATGTGGGGAGACAGGAAGAGAGACAGAGACAGAGAGAGAGCAAAAAGAGGAAGAAGATCCTCTGTTGTCCTGTTTTTTTTTATTTTTCAATGTCTTTAATACTTGGATAAGAATGTAAGACACTCAGTCCTGCCCACATCCCAGTTCCTGCCACTGCTTTGTTTCGTTGCCACAAAACAAATTCATCTGCATAATAATAATAATAATAATAATAATAATAATAATAATAATTTATTATTTATACCCCACCCATCTGGCTGGGTTTTCCCAGCCACTCTGGGCTGCTTCCAACAGAATATTAAAATACAATAACCTATTAAACATTAAAGACTTCCCTAAACAAGGCTGCCTTCAGATGTCTTCTAAAAGTCTGGTAGTTGTTCTTCTCTTTGACATCTGGTGGGAGGGTGTTCCACAGTGCGGGTTCCACTACCGAGAAGGCCCTCTGCCTCGTTCCCTGTAACTTGGCTTCTCGCACTGAGGGAACTGCCAGAAGACCCTCAGCACTGACCTCAGTGTCTGGGCAGAACGATGGGGGTGGAGACGTTCCTTCAGATATACTGGACCGAGGCTGTTTAGGGCTTCAAAGGTCAGCACCAGCACTTTGAATTGTGCTCAGAAATGTACTGGGAGCCAATGTAGGTCTTTCAAGACTGGTGTTATGTGGTCTCAGCGGCCACTCCCAGTCACCAGTCTAGCTGCCACATTCTGGATTAGTTGTAGTTTCCGGGTCACCTTCAAAGGTAGCTACATATAGAGTGCATTGCAGTAGTCCAAGCGAGAGATAATCAGAGCATGCACCACTCTGGAGAGACAGTCTGTGGGCAAGTAGGGTCTCAGCCTGCATACCAGATGGAGCTGATAAACAGCTGCCCCAGACACAGAATTGATCTGCACCTCCATGGACATCTGTGAGTCCAGAATGACTCCCATGCTGCATACCTGGTCCTTCAGGGCACATATACCAGGTCCTTGGTAGCATATAACCTATATTGCTATCAAGAAGAAAATGATGAGTGAAAAGTTCAAGCACACATCAACAGCAGTGCCACTCCAGAGAGACAGGCTCTTCTCAGACTTCCTTGAGTGGGAAGGTACCTCTTGATTATCGAGGGGGATCTAGATGAGTTCCTCATCAACGGCGCCTGGGTGGGCTACCCAGAGTCAACCTCCACCTTACCACTGGCAGTAGGCTGGAGAGCCCCACCATCTCCTCCATTGCCCACTCACTTCCTGAGGGCACTAGCTAGTGCAGCACCTGGCTAAGTTGTCTTAACAATGAGCATTATGTGTATTTTAATGAACTGCATGGAGTGAAAGATTATGAGTTGTGGGGGTTTAAAGAGTGTGTGTATGAACTTAACCATGCTTAACTCTCTCTCTCTCTCTCTCTCTCTCTCTTTTAGTTGCTATTTTCTTAATGTTGTCAATATGGTTGTATAGATTCAAAGAGGATTGGACAAGATCATGGAGATACGAAGTAATGCAAATTGATTGCCTAATTACATACACACAGAATGCATACATAAAACCAGTTAAAAACAATTACATATATAAAATAATTTACATATATAAAAACATAACATAAAAATGCATATTTCCATATGCAATATTCCCCAGTGTACCCATTTTTTCCCAAGCACTTTCCCCTCATATAATGCATCCCCAAGTTATTTTCACTATTTTTATGCACACTTTCACTGAATAGATACATTTTTGTACATGTTCATTTACAGTTATACCTCAGGTTAAGTACTTAATTTGTTCCGGAAGTCTGTTCTTAACCTGAAACTGTTCTTAACCTGAAGCACCACTTTAGCTAATGGGGCCTCCCACTACCGCCACACCGTCAAAGCACGATTTCTGTTCTTATCCTGAAGCAAAGTTCTTAACCTGAAGCACTATTTCTGGGTTAGCCGAGTCTGTAACCTGAAGTGTCTGTAACCTGAAGCGTATGTAACCCGAGGTACCACTGTATTAGGAAACTCAATCACAACATTCAGGAAGTGCAAATTTCGAAGTATAGCTGCTTTATGGTTCGCATATTATTTCAGGAAGTGCAAATTAGAAAGATTAGCATCAGTATGTGAACTCAACCAAAGTTCTCCCCATCCTTAGTTGGAACCACCAGTTGCTAAGTAGTTGTTGTTGTTAATTTTACAGATTCCTTGGGTGACATAATTGCCATTGCATTCAAACCCCATGTGGCAATTATTCAATCCTAAGAAACAGTATGTTGTCCCTTGTTCAGGCTGAAGAAGTAACACTCCTTGTTATATTGACTTTGATGAATCTTGGAACCTCTAGCAATGTTGGCTTAATATGAGCTCTTGGCAGGTTTTATTACTGACTGCCATTCGTTCTCTTCATAGCTCTACTTTCTTAATGTTTTGCTCAAAAGCAGTGCAAGACTTCTCCATACTTTCCTTTGCTCACAGAGCTCTTGACAGAACTTGTCAGAGCGTTCCCCACTTTTACACAGCTACTCTTCCTGGAATCTTTGATTAATAAATAATAAAACTCATTTACAATTCTTTTACATTTGTATTTACATAGTCCTCTTGTTGCTTCCTTGCTTTGAAACCTCTTTGATCTTACCAATGTGTTTACTGTAGCACCTTTTGTTTTCTTCCTTGAAATTTCTCTGCTTGATTGGGGAGGCATTTAATCTCACAAATGACATAAGGAAAAGAATAAAGCTACATAAAGTAATTCATAAAAAATAGAAGGAAGGAAGTGACGGAGAAATTGTGAAAGAAGCTAATGGATATCTGTGTGTATGTGTGTGTGTATGTTGGGGTTGTATGTGTGTGTGAATTTAATCCAGGAGCAGCCCCCAGATGTTGTTGGGCTGCCACTTCCATCATCCCCAACCACTGGTCATGCTGGCTGGGGCATCCAACAACATCTGAATGACACCTTTGTCTAGAGTGGTTCCCCCTGGTCCAGTCTGATGAAATCTCATCCAACATTAGATTCAAACAGCAGATAGATGGCCTGCTGGATTCCCTGCTGTAGCTGGATCCTTTGACCTGCTGTCTTGGTGCAAGATAAGATCTACTTTAAAGAAGCACTGGGAAAGTGTTGTGAGTGTCGTAGCTATTCAGGCAAATCTAACAATGCATATTCTTGTAGTTAGCATGTGAAAGGGTTAAGACCATAGAGCTGTATTGTTGATAGGCAGACTCAGACCAAAGAAACATAACTGGTAGAGAAGGCTCTGTGTGATGTCATTTCCCCTCCTCTTCTGGGAGGGAAGAAGCAAATAAGTATTTCCTGTTCCTTTTTTCCTTCTCTCTCTCTCTCTCCCCCCCTTCAACCAGCCATGAAGAAAGATCTGCCTCTCATTGCTCCAGGCTATTTTAGCTGTAAACACAAGCATTTTACCTGCATTTACTTTCAATGCTGTTGCTGCTAAGGAGGAATGTTTGTGAGTACACTGCAAGCCTTTAACTTACATTTCACTCTATAGCCTGTTTCTTTGAAAAACAGGGTAGCAAAGGGGAGAGATCAGCCTAATGACTAATTCTTATGCTTAAGGTGAGAATTAACTCTGCTCAGCTGCACACTTTTAAAAGCAAGTGGTAAACTTATCCTTTTGTCTGTTAACCCTGACACGTCGGCCTGTAGGTGGATAAAATAAAGTTACTCATATTTCCCCACCTACCTAATAAAGCCCATCTGTGTGGTAGAGCACACGTTTTGTATACAGAATGTTGGTGGTTCCATTGCATCTCTGGGTAGAGCTGTTGAAGCTGCCTTCTAAAGATTTCTGAGCTGCTGCTGTTAGTCAGTGTAAACAACACAATCTGAGATGGTTACCAGGATGGTACCAGGAGATTCTTATTTTCTACGGCAAGGAGAACATGAACAACTGGAGCCTTTCTCCAATAGAGATGCAGCTTCACCTGTTGAATTACTGCCTGCAAGGTACATCAGGCTTACCAGAAGAATGCATTTTCCAGTGGGGCTGGGAATCCTAGTGCCAGGATGGAGGACACATTTTGCCTTCTCTGCAACAACCAGCTGCCTGCATGCATCCTATATAATCCCAGCAAGCTCATTCCCCATGTGTTATTCCATATTCCATGTTATTCCATATGCACCTTCCCCAAAAAGCACAAGAGAAAGGTATCAACAGGCCTGGAGGACATGCCTCCATCCAAGGTTTGCAGAGGTAAGAAGAAGAAGAAGAGTTTGGATTTGATATCCCGCTTTATCACTACCCGAAGGAGTCTCAAAGCGGCTAACATTCTCCTTTCCCTTCGTCACCCACAACAAACACTCTGTGAGGTGAGTGGGGCTGAGAGACTTCAGAGAAGTGTGACTAGCCCAAGGTCACCCAGCAGCTGCATGTGGAGGAGCGGGGACGCGAACCTGGTTCACCAGATTATGAGTCCACCACTCTTAACCACTACACCACACTGGCTCGTGGAGGATGGGAACACAAAGCAGTTAAAGGAAGTCTGCACATGCTCAGTGGGTATGGAATGCTGACTGAATATTGGAGAAGTGTGAACAGAAAACCAGAGGGTGGAATAGAGCATCTTAGAAAAAGGCAGGGCTGGCAGGGACCCTAAAGGGGAGCCATTCACACTGCAACACTTTTGCTTCAAGCCCTACTTGAGTATATGAAAGCTGACTCTGTATCAGTCTCTGGGGTGCAGAAAGCAAGGGCCCACATTGCTCCTCGTAAACGAGGAAGTAATTTCCTTTAGCTTTTCCCTTCTCCGTTTCTGATTGTCATAATTCATACCCAACATCAGCCCTTGGTAGCCTGATTTATAGTTCTGCCCTCGTCCCCTGTCGCAGAATCTACCAGCTTTCCCAAAGAAATTCTAAAAATGAAAGATTTAAGTCATTAAATTACTTTTTTTTTACACTTTCAAGGGTCAGAAAAGGTCAGAGCAACAATATTTCAAACGGCAAAGAGTCTTTACAAGCTTGTGGCACATTTATGAGAGTGAATGTCTAGTTTATGTTGAGGGAATTCTGGCAGAATTGGATGTAACTCAGGAAAAGCACAGATGTGTATGTACTACAATAAAGTCAGAACTCTCTGGAGCTTACTGACTCGGAACAAGAAGACAAAAAGCTAAGTGCAGCCACTGGGAACTTTCTATTGGTTGGAGGGACCTTAGCATTCCAAGGACACAACAGGGGAGGGCATTGCAGCCAATCACAGGCAAGTATTCCACAGGACCATCTGCTTCTGTATACAGATGTTAGACAATCTGGGGCTCATAGCATTTGAAGAGCCCTGCTGGACAAATGACCATCTAGCCCAGCACCCAGTTTCTGTGATCTTAACTGGAGTCACAACATTTTGCCACTGTTACATCATATTACAGTGGTACCTCGGTGTTATAGGTTAAGGGGGCTGCTTGTGCGTAAATGGTTGAGCTCTAAACTCATGCAATCAGTTTCTAAACTCTCCCAGTCAGCAGAGCCATGGGTGCATGGCTACCTCAGTCGCTGGCAGAATCCGTCAGTGAGCGTTTCCGGAATTTGCGCCAACATAAGAGTTCTTTGATGGAAACTCTCCTTCGGGATTCTCGGCGTGACAGTTTCCTGCGCGGAGTAGGCGTCCCCAGCGGAGGTCCTGAGCCTTCCGCGCTGTTCTCACTGGAAGCATCTTGGAGCCATCCCTCCGATTGAGTTTCTGCAGGAACTCTCCCTCTCCCCCTGCTGGTTCCTTCCTCCGCATCCGAGGGTCTCTTAGCCTCTGTGAGCCCTTCCACCACCTGACTCTCCGATGGCAGTTCCCTGACACTCGGGTTAAGAACTTAATTCATTCTGGAGGTCCGTTCTTAACCTGAAACTGTTCTTAACCTGAGATACCATTTTAGCTAATGGGGCCTCCCGCTGCTGCTGCCACGCGATTTCTGTTCCCATCCTGAAGCAAAGTTCTTAACCCGAGGTACTATTTCTGGGTTAGTGGAGTCTGACCTGAAGCGTCTGTTACCTGAGGTACCACTGTACATAGGTTTTCTTTTCCCCAGTACAATTTATCCTTTGTAAAATACATTTTCTAACAAATACTGACAGTTCTCTGGCCCTACCAGGAGGCACCAGAAATGGAAGCTGGGACCTTCTGCATGCAAAACTGGGTTATGGCCCTTTCTCCCACATGACACCTATAAGATCCAACTAGAAGTAGCACCGAACATTCCACACCTAACACAGATAAATTTCTGTCTAAGATGCACTATAAATTACTAAAAATAATTTTTAAAAATATATTTCTACCTCTCCATCTTCTTAAGCCATGGCGACACACACGGTTGGCTTGTGTGTGTTTTCCTGCAAACTGCTATTGATGTGTGTGTCATCTTCCTGGGGGGGAGGGGAATTAAGTCATATAAATTTATGGCTCCGAATGAAAAAGTTATAGCTGTCACATTGCTCATAAATGTACGCTAAACTAAACAGCCATTTATAACGCTGGCTCATTACCGCCAAAGTGAACACTGAGCAGCTTCAAACCAATAACTAATGCCACTTTTAGAAGTGGTTTCATTAATATTTCAAACACAGGAGATCTCTGTATGGTTATCGGTTCAGGGTGCAGAAGCTGTGGGATGAGAAATTGAATGCAGTTTCTATTACAAACTAACTTGGGACCCAGCCACGGTTCATGGTGGGTTGTGTGGTTGCTGCACCCATACCGTCTAATGGGATAAGGCTTCCTCTGCCCACCTGGTGCACTCCAACCCCCATCTGCATGGCCAATGGTCATGGATGATGGTAGCTGAAGGTCAGCAACATCTGGAGGGTATCCGGGTGGGAGAGGTGGCATACAACATGTAGAATGATATCCTTAATGTGTTCAGCATTTCTGGCCCCTATAAGCAGCTCTGGAGCATACCCTCCAACATTTCTCCAATGAAAATAGGGGTGTCCTATCCTTAATAATAATAATAATACCCTGCCCATCTGACTGGGTTGCCCTAGCCACTCTGGGTGGCTTCCAACATATATAAAAATATAATGAAAAATTAAAGATTAAAAAACTACTGATGTCTTCTCCTTGACTTGGGAGTTAGATAACTCCATCTCCTCCAATATTTCTCTGGTGAAAATAGGGACGCCCTAAAGAAAAGTGTCCTAAGGAAAAACGTCCTAAGGGATGCGGGTGGCGCTGTGGGGTTGCAGCGCTCATCTCGCTTTATTGGCCAAGGGAGCCGGCATACAGCTTCCGGGTCTTGTGGCCAGCAGTGCACAGAAACACCATTTACCTTCCCACCAGAGCGGTACCTATTTATCTACTTGCACTTTGACGTGCTTTCGAACTGCTAGGTGGGCAGGAGCTGGGACTGAGCACTGGGAGCTCACCCCGCCACGGGGATTCGAACCACCGACCTTCTGATTGGCAAGTCCTAGGCTCTGTGGTTTAACGCACAGCGCCACCCATGTTCCCAACCCTACGTCGGTGTTAACTAAATGTCACCGAAAAGTCAAAAGACCAGCGGTTCCCGGTTCGGCGATTTTCTGTGATGCATTTCAAGTTAAGTGCCTACCGGCAACCTCATCCCAAAGTGTTTCTGGGAATCGTCATCAGTGCTGGACTAAATCAATCAGTAGGCCGCATTATACATTTTTATAGGTGCTTCTCTCTGTACCCGTCCAATGCTAGCTTCATATAAATCAGCGAAAGGATTGCTCCAGAGCCAGTGACTTTATGGCCCAGACTTCAAGGCTCCACAGTTTGAACCATTAAGAGCTGCTGGGTTCCCAACATGGTTACCTTGGGCACAGACTTCTTCTACCAACATATCCATGAAGCAAGAAGCAAATGGAGATTAAAAAAGAAGGTACCTTAGAAAGTGATCACAGCGCGGAAGAACCATTGTGATTACTGTGTTAGCCCTGAGCGGATGCAAGCAATGTAACCGTGTAGGTAATAATATTGAGCTGCTGCCTGGATTGCCTATAGCAGCTCTAGTTCAATATAAAATTGGCCAAAGGAAAAGGAAAACCTCTTGATCTTTTTGCCAGCTGGAGTCCATTCAGTGGATACACTCAGGGACATACGCAAGGTCTTCATCTTTCATCTGCCTTCCTGAGAAAGTGAAACACTGTCTGAAGTTGCTTCTGTCCTCTGTCATTTGGACTCTAATCTCTTCAACTTGGATATCTTCAGAGGCTTTTCAGCTGGTTCTTCTTCTGTGGGTAGGTGAGGGAACTTACCGCATTTTTCGCTCTATAACACGCACCCGACCATAACACGCACGTAGTTTTTAGAGGAGGAAAATCCGTAGGCATGCCACCCGTAGGCATTCCCTCCATAACACGCACAGACATTTCCCCTTACTTTCTAGGAGGAAAAAAGTGAGTGTTATGGTGCAAAAAATACGGTACTTGTTTTTATATTGCTGTTGGTATTTTCTCATGATAATTTAAAGAAACCACCGAATTTATTTAAGATGAGCCCCAAATACATATTGTAAAGTACCCTAATGACAAATACCACATAAAATGCTTCCTTACACAATCAGTGGCCAATATCTCAGGCTTATTTAGAATTCCCCCCATCAAACCCATGTGCCAGAATACAATCCCCCACACTTCTGTCTCTTTACTCCCACTTTTTTTAGGTTAAGGAGCTGCAAATTGATTTTTTTGTCCAGAACCAAATAACATGATGAAAAGTAACACGAAACATAGACTATATTCCATTAACACGCAATGCGGAAATTAACAGTTAGGAGAAACAATGGGGGGGGGATGGAATAAACAGCTATGTCAGGGGGTAGAAGAAGAAGAAGAGTTTGGATTTGATATCCCGCTTTATCACTACCCTAAGGAGTCTCAAAGCGGCTAACATTCTCCTTTCCCTTCCTCCCCCACAACAAACACTCTGTGAGGTGAGTGGGGCTGAGAGACTTCAGAGAAGTGTGACTGGCCCAAGGTCACCCAGCAGCTGCATGTGGAGCAGCGGGGAATCGAACCCGGTTCACCAGATTACAAGTCCACCGCTCTTAACCACTACACCACACTGGCTCTCAGTGTGATTCGCCAAGGTTTTAATTGAATTAGCAGGCTCTGTTGTGAAACCTTTTCAGAACGTTTATTTATTTATCTGAGCATATATAATCCATAGCTTCATAAAGTATATCAAAGTGTCTTGCAACACACAAATGGCACATCAGTAGATATAAGGTGGTTAAAAGAGAAATTCAAATTGTGAAGGTCTGACTAAATGATGGAGTTTTCAGAAGCATCTGGAAGAAAGCAAGGGCGGTTCCTGCAGGCAAGCCGTCCACAGGAGCAAGCTGCCCACAGGGGCAGAGCAAGCCGCCCATGGCGGACATTCAGCACACTGCACACCCGCCACTCCCAAGCCTCCCCCAAGCTGTCAAAACCAAGGGGCAAGGGGGGAAGGCCATCAGCAAAGTGGCACAGCTCTCCCCCTTACCCCGACGGCTTGGGGTAGGCTTGGGCACGGCGGGCGGGTCACACCCCTCAGTGAGGGCACCCGGGGCGGTATGCCCCCACTATCTCCCTTCCTATGCCCCTGCCTGCAAGTAGGGGGATCCCCAAGGCATGGTCTGACACACTAACAGCTCATAAATTGTTCTGTATGTGTGTGTTGGGCATCTTAAAAGTTTGAGGCATTTTTTTTTATAATAATAATAATAATAATAATAATAATAATAATAATACTACAGTGGTACATCAGGTTAAGAAATTAATTCATTCTGGAGGTCCATTCTTAACCTGAAACTGTTCTTAACCTGAGGTACCACTTTAGCTAATGGGGCCTCCCGCCGCCACCGTGCGATTTCTGTTCTCATCCTGAAGCAAAGTTCTTAACCCGAGGTGCTATTTCTGGGTTAGCGGAGTCTGTAACCTGAAGCGTCTGTAACACAAGGTACCATTGTAGTAATAATAATAATAATAATAATAATTAATAATAATAATAATAAATAACAAAAGAATGGATTGTTGTTGTTTCTGCAAGAGCAGTTTTATTTCACACTATGCAGGCAAAAGAAAACAGGTCACCTGACGACACTGTGATATCAGATGACTGACAGGTGTGTGGTCTTACCTACCCTGTCGAACTCAGTCCTTAGAGGGTAGAAAGCTGCTTCCAGTCCTCCACCCCTACCTTAGAGTGACAAGTGCAGAGACACCACCTCGCTACTAACCGGGAAGCATTAGGCTTCAGAAGTTTTCTTATCACACTTTCATTAAACTGCTCTGCAGCATCCAATCTGTTACATGCTTCTCTAGCTACTCCTGGTTTCTTGAGCTTCTCTGTGTCTTCATCCTCAAATTTCTGAATTGACCTGACAGCATTAGGTCATTTAGAAGCCAATCCTCAAGCAAGCACGGGGTAGAGAATGTGCAAACAGACGCTAGGAATGGGTAGACATAAGTATTATGTCAGAGTCGATTTTCCAAATGCTGCTGAATGTGCCTGTATTTGCTAACAGATCATGTTTGCCTGAGCAGAAACAGGTGTGCTGCAGCCAGGTACAGGGAGAGCTTGCGGGGAGATGGATTACCATTGTAAAGGAGGATTTACCTACTAGTATAAGTATTGTGCTTAGATCAGGCATCAATTCATGGCCATTACATCCCCCAGTTCACAACCCAGAAAACCAAGTTTTACTTAACAAAACCGATGCAATGAGAAAACTGATAGCTGCTACAGAAGAGATTGCCTTAAAATAGCCAGTATGTTGGCATTGCTCTGTGTGGAATGTTGCGGCTTGATGAAGTTGCTATTTAGGAACCTGCCTGTTATTGGGCCATGGATACTCCATTGTCATTAGATGCTATCTTCAGAGTAGAAGGTAGCCTTTTAACCCAGTAAATCACCGAATCAAATGTAAATTTAAAAATCTAAAAAGAAGCGGCAAATATGCTAGCCCTCCAGATTTAAGTTGCTGCTGCTGCTGTTGTTGTTGTTTAGTCTTTTAGTCATATCCGACTCTTCGTGACCCCATGGACCAGAGCCCGCCAGGCACTCCTGTCTTCCACTGCCTCCCGCAGTTTGGTCAAACTCATGTTAGTAGCTTCGAGAACACTGTTCAACCATCTCGTCCTCTGTCGCCCCCCTCTCCTTGTGCCCTCAATCTTTCCCAACATCAGGGTCTTTTCCAGGGAGTTTTCTCTTCTCATGAGGTGGCTAAAGTACTGGAGCTTCAGCTGTCCTTCCAGTGAGCACTCAGGGCTGATTTCCTTCAGAATGGATAGGTTTGATCTTCTTGCAGTCCATGGGACTCTCAAGAGTCTCCCTCAGCACCATAATTCAAAAACATCAATTCTTCGGCGATCAGCCTTTTTTATGGTCCAGCTCTCACTTCCATACATCGCTACTGGGAAAACCATAGCTTTAACTATACGGACCATTGTCGGCAAGGTGATGTCTCTGCTTTTTCAGATGCTGTCTACCCAATTTAAGTAACTAGAGCCAAAGAGAGTTTGCACCAGCAAAACCTCATTGTCCCTCAAGAACAGTGAAATGGTTTAAACTGATTTTAATATTATGCTTCAATACTTTTGTAACGCATCCTGCTACTTTGTTGTAAAGGGTCGATATCTAACAAATAATAGCAATGATAAAAGTCTACATCTCTTGCAAGTTATGGATATTGCCCAGTTGCCAGGTGACAAGGACCAGCATGGAAAGCTCCAGGTTACTAGCCAGCTTACTAGCCATGATGACTATGCTCTGCATACACAGTCAGAGGCAGTAATGCTTCTGTATAGCAGTTGTTGGAAACTGCAGGAAGAGAGCTTGGGTCTTGTGCTTGGGTTCTGCTTGTAGGTTCCCCACAGGCATCTGGCTGGCCACTGTGAGAAAAGGATACTGCACTAGATGGGCCATTGGCCTGATCCAGCAGGCTCTTCTTATGTTGATAACTTATACTGGCTACCACTTCTCCATTCATCTTGCCCAGGAGGACTCCCCTGCTCAGCACCTCAGGGCCCCAGTCCTGCCACTCACCACCTGGCCTAGGGCGGGGCCTGACAGGCTCCATAAAGGACTGCTGCTGCCACTGCTGGACAGAGAGGGCTCCATTTTGGGGGGGGGGTTAAATTGCTGTTATTTTTTACCTATGTCATTTTAAACTGTGATATTAATTCTGTATTCTTAGTTTTAGATTTAGATTTATGTGGAAACTGTTTTCCATTTGGTTGTGTATTTTTTATGTGGTTTATTTATTGTTTATGACTTTTGTAATTATGTAAATCTTGTCATGTTGTAAGCCGCCTTGAGCATTGTTTTTAACTGTGGAAAGGGAGCATACAAATAAAATGATGGTGGTGGTGGCGGCGGTGGTCTTGGACCTGAGAGCCTGCATAGTACCATCAAATATAAACGCCATTCTGGGACGCAACCCAAGCAAGCACAACAGTCCAAAGTCTCCAAATTTGAGCCAGAGAGCTCTCTAAAGCACTTTAGCCGAGTTGCTCGAGGAACTGAAGTGCCGCCGCCGCTCTTTCTTCTGTTTTCGTATTGCCTTGCAACAGGGATAAGGCTAATCTTTTCTTCTTTGAAAACTGTTTGCTTTGGTGGGAATTGCTTTTTTTCAGTATTGCTTTTGAGATGTGCTTCGCATTATATGAGTAGAGAAAGAAGGACCGGGATGCAGGGAAAGAGTGAAAAAGTGTTTATTGTGTTTTTCTGTGAGTGTTCCTTTGATTCACGGGCCTTTGTTACTGTCTAAGGTACAATCCTGAAGCAAAGGGGGGGGGGGAGAGAGAAACAAAAGTGGCTGAACTGCCTCATCCCCTCTCCTCCAGCAGAGTGCATGTGATGATGCATGTACTTCTCCTTGTTTGTCCGTTTCCAGTAGAGAGCCAATGTGGTGTAGTGGTTAAAGGGACATGGGTGGCGCTGTGGTCCACTGAGCCTCTTGGGCTTGCTGATCAGAGGGTCATCAGTTCAAATTCACGTGTCAGGGTGAGCTCCTGTTGTTCTGTCCCAGCTCCTGCCTGTTGGTGCTTCTGGGTGAGAGAAGGCCTTCTCCCGGCACCGGTCCAGAACACATAGAACAGCATAGCACAGCATTCACTCCTCCAGACGTTCAAGCAGCAGAGCTTAGTAGAAGCTGAGACTGAGATACGTAGCCTCTGGGTTTAGTGATTTATTTACAGGATCAAAATAAAGAACAGAGCAATCATGGCTTGTCTCTTCTCCTCGAGAGAGCACAACAACAGACACAGAAAACAAAGAACAAAGAAGACGGAAGTGGCGTACAGTTCCTTCCGTTCCCACGCTTCCAAAGAATGGAATGTCAACACACAGGGCATGTGATCTAGTAGTCACATATTCTGCAGCACAAGAATGAAACTCCTGACACTGCCAAACTAGCAGTTTGAAAGCACGCCAGTGCAAGTAGGTAGACAGCATTTCCATGCATTCTGGTTTCCGTCATGGTGTCCTATTGCACCAGTAGTGGTTTAGTCATGCTGGCCACATGACCTGGAAAGCTGTCTGTGGACAAACTCCAGCTCCCTCGGCCTGAAAGCAAGATGAGTCGCCTTTGACTGGACTTAACCATCCAGGGGTCCTTTATCTTTTTTTACCTTAGCGATTAGAGCATTGGATTAGGACCAGAGAAACTAGGGTTCAAATTCCTCCTGCTCCGCCATGAAGCTCACTGGGTGAATTTGGGCCAGTCACTACCTCTCAACCTAATCTATCTTACATTGTTTCTGAGGGAATTAAATAAGGAGTGGGAGAACAATACATGCCACTGTGATCCCAGCAGGCTTGTCTTATGTTTCTTTAGGCAACCCAGATTTGGTTCATGGGCCAGCTTGGCAATCCTGACCAGGCCTCGATGCAACCTGGGCCAACCTGCTGCCATCAAAGCCCTGTACGGAATCAGGGGCCGTGCACAGTCTTAATGTTTAAAATCCTAATTAAAATGTAGTCAGCAGTGATGAGAGGAGGTAAAGAAGGAGACATGCAGATACAGACTCTCAGCTACACCCCCAGACCTTACTACCTGACCCACCACCCCTTCCAATATTCCTGGATTACTCCATGTGGACCCGACCCAGGGGCAATTTGGGGCTCCCCTGATCGAGTCCAGACAAATCCCAGTTTAGTTCAGGATCTGGGATTTGTCTGGAATGGATGCACAGCCCTAGCAGTAACTGGAACCAGCAGAGGCATGTCCCTGGCCATTTATTTCTCTTTATCCACATGACAATGAAGATGAAGGAGCCAAGAGCATACCTCTAAGCTTCAAAAGAAAACCACGTCAGATAGGCAGAAGCCTACTTCGCTTCAGAAGCCCACAAATGACATTACAGAATTGATCTTTCTATCAGAACATATAAATGGTGAATCGCCCATCAATAGCCAAAGGCATTGGAAGGGCAAGGAAATATGCTCACTTTCCAGCAGGAAATAAATTGTGATGCCTATAAAAAGCAAACCACATAGCACTTGTTTTTTTTTTTGTTTTGTTTTTTTTGTGTGTGTGTGTGTGTAGGGGTGGCATTAAAAGAATCTGGCAGTGCTCAATCTGAAAAGAAAATACTTATGTTTTGCATTATATTAAGAACTGTGAAACTGTAGAAACCAGCACCATGCATGCACACAATTACCTCTTCACCCAGCATGGGTACAGGTGGTTGTTGTGGGATGACCCACCCAGTTAGCAGATATGCACTTGCAGTGTGCTAGTTTACATACCCACAATCCTCCAGCTCTGGAACCTAACGTGGAATGGTGTGGAAAGATCTATCCCTCCTGTGGCCATTCATGGATAGGGATAGCAAAACTGCAGTGATCCCTGCTCTGGGAACTCCCTACTGTAATACGTTTTTCATAAGGCTACCCTTGAAGGTGATTCAGAATTAGACTGCCAGAATTCTGTCTGGCCTGGATAATTGGAGCCTATATTCCACCAATTCTTAAATAACAGGAGTGGGCCAGAGAATTTCATTCAAACACCATCTGTCTTTGTTCCCCAAAGTCACCCTGCTGCAAAGGTTCGTTTATGCATTGTGATCTGCCCTATATCTTCCATTGTGAAGACAGATGCAAAGAACTCATTCAACTCCTCCACAATCTCTCTATTATTATTTTTAAAGGGGGGGGGATAGTGAGTGGAGGAAGCTATGAAAAAAAGCAAGGTGGGGACACAGAAGTTTTTATGTTCAGTGCCAGACATGTTGCAGGAAAGCACTGAATCCATAATCATTTGATCTCTTGCTTGTGGCATATGCCAATTGACAAGTGCAATTGAGCTCAGACTTCAATGGACTGTTCACCACAGGAAAGAGATGCTAGCAAACATAAAACGTTACACAACAACAAGGATTTGGAATTACTTTGCTGACAGGGAAAAGGTGTCTTCCATATGGTCCTCTGGTCATTTTGCCAATGTCAACTTGGATGATCAAACCGCAGCAGATAACAAGGGATGTTGCTAATATCATAGCGCCAACCAACCCTTCCGGCAACTTCTGGAGCCAAGCTGGTGCCTAACGTATTGCTGTGCTTCCCTTTGGACCATATCAGTGAGGCCGAGAGGGAGGTCTTGTCAACTGCGCACCTCAGGACCTCCATACATGCTGCCCAGGATTGCAGACAGGGAGGTCACTTCAGTGCTGTTAATGTAGCTCTTTGATCCCTGAAGGCACACACCATTGTCTCTTGAAAGAGATGGATGCCAACAAACAACCCTGCTGGGTTCAGTAATGGCAGCGGAATACAGATTGTTAACTTGTGTCATCTTCTGTTGCCACCTTTTGCAACCTGGTGCCCTCCAGGGGTTTTGAACTACAACTCCCATCAACCCCAGTCATCACAGCCATAAAGGAATTATAGTACCAAACATCTGGAGATAAATGCTAAGGCTGAAACTGATTCAGTTATCTAGTTCAACCTCATGTGTTGCAGCAATCACAACTAAAGAATCCCTGACAACCTCATGTGTTGCAGCAACCACAACTAAAGAATCCAGCCAAGTCAACAGCAAAATGACCAAATATAAATGTAGCTATCTGTAAAACTATAGCTATCCATAATTAAAGTGCGTAGTGCAACAATTTCATCAAAATACTAAAGCACCCATCATTAAAGAGAAGCCAGTTATACTAGTATAACAGTTAAAACAAGAATTAAGCCTGGAGGGTTCAAGTCAGTAGATCAGGAGAATGTTTGTCTAAACAGGTGTGTCTTCACAGACTGGTGGAATGCCAATACTGAAAAAGCCCATCTCTGTATTACCACAAACTGATACTCATCAGGCTGTGGCAAAACTATTTGGGTTTCATTTGCTGATGTTAATGCAGATCAAAAGGAAAATTACATTCTAATCTGTGTTTTAGCCCAGAAGGTATGAATTAGGTCTGTTCACTTAAAAATACATGGACCCAACAAAATTCTCCTCTACCACTTCTGAGAGCAACTCTTTGTCAAGAGATCATCCCACCCTTTATTTGCCTGGTTGCCCCCTCCCCCGTCCCCTTATCCAAGACCACAATAAAAGCTGGAATAGATATGTATTCTCTTGAGGGGAAATCTATGGAGCCAGACAAAGCTATCAGCCAGAATGAACCGAAGATCAGCTCAAATGTTAAATACAAAAATTTCTGAAGTGGAACAACTCAGGCCTTCCAAGTGGAACAAATGAAATGATGAATTCAAAAATTGAATTTTGATTACCCATATCATTGTGTCTGACATGCACATTTATGAGTGGTTATAAAACTAGCCAGCCACAATATTACAAATGTCTTGGATGAGGCCTAGGTAGACCAAGTTAATATGATTTTTTAAAAACCATTATCGACGTGATTCAGTCAAAGTTAAATGTCAGAACTGTGGCTGGCTGGAGAGCGTAAGGATAGGGCAAGGGTTGGGAACCTCAGGCCCTGGGGGCCAAACCCTACCTTCCAGGGATTCTATACCCTCAGGCCTCTTCTCAGAGAATTTCTCAGTCATTGCTCCTCTCTAGCCCTGCTCCTGTTCCTCTGTCGCTAGAATGTGTCCTCAAACTGTTATCAACCTTTTCGTTAGCCTGGATGGAGATTTCTGCATTGCTGGAACATAGGGATTTTTGTCCACTTATACTCCACTTTTACTCTGCCCTTCACCCAATGGCATGTGGCCCCCAGCTAGTGTGGTGTAGTGGTTAAGAGCAGTAGACTCGTAATCTGGTGAACTGGGTTCGCTTCCCCGCTCCTCCAAATGCAGCTGCTGGGTGACCTTGAGCCGGTCACACTTCTCTGAAGTCTCTCAGCCCCACTCACCTCACAGAGTGTTTGTTGTGGGGGAGGAAGGGAAAGGAGATTGTTAGCTGCTTTGAGACTCCTTAGGGTAGTGATAAAGCGGGATATCAAACCCAAACTACTATTCTTATTCTTATTCTTATTCTTATTCTTATTCTTATTCTTATTCTTATTCTTATTCTTCGGCTAAGAAAGGTTCCCCACCCCTGAGGTGGAGAGTTTATTAGAGAGCTGACACCCTAAGATGAAAGGTAGAGAGCAGACATGAGGAAGCTGTGCCCCTTGAGATGATGTTGGTATCCAAATCTGGGGACCTGGAAGAGGGTCTTCTCCAAGGTAGAAAAATGGGATATCCTGATATGCCCTTCCCTGAGTTCAGCAGAGGAAGACCAGGGTAGAAATGTGATATAAGAGTGTCTTTTGTTTATGCTGGCAAACTCCACCCATGTGAGTGGTGTTGTGAGTGGTTGAAGACACATATCTCAGTTCCAGACGTGAGGCTTTATAGATGAGTTTATGGAATGTCAAATCGCATTATCTGCAACATCAGTAAATGGCCTGGCTGTCAGAAATGAAAGCTTCCAAGTGTCAGTGTAGTGCTCTGGGGACATGAAGCCACTGACCTGCCTTTTAGTGATAGAAACCTGTTTGCTGCATTGCAAAAAATCAATCTCCACTGTAAGAACAGAAGAAAAGATTTTGCAAAGTGAAAGGTCAGATGTTTTAATCACTTGTTGGTTTCTTTTTTATAAAAACAGACGTCTTCGTATTTACCTATCCCAGTTTGTTGCACCAGAAATTTTGAAGCAATATTATACCACTTTCAGAAGCCATGGCTTCCCCCAAAGAATCCTGGGAATTTTAGTTTATAAAAGGTCTGAGAGTTGTTAGGAGACCTGTATTTCCCTCACAGAGTTGTGGTTCGCAGAGTGGTTTAGCACTCATTGCCCTCTGTTGCAAAGAGCCTGGCGGGGTTTTGGTGTTTCGGCTAACTTCAGGGCTTGCAGGATTCCATTCACAATCCTGTGCAACCCTGAACATGTCTATTCAGAAGTAAGTCCATAGACGTCTGTGCCATCTACTCAAGTAAATGTGCATAGGATTGCATCATTGATGTGACAAATAAATCACATTGTCTTGATCTAAGATGAGCCTTCTGGACTGGTAAAACTCCATTTATGTTGCGGTCATATATGCTCTCAAGGGTTCCCTAATTGAAGTACTACCATTGAGGTTGTTCCAACACTCAGATCCAGCCTTTCTCAACCATAGGTCCCCAGTGGTTGTTGGACTACAACTCCCATCATCCCTAGCTAGCAGGGCCAATGGTCAAGGATAATGGATGATCAGTCAAGCAGATCTCTCCCCGATATGCTAGCTTTCTACTAGCAAGGAGGTATTTGCATAAGACAACATTGAAAAATGGGATCTTTCCTCCAATCTTCAGCCTAAAATGGAATGGCCTGTTCTATGATCTAAGTGCTCTTCCTCCTTGTTTCCATCTCATTCTGTGGTCAGGACCAATCCTATGCCACGGCAGGGACATAATTCATCAAGGGCCTCAAAGATAACATTTCAGAGTTAGCCACCACAACAGGCTGTTGCATTAAGCCCTCTGAATTTATTCCTGAGCATATGTCTAATGCTGTGACCTTTTCTACAGAACATTGCACTCATACATTAAAGTCCAGGAAGAACAGACTGCCTGCCAATGGTTCTGCAGGATCAAGAGGACCCAAGAGCCACTCAGGACACATTTATTAATTACCCCCTTCCTGGGCAGTAACAATACCATTCATTATTGTTACAAGCAATGAGGAATGCAATGCATTAGGCGCCATATGGATCGTCATTCCAAGCGGTTTACCAGAACATCCTGGACTGCAGATTACATGGAGAGAGAGAGAGAGAGGGAGAGAGAGAGAGAGAGAGAGAGAGAGAGAGAGAACACGAAATTTATCCAGCACTTGGCAGGCCACACAGTATATAGGTAGTGCATAAGAACACAGGAAATGCCCTGCTGGATTAGGTCAATGGCCCATCTAGTCCAGCATCCTCTTCTCACAGCAGCCAACCACATGGCTTCCCATAATGGGATGTGTTTGGCTCGGTTGGTCACAAGTTGCGCAAGCATGCACAGATATATATGGGCATGTCACGCACACAAAAAGAGCAAGTTCCCAAACAGATGCGGTGACAGTTATCTGGCAGCAGCTGGCAAAGAAACTTTGCATTCTATCTAGGAGCTGGATCTTCAAAATTAATGAGCCCTGCTAATTGATTTTATCCTCATTATTTGGAAGCATTTTAGCCTTTATTTATTAAAGAGCAGAGGTTGTTAATACGCAGCGACTGGAAGGTCATACACTCAATCCATAGGCCAGTGTCCTTTAAACTCTTATGATTAAAAGCTCCAAAGAAAATCTGATTTTTTTTTAAAAAAAAGGAAAAAAGAAAAGAAAAACCACATTGCACTGACAGTTCCTCTAAAACTCGTTACATTTCAGCACTATAAATTAGTTTGAGAGTGTGTTTACCATTTGTTTCTGGGAATTTCTTTCTCACTTTCAAAACAACTCCCCCCAAAAATCAGCTTTGTGGTTTTCATAATCAAGGCTGTTCAGGCTAATTAACACTTAAACACTTAAGCTCATTAGACACCAAGCAGAAGAGATAATATTTTCTTCTGTAGTCTTCACTTTGCTTATGTGAAGTCAATTGTTGAGGCAGCTGGTGCCTCCCAGTGAATGGAGGGGAGATCCAGCTCTTTTCCCCAGCCCTGGAGGCGCGTGGAGACTGTTACCCAACTGTTCAAAAGAAGCAGTGGAAAGCATCCTTCCTCTGCTATGTTTGCTCCTACGTTTCCACGGGGAAGAGCAGATAGGAGACCAAGGTCTTCTTCAAGGTGATGATCTGCTGAGAAGTGCCTTGGATAGCACAGCTTCTGCTGTGACTTTAAGGCAGCCCCAATCCACCTGCCCAGGATCCAAAACTGCTGCTACTCAGCCAGTACAGTCAGCTGCAGGAAAGCGCAGGGAGGGTCTGCTACCACCAGGGCCTAAGGAACGGCTCGGGAGGTGAAACAGCCCAG
This sequence comes from Podarcis erhardii, assembly GCF_964252035.2. NCBI lineage: Eukaryota > Metazoa > Chordata > Lepidosauria > Squamata > Lacertidae > Podarcis > Podarcis erhardii. The sequence goes on along the minus strand of NC_138508.1, from coordinate 19,241,865 downwards.
AGGAATCACACATGAAGTGATTTCCTGGAGAGAGGAGGGAACAGGGACTACCTTCACTCGGCTCCACTGCTGTCCCATCTCATAATAACAACAACAACAACAACAACAATTTTATTTGTATCCCGCCACAGTTGGGGCCACAGTCGAAAAAGCCCTGGCTCTGGTTGAGGTCAGACTAACCTCCCTGTGGCCCGGGACCTCCAAGATGTTTTTGTTTGAAGACCATAAGGTCCTCCATGTGACATACCAGGAGAGGCGGTCCCATAGGTACGAGGGTTCTAGGCCGTATAGGGCTTTAAAGGTTAAAACCAGCACCAGTGCAGCTGGTATAGCACTGGGTGAATGTGATCCCACAGTGAGGACCCTGTAAGGAGTCTCTCCACGGCATTCTGCACCCGCTGGAGTTTCTGGGTCAGTCTCAAAGGCACGTAGAGTGAGTTACAATAATCCAGTCTGGAGGTAACCGTCATGTGGTTGTAGAAAAGCAGAGGGAGCCTTGAGAGAAGATGTCGCTGGTTTCTCCAACCCTACGGGGATTTGCATTTGGGATAACTTGGCAGTTTTGGGTAGCCTTAGGGTTTTTAAAGAAGGGACCAGCAGCAGTGCCCCTGGAACTTTCACTCCCCAAACACTGATGCCTTGGAAGGCTTATTTGTAAGCATCAACTGGGAAATGAGGACTTTGGGCAGGTGGGACTTAGCGGCCTGATCCTGTATCTCCTGTGAAACTCAACAAATTGTGAGCGGCTGCACTTGGCTTGTTTGTTCTTCATTTGGGACTTGATCTGAACTTATTCCCCCTAGCCTTTAATCTGCCCCTTCCATAGAATGGTCCCACACTCAACTCCAATATAGGATGGGATTTATTCTGCGAAAAGTTTACAAAATGTAAAAGAAGTACTTCCAGATCAATGCAGATTAAGTACATATTGATTACTAAACACACATCCAGTCCGAATCTAATACTGCATGACCTATGACATAAGTACTTATTCAGAAAAGGCAAGGGAGAAAGGGACGAGAAAACATCATTTAAATAATTCCAATCTATACATGAGGAAGATTGCAGAGTTAGAGGGAGATAAAATAACAGTCTGCAGCCTAAGGCAGGGATGAGCAAAAGACAAATCAAGATCTACAGGTAGATTTCTGGGTGATTTGCAGCAGATCAGCCAGAGTTTTCTGACAGGGTTTAGGAGTAGGGAAACTGAATACACATATGAATTATATATTAAAAAAATAAAAAGAATTGTCCAGTAGCACCTTAAAGACCAACTAAGTTTGTTCTGAGTATAAGCTTTCATGTGCATGCACACTTCTTCAGATACACTGAAACAGAAGTAACCAGACCCTTATATATAGTGGTAGGGTAAGGTAAAGGTAAAGGGACCCCTGACCATTAGGTCCAGTCGTGACCGACTCTGGGGTTGCCACGCTCATCTCGCTTTATTGGCCAAGGGAGCCGGCGTATAGCTTCCAGGTCATGTGGCCAGCATGACTAAGCCACTTCTGGTGAACCAGAGCAGCACATGGAAACGCCGTTTACCTTCCCGCTGGAGCGGTACCTATTTATCTACTTGCACTTTGACTGTCTTGTGATTCCTGGTGTCAGATTTGACATCAACAGTCATCAACAGGTTTACCATACCCATTGAGTATATCACCCATCCGTGTGGCTATTGATGCATACATAAAAAGTCTTTTCTGCTCCTTTTGAGATATCGGTATCTACGATTCCTAATAAAAAACTTATGGGTTTTTTTAAAAGGTTGTTTTAAACTTTTTTTTTCAATTCATTATATATCATTTCCCCAAATGCTTTTATTACCTTACACAACCACCACATATAGTAAAAGGTACCTTCTTTTTCTTTACATTTCCAGCAGGTATTTGTACTTGTTTTATACATTTTTGCTAACTTATTAGGAGTCAAATACCACCCGTACATCATTTTCATATACAGTGGTACCTTGGTTCTCAAACTTCATCTGTTCCGGAAGTCCATTCCAAAACCAAAGCATTCCAAAACCAAGGCAGGCTTTCCCATAGAAAGTAATGCAAAATGGATTAATCCATTCCAGACTTTTAAAAGTAACCCCTAAAACAGCAGTTTAACATGAATTTTACTATCTAACAAGACCATTGATCCATAAAATGAAAGCAATGATAAATGTACTGCAGTCACACAATCAATCCATCAAAGAGCCGCAAAAACTAAAACGCAAAATAAATAGCAAAAACAGACAGACCTCAGTGTAACACTCAAAACAGAAGTGTGGCACTCAAATTGGAAGTGTGGGCACTCAAACCGGAGCACATTCGGCTTCCAAAAAAAAGTTCACAAACCAGAACACTTACATCCGGGTTTGCAGTGTTTGGGTTCCAAGTTGTTTGAGTACCAAGGCGTTTGAGAACCAAGGTACCACTGTAGTTTTCTTTCACCGATAATTTCAAATGGTTTTCCATAACCTTTCCCAGTCTGAAAGTTTAATCTGGACTCCAGTTCCCATCAGCTCCAGCAAGGATGATCAATGATGAGTGATGGTGGAAGTCCAGAATGCAGATTCCGCATCCCTGCCCTATAGGACTGGGTAAAATGGCTCACCACCCTGCCTTTAAGGTAAGATAGGACTGAACTACCCTGTTGCAATCCTTTACCCACTGCAATATTTAATATCTGCAACATTGTGTAGGATTGCAGTCTGAATCTGGGATCTTCTGCAAAGGAGCTAATATTTGTTCCCTTCCACCTTTCCCTTCGTTTGCTTTAGTCTTGAAGGAGACCTATGCTATACAGACACAATCTGTGCCAAAGTCACCTTTTTCATTAAAAATCAAATCATTTCAGTAATGAGTAAGGGCCCATCCTTGCTTTTAAATGCCCTCTTTTATTCCAACTACCTTTATCCCTCCAACGTCTATTTATGTCTGCAGCACCTTCGTTGCGTCCCTTACTCAGGAAAGCTCCTACTGCAAGGGCTCCCAATTAAAATCCATTACAATAAAATAAATACAAAACACAAATCAACTGGTGACACAATGAAATACTAAATCAGATACAACAATTACAATAGATTAAACAGCCAGCAGAGAAACCAATAAAAGAATTCTAAAAAACCATCCATCAACCTTATGGAACAATTGCCTTCTGAAATAAGATCTTGCTCATCTTCCTGAAGGTCAGGCCTGATCCAGATTGTCCTTTTAAAAGCTGCCATTAACTGAAGAGGGGAATTATATAGGCACTAAGGATTGGGGAGAAATTTGATTCCATTCTCTTTTAAAGGTGAACCCATCTCATTCACACTTTCTGAAACGATACGCTAATCCAAACACATTCATCCTTTTGGAATTTGCCCTGCTCTGAATTTTGCAGCATTATATTAGGGGGAAATTGCTTTGCAAAAACATGTATATGGTGGTTCCGTTCCGGAACTCTGTTCGACTTCCAAAAAATTTGGAAACCAGGGCACAGCTTCCGATTGGCTGCAGGAAGTTCCTGTAGCCAATTGGAAGCCGCAGAAGCCCCATCGGACGTTCAGGTTCCAAAGAACGTTCGCAAACTGGAACACTCACTTCCGGGTTTGCGGCATTTGGGAGCCAAAACGTTCAACTCGCAGGAAGTTTGGGATCAAAGGTACAACTGTATTAGGCAAAATTGCTTTCAAAAAAGTGTATATTAGAAGTTCACACTAAAATACTGCTTGATTTTCATGATATGTATATTTTTTTAACACACACACAAATTTGTAAACTAAAGTGGAAATTTGGAGAACTGAAGTTAAAATTGGAAAAAAACGAGGAACTGAGAAAAACTGAAACTGACAGATTTGCCCAGTCCAAATAGACCCTATTATATAGTTGACCACTGTGACAACAGGATGATTGCATAGATGGGCTCTTGCCTGATCCAGCAGGCTCTTGTTACATTCTTATGTTCTTCCTATATGTTCCTCTTTTTTTTTGTTTCTTCCTTCAATGGCTAATTGTGGCTGCTGGGAGAGGGTTGGAAATCAAAGTGTAATAGAAATAATGCAACAGCAAACAGAGATAGAGGTGGTTAAAAAGGTGAAATATTTGGGAATATGGTTAACCTCTAAAAATATAGACCTATTTAAGAACAACCATGAACCGGTGTGGAATGGAATAAGAAAGGACTTGGAGGTGTGGGGAAGAATGAAACTGTCCTTTTGGGGCAGAATATCTACAGTTAAGATGAATGTGCTTCCAAAGATGTTATTCTTATTTCAGGCTATCCCCATAATTAAGGGGAACAGGTTTTTTTAAGAGTGGCAAAGAGCGATTTCAAGATATATCTGGCAGGGCAAAAAGCCGAGAATTCAATTTAAGCTACTAACAGATGTGAGGGAAAGAGGAGGCTTTGTCCTGCTAGACTTGAAATTATATTATGAGGCATCATGCCTTTGCTGGTTGAAAGAATGGATAAAACTAGAAAATAAGGAATTGTTAGACTTAGAGGTGTTCGATAACAGATTTGGATGGCGTGCATATTTATGGCGCGAGAAGAAGAAAATTCACAAAGGTTTTGAGAATCACATCTTCCGAGGTCCTTTAATATAAGTTTGGGATAGGTATAAAAACCTACTAGAACCTAGAGTACCACACTGGTTATCTCCATTAGAAGCTATGAGTGTAAGGAAAATTAATATGAGAGGTAATTGGATCACATATGGCCAATTGATATTTAAAGAAGGAGGAAAATGGAAAATGAAACCATATGAACAAGTTAAAGAACATGTATATGACTGGTTGCATTATTTTCAAATAAATGAAATGTTTAGGAAAGACATTAAAAAATGTGGATATGTAGACAAAGACTCAAAATTTCAGACAGAAATAATAAATAATGATTTAAAATTCTATCTAAAATGTATAACTTGTTGTTAGAATGGAATTTGAAAGATGAGGAAGTTAAGTCGGTAATGATACATTGGGCAAGAGACTTTGGTTATAATATACAATTTGAAGACTGGGAAAGACTATGGAAGGAGAATTTAAAATTTACAGCATGGAAAATGTCATGAAAATGTTTTATAGATGGTATATAACACTGGTAAAACTAGCGAAAATGTATAAGTGTAATAAGTGTTGGAAATGTAGAGACAAAGGAGGCTCTTTTTACCATATGTGGTGGGAATGTAAGAAAGTGAAAGGCTTCTGGGAAAGGATATATAACGATTTGAAGAAGATATTAAAATACACATTTATAAAGAAACCAGAGGCCTTTCTGTTAGGGATATTAGGAAATGAGATAAAGAGAAAGGACTGTAAATTTTTTCAATATGCAGTCACAGCGGCAAGAGTATTACTGGCTCAGAAGTGAAAACAACAGGAAATACCGATGATGGAAGAATGGAGAATGAAGCTGTTAGACTATGCTGAGTTGGACAAATTGACTGGGAAGATCGGATACCTAAGAGACCAAAAGTTCATCAAGGACTGGGGAAAATTTGCGGAATATCTGGAATGTATAAGTAAGGGACAGATAATGCTAGAGGGGTTTAAAGAAGCACTGTGAAATTTGAGAAGTATTGTTAAAAGGGAATAGAAAGGGAAAGGATTAAATAATGACAATACAAATTTAAGGAATGCGTAACTGAAATAAAGACTATGGACGATGTGCGGAAAAGCTGAAGTCCAGGAAAGAAACATTTTGTGAAAAATTGGATGTGAAACTGTTGTATGTTTTTGTTGTAAATTAATAAAAAATTATATATAAAAAAGGAAATCTGGAATGGGATTGAAATGACAGAGAAACAGGACAGATATAAACACACACCCAGTACTTCAGCACCAGCCCAGAACCACATTGGCTGGTTTTAGGAGAAGAACATTATCTGGGGAGATGCAAACACATCTCCACTGGAAGATCCACTGGAATGAGCACCTTAGGATGCAGCGGATCTCAGACCCTCTACAGTAAGTGTCCCTATTTTCCAGGAACTGTTCCAGATTTACAGAAGCTGTCCCAGTTTCCAATTTAATCCCAGAATGTCCCACTTTTCCTTAGGACGTCCCTATTTTCCTCAGAGAAATGTTGGAGGGTATGGGGTTATGCAACCCCCGAGCCAAGGCGATAAGTAACGAGACAACCTTTAGAAGACATCTGAAAGCAGCCCTGTATGGGAAAGGTTTTTTTTAATGTTAAATGTTTTTATATATGTTGAAAGTCACCCAGAGTGGCTTTCACCCAGTCTGATTGGCAGGGTTTAATTTAAAAAAAAATAAATGATGATGGAATCCCTATTTTTATCAGAGAAATGCTGGACGGTCCAGTTAGTTTTTAGCTGACCTGGAAGAATCTTTTATTTGTGTCATAATTCAGAGAAGGGACAAAAACCTCCATTGTGTAAGTTTGCAAAATGAAGCATGCCTGGGTTTTTTGTTTTGTTTTGTTTGCAGTTGTGTGACTTCGTTTGAGGTAACCCAGGTTCTATCATCGGTTTGCTGGTTGCCACAGTTATTTCTGCACCCCAGTCTACCTCTCTGGAACCTTCCGTGTAATGTTGATGACTTCCCATGTTTTATTTGTTAGCTTGCCCTGAGCTTTCCCTTCCTCTCAGTTTTGTGCCAAGATCAACAAGCAGGTGATACGGTTTCCTGTACATCATCCAAATGAAACACTTTGATAAATATTTTAGCGTTTCTCCAGTGCGCCTGCAGCAGAGGCTATGGGCCAAGGTGGGGGTGAGCAGGATAACAAACGCCTTCTGTTGCTTTGCAATACAGCACTCTTTGATTTTTGACACTCCAGTAAATATCAGAGAGCAGAAAACCGAAGGCTGAACTTTTACTTTGGGAATGGGGGGGAGGGGTCTCCCAAAGGTATTGCCAATCATTTAGAGGTCGGTAAGTTCCACCTTCTGGCCAGCAGGAGGCTACAAAGTTCCAAAATATCAGCAGGGGTCCACCTATAATGCATCTACTCACAAATAAACAGCATTAGCAGGTGGAAGAGGAGTGGAACTCACCTGGTGCCTTTATTGCATATATTTAGGCACCTGGCCCAAACTTTCCTCTACAACCAGGTCTTTGGCTGATTGAACATCCTATGGACTTTTAAATGTGTTTGTGGGAGAGGGGGGTATTGGTTTGTGTTTGTTTTGGCTTTCTTATATATTTTGCGTTCTCCTTTTGTATTTTTATGTCATGAACCACCCTGGGATTATCGGATGACCGGGCGGTATGCTGATTAAATAAATAAATAATATAACATTACCCAAATCATTTACTGTTTGATTTTTTTAGCATGTATGGTAAACCACAAGTGTTATCGAAAAGCTAAATGGAAAGGCAGGGTATAATTTTTTTAAAAAATAAATACGTTCCCTTGCATCTATTCTATGGGAAATCAAAATGTGCTATTCCTCAGCGACCCAACAAGCCAAGCCAAAATAGTAAGCAAATGACCCATGCGAACTAGCAGTCATTCTCCTGGGTCTCAGGCATACGTTTTTCCCCAGCCCTGATTTTCTTTTCCTTTTGTATTATTTGTATTTTTATTTTGTAGTTTTCTCAAGTTTATACATTTCACTAATTTTATACCTTACACTGATTTTACAATCATTTTGACATTTCAAAACTTGACTTCCTCCCTCCCTCTTTCTGCAGTTCCTTAAATTAATTTTTAATATCTTCTGCATACCCAAATTAACTTCATTTGCTCATTTATTCATCTTCTTTAAATATATACTCTTATAAAACTGCAGGTTATTACAATTACCCTGCCAGGGTTTTTATCTGTTTATAATTAATCTGTAAATATTCAATAAACCATTTCCATTCTTTTATTTAAAAAATAAAAAATGTTATCTTGATTTCTTATTCTTCTGGTAAGTTTCACCATTTCTGCATACTCCATAAGTTTTTGTATCCATTCTTCCTTTGCTGGGACTTCTGCTTCTTTTCTGATATTCTTATATAGAAATGCCAAGGAACTTCTGTGAGATTTGTACTTGTGGAGTGGGACCTGCAACAAAACCATTCCTTACCCTCCAAGAGGAATGCTCCCAATCTGAGCCAACCTTACCTTCCTATCTGTTCCACAGGTCTCCTGAGTTCCATCTTTCTTGGGCGTTCCTTTGGTGTTGGGCCTCACCACGGATGAGGACAATGATGATAGCAAGTGCTCCTCTCTTTCCTGTTACCTTCATGCAGAAGAAACAGGTGGAAGGTGGAGGCCCAATCAGGTAGGTCTTTAAATTATTCACCTCTCACAGCTCCTACTGTCTGAACAGTTATAACCTGCTTCCACTGGCACTGAAAGCAGCTTATAGCAATGGAAAGCAACCAAAGATTTCAAAGAACATTGTCAAGTTTCCCCTCCTGAGGGCTTTCACAGCCCCAGAAAGGTTCTTTACTCCAGGTTCAACACCACAGAGAGGAAAAGACCCTTCTCATCACAGGAGAACTTAAATCAAGGAATTTGGTAACAGGACAATATGCCAGCAGGACAATATGCCAGTGGAGGAAATGGCTGGCCTAAAGTTTGTCAGTCCACGGTGTCATCCTGATAGTGTCAAGAAGGAAGACACCCCAGAAGTACCAGGAAATCTAAGAAGCTCGCAAGGCACTGCCAGCCTTACTTAATAATGGTCCTAGGCCCAGTATACCTGAAGGAGCATCTCCACCCCCATCATTCAGCCCGGACACTGAGGTCCAGCTCCAAGGGCCTTCTGGTGGTTCCCTCACTGCAAGAAGTGAGGTTACAGGGAACCAGGCAGAGGGCCTTCTCGGTAGTGGCACCCACCCTGTGGAACGCCCTCCCACCAGATGTCAAGGAAATAAACAACTATCTGACTTTTAGAAGACATCTGAAGGCAACCCTGTTTAGGGAAGATTTTCTGTTTGATGTTTTATTGTGTTTTTAATATTCTGTTGGGAGCCGCCCGAAGTGGCTGGGGAAACCCAGCCAGATGGGTGGGGTATAAATAATAAATTATTATACCCCAAGCTCAGCAAGTCCTTAAGAATCCATTCACTGGCCCTTGCCTTCTAACAGCCTTCCTATTGTGGACTGTGCCACCTGCTTCTGGGCCATCTGAGCTTGGCCTACCCAACCTACCAATTTTTCTTGGAATATAACATCTAGACCAGTGGTCAGCAAACTTTTTCAGCAGGGGGCTGGTCCACTGTCCCTCAGACCTTGTGGGGGGCTTGACTATATTTTGGGGAGGAAAATGAACGAATTCCTATGACCCACAAATAACCCAGAGATGCATTTATAGTGAAAGGACACATTCTACTCATGTAAAAACACACTGCTTCCCGGACCGTCCATGGGCCAGATTTAGAAGGCGATTGGACCAGATCCGGCCCCCGAGCCTTAGTTTGCCTACCCCTGATCTTGGTCACTGATTATGGATTTCTGTGTTGGGCTTGGGCAACACTGCTCCCTTCTGACCCAGCTAAGCCCTGTCCTACAAATGCATTGCCCTATCTACCTTCTCTAAGTAACATTCCTGTTTTAGAATCTGAGCTAGAACCAAATATCTCAAGAAGCTGAAGCTCATCCCATCCATCCCATTGGCAGGCTATCCTCTGGTACCCATCGAGACTTCTGCTACAAGACTGATGGCCGCTTTCTTTATGCCAACCAAACACACGCCTCGGCCTTTCCAAGGCAGTCGTCTTAATATTTCTCCATTCCCCTTCTGTGTCTCTGTCTGTCCCATTACCTGGTATCAGATCCATAAATGCACTGCCAGCTTTAAATCCATCAGTTAATGTAATCCAATCCATGCTTCCAAAGTAACAAGATGGCCACATATGCTTGTCAGCATTAATCACTGTGGTTCCTAATGCACTCTAATTTGTCTTCCAATGTATTTAACATGAGGGAAAGAAAGGGAGAGAGAGGCTGGTTTGTATTATTGAATTGTGGGAAGTTTCTTTATCTTAGTGGCTTGGGGGGGGGGCTTGTAGCAACCAGCTACTGATCGCCCTATGTCCAGTTTTTAAAGAAGAAATCCATCACAGACAGAAGTTTCTTATTAACTCGATTGCATTACTTTTCAGTGGAAGTGCCAAGCAATCAAGTGATGAGAGATTGACTGATGGATCCACAGAGATATGTGTCAGTCCTTATTGGCCAGCGCAAGGTTCTAAAGTTGGAGCTAGAGATTGGGGGGGGGGACCCACTGACTGCTGAGTTAACCTTTACCCTATGTAAAGGTAAAGGTAAAGGGACCCCTGACCATTAGGTCCAGTCGTGACCGACTCTGGGGTTGCAGCGCTCATCTTGCTTTATTGGGCAAGGGAGCCAGCGTACAGCTTCCGGGTCATGTGGCCAGCATGACAAAGCTGCTTCTGGCGAACCAGAAAAGCACACGTAAACGGCGTTTACCGTCCCACCGGAGCGGTACCTATTTATCTACTTGCACTTTGACGTGCTTTCGAACTGCTAGGTGGGCAGAAGCTGGGACCGAACAATGGGAGCTCACCCTGTTGCGGGGATTCGAACTGCCGACCTTTTGATTGGCAAGCCCTAGGCTCTGTGGTTTACACCACAGAACCACCTGCATCCCTTACCCCATGTAGACTACAAATGCCCATTTAGTCTAACATGCTGTTCTTACTGTGGCCAACTAGATGTCTATGGGAAGCTCAAATGCAGAACCTGAAGTGGTACCCACCCTGTGGAATACCCTCCCATCAGATGTCAAGGAGGTAAATAACTATACAAGCTGTAGAAGACATTTGAAGGCAGCCCTGTATAGAGAAGTTTTCAAATGTTTTACTATGTTTTTTCTATATGTTGGAATCCTCCCAGAGTGGCTGGGGTAACCCAGTCAGATGGGTGGGGTACAACAACAACAACAACAACAACAACAACAACAACAACAACAGAATAGGACACAGCCCTATTTTCATCAGAGAAATGTTGGAGGTAAATCCTTATTCTTACAATGAGTGCATTGGATACCACTCTGTGTTTTATCAGCCGTTGTCATCTTGCCACTTTGATTAACAAGGCACCGAGGCAGACTTTCTTTGAGATTCTTGGAGAAGGGCAACTGGAAGCTTCGCTGGTTTTATTGTCAACCCCATGTGTGATAATAATGAGTCCGAGGGAACCAAACATTTCCAGCCGTTAGATTTGTTCTGCTGTATGAATTTTAGTTTATTGTAAACCGGGGGGCTCCCACAAGGTAATTATTACAAAATTAAGAGTCTTCTGGAGGGACATTAATGGTGTGCACTGACTCAGCACTCTTCGCAAGGTGCCTCCAGTCTGTGGTGTGAGAGTAAAATCAACAGAAAGACCGGTTTGTACCATCTGCTGACTAGATAGGTCCCCCATCGATGACTTAGAGGGGATACAGGGACTTTATTTTCTGGCACCACGTGCTCATGCCCTCCTACATTTCTCCAGTGAAAATGGGGGCATCCCAACATTTCTTTGATGAAAACAGGGAAGTTCTACCATACCTTCCAAGACTAATCCGATGAAAATAGGGATGTTCTACCAGACCCTCCAATATTTCACCGATGAAAATAGGGACTTCCTAAGGAAAAGTGGGACATTCAAATCAGAAACTGGGATGGCTTCTGTAAATCCGGGACTGTCCCTAGAAAATAGGGACTCTTGGAAGACCTGCATTCTACACATTAGCAACTTGCTACCATCATCTGCAACCAGTAGGCATTGATTGGTTACACGATCTCTAATTATTGGCCATGCTGGCTGGGGCTGAGGGCAGATGGAGTCCCAACACCAACTGTGAACATTTCCCCATCCTTGCCATATGTGATAGAGGGAGACTGTAGAAGCAGCATAGCCATACTCTCTATGACAGGGGTGAGAATATGCTGGCCAGGCGGCATGGCCACTTGTGAGCGATGAAGGGAATTGTAGTCCATCCACACCCCGAGGGCTAAGTGTTTCCTGTTCCTGATCTACATGATTTATTCCATTTTTATCCCAACCTTCCTCTAAAGCAGTGGGTCGCCAGCTGTTGTTGGACTACAACTCCCATCATCCCTAACCACCGGTCCTGCTAGCTAGGGATGATGGGAGTTGTAGTCCAACAGCAGCTGTAGACCCTAGTTTGAGAAACACTGATTTAAGGTGCTCAGGATAGTGAACGTAATTCTTTCCCCTGCTCTTTATCCTCATAATAGCCCTATAAAGAGACTAACTGGCCCAAGCACAACCAGTGAGCTTCATGTTTGAGTAAGGATTTGAACCATGGCCTCCTCAATACTTGCCTGACAGTCCAACTATACTGCACTGGCATAGCTTACTCGACAACCTTTCGAAAATCATTTTCATTGAATAAGGTTTGGAATGTATAATGATTTGTAAGCAAAGTTGAGTCTAAAGTTTGCATGTGTGGTTTGTTGTTGTTGTTTTTTAATCCCAGGCAGCCATACTGAATACTTGGGATAATATTTCATCTCAAGTTGTGCTGACATGTAATAAAATGCCATGGCAATAACGGGAGATTTCCATTCCCTGTGCTAAGAACTTGATGTTGGAGCCAGATTCTGTGTAAATAATTCTTCCAACGATCACAACTTTATTTTTTTTAAAATGGTGAAATGAAGACTTCACATCATGGTGGGGAAGAAAAAAACACACACAAAGTGGTCTCCAAAAAACGAAAGGGAGGAGGGGGGGATAAATTTCTATACAATCATTCTGAAAACTTACTAACACAACATCCCCTGCCTTGCGGCCTTGCTTAGTATACATATTTGCTATGAATTAATCATAAGCTAATTAAAAGAGCATATATCAAGAGCATCCCTAGGTCCAGATGGGTTTTGCTATTGACCTGTCCACCAAGCAAGAGAAATTTGATGATCTCTAGTTTTTGTCCTCTGCTGTTATTGCAGCTTAATACCAACAAATGTAATGATGCTATATATCTTAGATGCATAGAGAAAGATAAATAAATTTTCAGGAGACTGGCCTTTTACGGGGTGGGGGGGAGAATGCTGTTATTCAGAAAGCAACACTTTTAATGAACAGGAAGGCACATCCCCTCATCAACCATACATGTGTCCATAGAACCCAGAGATGTGTTACCTCATAGTAACTGTGGTAGAAGAAAGAGAAGGAAGGTTGGTTTTCCTCGCCAGCTCAGAATAAAATCTAAACCAGAGAAGACCTCGGGCCATTATGTTTGACCTCACACTGAAAGCAAACACTGTGTACTGCTTGAGTTTATATTCTGAGTCAGAAATCTATGCATTTGTGTCATCTTGAATTGTGGGGTGTTATACATAATTATGGTTATAGCTTGTTTCATAACATCTTGGAAAGGCTGTGTGCAAATATTCTAAACAAACCAGCAAGAAAGTCCTCAGTTTCATTTCCAGGTATCTTCACCTTAAAGGACCTCACTTAGCAGGAGAGGTCTTACCCCAAGAGCTTGGGAAACTGCTGTCAGTCAAAAAGAAAGGCTCAAGTCAGCAGAACACACCAACGGCATGGTGGAATTAATTGGTTCAACGAAAACCTTGAAAGCTGAAGTTGGAGCTCACATGATTGGTGTTAACTCCCATGGTTCCTCATGCCAGAGGATGGAATAAAAAGAAGCATGAGGAGAAGAAACTATGGGGTCTTGCTGGGAAACTACAAAGTCTGTTTTCCCTGACTCTTAGTCTCAGCTTTGCCTTCTGCTGGCTAGGGGAATGCAAGGTTGCTTATATGCAGCAGGAGATCTGGCCCATGGAGCCAGAACAGTTTCCCACCCCTGTCCTCGAGGGTGGTGAACAAACAGGTACCATAAGGATAAATATTTAGTAGAATATTTGTCTCATGAGGAAACTGCTCAATAGCAGAGTGGATGCAGAAAGCACAAGGAGTGATCGTTGGTATCTCCAGTTGATATGAGCTCAGAAAACAGAGCTAGGACAAACCTCTGCCCAAGTCAACAGAGTGCTACTGCCAATCAGAGGACTAAAGAAAGTCCTAAATCAGGGGGTGAGGAACCTCAGTTCCAGGGGCCAAATGCAGCCTTTCAGTGTATAACTGCAGCCTCTCAGTCAAGAACCTGGACTGGCTCCACTCACTAGATTAGCCATTGGCTCAGCCCGGGCAGGAAGGACTATAAAATCACTTCCTGTTTCCATGGTGCTTTGCTTGAGCAAGGAAGTCAACCTGAGATCTGGTGTGACTTGTGCTTCTGATCTTGAACTTTGGTCCTAACTAGCATCTTCCTCTCTGGTCCTGCCTTCCCATCCCTGGCTCCCTCCGGACTTAACCCATCGCTGACAATCCCAAGCATCTTTGTGGATCATCAAACTGCTAATGTGCTGGGCTCATATTCTGCACCAACCTCTCCCCATCAGATCTTACCTGGTATTTCGGTGGGTTTATGAGGAGTGCACTGAGAGCAATTAACATTTGAATTAAGCTCCATGAGGATAACAACAGGCGATTACCCCATTTAGCAGCTGTTATGTGGTGTTAATTGCTGGCTATAGACCACAAACTGAGCCATTTTCTGCTGCCTGTATAAACAGAACAAAACAAACTGGGCGAAGCAGCAGAAGAAGTGGAACAGGAAGCTAGTGCGCACATTTACAGCATTCACACAGCTGGAGATTATATGTGGAGCATGGTGAGCTGTTTTGCAGCAGGCAATTTGTCATATTCAGCCCCGTTCTTTTCTGTAAGGGAAAACTCATAATAATTACAGTACTTCTAATTTGATTGTTGTTGCTATCAGTTAACAAATGTTTTATGTGAGGATATTTTCCAACTCAGAATGGAAAAAGAACAGAGCTGGCTCGAAATATCCCCAAAGCCTTTCCAAAACGGGAAATGTAGCTATGCTTAACAAAATGTCCGAGTCTATGCAGCTAAAGACAAACCCTGAATAATGTGCATTTTCCTGACCCTAATCAGGATGCTGCTAAAGGACCACCTAGCACAGTGTCAGTGGTACCCTGGAGTCTATGTCAGGCCCACTCTAGGGATGGGCTGAGCAGCTAATTCATTGTGGTTTAGGTGGTGCTCAGCCATTGATCCATTCCATCCAACTCCATCTATCCTGTTATCTGCCACTGCATCCAAATGAGTGACATTATATTCTATTGTACGCACCTTATGCATATGCGGGTGGCGCTGTGGGTTAAACCACAGAGCCTAGGACTTGCCGATCAGAAGGTTGGCAGTTTGAATCCCTGTGACTGGGTGAGCTCCCTGCTCGGTCCCTGCTCCTGCCAACCTAGCAGTTCAAAAGCACGTCAAAGGGCAAGTAATTAAATAGGTACCGCTCCGGCGGGAAGGTAAACACCGTTTCCGTGCACTGCTCTGGTTCACCAGAAGTGGCTTAATCATGCTGGCCACCAGCTCCCTCGGCCAATAAAGCGAGATGAGCTCCGCAACCCCAGAGTTGGCCACGACTGGACCTAATGGTCAGGAGTCCCTTTACCTTTACCTTATGCACACTTTTCATCTGGGAGTTATATTCCACAGTGCAAGCAAGTTCAGGAGCATTTGTCTGGTTGGTCCACCCCAAAAAGTGGAGCTAATGAAATCCTCCTCAGATCCCTAGGCCACTCACTGGCACATTGTACAAGCACTGATAGCTGGTCCAGGGCTTTACATTATGGGAAATGTAAATGGGCTGTTGCTCATCTGGGTGAAATGTCACGGCCATCACCAGGTAAGACCATGAACATGGTTCAGTCATTAGCAGTGGTACAGAAGGTGGTCTTATAATTGGTGGGGCCAAATTTTAACAAATTACACTTTTTGGACTTCCTTCAGTTTCTCTGGTAATCATCTGTAATTACTCTTCAATACGCATTCCCTAGATTGTATTGCCATTTGTCTTCCCTCCCTTTTCTATTTCTTTTTAACAATACCTCTTAAACTTTTACAGTGCTTCTTGAAACCCCACTAGCGTTGTTTGCACATCACATACATTTTTCAGATAATCTACAAACTTTCCCCAATCTTCGATGAACTTTTGGTTTCGAACATATCTTATTTTCCCGGTCAATTTATCCAGTTCTGCATAGTCCGTCAATTTCATTCTCCATTCTTGAATCGTCGGTATTTCCTCTTGTTTCCATTTCTGGGCCAGTAAAATTGTTGCTGCAGTGACTGCATACTGGAATAATTTGCAGTCTTTTCTTCTTATTTCTTTTCCTGTGATCCCTAAAAGAAAAACTTCTGGTTTCTTAACAAAAGTATATTTTAACATCTTTTTCAATTCATTATATATCGCTTCCCAGAAACTCTTCACTTTCTTACATTCCCACCACATATGGTAAAACGTTCCCTCTTTTTCTTTACATTTCCAACACTTATTACATGTTTTATACATTTTTGCAAGTTTTACCGGTGTAATGTACCATCTGTAAAACATTTTCATAACATTTTCCTTCAACACCATGCATGCAGTAAATTTTAGATTTTCCTTCCATAATTTTTCCCAATCTTCTAGTTGAATATTATATCCAAAATCTTTGGCCCATTGTATCATTACCGATTTAACCTCTTCATCTTTCATACACCATTCCAACAATATCTTATACATTTTTTGACAGAATTTTATATTCATTATTTATTATATCTGTTTGGAACTTATAGTCTTTTTCTACATAACCACTTTCCTTTATATCTTTTTTAAACATTTCATTTACCTGAAAATAATGCAACCAATCATACACATATTGTTTAACTTGTTCATATGGTTTTAGTTTCCATTTTCCTCCTTCTTTAGTTACTAATTCTCCGTAGGTAAAATTGTTAAAATTTGGATAAAATTGTACAATTGTGTTGGAAAATTAATAAAAATTTATATGAAAAGTATAATTGGTGGGGCCATTGGGGTTGCAGACCTGATAATTGGCAAGGATGTGATTGGCAGTGGTGCAAAGGCCATTCTGCTCATCCTGGCATCAGCCTTGACTTAGCACACAGAGCAAAGCTGGCTTCAACAAGCGCCAAAGTCTTTCCAAAATGGGGAATGTAGTCTGGGTTAAATAAAATGTCATACAACTATTAAATTCTGGTGAAGTTCGGTCTTCCTGATCCCCATCAGGATCCTCAGCTGGGCCCTTCAGACAAAGGACTCCCTAGCAATGTGGTTATTCCTGAAGTTTCTGCTCTCATTTCTTGTACTCCTCCGTACAGTAAGGCACATTGCAATCCTAATAGTAGGAGGCTGGATCTGGGAACTACCATTTAAATTTCCCCCAATGTAGCAACACTCTGGAGCATTGTAAGACATTGAAATGGCACATGCGCACACAGCAGCCTGCCACTGATTGGAGCGCATGTGCTACCATGCCTGTCCCGTTCAGGGTTCTGCAGCACTGCAAAAATCATTTAAAACCAGCAAGTTTGCATCCTTTTCTTTGAAGGGCTGTCACAGAACAGTTCTACAACATGGCTGTTTGGTCAAAGCCCAGCTAAACTATGAAAAACCCAAAGATGGGCTTTGAAGTTTGTCCATCACCTGGACAGCAGACCGAGCAGTTATGCAAGAACACAGTCTTCCCCACTATGGTGAGGTAGATTGGGTTTCTAATGAAACCATAGTCATTCATCCATATAAATTATCCTATGTCATTTTTGTGCGCATATATATATTTGCGTGTTGAGTCCCACAATGCCACCCCCCAAAAATTTCACACTTCACACATCAATTTTTGTTTAAGGTTTTTGGCATAATTTTGTCCACAACTTTATTCAAAATACAAAAAATGTGAGTGGTTGCTTAGGCATTGGTTATGACTATCTGTCCTTGCCCTCAGGGACAGAGCTGGCCTTCCGGACACCAACGGAAGCCAGCGTGGGAAAAAAGTATTGGGTGAGAAAATGAAGCTGGGCATCAGTCCCTCACTTCTCACCCTCATGTTCCTGTGGGGTTTGCACGGCCCAAGTCCGATGCCAGGGACAAGGATGAAAAGAATGGCAAGCCCCTGGATTCCTTTAACGGAATTCCCTTTCCGCATCATTTGGAGGGGTAGGCACTTACCCCTCCAAGCACCAATTTGACCAATGCCTAAACGCCAACCTTACAAGTTGTGACGATTTGCTACGCAGTAGGCAAAAACCAAATGGCACCAGCCAATCAGCCAGATGGCAAAATTCCTACCAGGACCCCGCTCCAAGGCGGACGGCCCCATGACAGGCATAGCAAAGTCAAGCGACCAAGAAAAAACCACCCTATTAAAGAGAGGGAGGGCAGGTGATCCGGTGCAAAACGGCCAAGAGGACGTCCAACGTCTGGCCCCTGTATTTAAAGACTCTGACCCCTCCTCCAAATTGGCAACAATCAAAACTCCCCAGCAACCCAATTTTAACCACTTAAAGGCTTGGGTTCCTCACCAAATCTGCCCAGTAACGGCAGAGTGGCTTGTTCCCCCAACCGCAACACATGCTCTCTGTTAGGGAGAACATGCTATATTAAATGGTCCACCCTACTTGGCACTGTTTCAATGTGGGGTTTGTTTGTTTGTTTGTTTGTTGGAAGGGGGCATCCCCAGGAATGGTATCAGTCATGGGCCCTGCCAGGGGCCTAGGATGCCATCTGCTGATGCTGGTTGCCTTTTGAGCAATTTTGTAAAGTATTTTTGATTTTTTAAAAAATGTCTACTTCAGCTTTAGTTGTAAATGAACCCTGCTGAATTGAGATACGAGTCCTAATACACTTCACGGTATCTTTGATTGGGCTTTTGCTTTGGACTGACGTTCATTTACAAATATTAATTGGCCCTGTTTAAAATCAAAAATTCAGCATCAGTGTACTAAAATCCATGAAATTAGCCCTGATGGAAGAGGGGCGGGGGAATGCTGAGAAATGAAAGCGGAGTCTGGAGTCTCTTTTGATTTATAGACAAGTGTCTGCACTTGATTTAAATTCTACCATAACATTGTTATTAATGCTGTTTTTCCAGTGGATGCTGGATGGAGCAGCCTGCAGTGGGGGCTTGTCTTCCTCTTGCCAGCATAACTCATGGCTGTAATGAATTGTGTCAGTTTCCCAGGCCTAAGCAATTCCTGTGAACGGCGTAATTAATTTGTATGAAGACCCCAGCCAACTGTAAAGACTGAAGTCAAAAACGGCAAATCAGAAACCGGTTGAAAAATAATCCTCGCCGTAAAAAATGATAACAATGGCAACAAAAGTAATCGAAAAGCGGCGTGTAAGTAAATTACTGTTGTGGTATCCGTCTCGCCGTGGTTAATGTTGTGTCAGCACTTTCATTTTAAGCTACATTCCATTCCTCCCAAGATTTTATAACTTGCTAATAAAGAAAAATAGTTTCTTGGATGAAACCTGTTCGGCGAGGTCTTACACTTAAAAGAATTGTGGGGGGACTGTCATTCAGTAGTGGTTGCCCTCTCGGGGGTTTTTCTAGAGTTTTTCTAGAGTCGTTGAGCTTTTTTGGGGGGGAGACATCTCTTCTTCCCCTGTTCACCCCACAACCACAGCAAAATAATATTAACTGCCACCAATGAGGTGCCGGACTGGACCAAAGGGGTGCCAGAACTCAGTTCCGGTGAGTTCTGGATTTTAAAAAAGCCCTGGTTGACCTGATTTTTTTGTATTCAAGGACTCAGGTTAAGTCTCTCTAAGGCAGTCCTGTTGAGAAACAGACAGTTGATGCTAAATTATGACCTGTTTCAGTTTCTTTGAGAGAGCCAGTGTGGTGTAGTGGTTAAGAGCAGTGGCCTTGTAATCTGGTGAACCGGGTTCGCTTCCCCGCTCCTCCACATGCAGCTGCTGGGTGACCTTGGGCCAGTCACACTTCTCTGAAGTCTCTCAGCCTCACTCACCTCACAGAGTGTTTGTTGTGGGGGAGGAAGGGAAAGGAGATTGTTAGCCGCTTTGAGACTCCTTAGGATAGTAATAAAGCGGGATATCAAATCCAAACTACTACTACTACTACTACTACTACTCTTCTTCTTCTTCTTCTTCTTCTTCTTCTTCTTCTTCTTCTTCTTCTTCTTCTCTATGCAATCATAGAATCATAGAATGGTAGAGTTGTCCCCCAGAGGTCTTCTAGTCCAACTCCCTGCAGTGCAGGAATCTCAGCTAAACGATCCATGGCAGATGGCCATCCAACCTCTGCTTAAAAATCTCCAAGGAAGGAGAGTCCACCACCTCCCGAGGGAGTCCTTCCCACTATCAAACAGCTCTTACCATCAGAATGTTCCTCCTGATGTTTAGTCAAAATATCTTTTCTTGTAACTTGAAGCCATTGGTTCAAGTCCACCCTCCAGAGCAGGAGAAAACAAGTTTGCTCCATTATAAGTCTGTTCTGTTTGATGCAGTTTTTTAAAAAACCAAAAAACAAAGGAATGCATGATGCCTGCAATTAAATCATCTGGTATTCATTTGCCCTAAAATGCTTATTTTTCAATGCTTTTTGAATATTTTATTTTGAAAAATATACTCAGCCCACCACTGCCTTGCAGGCTTGGGAAGGTTACCCGCGAAGGGAGTACACCCCTTGATCTGGAAAATATTCCCCCTCCCCGTCCTATCAGACGGTGTGATGAATCACACATATGCTTGCTGTTTTGTCAAATCACATCAATGAGTTTTGCCAATGACATGTATGGGGTCTGTGGCCTCTTTATTTGCAAAATACTTCCAGTGATTTCTCCCACTTTCAGATCTGCCCTTTAAAGATTAGGTATCACGCCGGTATGATTACATTAGCATTAAACATGCAGTTAGTTTGTAAAAGCATAAATGCTTATTTTTTAAAGAAACAATGTAAATTATATGAAAATTATGCATGCTAAAAGTAGGCTTGATTGCATAATCATCTGTTTGTATCTCTGACTAATTAAATATTTCAGCAGAGAAGTGTAGGTGCTTTTCAGCTCTGTAACATGGTGGTAGTTTTGAAAAGATTTAATTCTTTCTCCAGACTTCATTTCGGATTTCTTTTGCAAAATGCATCATTCAATAGGCATAAATTCATGCCAACTTTACATTCTCCTGGGTCCATCTTTGCCACTAGAGGTACAGGTAATCTCACTGGCTAAGAATGCCTTTTTACCAGCTTGGGCTGTTAAGGCAGCTACAGTCATTTCTGGACCAGGATAGCCAGGCCACTGTCATCCAAGCACTGGTAACGTCCAGGTTGGATTACTGCAATGAGCTGCCTTGAGATTGATCTGGAAACTGCAGCTAGTGTAGAATGTGGCAGCTCTAGTGCTCATTGGTGCATGATCAATCATGTTACGTCACTATGAAAGAATTGCACTGGCTGCCAATTTCTTCTTCTTTGGCGATCACTCGTAGCCGAGTAAGATTGTCTTCCATGAACACAGACTTAACAGTGAATCCATAAATGACTATGGTGGCCAGTTCTTGATCCACATGTCCTTCCACAGTGGAGACATAGGTTTCGGGGGAGGGGGAGTTGACCATGGTGAGGGTTTGCCAAACGTGCCTTCCTCTTAGCTTGTTGATGGAAGCTTTCAAGGAATTAGAGATGGCGTTTAAAACTGGCCCATGTTTCACAAGCATCTGCGAAGATATTTAGGATAGTTTGGATGTCATCCTCTTTGTGTGAACACACTACGTTGTCATCAGCATACTGAAGCTCTATGCCGGAAGTTATGGTGACCTTACTCTTTGCTTTCAGTCTACTTAGATTAAAGAGCTTTCCATCTGTTCAATATATGATTTCTACCCTGGTGGGGAGTTTCCCTCCAAAAATGTGTAGAATCATGGCAATGAAGATAATAAATAGAGTTGGGGCGATAAGACATCCCTGTTTAACACCTGTTCCCATTGTGAATGGTTCACTTTGAGAGTCATTGTTATCCGTGATTGTTGCTATCATATTATCATGGAAGAGCCAAAGAATGTTCACAAATTTATCTGGGCAGCCAATTTTCAGGACAGTCCACAGGGCAGTATGATTTACAGTATCAAAGGCTTTAGTCAGGTCAATAAACACCATATACAGGGGTTGGTTTTGCTCTCTGCATTTTTCTTGAAGCTGTCAAGCAGTGAAAAGGATATCCAGTGTCCCCCTAGGTGGTCAAAAAACATTTTTGCACTGCCAATTAGCTACTGGGCTAAGTTCATGTTCTGGTATATAAAGCCATGTACAATTTGAGGTATACCTAAAACATCATCTCATCCCTAGTATACCCAATTGATCACTGTGCTCTGCAGGTGAGGAACTCCTCCAGATACCATCATGGCAAGAGGTTCATTCTGCATAATAAAGGAATCTGACCTTTAGTATTGTGCCACCTACCCTTGGATATTTAACAAGTGCCATCTCTGTTGTCTTCTCAGAGCCTGCTGAATACCTTTCCTCTTTCTGCTACAGAGAATGCTCTCTTGAGCTGCCACACCCTGAACTTCTGAGAGCAGTGTTTCAACCAAGAGGGTTCCCTCTGCCGATCTTAGCACCTGAGAAGATCTGTAAGGAAGGAGACGGTCCTTCGGGTATTTGGAGCCTGAGTCATTTACGACCTCTAGTCATCCATTGAAAAGGAATGGTGGGGAAATCAAAACAGACAAAAGAAGTACTTCTTCACACAGCGCATAGTGAAACTATGGAATTCACTCCCGCAATATGAAGTGATGCCCACCAACTTGGATGGGGGAGTTAAAGGGGAATGTGATAAATTCATGGAAGATAAGGCTACAAGAGGATAATTGTAGATTGCAACTAAACATTAGGAAGAACTTTATGATATTAAGAGCTTTTTGACAGTGGAATGGACTGTTTTGAAGGGTTATTCCACTGCCAGCTTTCCTGCACATTGATAAAACACCACCTCCAAAGAATGTGGTTTTATTGGACATGGGGTTCGAGACTGTGTTTTATCAGTGTAGTAGTGGTTGGTAATTCAGAACTCTACAAGCTAGGGAGAAATTCAAAGGACGAGCATTTTGGGCGCTTGCTTGGCTCCAAGGTCTTTTCTGAGCAGACCTTCTCCTCCTCTGTGGCAACATTCATTCCAAACATCATTAAGAATGGGAGGCTTCTCCCCTTAATTAAGAACTAAAAGCCTTCATTTCCTAAAACAAAAAGCATGTGGCAGGTTGGATCGATCTAGTCTATGTCGCCAGCTGAACACATTAGCAGGAGTTATTGATTATTCTAGCAGTAATGAGCTTTGTTCTTTGTCAGGTATAAGCCCACATTCCTAACAAGAGTATCTTGGAGTTTTCAAAGAGTCCATGATGCATCTCAACTTGAGCCGAGATGCAGCAAGGTTGGTTGGTTTTAAGAAGTCTTTATTGCCTACATATCAATTTGTTTGAGATGTAACTGGAGTAATCAGAAATGTTATTTTCTAGTCATTATGTTCTTATAATTTCTCTGGAATACTAATGATGCACTTAAGAAAGGGAATTAAAGCCAGAAAGGGGGGGGGCATATAGGCTTAATGTATACACATGCAATTATTATGATGCTTAATTCTATAAGCAAAGAGAGAACCCAGTGGGTCTTTAAGTAGCTGAACCAGCATCATTCATACACAAGAGGAAGGCATCAGCAGGTTTGTGGGGAAGGTGTGTAGCTCAGCAGTTCAATCCCCAGCATCTCCAGGTAGGGCTGTGTGAGTCTCCTGCCCAAAACAATGGAGAGCCACTACTAATAAGTGCAGACAATATTGAGCAATGGGCTGATTCAGTTTAAGATGCCTTCCTGTGTCCCTGTGTTCACCATCAGGTTTGTAGCACTCACATCTTCCAGTGGCATTTCCCAGCCACCACTTTACCCTCTAAAGGTGTATTAGGTTGAATTTTTTTATTTAAAAAAACTGCATCCAGAGAAATGGGAGTGAATGGGTGAGGTTGCTGAGAGGGAGGGGTTGGGGATTTGGTTCAGTTTACATTTCAGTTTAGGGGACGCAGGTGGCACTGTGGTCTAAACCACAGAGCCGAGGGCTTTCTGATCAGAAGGTTAGCGATTCAAATCCCCTCCACGGGGTAAGCTCCCATTGCTCGGTCCCAGCTTCTGCCAACCTAGCAGTTTGAAAGCACATCAAAGTTAAAGTAGATAAATAGATACCGCTCCGGCGGGAAGGTAAACTGCGTTTCTGTGCGCTGCTCTGGTTTGCCAGAAGTGGCTTAGTCATGCTGGCCACATGACCCGAAAAAACTGTCTGTGGACAAACGCCGGCTCCCTTAGCCCATAAAGCGAGATGAGCGCCGCAACCCCAGAGTCAAAGTTGTTGCTTTTTTAAAGGAAGACACCAAAATTGTTGAGATTGTTTTGGAAACAAATCCAAATTGATGAGCTTTTTGGGGGGAAACCTCAAAAAAAAAAAAAGTTGTTTCCACTGCTTTTTCCATCAAGTTGCCAGGTTTTCCCTGATTCATCAAAATTCCCAAAGTGACCTCCCTGGGCGCAACCCTGGGCAGTGTGTATTAAGGTCCTGAGCTGCCCAGACTACAA
This sequence comes from Podarcis erhardii, assembly GCF_964252035.2. Classification (NCBI taxonomy): domain Eukaryota; kingdom Metazoa; phylum Chordata; class Lepidosauria; order Squamata; family Lacertidae; genus Podarcis; species Podarcis erhardii. Next base: position 19,217,482 of record NC_138508.1, on the reverse strand, counting down.
GACACTTGAACTCACTGATGTGGTCCAAAGGAAAGCAATACATTTGGCACCAGCTTAGTTGCGAGAGTTGCTGGAAAGAGAAGTGCACAGCACCACCCAACCACCTTAGGAACTCCACTACGGATTTGTGTAGGCTTTACTCCTTAGCCTTTTCTTCTCCTGAGGATATCCCGCAAGGCAGCAGAGGTTTAGGATCAGAGTTTTCCTTCTCCTAGATGGGCTGCCTTCTGAGGTTGATGAGCCTTATGGATCCAGATGGGTAGCTCCAGGGATTTTTCTGGTTTGTTGTTGTTTAGTCGTGTCCGACTCTTCGTGACCCCATGGACCAGAGCACGCCAGGCACTCCTGTCTTCCACTGCCTCCTGCAGTTTGGTCAGACTCATGTTTGCAGCTTCGAGAATTTTTCTAGTAGAAGAAGTTTAAAGAATACCTACAAAAACATTGTAAAATGTTTGAATGTTAAAATGATGTTGGATATAAAAATAATATGGCATTAGGAAATTGGTAAAAAGAAATATGCAAAAATGATGTGGAAAAGAAGGGGTAAGACCAGAGCATTATTATGTTGTGATTAAATAAATGATACAAGGGATTAAGTTATAAATGAACATGTGAAATAGTGTTTAAAAGAGAAGGGAAGTAAATGCTTAATAGGTTGAAGTATACAATATGGAACAAGATTGGAAAGAGGGTAGGAAGTTGCTAAAATTGATTGTGTAAAGGAGAACACAGAAAAGGGAGATGTGAGGAAGTCAGGAAAGAGGGTTCTAGAGATAGTAAATGCAAGGAATAATTTTTTCTCTTCTTTTTATTTTTTATTTTTCTTTTTTTATACTGTGCCGTTTTTGATTCTGATTGTTTTTCTTTTTTGATTATTGGTTTGATTGTTATTATTGGTGTATCTTTTTTGACTTTGTTTTATTATGAAAAACCTTAATAAATATTTATAAATAAAAAAGAGAGAATTTTTCTAGTAGCCATCTGTAAAGTTAAACATGTTTTAGAACTAAAATACACATGGCCTTTTAGTTTTCAACACAAGGGGTAGTATCATGAGAGACACCAGTGTCAGAGTATTTATGCCCTGTTCAGCCCTGTTCTGAGAAGTGGAGGAATTCCTTCATGACTGACAGAAGATCTGGCAAGTCAGCACTGTGGAAATCTAACTTCTGCTCTGATGGAGAAAGCAGGTTGGTCCTGAGTCTACATTTGTAGAATAGTGTATATTTGTCAGAAATGTGACAAGTGCATTTCAGTAGTAGTTTCACTGGTGAAATTATTAATTTCTGGAGGCACTGAGAGAGAATGACTAGCGCAAGGTCACCAGCTGAGCTTTAATTTCAAGCAGGGAACTGAACTTGATCCAAGTCCAACATTTTAGCCAACACCTAAATACCATTTGCAGCTGACGTTTCTTCTTAAAGACCTGCAGAAACCTGGACACTTAAAAAGAAATATGTTCATTTAATGCTTCCAACAAGCTAATGAAATACAGTGAGGATACAGAACTGATTCCAATTGACAGATTGTCTCGGGCGCGAATGGGAGGGGGTAAAGAAAAGACTGCTTTTCTTTCATGAAAATTCAAATGTTTGTCAGATGGCAATACAAATGCTTCCAGTTTGATATCTCTGAGACTGTTTTCAATATGGATAAGCAGCTGACGCCAGTCGGTTAGACATCACATCAAGCCTTGTTTCTTCAAATATATAATTAAATTAAAATTAAAAATCCAGGGAAAGGAATTTTAACCGCTAATCAGTCTCATAGCTGTATGCCTTTCAACGTTGTGAACCAACTACCCAATAAATGATCCATCGATCTCATTTCATAAGTGTCTAAAGGGTCCAGGCAATTACTAAGATATATCTACCCATGGAGCATAAAACATAAAGAACACACTTGCACTGGACTCATTATTTAAATTGCAAAAGAGTCACATGGTTTCCAAGAGAAACAGAAGGGGGGAAACAATATACATAGTTTTTAAACAGAAACCCATATTGTGGGTTGACCTCAGATTGCTTTTTCTCCTTCCTTTCCTTTTCCCTTCCAATTTGGCTTACTTCGTTTTGTAGGCTGACCTGTTTCCCTTTAACTCCTGTGCCTCCCCTCCTGCCTCTTTTGCTTCCTCCTTGTCTGTCTCCTCTCACTTTCTTCATCTTCACTCCTGTCCCCCTCTTCCTTCCACTTTCAACTGGGACTGGGACAGAATACTCCCTGATGCTGCCTTGAAATCTGTTAGGAGACTATTTCAGCATCCTCCCCCTGACACATTATTTCACTGCCACCTTTTCCAGCCCCAAAGCCTCAGCTGTGTCTTTGGTCAGCTGTGCAGCTCTGCCAAGCACAACATCACCCATCAAGATCCTTTCACTGTGGTCCATCAGCCAGGCATGCCACAGTGGTCCATCATCCCATGCAGCCAGACAAATGCTTGGCAGATACTCCTGCTTTGCAATCCCTGCTCAAAGTAGGTTGGTGGGGGGAGCAGGGATCAGTAGCAGGCCAACAGTTGTGGTTCAGATTCTCTGAACTAGATTTCTCCCAGTTTAAATTAACTGGAGTCTGCAAATCTGGCTCTGTGTTTTGAGAGGAGCATCAGTAAGATGCCCTCATTGAGCCTATTCCTAGCATAGTGTCCTACCATAAGGTTTGCAGGTGGTTCACCTGGTGGGCACAGCAGTGTGCTGAAGGCATTTCCCAAATGTCAAAGCAGGGATGGAGACTGATACAGGCAGATTTGGCCTACCCATAAAGAGATCTAAGGGACATAACCTTAAAATCTATGATTAAAGCTTTCAGCTCTACAGGGAATTTGTCTTCATCAGACTGGAAGCCTGGACTAGACAGATTCTGATCCAACACTCCTCTTCAGCATCATTCTCATTGCTGTGACTATCGCTTTCCCCAGATCAATAACAGAACATAGCACTGATTGTCAACACTCCAGCTGAAGGTGTTTGTCATTATACTTTGTCACTTCTCATCTGTGCAGAATTGGATCATTAACAGAAACATAAGAAGAGCCCTGCCAGTTCAGACCAAAGATCCGTCTAGCCTGGCATCCAGTTTCTCAGTGGCCAATCAGTTACCTCCTGGGAAGCCCACAAACACAACATGAGGACAACAGCCCCTCCCCTGTTCTGTTTCACAATAGTTTTAGAATGTATAGATGAGTGTAGTTCTTCTTTTTCACCCTGAAGGAATGGAAAGCATGACTAACCACTTCAGTGTATAAATACATAAGCAGCTTGATAGTATGAACGAGCTAGAAATAACATATTTATTTCAGAGGGCTATGTGCATATTAGTGCTGTGCCGAAAACAAAAAACCTCCCCATTCTCCATCAATTGATGAGAAAAAGATTGCATTCAAAAATTATCAAAGGAGAAGGTTGGTGAAATTCTCATGAGTGAGGTGCAGGGGGTTTAATCTGCTTACCTTTCTTTCTAGGTAGCCAAGTGATGTTTGGGATTGTCCCGTCTTTCATTCTGCAAATCATATCTCCAGTGGTTTGCACTCTTCCGCCTTTCCTAGTGCACACATTTTCACATCAGCTGGGTTTTCCTGTAAGCGCAGAAAGGTAACCCACTGTGCAAATGATAGCTTCTTGCTGCTTTTTGTTGTTTGAAGTGAAGCCATTTTACTTTTAAACAAATTAGTATGTAAAGCTTTTTTAAAAAGTGAAGGTAAAATTGCTTCCTTTAAAAATGAAACCAGCCAATATACCAAGCAACCTAAAAACAGAATTTAGCCTGGTTTAGTGTAGTTTTCTAGCACATGCAACTTCCATGGTCATATAAAATTGACATAGAGTAGTACACATTGACTCATACAGTTTTATGTAGTAGTTTTCTACACCAAGCTAATAAAAAGTATCCCAGGGTGGTAAAATATCACAAAACAAAGGCATGTTTGTTGAGTCAGAAGGTATGCACTTATTTGCTTCTCTGCGTTCATTTTTTGCTTGAGAAACCACAAGACATTTTATTTTTACCCGCTAGTATAACACTGACTGAGACAAAAAGACACCCCAATGGCAAAAGTGAATAGAATTTGTAGGATGTTGTTTTGTCCCATGTGTTTTTCATTTACAAAAATGTAAATGATGAGTCAATGAAGCAAAAGTAGATGTTTTTCTGGAAAAAGCAGAGACATCACCTTGCCGACAAAGGTCCGTATTTTAAAGCTATGATTTTCCCAGTAGTGATGTATGGAAGTGAGAGCTGGACCATAAAGAAGGCTGATTGCTGAAGAATTGATGCTTTTGAATTATGGTGATGGAGGAGATTCTTGAGAATCCCATGGACTGCAAGACGATCAAACGTATCCATTCTTAAGGAAATCAGCCCTGAGTGCTCACTGGAAGGACAGATCCAGAAGTTGAGGCTCCAATACTTTGGCCACCTCATGAGAAGAGAAGACTCCCTGGAAAAGACCCTGGTGTTGGGAAAGATTGAGGGCACAAGGAGAAGGGGACGACAGAGAACAAGATGGTTGGACAGTGTTCTCGAAGCTACGAACTTGATTTTGACCAAGCTGCGGGAGGCAGTGGAAGACAAGAGTGCCTGGCGTGCTCTGGTCCATGGGGTCATGAAGAGTCAGACACAAATAAATGACTAAACAACAACAAATGATGAGTATCTGGAATTTGGGGACACTACTGTGCAGGTGATGGGAAGAACTATGTTGGATGTGTAAATTCTAGGTAAATTTTGAACCAATTTTGGACAATGAGACCATGGTGGATCATTCTGATCTTTTCTTGGAAGAAGGTTGGAAAGAAAAACTCACACGCCATCCTTGGCCACCTCAAAGCAATGGGATAAGTTCAGCACTGCACTCACTGAAAGCCTACATTCATACTTAATTTGCCTGTGAATGATACAGGAAAATGGGACGTTCTGTTGCATGAGAAGACTATTTTCAAGAAATTGAAGAGTAGGCCTCAGCATAACACTAGTGAATACATATCTTGGTTTGAATCACCCTTGGATGAGGTCCAAATCTTATTCTAAATAGAACCACCTAGGACCGTGTTGCAATTCTTATATTCTGCAAGTGCAATCAGCTGAGCAATGGGGACACATTTTCTTCTTCCAAATTGGCATATAAGCCAGAAACCACGAATGAATGAGCACATTAGGAAAGACCTCAAGCATCTGTAACTCATACTAAATGCTATCCAGTATGAGAGACTGCTTTATATAGCCATCTGTTTCCAAATAGCCATGGCATTTACAGTTCTGTTCTGAAATAGTCTATGAAACTTTTATTGGTTGGTGTGTTTTTTAATCTGTCAAATTACTGATAAAAAATAAGCTTTGATGGTGACAAGAAAGGTTCCTTAAACTCAAAGACATTGTGGATGTATATAACTATCATGGGATGAATCCCATCAATGGGATTTATCTCCCAAGTATAATGGATGGAAGTGAGTTTTGGGACAGCCTTAAACCCCACCAATGTCTGTTAGACCTACAATCTGATCTTATATATGCTTCCTCATTTTAGAAGTATGTTCATGGTTGAGGGTTCACGTCCCTACCCCCCCCCCCAAATTAGCCATTAATTAACTGTACTTGGGTTGGGGCTGCACACATTTTATTCAGAGCTCAGGTCTTACAAGGCAAGCACTGATTTAACAGAAAGCCAGGGTCAGGCCAGATGCTGTGGTATAGCAGAGCTCTGATGTTGCTTCAGCAAGGAACAGATTGAGACTTACCCCTGAATAGTAGCAGCAACAGCTTCCTAATTGTATGCAAAAGTTAGTATGGGGTGGCATTTTTTGTTTGTGCAAATTTCTCCTAATACACACATTTCTGTGATAATAAAAAAGCCTAATATTCACAATTCTGTGAAGCAATTTTTCCCCAACAATGCATTTGTGTAGGTTCTTTTCTACTAATTTATGCATTTTATGCACATTTTGCTCCAGTACATGTCTTTTTGTACACGTTACTTAGCTAGAGAACTTCACTGCAAAATTCAGAGTGGTGCAAAGTTTGAAGTATGGCATTTTGGTTCACATGTTGTTTCAGAAAGTACCAATTAGCCAAGTTCACCTTTAAATGGGAATTGAATTGAATGTCTCCCCCATCCCTACTCTACACATGAGGAAATATGGGCTTTAAATTACAGAACATTTGTGATTCAAGGTCTGGCATTTTGGACTAGCGAGGACTCATTTCTCAGTCTGCTCCAGGCAGGCAGCACTGAATAGGCAGCTGTGGAATAATTCACTCAGGAACATGTGATTTGCAGGTAGTGCCAATTTAACAAAGCTGTTGGAAAGATGGGCCATCTGGCTGCGTTTGTGAGAGCAGGATGAAGCCTTCCCTAAGAACTATTAACTGTAATTTAAATGCAATCAAAAGAAAAGAAAGGATTTCTGTGTGTGTAAAAAGGTGACGGGTTTTGATCTTAAATCCATGGACAAACGTAAGAACAGTGAGCCATTAATGTAAATGAAAACAACATCCAAATCTGTACTAGAGAGATGCATGCCCAGTTTCAAATCTTTCTTCTCCTGTTTCCAGTGATGTGAAATAAGAGGACACAGAGGGAAATGGAAGTCTTTAACAGGTAAGTGTTTTGCAGTTTCATAGAGGAGGTTTACTCAAAGTGGTTCGGTTATTCACAGATGTTGGTGATTATCTCCAATGTTCTTTCTGCAAAGGATCTAACAGTGAAATAATAATCAAGGCTGGCAGTATGCAAACAGAAATACAAGAAAAAAATCATATTCAGAAATCAGAGTTATGGTTTTGTATACTTTTGTGAATTGCTTATGGCTCCGGTGGTAAGTTGGTCTTGCCCCTGCACCCAAAATAATATTCAAATGTGTATTCTCTGAAGCAGGTGTCTTCCAGATTCCCTCTGGTTGTGCAAATATTCAGAAGACAATTGATGTTCTTCTTCAGCCATTGGTAGCATCTGACAGCTAGAATGCAAGAACTGTAATATTTTCACTGATTTGCAATAATTTGTAGAACAGGGACGGAAGGAAGAAGGCTCCACAGAAGTTGTTGGGCTCCAACTCCCATCATCCCTGACAATTGGTCGTACTAAGGCTGATAGGAGATGGAGTCCAGCAACATTAGGAAGACTACAGCTTCCCCTGATTTAGAAAATGTTGCATACGATTCATTTAACCAATTAGGAAAGGTGCTTTGAATCTATTCACACAAATGTTGGCTGCTGGCACCAGAAAGAATTCTGAAAGGCAGATGTGAAATTTTGCAATCCAGATTGATTTAAAAAATTGAACGATGGAGCCTCTTGCCAACTTGAGCTTTTTGGGGGGGGATGTGATGATCTAGGATGGTCTAGGAGTTCTTGTGGGCACAGTCCTCCAGCAACTGCAGCTCTAAAGAAGAGTTGGATGCCTGCCCTGTGTGGGCCCATGGTCACTGAAGCCCACCTCCCTCTCCTGCTCCCCAAGAAAACTGCTTCCAGCACTCACATTGCAAAACCTCCAGTAAATGACTATCTAAGCTCACTATAAACCTCCAGGACCTTGCTGAGGCATCTTAGATGTTCCATCTGAGCTGCAGGTGACCTATCCATGGTCCGAATCCATATACTAATATCTCTCCATGGTTCTACCTTTTTGCCTTGCCCTGTCTAGCTTCAGAGACCATCACCTCTGCTTGGCCTCTCAGTGGATCATGACATAGAGGAGGCATAAGGCATCAGCAATGGGACCTGTCAGGGTATTATATACCAAAGCATGCCAGGTGCTCATGCTGTTACTGAATGAAGAAAGACAGAATATAATCAAGCAGGATAGGTGCTATGCATTAATAAAATACACAGATCTGCTCACAGGATAAAATACAGTGGTACCTTGGGTTAAGAACTTAATTTGTTCTGGACGTCCGTTCTTAACCTGAAGCACCACTTTAGCTAATGGGGCCTCCCGCTGCCACCGCGCCGCCGGAGCACGATTTCTGTTCTCATCCTGAAGCAAAGTTCTTAACCTAAGGTACTATTTCTGGGTTAGTGGAGTCTGTAACCTGAAGCGTCTGTAACCTGAAGCGTCTGTAACCCGAGGTACCACGGTACTAGAGAAGAAGAAGAAGAAGAAGAAGAAGAAGAAGAAGAAGAAGAAGAGGAGGAGGAGGAGGAGGAGGAGGAGGAAGCAGCAGCAGCAGCAGCAGCAGCTAGGCATTAGAGCCAAAGTCTGCTTTCTGCAGGAAATGGCAGCAAACAAATTGGGAAGGACATAGCTCAGCAGCAGAACAGCTGCCTTGCATGCAGAAGGTCTCAGGTTCATTCCCTGGTATATCCGAGCAGGGCTGGAAAATTCTCCCACCTGAAACCCTGGAATGCCTCTGCCAGTCAATGTTGAGCCAGCTGCACCAGTGGTCTCAGTTGGCATAAGACAGCTTCCTATGTTACTTATGTAGCAGGTGCAAAGAGGTAAGCTCTGTGGATTTGGAGATAAAGTCCAAAAAGCTCAGTTTTCACACCAGAAATGCTCATCCCCAAACACCCAGTGTGAGTCTCATCAAAACATGAGATAAAAGTAGGCAGACCTTGGAGAAAGGTGAGACCACAAGCATTAGAGAAAGCAAGCAAGAAAGAAAGAAAGACGAAAGAAAGAAAGAAAGAAAGAAAGAAAGAAAGAAAGAAAGAAAGAGCCCTACACAATGATGAAGCTTAGAGTAACAGAAAAAGAAACCAACATTAGCAAGAGGGAAATGCAAGAGATGGTTTTTAAAAAATATTTTGAAAGAAATATTTCTGAAAGAAGGTTGAAGCTAGCCAAATATGCAAAGGCCGGGAGTTCCACACAGAAAAGACTATGAGAGAGAAAACACACACAGGACATAGTGGAAGGCAGAGAAGGTTTCATATTTGATTAATGGAATGATGGAGAAGAACAGGAAGAGAGCGACTGAAATAGATGGGAAGGGGCAAGCCCAGAAAGGATTTCAAATAGTATCTCAAGTTTAATCTTAATATGGGGCAATAGAAGAAGCCAATGAGGATAAAAACACAGATGGGCAAGTCATAGGAAGCTGATGAACTTCTGATTGGCCACTGTGAGAGACAGGAGCACAGGAAGCTGTTTTATATGGAGTCAATCCAATTATTATTATTATTATTATTATTATTATTATTATTATTATTATTATTATTTATACCCCACCCATCTCGCTGGGTTTCCCCCAACAGAATATTAAAAATACAATAAAACATCAAACGTTAAAAACTTCCCTAAACAGGGCTGCCTTCAGATCTCTTCTAAAAGTCATATAGTTGTTTATTTCCTTGACATCTGATGAGAGGGTGTTCCACAGGGCAGGCGCCACTTCTGAGAAGGCCCTCTGCCTGGTTCCCTGTAGCTTTGCTTCTTGCAATGAGGGAACAGCCAGAAGGCCCTTGGTGCTGGACCTCAGTGTCCAGGCTGAACAATGGGGGTGGAGACACTCCTTCAGGTATATTGGGCTGAGGCCGTTTAGGGCTTTAAAGGTCAGTACCAACACTTTGAATTCTCCTCTAACCTAAAGGAACTTTCCTCTTAGTGCTACAGTGTCAATTCCCACACATTTCCCTTGTCCAGAAAATGCAGTTATCTTTCAATAAAAGAAAATTGGATTAATCTAGCATGATTGACACACTGTGAACATATTCTGTATTGCGTCTTATTTGCACATACCATTCATATCTTTAATTATCCTTTCCTTTAATATTTGCACGGTCTTAGTAGTCTATTTGTGTTAAGCCAGCAAGTGTATAGTTTCTTGGGCTGCTTTAATTTTCCTACCTATAGATATAATGATAGCTGCTGGAGCCAAGGGAGGAAAAAATACTTCTATACAGCTGACATTTCCTGTGCCCATCTCCATTAGTACCCTGTGATACAGAGCTAGGATCCAGCTCCACTTCTGATCATGAAGAATCCATTTTAAATGGAACTATGAATGAAATTTGGTGGTTTCTCACCCAAATAATCATGCTAGGGTCATGAGTGCATGTTTCTTCTACCACCAGGAATGAACTAGACCATTGTCCTAGTATGCTGTTCAATACAGAGCTGAAGCATAACTTGAGACCCACCTTGCTGAATGCACCCGTTTTTTGTCGTTTTAGGCAAACAACAAAATAGGGGGTGATTTGCCCCAGTGGTTTCCCATTATTTTTGTGTTTGCTCTGATTCTTTGAACAGACCTGAGATACAGACTATTATATTAGAAGGATAGACAAATCCCACTTTTAAGCACTTTTAAATCTCATTGATTTTAGTAGGGGGGATTTAAGCATAATACATAACTGTCTTTCTTTCTATCTTTTAATTATTAAAGATTTCTTAGTTTACAAAAGTATGTGCAATGTCTCTTTTTTCAAGTTACATTTTCTACAGGTCAGTTTCATTTGTTGAGACTTTAGTGTGACATTAGGAAGAAAAAGGGACACGGATGGCACTGTGAGTTAAACCACAGAGCCTAGGACTTGCCGATCAGAAGGTGGGTGGTTCGAATCCCCGCGATGGGGTGAGCTCCTGATGCTCAGTCCCTGCTCCTGCCAACCTAGCAGTAAAAAGCACGTCAAAGTGCAAGTAGATAAATAGGTACTGCTCTGGTGGGAAGGTAAATGGTGTTTCCGTGCACTGCTCTGGTTCACCAGAAGCAGCTTAGTCATGCTGGCCACATGACCCGGAAGCTGTACGCCGGCTCCCTCGGCCAGTAAAGTGAGATGAGCGCCGCAACCCCAGAGTCGTCCGTGACTGGACATAATGGTCAGGGTTCCCTTTACCTTTAGGAAGAAAAAATGGGGGAAGAGGTGGAGGGGACCATGGTGGGTGGGGGTGGGGTCTGGTGTCGATGTTTCTATTTTACTTAATGTATATGTGGGGTTTTGTGTCAGCGTCATTTGTGTAGGTTCTCTTTCCTATTCGCTTGTGTTCCTTCGTTGGTGAGTAAGCATGGACCAATGGTACCAAATAGTATGGGAAACAGCCCTACTAGAAAAATTAACTAGTAAACTGAAACTGACATGGGGACAAATAGAAGAAGATGCCTTCACCCCAGTATGGCTCCCCTTTATCACATACACAGCCCAATAAGATAACAAGAATCCACCAAAAGCATACAAATCAATATGGCTAGCCTGATTCAAAACACCCACCCCACTCACTCACGAAAACAAAGTTCACCACAGCCAATCACAAACAAGCAACTACATAACTGTCTTTCTGAAATGAAGGCAAGCACATGCTGAAATCTCTCTTAGAAGCATAAGAAGAGTGCTTCCAGATCAGGCCAAAGGCCCATTTAGTCCAGCATCTTGATCAATCAAACACCAATGGGAAGCCCTTGAACACAATAGCACTCGCTTCTCCTGCAGTTTCCAGTAGCTGGGATTGAGAAGCAGACTTTGGAGGTAGAACAAAACCATCAGGGTAAGCAACCTCCATGAATTTTTCAAACCCTCTTTTAAAGCCATGCAAACTGGTGACCATTATCACGCCTTGCGGGAGGGAATGCCATGTGGTGTAAAGCTGGACCTCCTTTTGTCTGTCCTAAATCTTCCAACATTTGGCTTTGTTGGATGGCCCAGTTCTACTTGCTCCACACTGTGCATAAACTTATAACCCATGAATGAATGGGAGTTTGATGGGTCACATGTTGTGCCAGAAAACAAACAAACCAAAGTATGGCTGCTTTTTTATACAGACATAATGCTTAACAGCCATAGGAATATCTGTGGGATCCTAGTCCATAATATTTCCTACACTGAGCACAAGATGTGCTAAATGACTTACAAGTTGTTCCACAGGGCTTCCAATTCTATAGTACTATGATTTATGTACAGAGAAGTGCATGGTTCTTTGCAATTTACAGACAAGCTGTTTCGCCTTGCCTTGTACCGTATGAATTTGCCAAGCAAATGAATGGTGTCTCAAGGAAAAGGAATTAAAGAAGAATCATAGTGTATTCTTTCCCATTCTGCGCAATGCACCCAGGGGTTGCTTCGTCTTTGATTTTTTTTAAAAAAAAGGAAATCACAAAGAGATATGAAAATTTTTTAAAAACCAGGTAACTCATGCATAATAAGTACCATTACATCATTATTTTGGACATTGGATGAGTGCATTAAATATGCATCTGGTTCTTTACCATATGCTGCAGGTAAAGCAGATGTTATGTGGAACACTTGCAGACAAACATGACGATAGCAGCTTACTTGTGTCTACAGTAATTGAGGAACGGAGAGAAAAACATGTCCCTTTCCATGAATGGGGCAAGGGATGCATTTCTGGAAGCCTGAACATATGGCGTTGTATACAGCTAAGGCCCCATCTAGTACAGTATACTTTTAAAGCAGTATCATGCCTCTTTCAAAGGCCAGGGCTTTCCAACAAACAATTCTGGGAACTTTAGTTTGTTAAGGGAGCCAAGAGTTGTTAGGAGACCACATAACTCTCATAGAGCTACAATTCCCAGACCACACTTAACAAACTACAGTTCCCAGGATCTTGGGAGGAGGGAGCCATGATTGTCTAAGTTGTATGGAGTGGATTTGGCCTACAGAAACTCCACCTTGCCCTAGAAATTGAAGACCTACCATTTGTTAAGAGTGCTGAGAGTTGTTAGGAGACCCTGTTCCCTCGCCCAGAGCTATGATTCCCAGAGTTGTTTAACAATCAATCCTTCCCAGAGGACTTGCGGAATCGGACTCTTTTAACAACTCTCAGCACTCTTAAGATTCCATACTATCTATGTCTTTGTGGTCTCTCCTGAATACAAGATTTATGCTGCTGTTTATGTTGTTGTTGTTGCTGCTGCTTGCTGCTGCTGCTGCTGCTGTTGCTTTGTTTAAAGGGAGAAATATATTTCAAAGCTGATATGAGGTATGGTTAATGCTGGTGATTTTGAGAAAAACCACATTTTTATTGTCTAATAACTAAGATGAATTTGTCACAGATAAGAGTGACCTGATTTGTGATTACTGCACGAAAGCTGTGGAAAATATTTGCCAAGGTTTATTATGGTGAATTGCAGAGATGTTTTATTATAATATATGACTTATTGATCACTGTTCGTTTCTTTCATTCTGCAGGGAAAGTATATTTGTAGCTTTTAATTCTATGACTTCCAGAGATAATCCCTCTGTGTATACACCAGGAGTAGTCATTGTGGTTTCCTCCAGGTTTTACTGGGTTGCAACTCCCATCATCCCTGACCATTGGCCATGCTGGCTGGGGCTGATGGGAAATTGAGTCCAACAGCTGGAGAGCACCATGTTGGCACCCCTGCTCTTTAGCTATAGAGTTGTTTTATTTCAGGCATTGTTGATAATGTGTTTTCATCTTGTTTTGTTGATATGTGTGTTGCAATGACCATTACTATTGAAATGATAAATGTTCCTACAATTTCAAAAACAAGGTTGCCTTCCTGCTGATCAGCTGTACTTGAGGGGCCTCAAAAATGTGATGGAAATCCAAAAGTGGGTTTTCTAACAGGACTGTCAACTACTGAAAGACAAAGTGTTGGTGCTGACCTTTAAAGCACTAAACAGCCTCGGCCCAGTATACCTGAAGGAGCGTCTCCACCCCCATCATTCAGCCTGGACACTGAGGCCCAGTGCCAAGGGCCTTCTGACGATTCCCTCACTGTGAGAAATGAGGTTACAGGGAACCAGGCAGAGGGCCTTCTTGGTAGTGGCTCCCACCCTGTGGAACACCCTCCCATCAGATGTCAAGGAAATAAACAACTGTCTTTTAGAAGAGATTTGAAGACAGCCCTGTTTAGGGAAGCTTTTAACGTTTGATGTTTTACTGTGTTTTTAATATTCTGTTGGGAGCCGCCCAGAGTGGCAGGGGAAACCCAGCCAGATGGGCGGGATATAAATATATTATTATTATTATTCACGAAGCTGAAAGTTGAAAGATTCAGGGCAGATAAAAGAAAGTGCTTCTTCACACGGTCAAATTATTGAGCCTGCTCCCACAGGAGGCAGATGGCCACCAACATGAATGGCTTTAAAAGAAGATGACGCAAACTCATGGAGGACAAGGCTATGGAAGGCAACTAGCCCCAAAGCCTATGTTCTACCATCACTACCAGAGGCATCATGCCTCCGAATACCAGTTGCTGAGAATCACATGCAGCTGCTGCGTGACCTTGGGCCAGTCACACTTCTCTGAAGTCTCTCAGCCCCACTCACCTCACAGAGTGTTTGTTGTGGGGGAGGAAGGGAAAGGAGAATGTTAGCCACTTTGAGACTCCTTCGGGTAGTGATAAAGCGATCCCGCTCTATCCAAACTCTTCTTATGTATGCACTCACGTCCAGCTTGCAGACTCCCCACAAGCATCTGTTAGGCCACTGAGAGAACAGGATGCTGGACTAGATGGGTCATCAGCCTGATCCAGCAGCCTGTTCTTATATTCCGGTATCTGCTTAAACGGCTGCATCTAGCCCAATCCTGATCTTAACACCTTACAGTTCAGCGGTACAGAAATGTTGTTAAATGCATAACTTATATGGCAGGAATGTTGCAAAGTAAGACTGCAAAGCCTTTGCTGAAGGGCCTCCCATGAAGAGCAGTCCACCACCTCCCGTGAGAGAGCCAATGTGGTGTAGTGGTTAAGAGCAGTGGACTTGTAATCTGGTGAACCGGGTTCGCTTCCCCACTCCTCCACATGCAGCTGCTGGGTGACCTTGGGCTGGTCACACTTCTTTGAAGTATCTCAGCCCCACTCACCTCACAGAGTGTTTGTTGTGGGGGAGGAAGGGAAAGCAAATAGTTAGCCACTTTGAGACTCCTTCAGGTAGTGATAAAGCGGGATATCAAATCCAAACTCCTCCTCCTCCTCCTCCTCCTCCTCCTCTTCTTCTTCTTCTTCTTCTTCTTCTTCTTCTTCCCGGACCAGCCTGATCCCCTCTCAAGCAGCTCTGACCACTATGAAGTTTCTTCTAAGGTGTGCCACCAGCTGAGGATAGAATCATAGAATTGTAGAGTAAGGAGGGACCACAAGTCCAACCTCCTGCAATGTAGGAATCTTTTGCCCATCATGGGGCTCAAACCTACGACCCCGAGATTAAGAGTCTCGTGCTCTACTGACCAAGCTGTGTTGCAGGGCGATATTATTTCCATACAGGTTGTGATACCCTAACTTGGGTGGCTGAGAGAGACAGCAAGATTACGCTCTGGAAAGGAATACGGGCTAGGAGCTGTTGCCAGCATGATGCACAGGAAGTGCTAAAGCCTTGCAAATGGGAGAATAATTACACGGGGAGTAATTAGAATGTTTAGATGAAACACAGAAGCCAAATCGTTGCCCTGGGATTAGAACCGGATGTAATTACTTTGGGGGGGAAACCACAGAGGGTGGCAACATCCGCAGCAACATTTCCTTGCAAACTTTCCGAGATGGAGCTTATTTTTAATTCGAGAATGGAGGTTGCAGAGAAAATAATGAGCGACTTTTACTGCCGAGGAAGAATGGTTACGATAAAAATAGGTTGATCTAAGGGAAACAGCTGCAATACGCTCATTGCCATTGCTTAAAGAGAAAAGGGATAATAATGCAAAGCACTGGCAATGTAACATTCTGCCGCCTGCCACTTTAATCATCACAGCAGGAAATCAAACAAGGAAATTTAATGAACCAGAGTTGGAAGAGAAATTCCTTAATATTTGGGAGAGAGAGAAAGATGGGTGATTCTGTGAAGACGGCTCGTCAGTTACAAAAATGTCTCTTGACTTGAGTGAATCATATAGAAGCGTATATTAAGGAAATTTATGCAAACAGTAATTATGTAAATATGAGGGCAATTTCAAATGTATTTCTTCCTTGCACTGTTCAACCTATTGCCGTAGAACTTAAAAGTGGATTTATTCAGGGATGGTTCCATTTCACGCCTTCTGTTTTATTTCTGTGTGTCTCAGTTGAGAGAAAACCAACTGACAATGAAGGAAAGTGCACACACACTAGAAATATATATCTGTTGCGCTGATTTTGCAATATTTTCCACTCATGTATCATACATGCAGAAATTGTCCTAATATAACATTGGTATCAATGTCAACCTAAGCACTACATGACCTGCAATCAAGTTCTTCACTGTCAGAGTATTTTAGGACATACATTACAGGCATTGTCAGAAAGCATAGACGTTGTCACAGGTTTCTAGGAACATTAATATGGTTTGAGGAACTTCAGTTATAGCACAATCCTATGCATCTCATCTCAGATATGCATATAAACTCAACAGCGGGACTTACTCCCTGGAAACTGTTATTTGATTGACTGATATTGCACTGTTCCTTCCAAAAGAGCCCAGGGCTGCAAACAAGGTAAAACAATAACAATAAAATTAAAACATGAAAACAATTCAAAAATATTGAAAACCTTTAAAAATATAAACACCACCCAAAAACATCTAATGACATTAATAACTGAAAATAAAAATGATTACATACTCTCACAGCTAATAATTTCAAGGTTGCCAGGAAAAATATATTTCAACCATAAAATGCCAGGGGAAACAGGAATATAATAATACTGAGTGGAGAGATTGTGACGGGCCCAAGGTCACCTAGAGACTTTCATGACTGAGTGGGGATTTGAACCCTAGTCTTCCAAGTCCTAGTCCAGCGTTCAAACCACCACACTTGCTCTCTAAGTTGTCTGTTCAGATGCTAAGTATAACCTCTACATTCCTAAACTTCCACTATTTCCCCATTCATTCGTTCATTAACTATCCTTGAAGCCATCATTAAGCTATACCAAACTCTGTGTTGATTGTGCATCGAGGAGGCTTTCGAATCATGCCAAAATAAAGAAGAAAAAAGGAAAACAACCTCTCCAAAAAACAAACAACAGAAGAAGTCATTGATATTTTGTTTCCAATTAATTTTTAATTATGGCTGACACCTCGGGCCAAAACAATTTCACCTTCCCCTCCCCACCTTTACAAATACCTTTCGCCTGTGTCATCTTCAGAAGCGCTTCAACACTGGCTGCTTATTTGCATAGACAAATTAGAAGCCAGCAGAGCTCCGGGCAGCTTCAAAATGACACTTGTAAATACCTCTGGGAGATAGTTAGCATTATTCCAAGCTTTTCTTTCCTCAAGAAGAACCAGACATTTCAAAGAATCAAGTGCAAATAGGAGAGCAAGTCTGACAAATAAGGTCAAAATACACTACAGAAATGCTCTTTTGTGAGGGGCACGCGTACACAGATCAGCATGCAAATCTGAATCTGCATTGGTCTACACTCCCTGACAGATATATCTCCAGAGTTTCAAGCAGGGAGTCCAAGGATTGAAACTGGCACCTTGTGTGACTTTGCATATCTATTGCACACATAGATTTTCATCACTTCTTGTCAAGGGGTTACTTGCATGGATGAAGCAGCCATGCCAGATTAATCCCTTCATGTCAGTTGGTTGTTGTTGTTTAGTCGTTTAGTCATGTCCGACTCTTCGTGACCCCATGGACCAGAGCATGCCAGGCACTCCTGTCTTCCACTGCCTCCCGCAGTTTGGTCAAACCCATGCTGGTAGCTTCGAGAACACTGTCCAACCATCTCGTCCTCTGTCGTCCCCTTCTCCTTGTGTCCTCCATCTTTCCCAACATCAGGGTCTTTTCCAAGGAGTCTTCTCTTCTCATGAGGTGACCAAAGTATTGGAGCCTCAGCTTCATGATCTGTCCTTCCAGTGAGCACTCAGGGCTGATTTCCTTAAGAATGGATAGGTTTGATCTTCTTGCAGTCCATGGGACTCTCAAGAGTCTCCTCCAGCACCATAATTCAAAAGCATCAATTCTTCAGCGATCAGCCTTCTTTATGGTCCAGCTCTCACTTCCATACATCACTACTGGGAAAACCATAGCTTTAACTATATGGACCTTTGTCGGCAAGGTGATGTCTCTGCTTTTTAAGATGCTGTCTAGGTTTGTCATTGCTTTTCTCCCAAGAAGCAGGCGTCTTTTAAATTTGTGGCTGCTGTCACCATCTGCAGTGATCATGGAGCCCAAGAAAGTAAAATCTCTCACTGCCTCCATTTCTTCCCCTTCTATTTGCCAGGAGGTGATGGGACCAGTGTCAGTTGGTACCCAATACTTTTAAATGGAGACACACATCGCCAAGAGTCATAAATGAAGAAGAGGGGGGATATGCTTGTGTGAATGAGACTGACATTTCTTTTTCTAGACCTTCAGGTTTTAGCCTCGCCATCATTATTGGTCAGGGAGCTGGGGCAACTCCCCTGTGATAAAAGGCAACAGAGGCCACATTTGCACATACATTTAAAACACTGTGATACCCCTTTAAACCAGTGCTATTTTTTCTAGAAAAAAAGGGCACCATGAATGCCTCCCTTGTTCTCTTAGAATAACAGTTGAGTTCCGGCAAGTTCCAGCTGAATAAAATCCCTGCTTTAAACAGGCATGGCTTCCCCAAAGGATTCTGGGAGCTGCAATTGGTTAAGGGTGTTGAGAGTTGTTGGGAGAGCCTTATTCCCCTCATGGAACTACAATTCCCAGAGTGGTTGAACAATCCATCCCTCTTCACTGGGAACTCTGGAAATTGTAACGATGGGGGAAGAATAGTGTAGTTATCAAACTGTTGGATGGAGACCTGGGAGACCGAAGTTCTAATCCCCACAAAGCTCACTGGGTGTCCTCAGGCCAGTCACTCACTCTCAGCCCAACCTATTTCACAACATTATTGCGGGTATAAAATGAGGAGAAGGAGAACCACGTATACTACCTTTTTGCTCCTCGGAGGAAATGGTGATAAATAAATGTAATAAAGAACCACAAATGACCTGGGAAAAGAAAAGCATGGACTCATTTCCAAATGAGTACAAATGCTTCCCTATCTTGCTATCTGTAGGGATTCCTTATTTGCCACAGGTGGACAGGCACCCAACTATTTGCAAGCCTACTGTAAGGAGTGAGGGTCCAGAAAGAGCAGCTGCAGCTCTGAGCTGGTGAAGAGGGAAAGAATGTGAGCCAAGAGGAAAGCAGCACCAGAAATATGTCATCGCTGTTGGCCAAGTCATGTCACTTGTTCATCTCGGCTCACATATCTTTTCATTGCTTTCCAAGGCCGTTTCATCACTTGACTGGACACCTGAAATTACCTAATGGATTGATTCTCCCACATTTCTACAGGGTTTTTTGGCTCATCCAAATCCTGGGCACTTCATCATACAGAGCACTTGGAGAAAATTAAAACAGCACCGGGCTGCAATTTTTAATTGCAAGCCTGACGCCGTTGAGCAAATAACGCTGGATTGTCTTGGAATTTATTGGCAAGCAGCTTGTTTGTTGGAGTCTGATCTCTGATTAACAGTTCACTTTGGCTCTGCTCAGCATTCAGATGGGGTCATTCCGCTCAGATGGAAAGTGCCTCGAAAGCTTTTTGAAAACCCTTTGCTTCCTTGGCAAAGGCCATCCCGCTTGCTAAGCTCATTACAGCCTAAACAGAAATAGCATCCTGATCACCAAACTAATTTCACCCAGTACATTTTGTGGGGACCTGCTCAATGTTTTTTTTTTTAAAAAAAATCACCATTTCTGGATTCAGTCATAGATTGAATGCATTTGTTGAGAAGCCTTTGTTTTAATCATGTTTTGCAGAAATGTTATATACTGTATTTTTCGCTCTATAAGACGCACCTAGTTTTTGGAGGAGGAAAACAAGAAAAAAAAAACATTCTGAGTCTCAGAAGCCAGAACAACAAGAGGGAGCGCTGCACAGTGAAAGCAGCGATCCCTCTTGCTGTTCTGGTTTCTGGGATAGCTGCGCAGCCTGCATTCGCTCCATAAGATGCATACACATTTCCGTTTACTTTTTAAGAGGGAAAAAGTGAGTCTTATAGAGCAAAAAATACGGTATATTGGATCATTGCTTTAAAAAACTTTTTCTTCTTACTTTGAAGAGAGGGAGAGGGAGAGGGAGAGGGAGAGGGAGAGAGAGAGGTCTAAAGTTAGTGAATGTTGCTCTCATGTATACTGGGCCCAGTTAAGTTAAAGCCATCATCCTGAATTGGGCTTCCGAAAGAGAACATGTCAATGTACACACATGAATCATGTTCTACCAGTGACAAATTCCTGGTAGAAAGCAGGTCAGAATATTCTGCACCAGCTGAAGCTGACAAACAGTTTTCAGGGGCAGCCTCACATACAATGTATTGCACTAATCCAGCCTTGTGCTAACAGAGACACAAGTAACAGACTACACATTTAAAACAAGGTAGCTGTTTCCTACCTTAAGACTTGCGCTTTCTCACTTTTCACAGTTATTCACGAAACAAAAAGCATGGGGTGTTGGTGGCTGCCAAACCCTGAGAAATAGAACTAGAAAAGCCACCAAGAGATTTCACAGCAAAACCAGAGCCTTGAAAGAAAGTTATTTTACACTTGGACATTTCTCCTGAGAAAGCGAGTGAAGCTCTCGTGGTGGACAACTGCACTTTATGTGCTGAAATGTCACAAAGCATTGCTGCGGTGATTCTCTCTTCTCCACTAAAACATTGCAAAAGGCCACAGCCCTGTAGGTTTTGATATGTCTGCAGCTGAAGACTATTATCTGAAACACATGCCCTCTGGAACAGGGGGTCGTAGTCTCCTGCTGTGTGGGGATGCACTCTGGCTCTGAGCAGTGAAGATAAAGGAGGCTTGCTTCTTCTTTTCAAGCAAAGTAGCCTTGGGATTCATAAACCTGTAAGGAAGGTCAGGAAGTGGCTGGTGTATTCGCTTTGTTTGTTTGCTTGCTTTTGTTTTAAGCCCATCGCATCTTAGAACTATCCCATGTGCTTCCAATATTCTGTTCTGATTGACGGCAAAGTGGGGGCTGGGGAGAAAGGTAAACTGTGATGATGTCTTTGGGTGAGCCCCATGTTAGACAAGCTCAGAAACTCAGAACCTACTAAAAGCAGCCCTCCTGAACCTAGAACTCTCCAGATATTTTGGAATATAATTCCTCTGGGAGCTGTGGCGCAAAATGTCTGGAGGACGACACCAGTTTGGGATAGGCTGCACTCAGAGCGCAAGGAAGCATATTGTTAAATTGTGTAATTCACTCCCACAGAACGCAGTGATGACCAACAACTTGGATGGCTTCAAAAGATGTCTGGACAGAATCGTGGAGGATAAAGCTGTCAATGGCTACTGGACATGATGGCTTTGGTCTCCCTTCACTGTTGAATAACAGTTGCTGGAAACTGCAGAAAAGGCAACTGCTATTGTACTCAGGACCTGCTTGTAGGCTTCTTGTGGGCTTCTGGTTGGCCACTTTGTGAACGGGATGTTGGACTTGATGCACTGGCCTGATCCAGCAGACTCTTCTTCTGTTCCTATTGTCATACCATTCGTTCATCTAACTCCACATTGTCTAAATTGTCCAGCATTTAGTTCTTTGGGGTTTCATCTAAAGGTATTTTGCAGCCCTACCTGAGATTGTCTGCATATAAAACATGTCCACTACAGTGGTACCTCAGATTACAGACGCTTCAGGTTACGGACGCTTCAGGTTACAGACTCTGCTAACCCAGAAATATTGCTTCGGGTTAAGAACTTTGCTTCAGGATGAGAACAGAAATTGTGCGGCAGCGGCGCAGTGGCAGCGGGAGGCCCCATAAAGTGGTGCTTCAGGTTAAGAACAGACCTTCAGAACGAATTAAGTTCTTAAACCGTGGTACCACTGTACCACTGTTTGTTTTTGGGTTTTTTGTAATAAAATGTCTCATCTGTGGTACCCGTTTCTTCCCCAACTGTCTGCAAATAGTGGCCAGGCTGAGGTTCCCCAATGTGTTTGAAGACTAAGAAAGAAGACAGACTGACATAGGATGATGAAAATAATAATAACAACGCTAACAACAATGACATTTTTATTATAATTACAGTTAATATATTGATTGCCTTCTAATCCATTGTCTCAAGATAATTTAAATATGTAAGAAGTAAAAACAGTTAAAAGCAGAAAAATAATGAGCCTGAGGGTGTAATGAAGGGGTGGAAGAGGATGAATTTAGGGGGTTAATTGAATGAAAAAAATTAATGAAGTATCCAAGGAAAAGAATGGAGTTTTTTAAAATGAAAAAAGAAGGAAATGGAACTGTGCCAGTGTTTTGTTATGGGAAATGTATTTCAAAGGTATTAACTTTCCTCTTCAGTTGCTCCCACTTTCCCATCTTGGCCAGAGGCATGTTACCATGTGGCCCTCGGGTGATTGGCCACGGGTCAATGTGGCCCTCAACCACAAAAAGGTTAGCCACCTAAGGGATCATTTTAATTTAGATCCCAGCCCTTGGACTTTCCTGCATAAGGGCAGCCTCATCTCTTCCATTTGAATTGTTCACACAGTTCCTTGAATGCCATACGCAAGATAGGCATTTTACACTCCTCTACACCAGCATGTTTATTGATGCGATAAGCCTGCGCACTCTGCTGATAAGTAAATAGACCCGATTAAGTGCTTCAGCAGAGCACAAGAAAGCGCATTTACAACTGAATGAGAAATCCGTGTTCCCTGAACAAATATTTAAGATTCAAGTATACACTGGAAAGCTATTACCGGGAGCCAAACAAACAGCATACAGCACGCCTTTTAAAAACAACAAAAACACTTGGTTATCATTCAGCAGGTAGCAAATTGGACAACTGTTTTTTCATTGATTCTCCTGCCTTATTGGTTCCTCTGGCCCAGTAATGTCTTCTCTGACTGGCAATGGCAGCTTCCCAGGGTCTCAGACTGGAGGTGTTTCTTACTGCAGGGTAACAAAAATATCCCAGGTACCTTGTTCTTCAAAAGTTGTCTTTATGAGGGTAAGATTTGCCACCTTCACAGTTATGACTTGGCTTTTTGGACTCTCAATGGATTCCTATAGAGCTAGCTTAGGCTAGGACAGTCTATTTGTCCATCTAGTCCAACTTTGTCTACTCTGACTGACAGCAGCTCCCCAGATTCTCAGACAGAGGCTTTTCCCATAGTGTGTTACCCAAACCCCCTTTTAAAAAACTGGAGGTTGCCAGGAACAGGACCCGGGACCTTCTGCATGCAAATCATGTGTTCTGCTGTTGCAGAGCCTGCAATAATCACAAAACGTTGAATTAACTCTTTATTAGCAAGAATGCAATCTTCACTTGGCTGAGTGTCAAGCCTAAAAAGCACAGCAGCTCATTCTCAGTGAGTCTTCCTCCATGAAATTAGTTCCTGGGACTAAAGGTCCCTGCCTCTCCACAGATGTCTATGTCTCCTCCTCTCCAGGGCTTTCTCCAAGCAATCGGAGACTGCACCTATGTGCAGCCAATCTCTTCTCTGCCCTTTTCATGCCTCTCCTGGTTCTGGGAGAGGGGAAGAGGGGAAGAGTCACAACAGGAAGGAGAGACACCCGTGACTCTTCATCAACCTAAGTCATCTCAGCCTCTTGACCTCCCTCCTCCCATTCGCCAGCTTCAGCTTCTGATTCCTGACTTCTCTCTGCAACAGACTAAGCCCTGTTACCCCTTCAGCTTCCAACACCTCCTCCTCCTCCTCCCAGTCTTCTCCCTCAGACCACTGCTCCCCTCCCCAGCTGGTTCCTCCCACCATTCCTCTGCATCCAACCAGTCCAGGACATCTGCTACTGAGCAACAGTCCTTCCCCAAGATGTCTTCACCAATCTGGTGCCCTCCTGATGTTTTGAACTATGACCCCCCAGCAGACCTGGTCAGCAGCACCAATGGTTATGGGTAATGGGAGTTGTAGTCCTAAAGATCTGGAGGGCATAAGTTTGGGAAAGACTGCTCTAGAGAATCCACTACAGACAAACATTAAGAGAGAGATGTTAACTGAACATGTTAACACTCACAGACCAACCTATTTTCCTGTTTCTCCTTGTTTCCTTCTATTTTTCCATCCTGAAATTTCCTCGCGTGCTTTTGTGACAATTGCCTTATTTGCATCCTGACAAAGGATTAGAGTTGTTATTAGCTGTGTTACGAAGAACCGCAACATGCAGCTCTTCCACAGAGACGTGCAAGCTTTAATTAGGCAAATAATAGTCAAGTGAGATGACATTTTTTCAAGAACACAACAATAATGTTCAGTTGCTACACTGTAAGCTAAGCAAACAGGCAACAAATTATTTATTTGGTTCCTTTAAGTATTGAACCCCAGACTGTCAGTCTGAACTAGCAAGGATGATGATGATGATGATTTGAAGGAAGGGATTTACAGTGGTACCTCAGGTTACGGACGCTTCAGATTAGAAAATGCTTCAGGTTACAGACTCCGCTAACCCAGAAATAGTACCTCGGGTTAAGAACTTTTCTTCAGGATAAGAACAGAAATAGTGCGGCGGCAGCGCAGCAGCAGCAGCAGCAGGAGGCCCCATTAGCTAAAGTGGTGCTTCAGGTTAAGAACAGTTTCAGGTTAAGAATGGACCTCCAGAACGAATTAAGTTCTTAGCCCAAGGTACCACTGTACACAGAGGAAAGCTCAAGGAATTACCCCTTCACTAAAATGCACAACAAAGCCCTTGACGATGCAAAATCTCTGTGTGTACATGTGCAGGCATGCTCACTGATAAAATAATTTTATGCATGCATAGCAATGCGTACAAGACTCTGGACTGGCATGCATGGACCACGGGCATTCACTTCCTTGCCTGGTTGGACTGTGTCCTTGAAATGGGATAATGCATCTTGCTTACCGGTAGCGATGTTTGCAGACATCTGGCTTTTGCACGGCTGAAATGTAGCCTACTGTCCAAAAGTAAGAGCCAGTTCTGCTGCTCTGCCCACTC
This sequence comes from Podarcis erhardii, assembly GCF_964252035.2. Classification (NCBI taxonomy): domain Eukaryota; kingdom Metazoa; phylum Chordata; class Lepidosauria; order Squamata; family Lacertidae; genus Podarcis; species Podarcis erhardii. The sequence continues at coordinate 19,192,722 of NC_138508.1, read as the reverse complement.
TTTGCATATGGCAACATTCACCATTGCCTTGTGACCCCTAGAAAGTTGTCCAGAATGTCGGCAGGCTCCCCCTGGATGCAGAACCGGTGTTGCTGCTGCAGAGGCGATGGCTCAGAACCATCCTCTGCTACCACTGTTGGAAAAACGCCCTGGGGTGCGCCTGCAGTCCCTGCTGTCCGAGCATCCTCTGGTATGTGCAGCTCTGGAAAAGGCATTTCCCTTCTTCTCCAGTGCGCTCAGCGACATATACCAGATGTTATAAGCACACTAATCTTCTAGCATTACACAGCAAGAAGCGTGAGACATCATAGAGCTAATCTATGTATTTATTTACACACTATGTACAGACAAAGAATTATGGCGTCCTCTCTCATCAGCTCAGTGGCACTGAGGGTTAAACCACAGAGACTAGGACTTGCCGATCAGAAGGTCAGCGGTTCGAATCCCCGCGACGGGGTGAGCTCCCGTTGCTCGGTCCCTGCTCCTGCTAACCTAGCAGTTCGAAAGCACGTCAAAGTGCAAGTAGATAAATAGGTACCACTCCGGCAGGAAGGTAAACAGCGTTTCCGTGTGCTGCTCTGGTTCGCCAGAAGCGGCTTAGTCATGCTGGCCACATGACCCGGAAGCTGTACGCCGGCTCCCTCGGCCAATATAGCGAGATGAGTGCCGCAACCCCAGAGTCAGCCACGACTGGACCTAATGGTCAGGGGTCCCTTTACCTTTACCTTTTACTCTCATCAGCTCTGAGAGAGAACAGAAATGGAATGTGGCCCTCAATTTGGGGAGGGGGGGAGGCTTGCCCTATTTCCCACTCTAACTACATAGTCCCTGCCTGGGTTAGCTCATCTGTTGGTTGTGCATGATCACAACCAAGAGTTTGAACATTTGTATCTATGGCTTACACAGAAAATATGGCAGAAATGGAAAGAAGCAGAAGTCCCAGCAAAGGAAGAATGGATACAAAAGCTTATGGAATATGCAGAAATGGCAAAACTTACCAGAAGAATAAGAAATCAAGATAACAAACTTTTTATAAAAGAATGGAAATGGTTTATTAAATATTTACAGTTAAATTGTAAACAGATAAGAACATTGGCAGCATTGTTGTAATAACTTGCAGTATTAAAGGAGTATATATTCAAGGAAGATGAATAAATGAACAAATTAAAGTGCTTTGGACATTCAGAAGATATTAAAAATAAATTTAAGGAACCGTGGAAAGAGGGGGAAGGAAGTCAAGTTTTGAAAAGTTAAGATGATTGTAAAATTGGTGGAATGTATAAATTTGAAAAGTAAAAAGAAAATTAGAAAAAGAAAAAGAAGGGGTAAAGGTTTCTCAATACCCCAGTTTTTCCTCATTTGACAGAATGAAACTGAGTGCACTTGAAGACTTAATGAAACCACATTTTCATCAGAGCTCTTTCTAACGTTGGGCTAAACTTAAACTGTGAGAAGAATGAGGGTTTGGAAGTTGGTATCCCAACAGACTAGTGTAATTACTTGTCAATGGGTATATCCAATCCTGGGCACCAGTGCTGTTAAGTTTCTTGATAGAAAAACAGGTCTTAATCATAAAGAGCTGTTGAGTCATTAGCTCTCGGCCAAACAAGCAGTGGTAGCTCATAATTGGAAGCCATTTCAGAGTGTGAATATTGACCGATGGTACCGAAGAGTTTGGCAATTTGCTCTTTTAGGGAAATTAACACCCAAAAAATGAAGGATAATAAGGGGCACAAGACAAAGGATTCCTTTGAGACAACACGAAAAATGTTTAATTATACAAATGCAACAGATAATGCCCACCTTCTGTCCCCAATGTAGCTCAATGACTGACTGACTTAGTTATTTTTCTCTTTGTTTCAAAATGCTGCAAAGAAAACATAAAGCAAAAAGGAAGTGTTAACATTACCAGCATGTATGTCTACGGAGCTGTCTTATGCTTGTTATATAATCCTTACATTTCCATGCTTTCTGGGGTGAATTTGTTTTGTTTTTCATTTCTATTTTTGTAAAGGTTAGTAAAGAAAAGGGAGGGGATGAGAGTTTGAACAAAAAAAAAATATTCAAGATTTAAGAAACCAGGGTAAGAGAAGTGTTGTCGTGAGACAATAAGGCATAACTTAAATTGTACAATTCCCCAACCATCATAGCTGCTCAAATATCCCACTGGAGAGCTGTAGGAACGTGTGTTTTTTACTTAAAGAAATATCTAAAAGTGATGTCAGTGGCAATGACATTGCTTGGAAAGGACAAGGGGTCATTAGTTTCTTCCGTCTCTTATTTCTACAGTTTACTTTGCAGGTTCCAATTTCTCCCACAGGAATTGGCAAAGGCTAGGTTGTTTTGAGTGGACCAAAACCCAAAAGAAAAAAAATAATCAGGGATGCCAATGAGGGGAAGGAGTTGACAAAATGCCTTGATGATGAAATCCCAACTCCTTCTGTATTTAAAGAAAAAATAGTGTGATAATTCTTATTTAGATAACCAACATTTTCCAGATCCACACAGTTTGCCTCTACAAGGTGACTAGCAGACAATTTCCAGAACCTTCACCAAACTATAATTCTCAGGATTGTTAATATGTATCGTTACTTATCAAATTTGTGAGTCGCTTTTTCTTGCCCAAGGCAACTCAAAGTGACTTGCAACCAACAAAACAAGAAAAAAACCCCCGCATAGATACATTGAAGGGTAGTGGGGAGAAATACATTAAAAATACATATATTAAAGATTTCTTACTTTACAAAAATGTGTGCATTGTCTCTTTTTTTAAGTTGCATTTTCTACAGATCAGTTTCATTTGTTGTGAGACATCAGTGTTACATACAATGTTAGGTTGGGAAGAAAAGAGGGGGAAAGGGGGTGGGGTCAGGTGACAATGCATCTATTCTTCTACTTAGTGTATGTGTGGGGTTTTGTGTCAGCATCCCTTGTGTGGGTTCTCTTTACTATTCTCTTGTTGTATTTCTTTGGTGGTGAGAGAGGTTGGGGTTGGCCTAGGGTGTGGTTGGTTGTATTTGATTGGCTGTAGTAAAGTGTGTGTGTGTGTGTGTGTGTGTGTGTGTGTGTGTGTTTGGATCAGGTTAGCTAGATAATAATAATAATAATAATAATAATAATAATAATAATAATAATAATAATAATTTATTATTATTTATACCCCGCCTATCTGGCTGGATTTGTATGCTATTCGCGGGTTCTTGTTGTGTCTTGTTGGGCTATGTATGTGATAAAGGGGAGCCATACTGGGGTGAAGGCGTCTTCTTCTATTTGTCCCCATGTCAGTTTCAGTTTATTGGTTAGTTTTTCTAGTAAGGCTGTTTCCCATACAATTTGACACCATTGGTCCATGCTTACTCCTGACAGGTCTCTCCAGTGTCTGGCTATGATGCTTCTGGCTGCTGAGAGTAGGTGGGTTATAAGTTCTGTATGAGTGGTCATTATGATCTTGGAAAATGTTCAGGAGGGCCAGTTCTGGAGTGACTTCTAATACTTGCTTAGTTCTTTTGCATACACTAAGTAGAAGAATAGATGCATTGTCACCTGACCCCACCCCCTTTCCCCCTCTTTTCTTCCCAACCTAACATTGTATGTAACACTGATGTCTCACAACAAATGAAACTGATCTGTAGAAAATGCAACTTAAAAAAAGAGACAATGCACACATTTTTGTAAAGTAAGAAATGTGTGTATCTGAAGAAGTGTGCATGCACACGAAAGCTCATACCTAGAACTAACTCAGTTGGTCTTTAAGGTGCTACTGGAAGGAATTTTTTTATTTTCTTTTGCATACTTCTTGTATGATTGATGTCCAGGAGAGTTGGCTGGGAAAAATACATTTAAACCATCCAATCCATTCTAATTCTTTGGGGAAAGCTGTGATACTGGAACTGATATAAAACAAATATAGGTTTCTGATACGCATATACCCTTTATCTGGTGCACAATCCAAACGACAGAGAGGAAAACGTACTGGCATCAGGCATGTCAGGGCACAAACCAGGATCCCTGTAAATCAGACTTGGCTTCCCTTCTTTCTGCATCACCTACTGACTAAGGAAGAGAACCTGGAGGTCCCCAAGGTGGAAGGAAGTGGAGAAGGCATCTGGCTGGCCTCTGTAAGATTAGGATGCTAGAGTGGATTAGCCTTTGTCTTGATCCAGCGAGACACATTCCTATGAAGGAGTGAGGAACAGGATCTGGGATGCTTAAGTCCCTCACCCACCATGGGCCAATGGAAAGTATCTCCATCCAGATCTTTGTGTCCAAACTGACCCACCTGACCACACTGACTCTCATTCATGTTAACATAGCAATCAATTATATCTGGAGTCCCTGGTTCATCATGATCATGTTAAAAAGAAGAGTATATACCCCTTTATCAGATTTAAATGTTTCATGCAAAGACACAAGATGTTCCTTTCTGCATTCTACCACAAAGGCACAGATTTGGGATTCACCGTCTCTCACTGATACTGGGTACTCAGCCAGCTATAGTTTAAAAATAATAGTGTAAGTAATGGATAGCTAACCAACTTCCACTGCATGATCATGGAACAGTTCATCACACTTAAGTCATCTATATCGCTCCTCTGTCTCTTGGCAGGTTCTGGGAACAATGTCCTTCCCTTTCCCATTTTTTATGAAAAGATTATTTTTATAGATTTATCAGTGTTGGAGAGAAATTGTTGGAGGAAAATGAATTCATTAAAAAGGTGTGAAGATTAACTTTCAATTAGGTCATAGCGGTTGATACAGAGCTATATTTAAAAACAGCTTCAAGAACCTACGTAGATAAAAAGCAGAAGCTAGAAGCATCAATTCTTTAAAGGGTCAGATAATCAGAAGGCACTGCAGGTCTACTTACTAGGGGTTTGTTGTGACCACAAGTTTTGACTCGTATCTGCAGCATTTGGAAGCAATCTGATCTGTTTCAGATCTGCGGCGTGGACTTTCTGACTCAATTTGTTATTCAAGTCCAGATCTGACCTGCTAAATCCAAAGTCCTGTTTCACTCCCATAAACAATAATGGGGGATCTTCTCCTAGCCCAAAAATGGAAAGGGGACAAGATACCAACGAAAGAAGAATGGCAGGTCAAACTTATGGAATATGCAGAAATGGCGAAACTTACAGAAAGAATCAGAAACAATGACAATGAATATTTTTTAAAAAAAGACTGGGAACCTTTTATGTTGTATTTACAGAAATACTGTAAAGAAATGGACTCACTAGCAGGGTTCGATTAAATACTTACAAGTAAGAAAACAACTTTAAAGGTCAAGAAACAATAATATGGAATGTAACTGAGTGTGAGATGTATAGGTAATTATGAAAGAAAATTTGGTATAAAAATGAGAAGAATTTAAGAGTATTCAGATACAAGATCATAAAAACAAGATAACAATTAAGCAGAAGTAGTAAATATTCAAAGATCCAGAAGGGGAAGTTGAGGGAAGTCATGGGGGATGGGTTCTTTTTATATATATATGATAAATGTTAAATTGTGTTATTGGACTGAATATTAAATTGTAAAACTATATATATACATATACAGTGGTACCTCGGGTTACATACGCTTCAGGTTACATATGCTTCAGGTTACAGACTCTGCTAACCCAGAAATAGTGCTTCAGGTTAAGAATGTTGCTTCAGGATGAGAACAGAAATCAGGCTCCGGAGGCGCAGCAGCAGCAGGAGGCCCCATTAGCCTCTAGGTTAAGAACAGTTTCGGGTTAAGAACGGACCTCCGGAACGAATTAAGTACTTAACCCGAGGTACCACTGTGTGTGTGTGTTTGTGTGTGTGGGGGGGGAATCTTAAAATGACTATAATGTGGGGGTTTTCACATCAGTGGCTCAGATTTGCTGGCAAAGTGGAGAGCTTCAAAGTGGTTTAGGCCTGCCAAATGTCAGAAGAATCCATCAATGAGGTTTTCCACCAGGGAACCTTGATTTTTTTGTTTTGTCTTTGAAGAAAGATCTCTTTTTTATTTTCTGCTGAACTGGAAGCAAATTTCAGGCATGGTTTCCCCTTCTGAGAGGATGAAGCCTACCATATTTGAGAAAGATGAGTCAATCGGTTCTCCAGCAAGGCCAGGCTTTGGGGTGTGAAAACAGAAATCATGTTCCCTCCCCGATTTTTTGTACACAATCAGTTTGAAACTGGCTACATATGCTAGGGCTGCCATACGTCCGGGTTTTCCCAGACATATATGGGATTTGTCCATCGTAAATACGGTCCAGGTGGAATTTCCAAAAATCACTTAAAATGTCCAGGAAAACCTGGTCATATGGCAACCCATGTTGGAAGTGTTGACTTTTTTGGCGAATAGCCTTAAAAATAGCTCCAAAACTCCATTATTTCTTTTGGACATTTTTTTGGGGGGGGGGCAGAGCTCAACAACTGTGAGATCACAGCCCACATCACCTCATTGTTCAGAGTATACCCAGAATCAATGTACACACCTTTTTTTTTACTCATTTTAAAGGATATCAGCCTAACATTGAAGTAGGTTTATATTCCCCTATATTATTTTAGCTTTAGTATATCTGAGGAATGCCTCCTTTTGCACACCAAGATGAAGGAGGAATGTCATACTTCTCCTTTGATTCTCTTTCAGGCTGAATGGGAGGTCCTTTTCAAAAGCACTTGCTTACAAACTGAACACGAATTAGCATGTAATTACAGAGAGGTTGGAAGCGCCAATGAATAGGCTGATACAGCCCCTGTTATATCATCCTAGTAACAAAACCTCATTCATTCAAGGCATTCAGATCTTCCTTTCTGTGAGTATAGCTGGGCAATTCACCTCTGATCTCTGTGAATCATTGGAAGATAGACTGAATAGGGCAAGGAGGACAATTCCACTTACGTCTAAACCAGGTAGCAATCAAATCTCCAGGTTGTTAAAACAACGGCAGTGATGTGCTGCGGAATATATGGTACACCTAAGAGCTCTTCTTTCACCTTCATGGTCTCTTACTCCAGCTCTATAGTAGGTGTTTTAAGTTTATTGCAATCCATGTGCAGGTCCCTTGACCAGCTGTGTCCATTCCCAATTATTTAATCCTTGAACATCTACCAACCTACCTGTTTTGCTACTACTACTGCTGCTGCTGCTTGCTTTTGCCAGATGTTCTCCTAGGAAAATATTCTTCTTCTTTGGCGATCACTTGTAGCCGAGTAAGATTGTCCTCCATGAACACGGTCTTAGCAGTGAGTCCATAAGTTACTGTGGAGGCCAATTCTGGATCCACACGTCCTTACACAGTGGCACCACACCCAGTGGGCTAATATTTATATACTGATTTACAGTGCATTTTACCAAATAACAAATGGATGGGCCTCTCCCCTTAGGACAGTGGTTCTCAACCTGTGGGTCCCCAGATGTTGTTGGACTACAACTCCCATCATCCCTGAGCTCTGGCCTTGCTAGCTAGGAGTGATGGGAGTTGTAGTTCAACAACATCTTGGGACCCACAGGTTGAGAAAGGCTGCCTTAGGAGCTTTCTTTCTATCCATGGAGAGGCAATAGAAGGAGGTGAGGGAAGATGAGAGTACCAGGAGAAGAACTAGTGTTCATTTCAGGGGCAGTATAGTCAGAAACTGAATAGTGAACCAGGATGGCTAATGGTGGCTGCAACCTAGTAGACTGGCCGCCAACACACTTCCATCATAAGCAAAACACTCCGGTGTAAATTGTGATCATCGCAAAGGTAATTGGTAACAAGTGACCCAGCAGTGAGTTTGTTATGTGGCTTAGACATCGCAAAGAGAGTTGCATATTGATCTGGAGCTTCTGTTTATGGACTCCTGATGAACTCTCATTTGTAAGAGTCCTTCAAGTAAATTTCAATTTGAAGAAAATACACAAAGGAAAGTGTTTCAATCCCGCTTTACAACCAAGGACGTTTATTGTGCTAAAATGTAGGATCCCCCCCCCCCATTAGGCAATGCCAGTACACTATGAAGCATAATCGCAGCTGTCTCTAAATAGCAGCAGGAAGCCCAGTTACGCTTCTTCTTGCATATTCTAGGGTGGCATATGTGAAACTGCCTTTATTCAGCTGCTATTGAGGATGGAGCAAAGAGGTATCAGGAACCTTTAGCTCTGGAAACTACTATTTTAAATAAATGATGAATAACAGATTGCAAACGAAACAAGTAAACAAAATATGTTATGGCTGGCAGTCGTGGTTTAGTGCCATTGTCTCCAGAGAACGGTGACCTCTTCCTTCAAACCCTGCTTAGAGAGGGTATGTTTCCATCTTACGAAGCCCGAAAAAATTATAGGTTATTGTACACCTTTAAAATTAGCATTTGGCTAGCAGCTGATCTGCTGATAGGCATAAAGAGTCTGCTTCCACTGTGAACTATAAGGCGACACACACTTTGTCTCCATCAGCTGTTCAGTGCTGAGAGGAGCAAGCAGGTAAAGAAAAGTTTTTTCTTCTTCTTTCATAGCACAAGAACTCGTGAACACTCAGTGAAGCTGAGCATTAGAAGATTCCAGGCAGGTAAAAGAAAGTACTTCTTCACACAGCACATAGTTAAACGGTAGAACTTGCTCCCACAGGAAGCAGTGGTGGCCACCAACCTAGATGGCTTTAAAATAAAATTAGAACAAAATCATGGCTACGCTCTATGTCCACAGTTGGAGGCAGATGTTTTGGCTCTGGAGCAAAAGACCTTTCATTCTAAGCCAGGGGTAGGCAACCTAAGGCTCGGGGCTGGATGTGGCCCAATTGCCTTCCCAATCAGGCCGCAGATGGTCCAGGAATCAGTATGTTTTTACATGAGTGGAATGTGTCATTTTATTTAAAATGCATCTCTGGGTTATTTGTGGGGCATAGGAATTCGTTCATTCCCCCCCCCAAAAAAAATATAGTCTGGTCCACCACATGGTCTGAGGGACGGTGGACTGGCCCACAGCTGAAAATAATAATAATAATAATAATAATAATAATAATAATAACAACAACAACAACAACAACAACAACAATAATAATAATAATAATAATAATAATAATAATTTATTATATATACCCCACCCATCTGACTGGGTTTCCACAGCCACTCTGGACAGCTTCCAACAGAATATTAAAATACAATAACCTATTAAACATTAAAGGCTTCCCTAAACAAGGCTGCCTTCAGATGTCTTCTAAAAGTCTGGTAGTTGTTTTTCTCTTTGACATCTGCTGGGGAGAGCGTTCCACAGGGCAGGTGCCACTACCGAGAAGGCCCTCTGCCTGGCTCCCTGTAACCTCACTTCTCACAGTGAGGGAACCACCAGAAGGCCCTTGGCACTGGACCTCAGTGTCCGGGCGGACCGATGGGGGTGGAGATGCTCCTTCAGGTATACTGGGCCAGGGCCGTTTAGGGCTTTAAAGGTCAGCACCAACACTTTGAATTGTGCTCGGAAACGTACTGGGAAAAAGGTTGCTGACCCCTGTTCTAAACCCTAGAGAGAGAGCCAAATTGCAGGATCAGATCTCTCTGCACCTCTCTCAAAGCAGGAGCCAAGCATGAAACACCCTCTACACATGCAGGTGGTGGCGGCGGTTCTGTGACACTTCAGATTCCTAGATGAAAATGGCAATGAAAGGCTTGCGGTGGAGAATTTGAGATTCTGCCTGACCAACTGAGAAGCCGTGATGGCTGAAGGGTCTTCATGAAGCTCCCGGCACTTCCGAGCCAATCGGAGACTATGGTAGAAGTCCCTGACCCATCTCCCTGAGAAGCACGTACTTTGTTCCTGTCTGTTCAGATTAAAATACCATTCATTTTAGCCAGATTGTGTCCTTCATCAAAGGTCGGTTTCTGCAGCCTTTCGCTACGGCTGCAGAATGATGAGCCATTTTCGGCTTCATTTGGACACATGGGCAAAGGTAGAATTGTGCCCTGTGGCTGAGAAAAGTCAAGGGTAGCTGTTCACCAGCACACCAGAGGCACATATCACAGCCATGCAAGGAGCTTTGAAGGCAGCAGCTTGTACCGGTTTCCTGTTACAGCAGCAGCAGAAACCACACAAGGTCTAATGATCAAAAACATTGATTTATTCCTCTCACAGGCCTTCAGCCTCTCCCTGGCTTCTAATTAAATCCCACTTACATTCAGCTCTGGTATATAACCCTTCTGCTCTGCATGAGATAAAACCCATTGCTATACCTAATGCCCCCATCCATGTCGTTCCTTTCACAAAGCTCCTTTTCCTCAAACAAAGGAAGGGGCCAAGATTAGCCTCTGTGAAGACGAGCAAAAGTTGAATTTTAAGATTCCCCAAGTATGTAACATATGTAGGAATAGACTCACTTCACTTCGATTAAAAATATATATAAAAATTCAAAGGGTGTAATGATATGAGAGATTACTGTTTTTGTAGTTTTGTCATGAAGAGTAGCATATGGGGATTTCTTCATAAAACATCAGCTTTGGGAAGTCCTAGAAGTCAGCTTTTTTATCATTTAGAAAAGAATTTTTTCTAGCACGATGGAAAGGAAACGAAAAGCCTTAGGTTTCCAAATCTAGGGATGTAAATTCAGGCCTTGCTGGGGATCCGCTTTATTTCTTGAATATTTCAAACTGTGCATTAATGCTTGCCAACTGGGGGGGCTAATCTTCTGCATAATACTGTAGCCTAGCGGCCAAAGGCAGAAGTGCATGTTATGTTCCAAAATGGCTTCTCAATGACAAATGCTTATCTCGGGGATGGGGAAACCTGTGCCCCACCCCCAAGGTGTGTTTGGACTCTGATTCCCAATGGCCAGGGATGCTGGGCATTGTGATCCATCAACATCTTGCATGCCACAGGTTCCCCATCCCTGACTTAACCCTTTGCTGTGGCATCGCCACATGTTATAATTCTCTGGCTCTTTTTCAAAACATCGGTTATCACTGGTGGGGCTGGGGAAATGCATCCATAACAGTGACCAGAGGTCGAATGGCCACTTGGAGGAGGGCAAAGAGTAGATACGTTATGGTGCATCTGCAGCGGCACAACCGGACACCTTCATCTGCCCCAGCTGCAACAAAACATGTCTCTCCTGTATCCGTTCTCTACAGCAACAGCAGGCGCTGCAACCTTCCAACAGTTTGACCTCACCCCTAAAGGTATACTCCTCCATTGTCTCCCAAGACAGACAGATGCCAACCATGACATGGGGTGACTGATTTGACATAGTAAGAATCAGCCACTACATAGGGCACTGATTCGACTCAACAGAGGGACATTCTTGCCCTGTGTCAAATGTGGCGTGTAATTAGACTATGAGCTATAAAGTGTTTAGCTTAGGGTTTCCCTGACTACATTTCCCATCAACCCTGACCACTGGTCCTGCTAGCTAGGGATGATGGGAGTTGTAGTCCAAAAACAGTTGGAGACCAAAGTTTGGGAAACCCTGGTCTTGTTCAATAAATGTTGATGGAGTCTCAGCTGACTTCAGTGGTTTATGTCCAGCTGAGGCTGGTTGCCAGCTATGGCTGTCCCTAGACTAGGACAGCTTGGCCTCTTGCATGGACTACTGCAATGTGCTCTTCGTAGGGCTGCCCTTGAAGTTTGCCCGGAGGCTGCAACATCTGGAGGGTACCATTCTGGTTCTTCCTGTCCTAGTCCCTCACCTTCCGTAGACTCACTTCCTCTTCCTCTGTCACTTTCCCTGCTTCTCAGCATTTACATAATTGAGAGGGGAAAGGGACAGAAGCAGGAGCTGCCTTTTGTGCTTGAGAAGCTCTGCAAAACATTCCAAACTTAGCAGCGGCGTAGCGTGGGTTGTCAGCACCCGGGCAGGCAAGTAATTTGCGCCCCCTAACCCGGGGCAAGGCAAGTAATTTGCGCCCCTAACCCCTAACCTGCCGCTGCTGCCAGCTTCTTCTTGCTGCTGCCTGGGCTGGGGTATTTATGGTAAGGTAGCCACGGCGGCGGGGGGGGGTCCGTGTCAGGTGATCTGAGGCGAGTTGCCGCTGGCGCTGGCGCCCAACCGACGCCACTTGCCCGGAGGAGGAGGAGGGCAGAGAGGCGAGGAAAATGCAACATGGCCCAGCAGCTGCAGCAGCAGCGGCGGCGGGGCTGTGAGGAGGGGCTGCCTGGCGTGCCCTCCGCGACCCTGACGCGTGGGGACTGCAGTGAGCGCTGAGAGCCGCTGCCTGCCGGACGCCTTCAGCCCAGACGCGCGCACAGCTCGTCGGTTCCGCAAGACATGGGGCTCTGCTACGGCCTGCACCCGAGGCTCTTCGGCGACTCCAGAGGCGGCGAGCACACACCCACCCCCCAGATGTTGCGCCCGGTGTGGCCGCCCCCCCTGCACCCCCCCCACGCTACGCCACTGAAACTTGGACAGCACCATATAAATAGTGATAACATATACCTTAGAGCATGGGTAGGCAAACTAAGGCCTGGGGGCCGGATCCAGCCCAATCGCCTTCTAAATCCGGCCCAGGAATCAGCGTGTTTTTACATGAGTAGAATATGCCCTTTTATTTAAAATGCATCTCTGGGTTATTTGTGGGGCATAGGAATTTGTTCATTCCCCCCCCTCCAAAATATAGTCCGGCCCCCCACAACATCTGAGGGACAGGGGAACGGCTCCCTGCTGAAAAAGTTTGCTGACCCCTGCCTTAGAGAGTATCGATTCTGTTCCGAAACATGCTGATAGCTTGGTTTAATACAGGGAAGCCTTGGTGCTACCTCCGTAGCAGAAAGCACACAGAGACCACACAGGCAGTTTGGAGCTGGTTTCTGGTTTCAAGCTTTTGTTCTAACTGCTTTGCTTTTATCAGCTCTCTGCAGGCTTCTGTAATAACCAGAAAGTCTTTGTCAACAGTCAGTTGTGGATCAAACAGGGTCCCGTGTCAGAGTCGTGACTGCAACATTTTCTTCTGCACAGTTGCCTTGATTGAAATTGTTCCCAGGGAGTGAAATACATCCCGACTTCCACACATACAAATCCACTGTGCTTCCCAAACACATTCATGCTTTGCTTTGCCAAAGCCGCATCTCCCATAATAACCTGGCACCATTTATCATTTTTAAGGCTTGACTACCAGAATTATATCGCAAACATCTACAGAGTATTTTGTTTTGCTGATTAGAGATGGCATGGGAACTGGGGATCTGTCAGATACTCAGGCTTCAATTGCTGGCCAAAATCTGAGTGGCGTTCTCTCCAGAATATTGATGAAATATGCGTCACTTGCAAGTTCTGACTGTGGCATGTCCTCTGGAATTTTCCCTGTCACATTCTCAGTCCAGTCCTTGCGCTGCATGAAGCTAGTTCTGTTAGGTAGGTGAGAGAAATAGGAAGCTGCCTTCAAGTGACTCAGCTCATCAATCTGCCCAGCTCAGTATCAGAAGGGTTTCTGACAGAGCTCTTTGCCAGTCCTACCTAGAGACACCTGGGACTGAACTTGGGACCTTCTGAATGCAAAGCACACGCTCTACAACAGCCCTTCCCCCCCACAGGCAGATTTGGGGATGTGCAACTTGTTCTGCCGCACTGGGCGTCAAGCCTAGGGGGTGCTGCAGGGCAGACAGGCAAACTAATGCCAGTGTATTGGAAGAACAAAGATCACCAGTATTGAAGCGATGATTCTTCAACCTCAACTTCATTGGAATGGCCATGTTGTGTGGATACCTGATTATCGTCTTCCAAACCAACTACTCTATTCTGAACATAAAAATGGAAAGCGCAATGCTGGTGGTCAACAAAAGAGGTTTAAAGACTCTCTCAAGGCAAATCTTTAAAAAATGTAGTATAGACACCAACAATCGGAAAACACTGGCCTGCAAGAGCTCCAATTGGAGAACAGCCTTTACCAAAGGTGTCATGGGCTTTGAAGACACTTGAACTCAAGATGAAAGGGAGAAATGAGCTAAGAGAGAGGCACGTTTGGCCTCACCATGATCAATTCCTGCTTGGAAACCTATGTCCCCACTGTGGAAGGACATGTGGATTCAGAATTGGCCTCCATAGTCACAGACTCACTGTTAAGACCATGTTCATGGAAGACAATCTTACTTGGCTATGAGTGTTCGCCAAAGAAGCAGCAGCAGCACAAAGCAAAACAAATGTTAACCAACAACAAAGGACTCAGCTACATTAGTCAAAAAACAGTGTTTTAAATGCGATATAAACATGCAACACCAGATGGTGCGGTAGAGCACAATCTTTTCTATGCGATTTTACATCAGGTTTTTTCTCTTTTGTTATAATGATTTGTTTTATGACATGTTTTCCCCCTGTGTGTAGATCCATGCAAAGTTTCTGGTGGTGGTTGTTCTGCACTCCAAGGCTTAAACACAGTTCAGAGGGTACAGGGCTAGATGACATGCAGTTGGCTCCTATCTCCTTACTCCAGAGGAGGCTGACAGCAGCAAATGACAACTGTTGGAGTGGTCAATGGTGGCCAGTCTCTTCTCTAGCCTCCTGGAAGTGCAAGCTGTTGGAGCAGGTTTCATGCTCTTCCATTTTTATATTGTTGCAAGATGTTGGCTGTTTTATCTGATTGCCAGCCTCTGCCTTCAGAATTACAGTGGTACCTCAGGTTACATACGCTTCGGGTTACAGACGCTTCAGGTTACAGACTCTGCTAACCCAGAAATAGTGCTTCAGGTTAAGAACTTTGCTTCAGGATGAGAACAGAAATCGTGCTCCAGTGGCAGCAGGAGGCCCCATTAGCTAAAGTGGTGCTTCAGGTTAAGAACAGTTTCAGATTAAGAACGGACCTCTGGAACGAATTAAGTACTTAACCTGAGGTACCACTGTAAATGAATTTGCTTTAAACATAAAGCTGTTAAAAACTGAACTTATTTCCTCCGAAGGAGCAAAGCGAACTATGTTTTATATTTGGTAATATCTGCAAATGGTAATATTTTCAAATGTCCCGCACTAAGAGTACATTTTGAATGTGAAAAAAAACAAACCTTAACATTCAAAAAGTGAGTTCAAAAGAACGTTGTCCCATTTACGCTGTATAGGAGTGGAGCCTTAGACTTGTTAGCATCTCCTGACTCTTTGCGCAGGCATCAAATATCAAATCATAAGCTATTGACTCTCAAATATTAAACAGCATGGCCTGGCATCTGTCAAATGCTGTCAGATACTAAATGCCGTTACATGTCAACTATCAAATCAGATCCAGTAGACTTGAGCTGGTTTACTGAAGCATTTACTTTCATAGGCAGCAGCCTATATATTATCTGGATTTATTTCCTTTTCCTGTGCGTTAATATTATATCTGATATTAAAGACCAATCGCTAGGGATGGACTAAGCAGCTAATTCCATTTCCTTTTGGTTTCTTCTTGCACTAATATATAGGCCTCCTCCATCCCATTCTACCCCTCGTACGCCATTCCAGCAGCTAGGGTGCTGTCCCATTGCAAGCACTTTCTACAAAAAATGCTTTTCAGTGTCTTTCAATGCATTCAGCAGTAGGGACAGGTGAATCTATCAATTCTGGTTTCTCAAGTTCATTTCTCTGCACAAGTTTGAGGTGTTCTTAAAACCCCCCAGAAAGACATCTCATGGAAATTCACCAGCATCTTATTCTTAATTTCTCTGAATTTCTGCAAACCAATTTTCTGTAATGCATTTAAACATATTTTTATATGCTTTAAAAAGCTTTATTTATCATTGTCATAATAAACATACAAACAATCACCTCCCCCGGCACAGTCCCATTCAAAAACACACAGATGTTTCTCAAATAAAAATATATTTCCACAGATTCCTATGAGATTCTAGTGGTCTATAGCCCTGCTCTTTTGATATTGCATAGGAAATAAAGCTGCATTGTGCTTTATGAAATTTGTATGCATTGTTTCTTTGATCTAAAATTTCGTTAGTCAGTTTTTACATTAATATCGGGTCCCAAACTTGTGCAAACCATATTTTTATTAGATCAGTGTTTAGAATTCTCCAAGTATCCATGTGAATTTTTGAATATTTTTACTAGTAAATGCATTTTCATGCACAGTTTACCACAATATATATGCATTGTTGGATCACATTATTTGGCTGGAGAATTGAATAGCAAAATTTAGAGAAATGTGGATTTTGAAGGATGGCTGTGTCTTGGTTTTCCTTTTGTTCCAGAA
The DNA here is from genome assembly GCF_964252035.2 of Podarcis erhardii. Classification (NCBI taxonomy): domain Eukaryota; kingdom Metazoa; phylum Chordata; class Lepidosauria; order Squamata; family Lacertidae; genus Podarcis; species Podarcis erhardii. The sequence continues at coordinate 19,176,625 of NC_138508.1, read as the reverse complement.
ACTGGGAATTTTCTAAGTTTTGTTGTGTTCTGATCTGAAAGCAAAATAGTGAGTGTTGGAGCAAATTTACACTTTGTAAATAGGATAGGACCCAATAAATTGTCCGAACCATCAAGAGTTTAAAATAGCCAAGGGTGGCAAAAGAATATATCCTAGATGTTCTTGCAAAATATATTGTTGTGGGAAATCCAAAAGCTTGGCCAGGCACTCATCAAAGGTATTTTTGGGGTGAAGCAAAATGAAATTAGACTATTGCCTTAAAATTAGTTGCTCGGCTAGTTAAAGACTCTCCTAAGTACCTCATTGTGTTAATGTAGAAATATACTGGTTAGTACAAAGAGTTTTTCAGGATTCTTCCTTTATGACTGCCTTTGACAACCTGGGATCTTCAGCTGTTGTTGTAAAAAGGTAAAGGTAAAGGTAAAGGTAATGGACCCCAGTCAAAGGTGACTATGGGGTTGCGGCGCTCATCTTGCTTTCATGCCAAAGGAGCCGGCGTTAGTCCACAGACAGCTTTCCGGGTCATGTGGCCAGCATGACTAAACTGCTTCTGGTGCAACAGGACACCGTGACAGAAACCAGAGCACACGGAAATGCCGTTTACTTTCCCGCCACAGCGGTACCTATTTATCTACTCGCACTGGTGTGCTTTCAAACTGCTATTTTGGCAGGAGCTGGGACAGAGCTCACCCCGCCGTGGGGATTCAAAACCGTCGACTTTCTGATCGGCAAGCCCAAGAGGCTCAGTGGTTTAGACTACAACGCCACGCTTGTCCCATATTGTTGTACTACATCCTTCATCCTTGACATTCACCCTGTCTGATGGAGTTTGCAGCCCAGCAGCATGAGGGCACCCAAGATTGGGAAAGGCTGCCTTGGAAATATTATTTTGATACAATTTACTTGAGGTAGTATTTTGTTTTTAAATAAATAATAAATGCTGATGCTTATTTTGAGTCAATTGTTTCTTCTCTGCAAACTCAGGTACTTAATTTTAATAGGCAGCCAGAAGGCTGACTGCAAACACTTTGTGCTCTCTTGCTACTTATATGACTGTAAACCAGCTAATTGTTGACTCATCTCAATTCTTGTGAGTGAGGTGACCAGGCAGACGCCGACACCTCCATCTGCATGTCTGCCACATCTTTTGGAAGGATGGAACAAGGTACATGTCTTTTGGCAGTCCAAGAACTTCAGATGCTAAGAATATGCCTACTCATATTGAAATACTGCCCCTCAAAGAAGCTAAACTTAGATTCACAAAATGTCTAGGGATATGTGTACCCCTGCGTACCCACAGAAAAAAAGCACTTTATATTGCCCCAAATCGGTGTGTCACCTTGGGGGGGGGGCTTTTCCGCCTCAGGTAGTGGCCTCATCCTGCCTAATGGGTGTGCCGGCTCTGGCGACACCTCCTCAAAACTCTCAGGTGAGACTCTTCCTTCCTATTTGGGGCTCAAGATTCACTGATTGGGAACCTGATTATCACTCCCTCATTCTCTTAATTCTGATTTCACTCGTTCATAAATAATTAATTTCATCAGGCCCAAGTACAAATACATGAATATGCAGCTCCATGTCAAAAATACACAGCAATTGGGGGGGGGGGTTGGGGGGAGGTTTGGAGGAGGAGTGATGGGGGTGTCTTTTTTAAAAAAGAGAGAAAGAGAAAATGGCTTGAATATAATTATATGCATATTGCGCCACAAAACATTCTCGTTTCCTCTGCCGGAGCAAACGGAAAGCACAATTGCCTCCGACTCTCTTAAACAGACGTAATTTTTGCTAAATACACGAGCGTATTTATCTGGTGCGAGCTTTGGGAAATGAGTGATCGTTATGCTAATCAACGGTAATGATTCCTCCCAATCAGCTTTATCTTAATGTAGTTCTTTGCCATTACTGGTGATGGAATTCATACCAGTTGACCCGCAATAAAAAGCAATTACATTAGCCACCTAATCACAGCCTTTGCAGAACAGAGAAGCACATTTAGAAATGAAAAACCTTTCGAGAGAGAGAGCCCGTATAACTTAAGCAAACACCATAAAGCATATTTATGACTTAGCAGGGAGAAAGCATAACACAGGAGGAGAATGGTAAACAATGGAATGGAACTGTAAATTTCGGGACAAAAAGTGTGGCGGTTGTCGCCTAGCGATGGGATGCGTTTGGCTAAATTGGAAATTGTGTTTTATCAAACCAGTGTGTGTGTGTGTGTGTGTGTGTGTGAGAGAGAGAGAGAGAGAGAGAGAGAGAGAGAGAGAGAGAGAGAGAACACTGTTCCCCTCTGATACAACAACTAACAGATCAACATGATTAGAAAGGTCTGTGAGGCAGCTGTTGTTGTATGACTTTTATATAACAGTTCCCTCCAGGCGATGCTGTCAAGGGTAATCTGAGGTTAAGTACATTGCCTCCTTGAGTAAGCGAGCTTCGTGTAGTACTTAGCTCTCTTGTAGGCAAAAAAGAAAAAGAAGAAAAATCCTGTTAGCATCTTCTCTGAGTTTCGGGGGTCAGCATGAAGAGTGGCGGCAGCCAAAGTTAGGATTGGATTCCCCCCCCCCCAATCTCTCTCTCTCTATCTCCTTCAGCTCAAGGACAATGTAGATGAGCACCGGGCAGCTGAAAGCTCGTTGATAAATGAAAGTAAATACTCTATCCTTCACAAGACCGTAACTATATAGAGGGCAGAGGGGAGCTGGCTGCCCTCTTCGTCTACATAAATATCAAATCATTTGCTATAAGTGTTCAAGGACTGCACCCACCAAGAATGCCTGGTGAGGAATTGCGAAACTGAACATACCCCCACAATATAAATAAATTGCACCTAGAAAATGAGATAGTGCAAGGAGCGGATTCTAGCTAATTCATCTCCTCATTGATGATAACCAAATACACCCCATTTTGCCTCAAATATTAGGCATTAGACACAAAAACAAATCTCACTACAGCCAACCAAGGACAACCTACCACACCCTAGGCCACCCCCAACCTCTCTCACCACAAAGAAAATACAAGCGAATAGTAAGAGAACCCACACAAGTGACACTGACACAAAATCCCACACAAACACTAAGTAGAGGAATAGGAGCGTTGCCACCCCACTCATCATTCCCCCTTTCCCCCTCTTTTCTTCCTAACCTAACATTGTATGCAACACTAATGTCTCACAACAAACGAAAGTGATTTGTAGAAAACGCAACTTGAAAAAGGAAACAACATATGTATTTTTGTAAACTAAGAAATCTTTAAAATATATTTTAAAAACATATTAGGCATTAGCTCGAATCAAGACAGACATGAATTTAGCTTTCTCTGCAACTTTTTGACCTTTCAAACATATCCCCCACCTACCTCAAAATAACACTGCATTGCAATAGTCAGCAGAAGCTGACAAGAAGCTGCTAACATCCCATCACTCCGTCTTGTACAAATTCAAAATGCCCTTTTTACCTCTCCCACTTCCCTCCAAAATGTACCAACCAGTAAATTAAGCTAAAACTGCCAGACCTCCCATCACCTCCTAACCTGTTTATCAAGAAGCTCTAACTGCTGGCTTTGCAAGATAACATAAGACAAAAAGAAGTTGCGGTTTGCCACTGGGATCACTTACTCTAAATGCTGATAGCCAATAGACTCATAGTAAGTATTAACGTGTGCAATTAAACTATAAAATGTGTGAGCATGCCGTGAAAAGACACATAGGATTTGGAAGTTGATTCCCTTGTACCTTTCTTGCTGCAGCTTGAAAAATAAATCACCACCCCGGTGTGATTATTGACAAGACCCCAGCATTGGTCTTTAGTCCGTAACTTGCTAGCTTTCAGTAGGCAGAGTGTTGCTTTCTGAGCTAAAGGATTCAAAGCACATGAGTCCTTTACTTTAGGGATGTGGGGGACCTGTGGCTCTCCAGAAGTAGCTGGACTACAACTCCCATCATCCCTCATGATGTTGACATTTCTATTCCACCTTAAGGAGCAGACGTGTTGCGTGTCACATGTCTGTTTACGTTCCAGCACAGCTTGCTGTGAACTTCTGTTGTGTATAGCTTTTGCTTTTTCCTGTTCTCTCTGAGACGATGAGAGAAAGAGACGACATGTTTCTCTGTCCTGATTTATGATTAATAAATCTGTAGTTGTAGTATGCTTCCACAAGCCTCACGCCTATTCTGTTGTGCGCAGTTCTATCTGCTGATAGTGTGCCCTCGCTTCAAAGCCCGGATCACTGATTTATGTCAGAGCAGAGGTGATGGTCTTCAAAGTGGGATGGCTGGAAGGAGACGGCCCAGCCGGGCTAGCCAGCTGGCCTCCCGGCCCTCTGCATGTCGACACATATTAGCTTTATATAGGTTGGCAAGGCTAGGAGTTTCAAAGGAAGCAGGTAGCATCCAGTGAAGGCAAGACAAGTCAGTTCAGTGTCAGAGGGCAGACCAGGGGACAGCTCTAAGTGGTCACTATTAGCTGAAATTCTCTCTTCTCAAGGCAGCTAGTGACCATGAATGTTATGCTCTTTCTCCATGGATGCCTCTGATTATCAGATGCTGGAAGTTACAGGAGAAGAGAGTGCTCTTGTGCTCAGATCCTGCATGTGAGTTTTCCACAGGCATCTAGTTGGCCACTGTGAGAACAAGATGGCGGAACAGATGTCCCATTGGCCTGATCCAGCAGGCCCTACTTATGTTCTTACATTATGTTCTTTGGTTGCTGTCTCAGCAGGGATCTACACTTACATAGGTTGAGAAGACCTGGGGTGTGGTGGTTTGAAATTGACTGGATGGCTAAAGGGTCCTTCCTTTGTTTTTGTTGTCTGGGGAGATGGAAGTCCTTCAGGATACTCATCCCCTGAGTCAGAAGATGGTAGCAGTGTCTTCTGCTCAGGACAGCCCTGAATACTGTACTCCCCCAGAAGGAGCAGCCTTAACCTCAGCCTCATTAGAGTCCTTCACGACATACGGCAAGGTCCCTGGCTTGTGAGTCATGACACCTTTGCCACAAACAGAAGATATTTTATTACTAATGGTATTGATAACACGCTCTTCACCCTGAAGGTTTCCAAGGTCATACATAAAGAATTCATTAAAACACAACACAGCAATTGCACATGCAAACCACAAAACCAATAAACATCATAAAGCTGAAACCCAGCAGAAGAAAACAATTCTTAAATCAACCTTCATAGGCCTGGAGGAAGAAATGTGTTTTAATTGGATAGCTAAAAGCAGAACTATGCCTAATAGAATGTCTAATATGATGAAATCATTGGTATATTGAGCTCGGCCTTCTGCACTTGGTACTCTCAAGAAATTTTGGACAATAACTCCCATGACCCAAAGCATCTGGAGGGCACCAGGTTGGGGTAGGGCTGTTATAGCTGCTATAGGCATATGGGAAGTTGCCTTGGACTGAGTCCGAGCACTGGTCCTGCCAGCTGAAAATGGTCTACACTAACGAGCTCACCAGGAATTTGGACAAGGATCTATCCCAGCTGGAGATACCAGGGATGGAACTTGATTAGAGAAACTGCCTTAGTCTCTCACCAGCTTTATTTGATGTGGTTTATAAATTGAGGCAGCCAGTCTGTTTCGGCAAAGCAGCAGTGTCCCACCAACCTCAGTCTAGTCTCCGCCAGTTCCCACCTGTCTTCTTAAATCTAGGAGTCCACCACATTCCATTCCCCGCCCCCTGTTATTTGGAAAGTTGTGAAAAGCTGGCAGCATTATTCATAGGAACATACACTAGTGGAGGAAGAGGAGTGTGGAGGGAGCGCACTGCCCCCGGCAGCGCGATCCCAGTGGGGTGCCATCGCGGCTGCCCCCGCCCGCCTGGACTGGCCGCCACGCCCCTGGGACGCGCGCCAGCCCCACCTGCTCTCCACCCCCTGGTGCCGGAGCATGAAGCTCCACCACTGGGAACATACCAAGCTGTCTTACATGGCGTCAGACTACTGGTCAGGATGCTCTACATGGATGGACAGGGATTTTGCTGGATTCCAGGAAGAGCTCTCTCAGTTCTACCTGGAGATTATGGGGGAATGAACCTGCTATCTTTTGCATGAAGGTGGGGGGCTATTTTTTCTGTTATGCTTGATTTTAACCTGTAAATCGCCTTGGGGGATTATTTTCATTATTATTATTCAGAAAGGTGGCATATAAACTTCACAATTTGCTGTCCTTTTGTGACACATAAAACCACCTGCCTCACACTATCTGAGGAAAATTATTTGGATTGTGAAACGAAAACTTCTTTCTTGACAACCTCTGATAATCTGCAGATGGACCCCTGCCCCCAGAAATCTATTCTGGGGCTAAACTTTTCCTCAAATTGAGCATTGAGTACAGTGAGATAAAATGCTGTTGAAATCCCATCTCCATGTAGATAGTTACATCCTTTGACCTTGTAGATAGAATAGTGTGATGTTGATGTTGTTCATCTCTCTGCCCTCAAGTATAAATGTAATTAACTGTTTTCTTGGGTACACGTTATATATTTAGAAGTTCAGCTACATACTCTCTCCATCACCACATTTCTGTCTGGTCCTGGGCGTAACAGGTGACCAAAGCTCTCCAGCATAAAAGTGAATGTTCTTGAAAGAAGTGTTGCTTCAGAATGATAGCATATTCCTCTCCCAGGCATATTCAGATCAAGGTCAGCAAAAACACTTTGGAGGTTCACAGTTCATTGGGGAAATCAGCAGCTCGGCTGGTTGCAGCTGGAGCTTATGTTAAATCACGCTGGCATCTGTGCACATTTGACGGCACCAAAAAATTATTGTTCTCAACAATGCCGCCCTGGTCGATGTGGTCACCTTCCAGGGAACATATTCAAGTTTACAGGCCAGCTCTATGAGGGTGCCTGACTGCAAGCGCTGAGTTATAGGGCACATTTTGTGTCCTGAAAAGTAAAATAAAAAATAAAAAGGATAGCCGTGGGATTTATGGCTCGCAAAAAAAATATTTTGCTGGATTTAGATCAATAGAAGGAGGTTATAAACCCATGTAGGTTATCATTAATCACAGCACCCCAAACCTTCCTGAATTGTCCAGCCACTGTATCTCAAGTAGACCGTTATCATAATTGTCATAGAGATCTTCACAGAATTGTAAATTTCCATTGGTTGGTCTTGGCTGAGGCACAGATGGGAGAAACAGCTTCTTCTTCTTTGGCGATCACTCATAGCCGAGTAAGATTGTCTTCCATAAACACGGTTTTAACAGTGGGTCCGCAAGTGACTGTGGAGGCCAATTCTGGATCCACACATCCTTCCACAGTGGGAACATAGGTTTCTAGGTGGGAGTTGATCATGGTTTTGGAAGACGCCTGTGCGTGAATTTGTTTTATGTGTCTAGCTGACCAACGCACAGTCTTCGCAGCAAGACTCTGTTCTGATGGCATGAGTAGGTGCGACGAACCAGTAGATCCTATCTGCTGCAGCCTTCATCCGCCTTCACATACAGTGGTACCTCAGGTTAAGAACTTAATTTGTTCTGGAGGTCCGTTCTTAACCTGAAACTGTTCTTAACCTGAGGTACCACTTTAGCTAATGGGGCCTCCCACTGCTGCCACACTGCCGCCACCCGATTTCTGTTCTCATCCTGAAGCAAAGTTCTTAACCTGAGGTACTATTTCTGGGTTAGCAGAGTTTGTAACCTGAAACGTATGTAATCCGAAGCATCTGTAACATGAGGTACCACTGTATCGCTTTTTTTCATCCGCCTGTTCTGCCGTTGTGGACTTCTTGGATCATTCTTTGTCTAGCTCTTCCCCTTTGACCTTACCGCCTTGGGTGACCCTGCTGGGAGTACGCGATTCCTGACAGCTTCGCTCACAAGGGTCATAGGAACATGACAAGGTGATGATCCAGCAAGTGAGGGGAGAAACAGCAAGAGAGTTCCAGCTGATGATGGTGTGTCAGAGAAACAAGAGTCAAACCATTATTCGTTTTATTTTTCAAAGCTTTGCTGCTCTCCTGTAGGTTTGCTGCTCTCAAACACAGCAAGCCTATTGTGATGGCCTGGGATTCACATTCGGATGCTGAACCTGAGGAATCCCAGCCTGCACAGGATTCCCCGCCTCCAGAATCAGCTGAGCCTGAAGGGTCCTCACCTGTGCTGGATCCTCAGGTGCAGGCACCAGCTGAGTCTGCTCTGGCTCCTGAGGTGATGGCGGACCCATTGCCTGCAGGTGCTCCACTCTCAGCCCCGTCAGAGGAAGCTGAGGTTGCCTCTGGGTCCGGTAACCCTCCAGCCTCTCCTGAGCTGCAGAGGCTCAGGGCAGAGAGGCGGAGGGAACTAAGTTCCCGCAGGAGGAGTGCTCGCCTCCAGGCCAGGAGGGGCGAGTCACCTGAGGACCGGGGCCACCCTATGCCTTGAGGCAGATAAAAGCCAGCCAGCCCCAGCCCCAAGTTGTGGGAGCAACATTGCTGATTGCCAGTTCCTGCCTGAACCCTGCCCTGCTTTCCTGCCAGAGCTCCTGACCAGCCCTGGTTCCCTGTTTGGATGCCTGCTCCTGACTTCACTCTACTCCCTACAGCTTCTACGGACTGCCTCCATATTGCTCCTTTGACCTTGGACTGGACTCAGACCTTGCCTCTCAGTTGCCGCCCAGAGAGAGGTGATACCTAGAGGAAGAGGATAAGCTACTGCCCTGCTGCCGCCGCCACCATTTCATACAGTGACTATGGTGACCCCACCATGGAAAGCAGCAGTGGGGAAGAGGCTTCCTGTTCCTATTCCTCCTTGGTGCCACTTCTCTCAAGAGCCGTGTGAGGCAGCCCAGTATCATTGGTGGGCTGGCCCTGGTTGTGTCCCTCAGAGCAAGGAATCATGAGGTAATTCCATCCATGGGGCTTTATTTTGGGATCAGGAAGTATGGGCAGCTAAGGAGTCTGAAGGAATGGCTGCATTCACATGGCAGCTTCTTTTGATTTCCCAATATTTCCCAGCTGTCTGTTTCCACCTTGGATTTGAGCTTTCACACAATTCTGGAAATAGAGTGGGATATTGCACAAGTTCAGCACTCATTTCTGTGCTATTTCCTCCCGGCGGGGGCGGGGGGCGGGGGGAGAGAGAGAAATCTGTTTGCAAATAGCATGGTAATAAGCACTGCACTTGTTCTGTATTCTGCTGCGTTTCCGTAAGTGGTTTTTACGTCATGCGAAAGATCAAATATAATGTGGAAATTAACATTTAGGGGAACGTTGGGGGAATGGAATAAACTGCTGTTTGAATGTTGTAAGCACCACACTCCTCAGCCAACAAAATTCTAAAGTAATTCAAACGAAATGAGGCAGTGATATGGAAGCCTCCTTGACAGAGAAAGATATTGGAGGGGAGATTTTGACACAGCACTAGTTTGAAACATTTAATACAGTGGTACCTCGGGTTAAGTACTTAATTCGTTCCGGAGGTCCGTTCTTAACCTGAAACTGTTCTTAACCTGAAGCACCACTTTAGCTAATGGGGCCTCCCACTGCTGCCACGCCGCCAGAGCACGATTTCTGTTCTCATCCTGAAGCAAAGTTCTTAACCTGAGGTACTATTTCTGGGTTAGCAGAGTCTGTAACCTGAAGCGTCTGTAACCCAAGGTACCACTATATTACAATCACCACACACACACACACACACACACACACACACAAAACACCTCTCTTCCCCCTTGTCTTGACTGAATTCCAGCTTGTGTCTTTATAGCATGTCAGGTGTTGGGTATTGAAATGTGAATCTTATAAAGGGTGTATTGTGGGCTGCTGCAATTATATATCTCAGCTCCTACACGCAACACCAGCTATTTCTTGGAGTGCCTTTGGGTCATCCAAGTAGGTGTTTTCCTTCCTCACTTCAGTCCTTTGCATTCATTCTCAGAGATGTGTTTCTTTAAACTGCTGGATTGTTAGCTTGATCACAGTGGGTGTTCTGCCCAAAAAAAAAGAGTCTGCTACTCTTTTCATCTGAATTTGTAAATATGTTTTTCCAATCCGCCCCTTCAACTTTCTGTAAAGTTCTGCAGGGCTTTTTCTTTCATTTATGTCCTCTTCTTTTTACTAAACTAAACACAAGCATCCTGTCATTGCGGGTGCCCAGATCTTTTCTAGCCCCAAAATGCATATAAAGAAAGGCGATGAGAGTTATTGGAGCTCAAATGTCCCTGAACTCACATCTCTTTGACCTGAAACTCCTGATCTCATTTGCGTGGAGAAGACTTGTGACTGCAAATTGGTAAGGAAAGTACACTGTGTCCACTGTGTTTGTGTGTGTGTTTTATTCCTTCCCTGGCTAAAGGCTGAGTCCTGATAGTAAAAGACTGGGAAGAAGTAGTGATTGTTAAACCAATCTGGGAAATGTGGCTCTGGGAGGGAAATAGGATCTCCTGACAACTTTCAGCACCCTTAACAAACTACAGCCCCCAGAATTCTTTGGGGGAGGCCTGATGCTTTATAGGGGGAGGAATCATAGTGCTTCAAATAAAGGGTGCGAATGTGATCTGTGTTGGGACCCTTGGCCCTGGAAGCAAATCAATGTTGTTGTTTAGTCGTGTCCGACTCTTCATGACCCCATGGACCAGAGCACACCAGGCACTCCTGTCTTCCACTGCCTCCCGCAGTTTGGTCAGACTCATGCTGCTAGCTTCGTGAACACTGTCCAGCCATCTCGTCCTCTGTCGTCCCCTTCTCCTTGTGTCCTCCATCTTTCCCAACATCAGGGTCTTTTCCAGGGAGTCTTCTCTTCTCATGAGGTGGCCAAAGTATTGGAGCCTTAGCTTCAGGATCTGTCCTTCCAGTGAGCACTCAGGGCTGATTTCCTTCAGAATGAAGAGGTTTGATCTTCTTGCAGTCCATGGGACTCTCAAGAGTCTCCTCCAGCACCATAATTCAAAAGCATCAATTCTTCGGCGATCAGCCTTCTTTACGGTCCAGCTCTCACTTTAGCAAATCACTGAGAAGGCAGCAATGTGCCACTCAGCAGAGATGGAGAAATGGGATCTTGAAGACATCCGGTCACCTGTTAGGGGAGAAAGAACTGTGTTCAGTCCTGCATTTGCTCCTTTCTGACTTTCTACTGAGCAGTGCCATCAAAACCCATAACACAACATGCTTCATAAAGCCATATCCACTGCAGGCATAAAACGTATCTAGGCTGCAAGATGTCATTTCCCAACACATTTATCATCTATCATGTTGATTCCACTCGCTGCATTTCCCATCCGTTGTAGCCCTTTTAGCCGACTCTTATTTGCATTTCATACATTTCTGTTTGGGTTTTCCTCCATCATTGATTTTGATTGATCATCAGAGAATGTAATCAATGTTGCTCTTCCCGGGGGATGTGTCATCAGTAGGAAACAGATGCATTATCCTGCATCCTTCCCCTTTTCCAAAACTACCTCACCGGAGAAGGGAGAATCAGGGATAATAATAAAAAACGCATGAAGGAAATGGTGAATGAGAACCTGGGGGAGCAAATTATCAAGCATCAATCTACATATGCAAGAGCACCTGGTGGAACAGATTTTCCATATGAGTCTGCAGGTATGTTGGAATGCCCCCTTCCCTCATTTTTCCCCTGAAGGTGATCACATGGCTCTCCTCCCCTGCTTTTATCACAACAACCCTGTGAGGTAGGTTAGGGTGAGAGACAGTGACTGGCCCAAGGTCACCCAGTGAAGATTTGAGGTCCATCATCCCATTCTGTTCCGTCCTATTGCATTTTGTTCCCTCCTGTTTCCTTGCACACATTTTTTGCTTACTTTTACATAAAACACACACATTTCTAACAAAAGTGCACACTTTTCAGTGGTCTTTCAATGCAGCCGTCAGCAAAAGGCGCATTTTGTGCACACACCGAAACAAAATATGCGTTTCTGCATGAATTTTGCGTTTCAAATCTTGAGAAGTGTGCGATCTGACGGGGAGTTGCATTTTGATCCGCAGGTAAGTTTGGGAGCATAGGCTCAGATTTGACTGCTGTGAAAAATGAGCCAAACGAATGCCTCCCCACCCTCCACCCTTAGGCCATTTAAATTGGTTGGATTCAGTGGCTATGAAATGCCTGGATAATATTGGATCCACCTCTATAATGGAGCCGGAATGCTAGAGTCAGCAGGACACTGGTGTTTTCCCATTAGTCCTCCACACCACTGCTGCAATAGCATTTCAGTAAATCACCTCCCTCTGCCTTTTCCTCCCCACCTTCATCCATCTTGTCTGCTTAAATTGGAAGGTCCTTTTGGATAGAGGCTATAACTTAACTTACACGCACTGCCTAGATCTGTGGAAGTCTCATCTTCAGCTCAGGCTTCCAGGGAGCTGCAGCGATACAAAATAATTGTGAACTTTAGGACTCAAATGAGGCAAGCTGAAGAAGAAAGAAAAAAATCAGTATTGTGTTCCAAAATGTCCCCTTTGAGCTGCATGAGGAGGGGGAGAGAGGGCAATAGTTCCTCATCTGCAAGATGCCTCAAACAGTACATGTTTGGCCCTGATTTGGAAATGTTGGCCTGTTCCAGCACATAAGCCATGCTCATTTCACGTAAGTATATATGCTGACATGTTTTTTAGGCACGCCTTTGAAAAATTGGATACCAATCCCACTTGGTAATCATTCAAATTCCTTTGAAACCAATGGAACAGTTCATAATTAACTTGCATCCTGCCATTTCCAGTGGGCCTTTCCGTGTTCATGTCTACTTCAGAAGTTAGCCTCATTGAGGTTCATGGGAAATATCCACAGGTGAGTGAGTGTTTCAGGAGCATGCCGCTCTGTAATTACACAGTTCGAAGATGGAGTTAACTTTTCATTCACTAAAACATGATCTCCACAAATTTGATTGAGTGTCGGGTAAGCACAGCAACTCATTCCCAGTGCACTTCATGAAAATCAGTTGCTGAGACTAAAAGTCCCTGCCTCCTCACAGCTGTCAGTCCCCTCTTCTCCAAGGCTTTCCCCCAAGCAATTGGAGACTGCGCCTGCATGTAGACAACCTCTTTTCCTCCCTTTTTATGCCTCTTCTGGTTCTGGGAGACAAGTGGGAGGGGAGCTTGTCACAACAGGAGGGGGAGACTCACATGATTCTTCATCAGCCTGACTCATCTCTGCCTCTTGACCTCCCTCCTCCCACCCTCCAGCTTAAGCTTCTGCCTCCGACTTGTCTCTGCCACAGACTCTCCCAGCTCACTAAGCCCTGTTACCTCTTCATTTTCCGACACCTCTTCTTCCCAGACTTCTCCCTCTAATCACTCATCACTGTCCCACCACCGCTCCCTGGGCTCTGAGCCTTATTCCTTTAGAGGTACTCCAGCTGGTTCCTCCCACCATTCCTCTGCATCCAACCCGTCCATAACTGTAAGTATAGGATTGCAGTGGTAGTCACTCACAACCAACGGTAGGTGGATTTTGGCTAAAGTGTGTGAAATTACCCTGAGGGAATAGCATTGTGAAAGTGGATCTGGAATGTGTTCAAGACTCTTCTGTGAGGTGAGTCCTTCAGCTGGATGTTTATCTAAACTACAGACCTGAATGGATTTCACAGCCAGAGAGCTTCTCAGCAAACTGCTTTCTTGGAAACTCTAGCCCAGTGGGAGCAAACATGGTGCCCTCCAGATGTTTAGGGATCACAGCTCCAAACTGCTTAGCAGTGCGGTAACTACTCTATTCCGAACTTAAAAATGGAAAGTGTGTGGGGCCGCTAGGGGCACATTGGAAGATGGCCGACAATAACATCTCTCCGGCTCACACGAGGTAATTAAGAGGCTGATATGGGAGTATGCAGCCTCCCTTGTTGCCCCAAGGAAATGGGGAACACTGCCTTGCCTGCTGTGGCCATAAATCACCCCCGGATTCAAAAGAAGGGGGTGAGGGCACTAGGCACAAAGCCCTTGTGTGGGTCCGGCTCTCCCGGACACTGTCTCTGATCACGCACTAGTTGCAGCAGCTCGAAATAAACAATTAGAGAGAGAAGCAAATGCACATATTTCAAGTGAAGAACGGGAGTGAAGACTGCTAACTGAAGTGACCTCTGTGAAAGTAGAGCGACGGGTTGGATTTAACAGGAATATATCTGAAGAAGATACATCAAAGGTTCAGTATGTTGTTGTATTGTTTTTTCCCTTTCTTGTTTTTTTTTCTTTTTGTATTTTCTTCTCTTTCTTTATTGTAAGTTTTAAAAGTAATAAATATTATTTTTTAAAAAAAAACAAAAACAAAGGTTCAGTATGTTGGAGCGGGACTGGATGGGGGGGACTTTTTTTTCTTTTCTTCTATGTGATTAACCAATAACCCCTCCCCAAGAAAGAACTGTCGCATAACTGACCTAAGCAGGATGATTAAAAACTGTGTGGAAATGAATTACTAACCAAAAGTTTGGCTTATGGAGATCAAGAAAAGAACAAGGGCTTTTGGAATGGCGCAGTAATAATAAGGGAATCGCCATGTTGTCAGGTTCTGTCGAAAGATTGATGATTGGGAGGAGGAAGCTATGGACTGGCAGAACCTCCTCAGAGGACTGAGAAAGGGAGTAACAAATCTGTGAAGATTAACGAGCAAAAACCCACACAGGATTACAATTTGTTTCAACCCAGACTTCCGGGTTGGCGCCATCGCCGAATGGCGGACTCCCTCCGAGCTCCGGAGGGAGCCTGCTCGGCAGGGGCTGGGTCCTACCGCACCGGCGACACGGGGACCCTCAAAAACCATGGGCGCTGAAACCCATGGACATGGTGACTCGGCTGGCACCTTTTGCGCCCCCCCGACCCGCAAAGGAGCCTTTTTAAAGGCTGCGGAACGGGTGACAGGGGGAGGGGTGGTGCTTTGAGTCCTCCGCTTCCCCTGCCGAGCGAAGCCGCATGCCATTCGACGGAGAGCGCTGACTTCTTCTATTGAAAATTTGGACTTAAAAGAATAACCCGTGGGTAATTGGAACCTGGACTAAAAACGGGGATAATTTTTTTAAAAAATTCGGAGCGAGCGGGGAAGGCGCAAAAAGGAAGTCAGCCCCCCCCCCCGTCGTAGAGGAGTTAAAGTAAAGGATTTGACAACTAAGATCGAGCGCAACCCTATTTTGACAAAGTTACTAACTTCGCGATGGAAAATCATAAGACTGAGCTGGAGGAGAAAAGTGGAATTGAATTAAAAAGCAACCCCCCCCCCCCGGAATCCTGGGAGCGATTTGTGAGAGCGCCGGGAGAAGAGAAAGAGAGGTTTTGACAGCTGTCAAAGCGGAAGAACAAAAATGAGAACTTTGTTACGAGGACTTTGCCGGTTACATTTGTTATAAATTGGATACAAATTGCTTAAAACAAGGAATAACAAGTTATTTTGACTGGTGGGCGTGATCTGGAAGGGAACTGAGTTATTGCAATCCACCTAGAGGAGCTGAGGGATATTACAAGTATTGTTGGCTTGGAACTTGAATAGAACTTTTTATCTCCTGGGAAACTGCAGGAATGGAACACTATTTTGTCTACAGAGGTCTACACACTAAAGGAGACAATAGATTTATCTATTGAAGAATGGAAGGGACTTGGCATAATGTTTTGTTCCTGAATAACAGAGCCTCTGCAGAGGAATTAGAAGCTTTTGGAATTAGAACATTTGTGCAGGAGAGCAGGGGAAAAAAAAGGAGGAGAGGGATTAACAAGAACAACAAGAACAACAAGAATTGGATAAAGTTGGAAGTGGGAACATTTGGGACATCCAGATTTGAAAAGTCTAAGAAATAAAATTGGAGTTTTTACTCCTAAATATTAAAATCTGGATGGAAGAAATGGGCCTTTTTGAGATAGACTCCTTCCAAGATTGGACATTCGAAATTAAAGATGACTGGTAAAGGACTATGGCCTAGATAGATGTGGGAGCTCCAGGAAGACATCAGACGTTGATGAACATTGGGAACGCAACCGGGAAAGGGGGGAGGGAAATTTGGAATCCAAAGGGCGTAAAATTATATTTGATTATCTTAATTATATTTTACAATTTTATTTTAATTAATTATATTTGATTATTTTAATCTGTATTGTATATTAAAGGAGGGAACGCGCGGAAGGGAACAGGTCGATTTTAGGGGATGGGAAAATATTTTTAAAACTGGGCTAATGATAATAAGTTCAAAATCTGGGATAAGAATTTTCTGAATTTATTTGTAAAAATTAGAATACAAGAGGGGGAGGGGAGGGGAAGTCCTGAAAAGATTCAGTTACAGATAGGTAGCCGTGTTGGTCTGCCATAGTCAAAACAAAACAAATTCCTTCCAGTAGCACCTTAAAGACCAACTAAGTCAGTTCTTGGTATGAGCTTTCGTGTGCATGCACACTTCTTCAGATACACTGAAACAGAAGTTTCCAGACCCTTCTATATAGTGAGAAGGTGGGGAGGGGTATTACTCAGAAGGGTGGTGGGAATGGGTGATTGGCAGATAGCTGTGATGAGCCTGTTGACGACTCTTAACGACTGCAGTAGGTCTTACAGGAAAAAGCAAGGGGTGAAAAGGTGAAAAATGGCTTTGTCATGTATAATGAGATAAGAATCCAAGGTCTTTGTTCAGACCAGGTTTTTCCATGGTTTTGAGTTTGGTGATAAGTTGTAATTCAGCAGCTTCTCTTTCCAGTCTATTTCTGAAATTCCTTTGTAGTAAAACAGCTACTTTGAGATCTTGTATAGAATGTCCTGGGAGATTGAAATGTTCTCCTACTGGTTTCTCTGTCTTGTGATTCCTGATGTCCGATTTATGTCCGTTTATTCTTTGGCGTAAGGTCTGGCCTGTTTGTCCAATATAGAGAGCTGAAGGACACTGTTGGCATTTTATGGCATACACAATGTTAGACGATGAGCAATTAAATAGTCCCAAGATGGTATGTGTGATGTTGTTGGGGCCAGTAATGGTGTTGTCCGGGTGTATGTGGCAGCAAAGTTGGCATCTGGGTTTATTGCAGGCTCTGGTGCCAGTGTCCGTGTTAGGTCTGGTTGTAGTATTATTGTGGGTTAGGAGTTGTTTAAGACTGGGTGGCTGTCTGTAGGCAATGAAAGGTCTTCCTCCCAGAGCTTGAGAAAGAGAACTTTCATTGTCCAGGAGAGGTTGTAGATCTCTGATGATGCGTTGTACTGTTTTAACTTGGGAGCTGTATGTGATGACTAGAGGTGTTCTGTTATTTTCTTTTTTGGGTCTGTCTTGCAGCAAGTTCTCTCTGGGTATCAGTCTGGCTCTGTTGATCTGTTGTCTAACTTCATCTGTTGGGTATTTTAGTTCTAAAAAGGTTTGCTGTAGATCTCTTAGGTGAGAGTCTCTGTCTGTAGAATTGGAACAGATGCGGCTGTAACGTAGTGCCTGGCTATATACAATAGACTGTTTGGTATGTTTGGGATGGTAGCTAGAGGCATGTAGATATGTTTGTCGGTCAGTTGGTTTACGGTATAAGGTGGTGTCTATGTGCCCATCCTGTATTTTTATAGTAGTGTCCAAAAAATGTATTTCTTGCATAGATTGATTCATTGTTAGGTTGATTGTGGGGTGAAAATCATTGAATTTCTGGTGGAAGGTGTCCAGGGTCTGTTGACCATGTGTCCAGATGATAAAAATATCGTCAATGTATCGCAGGTACAAGAGAGGTTTGAGTGGGTAGGAGTTTAGGAAACGTTGTTCTAAATCTGCCATGAAGATGTTGGCATACTGTGGGGCCATGCGGGTGCCCATTGCTGTGCCGCTGATCTGAAGGAACAGGTCATCACCGAATTTGAAGTTGTTGTGGGTAAGGACAAATTGGCAGAGTTTGGTGGCAAAGTCCGCTGTGGTTTTATCTGAAATGGTGTTCCTTATAGCTTGTAAACCATCGTTGTGTGGGATGTTGGTATACAGAGATTCCACATCATAGTAGCTAGTATAGTATTGTTGGGAAGATTATTTAAAGATTGTATTTTCCTCAGAAAATCTGTGGTGTCACGTACATAGCTGGGAGCACTGATGGCATATGGTTTCAGAACAGAGTCCATATAACCGGAGACACCCACTGTAATAGTGCCAATACCTGAAATGATGGGACGTCCTGGATTTCCTGGTTTGTGTATTTTAGGTAGAAGATAGAAAGTTCCTGGTCGAGGTTCTGTTGGTGTGTTAGTGAGGATCTGTTCTTGGATGTGTGGGGGTAGCTCCTTAACAATCTTGTTCAGTTCTTTTTTGTATTCTTGTGTGGGGTCTGAGTCCAATTTTATGTAAAAGGCGGTATTGGAAAGTTGTCTGTGAGCCTCCTGAATGTAGTCAGTTTTGTTCATGATGACGACAGCTCCACCTTTGTCTGCTTCTTTAATTATAATGTCTGGGTTGTTTCTTGAAATATGGTTACCCAAACAAAAAATTTAAAATTCGGCTTTGTAATTTGGAATTTATGTGATTTGATTTGATTGGTCTGTTAATAAAAATTATTTTTTTAAAAAAATGGAAAGTGTAATGCTGGTGGTCAAGTAAAGAGGTTTAAAGACTCTCTCAAGGCAAACCTTAAAAAATGTAGTATAAACATCAACAACTGGGAAACACAGGCCTGCGAGCGCTCCTATTAGAGAACAGCCTTTACCAAAGGTGTCGTAGACTCTGAAGATGCTCAAAGTCAGGACGAAAGGGAGAAATGTGCTAAGAGGAAGGCATGCTTGGCAAACCCTCACCATGATCAACTCCCACCCGGAAATCTATGTCCCCACTGTGGAAGGACGTGTGGATCCAGAATTGGCCTCCACAGTCACTTACGGACTCACTGTTAAGACCGTGTTCATGGAAGACAATCTTACTCGGCTACAAGTGATCATCAAAGAAGAAAGAAGAAGAGCAGCGTGGTCAATAGTGAAGGGTGAAAGGAGCTGTAGTCCAACACCATTTGGACTTATTAGGAGAAATTTGTGCTAAAACACTAGTGATTTTTTTTGTTTTTATGTGGCAAACTGCCCTGTGATCCTCAGATGAAGGGCGGTATGGAAATTTAATAAATAGTACTGATAATAATTTTCATGAGGTCTTCTTTTTAAAAAATAAAAATAAAAATCACACTGCTGTAGAAATGTGAAGAACTGAAGTTAAGAGTGCAGAAATGAGAAACTGAGAGAAAATGAAATGCACACCATCACCCATCCCTAATGGAGACATGTGATTGTCTCCACAGTGAGTGGCTGAAAAATATAACAGGAACATGTTAAGTGTGCTCAGCTCTTTTCTGTGCTGAGCTGTAGGAGGACTTGCTATTTGCATAAACATGACAGATCTTCTACCAAAAAAAGCTGCTGTGTAGCACTCGAGAAACGGACCCATTCATGCCTCTGGACTCCAGCAGGGGACCACAAGAAACCATGCCAATCATTTCATCCTCTAGGGGAAGAAATAAAAAACCTGTGTCAGCGCATGTGTAGTTGGTTTGGGATTTGTTTGGTTTTCCTTTAAAAAAAAAAAAGAAGCTTGGCTTCTTTACACACATCTTCATTTAGATCGTATAAAACCCAGCCAATATGCCATCTGCTGCTGATGACTGCCAGTGACTCAGAACAGAAATATTTAATTAAAGTAACAAGGAGGAAAACGAGAATGGCTGGGAATTGTGGGTGGCGTTCTTCACTCGTGGTGCAATGTGTGAGCTTAGGGTCATGGACCTCAGCTGTTCCACCTCCACGAACTCTGAAGCACAGTATCAAAGCACGCACATGGTCAAAGGTGCATAATTGGCTAGCACGTTCGGCACTATTCGTGATCGAAACACTGCTTTCTCTTTTAACAGTATGGAATCCACACGTACTTTGAAAACCTATTTCTTGTATGCCCCGAGAGGTAAGTGAGCCTGAGAGTAGGCTCTATCCAGCATGGATAGTATTCAATCACAAAATTAAAAGACGCCTGCTTCTTGAGAGAAAAGCGATGACAAACCTAGACAGCATCTTAAAAAGCAGAGACATCACCTTGCCAACAAAGGTCCATATAGTTAAAGCCATGGTTTTCCCAATAGTGATGTATGGAAGTGAAAGCTGGACCATAAAGAAGGCTGATCGCCGAAGAATTGATGCTTTTGAATTATGGTGCTGGAGGAGACTCTTGAGAGTCCCATGGACTGCAAGAAGATCAAACCGATCCATTCTGAAGGAAATCAGCCCTGAGTGCTCACTGGAAGGACAGATCCTGAAGCTGAGGCTCCAATACTTTGGCCACCTCATGAGAAGAGAAGACACTCTGGAAAAGACCCTGATGTTGGGAAAGATGGAGGGCACAAGGAGAAGGGGACGACAGAGGACAAGATGTTAGGATAGTGTTCTCGAAGCTACCAGCATGAGTTTGACCAAACTGCGGGAGGCAGTGGAAGACAGGAGTGCCTGGCGTGCTCTGGTCCATGGGGTCACGAAGAGTCAGACACGACTAAACAACTAAACAACAACAAACAACAAAGTTTTGCTCAGGGCAGTCCCATTAAAATGAATCGACCTAACTTAGTCGTGTGCATTAAATGCTATGTAACATGTCTTGTAGCGTGTCTATACCTGATCAAAAAAAAGGAGAGAAAGAAATATATCAATTTGCCTGATTCACAGCTTTTCCTTGCGCACGATAGGTATTTAGGCCACACTGCAGCATAAAGATTCCCGACGTATCAGTAGAGATGCTATCAGCAGTATAATCCACTACAGAGAATTGGATTATTCCAGAAGTCACCTCCTTGATGTAGTGCTTTTGCTGCTTTGAAATTGGCAGTAGCAACAGCATCTGCATCTGGAAATTTGCAGATTTGGAGAGATCCTAAGTGGAAGGCTGAAGGTGTAGGAAAACGTGTAGCTTACAACGAGATGAAATAGAGAAGGCACTGCACCATCAATAAAACATTTCAGCAGGAAGGGGGATCAATACTATAATTATCATTTATTACCATGTATTATTTACATTATAATATCAGCGCAGTGTGCTCCATTAGAGCCAGTTTGTTCTGCCATTGATTTCAGAAAATAAATCCTGACGTGCTGAATTCATATGGTTTATATCATTCCTCCAGTGTGGTTTCTCTGTCTCTTCTCTTCCTTTTCATTCGGGCTCCTTTTGCTCAATTGAATCTTCTTCTTTTTACTTTTGATTTTTCATAGTAAGAAAAATGAAAGCTGTACGTAGAGAGACGCTGGAGGAATTTTTACCTTTGTGGACTCTGATCCGAGCTGACCTGATCTTCTTCCCTGCCTGGTCTAATGTGCAAATCGGAACTCAAGTTATTCAGCAGATTTCACACAAAGTTCCAAAGCAGCTAAAAGTAAAATAAAAAACCACCCATGCCGACAATTTATTAATTTTTTTACGAATACCTTTCTAAGGGTATGTGGCAAGATCTGCTGGGATGAGCAGCTTAGAAAGCAGCAGATCTTGGGCTTAGCTGGCTGATTCCTGGATCAGCCTGTGTTAAGTCCTTAACCCTGGATCAGCCAAAGATTTGCTGGGGATTGGCCAACTGAGCCAGTCACCCACCCACCGCAAAAAGGCTGGTGTCGGATGGGACCAGAGAAGGGAAATTAGGCTGGGTCCTAAGCCCTCTCAGCTCAGTAACATGAGCTGACAACCCGAAACAGCAGTTTAGAATAGCTTTTAAGTAAATAAAATCTATTCCCTGCCTTTGAACGTTTTAAAACAGGTAATGCAGTCTGCAATGGGTTGTGTACAGAGCTCCTTGCTGCTCTGTGCTTTGAATCTGATACTGTAAGTCTCCCTGAGAAACATCAGAATCTGATGTTGTGTTGCTCTCAAGTGGAATTGTATTGGGGGGGGGGGACATGGCTGTTCTCAGCTTTTACATGGGGGTAGCCATGTACGTGTGTGTTTTCTGTACAGGTCCCCCCAAGAGTTTGCAACAACAAAAAGTTAAAAGTTACAAGAATGCATCAGCACTTTTACTGCACCTATACACAATTTGGTAGGGAAGTTGGCCAAGTATATGTTGGTTGGCAAGGGAAAATGTAAGTATATAAAAGGAGAATTCTCTGGATGCCAGCATCCTGGTTTGAGGCAAGTACTTTTTGGTGTGAGAACCCCAGCAGAGATTTAATACATGTAGCAAATTCAAGTGTGGAAATATAGGCTGTTAGACCTTTAAAATATGTCTTTCTAAGTGAGTTTCAAAATAGTCCCCTCTTCCCTCAGAATAGGAAAAAACTACATGTTTAGTAAATTTAAAATGGATTACTTACAAACTCTCCAAAGGTCAAGTTCATGTGTTTTTCCATATCAGTCAGAAAACACAGGCAGTAAAACTTGCCTTAGCGACAGTGGTGAAAGTTTCTGAATTATTGGCTTGTAAAAGCCATATGGTCTGAAATTGGCACAACCAGCTTAGCCCACACGACAGTGAGCTTCTTTGGTAGACAGATATAATAACTAACGAATCATCTATAAGCAATTTCAATTCATAAAACACTATTAACAAAACAGCAACTAAAATAAGCTAAACATCACAATTACAGAAAAAGTCATATTACATGGTTAACAAAGCATTTATAATCTATCAAACGATATGAAAAACATTAACAAAATAGCAACTAAAAAAATAAGCTTCCGCTAATAGATGCATTTTTATGGTCACTTTCACCGACTATAACATTTTTGTATTTTGTTGTTGTTAAATACAGTGGTACCTTGGGTTAAGTACTTAATTCGTTCTGGAGGTCCGTTCTTAACCTGAAACTGTTCTTAACCTGAGGCACCACTTTAGCTAATGGGGCCTCCTGCTGCCACCACGCTGCCGGAGCACAATTTCTGTTCTCATCCTGAAGCAAAGTTCTTAACCCGAGGTAATATTTCTGGGTTAGCGGAGTCTGTAACCTGAAGCGTATGTAACCTGAAGCATCTGTAACCCAAGGTACCACTGTAGCTCATCACAAAAAACTGAAGAGTTAATTTTGAAGGATACTCGCATTTCACTTTCTGAAAGTGTGCGTTAGGTCGGTTCCCATTGAAATGTGAATTAAACTAAATTTCTCTCCCATCCCTCAATATAGATGTGGGGTTGTATCCAAAGAGGTGCAAGGACATTAGTGCAAGGACTTCTGCCTGTGCAATGCGACTTCCCCTCCTGCACCTCCCAAATCTGCTCTGGAGGGCTGAGGGTGCCCCAAAACAGATTGGGGGGGCCAAGAGGCATAGGGGGAGAGGAAGCCCTGCTGCACATGCAAAACTACTAATACTAGTGGGATGGCTTTGCTGCAAATATATTGTACTTTCTTGCATATATTGTACTTTCTGTTTTATGGATTGCTTTGCATGCCTTGTGCCAAAGAGCAGAGAAGCAAAACCAGGCACCCTGGGAATTTTGCTGAAGGGCAGAGCATGAATCCCTAAAATAAAGAAAGCACCAGGTTTTAAAACAAATAACAATATGAAATAAATCACCACCATGTGTGTTTGACAACCAATCTATCACTGCTCCCATGCTGCCTCTTGGCTTAATAGCGTGCCCTTCAGTCCTGGGGTCACATAGGCTTGGAATGCAGTCTGGAGATCCTCTTGTTATTTAAATGTCAAGAAGCAAATATTTAGCAGCCTGCAATGTGATAAGCGCCCTGCTTTTGATCCCACCAGCTTCACATCTTCCTCCTTCCCTCCCTTCCTCTCTCCAACTGATATCTTCATTTGTTTATCTGCCTCTTCTCCACCACACTGCCTCCAATGCCCATTTCCACAGGATTCCTCCCTCCAGGTCTTCATCCTCGCTACTGTCTGAAGCTACTTGCTGCCACTTCAAGAGTTAACTGAAATGCATGTCCCTTTGTTTGGAGACCTATTGGGTGGCCTCTTGTGGTTCGTGGTGCGCAGGCAGAAGGAAAACATTCTTGCTTCCACCACCATGCCTTGGAATACACAGCACCTTTGTCATTATAGCTGGGGTACTCTAGGATTTCCGTGGAGGTCAGTCTTTGGCTTAATCAATTTATCATCACTTGAAGCCTTCCTTTCCCAGTTTCTAGCAGCTATGCCCAGAGTTCATGTATTATTGTTATCATGATTTTCTTTTTAAATATATTTCTGGGATTTTGTTGCCTTAAACTTCTGCAAGCTGGATTTCACAGCTTGAATTTTGCACATTTCTTGTGAGCACCTTGACAGACTTTGTGGCGGCATTGAAATAAGCTCAGCTAACTAACTGAAACCATCATCCTATGCATCTGCAGAACTAAGTCCTACTGAATTCAGTGAGACTTATAACCAGGTAAGTGGGCTTAGAATTGCTGCCTAGCTAACATTTTCCCTTGGAGGAAGGGAAAATCAGCCTGGGCTGTCTGCCCCTTACCATGACCATAGGCCTTGCTGCCTGGCAATGATGGGAAGAGGAACCCAATAACTTCTGGAGGGCCTTGTATTAGGCTGTCCTTGCCTTCCTCAGTCTCACTTCTGTAACATGAAAAAAGCAACATGGTCCTTCCTCACACAATTGCTGTAAAAATCACTGAGGTTTTCTATCTGAAGCACTTTGAATATTCAATTAGGCGCAATTGGTGTCCTGTTCATTTCAACAGCAGAAAGGTCACTTGACTCTTACTTATTATTTATTTTATTTATTGCATCTGTATACCACCCTATACCCTCTGTTCTCAGGGCAGTTACAACATAAAATCACAATATTTGGACACAAAATACATAATAAAAAACAAAAACAACCCAGTAAGCCCCCCCCCAACACACTTTAAAAGGGCATTGGATGTCAATCAGCCAAAGGCCTGGTAAAAGAGGAATGTTTTTACCTGGCGTCTAAAGGTGTATTGGGACAGGATGGTGCTGTGGTCTAAACCTCTGAGCCTTGGGCTTGCCAATTGGAAGGTCGGTGGTTTGAATCCCCGTGACAGGGTCAGCTCCCGTTGCTCGGTCCCAGCTCCTGCCAACCTAGCAGTTCAAAAGCACATCAGAGTGCAAGTAGATAAATAGGTACCACTCCAGCAGGAAGGTAATCGGCGTTTCCGTGCGCTGCTCTGGTTTCCAGAAGCAGCTTAGTCATGCTGGCCACATGATCTGGAAAAACTGTCTGCGGACAAACGCCGGCTCCCTCGGCCAGTAAAGCAAGATGAGCACTGCAACCCCAGAGTTGTTCGTGACTGGACTTAACTGTCAGGGGTCCTTTACCTTTACCTTTTTAAAGGTATATAATGAATGTGCCAGCTGAACCTCCTTGGGGAGAGCATTACACAAAACGTGAGCCACTGGGGGGGGGGGAGCCTGTTCTAGTGGAGGAGGCACAAAAAGAAGGTCTCTGTGGAACTCAAAGCTGCATATCTCTGGCCAGATCGTGCTCCCTGTGGATGCTGAATTTCCTTGGCCTTCAGTTCTACATTGTCGCTATTCTGGTGTGACTCCTATGAGCTCCAAAAATAATGATTTTCCATTAGACAACAGCCATGACTACACAACAAAAAGCTTTATACACCTTCACATAGATGCTTTTGCATCTTAGAGTACAGCCAGAGGTTATGGCAGATTGTTTTAATGATCAATAACAATATAGAGTTGGACATCTTGTTTATCAAATCAGTTTGCGTGCGCATAGAGTTCCGTCATGACCTTTGCGCCAAAGAAATCTGTATACGATGTACCCATGCAAGGGCTGCTTTTGGGTTGTGTTTTGCATCGATCTTGCAAGTGTTGCTGTTACGGCTCATGGCCAAACACTTTTACTTACATACAAACTACATCTTGCCCCAGTTTTACTTACTGCTTAAACTGTGTGGATTTTTCTTCAAGAAAACTTCAGCACACAGCATGACGACTTCTGTTCTGCACGGCTGTCTCCTTCTTTGACTTTTGGAATTGAAAAGTCTTGTTTCCTGACAAGAAAGAAAGAAAGAAAGAAAGAAAGAAAGAAAGAAAGAAAGAAAGAAAGAAAATGACTCTTGATCTCAGGATCACATTGGGCAAAAGATTCCTGTATTGCAGGGGGTTGGACTAGATGAAACTTGGGGTCCCTTTTAACTCTTCCATTCTATGATTCTATTCTAGGAAGGAAGGAAGGAAGGAAGGAAGGAAGGAAGGAAGGAAGGAAGGATATATATAATTTTTAAGGAGGATTTTTTAAAAATAATAATAATCTGCAGATATGTTTTCTAATTAGCTGTTCCTGGCAGGCAGCAATAAATATTTTATTTCCCAACCTCAGCTGACAATGGTGCTGAAAGAAACACTTTCACCTTTACCTCCAGACTCATGTCACTCCCTGTGGTGCAGTGCATTATTTGTTTTGCTGACAACAAACACTCAGGCATCTGACATTAGATCACTTTGATAGAATGGCAGGCCAGGAACCACAAGGGAAGAGACATTTTGACTTAATGCCTGTTAAGTACAGACGGTCCTTTAGCCTGAATCTGCTGGAGGCCCATCAGGAGGCTTTTTAACTAAGTGTGCATCTTTTGAAAGACACTGAAAGAGGGAGGCAGGAAACCAATACCCATGGATCTTTGGCTCCCAGCTGACTCATCTCCAATCCCCAGCTTCTGGGTTGCATCTCTGAAGGGCAGGGATGGGGAACTTGTGGCCTATCCAGATGTTGTAGGACTTCAAGTCCCATTAGTCCCAGCCTGCATGGTCAGTGGTCGGGGATGATATGAGATGTAGTCAAACAGCACCAGGAGACTCCCCCATCTCTGTCTTAAGGACACAAAAACTGACTTGCTAAGTGAAATCAAGGGCGTGGGATGTGGGAGGCTTTCCACATTATATCCTTAAGGAGCAACCCAAGTCTAAGATCTACCAGGATGAATGAGTTTGGATCCAGCACAGAAAATGGTCACAGGTGGTGATAGTTTAGGTCCATCAATATCTGGAACATCACAAGTTCCCCACCCTGGTCTAGGCCTTCAAATTTCTGCAATTATCATCATCTAACGGTGTTGATAGAGAATATACAAAAGAAGGCAGTCAACATCGAAGGAACCCCAAACCAATGAAAATCTTGAACCTCACCTGTCTTTTGCATAACTGAGGACCTCCTTTTTTGTTTTGATAGAGAATATGGGCTACATTTGAGAGAGCGTTACTGAACAAAGTACTACTGCAAATTTTTACATACTTTTTAAAAATGCACACACAGAGAAAAGCCAAATTTGAATTCTTTGCAAATAGTTTAAACCCAGGCTGTTAATGCCTGATCGACACTGAGTTTCTTTTTCCCTCACGCTCTTCAGAGATTTAAAAAATGGGCCATTGCTGATCTACATGACATCGATACAACCACCCGAAGAGTCATGAAAGAGCTTAATATTCACAACACATTGACTTCAACTGGAAAATTATATATCCCAGGGCCCAAAGGAGGCACCAGGGTGCTGACATTTATCAGCTACATTTCACTCAAATATTAAAAACGGAGAAAAATATTTCCACTCATCTGACAGTGCCATAGTTCAGGGGTTCTCAAATTATGAGTGCCAGGTGCTATCCTTATCCCTTTGGTGCCATGTCATGCAACTCGTGGCATCATTCCAGCGCTACAAGGAGGCTTTCGCTGAACAATGATGCCCTGGTGAGGTCCCTTTGGTTCCCAGTGCAATGAAAAGGTGCCATATCAGTGACCTGGTATGGAGATTTTTTTATGGCTGTGGGGGCCTCTTGGAACTACCAATTCTGTTGACTGTAGGCAAAGAGAGCAATGGAAGTGAGGAGGGGTGTTGGGGGGGCAAGAGAAAGGAGGAGGAAATTGTGTCATTTGAGAGGCATGTATATTTACTATTATGTGAAGGCAGAAATAGATATTATTGTACATTCTATAAGAGGACTGGAGGAAGTTTTATGAAGAGTAGAACCCAAGCCTACATTAATGTAGGAATAATAGTTTTATTACGTATACCCCGTCCATCTGGCTGGGTTGCCCCAGCCACTCTGGGCGGGTTCCAACACATATAAAAACATAATAAAACGTTCAACATTAAAAACTTTCCTATACAGGGCTGCCTTCAGGTGTCTTCTAAAAGTTGTGTAGCTCTTTATCTCCTTGACATCTGATGGGAGGGCGTTCCACAGGGCGGGAGCCACTACCGAGAAGGCCCTCTGCCTGGTTCCCTGTAACTTCACTTCTCACAGTGAGAGAACCACAAGAAGGCACTCAGAGCTGGAGCTCAGTGTCTGGGTTGAACAATAGAGGTGGAGACGCTCCTTCACAAGTGTGTGTGTGTAGATATATGAGATAGAGATCTTGATTCACAAAGGAAGAAAAAGAAGGAGTGTGAGACTTGAGAACTATAGCATTTAAAGCAACATGGTCACTCCTAGGCCACACTGATGCACCATTCACTGCAAATTAGGAAGCCTCTCTGTGCACACTGAACTCCCCAAACTTCACTCTTTCCACTGTGCCACCTTCCCCTTGTCTGAAGGTCTTCAGCTCCTCACCCCCTGGGGTGGGGAACACTCTTCCTTTCTCCTTCACATGCTTGGAACTGCCTCTGAGAACAAGGTAACTAGGTGACTTTGGGCCAGTCACCATCTCTGAGCCTAACTAACCTCACAGGACTTTTGTGAGGATGAAGTGTGGAGGAGGACAACCACGTACAGTAGACCACCTTGAGATCTTTGAACATCAAGGGGGTACACAGTGCTTTTTTCTATTAAAAAAATGTTTAGGGGTACTCTCATTTTCCTACTCATATTGAAATACTCAATGAGGCCAAACTTAGATTCACAAAATATTTAGGGGTATGCATACCCCTGCATACCCCCAGAAAAAAAAGCACTGGTGTATAAATGTAAAAATAAACAGTACAGTGGTACCTCTGGATATGAACGGGTTCCGTTCCGGAGCCCTGTTCGCATCCAGAAGCAAACGTAACTAGCGACGGCACATCTGCGCATGCGTGTGTCGCTTTTCGCTGATTCTGCGCATGTGCATGACATCATTTTGAGCGTGTGCGCATGCGCAAGCGGCAAAACCCAGAAGTAATGCGCAACTTGAACACGCTCAACCTGAAGCGCGTTCAGCCCAAGGTATGACTGTATATAAAACCTTGTGTAGCTTTCTCTGCGCAAAAAACTCAGGATGAATGCTCAATAAACAGGTTTTCTGGAAGAGGTGTTTTCTGACACTGTTGAGCATACATGCCAGGCACAAAGAGTATCCCCTGCAAGTCCCTCCAGGTGTAAAGCCCTGGCACCTAACCCAATAATGCCTCAGTTTCCCTCCTACCTTCCTCCTACCTCCTCACCTGCCCATACCCAATGTAAACCACAGGCCATGTGGCCACAGGCCACTCCCAGAGGGCCAATAAAATTAATCCCAGGAGGAAAAGGCAAAAAGAAATAGGCCAATCAATGAATCTCCCTACAAAGATTCCTTTTTAGACCCTTACAACAGGAAACTGGCTGAGCTCAAACTGCATATGGAGATTTGCAAACAAATGCCTTTGTCACATGATCAAAGGCACACGCCCAGAGCAGAGAACATTCACAGTTAATTATCATCCAGTTAAAGCTCAGAGAATACGAACACACACACACACACACACACACACACACGATTTTTATTAAATTTTCTGTTTTGCAATTTAAAATAGTCATTTTACATCCTTAAAATATCAGTGACTTCCCTTCTTCTCTTTCCATGGTTCATTTTACATATCATAAATCCCTGCATATTTTACAAAAACTATACCATTCAGTAATCCATTATTGCATCCATCAAATCTTATTTACACTGTTGAATTTATCTTAATGCCGCCAGCATTTTCAGCTGTACACAATTATTTCCCCATATATTCAATAAACTTTTTCCAATCTTCTTTAAATGTATGTTGCTCTTGTTCTCTTATTCTGTATGTTCTGTATGTATTCTGCACTTCTTTAGCTTCCATGGAATTTCCCCAGAGTTAGCAACACACATTTAGCCATTCTCCACTTCAGTGTGAATCAAACAATTATACTTAACAGGAGCACAATTGGTCATCCCTTGCATTGGCGGAGCTCATTTGTCAGCAACAAGAAACTGAGCCATTAGCATCATCAGACCAGCCCTGTGGAATGCTCTGTCAATAGGGATTCAGCAGGCGCCTTCTGTGTTTCCATGCTGCCAAGTTTATGCAGGC
Source organism: Podarcis erhardii (assembly GCF_964252035.2). Taxonomy (NCBI): domain Eukaryota; kingdom Metazoa; phylum Chordata; class Lepidosauria; order Squamata; family Lacertidae; genus Podarcis; species Podarcis erhardii. Next base: position 19,146,585 of record NC_138508.1, on the reverse strand, counting down.
AATTTTTTATCCAAGTGGATAGCTCAGTTGGTTAGAGCATGGTGCTGATAACACCAAGGTTGAAAGTTCAATCCCTGTATGGGACAGCTGCATATTCCTGCATCACAGGGGGGTTGGACTAGATGATCCTCAGGGTCCCTTCTAACTCTACGATTCTATAAACTAAGAAAACGTATTTCCATAATAATTAGTTGATGGCCTCCAATTTTACAATTTAACTTTTTTTATTGCAGATAGGCATTCTTGTGGTAAATTGCTTTTATTTTATTGTTTTTGATATAGCAATATATATATTTTTAAAAATAAATATGTATCATTCTCTTCCGTTAGCATAACAAGGAACTGAAGAAACAAATAAAATTAGGAGCGGCATCTTCACCTGATGCCCTCAAGCTTCGTTCAAGAGCCACGTGTTCCTGAGTATATAGCCTGTGGTAACTGGACATTTTCATCTGCATTTTATAAACGGAGAACCTTGAGCTAAACTTTGTCACAAATATTAATTTCACAGTCTCTGAATTTGGAAAGTCAGCATGGATATGCACCTGTCTCTTCTCCCTTGAAGGATTGGATCTTAAATTATACATACTGTTTGCCTGGTGGGAGATCAGTGATGGCAACTGGTGAACACAGAGGCTGGAAAACAGGACGTCGTCGTATGCTTAGGGCCAGTGTGCATCTGTGTGCAGGTGTGTGTGAGGGGTGAAGGTGGATATTTGTTTCACTCCAAAACACAATATATTGGAGAAAAGCTTTCTGAAAGAGGGGGGGGGAGGCATTGCTCTAATTGCATGCAATTTAACAACCCACAGTACTGATGAATTATTTGGAAGAGCCTGAATGAATCCCTCCACAAAGCACTGAGGAACAAGATTGTGACCCTGAAATCACCTTCTAGGTCTCAGTTCATTTAGGCTACCGCCAACCTCTTAGCTTCAATCACAAACAAGGTTGCAGGAGATAGTAAAAGGTGCTCTCAAAGGCCTCCCCACCCCAGCAAACCCTGTTACCTGTGAAAAGAGATTTTTAAGGAGGATAAATTGATTAGACAAGCTTAGCCTGACAGATTTCCTTTAGCTAAGACAGGGGTGTCCAAACTTTTTTTCAAAGAGGGCAAGATTTGATGAAGTGAACATGCATGAGGGCTGACCAAAGTTGTTGACCATTTTTTAGGATTGAAGTTTTTGACCTTTTTTTTTTTAGGATTTTACCCCAAAGTTGTTGACCATTTTTTTAGAACCACGGGAAGGAACTGCCTGTGGGACATGCCTGAGCTAAGAGGATGGAACTTTGCATAACTAAAGAGATAATGGCTAAGTGCAGGTGATTTGTTGCCAAAGGAGGGAGCAGCTGGAGAACCTTCAGGAAGTAGATATGCATTTATTTATTTCCTCCCCAGGTGATGCCATCAAAGTCTCTGTGTCTATTAAAGAGGACAATCAACTGGGAGCTCCTGGCTCTTTAAAAGATCTTAAGAGACCTGGCATCTCCTCTGTGGCAGAAGCACCATCTATTGGGTAGGCCAAGCCCCCTCTCCAATTTTAAATGAGGGGGCCTGGTCCCCTCAGTATTCTGCAGTCACACACAGGGCCCATTGGTCCCTCCCCCCTTTCAGAGGGTGCACTGGGCTCTGTCAGGCCTCCTCCCAACGTGTGATGTCATATGCACTATGCGTGTGATGTCACATGTGCCAAGCCACCCCACCCCCCCACCCCCCGCAAAAAAAGCTGGGTGGAACCCAGCGTGCCTGCTCTGTGGGAATCTACTGCTACAAAGGTTCCCCTAGAAAACTGATGGAGAGCAATGTCTGTTGGGAGTTCATGCTATGACACCTCATTGTATGTTCAGCATATATGTGTGTGCTGAGCACTTTTTCCAGCTGGAACTCAGTTATAAGAGAACAAGAGAACAATGGTGAGTTCCGGCACCTCTTTCTCTAGAAAAACAGTGCTGTATGTGTGTGTAAAGAAAACCTTAAATGAAATGAAATGTGAATATTTTCACACACAAAATGGCCCCCCAAAATCCTCTTTAAAGCAAAAACCAAAAAGGTGTGTTTCAATATTGCTAAAAATGTTCGCACACATACACACGAAACATCACGAGCAGTTTCAGCTCAGCCCCAGTGTTCTTCCAGAGCCCAGCTTGGAAGCACAGAGCATGGACATCCGGTCAAGAACATGCCAACATGGCGGAGAGACCCGTTCACAAATCTCCTTCCTTCGTTGTGTGCTTATTTTGAACCGGCAGTGCAGGCCACTGCTTGAACTTCCAGAAACACAGCTGCAAGAGGGGGGAAGTGTTAACTATCTGCCTTTAAGGAGAGATCTCCACAATAAATCCAGGAAAATGTAATGTTTGTGTAAGCAGTTTGTATACTCCAAGATAAAAAAAATCCAAATACTTCCCCACTGATTCCTGTCTGAGCATATTTTGATTAAAGCCATCATTTTTCTAATCCGATGGTATTCCTCCTTTCATATTATTCTGTGCATAGCTTCTGAGTGTAGTTTAAGTGCCATTCAGTACAGGAATCTGTCAAGTCCATCTTATGTAGGACAATAATTGCTCATCTCATCATTATAATGAGTGTTCTGGTGATGTTAGATCTGACGGGTGTAGCAAGGAGAGGAAGAGAGGAAGAGAGAATAAAAAGCAATGTGTTGTATTTCATAATCTATCTTATAAATGTTTCAACTCCTTACATTCACATAAGTGAAACTTGACAGGCTTTCAACATAGTTAGTGTAGAAACAATTTATTTCTTGTTTTACACCTGCTCTTTTTCCAAACTACACCCTAATGATAAGGCTTCCCCTAACATGTACTTTTAAGGAACAACATCTGAAGGGGAACAAAAACACAAAGATGATTTAAAGGCAAAGACAAGAGCTCATCTCTTAGTGAGCTTCACTTTATAGCAAAAGGGCACTGAAAATGTGAAACCAGAAAGGTGTCAAATCTATAAGGACAACAGGATGTGCACCAATAATTAGATAACTTTGAGAGTAGGGGCTATTACAGACATTACAACATGAGTTGCCAACATGGTGCCCTTCATATTAGGGATGGAGGAGAAATTTGATTCAGTGAACATTTCAAGTCAAATCTATCAAATCTGCACTTTCTGAAGCCAAATGTGAACTGAAGCGCAGCCACACTGCAACCTCGCCTGAATTTTTGTGATGCTGTTCTGCAACCGACCGATGTTGACAAAATTGCATACATTAGATTAGAGGAGTGCATTTGGGGAAAGTGAGCATGAAAATGAAGCTATTAGTGCTTCTGAAATCAACTGTGCAAAACTGGATGGGAGCTGGACTTGCTCACTTGCTGGCAAGCCCTTAAACATTATGTCCTCCTAGTGGTGCAACAATAAAACTGCTAGCACATTTGCAAAGCTAAGCAGGGTCTGGTGCGGTTTCAATTTGGACGGGGAACCACGTGTTGACATAAACTTCATTGTAGGGGTTTGGACTAGATGATTATCAAGGTCCCTTCCAACTCTATGATTCTATGATTACATGAATGCTGCGGGATTCACCACAGACAACCAGCTCCCGTATTTTATGTTGTTTAAACAACAGCATCTTCTTAACCAATCAGGGAGTGCACAATGAAAGGTATTATAATTCTACACAGCCAATCAGATTGAACAGAGTGATTATTTCACTGAGGGCAAATGAAACCAGGTGCAGGCGAGTACTGGTGCCGCTGAATGAGGATGCTTCTTCTCCCAAAATAACTGGGAAATTTTGAGAGAAGTCCAAAGAGCTTCCATTCACAAGGTGGTGGGTATGGTCTGAAGGTACAAGTGACTGGAACTAAGCAGGTCGGGGTCTGGTCATTGACTAGGTGGGTGACTTATCCTACCTTGAGTGCTTTGAAGGAAGGAAGGTGTGATACAAACATAAGAAAACATTAAGTCAGCTGGTTGGCATCCATCTGTCTCATAGAATCAAGGAATCATAGGATCTTAAGAGTTGGAAGGGACCTTGATAATCATCTAGTCCAAACCCTGCAATGCAGGAATCTCAGCTAAGGCATCCATGACAGATGGCCTCAGGAGACAATGGAAGAGTGCGCTTTAGGGGGTGAAGTCAAACTGTTGGACGGTTGCCTGCTGTGGCTGTAGAGATTGATATGGGAGAGACATGTTTTGTTGCATCTGGGGCCAATTAAGGTGTCCGGTTGTGCCGCTGCAAATGCACCATGGCATTTCTTCTCTTTGCGCTTATCCCAGTGCAATAGGTGTGCATAATATACATGGTGTAGATGGATTAGGGGATGTGGGTGGCGCTGTGGTCTAAATCACTGAGCCTCTTGGGCTTGCTGATCGGAAGGTTGGTGGTTCAAATCCCCGTGACGGGATGAGTTCCCATTGCTCTGTCCCAGCTCCTGCCAACCTAGCAGTTCGAAAGCATGCCAGTGCAAGTAGATAAATAGGCACTGCTGTGGCAGGAAAGTAAACAGCATTTCCGCGCGCTCTGGCACTCGTCACGGTCCTCCGTGCACCAGAAGCAGTTTAGTCCTGCTGGCCACGTGACCCAGAAAGCTGTCTGTGGACAAATGATGGCTCCCTCTGCCTGAAAGCAAGATGAGTGCCGCAACCCCATAGTCACCTTTGCCTGGACTTAACTGTCCAGGGGTCCTTTACCTATAGATGGATTATGGAGAAAGACTTTGACCCAGTGAGATGTGTGCAATGCTTCTGTTCCACTTGCACAACAGGTCTCCACATGTGCAGCAGAGCTTACTCAAAATCTGATCCAGTGGGCTCTGGAGCCAGTTTTGTGTGTGTGCTGGTAGAGGAGAGGAAAGGAATGCCCCACTGCAAAACCAGAACACAGCTCATGCAGCATTGGATCCAACCCAGCGGAAAAATGCGAAGTCAGTGTGTCCAGCTCTACGGCATGTAAAACGAAAATAGAAGTTGCCTTCTGTTCTTTAGATAAGAGCACAGCCTTCTGCATTCTTGAGGTTCCGCCGTGCAAAACGCCATGCAAAACAGCACACGTCAAAAGCCAACTTCGTGAGGCCATTTTGTTAAAACACAAAAGCTTATAGCCTAAGACACCTTTGTCACAGGCCAGCGTTGAGCCTGTTCTCTCTAAAGTTTAGCCCTACTGAATTCAAGAGAAGGACGTCTGAGCTAACAGATCAAAAGTTTGCAAAACGCCATGCTAATTTGCCTGGGGAGGAGCGGGGGGTTGTGCCAATGTCAGCGGAGTTGCAGAGCATGTCAACCACGCAAATTAAAATCTGCTGAACTTCTGGTCGAGCGTTCCCAAGCATACGGTTTTCATAGTCTTCCCCTAAGGGCATGTCTAGATGAGGAAATAGGACTAATTTTGCAACATCTGTATGAGCTAAGTTGACATAAGGAACAACACATGCTCCCAAAGCAAAGGAGCCGATGAAAGGGAACTTTCATGAGTTCACTGCATCCGCTTAGAGACCAGACTGTCAAATTGTTTCTAGAAGAATTGTTCCTTATATCAATGTAGCAGAAGAAATAAGCCAGCCTTGCATGAGGACACGTGCTAAAGGCAGAAAATTCCCTGCAACTCAAATTCTGAATACGTCAGAGTAGAAAGAAGAGCTGTTCCCAAAATCCAGTTTTATTCTTTTCTCATCATCTGGTTCTTGAACATAAACTAAAAAGCTGCTTTAGACTACTGGTCCATCTACCTCAGTATTAAGGGAAAGTGTGCATAAAAATGCATAGGTGTAGGGAAATTACAAATTGTAGAATCATAGAATTGGAATAGCATTGCAGAGTTGGAAGGGACACCGAGGGTCATCTAGTCCAACCCCCGGCAATGCAGGAATCCCAACTAAAGCATCCATGACAGGTGACCATTCAACATTTGCTGAAAAACCTCCAAGGAAGGAGAGTCCACAATCTCCAGAGGGAGGCAGTTCCATTGTTGAACAGCTCGTCCTGTCAGGAGGTTTTTCCATATACGGTATGTAGTTGGAATCTCCTTTCTTGTAATTTGAATCCATTGGTAAAAGCAGATGGAAATCTGCTTCCTCCAGGCATACTGTCGCGAATGCTTCACGGCGCTTTAGCAGAAATGCTCAGAGTTCCAGGTTCTTCACTGCAGTATATTTACTGTGATATATAGATATAGATATAGATATAGATATAGATATAGATATAGATATAGATATAGATATAGATATAGATATAGATATAGATATAGATATAGATATACACACACATATCTACAGGCTATAATACATGAGCAGTTCATATACAGTGGTGCCTCGCAAGACGAAAAGAATCCGTTCCGCGAGTCTCTTCGTCTAGCGGTTTTTTCGTCTTGCAAAGCAAGCCCATCAGCGGCTTAGCGGATTAGCGCTATTAGCGGCTTTTAGCGGCTTTTAGCAGCTTAACAGCTTAGCGGATAAGCAGCTTAGCGGATAAGCGGCTTAGCGGCTTAGAAAAAGGGGGGGAAAGGGGGGGAAAGTCGGAAAAACTCGCAAGACATTTTCGTCTTGCAAAGCAAGCCCATAGGGAAATTCGTCTTGCGAAGCACCTCCAAAACAGAAAACCCTTTCGACATAACATGACTTTAGTCTTATACCCTTTTTCTATTACATTTTTGCATACTTTTTCAAACTGTATCACTAATGCCATAATATTATCATATCCAACAGGTGTTTAAAAAATAAGGAGGAAAGATCGGAGACATAACAAAATGATTCTAATAATGAGAAATGAGTTTTGAAAGAGGGTAAGGATTTGCTGTATCTGATTGGGTAAAGAGGAACACAAAAAAGGGAGACGTGAGGAAGTCAAAAAAGAAGGTTAATTAAGTATGGATTTAAAAGTTGGAGTTTTTATTTTTATTTTGGTAATTTTATTTTTCTGTATTTTTTGTTCTTGTCCTTTTTTTTTCTTTATGTGTATTTTTGACTGTGCTTGTTTCTCCTTATTTTTGTTGTTGTTATGTGTGTTTTTTTTTCTGTAAAAGCTTAATAAATATATCTTTTAAAAAAACAAAACAAAACAAAACAGAAAACCCTTTCGTCTAGCGGGTTCTTCGTCTTGCGAGGCATTCGTCTTGCGGGGCACCACTGTAGTCAAACTGAGTACCTGGCTGCACCTTAAGGCAAATAAGAAGCCTCTTTCTCTCTGACCACACTCCTCTACACCACCACCTTACTGTTAGACAGGTTTCCCTTTTAAACCGATGACAGCCAATCAACTGACAGCACATTACTGCTGAGTCATTCTGACCCAGCACTTCCATAGAAAGTATTGCAGGCTGATTGCATCAGCCAGTTGCATCAGCTAGCAAACTCGAGCCTGCAGACTTACTATCTCACACAGCATTCTGTGATCCCAACACATACCCTCTCAATCACCTTGCCCAGGTGATCAGGAGCTCCTCGTGTGGCAAAATAAGACAGCGGGCTAACTATTGGCATTGACTACAGACAAGAAATTACACAAGGCCGAAGGAATCAAACAATTCCCATGTTCCTTTAGTCACAGACCCCAGTGGATCTTAATTGATCGATATAGTGCACTCAATCAGTTCCACTTACTGCAACTCAACAAACAGCAGGTAACACAAATCACAACTGTCTTTGCAACGTGAACCTTTCAGGGAAGAGGAGGTCAGAAAGAAGCCTTGAAATGGACTTTTCTGTGCGCTCTGTTTTCAGCAGTGACTCTTTGATGCTATTTTCTCCCATCTGAGGCCTCTTACTGTGGCCTTGAAGGGTCTTAATTGGTACTCTCCAGACTGGCACACAACATGGGAATGTTGTGATCCTCAAACCAAGCTTTTACGGAAAGGCACTAGCAGTGTTTCAGAAGGGGGGGGGACAAGTCTTTTGGGGGGTCAGATTTTTTTTAAAAAAAAAAGTTTGAAGGAAGGAAAAAAAGATCAATAGGCCACAGGTCTTGCTTGCCCAGCTATGGTGCCCAGGAGATGAAACAAGCCCCAAAAGAATCAGCAGAGATGTTGGATGGAGCAGAGGGGAGCAGCTACCAAGACTATTAGACCACACCAAGGTCCTAGGAGTATCACAAATATTTGAAATACAGTGGTACCTCAGGTTACATACGCTTCAGGTTACATACGCTTCAGGTTACAGACTCCGCTAACCCAGAAATAGTGCTTCAGGTTAAGAACTTTGCTTCAGGATGAGAACAGAAATTGTGCTCTGGCGGCGCAACAGCAGCAGGAGGCCTCATTAGCTAAAGTGGTGCTTCAGGTTAAGAACAGTTTCAGGTTAAGTACGGACCTCCAGAACAAATTAAGTACTTAACCTGAGGTACCACTGTACATTAGAACTGTTTTAAAAAATAGTCACAATGATAGGGTTCCACCGTTGTTGTTGTTGCTGCTGTTGTTGTTGTTAAAATTTGTATACCACCATATACCCACAGGTCTCTGGGCAGCTCACAACACAAAATTACAAAACACAAAGTACACACCAAAAATAAAAACAAGGACAACCCAATTATTCTCTCCCCCAGCACATTTTAAAAGGGCATAGGATGTCAATCAGCCCAAGGGCTGGTTAAAGAGGAATGTTTTTGCCTGGAGCCTAAAGGTGTATAATGAAGACCCAGCTGAACCTCCCTGGGGAGAGCGTTCCACAGAGGGGGAGCCACTGCAGAGAAGGCCCGTTCTCATGTTGCCCCCCTCCAAACCTCTCGTGGAGCAGGCACACGAAGAAGGGCCTCAGACGATGACCTCAGGGACTGGGTAGGTTCATATGGAGAGAGGCGGTCCTTGAAGTATTGCAGTAAGCTACAGTGGTACCTCGGGTTACAAACATTTCAGGTTACAGACGCTTCAGGTTACAGACTCCGCTAACCCAGAAATAGTACCTTGGGTTAAGAACTTTGCCTCAGGATGAGAACAGAAATTGTGTGGTGCCACTCTGGCAGCAGCGGGAGGCCCCATTAGCTAAAGTGGTACCTCAGGTTAAGAACAGTTTCAGGTTAAGAACGGACCTCCAGAACAAATTAAGTTCTTAACCCGAGGTACCACTGTATTGGTGTGTGTTTTTAAAAAATGATGATATTAAGAACATAAGAAGAGCCTGCTGGATCAGGCCAAATGTCAGTCCAGGATTTTGTTATCACAGTGACCAACCAGACAACTGTGGGAAATCCACAAGCAGGACCTGAGCACAAAGCACTCTCCCTTCCCATGGCTTTTGTTATTGGCAAGCTTGACTTGCCTTTTGAATCCCACCTACTTTTTTGCCAGTTTGTTTGTTTACTCCCATGGCCTGCAAAGCCTGCGCAGCTTTTCACAGACTTGGCTTACTTACATGGTGTCTTGTCTCAAGGTCTGTGGACCATGCGCTGGGGCTGAGTTAATTGCCTTTTCTAAAACAATTGCCAAAAATGTGCACAGGCAGCTGCACACCCTACAGACACCAATAATTTTACTGGAGTGTACAAAAAGAAGAAGACGGAGGGAGTGATTTTGGGAAATGTCTGTCAAGAGTTATGGAATAGCTTGGAGTTGCACTTTTCTTTTTCTTGGTGGGGAATGGTGAATAGTTGGACATGTGCACACCTAGATTTCTTAAAGCAAAAAAAATCTAATAAAAACATCACTGAAATGTGATGATGATGATGATGATGATGATGATGATGATGATATATTTATACCCTGCCCATCTGGCTGGGTTTCCCCAATCACTCTGGGTGGCTTCCAACAACATATTAAAATACAATAATCTATTAAACATTAGAAGCTTCCCTAAACATGTTAATCCTAAATGTTAATCCAAATGGTCAGCAATAACCAGGGTAAGCTTCCATCTGCACTATGCATTTAAAGCAACACTCTGCACCTTTAAACAGACTCCCCATGTGTCTCTATTTTCCAGGGACAGTCCTGGATTTATGGAAGCTGTCCCACTTTCTGAACTGATCCCTGAATGTCCCGCTTTTCCATAGGACATCCCTATTTTCGTCAGAGAAATGTTGGAGGGTATGGAGTTATCTGACCTCCAAGCCATCTGAGGGCAGCTCTGTATAGGGACATTTTTAAATGTTTTAATGTTTTATTATGTGTTTAACTATGTTGGAAGCCTCCCAGAGTGGCTGGGGTCTCCCTAGCTCAGTATTATTGACACTGTCTGGGAAACTCTCTCCAGATTTTCAGAGAGAATTTCAGAATTTCTCTCAGCTTGACCAGGAGATGCTCAGGATCAAACCAGAAGAAGAAGAAGATTTGATATCCCGCTTTATCACTACCCGAAGGAGTCTCAAAGCTGCAAACATTCTCCTTTCCCTTCCTGCCCCACAACAAACACTGTGAGGTGAGTGAGGCTGAGGGACTTCAGAGAAGTGTGACTAGCCCAAGGTCACTCAGCAACTGCATGTGGAGGAGCGGAGAGGCGAAGCCAGTTCACCAGTTTACGAGTCTATCACTCTTAACCACTACACTACACTGAGTACAGAACAGATGCTCTGCCACTGAACTACAGCCTTCCCTCTATTGAACCAATGGGGCTCCCTTCCCAGGTATTTATCAACAAGATTGAAGCCAACGGCATGTCGTTTATATATTGATATGCTGTGGAGATATTACATAATTCTGTCCATCGCCTCAGAGTCAGACACACCACTGAAAATGCAAACAAGTAGGTTGGATCGACTGCCAAACCAATTCCCAAAACAGATCAATTTTCAGCCGTGGCAAAAATGAATTCAAATGTGAGTTTGCCGTTTCAGCTCAGATCTAGCTAAAAATCAAACAGTGTGCATGTATGCTTTCTTCACAGACACCCTTTGACTTGCCCTGAACACATTGTATAAATCCACTTCTGAACGGAAATCAATAAATATGCAATAAGATAAGGAGCCGCAATTATATCCTTGTAACTCCGTTATTGAGGCCGCTGTCCTTTAATCGTTTGCTCCAGAAGACTTCTAGTGAAGTCAACTACATCTCACTTAGTAGCCATTAGGGGTATAAAATGATGACTTATTCGGCTATCCGTAGCCATCTTTCAGACAATTAGCTTATCGCAAACGCGAGCAACAGAGCAAAGCTGATCCCATTGACTTTAATGCTGCCAGGATTTGATGCAACGTCCTAGAAAGGTCAAATGGGATAGCTTAAGAGAGCCAGATCAAGCCGTCAGACACTTCTGAAAAATGTCAGAGTCGCTTTGAACATTAGTGGGTTTTTTGCTTGAGATGCGAGGCGATCAATTGCAGCTGAAGCCTGTTAGACATTTATAAGTTTCTTTTGTCATCGCTGGATTTCTCCCAAGTATGAATTTCTCAGCCTATTGCAAGTATCTCCCCAGTAAAGGGAATTTTCTACCACCTGCCGTGCACCAGACTCCTTAAATCCAAGCTATCACACAGCCATGGATTGTATACACTGTCTTTACAATGGTATCACGCTGGTCAGACATACCGACCTGCCGTTGCAATTGAGATCTTAGAAACTCCCCTACTGAGAAGGCTTAAAGAGCTGTATATAGCGAAATCTTTTAAAGAGGTGTGGGGGGGGGGAGAGAGGTTGGTCTTTATGGAAGCCGGTGAATTATTTATGCGATTAAAAGTGTGTGTTTGCAAAGAGAATATAAATTGCCTCAAAATGGCTCAAAGGGAAAACACCGTTCGTTTTGCTGAGCGCAACGGCGTGTCACTTCAGAAAGGGAAAACACCAAACGACATGGTGGCGGGGGGGTGGGGAACGATGGCTGAATGTGGCCCGGAAACAGTCGCGAGCAGAATTGATCTCTACGGGAGGTCAAAGGATCTTACAGGTGTCCACAGCGAGGCAACCGGCGCAGCCCGTGCTAAGCAGTTTTATACCTTTTAAATATATTTTCCCTTGTAACGGCTCCCTGAGATAGCAAATGGCTGCTCAGCTTCCTAGCTTTGAAAGAAGTGATGCCATGTTCAGATAATTAAGCTGAAAAACATAGGGCTGCAGCCAAGGAAGTTGTTCCGTGACTGGAATGAATTGCACTTGTGCGACAGAACTTTGGGTGTTCACCCAGCACTCTGGAATAGATTGGGGGAAGTGGACTGGGGGGACAAAAGGGAGAGGAAGTTCCATTGCCCCACGGAAGCCATTTCCACTTGTGCAATGACATTGCTGGATTCAACAACAAAGGATTGCCTTGCTGGTATGGATGGGTGAATCCTGCCCCCCCCCCCTTTTCCCTCTCAGATTCTCATTTTTCCAGCTTTAAGTTCAGCTCTCCATATTTCTGCATCCATTTGCTATTAAGGAAAAAGAATTCCTCGTGAAAATTTGTTGGCATTTTAGTGGAAATTTTGCAAATTTGCCTAACATACATGTTTTGCAAACAACTTCCCCTAGCGTAATACATTTTGCGCGTCGTTCTCACTAATATGGTCTGACGGCTGGAATATCCGTCAGCGGGCCACTGAGGTCCAGCTCCGAGGGCCTTCTGGCGGTTCCCTCACTGCGAGAGGCCAAGTTGCAGGGAACCAGGCAGAGGGCCTTCTCGGTGGTGGCGCCCGCCCTGTGGAATGCCCTCCCATCGGATGTCAAGGCGATGGACAACTACCTGACATTCAGAAGACATCTGAAGGCAGCCCTGTTCAGGGAAGTTTTTAATATGTGACATTTTAGTGTATTTTTTATCTCTGTTGGAAGCCGCCCAGAGTGGCTGGGGAAACCCAGCCAGATGGGCGGGGTATAAATAATAAATTATTATTATTATTATTATTATTATTAATATTGCATACTTAAAAAATGTGCACTTTTTTCACAGTCGAAGAGCCACATTACAAAATTTGGTGAAGTGCAGATTTCAAAGGATAGCTGTGCTTCAGTGCACAGAAAGGGAGAGCGAGGTAGATTCCCATTAGAATCCTAACCAAACCAAATTTTCATCCCCTCTCTACTTGCATGATAAGACCATGAGGTGCCTTCTCAGGATTCTGTTTCTAACATTGACCAGCCAGGCATTTGGGACAATTTGTCTCATCTTAAGTTCAGTTCTCTACATTTCCACACCAGTTTGTAGATTTGTTTTTAAGTCTGTATGAAAATTCATGCCCATCATAGGGCAATGTCTTCCTAGTATGTGTGCAATTTTGCAAAGCACATACCTATTAGCTTGGTATTCCTGATCCGAGTCCAACACTCATATTGACTAAATGCACCAGTTCATTGTGAAGCAGCTCTCATGGCTAATACCTATTGGCAGATTCTTTTCCATATGAATATGTCTAATCCTTTGAAAGTAGGACTGTGCAGTGACCACAAGCTTCACCTTGCATCTGTAGCATTTGGAAACTTTTCCAGATCTGCTTTGTGCCATTCTGATTCATTTCATTGTTCATGTAGGAAATGGATCTGTTACATCCAAAGCTCCGGTTCACTCCCAGTGACTATAATGGGGAATCTAAAAATGGCTGTATATATATATTTTTTCCTTATCAAAGGCAAAGAAAACACTCCAGAGTGGATTAAGCCTGCCAAATTCCAGACAGGTTTATCTGGGGGAATTTGTGCAGTGAATCTTTTCTTTATTATTGTTTGGGGGGTCTTTTTATTTTCTGCCAGCACTGCATCATAGCTGTCAACTTTTCTCTTTTCTTGCGAGGAATCCTATTCAGAATAAGGGAATTTCCCTCTAAAAAGGGAAAATGTTGACAGCTATGCACTACAGGCAAACGTCAGGCATGGTCACAAAGGGATGCATGATTGTGGTGGCAAGGAAGGTGCCTAGGGGAGAGTCATCCCCACATGCCTTTCTCCTCGTGTAAATTGTGCTCCTCCCAGCTCTTCAGGCAGCTCTTTGACAGACTGGGGGAGCCTGACCTCTCCCTGTCTGGAGAAGTGTCTGCCCTTCCAGTGATGGACCTTGGTGTCTCAAATTTCAGCGGTGCCCTGTGCAACACCAAAACCTGTGTGCCCCGCCCTGCCTCTCACCTTCTGTTGGATGTCGCAGTTGTGGGGCCTTCTGCACCAGTCGCATTCTCCTAGATCCACCTTTGCCCCTTCTCTGCCCTGGCAGTCATAGCCTTTGAAAGCGAGGATTGGATCACAGAAGCATAGATTTGCAGAGTTGGAAGGGCAGCCCACCACTGTCAAACAGCTCTTCCTGTCAGAACATTCTTCCTGGTGCTTAGTCTGAATCTCCTTTCTTTTGACTTGAAGCCATTGGTTCTTGTCCTACTGTCCAGAGCAGGAGAAAACAAGCTTTCTCCATCCTCCATGTGACAACCCTTTATATATTGGAAGATGGCTATCATATCTCCTCTCAGTCTCCTCTTCACAACATACCCAACTCCCTCAACTGTTCCTCATAAGGCTTGGTTTCCAGACCCTTGATCATCTTGGTCTCCCTCCTCTGGACACATTCCACCTTGTCACCTTCAACTGTGGTGCCCAGAGCTGTCAGTGACATGATTCCCATTATCAAAGTCCCCTCTCTGCTGGGGGACGGGGTGAATGGAGAGAGGGAGAGAACGAGTGTGTGTGCCCACAGGCCACAGCTCCAGCCTCACAACTTGTATGCGGCCCTTAGGTGCTCATCCACCACTACATTTGGCCCCTAGGGGCAAAAATGTTGCCCATCGTTGATATCCACACATGGGAGTGGACAAAGAGGGGAGAGGTCAAGGAGAAATGGACTGCACAGAAATGCACTGTGGATGAATGGCAATTACATGAAAGCAAAATAGCTTCCGTGATCATTAACAAAGCTGTGTGGGCGATAGCACAAACATCCTGCTGCTGGCAAGCTAGCTAAAGCAAGCCGGTGTGGGATAAAACACCTAATCTTGATTCAAGACGATAGGATTGGATTTTCTGGTCAATGGTAATTCAGCAGTTTCATGCTGAAGTTCCTCTTTGAAGTTCCTTTGTTCCACAATGGCTAGTTTAAAGTCAGCAGCAGGGTGCCCTGTGAGGTTGAAATGTTTTTTTCCGCTTTCTACTACCCTTTGTAGTGTCTTTTTTGTTTCCATTTACTCTTTTGCATAGAGATTGGCCTGTTTTGCCATACGCAGACTGTAGAAGAGCATTGCTTGCAGACGGTGGCATTTATCACGCTGGAGTTGAACAACATGCCGTCCAACTTTTTCAGACCCTCCATTTAAAGCAGTATCATACTACTATAAATGGTAATGGCTTCCCACAAAGAATTATGGGGAATGATGGACCTAGCACAAGACTCTTCCCCACACCAGGCCTTCTCCAACTCCCAGGAATGGTGAGGGGGGGTGGAGGTAGGTGGCCACAGTCCACAGCTCTCTTCCCTCTGCTTCCTCCAATGTGAAGCCTCCAATTCTGATTAAAAATGGGAATCACTGTGACAAAGTGAGAAGCCATGATGGCTTAAGGGTTTCCATGATGGTCCTGACACTTTGGGGGCTGCTGGGCACTATGCAGTCCCTCTTCCCAGGGAATTCTGGGAACTGTAAATCTGTGAAAGGAACAAGGTCCTCTGAACAACTCTCAGCACCCTTGACAAAATGTCCCAGGATTCTTGGTTTGATACTGTCTAAAATGTATTGTGTAAATGGGGTCTTAGTGAGTTTCCTACAGAAAGCAACCCAGCCAAAGATTGGAGAGGCAGTTAAATGGGTATGATTGATGGAGGAGGGGTAGAGTTACAAGACCAATACTAATTGCACCCTCAAGAGATTTCATTCACCTTCACTGATACAGACCCTTCAGTTGTCCCTATTTTCCAGGGACCGTCCCAGATTTACAGAAGCCATCCCAGTTTCTGATTTGATCTTGGAATGCCCTGCTTTTCCTTTTTTAGGACATCCCTATTTTCATTAGAGAAATGTTGGAGGGTATGGAGTTATCCAACCCCCGAGCCCTCTGAAGGCAGCCCTGTATAGAGAAGGATTTTTAAACCCAGTCCGATGGATAGTAAATAAATAGTAAAATTATTATTATGGAATAGGACGTCCCTATTTTCATCAGAGAAATGTTGGAGGGTATGCTTTTTCAGATCATAAACTGGGATGTGCATCTTCTGGGACACTTTTTCAGATCAAGATGACAGCGCGAGATCACATCACCCAAAATGGCCACTGTGGTCTCACATGAAAAAAATAGGATGTCCTTTTTTTCCCAGGACACTTGGCAGGTATGGAACTATCTTCTAATGTTGTGGCTGTCTTGTGATAGTGTAGAAATAGGGACATTAACCCACATTAACATCCTACATTTAAAGCACTATGATACCACTTTAAAAAGGCATCGCTTCCCACAAAGGATTCTGGGAGCTGTAGGTTGTTAAGGGTGCTGAGAGCTGTTAGGAGGCCCCAGCTCCCCTTACAGAGCTATGTTCAATACAGTTTAACAATCAAACCTTCTTACCAAGGAGCTCTGGAAATTGTAGTGCTGTTTAGAATGTATGGTGAGAGTTGGCATCTGGGTTTGTTGCAAAGTCTAGAGTTTGGATTTGGATTTGATATCCCGCTTAATCACTACCCGAAGGAGTCTCAAATCAGCTAACATTCTCCTCCCCCCCCCCCCTCACAACAAGCACTCTGTGAGGTGAGTGGGGCTGAGAGACTTCAGAGAAATGTGACTAGCCCAAGGCCACCCAGCAGCTGCATGTGGAGGAGCGGAGACGCGAACCCAGTTCACCAGATTATGAGTCCACCGCTCTTAACCACTACACCACACAGTCACTGCTCTTGTGTTACTGCTGTGCCCAAGATTTGTCAAACAATTTTTCCCAACCAAATAATGAGGCATAGAGGAAATATATTCAGAAATTGTCAAAAGGGAGAGACATTTTTGCTGAAACTCTCATAACTGAGGTGTGGTATTCCTGTTCCATTTACCTTACTTTTATAGGGGCTGGCCAATGTTTGTGAATGTCCTTTCACAGGGTTGCTATGACATTTTAGCAATTTCCAGAAATTCCGCCCAGACTCTATTTCCGACAGACGAATCCCAGATATATTCGGGGAAACCCAAATATATGGCAGTCCTACTGTTATGTACTGAGCTTGGATCCTAGAACAATAGGCAGGTAGGATCCTAGAATGCAACAACTGATTGGCTTGCAGGAGAAGACCAATCAGGCTCCATGAAGGAAGCAGAATCAGACGGGACTCATTGTGTAAATAATGTGTATAAAAGCCTGAGGTTTAGGGGCAATTCAATCACTGTTTTACAAGCTGCAATAAAGAGCATGAAATCACGGCAGTACTCCAAGTATATTTCACCTACCTTTCAGTCTATAAGCCAGATTCTAACCATTGGACTCCTCTCTGTAGCCTTGCCATTACTGAAGTTGAAAAGAAAGTATAAAGCCCCTTAAAAACAGGGCAGAAAAACAGGAGCCTCTTTTGCAGAGGTAGAAAACTTTGAGAAACTGTGGGCAGATGCAGCTCAGTTCATTGTAGTGGCTAGAGTGTAGGACTAGGATCTGGGAAACAATAGACTGGTCATAAAACATCTGGCATTTGCTCATACTTGCATTGTTAACTGCTACTGAGAATCTTAGCTATCGATACTGTAATGGTTGATGATTTGAGCAAAGTTTCCTTCAATATAAAATGTGCTTTCTTGAAGCTACTGGGAGAAAAACAAACATAATTTCAGTTGCAGGTTTCTCTTTCTTCGGCAAAAGTTCCCTATTGTAGTGGGTCCTTTTTCAGACGTTCTGAGGTGGAAAACAGTATTTATACATCTTTTAAGATGACAGAGAGTTACTGAAAAATTATACCATGCAAGGTTTAGAACTATTCCTTCATATAACGTTGGCTTTCAACGACTGACCCTTAAATATTGCACCTTTTCAGTAATACCCTCTGACAAAACATAAATTCTTCCATATTATTATTCAAAAATGTCTCAACAAGTCAACAAACATTAGCTCCTCTTTTTCTTCTTTCACACCTTAATAATTTTTGTCACATAGCAACAGTGAATATTGGTAGAAGTAAATTGTTGTTTACATCTTCCTCTGTTTATTTATTTACTTCAAAATTACAGGTGGTATCCTGGCAAACTGAAATGCTTTCAGGTGCCGCTGATTTCAGGAGGAAGAGTTAAAACACATACAGTACTGAAAATTCTCCCATGGAAATCAATGGGACTTCAGACTGGGTTCACGCAGCCAGCAGAATCAGATTGCAAAAAGCTTTTCCAGGGCTGTACTGCTTCAGGATACAGCTGGGCCGGGGACTGCAAGTCTCAATACTCTCCCCACCAACCATGTTTACTCTTTGCAAATAGAAAGAAAGCGTGCCAGGCATTGTGGCTGGTTCATGCCAGAATCCACCACTTTAACAGTCCTGGTTTTTGAAGTGGATTTTTTGTTAGTGAGGCCTGATCACAGACTGTGACCTCACCACAAGACCAGTGTTGTTGTTTAGTCGTTTAGTCATGTCCGACTCTTCGTGACCCCATGGACCAGAGCACACCAGGTATTCCTGTCTTCCACTGCCTCCTGCAGTTTGGTCAAACTCATGCTGGTAGCTTCAAGAACACTGTCCAACCATCTCGTCTTCTGTCGTCCCCTTCTCCTTGTGCCCTCCATCTTTCCCAAAGTCTTTTCCAGGGAGTCTTCTCTTCTCATGAGGTGGCCAAAGTATTAGAGCCTCAGCTTCACGATCTGTCCTCTCAGTGAGTACTCAGGGCTGATTTCCTTCAGAATGGATCGGTTTGATCTTCTTGCAGTCCAAGGGACTCTCAAGAGTCTCCTCCAGCACCATAATTCAAAAGCATCCATTCTTCGGTGATCAGCCTTCTTTATGGTCCAGCTCTCACTTCCATACATCACTACAAGAGCAGTAGGAATCAGTTAAAGAGGAACCTAATGGCTGAATGCTAAGGTGAAAAAACAGCTCCATATAAGCAGTTCCGGATTTACGTATAAGCTAAACAAGCTATAGCTTAGGGCCTCACTCTCTTGGGGGCCCCAAAAAAAATTGAAGAAGAAAAAAACTGGATGTACATTTCCAAAATATAAGATAAAAAACAAATAAAAATAAAACCTACATACAGCAACAGTGTTGTGTAGGCTCCTATGATGTAAGTAGTAATAATAATAATAAAATTTTATTTGTAAGCTTGCTCCCTAAAATATCACTGGTTTGTTCATTTCTATATATAGGGTGCCTACATTCTGCATGTGCAAATGCCTTTAGTTACCTATTAGGCCCATAAATTACCATATAACATATATTCAACAGAAAAACACAGTGACAATTTGTTGTTGACAAAGGACAGCTGGACATATAAAGGGCCCCATTGCCTTCAGTAGCTTAGGGCCTCATCAAACCTAAATCTGGCCCTGCATATAAGGTACAAGGAGGGCTCTGACACATACCGTAAAAAAAGGATTGAGTAAGTTACATTGCATGGACTGTGGTTGGATGAGAAATTGACAAGTGCTGGGTTGGGTAGAGGACGAACAGCTATGATAGCATATATTTGCTATATTGTGTGTGTGTCCTAATGGAATTGCTCTCGCAGACTCTTTGGATTCCAGTGGTGTTTGGCAGTGGAACAGACTCCCACAAGAGGTGGTGGACTCTCCTTCCTTGGAGATTTTTTAAGCAGAGGTTGGAGGGCCATCAGTCATGGATGCTTTAGCTGAGATTCCTGCATTGCAGGGGGTTGGACGCTTGGGTCCCTTCCAACTCTAAATTCTATGATTCTATGGTCCAGTAATGCATTACTAAATAAAGCCTGACCAATTAGGAACTTGGTGTGAGCCTCCATGTCTGAACCCCCAAGGAAACAGTGGAGGTAGAACATAGCCATTATAGTTTTTTCCCCAAAAATTTTTTATTGGTTTTCACAAATTCAAAACACACAAACAAACAAACATCCTGTTTAAGTCTTGGTAACATTATTAAGTGACTTCCTCAAATCCCCTTGGTTGAATTTCATTATATCTCATTTTAACAGTTTTCCAAAATCGATTTTCTCAAAAAATTAACTTGGTCACTTAACATCTTTCATTCTTTCCAGTTTGACTTTAAACATCTTAAATCTTATCCTTACATATTTACAGTGGTGCCCCGCAAGATGAACGCCTCGCAAGACGGAAAACCCGCTAGACTAAAGGGTTTTCCATTTTGGAGGCGCTTCGCAAAACGAATTTCCCTATGGGCTTGCTTCGCAAGACGAAAATGTCTTGCGAGTTCCTGCGGGGTTTTTTCCCTCCCCCCCCCCCTTTTCCTAAGGCGCTAAACCGCTTATCAGCTGATCTGCTGATAAGCCGCTTAACAGCTGATCGCTAAAAGTCGCTAAACCGCTAATAGCGCTAATCCACTAAGCTGTCAATGGGCTTGCTTCGCAAGACGAAAAAACCGCTATACGAAGAGCCTCACGGAATGGATTAATTTCGTCTTGCGAGGCACCACTGTAAATCCTAAGCCTATCTATTTATTTGCAAACTTTTCCCATTAAATTATCTTAACATATTTAGCTAAGTAGTCTTTAAATTTCTTCCATTCTTCCTGGTACTCCTCCTGGTCGCGGACTCTTCCAGTCAGGTCGGCCAGCTCCGAAAAACCCATCATCTCCATCTGCCAATCTTCCACTGTTGGTACTTCCTTTGTTTTCCAATTCTTCGCTAACAAAATTCTTGCTGCAGTTGTGGCATGCAAAAATAATTTAACAACTTTCTTGGGCATTTCCAAACCTATTATTCCAAGAAGAAAGGCCTCTGGTTTCTTAGTAAATGTACATTTCAACATTTTTCTCAGTTCATTATAAATCTTTCCCCAGAAGTCTTTCACCTTGCTGCAGGTCCACCACATATGGTAAAAGGTACCTTCCTTTTCTTTACATTTACAGCATAAATTATCACTGTTGTGATAAATCTTTGCTAACTTTACAGGGGTCAAGTACCATCTATACATCATTTTCATTATGTTTTCCTTTAACATTGTACATGCAGTGAACTTGACCCCTTTCCTCCACATAGCCAGTATGTGTAATCTCCATCGATAGCCCTTTCCTTCGTGAATTTGTCTTCTAAAGCCATCTAGGTTGGTGGCCATCAATGCTCAACGCAGGAAGCTTGGGGGTGGCAACAGGACAGGGCCATCTTGCACAGAAGCTGCCATGGGGCACAGCTGGCACACATGGTGCAATGTGCCCTTGCCCACTTTATCCCTCACATTTTCTTTGAACACCCAAGTAGGCTTTCGACTGACTGCCAATGAAATCAAAGGCATCGCACCGAGAGAGCCCAAGCACTTTATGCAAGCATTTACTTAAGCATCCTAACATATAAAATATGAATTATTTACCTGATGGACTGTGAGAGCCTCAAAGGAACTCTATTCTCTGTCATAGCCATGCCTTTCAAACAGTTCCAGAGAAAGAAAACAAAGTCTTTTGATTCAATAATCCTGTGTGTGCATACTCAAGTTAACACTTCAAAGGGAGCATTTCCAGATATTTTACATTTCCTCCCCCCTCAAAATACAGAAACCCATTAGGCATGTCAAGTATATTCTGAAGCTCAGCTCGGGTGCGAAGCTTGTTTCAAATTCCCACATCCAGGCAGAGTATTTATTGATGCATTAAACCATTGTGTGCCTGGACGATGAGCAACTGGGAAAAAATCTTTAGGCGAGTTTCCCAGCAAAGAAAATAGGTAATTTTGGTTTGTCCTAGATGTATAAGAAACAGGATAACATTTTGCATGTTTCAAATGCCTAGTCCAGGATGGGGCCTCCCTACATCCCCACAGGGCTAATCTGTTGGGGGCCACATGCTGGGGGTGGGTCAGGCAGGACCAAAGCCAGTGGAGAGTGGGGCTAGATTCAAAACTGGTTGGGTTCCCTCTTTTCTTTCCCTCTCTTTGTGGAATGGCTGTATCTCAGCGGTCGAGTATCTGCTTTGCAGCTAAAGCTCTCAGGTTCAACCCAGGTAGAGCCTTGGAAATAATGTTGTTATAGTGTTGGACTTAGGACCTAGGAGACTAGGGATGCTTTAGTGGAGATTCCTGCATTGAAGGCGGTTGGGCTAAATGAGCTCGAGATCACTTGCAACTCTACAATTCTATGACTCTTAGCCTAACCTACCTCACAGGGTTATTGCAAGGATAACGTGGAAAGGGGGATCATGCTTGTTACTGCCTTGAGCTCCTTGGAGGAAAGCTGGGATAGAAATCTAATATTTAAATCAATGCCCCTCTTTGAGGCCCTAGAGAGCCACCCCCATTTGTGTGTTGATGATACAGAAATAGATAGACGAAGGATTGACTTGCTATAAGGTGCTTCCTATGTCCATCACGCGGGTGGGACGCAGGTGGCACTGTGGGTTAAACCACAGAGCCTAGGACTTGCTGATCAGTAGGTTGGCGGTTCGAATCCCCGCAACAAGGTGAGCTCCCATTGCTCGGTCCCTGCTCCTGCCAACCTAGCAGTTCAAAGGCACATCAAAGTGCAAGTAGATAAATAGATACCGCTCTGGTGGGAAGGTAAACAGCGTTTCCGTGCGCTGCTCTGGGTCTCCGGAAGTGGCTTAGTCAAGCTGGCCACATGACCCGGAAGCTATATGCCGGCTCCCTTGGCCAATAAAGCGAGATGAGTGCAGCAACCCCAGAGTCGGCTATGACTGGACCTAATTGTCAGGGGTCCCTTTACCTTTATCTTTATGTCCATCAACCACCAGCTTTTCTCTCTGCTTGTCATCCTGTTTGGCCCCATTTCCCCTCTCCTCCTCACCTGCATTTGATGGAGGGCCACATGAAAGGAGGTCGAGGGCCACATTTATACCTTTGTTGTCCCAGAGCAAGAAAGGATGCCTAAGATAAACACTGGCAAGCATATTCTGTGCAGCTGCATCCCATTCTCACATGCAAAGGGCAAAAAAATACAGCGTACTGACAAAATAGATCAAAACAAGTGGAAGAATGCTGAAAGAGTTTCCTCCATCACCACCAAAAGCCCATTTCGTGGGCATGTGTGGAACTCATGCGATGGAAGCCTAGCAGTTTTTCTAAGGACATTTCTGTACCTCCAGATGTCAATAAACAAGCAATTTTCACCCTACCCACCCCCCAAAAAATATCTAAGCCAATGTTCCTGCAATGTCTGTTTGAGATTCCACGCCAAATGTGAAGTGTTTTCTGAATTGTATCTGGCATCGATTTGGACTGATTGCATCAAATAAACAATCTTCCTGGAGTTAAATATATTTGATGGAGACAATTGAGGTGCTTCAGTCCCTATCCAGTGTTCATGGATAATCCTTTTACTTGGTTCAAAATCTATTGACCACCTCCATCGTTCACGCAAGCTTCTCATTTAAATTCATTTTCTCTCCATAGGCTCGCTCCAAAGAATTTCCTTTTATCCTCCCTAAATAATGGATATAATAGCATGAAAACTTTGCCTGACAGCTCTGGAATTCCCCCCTTATTACACCAACACTTGGCGCACACACAAAAACTCTAATACAGTGGTACCTCGGGTTAAGAACTTAATTCGTTCTGGAGGTCCGTTCTTAATGTGAAACTGTTCTTAACCTGAGGTACCACTTTAGCTAATGGGGCCTCCCACTGCCGCCGCACCACAGGAGCATGATTTCTGTTCTCATCCTGAAGCAAAGTTCTTAACCCGAGGTACTATTTCTGGGTTAGCGGAGTCTGTAACCTGAAGCGTCTGTAACCTGAGGTACCACTGTAAGGCAAATTCTAATTGTATGACAGGATTGTTAACTGGAAAAGGTTCAAAACCAGGAATAGCATCGTCGAAGATCAGTTCGCTTAATTCATTTAAAGAAAGGTGTCAAAGCGTTGTGGTTGGTTGTAATGATTTCAGCAATGAGGGAATGGCACTCTGCACATTGAGGAGTCAGTGACTGCTACCAGCTTAGGTAAAGGTAAAGGGACCCCTGAGAATTAGGTCCAGTCGTGACCGACTCTGGGGTTGCGGCGCTCATCTCGCTTTATTGGCCGAGGGAGCCGGCGTACAGCTTCCGGGTCATGTGGCCAGCATGACTAAGCCGCTTCCACCGAACCAGAGCAGTGCACGGAAACACTGTTTTCCTTCCTGCTGGAGTGGTACCTATTTATCTACTTACACTTTGATGTGCTTTCGAACTGCTAGGTTGGTAGGAGCAAGGACCGAGCAATGGGAGCTCACCCCGTGGCAGGGATTTGAACTGCCAACCTTCTGATCGGCAAGTCCTGGGCTCTGTGGTTTAACCCACAGCGCCACCTGTGTCCCGCTACCAGCTTAGATGACTTTAAAAGAGGATTGGACAAATTTATGGAGGAAAAGGCTTTCAATGGCTACTAGTCATCAGGGCTACTAGCCATGATCAGAGGCAGTAATGATTCTGAGGTCCTGGAAGCTACAGGAGGAGAGAATGCCCTTGTGCTCAAGTCTTGCTTGCAAATTTTCCTCAGACATCTAAGAAATACTCTCTTTTCCAGAGAGTTGTTGGCATCCGTCTGTCTCGGGAGACAACGGAAGAGTGTGCCTTCAAGGGTAAATTCAAACTGTTGAAGAGTTACAATGCCTGCTGTGGCTGTAGAGACTGATACAGGAGAGATGTGCTTATTGTAGGTGGGTCAGATGAAGGCATCTGGTATCTTCTCTCTACAATCCTCCAAGAGAAGAAACACCATGGAGCAGCAAAACTAGGCGTCTGCCCCACCTGCAACAAAACACGTCTCTCCTGTATTGGTCTCTACAGCCACAGCAGGCGCTGTAACTCTCCAACAGTTTGACTTTACCCTCAAAGGAATAGCCTTCCATTGTCTCCCAAGATGCCAACGACTCTCTACTTCCACGGTAAAATGTCTCTTTCAATATAATGGAAGCAGTTCATTCCAATAGGATGGAATAACCTCCCCAACTTTGAAGAGGAATGGGTTCTCCTCCTGCACTGTGTTTCAGACCTTGCACCTCTTTCTTCTGCCCCTATCATAGGAGCCAACTACTAGGGACAGAGGTCCCTTTGCCCCCCAATAAAATATTTGAGGGGGCCCCAAAGTTGACGGCCATTGCCATTTAAATAGCATTTTGTGAGCGATTATGTGGGCTGGGACTTACCTGCCCCCCCAAGAAAATATTTTATTTAAGTTGGCTCCCCTGGTCCCTATTCAGTGTAATAGTTTCTTTTACATCAAAGGGAGCTGGAATAAAAGGTGAAGAGAGAAAAAACAAACATCACTGAGCGACTTCATATGGCAAATCCTAACAGAGATATTCTGAACAAAAAGCCGGAAAACAGATCTTGGCATATAGTCTTTCAAAAAGTTCTTCGTCGCATTACCTTTTTCTTGGTCACACTTAGCATGTTCTGATCAACATTCAGCAGAGATATTTGCCAGTTCTTTAGGCTTCAAATTCAGGTATTTTCAAATTCTCAATGCAAAAGGGCTGCCTGGGAATCATAACTGTTGTTGCTGCTGCTTAATTCATCATGTCAGGGATTACATTGAGGAAGGGCTCAGAAATAATTAACCCAGAACTTGCCTTCGACACTGGGAATCACCCTGTATGTTAAGCCTGTTGTGTCACCTTGATTATTCATTCTGGCTCTACACAAGATCTGGCGTTGTAGCGACTGCGTTTGACAGGTCTTATACACCTCCCTGGCAGGATCTCTTAATACAGGCCTGCAGCAGGGCTTCTCCTAACGCAAGAGAAGAGAGCAGTTTGGAGGCTTAATGAGACAACAAACAATTAATTCACCGTGCTTGAACACAACACATATCGGAACATAGCAAGCTGCCTTATCTAAAATCAAATTATATGTGGTCATCAGCATGCATACCAGATTTCCGTATTCTGCTCTCCCTTGCCTTTTGGGGTGAGTGGGGGGCTCAGGTTGCCTGCGGAAGAATATTAAACTTCTTTGGTTTCCAAGGTTCACCCTTGAATTGTAAGAGAGGCTAGATAAAACTGGCTCAAAGCGCCACCTTCTGGATCCGGAAAAATACAGGTGGATTAAACTCCCAAACAGTAGAACTCATATACCATAGTTGCATGCATTCAAACAATCACCTTTTAATTCGGCACAGGACTGACTCTCTCTCTCTCTCTCTCTCTCTCTCTCTCTCTCTCTCTTTCTCTCCCTTCCTGCTGTGCAGACTGGTGGTTTGTCAATTTCTTTCTCTGTAGAGGCATATTGATTCTATTGTCAATAGGGATGGAAGGAACTGTCAATTCTGGCCTCTCTTGACTTCCCCTTTTCTTTCATTCTCCAGATTTCCGCATCATTTTGTGAATTTTAAAAGGCATCATGCACACACAAAAATTGCCAGAATATTTCAGGCACATCTCTCCTAACATAAACACGATTGTATGCATTTTTGCCTTAGACGGTTTCTGCAAACAATTTGCCCTGACAAGATGCATTTCTGTACCTTGTTTCCATATGCGTTCTTATGCATGCCTTCCGCAAAGGCGTGCAGTTTTGTACACATTATTTGCTTGGGGAACTGCATTACAAAATCTGGAGGAGGAGACATTCCAAAGAAGAGTTGTGTTTTGCTTGGCATGTTGCCTCAGGCACTGCAAATTAGCTAGATTCGCAGTAAAATGCGAGCCAGACTGAATTTCTCTGCCAATCATAATAAAAAGGAAGTAGGGATATAGAGAGCAACCCTATGCACAAGAACCTGGAGTAAAGCAAGCCAGTGTAAATGAAGTTACACCAGATCCAAACCATGTTTATTGTGGGGGATGGCGGCAGCTACTCTGCCAAAGCCTGGTAGAGGGAAGCCAACCCTTTTCAGTGTCCTATGCTGGATTTCCAGTCATGTGACAGAGCTGGGTGGGTTTAGGATTCTGCCTAACTCCCCCATCTCTGGCCATGCCCCACTGATTCTGGGATAGCTCAGTCAGGAGAGAAAAAGACTCTTAATCTCAGGGTCATGGGTCTGAGCCCCATGTTGGGCAAAAAGATTCCTGCATTGCAGGGAGTTGGAGATGACCCTCATGGTCTCTTTCTGTTAAGTTGTGGGTGAACATATCAGACGACACAGCGATTCTTCAGACAGCTCTTGTTTATTCACAGAACAGAACTGAACTGAGGGGTTCAGCCAACCTGCTTATATAGAGCTCAACTACAAAGCAACAGTAACAACTTTCTGTAACTATCCAATCACTGAACGTTGCTTTTTAAGCCAACTGAGGGAAAGGGTAGGCGAGGAGGAAGCATTGGCATTTAAATTAGTGTTGAGAAAAGCAGGAGGAATACAACTGTGAGTGCCGGCACCTTTTTTTCTAGAAAAAAAAAGCATTGCACACACCGAGTCTGATTGCTATCTCAGTTGAAGCTCCCATGTGTTTGCTTAGTAAATCTTCTGGCAATTGTTTTCGAGATGCAGACCTAATCCTATTTTCTCCTTTTAGCCTCCTTGCACTAACTGCTCCATTTCTTGGAGTTCTCCGATGACCTAAAACAGCCTCACATTTTAAGAGCAGGCGCACACCGCAAAAGGGAAAAGGAGAAATTCTTTCACAGTGACACAGGGAGGGAAGCGCTCTGCAAAGCGTCGACACTCCCCCGGCCCCCAATTATTTGCTTTTTATAGTACTTTTCTGTGTTTGATCTCTCAGAGGGCCCAATCAAATCCTTCCGCTTATGTTTCTGCTAAAACAAGATGAATCACAATGTCTTTATTCATTTCCTAGTGAGAGGGAAACCCTCAAAACTTAAATTTAACAAATGTGTCATTTTGTACCCAGTTGTGGGTGCATGTGGGTGTGTGTACACAGAAGAAAGGATATAAGCAAGGGAATCTGGAAAAACCCATTTTGACTTTGACTACTGTTTGACTGAAGAAGTCTCATTCATTACTAAGAAGCTGCTCACTTTACGCTTCAACTCAGAAAAGTCTAGGATAATTATTGTTGTTATCTTTTTATTATGGGGTGAAGTAATTAAAGTCATTGCATGATCACTAGGAAGGGCCATAGCTCAGTGGCAGAATGTTTATTTTGCAAGCAGAACTTCCCAGGTTCAGTCCCTGGAGAGACTCCTTCCTGAAACCCTGGAGAGCAGCTGCCAATCAGTGTAGGCTATACTGAACTGGGGGGGACCATCAGCATAATGCAGCTTCCTATGTTCCTAATGACTTCAAGTCACACAGCAGAACTTCCTCGCTCCAGATGCCACCTGCGCACACCCACACACCCACACACACACACCTGCTCTGAGTGTTTCACCAACCCTCTGGAGCAGACTCTGGGGTTGCAGGGACATATACGGGAGGAGATGCAGTTCTGTTGCATGATTAGAAGTCGTTCAACTCCTGCAATGATCGGAAGACACCAGATCTACCCACTCTGGAAGAATGGCAGATGAAGATGACAGACTATATGGGACTGGCAGAGATGACTGGCAGAATCCGAGACCAGAACAAAGAGACAGTGGAAGAAGATTGGAAGAAGTTCAAAAACTATCTTAATAAACATTATAAAATTAACGAAGGCTAAAAAGATATGGGTTTAAAAATTAGGGGTTTGCAGGGGCGCTGATTAAGGAAAAAGAACAGAATTATCAAAAACTATGGGAAATAAGGGAATGGATTTGCTGATTCGATAATGAAATTAGAATACAGAAGGGGGAGGTATGAGGAGGTCGGGGAAGTTAGGTTTAAGAAAATAAGGTCTGAAATTATACTTGTTTTCTGTCTTTCGTTTGCGTATGTTTTTATTGTTGTTTGTGTTTATATGTTTTTATTGGAAATATCATTTAAAAAAAAAACAACTCCTGCAATGATCTTGGATGCAGACTGAGCAAAATCTCATATTGTGTATCATACCATCAGTGTATAGACGGAGCATTCCACTTCCATAGGCAACACAGGCAGATCCCTTATTCTTTTTAAAATTAACACCCCGTGCTATATCTCTAGGCATCAAGGCAACTTAGAAAAACAAATACAACAGTCCAGTAGTAGTAGTAGTAGTAGTAAAGTAAAGGGTAAAGGGAAAGGGACCCCTGACCATTAGGTCCAGTCGTGGCTGACTCTGGGGTTGCGGAGCTCATCTCGCTTTACTGGCTGAGGGAGCCGGCGTACAGCTTCCGGGTCATGTGGCCAGCAGGACTAAGCCGCTTCTGGTGAACCAGAGCAGCGCACGGAAACGCCGTTTACCTTCCCACTGGAGCAGTACCTATTTATCTACTTGCACTTTGACGTGCTTTCAAACTGCTAGGTTGGACATGAGTGGACATGAGATTGTAAACAAGTTGATAATTTGTTTGGAAAAAATTTTTAACGATGTAAATGGGAGCGGGAGACGTGAGGGAGTCCAAAGAAGTGATGAAATTGTTGTGATAGAAGTAAGATCGTTTATTATTTGTGCATTTATATTTAAAAACTTTAATAAATATTTATATATATATAAAAAAAAACTGCTAGGTTGGCAGGAGCAGGGACCGAGCAACGAGAGCTCACCCCATTGTGGGGATTCGAACCGCCAACCTTCTGATCAGCAAGTCCTAGGCTCTGTGGTTTAACCCACAGCGCCACCCGCATCCCAGTAGTAGTAGTAGTATTTCTCTAATTTGTACTACACCTTCGGGTCCCAGGGCAAGTTACACCATTTAAAAATACAATATTCAAATCAGTTAAAACAAATTACCGTCAGGAGAATAACATGGGCCCTGAAACATATATCTCAGGTGTCAAAGACGTGCATTTTCAGAAACCTACATAATGAAGGTACCAGGTGCACCTCTGTGGGGAAGCAATGCGACAGCTTAGGGGCTCCCACAGAGAAAATTACTTCAAAACCATCAATTAACTACATTCTGTAGTCCTGGCATATTTTGTATCAAAGCCATGATGAAAATCACACTCTCCCCCCCCCCTTTCTCATCTAAAGCTAAGCAAGGTTGGCAGCAAACAAATTTCCAAGGGGTGTGTTGTTCCAGAGTTGGGGTGCCAAGCTGGGAAAGCCTGTTGCGAATTCTGTGCACCCGTTCCCTAGGAGTTGATTGTCTAAAAGAGAAAGGGCACTGTCATTGGGCAGGGTGGAGCAGCTGCCTCAGATGGCAGATGCAAGAGGGTGGCAGTGGACATCCACCATTCCCCTGGTGTACCCTCCTCTAACCTGCTCTGGACCTCCTAAGCTATCCTGTTGCCTTCAGTTATGGTGGAGAACATCGTCACATTGCCCGTGTTGCAACAAGATTAATCTTCCAGTCCATTGGATTCTGTATGTGGAGTGGAAGATGCTTCAGGCAATAAAATGTCTTGAGTCAGTTCTGTTCCTTATGAACCACGTATGGTAAGACCATGGCTCAAGTGACAACTGCTTTAACAAGGAAAACAAGAACACTCCAATGTTTTAGTCATACAAAAAAATGGTGCTTCTTACATATTCTTCAACCACTTTGAGGTTTTTAAGAATCAAGTGTTGTATAAGTTATACGAAATAAATAGATGAGATGAAATTCACAAGACACTGAGTGAGAACGTCTCACCTAACATTACAGGAAGTCCCGCTAGCCAAATGCAGACCTATCTGTACACCTTTGACCTCAGACACTTCAAGAATGTTCAGTGATGCTGTCCATATCTGACTCTGCTCAGCTGCCATGGCTCAAATCCAGCAAATAGACTCTTACACTGCAATCAACAGACCATTTACTCTGGAGTGCTCCAACAGAATTATATAACACTCCAATCCTCTTTTTCAAGATTAAGTTTCTATTATATTTTCTCCATGGTTATCTACCATTCTCAGCCCCTAGAGCACCAATATACTTTCACTTCAGAGTATTCTGGGCTGCATCAATAGGAGTATAGCATATAGATCAAGGGAAGTAATAGTGCCACTGTATTCTGCTCTGGTCAGACCTCATCTGGAGTACTGTGTCCAGTTCTGGGCACCACAGTTCAAGAAGGACACTGACAAACTGGAACGTGTCCAGAGGAGGGCAACCAAAATGGTCAAAGGCCTGGAAACGATGCCTTATGAGGAACGGCTAAGGGAGCTGGGCATGTTTAGCCTGGAGAAGAGGAGGTTAAGGGGTGATATGATAGCCATGTTCAAATATATAAAAGGATGTCACATAGAGGAGGGAGAAAGGTTGTTTTCTGCTGCTCCAGAGAAGCGGACACGGAGCAATGGTTCCAAACTACAAGAAAGAAGATTCCACCTAAACATTAGGAAGAACTTCCTGACAGTAAGAGCTATTCGACAGTGGAACTTGCTGCCAAGGAGTGTGGTGGAGTCTCCTTCTTTGGAGGTCTTTAAGCAGAGGCTTGACAACCATATGTCAGGAGTGCTCTGATGGTGTTTCCTGCTTGGCAGGGGGTTGGACTCGATGGCCCTTGTGGTCTCTTCCAACTCTATGATTCTATGATTCTATACTGGGTAGGACCATTGCTCTAAGAGTTCAGACTCCCTTTTCATCACTGTACTCCTTCCCTTTATCCAGCTTCCTATCCCTATTTTCCTTATGTTCCACCAATTTCCTGTTACAGGCTCATGAAGTAGAATTACTATTAGCAGGTCGCACTCATTCTCACTAATAATTAGGCTAAGAACCAGTGAAAAAGGAAATCAATGATTGACTGTTAAAGTGAACAACAACTCCATACAAGGTACAAGGTACATGGACTGTGGTTGGATGAGAAATGGTGAAGCACTGAGGTGGCAGCAGGTAGTTGGGTAAAGGATGAGAAACTAAGGTGACATATATTTGCCTACGTAGCATGTGTCCTCAGCGAAAAGCTCTCACAGACTCTTTGAACACTGTCCAGTCCTACCTTACTGAATAAAGTCTGGGAATTTGGTATGAATCTCCATACACGAACCCCCAAGGGGAATTTCTCCAGCACTTAACACTAGGACTTTTTGTCCCAGAACCTGACTCCAATAACTCTCTTTCTTGTTGCCTTCTTATTTGCTTGAAATTCCCCCCCACACACACACACACACACTTTTGGAAACTGCTTTAGAGGGCTCCACCCTCTTATCTCTGTTCCCTCAAATTTAGGGTTGCCATCTTTCAAAGAGTAGAAACCAGGACACCTTGAAATTGTTGAGCTTTCTTTTTTTAGACAAACCCCAAAGCTGTTGAGGTTTTTTTCTTTTTACAAAAATGCCAAAAATATGTGA
Source organism: Podarcis erhardii (assembly GCF_964252035.2). NCBI lineage: Eukaryota > Metazoa > Chordata > Lepidosauria > Squamata > Lacertidae > Podarcis > Podarcis erhardii. Next base: position 19,114,553 of record NC_138508.1, on the reverse strand, counting down.
TTTTTCAATTGACTTTGTTTGTTGATTGGTTGGTTGATTGATTGATTGATTGATTGATTGATTGAATATACCACCCTATACCTGGAGGTCTCAGGGCGGTTCACAGAAAAGATGACAATACATAAAATCAAAATAAGAACAATAACCCAATAACAAAAAAAAACCCCAAAAGAGCCATGTTTTAAAAGGGTATAGGATGTCCATCAGTTCAACCAAAGGCCTTGTTAAAAAGTAACATTTTTGCCTGGCGCCTAAAGGTGTGTAATGAAGGCACCAGGCGAACTTCCCTGGGGAGAGCATTCCACAGACAGGGAGTTGCTGCAGAGAAGGCCCGTTCTCATGTTGCCATCCTCCGGACCTCTCAACATGACTAAGATCCAGGACAAAGTGCCACCTTTTGGAAATTCCCCCCAGCAGGATGGAAAGTGTCTTGACAATTCATCTCCTGCTTCTCTCTGCTTTCTTCTTTCTGGTATCTCATCAAAGCCTCACCCCATCAGTGCTTCCACTTCATCTCTGCATTCTGAGAGGAGAGGTGTGACCTCCTCTGATGTATTGCTGGTGGGGCTTCCTGCAAAAAATTGCAGCAGTATTGCTGTTTTCTCCTCACAGGCTTAAATGCAAATACACTTTTCCAATTAACAGGTCCCCAGTTCAATCCTTGTCATCTCCAGGTTGGGCTGGGAGAGGCTCTATGTCTAAAACCCTAGAGAGCAGCTGCCAGTCAGTGTAGACAATACTAAGCTAAATGGAACATGGGACTGACTGAATATAAGGCAGCTTTCTATACTTCTATGATCCAATTGCTTCGGTGGGTGATCTCGGAGCAGCACTAGCATACAACCCAGCAAAGGGCCCTATATCTTCTTTTAAAGTTTGGTTTCTGGATGATTGACAGTTCTCCAATAGCAGCACCAGAACAGACTGAATTGAGGACCCATTTTCCAAGTGGCATACAAATATTTCGACAAATAAAGGACCCTAACCCTTACATTAAACCAGGAACACTAGCCATGCCTGTTGCAGATATTAATATTGCACAGTTTGAAGCAACTGGATGCATGAAAACTGACTCCTTTTGGAAATGAAATATTGTCCAGACTCATGAAAATATTGTTCAAATTTTTCTATTAGAACTGTTCAAAATAAAACAGGAACATCAAATGATACATCCCATGCAGAGGCTCAGCATCTTAGAAAATACGAAATAATCCAAACAGACTTAGAAGCAAAAGTCTCTCTCTCTCTCTCTCTCCAGCCTGCATTCTAGCCTTAGGCTGTTTACTCTCCCTTCAGGAGAGCTTCACTTACTTCTTTACTCCAGGGAGCTTGGGACCAAGGACTCAAAGGCAACTCCCTTCAAAATGGAGATTTGCAACTCAATACCTTTATCACATGATCTAAGGCTACAACTCTCACATGTTAGCTACCAGAGAACAGTTGGTTAATGATTAACTCGGCAAGAGCTCAGCATCCACTTAGAAAACTACTGTGAAAAAAGCAATACAGATTAAGCCATTTTCTATTTTAAGCCTTCATTAATACACATTTTCCATGTCTGTGTCAGTTAACTCAATTATACTTCTCAATGCCCCAACATGCTGCTGCTGAATGGGGTTTGAATCTGGTGTAACTTCACCCCAGCTTGACTTACACTGGCTTGCTTTATGTTGCTCCCTGATAATCCTATATATATATAGGTAGGTAATGCTAAAATAATTCAAGAAACGTTCCCCAAGTTATATATTTGTAGGATATTTTAACTTTAGATAAAACAAATATCATCATTACAGTACACAGGAGTTAAATTTAGCTGTTCTGAAAGGCCAGGTTTTGTATAAAAAAACAGAACCCCTTTGTGAGTGTTCTGTGGAAGGAAATGTCTCTTGGGCAATTACTGAAATAGCTGAATAAATGAGAGAAACAGCTAATGATAATGTGAAGCAGACCTAAGGCTGGCATATTGTGTTTCTTTGTGGGAAAGGGCAGACAAGGCTCAATTTCATTACAGTGGCATGGCGTAAACTCAGTTCCTCTTAGGGGTTGGGATAATGGACAAAATGATGGATATCCCTGTTCCCATAATACTGAACAACACTTAACATCCACAACAAAGCTCTTTTAAATCTCATTTTCATGTAAAATCAGAAAAGGGGCTCATTAATAAAACAAGGATGTCACCCAAAGGAATCTCTAACTTAAGCCAACACTTAGAGAACCATCTACAAGCAGTCCTGATAGAAAATAACTGATGGTCAAATATGACATCTGGGGAAGTTTTTTTTTTTTTTTCATTTTCTGTTGCATGAGATTTTTCAACTGTTCTTATATGTTCTTTCAATGCTGATTTCAAATCTGAAATCGATTTTCGTGAACATGCTATAGTTATCTTTGAATTTCCGACTTTTGCCGATATGTCATATTTACACTGAGGATAAGTGGACACTGGCATGTTGATTTACCCTAACCACATGGTAATTATTGTTTTGCAAACTTAATTTTTATAGTTTTGTAACCTAAATATTTGTATTTTTCAGATCGGACCATGACTTCTTCAAGTAGACAAAATGTGTAAACGTGAGGACGTAAGAGCCTGCTGAGGATTAAAAAAATAAATAAAGGCATTACCAGAACCCAGGAGAAAGGAGACAAAAAGCATAAGGAGAACAGGAAGGAGAGCTACTCCAATTATTTCTTCATACAATTGTAGAATTTTAGAGCTGGTAGGCATCCTAAGAATCATCTAGTCCAACACTCTGCAATGCAGAAATCACAGTTAAAAATCCCTGACAGATGCCATCCAGCCTCTGTTGAAAAACCTTGAATGAAGGACAGTCCACCACCTTCTGAGGATTTTAAATAGGATTTGTTGTTGTGCTGGGGCACTTGGACCCACTTGAATTGCACAGACTTAAAGTTCCTTTATTCACTCCAGTCCCTCCTGCAAATTACTGACTGCACAGAGCGTGTAGACCCATGGAAATCAACAAACCCAAGTTAGTCATGTCTATGCTAGTTTGAGGAAGGCTATATTTGTTGTTTAGTCATTTAGTCGTGTCCGACTCTTCATGACCCCATGGATCAGAGCACGCCAGGCACTCCTGTCTTCCACTACCTCCCACAGTTTAGTCAAACTCATGCTGGTAGCTTCAAGAACACTGCCCAACCATCTCGTCCTCTGTCGTCCCCTTCTCCTTGTGCCCTCCATCTTTCCCAACATCAGGGTCTTTTCCAGGGAGTCTTCTCTTCTCATGAGGTGGCCAAAGTACTGGAGCCTCAGCTTCAGGATCTGTCCTTCCAGTGAGCACTGAGGGCTGATTTCCTTCAGAATGGATAGGTTTGATCTTCTTGCAGTCCATGGGACTCTCAAGAGTCTCCTCCAGCACCATAATTCAAAAGCATCAATTCTTCGGTGATCAGCCTTCTTTATGGTCCAGCTCTCACTTCCATACATCACTACGGGGAAAACCATAGCTTTAACTATACTTACCTTTGTTAAGCCGTATTTTAATTAACTGGAGTTTTTTTTGTTTGTTTGCGTGGGATATAAAGCTGTCAGTCAAGTCTAACATTCCAAGAGGACTCACTACCTCTATGTGGCAAACAGTTTTGTCAGTTGGTCGGTTGCTGCAATGAGTGTTAACTGGAAACTGGTTAGATGCAGTCTTCTCATGACTCACTACTATCTAGTATATAGTTTATCTGTTATGTAACCTAAGCCTGCCTTCAGGAACAACTCTGTAAACCTGAATGAATCTGAAAGTAAAGTAGTTTATCTTCATATGATTCAGATTCATGTGTGTTTTCTTTAAGAGGGCAGAAAGAGATTATCAACCAGGAAGGTATAATTATTGATAGGACTCAAACGAGTTAGCAACCTGCTTGTTGCTGCATAAACTCAAACAGGGGATTGCTTAAACTCTGCTAAATTATATAAACGTTCCCACAGTTTGTTTGTTTGTTTGTTTTCCTATTATGTTTTATTTTAATTTATATTTGGTGTTAGCTGCCCTGAGCCCGGCCCTGGCCAGGGAGGGCGGGGTATAAATAAATAAAAATTATTATTATTACTACTACTACTACATTGGCTTCAACCCCAAAGGGATTTACCGATTCCTCTTTTGCTGCTTTTTTTCTGGCCCAGTGCTCAAAACCAGAGAATGTTCAGTACAGTCCCACATTTGAAAGAATGTCTTGGCCATTCTACTCTTTTTCAGATTAAAATATACAGATATGAAATGAAACAATTTCATTGCAAGGCCAGCCCCATTGTCCAATAATAATAATAAGCAATTCCAATTCTCCATTAGCTCGGAATGAAAGCGTAAAAGAATGATGCGTCTGATTTTTACCCCTTCTGTGTATGACAGAACATTACCATTTGATGTATGCCTTGGCTTTTTCAATCCTTTTCATTTATCAGCTTGTTACTGAGTTGACTGTGTTAGCCACAGAGCAGGGCAGTTAAATTCTGTGGCTGAGACTATATTTACTCACTTGGTGTGAGTCGGGGGAAAACAGAAAGCCAGCTACGATTTGAGACTTTCTCCCCATAATTACCCAGTAGGAGAAGAACTTTGAAAGAGGGACTATTGCCATCAATTGGGGAAGCCGCCTAATTTACAGGAACAATTTCAAGGCCCTTTCCAAACGCTTAGGTAGTACAGAAGCTGCCTGAATCCACTCCGGAATAAAGGAAGCAAATACTTAGGGCCCAAGGATCCATTACATCCAGTTGCCCACAACTTCCCCTCAACTTCTCTTTTTAAAAAAATGAAAAACAGTTGTGGAAGACTGCAGTCTTGAGCGGACAGTCAAAAGAAAGGATGTCTTCCAATTCAGAATCATGCCTCGTATGCCATAAGAACATCAGAAGCTGCCATATGTTGTTTTTTAGTCGTTTAGTCGTGTCCAAGTCTTCGTGACCCCATGGACCAGAGCACGCCAGGCACTCCTGTCTTCCACTGACTCCCGCAGTTTCGTCAAAATCATGCTGGTAGCTTCGAGAACACTGTCCAACCATCTCATCCTCTGTCGTCCCCTTCTCCTTGTGCCCTCCATCTTTCCCAACATCAGGGTCTTTTCCAGGGAGTCTTCTCTTCTCATGAGGTGGCCAAAGTACTGGAGCCTCAGCTTCACGATCTGTCCTTCCAGTGAGTACTCAGCGCTGATTTCCTTAAGAATGGATAGGTTTGATCTTCTTGAGTCCGATGGGACTCTCAAGAGTCTCCTCCAGCACCATAATTCAAAAGCATCAATTCTTCAGCGATTAGCCTTCTTTATGGTCCAGCTTTCACTTCCATACATCACTACTGGGAAAACCATAGCTTTAACTATACGGACCTTTGTTGGCAAGGTGATGTCTCTGCTTTTTAAGATGCTGTCTAGGTTTGTCATTGCTTTTCCCCCAAGAAGCAGGCATCTTTTAATTTTGTGGCTGCTGTCACCATCTGCAGTGATCATGGAGCCCAAGAAAGTAAAATCTCTCACTGCCTCCATTTCTTCCCCTTCTGTTTACCAGGAGGTGATGGAACCAGTGGCCATGATCTTCATTTTTTTGATGTTGAGCTTCAAACCATATTCTGCACTCTCCTCTTTCACCCTCATACCAAGTCACTATCAGGCCAGGTAAATCTACCTAATGTTTATTGCCTTTATTAATATTGCACATTTGGAAGCAACGGAATGAATAAAAACGGACTCCCCTTGAAATAAAAATGGTCCAGTCCAAAAATATGGTTCAAAAGCTTTACTAACGGAACGTGCTTCAAAGCAGAAATAAAACAAAAATGTTACATCCAGATAGTTGCATAGTGTCATGTGCTGGTCCCAGCACTGGCAAAACTTCTTCGAGATATGAATTTCTTCTATCCAGAGCCCGTGGCGAAGCTGCATGCTCCAGCACTGGGGGCGGAGAGCAGGCGGGGGCGTGGCTGTCACGCATCCCAGGGAGCATGGCGTGTGTGCCAGGGCATGGCGCACCACCTACAGGGGTGTGGCGCCCGGCATGGTGGGGGGGTGCCGCCCGTGTCCAGGGGGCGGCCGTGATGGTACCCCCCCTCCCGGATGGTGCCAGGGGTGGTGTGCTCTCCCCACTGCCCCCCATTCCTCCGCCAGTGTCCAGAGCTAAATATAGTCTCCTCCGTTAGCCTTTGAGCTGTTTTCCCCTGGAAATAATCATTTTTTCTTCTCCCCTGCTTCAGAAAAAAGTCACACAAAATGGATTGCCCACAGATTAACATATGTACAGATTTGAAACTCAGTCTCTTTCGTGTGATCTAAGTTAAACATGTGACAGAAGAGCGGAGATACATTCTTAGTTGATTTGTAACTGTTCGGCTCTCTGCAGCTCTTTTGGTTAGCTTAGTGGAACTTTACATGCTATGCTTTTAGCAGTACAGTTGTACCTTGGAAGTCGAACGGAATCTGTTCCAGAAGTCCGTTTGAGTTCCAAAATGTTCAGAAAGCAAAGCGTCGCTTCTGATTGGCTGCAGGAAGTTCCTGCAGCCAATCAGAAGCCGCAGAAGCCCCATTGGATGTTTGGGTTCCGAAAATTGTTCAGAAACCAGAACATTCCCTTTGGAGTTTCGATCGTTCAGGAGCCAATTTGTTCGGAAGCCAAGGTGTTTGACATCCAAGGTATGACTGTACACATATAGTACATATATTATAGAGTTATTTTCCATTCCAATGTACAGTTGAACCATTATACTTAACAGTATTGTCAGCACTGGCTGACAGCAGTTCTCTTGAGTTTCAGGCTGTACTCAGCTTGCAAGCCACAATGTGTTCAGGCCAGTGTTATGGGACGCAAGTGGAAACAGAAACACATGTTACTGTGCCTTCTCTTTCTACCTTAACGTATGGAGCAGTTTGTGCCCACGTTGCGCTGCATCTCTTCTTCTCTCCGTAATGACTCCAGTGCCCTTTTGAGAGAAAGGCTCTCATTGAAGGTAGTACGCTAGAGCAAGTTATGTTTTTAAGACCCTCACCAGGAGCACAACAGTAAACCTCAGCTGCTCAGGGGCTTCATTTGTGAGTCTGTCATCTGCTAGTGCACAAAGCTACAAAAACAAAACAAAAAAACCAGGAGGTGATGAAATGAGACATTTCAAAGACCCCGGAGAATCTCTGCTGGTTACATTTGATCTGATTTTCTTTGGGATGCTTTTGTTGCTGCCGTTGTTCACTTCTGATGCACCTGCCAAGAGACACTAAATAAAATATTTCCAGCTATAAACACAACCCTCCAATTCTCACTCTCCCCTCCCCCTTCCTGTGTATGAGCTTAGAGTTGTTTTGCAAAGTCATGTGACAAAGGAAGTGTATGCGGCAAGGAGAGGGAGACAGAATGCTACCAGGTGCTTCCAGCTCACTAGCCTGCTAGCCAACAGTCCTGATTTCCCAATGAAATGAGCAACATTTGTGCAAAGGGCTGTGTAGAGATATACCATTCACCTGAAGCACATTTCCTTCACTCCCAAAGAATCCTGGGAAATGGAAGCATCTTAATAGATGGTCCAGGTTGTGGGTAGGCTCTCTTTTTTTATATATAAGATATTTATTAAAGTTTTCAAAAATAATACATTGTAAGACAAAAAGAAGAAAAGAAACAACACAAATACAAAAACACAAAAATACAAAAATAAAAACAATTTAAAAACACATAAAGTTTCCATTTACTTATTTTCTTTTAACTTATTTTCACGACCTCCTCACACCTCCCTTTCTTATATTCCAATTCAGATTGTTTATTCAGCAAATCCTCACCATTAGTTCTTTTACTTATTTCAAAAACCTTATTTTCCGTGTCTCTTAAGCATTACAGCTGGAAGCCATTTAGTTTCTATCCAACATCATTCTAACATATTAATTTTACAATATTTCTGCAAATAATCTTTAAACTTCTTCCAGTCTTCTTCCACTGACTCTTTTCCCTGGTCATGGATTCTGCCGGTCATTTCTGCCAGTCCCATATAGTCGATCATCTTCATCTGCCATTCTTCCAGAGTGGGTAGATCTTGTGTCTTCCAATATTTTGCGATGAGTATTCTTGCTGCTGTTGTGGCGTACATAAAGAAAGTTCTGCCCTTCTTTGGCACCAATTGGCCAACCATGCCCAGGAGAAAGGCCTCTGGTTTCTTCAGGAAGGTGTACTTAAACACCTTTTTCATTTCATTATAGATCATTTCCCAGAAAGCCTTAATCCTTGGGCACGTCCACCAAAGGTGAAATAATCTACCTTCAGTCTCTTTACATTTCCAACATTTGTTATCAGGCAAATGATAGATTTTTGCAAGCTTGACTGGGGTCATGTACCACCTGTAAATCATTTTCATAATATTCTCTCTTAAGGCATTACATGCCGTAAATTTCAAACCGGTGGTCCATAACTGTTCCCAGTCAGCAAACATAATGTTATGTCCAACGTCCTGTGTCCATTTAATCATAGCAGACTTCACCGTTTCATCCTGAGTGTTCCATTTCAGCAGCAGGTTATACATCTTTGACAAAATTTTAGTTTTGGGTTCTAACAATTCTGTTTCTAATTTTGATTTTTCCACCTGGAATCCAATTTTCTTATCCAATTTGTAAGCCTCCATTATCTGATAATAATGAAGCCAGTCTCACACTTTATTTTTTAATTTCTCAAAACTCTGCAATTTCAATTTGTCTCCCTCTTGTTCCAAAATTTCCCAATATTTTGGCCATTTGGACTCCATATTAAGTCTTTTAAAAGCTTTCGCTTCCATTGGTGAGGTTGTGGGCAGGTTCTCAACCTGGTTCCTCCAACCCTGGCATGGGTGGAGCTATCGCCCTCATGCCAGGGGGGCACCACAATCACCCAGGGCTATTGCCCAATCATGTCAAAGGGGGGGAGTATAAAAGCGGCAGTGTGGCATGTGCTTGGCTTCTGCTTTGCATTGCCGAACACATGCCCACCCTCCCTTTAATTTAGATCCTTTGGCCTTGCTTTGGACTTTGGTTGGTTGCGCGGCTTGAGTCGGGGGCCGGGTAGGATTTTTTTCCATTTGGCAAATTGGCACGGGCCACTTGGTTTTTGCCTCCCTCTTAGCAATCGTCACAACTTTGTAAGGTTTGGCGGTTAGGCATTGGCTTATGGTGAATGGAGCGGGGAGGTCAGCCATCGCCTGCCCCTCCACTGTCAAGGGTATTCCGTTAAAGGAATCCAGGGCCTGGTTCCTGTCTGAAGTCCGCCATTCCAGGCCTCTGCCATTCCAGGCCTCTGGGAACACCAGGGGAGATGGAGGCGGGTTCCCCCGAAGCAATTTCCCTTTGGGTGGTTTACCCTTACTGACTTCCTGCAAAGGGGGCAGGGGTCAGATATAGTCTTGCCAATGCCTAAGCCAATACTGCTCTCATTCCTGTAATCATTAAAGTTGTGGCCAAATTTTTGCCCAAAAACCTTAAACAAAATATCCGTGTCTGTGTGAATTTATTTACCCTAATGGGGGGTCAGCTTGAAGGTCTTGCCACACAATCATTGGTTGCCCTTCTGAAACCGTCAGCTGCCAGTGTTCTACTCGAGTGTAGGATGAGCTCCTGACACCCAGCACCTTTAACAAAACCTTAGGATTTTTTTGGGGGGGGGTAAGGGTGCTTTAATTGTGCTTTATACATGGGATCATAAGAAGAGCTGCTGGATCTGGCCAATGGACCTTCCAGTCCAGCATCTTCACGGTGGCCAACCGCATAACTGTGTGAAAACCGCAAGCAGGATCCAAGCCCAAGAGCCCTGTCTCCTCCTGTGGTTTGCAGCAACTGGTTGCCAGAAGCATTGCTGAATCCAGCTGTGGGGATAGAGCACAACAATCATGGCTAGTGGCCATCAATACCCTTCTCCTCCATGAATTTGCCTTTTTTGAAGCCATCTAGGTTGGTGGCCTCTAGTGGGAGTGAGTTCCATAGTTTTAACTACACACTATATGAAGAAGTGCCTTATTCTATTGTATCTGTCCAGAATCTTCCTGAACAAGAATGCTTTATGCACCACACAGGGCTGTTTTGTGCATTTCTGAACTCTCTTATGAAAAGCACTTCTGTGTGCAATAAAAAAAAATGAGGAATAAAAAAATGAGGAATCACGTCAAGCTTTAGGTATGGAGATAAGGGCTGTGCGACACCTCTTGGATAAACAATCCCAGCTCAGGGTCACCATTAGTGGTGTCCAGTAGCTAAGACACAGTTCTACCCATAATTAGGGGAGGAGAAAAATCTAATTCGGTTTCTATTCTATTCTCATTATTCCATTCTGAAATTCAGTTTGCCACATTTCCACATCAAGTTTGTTTTTTTTAAGATCCTCATTAAAATCCATCAGCATATTAGTGCTGATATGCTCCTCATATACACCCAATACATTTATCCTAATTTAAACATTCTATTTTTTATAAGATATTTATTAAAGTTTTCCAGAATAATACATTGTAAAACAAAAAGAAAAGAAACCACAAAAATACAAAAATACAAAAATAAAAACAAACTAAAAACACATAGAATTTCCATTTACTTATTTTCTTTTAACTTATTTTCCAGACCTCCTCATACCTCCCTTTCTTATATTCCAATTTAAATTATTAGTTCAGCAAATCCTCACCATTAGTTTATACTTATTTGAAAACCTTATTTTTCATATCTCTTAAGCATTACAGCTGGAAACTACTTAATTTCTGTCCAACATCATTCTAACATTCATTAATTTTACAATATTTCTGCAGATAGTCTTTAAACTTCTTCCAATCTTCTTCCGCCGACTCTTTTCCCTGGTCTCGGATTCTGCCGGTCATTTCTGCCAATTACATAAACATTCTATGTGATTTTGCCCGATTTATTTCTGCAAGCAATTTTCTCTAACACAATACAGTTTTGTATGTTATTTTCACTTATACATTTTCACGCACACTGTCCCATCATGCATGTGTTTTTGTGCACATTGGGGGGGCGGGGGCAGAGAACTGCATCACAAAATTCAGAAAAGGTAAAAAAATTAAAGGCTGGCTGTGTCTCAGTTCACCTGTTGCTCTAGTTCACATTAAACAATGTGAATCACACTGAATTTCTTCCCCAACCCTAATCCAAATTATAAGAAGGGAAAGTGGTGTGCATTTAGACTGTGACCCCAACATCCCATTTGTGATTTGCAATGTGCTTCCCAGGTTTAAAAAGTTTCCCCACCCCAGTCTTAAAATTCATCTATTGAAGCATCTATGCATAGTTACTGTATAGACCAAGTGTGAGAAACCTTTGGCCCACCAGATGTTACTGAACATCTCAACATCCCTGGCTGCTGACCATACTGGCTGGAGCTGATGGGAATTCTAGTTGGGAATAGGCCTTCTAGTCTATGAACAAATCGCATTTTATTTGCAGGGAATCATCGTCAATTATTTTCCTGGTGTCCTATCTTTCCCTCTCTTTATGATGATTCAAAGACTCCAGTTGGAACAAAGAGACCAGCCAGCACAACCCAGTATCCTATCTCTAAGAGGGGTCAGCCCATGAACATGAAGGGCTTCCTGGATATTATCTGGATATTATTAAGTTGCTCTATTCAAATTTTGCAGAATAGATTTCAAATACAGACAGTTGAGAGCTGCAGCTTTGTTTTTCCCTCCTGGTGGAACTTTATTGTAAAGTTCCTGGTGGAACTTTATTGTGAACAAAAAGGACACTAGCATAACTGTGCCAAAAGCATGCTGAAATCTATTGATTGTATCACATCACATTCTACAACTGGATTACTTTAAACATTTGCTCTCAAAGAAACCTGTGTGAAACAAGCTAAATGGTGTTTGTGTAGTGGCAGCTTGGTGAGATATTTTCAGCATCTTCAATTTATGCTGTAGATTTTTTAAAAAATAAAAAAATTATAAGCCTCATTGGTTTTAAAACTATGCAGGATATATTTATGAGGAGTCTTGTTTTGATTTGTTTTTTTATTTTAAATCCAGCTTCATCTCAGCCCTACAGGAGTCAGAAGATGAAGCACACAAACAAACAACATTGCAACAACGGAAATCTGCACACACAGCACAGTGACTTGATAACACCATAAATCAAACAATGGGGGGATGAGAAAGACATGTGTTTCTCTGAAGACTGGAGCCAACAAATAGCTTCTTTTCAAGAGCCCATATGGAAGAATTGTCCTCTGAAACATCCCCGCTGCTTAGGACAGGACTGCTACTCTCCCTCCAGTTTCAAACTTTGCAGCGCTAAGTACCTAGATGGCTAGATAGATAAATAGATATTGCTTTGGAAACATTTTGTTGGGAAGCAGTTTACAACCTCAAGGACCTCCTCTCCCCATATGAACCAACCTGCGGAGGACTTTCTTCACAAACCTCTTTCAGAGGTCAGTAAGACTAGAACGGGCCTTTTCTGTGGTGACTCCCCCTTTGTGAAATGCTCTCCCCAGGGAGGCTTGCCTGGTGGCTTTGTTACATATCTTAAGGGACCAGGCAAACCATTCCTCTTCTCCCAGGCCTTTGGCTAATTAAACCATCTATGGCCTTTTAAACTGAGGTTTGTGTGTGTGTGTTTCTTCGGTGCTGGCTCACTCATAACACTCTTTTCCTTGCGCCATATTCTCCACCAGTGGGCTTCCTTATTCACCACCCTCTATATCGCCTTCCAAATCCTTTTAAACCTCCTCAAGTTAGTTATAAGTTTAGCTCTTAATTCAGGTTAGGATTTTAAGGTCCCAGAATACTTAGCTGCTTTCAAACGGAGCTTGTGACATCGCTATGTGAGGTGTGAGTGGATCTCACATCTCACTTCCTCCTTCACCAGCTCCCGTCAGAGCACTCAACGGGGCAAGCCCGGGCATGGGAAAAACACCAAGAACGCCCCCCAATCCTGCAGTCAGAGGATTCCCCTCCTCGGGTTACGAGGTTCGTGGAGCCCTGGCGCAACCTCTTTTCACCCTCACAAATCTCAGGACCTTCCCAAAGGACTGATCCTGCACCCCTGAAAATGGCGGTGGCGGTGGCTAAACAGGAAGTCCAGTATACAAACTTATAAAACCTGAAGGGCATCCACATGAATCGTTCGCGGTGGAGTGTGGGGCTTTCGTTTTGGCGGGGCAAAGTAAAACACCGAAATGTGTTGTTGTTGTTTAGTCATTTAGTCGTGTCTGACTCTTCGTGACCACAGGGACCAGAGCACGCCAGGCACTCCTGTCTTCCACTGCCTCCCGCAGTTTAGTCAAACTCATGCTGGTAGCTTCGAGAACACTGTCCAACCATCTCGTCCTCTATCGTCCCCTTCTCCTTGTGCCCTCCATCTTTCCCAGCATCAGGGTCTTTTCCAGGGAATCTTCTCTTCTCATGAGGTGGCCAAAGTACTGGAGCCTCAGCTTCATGATCTGTCCTTCCAGTGACTACTCAGGGCTGATTTCCTTAAGAATGGATACGTTTGATCTTCTTGCAGTCCACGGGACTCTCAAGAGTCTCCTCCAGCACCATAATTCAGAAGCATCAATTCTTCGGTGATCAGCCTTCTTTATGGTCCAGCTCTCACTTCCATACATCACTACTGGGAAAACCATGGCTTTAACTATACGGACCTTTGTTGGTAAGGTGATGCTTTTTAAGATGCTGTCTAGGTTTGCCATCGCCTTTCTCCCAAGGAGCAGGTGTCTTTTAATTTTGTGACTGCTGTCACCATCTGCAGTGATCATGGAGCCCAAGAAAGTAAAATCTCTCACTGCCTCCATTTCTTCCCCTTCTGTTTACCAGGAGGTGATGGGACCAGTGGCCATGATCTTCATTTTTTTGATGTTGAGCTTCAGACCATATTTTGCACTCTCCTCTTTCACCCTCATTAAAAGGCTCTTTAACACCGAAAAGTAGGAGCAGGCTAATTTCTCACCCAAAAAAGAAGAGAAGAGAAGAGAAGAGAAGAGAAGAGAAGAGAAGAGAAGAGAAGAGAAGAGAAGAGAAGCAGTTTGTGTCGTCTTTCAGGTTCTACAGATTCTAGAAATATACTTTTTTAAAAAAGAAAGAAAGAATGAGAGAAAGAAAGAAAGAAAGAAAGAGAAGAAAGAAAGAAAGAAAGAAAGCTGAGAATCTGGAGGTTATGGTTCATCCAGGGGGGAGGGGTAGCTTAGACCCTTGCATTTTCCCACCCCACCCCACCCAAAAAAGATGCCCATGATCAGACCCATGTTCTCAGAGACTCAAGAAAACACACTGTGGTGCCCAGTATGGCTATAATTCCCCAGCTCAAACCAATAGCAAATTAAGAAATACTTAACTTTACTACAGCACCTGGTATCTGAAGAAGTGTGCCTGCACACAAAAGCTTACACCAAGGACAAACTTAGTTGGTCTCTAAGGTACTATTGGACAATTATTTTATTTTTTTATATATTTTCCTGCAGCACTGTAGGGAAGGGGTGCAGTTCAGTGGAGAAGGTGAACACAGAAGGCTCAATCCCCGGGGATGAAAAATAGTTCCTGCCTGATACCCTGGAGAGTCGCTGCCAGTCAGTGTGGGCCATATGGAGCTAGATGGACCAAATGGCATAAGGCAACCTGCTGCTTTCTTCCTGTGCTTGCTGTGGAGCCAGCGGCTTGGCTGAAGCAAGGGCCTCTCCAGCACAAGGGTTAATCTGAATATTTTGAATTCCACTCATGCAGCCGCACACAACACCTCGTTGGCTACCTGAGAGATGGGAAATAAATATGATAAATGTAGCAGCAGGCAACAGGAAAGCTGAGCAGTCAAAGTGTGTCCCATTCATTTGTAAACTTTTATAGCTTTGGATAATATAGATCGTAGAATGTGTAAATGGCCCTTTATCAGGATTTACTGACCTGGAAGGGGAAGGGTGAGACGGCAAACACCCACACTGTTAATAAAAACCCAGAGCTGGGGCAACCTTGCCTGCCAGCTCTCTGAATCATTTTATGGTAGTTCAACACATCCTTGCTGAACAGTTTATTGACTTGTGTTCCATAATTAAGGCAGCTGTCTATGAAGACGCTGCATTTGGTGCTGGGGTGATTGCAAGTGTCTGCAGGTCTTATTTCCCAGAGTATTGTTTTCTCCGGTTCTGCAGGCTTCCCCAACCTGGTGCCCTCCAGATGTTTTGGACGACGGCTCTCAACATCCCTGACCACTGGCTAGACCACTCGATTGAAAGTCCTGGTTTTGGCTTATAAAGCCATAAATGGCTCGGGACCGCAATACCTCAAGGACTCCCTCTCCTCATATGAACTGCCTGATCATCATCTGAGGCCCCTCTTCATGTGTCCCCTCCACAAGAGGACCAGAGGGTGGCAACACGTGAAACGGCCTTTTCTGTGGTGGCTTCCAGCTTGTGGAATGCTCTCCCCAGAGAGGCCTGTTAAAAGCTGTTGCCTGGTGGTGGGTGGGTCACTGTTACAGTGGTACCTCGGGTTAAGAACTTAATTCGTTCTGGAGGTCCGTTCTTAACCTGAAACTGTTCTTAACCTGAGGTACCACTTTAGCTAATGGGGCCTCCCACTGCCACCACACCACCACTGCACGATTTCTGTTCTCATCCTGAAGCAAAGTTCTTAACCCGAGGTACTATTTCTGTGTTAGTGGAGTCTGTAACCTGAAGCATCTGTAACCTGAGGTTACCACTGTACTATGATTATTTTATTATGATACTGTCTGTTATTATGCTCCATAAAATGTGTTCTGAATGTTGTACACCACCCTGGGATCTTTTGCTAAAGGGCCATATATAAATCAAATAAATTCAGTAGTAAGCTTCTTTGAAACCAAACTCCAGCTGTAGAGTTTGTTCTCCTAACAGCCTGACCCCATTCTCTGTTTGCTCTAAAGCCTCTTCCTGGATGGCACAAAAGGTTTCAATGGGAACTGTGGCCTCTTGTGAAATTCAAGGTGAATTTGAAAGATCTCGCTCAGGAGAAATCTGCGTAATCACATTTAAAGGAAGCGAGAAATAATTTTGACAAGACTAAGCCACCCTCCCAGCCGCAATCCTTATGCAACCCTCTCAACCTGACCCACCTCACACAGCCTTGTCTGTGAGACAAAAACAGCAAAACACATAAACACTGAAAAGTTAATTGCTTCGCATTTTATTAATAATAGAGAAACAACAAAAAGCAAGTGGTGCTCCAGGAAAGTAGTCCACAGATGCACTCAGCATCCATATATATATATATATATATATATATATATATATATATATATATCCTAAGCACTGTAGATAAATGCAGGGTATTTGTTTACACAAGTGGAATGCTGGACCAGCCAGAAGGGCTGAACAAAGATGCTTTTAGTTTAGTGAACCATATTTAATTGTCGGGGGGATGACAGCCCTTTAGCTCACCTGCACCAGTCCTGGCTTAGCCTTCCATGCTTGGGAGCTGCATAATTAGTGCTTGCCAAGTACCATCATAGGAAAAGCACCTTACCCTAATATTCAGATTCAGTATCGATTGGGGGGCGGGGAGTACAAGAAATTGAACAGGAGAGAACAAACAAAGAACATTCTACCTTCCCCTCCAAGTGTTCCTATTTCCCAGGGTCAGCCCCGGAATTACAGAAGCCATCCCAGTTTCTGATTTGATCCCAGAACGTGCCAGTTTTCCGTTTTCCTCTTCACCCCCCCCCCCAAGTCTCATACAGCAATTAAAAGTGGTGGCTGGTGTGTAATAATATTTTACTCTTCTTTCCATATAGAAAGTTACATTTGCTACTCAACCATTATATTCCAGTTCTACAAAACTAGGGACTTTCCGCTCACCCCTGCATCAATGTTTATAACTCAAATGACATACAATGGCATTTTAAGGGTCCGTCTAATTTCTAATTTCATCCTCTCTGACACGTTTCTTAATACATTCTGCTATTTTCTTACACTTCAAACCCTGCTGTGATCTTCGCATATGGGAAACAACTTTTTATATAAGATTAGAAATGGTTTGAAATATTCTAAATTTGGATCTTTTATCAGTGCCATCAATTTTGCCATCTCTTGCCATTCCAAGGTTTTCCTCAACCATTCATCCTTTGAGGGTTTCTTTCCTCTTTCCATTAAACAACTTCCCTGGCTAAGTTGTGTGTGGAGGCTGCACTCGGTTCATCTAAACACTAGCTGAGTCTTCCCCACTCTGATGCACTGCAGATAATGGTGGACTACAACTCCCAATACACCTGACAATTGAATAGGCTCACTGGGGCTGATGGGAGTTGTAGTCCAAAAGATCTGTACCACACTACATTGGAGAAGGCTTCTGTTGTCAACCATCATCCTTTTTAATAATTTTTTTTTTTTTAAAGCCATCTAAGATAATGGCTCTATCTCCCCAGCTTTGTTCTACTGAATTCTGTGAGTTATAAATGCATTGAAGGATACTGACAAGCTGGAACGTGTGCAGAGGAGGGTGACCAAGATGACAAAGGCCTGGAAACCAAGCCTTGTGAGGAACACTTGAGGGAGATTAGCATAGAGAAGAGGCTGGGAGGTGATACAATAGCTGTCTTCAAATATCTAAAGGGCTGTCCCATGGAAGATGGAGCAAACTTGTTTTCTGCTGAGGGTGGTAAGGCTAGAGGGTAAGGCTCAAAACAATGGATCCAAACTCAAGAAAGGAGATTCCAGCTAAGCATTAGGAAGAACTTTCTGACAGTACAGTGGTACCTCGGTTTTCGAACAGCTTAGTTCACAAACAACTTGGAACCCGAACGCTGCAAAACCGGAAGTAGGTGTTCCAGTTTTCAAACTTTTTTTCGGAAGCCAAACGTGCTCCGTTTTGAGTCCCCTTGTGTTTCCTGTTGCACTGCTAATTTGCGTCCCCCCATTGCAATTCAAGCCTTCCGTTGCCGATTGCAGTGTTCTGAGGTGATATTTGGAGCTTATGTTTGGTGCTTTTGTTTTTGCTATTTATTTTGCATTTTTTGTTTTGAGGCATTTTCAGTTAATTTGTTTTTGTGGCTGTATGGATCCCAGTTCAGCTACTGATTGATTGATTGATTGTGTGACTGAGGAAATGAATAAAAGCCTCCCATCCAAACAATGACTATCATCAATGTAGGTAAGGGGAAAAAATAATTTTAATTTTTATCATCTACAATACTGTTTTATTTATTTTATAGTACAGTACATTGATTATTGCTTTCATTTTATGGATCAATGGTTTCGTTAGATAGTAAAATTCGTGTTAAACTGCTGTTTTAAGGGTTGTTTTTAAAAGTCTGGAACGGATTAATCCATTTTGCATTACTTTCTATGGGAAAGCGTGCCTTGGTTTTGGAATGCTTTGGTTTTGGAACAGACTTCCAGAACGGATTAAGTTTGAGAACCAAGGTACCACTGTAAGAGCTGTATGAGAGTGGAACTGACTACCTCCTTCCTTGGAGGTTTTTAAAGCAGAGATTGGATGGCCACCTGTCAGAGATTCTTTAGTTTTGATTCCTGCATTGCAGGGTGTTGGACTAGCTGACCCTTGGGGTCCCTTGCAACTCTACAATTCTATGATTCTATTATTGTGCTAAGTACTCTCTTCCACTCACCTCACATTTACTGCCAATCAATCCTCTTCACTGTGTCACCTTGAGCTCTCGTATAAAGGAAGTATTTTTTTTTTCAAAAAATCGCTCTATCCCCTTTCTCTACATGCAGTTCCACAGGTTAAGACACAAGGAGTTCTATTTTTTACAGATTAAATCCTCCCTGGTGATAAAACAGAATGTACAATGGATAGAGATGTGGCTATGAAACTAGCAGGTAGCCTGGGTTAGTACCCTGCTCGCTTATTACAGATATTAACAGATCTACAATGCTTCAGACAGTGATCCTGACCTTTACAACAGTTCTAGTTCCAGGCATTGGTTTTTTAAAATAAAATCAAATAAAAATACTCCGATCACACCACATCTCAATTCTTGAAAACATGTTGCCATGCTGTCATAAGAGGAGAAACTATCCCTTCTCCCTCTCCCTGACATTCTGCAGTCGACAATAATTTTTCAAAAACTAAAATTGGCAGACAGAAGAGCCCCATAATGAACATGATATCCTATTGTTAGATTGCTTTCTCAGTCATGTGGGGAATGATAAACATGGCTCCAGAAAATAGGAGGCAGCCATCTCAGTTTCAGACAGGGCCCAAACGGGGTGGGTTTTGATAACTTGGACTGCAGCAGGAACCCAGGCAGCTCAGGCAGACTTCATCTATCCCCTGTTCTTGAAACCTCAAAAAGGGAAATCTCAAAAAGGCGCAGGCTTTCCATCAGCAGTGGAAGCAAAATACCTGCACTTTTGTGTGTGTTTTCCAACAATGCTACTGCCGAAATTCCTACTCCAAATGCTAATGACCAAAAAATTGTTGCCAGTCACTCAGTAAAACAATGCCCCAGAGCTTGGATAAAATTAATATTTAATTTGTAGCTGTAGAGTCTGATTTTCTTCAAACTAACAGCTTCCCCTGTGAGTCACACCTGCAAAAAACCAAGCAGAATCTAACTATATTTATTCAAATGCTTCCTTGCGGTGCTGAGATGACGAGCTACCTGCGGCGCACTGCAGACTACAGGCTTGTTTACATGATGAGCGATAGCAAAGTGGGCAATTCAAGGTTGCTCTTCCAAACAGGGACACACAGTCAGCCCTCCTTTCTAAAGGGGGCGGCGACATTTCCAGGTGCAGCTTCACAGAAATCCATGACAAATCAGTACCTTTCTCGTAACTGACCCAAAAGCCTATGACCCTGGACCTGTGTCAGAGGTGGACAACCTGCAGCCCGCAAGTTTGGACCTCTGGCAAGAGTAATGTGTCCCTCCTCCATCAGTCTACTGATGGGAAAGAGAAAAGGGTGTGTGAACGAAAGAGAGGGGAAAGGAATGACAGAAAAGTGGGGTGGAGAGAGAGAGAATTGGAGAGAGAGAGAGAGAGAGAGAGAGAGAGAGAGAGAGAATGGGTTGGCAGAAAGGAAGAGACCAAACTCCTGATTTTCCAGGATTCCCAACCATGCAAAGAGCCTCCAAGCAAATCTTGGAATGGAAATGGAGCTAGTATGCTCATCCTCACTGTCCCTCCCTCATATGTTTACCATACACAGATAGGGAAGTCTTCAGGCAAAACCTGCTGGTCTTTCAAAATACACTCCTTCACGGTCTCATGTCCCATTGCACCTAGGCAACAGGAGCACCAGCGCTCTCAGCTGTCAACAGACCCACTCGACATCTCGGTTGCCATAGCAACTGCAATTGTGTTTCTTGGGCTCCCAGCTTTGACAGACGTGCCAGGTAAAGCTGCCGCATCACAGGTTGGTGTCTGTTGGAGTAACTGGACATAGCAAGGGGTTAATCTCCTTCACGAACTGTTTTACTGAGCCTTATCTTTTCTAACAGTAAACTATCTGAACCTTTCTCTGCTTCCATGGGGTGATTGGTACTAGAAGAAATTTCCACTGCATGGGTATCTCACCTGAGATTCCCAAAGAGCAGGCATGTCCAAAGTCCATTTCGGGGGGCCTAATCCAGCCTGCCAGTTGGTTTAATCCAGCCCCTGTGGCAGTTTATTTCTTGGGGTAAACTCAATAACCTCAATCTTAAAAAAAGCTTAACAACTTCAACTCAATAAAAAAAGTCAACAACTTCAATCCTAAAAAAAATGTCAACAACTTCATCAAATCTAGCCCTCTTTGAAAAATGTTTGGACACCCCTGCCAAAGAATGTCTCCCAGTCAGGGATGAGCAAATCTGCCAATTTTGGTTTCTCTCCGCTCCTCATTTTTCCAAACTTATCTTCACATTTCCACACCAGATTGCAATTTTTTATATACAGTGGTACCTCGGGTTACATACACTTCAGGTTACAGACGCCGCTAACCCAGAAATTTTACCTCGGGTTAAGAACTTTGCTTCAGGATGAGAACAGAAATCGGGCAGCGGTGGCAGCACAGCGGCAGCAGGAGGCCCTATTAGCTAAAGTAGTGCTTCAGGTTAAGAACAGTTTCAGGTTAAGAACAGACCTCCAGAATAAATTCATTTCTTAACCAAAGGTACCACTGTATGTATTAAAAAATTGGCATTTTAATCTGAATTTCTCCTGAATTTTGTAATATTACTGAAAAAAGCTTACATATTTGTGTTGATAAAATAAAACTATGTTCAGGAAGAAGGAAGTATGCCGTGAGTTCATGTTGGCCAAGATAAATAGATACAAAGGGTGTTCACATATTACATATAACAAGTATACAATCTGTGCACACTAATAGTTGACCTGTACACTCACACAGTTATTCACTTTCAGTTTGCATACTGTCTATTTGTAAAAGCTTACACTCTTTCACACAAGTGCTGGTACATTTGCAGAGTCAGCCTGGACCTATCTTCAGCAGAATGTTTGAAGAAGCCTGCTCTTTTTTATTTCAAAAGGAAGGCAGAATTCCAGCAACACAGCCCTTTCCGAAAGAAATGTCATTCTTTTGTTTTCACCTAGTGGAAGAAAATGAAGCAATAAAATAGGGGCTTAAAATATTTAAGGAATTCTTGGGGAATTTATGGTAAAGAAAAATGAACTGCATTTTTTATGGATTAGACCTTGTTAGCATACAATGTCCCTGCAACCCCTGGGCTTTATGGTTTGTTTCTCATTCCTGCTTGTTTGCACGAGGCATTAATGTGGTCAACTTTGTGGAAATGCACAATATGTGCTCAGTTGTATTACATATTGTCAGGGAACTGCCATCGGAGAGTCAGGTGGTGGAAGGGCTCACAGAGGCTAAGAGACCCTCGGATGCGGAGGAAGGAACCAGCAGGGGGAGAGGGAGAGTTCCTGCAGAAACTCAATCGGAGGGATGGCTCCAAGATGCTTCCAGTGAGAACAGCGCGGAAGGCTCAGGACCTCCGCTGGGGACGCCTACTCCGCGCAGGAAACTGTCACGCCGAGAATCCCGAAGGAGAGTTTCCATCAAAGAACTCTTATGTTGGCGCAAATTCTGGAAACGCCCACTGACGGATTCTGCCAGCGATTGAGGTAGCCATGCACCCATGGCTCCGCTGACTGGGAGAGTTTAGAAACTGATTGCATGAGTTTAGAGCTCAACCATTTACGCACAAGCAGCCCCCTTAACCCATAACACATATGATTCCACTAACACAGATATAGATATAGATGATATAGATATTGATATTGATATTGATATTGATATTGATATTGATATTGATATTGATATATCCTTTGAGTGCTTTTATTAAACTTTCAGTTCGGTCCTCTGCAGAACTCTGGTGTGCATTTGTTTGGCCTTCAGGTCAAAACTTAAAATGGCCTTGTCAAGCTTTATTGATAGCCGAAGGTGTTAGGTTTAGGTGTCCCATTGAAATTTCACATGACTTTGAGGCTCCAGCAGCATATCAAGCCCTGTTGCGAATAACTGAAATAGTTGTTTGTTTCTGAAATATAATAATAACTGTTTGATTCTAACAATGGAGTACTGCTACACAGTTGTCTATTGCAATTAAAACTAGTTACAGATTAATCCACCTTTCTCAAACTTGGGGTCCCCAGATGGGATTGGACTACAACTCCCATCATCCATGACCAGCAGTATCCTGGTAGCTAGGGATGATAGGAGTCATAGTCCAACCTCATCTGGGCACCCAAGTTTGTGAAAAGCCGGGTTTAAGTAGAATGATGTTGTTGGTCAGCATTACTCATGTAAGTTCAGGACAATTTCAGAGCTTCAAGGAGAATGTTAGAATAAATAGTATGACTCCAAAGTACATGTTGGGTAGGACTGTCATATTTCAAAAAGTGAAAATCTAGACATAAAAGCTGTTTGGGGGGTTTTTGCACACACACACACAAAAAAAGAGTTTTTGAGCTATTTTTAATGAAATTTGCCAAAATCTACACTTCCAACATGGGTTTACATACGCTATTTCCAACAGCCAAATCCCAGGTATGCCCAGGAAATTCCAGATGTATTGAAACCCTAGGAAGCTGCCTTATGGGCTACTACTAAAATGAGGCTGCATTTTAAATTGTATTTTAACCCGTATTTTAATTAACTTTTTTTCCCCTATTACGTTTTATTGTAATTTTATTGGTGTTGGCTGCCCTGAGCCTGGTTCTGGCCGGGGAGTGCGGGGTATAAATAAAAATTATTATTATTATTATTATTATTATTATTATTATTATTATTAACTTACACACACCATGGGGTCCATATAGTTCAATGTTGGTTATGCTGACTGGCATCAGCTACCCAGGGTATCAGGCAGGGGACATTCTCAGGCCTATCCAGAGATGCCAAGAATTGAACTTGGGACCGTTCACATGCAAAGCAGATGCTATACCACTGAGCCACAGCTCTTATGAGATTGTCCTTGATCACATCTGTCCTTTGCTCTTTGCATTGCTCTTTGTCACCACTCTCTCCCACCTCTACCGCTAGTGTCACCACCCAGCATTCTTGGGTGGCTATCAGGGGGCCCCACACCTTGACAGGGTCCATGGCTGATGCTTAAGAAACAACAAATAATTCTGGCTGCAAATGGGACTACGAATGCATGGAGGGCAGGTTGGTAGGCAGTGGGTGAAATCTCTCTCACACACATTATTAATCTTCACAGGTTTCATTTTCTACATCTTGCTTTCAGTAAACCATTCCCCTTCCATATCTCCAAAATTTTCTTTTCTCCTCTTCCGAAATCTCGATCTTGCCAAATTAATACCTTTCCCTTGTCAATCACAATTCATTCCTCTTCCTTGACAAGCTCGATGGTTTGTAAATGCATTTGATTTACAGCCTGTAAAGTTTCCTCCCATTAATTTCCATCTCTCCAATTTCCAATCTTGGCTTTTGCCCAATTTCCCCTAACAAAGTTGTGAAGAGATGATTGTTTTATTTCGAGGTTCTCATTCTTCCTTAATGCTGTTTCCTACCTTCCAACCTCTTCATGATGGATAGAGCTGTCAGAAATACCTGGGTACGATCCCGGCGATGGAGTTTTCTTACATCAATTACATTTGAAAGCTGTTTGAAATCACCTTTGCAAAGTGAGCCATATGCCGTTTCATATTCATTACCAGCTAGGCCGAGATGAAATGTAAGCCCTAATTAAAAGAAAGCTGGACCTCCTGGTTCACCTTATTCAGAACAGGCCAATCCCTTCCATATGTAGAACTCATATTTCAGCCATCTGCAAGGTCAGTGTTGAACTTCATTTCCAACTGGAAAGAGAACCACCATCTCAGTCAACCACACTAATAACTCAGCAGAATTATCAACTGAGACTTTCGATTGGATCATGGGGTTGACTGAAAATCAAAAGAATGGGGTGGTGGTAACATGATTCCTGCATTGGACTAGTTGACTCTACAGTTCTATGATTCTATGCCCAATGACATCTGTTGTTGTGTTACATCCTACCCACTGGTTTAAATGAAATTTAGTGCAACAATTTAGTGATCGAAAAGCCACATTTCCGTAACACAACAACTAATGCATATAGAAGGGCCATTAAAAACTGGGACAGAATCATTAGCATTATTTATTGGAAAACCAACACAATAATCCTCACAATTCAATCAGCCCATACACAAACACACTAGAATTCCTACATATTATGAAATGTTTCCAGCTTCAGGTTATGTTGAGAGCTATTAGAAATGGTATCCGTACAACTCCCACGCAGGTAAAAGTCAAGAAGTACCTTTTTAAAAAGGATTATCACCATGCCTCTTTAAAACAACTGCAGCTAGCAATGTCCTTTATTAGATCCACAATCCTTGGCACACATGGTTCCTTATCTCCTTGAAATGGTGTCGTAAACTCATGATTTAAGCAGACATTAGGTGTGCTTCAATGAACGTTCATTCTTAGGATCCCGAAACGGCACAAAAGTCTCTCTCCTTTTCCTGTTGTTGTTAAAAGGAATTATTTCTCTTATTAAATTCTCCATTATACCACTGTAATATTTTGGCTCATAGCTCAGGGTCTTTGTCCTTGGAACTTTAGCTCAGGTTTCATTCTCTGAGGGATGACAGCAATTCGAGTTCATTAAACAGTCCATTCTCCTCGTGTGGGAGGTTTTAAAACCTTTCGATAGCCACAATGTGTGAAAAGTCACAGACACTGACGTAAAGTTCCTCTCAAATGCAACTCTGGACTTTTTAACTTTTTCTACAAGAGTCCATGAAAATATCCGACAGCAACAGAAAGAAAAACAGATATGGGAGGTCAGTATGATATAACTGAAGTCACAGAAAAAGAATAACAGTTTAATATACTTTTCTTCTTTCCCCAATAGCAGACTGTTGAGGGAAAAAAGAAAAGCTAGTTTGATTAAGAGAGCATACAAGGAACTCAAGACAACTGGGGACCAGGAATCCTTTATATAAACATCTAGCAACCTTGTACCTGGCATTGCTTGGGAATTCTAAGAGACATAAAAATCAGTGCAGCTTTGAAGCCAGTGGTTAAAATCAGGGCACTTTTGAAAGGTTCAGGCTACTATCTTGATTCAAAATGGCGTCCAGATGTATCCAAACATAGATGAAAACCTGCTCCCTCATAGCTAAATCACCATGGTGACTGGCATCTTAAAAATCTGATGAAGTACACACACAAGCCATGTTCTTGGCTCCATCCACAAGTACCCCATCCCCAATAACTGATTCCTTTGAATTACAAATCCATAAAGGTCTGCCTAGGAATCGCCTCATAAATATGTGGAAATTTTTTTGGGTTGGCCCCATTTCATTTCCAAATTCATGCTTCAACCTTCTGAGCAGGCTGCTGTGTGGGCCACATTCCCCATACATTTAAAGCACTATGATGCCACTCTAAACAGTCATGGCTTCCCCCAAAGAATTCTGGGAGCTGTAGTCTTTTAAATATGTCGAGAGTCGTTAGGAGAACCCTATTCCCTTTGGAGAGCTGCAGTTCCTAAAATTATTATTATTATTATTATTATTATTATTATTATTATTATTATTAAATCCCCTTTCACTCTGGAAATTGCAGATCTGTGAGTGGAACTCCTAATGGCTCTCGGCACTACAGCTCCCAGAATTCTTTGGGAGGAATCCACGAATGTTTAGAATGGTATCACAGCACTTTAAATGTATGATGTGTGGCACCTTGTGTATATATAGCATGGACATCGTATGACTTTGAGCGACATCAGAGGAGTCACCTTGGCAACACACGACACCGACAGGATGCAATGCCGTGCCTTCTTCAGCATGTTCTTTGTAAATGCAGAAGTAAACACTCAGACAAATGGTTTGGTTCATGCCTCGAAAATAGGTGACTGCTTTGTGGCAGCCTGGTGTTGTGTGACTTGGGCAGCTGAAACCAGCCTATTTCTTTTTAAAACTTTCCTTGCTTCTAATTTCTTTGTAAATTAACTGAGAATCATTTAAAATGAAAAGGGGTTCTCTCCCCCCCACACACACTCATTTATTCTCTCCCTCCAAGCTGTTAAAAAGCAATATGGGGAGATACAGCAATGCTAAAATTTTCACACTGCCATGGACACTTTGAGTTTTCATTAAAAAGTTGATGCTTTTCTTTACCGCCTCCAGCCAAAATTCTAAACAACATTAATGTGGTGCTATTCAAGCCTCTGTAGCAGAAAAACCTACCTCTCTGTTTCCTTAATACAGATTACTTCTGGGAGTTGGTAATATCTGGTGTAAATAGTTGCTATGAGATCAAACTTGTGCAAATTATGAGAAATGCAAGTTAGGCTGATGTGTTCCTCATATAAAAATGTGCAAATGTATATTTTAAACATTTTCTGCCTTTTGAAACAAAACAAAGCAATCCAGATTCAGATTCCATTATTTGTATCAGGCTATGACAAAGGAATTCTCATATCTGTGTAAACTGAACCGCCCTAAGTCTACCAGGTATAGGGCGGTATAATGATAATGATGATGATGATGATGATAAATTACAATTAAAATTAACTGAGAGACAAATAAATCTATAGTTGCTCAAACTGTATATTCATTTTGCACAAACGTTTACGTTTATTTAGATGTCCAATAAAACCTCACCTCATTTGTCAAGCTTTTAGAGGCTGACAGGTTACATCGGTTTTTTTGTTGAGACATTTTAAAATTAGGATGCTGCCAATTAGGTTAACCATACATTTTATAGGAATTGTTTCTTCCTTATTCTGTTTTATATTGGTCACATCCACACCATACCTTTAAAGCTCATTTAAAGCATGTGGCTCCTTTCAAAGAATCCTGGGAACTGCAGTTTACTCCTTACAGAATTGCTATTCCCAGCACCATTTGCAAACTACAGTTCCCAGGATTCTTTGCAGGGAGCCGCATGCTTTAAATATACGGTGCACAGTTAACCATTAAGCTGCTGTGTCCACACTATACCTTTAAAGTACATTTGCTGAACATTTCCCCCCCTCAAAGAATTCCGGACGCTGTTATTTGTTGAGGATTGCTGGGATATATAACTCTGTGAGGGGTGAGCTACAGTGCCCAGAATACTTTGAGGGGGGGAATGTGTTCTTAATATGCATTAAAAGCAGTTGGGTGTTTTGTTTTTTCTAGAAAAATAGGTGCTGGTACTCACCATGAAGATGTTACAGTAAGTGTCACACTTTTTAACCAAAAAGAGAGAGAGGTGTCGATGCTGCTTACCTTGAGTACCTCCGGGAGGAAGGGGGAAGCACGAATTTAAAGTTTAGTGTGTACACACAGTCTTATCTTGTGCAAATTACTCTGCAACTATTTTTGGTGAGTGGGAAGAATTATTGCCAAATAAATAAATAAAACGTTCTAAATTTTACTGGATGAAGGTTCCCTCCACCTAATGAAGCATGATAGTGGGGAAAATTGGTTGCATTGGGCACAATTGCATACCAAAAAAAATGCATACAATTTTTTGTACAAACTTTCTCCAAAACAAAGTGCAATTTTTTAAAAAAATAAATAACTGCTTGTTTGTTTGTTACATTTTATATGCCACCTTTCCTCCCTTCCCCGTGAGCTCCAGGTGATGAATGTGGTTCTCTCCTCATTTTTTTTACCTCACAACAACCTTGTGAGGTAGGTTAGGCTGAAAGGCAGTGACTGGCTCAAGGTCACCCATTAAGCTTCATGGAGTGAAGATTCGAACCCTTGTTGAGAGAAAGGGAAACCGAGAGATTCATTCATCCTCACATTCCATTCCCACCTACCCTTTTGACAAAGCCTCCCTCCAGGCTCTCTTTTTAAAGCTTAGTTAATCAAAATAATAAGATAGGGTTGCATTTTTCTTTCTGCCTGTGCATCTGTGATGCCCCCCACCCCCTTTCGCTCATGCTGCACTGGACAACATAAATCAATTTCTTAGCAGAAAACAAAAAACCTATTCACTTAAAAATCGGTGGCTGGAACAAACTTTTGAAGCATTCGTCCCTTTTGTATGGGAGCTATCAAATAATAGGCAGCGTTGGACAAGTGTAACATAGAAAATACATTTATGTTTCACGCTACGACAGGACGATCTGAGGAGAGAGACTAATGTAGCTGAATGCCGATCAGACATCAAGGAAATGCAGCGTAACATCAGAGCCTGAGTCAAGGTCTTGGAATTGCTCGACATATTACTAAATCAATGATGGACTAGCTTGTTGTGCCATCTGTTTTCCAAGAAAGAATATCACTGCAGTTGTTTATCACAGGAGAGAAGCCGTTCATCCAGTGCTCTTAAGAAATTATCACACCTTGGCCCAAACTTGAGGAGATCATTGCTCCCCACTATCTGAGTTTCCCAAGCAATTTATTGTATGGCATGAGGCAGTCAGCTCTTCCAGAACAACAAACACAGTGGTTCAAGCTCATCTAGGCAAATGGAGCTGTCCAAATGGGCTTTGAATTCGTCATTCTTAAACCACTGAGTTTGTGGTTCTTGGATTCTGGCTAGCAGTTGCTTACCAACTACTTCCCAGTAAAAGGAAATACACATCACTGGCTCCATGTGTTGGGGGACCCCCTTAAAATGTGAGGGGTGTCCTGTTAGCATTTCACTCCTCCGTTGCTGGATGTGTGATTGTTACATCACATGTCTGTGTTTACTTTCTAGGCTTGGAAAGTGTGAGAAAGCCACTCCCGACATACGGAGGGGGGGGTTGCGGGCTCACGCCCCATCCACATCCTCGCAGGGCTGGCAGCAGCCCCACGGGACTTGGGGAATCCCGGGAGTCATTAGCATTCTTCATTCACCGCGCCAGCCAATCGGCTGGCGGCGGGGGCAGGCTTAGTAAGGGGCATTTAAGGTCGGGGCAGCCCATGCTCGCCCCTTTCTTTTCTTTCTGCGGCTGTGGTTTCCCACCCACCCCCCCTCTAGGTTTTCGTTTGGACTTTGCTATGGGCTTCGGCTGGTCGCCGCAAGGGGCCTGGTAGGAGTTTTTCCATTTGGCTAATTGGCTGTATTTTGGAAGCCACTTGGTTTTTTCGCCTACCTCGTAGCAAAACGTCACAACACCTTTGGTTTTGGCGGTTAGGCATTGGCAGGGGATTATTATGCAAATGAGTTGGGGGGGAGGAACGCCATCACCTCCCCCAAATGTTGAAGGGTAGTTTGATAAAGGACTCAGGGGGGCGTCGCCTTGTCCGAAACCTAGGGAGGCTAGGGCCTAAAGCGCGCTCCCGAGCGGTAACCCCTTGGGGAGCGCCTAGGGATGTGCATCTCGGGGGCTCCCCCCTGTTGGTGCTTAGCCCATCCCGGTTTTATACCGGTTAGACTGATAGGGCCAATGCCTAAAGCCAATACCGCTCTTACCTGTAATCAATAAAGTTGTGGCCATTTTTTGCCCATCAACATTTCTGGTGTCCTGTGTCTTTATTTATTCACTCTGTGGGAGGGGGCGGGAATCACCACGCAACGGAAGCAAGTCTTATCTCTTCCGGTCTACTGTACTTTTGTACTGTTCCCCCCCCCCCTTTATCTCTCTCTCTTGGAGAAGAACTGAGAGGTCGCCATGATTGCTTTGTCGTGTATATATTGCTTAATAAATACTTAGAATGCACACACACACACTTCATGATAGTTTCTGCTATACTACTACAGTGGTACCTCGGGTTACATATTAGCTAAAGTGTTGCTTCAGGTTAAGAACAGTTTCAGGTTAAGTACAGACCTCCGGAACGAATTAAGTACTTAACCTGAGGTACCACTGTACTACTAATAATAATAATTTATTATTTATACCCCGCCCATCTGGCTGGGTTTCCCCAGTTACTCTGGGCGGCTTCCAACAAAACACTAAAATACAATAACCTATTAAACATTAAAAGCTTCCCTAAACAGGGCTACCTTCAGATATCTTCTAAAAGTTTGGTAGTTTTTTTCCTCTTTGACATCTGGTGGGAGGGCGTTCCACAGGGCGGTTGCCACTACCGAGAAGGCCCTCTGCCCGGTTCCCTGTAACTTGGCTTCTCACAGCGAGGAAACCGCCAGAAGGCCCTCAGCGCTAGACCTCAGTGTCTGGGCAGAACGATGGAGATGGAGATGCTCCTTCAGGTATACTGGACCGAGGCCACTTAGGGCTTTAAAGGTCAGCACCAACACTCACTCAGCACCAATACTCTGCTGAGTGAGCATGCACATAGTTTTCTGATATGTGCCGCTGGTGTGTGCCGGGACTGAAGATTTATGGACGTCCCAGGCTGCGCTTCATCAAGAAGACACCTGGAGAGGTCTGTCTCATTCTGGGGGCTGTGTGTGCCCCCCCCCCCAGGTGTGTTCCAACATGTCCTTCTCAACCATGCACACATTTGGGGAGCTTTCACCCACCCATCTTCACTGGCAACTTCCGCTCACTATAGATGAATGAAGCCATCTTCAGATATCTGAAGGGCTGTCACATGGAAGATGTGCTTTTTTTCAGAGGGTTGGACCCAAACTAACTGATTCAAATTACAAAAAAGGAGATTCTGACTAAACATTAGGAAGAACTTTCTGGTGGTAAGAACTGCTCAAGAGTGGACTACCTCAATAGGTGGTGAGCTCTCCTACCTTGGAGGTTTCTGAGCAGAGATCTGTCATGGATGCTTTAGTCAAGATTCCAGCATTATAAGGGAGATGGACTAGATGATTCTCTGGATTCCTTCCATTCTACAATTCTAGGATTCTGTCACTCTAAGCACTAAGTTTGGGTCACTTGGCCATATACTTGTTGTTCCACAAGAAATCGCATAAGCAGGTTGCTGGTAAATTTTATATATAATAGATTCCTGGAAACCGTAGTTCCATGATGGGGACTAGGAAGTCCCAAGTAACATTCTCAGCACCTTATCAAACTACCGTTCCCAGAATTTTTTGGGTGGCACCACAAGAGTTAAATGGGTATCTAAAGCCAATAGGAGTTTGCAGTGTTGATATAATTGCAGAGTTTTTAACTACACTCATTTAACAGAGAATTCAATTTCTTTTCTTTTTCTTTTTTGGTCTCATTTTAATTACAGTGCTGGGTGAATTAATATATGTGGGGTTGTTGTTGCTTTTTTTCAATCACTCGTGATCTTTTTGAAGTTTGCCTTCAGCAGGCAGGAGGACTGCAGCAGTATTTTCCCATTCGACCTGCTGGCATAGCGAGAGACTGCAATGGCTAAGAAACATTTATTTCTCTGGGAAGTATAATTTCTACCATCCGTTGACAAATTGGAGGGAATTGCAGAGAAGAGCAGCCAGAACAGGAGGGAGAGGCAGAAGACGGTGACTTATGAGGAAAGATTAAGCTAGCTAAATGTGTGTAGCTTGGCCAAATAATGATTAAGGAAGGAACAGCATCTTGACATAGACAATCTGAAGGCTGTTGACACCACCGAGGTTGAGGGGGAAATTATTTGGATATTTGAGGCAGGATTGTAACTAGGGAGAAGGGGGGGGGGATTTGAACACTACAAGCCTCTTGACAGTGAGATGTGTTCAGTCACAGCATTTATTCCCAAGAGAATCGACTGAAACCATTTTTTATATATATTTTTGCAGGGACAACTTGAAGCTGGCTTTGACAAACCCTGGCAAGTGCAGAATAGTGATTCCTCTTCTCTTTTCTGGGTGAACTAATAAATCTTCTTCCTCCCTAATTCCTGCCTTTCTGTGATAGGGGAGTATCAATTCATTGGGGAAGACGCTATAATAGCAAGAGGTGGGAGAGAGAGGGATAAGATGCTACTACTTTGTCAACAGTCTAAGGATTTCAGCGAGGGACTATAGGTACCTACAGATATGTCAGCATGGAAATGGTTTCACCAGCGTGATTTCCTGTCCGCCACAAGGAATGAATTAAGACCACCCACTTGGTGAAACACAGCTCACTAACACATCGTCCCATTTTAAATATGTTTGCTAAATCCCCCAGCAGATTGTAGAGTTGAGCATCTGGGATGAAAACAAAGTTCAAGATGCCACTGCCTTGAAATTGTAAGGAATGGGCATAAATGCTTTGGTCCTGTGGGAATATTTGCAAACCAGAAGAGCTATAGCAGGTACCACACGTGCACTACAACAAAGAACACACTGCAACCAATTATTTTGGCTGCAACAGAATACTTTGTTCAAGCTCAATTTTAGCAAGGAGAGGAAACCCTGTGGGAACCAGGGAAGGCCTCTGTGGGCATATGCGGGCCCACATATGCCGCAC
The DNA here is from genome assembly GCF_964252035.2 of Podarcis erhardii. Taxonomy (NCBI): domain Eukaryota; kingdom Metazoa; phylum Chordata; class Lepidosauria; order Squamata; family Lacertidae; genus Podarcis; species Podarcis erhardii. The sequence continues at coordinate 19,081,910 of NC_138508.1, read as the reverse complement.
TGCTGATCCCTGGTGTACATTATGTGGCTGAGATACATGCGCCTGCTGTGAACCAACCAACCCTTACTGTGTCTGCCCAGTAAAGATAGTTCTAGGAAGTAGCAGTAATGGGTGCCTTGGCAGTTTCAAGTACAGTGGTACCTGAGGTTACATACGCTTCAGGTTACAGACTCCACTAACCCAGAAATAGTACCTCGGATTAAGAACTTTACCTCAGGATGAGAACAGAAATCGCGCGGCAGCGGGAGGCCCCATTAGCTAAAGTGGTGCTTCAGGTTAAGAATAGTTTCAGGTTAAGAATGGACCTCCGGAACAAATTAAGTTCTTAACCCGAGGTACCACTGTATTTATTTATTTTTTAAGTTGGTATCCTGCTTTTCCATTTAAGCATTCAAAGGGCTTTACAAAATCTTTTTTTTTCTTTTTTCTTTTTTACAAAACGGCAAGATTAAATAATAATTTAGGCTGGCTGGTGGTGCAGGGAATAAGATGATGATTCTCAATCTGGATCCCATGGATCCCAGAGACAATATCTTATGCAGTAGCAGATGTTTGCTGAGGGCTGTATGGTGGGTTCAAACAGGAGACCATGTTCCTCTGGCTCCCACATGTGTTGCAAAACATCCATCAAGGGTTCCCAAACTTTTCCTCATCATTTCAAAGCAATCTAGCCATTAGTGAAAGTCCTCAAGAAACACCCCATACTTCCTCTCCCACCCTCCCCTTTTAAAAAGTGAGTTTTCAATTTGGGTCACTAGGTTTCTCCATTGGCTGAGCATGATAGACAAAGCATAACCACCCACCTGTCTCAGATGCTAATTTTTCATTTCAGATTTTGTTTTGGCTGGGGAAATCAGGAGACGTGAAAGCATTTGCCCCAACTTTAAGGCAAAATCCTGACAAAATCCCAATTGCATATTCATTCAACACAGGTCAGTGTTTCCAGATTCATAGAGTGCTTTTTATCTGTATAATGTGAATAATGTCTCAGATCTCCCAAGTATTTCATTATGCAATCGTTTTCTTCAACAATGTGCACAAAACAGAGTGTGCAGGACACATTGCAAAGCAGTTCCAAGTCAAAAGGGCGAGGGATGCAAAGTGTATGAAATCCTTCAAAGCAGAAATCTATTTTAATTTAAAAAAATGCACTATTTCTCATGTTGAGAATGTCTCTTGGTTCTATAAAAGATGGGAAAGTACTTGGTAATGGCCTCTCCATAGCATTTGGGACGGTGTTTTCTAGATATTTCAATATCTAGATGCAGATCAGTGAGCTGTCAATCGGTTGAACCAATGTGACACAGTGGATCACCATACTTATCACAGAATTGTAGAGGCTGAAGGAACCACGAGGATCATGTAGTCCAAACCCCTGCAATGCAGGAATCTTTTGCCCAACATGAGGCTCAAACTCACAACCCTGAGATTAAGAATCTCATGCCTCTACCGACTGAGCTATCAAAATAGCAGTAGCTAGCTTAACAAAACTAGACATCAGAAAAGACTTTCTGACAGTAAGAGCTGTTTGACAGTGGAACGAACTCCCTTGGGAGGTGGTGGGCTCTCCTTCCTTGGAGGTTTTTGAGCAGAGGTTGGGTGGCCATCTGTCATTTATGATTTAGTCAAGATTCCTGCATTGCAGGAGGGTGGGCTAGATGACCCTCAGGATCCCTTCCAACTATACAGTTCTATGATTTTAACATCTAAGTTCTGTTCCTGATAAATGGATAGAAAGCATCATTCAAGTGCAAAAAGAAAAATAGAACAGCAGGGGAGGAACCTCCAGCCTAAGGGCCTAATTTGACCCTCAATGCCATTTCATTCAAGCCATGCCAAGCTGCCTTATACCCAAAGTCATATATGTTGTCAGATGTGGGCAGGTAAAGATGTGACTGGGCCCAAAAGGGGTCTGCATAGAACCATGTGACGGTGATTTGAAGTCCCATCCACCCATTGGTGGTTGGGCCTTCAAAGTGCCCAGCAAAGCTGTGGCGAACAGCTTATAGTCGGTGTTTGCCTCAAGCCCTGAGTGATGCTTTGAAGCCCTGATGGTCAGCCTTCTAAGAGCCATGCACAGGCATAGTTTAATTTCAAACCGCACAGGCAAAAAATCATTGCGATGCCGTGACACTGAGCAATTGGTCCACAAGGATGGCTTGGGCAAAGGAATGTCCTACCTCTCTAACTTTTTAAAATTCATTCAGATTGTCATTATTTAGTTACTCATTTCGTTACATTTATGGATGGCTCTTCATTTAGAAACGCAACGCAAGAGAGGTTTGCATTACAAATGAAAGCATAACATGCAATTTTACCAATGCAACTTTAAAAGAACATATGCATGGTGTATTACATGGTCACAATACAGCAGCAAATGGCTCAGTATCTAGCATTATAAGGACCCAAAAGCCGGATGGAATAAATCCATATTAACCTTAGGATGAATGTTGAATACCAGGAAACATGGGAAGCTGCCTTATACTGAGTGGAACGGTCTCCCTCGGAAGGTTGTGGACTCTCATTCCTTGGAGGTTTTTAAACAGAGGTTGGATGGCCATCTGCCATGGTTGGTTTAGCTGATACACCTATATTGCAGGGGGTTGGACTAGATGACTCTTCCAACTCTACGATTCTGTGATTGTATGAGTCAGACTGTTAGTCCATCTTCTTCAGTATTGTCTACACTGACTGGCAGCATATATCCAGGGTTTCAGTCCTGGAGATTGAACCTGGAACTTTCTACATGCAAGCTGGATGATCCACCACTGAGCTATGGCCTTAGTTTAAGATTGAATTCATTGGAGAGCCTGTGCAACTCAAGCTGGTTTTCCTTGCATAATTTAAACCTTCTGGAAGATCTGAATTCTAAATTGCGCAGGAAGCCTTTGCCAGAAGAGCAGAAACAGGTCACTCCTGGTTTTTTTTTCACAGTTTCTAATTCAATGATAACATCGAAGAGGGAAGTGAGAAATAGATGTCTGTTGGATTCCACCCCGGAACATTTTAAACCGTTTACCTCTAACAATCGCTATTTAGAGGTCATAATGGAACCCATCATAAAAAGCAAAGTGTATCCAAAGAATGGCATAAACACCAAGAGCAAAGCCGACAGAAAGCGGAAATAAAGGCTATTACTTGTTTATTGGAAAATCCACTGCTGATTGCAAGTGTAAGGCAATCTTGCCACTGTACAAATAACCCCACTTTTCCTGACTTTCATTAACAAGAGGAAGTATGACCAGAATTAAATTGAGCCACATATACTATACTTGGGTGAAATTGTTCTTATCAGTTCCGTGAGAATCCCTCTGCTGTTTTAGACGGAAGACGGATGGAGAGTTGAAATTGGTATGATAGAGACAATGGGTTGGATACAGTGTTAGTCCTACTCAGAGTAAACCCATTGGGGGAGGAGCTAGCAGCTGTTCTATTTAGCTGATTGCAGTGCCTGGGAGCTCATGACAAGGACTTTTAAACAGGGGGGTTTGCTAGGGCGTTTTGAGGGGGAATGTGCTGTCTCATAGTGTGTGTAGGACCAAGAGACATGGTAAAGGTAAAGGTAAAGGGACCCCTGATCATTAGGTCCAGTCGTGGCCGACTCTGGGGTTGTGGCGCTCATCTTGCTTTATTGGCTGAGGGAGCCAGCGTACAGCTTCTGGATCATGTGGCCAGCATGAATAAGCCGCTTCTGGCGAACCAGAGCAGTGCACGGAAACACCATTTACCTCCCGCTGGAGCGGTACCTATTTATCTACTTGCACTTTGACATGCTTTCGAACTGCTAGGTTGGCAGGAGCAGGGACCAAGCAACGGGAGCTCACCCTGTCACGGGGATTTGAACTGCCCACCTTCTGATCGGCAAGTCCTAGGCTCTGTGGTTTAACCCACAGTGCCACCCGCGTCCCAAGAGACATGGATGGTGAGGTAATAGCCGCAGAGACCTGCAACATCTGTGCAACATCTGTGCAACATCTGTGTTTGTCTTCCTGCCTAAGAATGTGCAAAACTACACCCGCAGCAAGGGCAAGCTGGTTGCCTACTAAAAGAGAAGGTACAGCAACCTGAGGCCCACCAATCTACACTTTGAGCTACTGGGCGAGAGAAGGGCTTTCTCAGCAAAGCAAAGTGGTCTGTCCTGGAACAGCAATGCAAGTGGGGGGAGACCAGCCATTGCAGGAGATAAACCCCTGGAGGAACATGGTACACACAGAAGCAGGACTGTCAAAAAAAGGTTATTTATGTATGCCACTACCGCGGCCCGTGTTTTGTTAGCCCCAAAATGGAAAACAAGCAAGGTCCCAACTAAAGAAGAGTAGCAACTTAAGCTGACAGAATATGCACAGCTTGCAGACTTAACCTATAGAATAAGAGAACAAGAAGAACATGTATTTAGAGAAGATTGGAAAACGTTCATTGAATACATGGGGAGAAATTGTATACACTTTAAAATGTTGACAGCATTAAGATAAATTCAACAGTGTAAATAAGTTTTTATGGATGTAATAATGGAATACTGAATGGTTCGGTTTTTGTAAAATATGCAAAGATTTATGATATGCAAAACGAACCATGTAAAGAGAAGAAGGGAAGTCATTGATATTTTAAGGATGTTTAAATGAGTATTTTAAATGGTAAAACAGAAAATATAATAAAAATTATATATATATAGATGGACTGTCAGGAGGTGTCATGTTGTATCACTGAAACGGCAATATCGATTCCATGCCCTCACATTGGACACTGATTCTGGGTCAGAGGAACTAGGACAGCAGTTGCAGACCTCAGAATACACCAAGGTGGCTTTGGGAAGCTGTTCCTGAGACTGGAAGGGGGTGGAGCTTGAACAGACAGGTGACTCAGACTCAACATTCTTCAGATTTTAACCTCCTGAGACTATTTTTCACGTAAAAACCAGCAGGAAGAAACCACAAGTGACTAAAGTTTCATGTCCACTTTGGCACTCATTTTGTCTTTTGTTCCATAAGTGTTGGAAAGCACTTCATATTCTTTAAATCTTCTGGATAGCTAAGTTGGTTAGAGCATGGTTCTTTTCATGCCAAGGTTGCAGGTTCAATCCCCATACGGGACAGCTGCATATTCCTGTATTGCCGGAGATTGGACTAGATGATCCACAGGGTCCCTTCCAACTCTACAATTCTATGATTCTACAAATCTGAAGGCACATCAGGTCCACTGCTTTGCTGAACCTAAACAGGTCCAAGTCTGGTTCACACCTGGATGGGTGACTACCTGAAAATAATATCTATGCTATCATGGGTTCCATTGATGGAAGGAAGGTGAGGTTTAAATTCAATAGACTTCACCAGGGCTGGCTTACCCATAGGCGCTATGGGTGGGGGGCACCTGGGCACAAAGCTCTCAGGGGTGCCAGTCTGAGAGTCCGGGGCTGAGATTTGAAGTCCAGGGATTTAAGAAGTAGGCCAGCTAACAGCTGCTGCCAAGCGGAGCCCGTTGTAGCGCCACTGGCTTTTCTGCTGTGGGCACTGAGGCAGCGGGCCAGGATTGGCGGGCAATTGAGAGGCACGCCCAGGGCACGCACGCTGCTCACATCATGAGGCGTGCAGCTTCCCTCCCAAGCATCTGTAGGGATTGCTCTACTCCCTCCACCCACAGCGGCATGGGAGAGAATTGCGCCCCCCCCAAAAAAAAGCTCAACAACTCTGAGCTGCCCTCTGGTCAGTTTTTTGCACCCCAGCAATGCCGCATATGCTAAAGATGGCCCTGGACTTCACACAACATGTTCAACCTGATCCAAAAGACAGGGCCGGCCTACGTGAGGCAGAGTAAGGCAGCTGCCTCAGGCGGCAGAGTTGTGGTGAGTGGACAGAGCTGTGGGTGCTATGTAGCCTGCTCTATACCCCCTATGCTAGCCTGCTGCCCTCAAGTGCAGACAAAGACACTGTTCCTTCATCAGTACTGAAGTAAGATTCAACTACCAGTGCAATTGGCCTGTGTGTGTGCTTTGGGGAAGGGCGCCATCTTGTCGTTCACCTCAGGCCACAAAATATATTGAACAGGCCCTGCCAAAAAGGCATCCCAGATGAACACTATTCGAACTTCAGCCTGCTATTGCTGAGTATATCATGAAATGAACTTTGGCACAGATTAAAGTTGAAAACTTTTTTGAAGCTTCCCCTTAAAAATAACATCCAGGTGACTGAGATGTATCTGCCAGATTGCCATGTATTTTTCAGCCCTCGTCTCTGCTGTTTGCCTGCTATTTTGGATATTTCAGAATTTTGCAAGTGTGCCAAACTGCATAAATTTCAAGTATGCCTTTGAGCCATTTAGATACTTTTCTCATTACTGGAGACAAGTTAAATTCACTGTCAGAGGGAGAACTACATGGGTGCAGTCATCTCATTTACCCAGAATATTAGTTTCTTTACGTCGCCATTTATAGGCAATAATGCAGCTGTGCTAGATATTTGCCGATTGTTAACTGTGGGTTTTTTAAAAAAAAAATTAATGCATGTGCTGAGGGCTCTGAGGATTTAACTGCCCGAAATCCCATGAAATGTAGGCAAAACGATTTTAAAAAGCACAGCTATCATTGAGTAATGCAATCCAACTAAATTTGTTTTATTTTCCTTAATTTATAAGAGTTCTAACCCTCCATTCTAGGCAAAATGCCCGTCAGAAAATGGCTAACAACATCTTACCAACAACAAAACAGTTTGGGCCATAAGTACCTGAAAAGAGCCCTGGTGCATCAGGCAAAAATCTAGTCTAGCTTTCACTGTGGCCAACCAGATTCCTGTTAGAAACCCATAGACGAACATTGCATCACACGTGTCAAAATACTGGTGCATTTTTGTGAGGAATTATTTCTGTGTGGGGTAGTGGAAATCACAAACTGATGTGGATACGGGGTGAAATTGTTAAGTTGTGGGTGAACATATCAGACGACACAGTGATTCTTCAAAACAGCTCTTGTTTATTCACAGGCCAGAACAGAACTGAACTGAAGGGTTCAGCCAGCCTGCTTATATAGAGCTGCACTACAACGTTACAGTAGCAGCTTTCTGTAACTAGCCAATCAGTGAACGTCACTTTCAATCCCCTATTTGCATATGTGGACCTGAGTGAAAACTATCTATCCCCCTGCTGGCCCAAACCAAAATTGCCAGATTTGTTGTGTGTCTTCTACTGGGAATACAGCCATGACTCAGATCCTAAAGCGAGTCCTGAGCTCAGGTGTCTGTTGTCACACAGCCCTAAAAAGCCTGATTCAACATAGATATTCCTCTTTTTTTTAATAGACCAAACCTATTATTTAAATTTTTCAAGCTGAGCTTCCATACGCAGAGGCATCAAGTCCCCATTTCACTACTGGACCCCTTTCCACTGCGGCTTCTGAAATGTTGCTTAGCATCAGGAAGTAAAAGGTCAGGAAGAAAAAATATACTGGGACGCAACCAATTTATTGTCATGCCTCTCCATACCAAACGCAACGGAGAAGCCACAGAAGGTCATCTTGTGACTGCAGTGTTTTGTTATGAGCTGCATCTCAGAGATAGCTTATGGATGCCATGTAGGAGTTACTATTGTGACCTTGCGTTCCAAGATAACAGCAGCCAAATATCTGTTGCCTAGGATTCATTGCTTCCCTCCTTGAAGCATTGCAGTCCCCACACACCTTTTGCTGAGAGGGTGGGTGACGCTGAAAAATGAAATTTGGAGAAGATAGGTGATTAATCCTCTAGTTTGAAATTGTCCACTCTCCAGGGAAATGCAAACTAAGGATGTGAAGGCCAGTGGGTGTGCAGGGGGACGGAGGGCGGAGAATTCCAAGGAATTTCACTAATTCTTTTGTTTTTCCAGTGGAAGAACTCTCAAATTCAAGATATCACTTCTTTAATACAGCAATCCCATGCATATTTATTCCAGAGTAAGGTGTACTGTGTCCAGTAGATCATTTTGGTTTCTCATTTTTCTAACTTCTAATTTCATTTTCCACATTTCCATATCCATTTGCAATGTTTTAGAAAAGGCCCTCATGAAAATCCATCTGCATTTTAGAGCAAATTTCTGCCAATATACAAACTTTATGAACTTTCCCTTAATATACAAATGCGCAGAAAGCAATTTATGCTAATATGATGCATTTTTAAATATTATTTTCACAAACATACAGTGTAATAAACATTTTCCCTTGGTATATGCATTTTGTACGCATTACTTGTCTGGAGAACTGCATCGCAAAATTCTGAGAAGTGCGAATTTTGAAGCATGCCTACATTTTGGCTCACATATTGTTTGGGAAGTGTGATTTAGGTATGTTTAAATGTGAACAGAATTGATTTTTTTCCTCCATCCCTACTCCCAGGTAAGTGTGCATAGGACTGCAGCCTACATAATATCTTTCAGCGGCAAATCTAATGCAAACTTTTGCAGTGAAACAGTGTTAGTATCAAGTTTCAAGATGGCTAGTATGAAAACCTCTGGAGCTACTCAGCTGAAATCTGATAGGTTCAATCCCCTCTGTGCAAAGGCTAACATGTCACTAAATTACATGCCCCTATATGAACCAACCAGAAAGTTATGGCTGTTTTGGTTTTGCAGTACAGTGGTACCTCAGGTTAAGTACTTAATTCGTTCCAGAGGTCCGTTCTTAACCTGAAACTGTTCTTAACCTGAAGCACCACTTTAGCTAATGGGGCCTCCTCCTGCTACTGCTGCTGCTGCGCCGCCGGAGCCTAATTTCTGTTCTTATCCTGAAGCAAAGTTATTAACCTGATGCACTATTTCTGGGTTAGCAGAGTGTGTAACCTGAAGCACATGTAACCTGAAGCGTATGTAACCCGAGGTACCACTGTACAGCTCTATGGGACTTCTGGAGATTTGTGGATTTCTGAGTTATGATCCAGATTCGGATCTAGAGTGAGTTAAAAGAAGTCTACATTAGTCCTTACCAAATTGGGCCTGATCCAAATTTACAAAACAGCAACACAGATCAGATCTCTTGATTTTGAAGACCTTTTTGATTAAATATTAAGAGTTTATCTGGTAAAATAAAGAGCAGGTACATCCTCTAGCTGACTCCTCTGCCATTAAAAGCCATCTCAGAATACTGGTTCATAACAGCAATTACATATATATATGCTCTTGCTTAGGAAATGGCCAATTAGACCATTAATTGTCTGAAACAAATCCATGGGCCTTGCCTGAAGTTACTTGCAATGGTTTTGTGTGGCTGCATAAGATCATTGTCAGAGAAGAAAGAGCCTTCTATTTGAAACTGTCTCTCCAGTAAAGCTCAGGGACCCACCTAAAGACCTGGGGGATCAGGGTTCAACTCCTCACTATGCCAGTGTGGTGTAGTGGTTAAGAGCAGTAGACTCGTAATCTGGTGAACCGGATTCGCGTCTCTGCTCCTCCATATGCAGCTGCTGGGTGACCTTGGGCTAGTCACACTTCTTTGAAGTCTCTCAGCCCCACTCACCTCACAGCGTATTTGTTGTGGGGGAGGAAGGGAAAGGAGAATGTTAGCCATTTTGAGACTCCTTCGGGTAGTGATAAAGCGGGATATCATATCCAAACTCCTCCTCTTCTTCTTCTTCTTCTTCTTCTTCTTCTTCTTCTTCTTCTTCTTCTTCTTCACTCAGCCATGCGCCTTACCTTGTGCCAGTCACTATCTCTTAGCCCAACCTACCTCACATGGATGTTTGTGAGGAGAAAATGGAGAGAATAATTATGTACACCTCCTTAAGCCTTGGAAGGAAAGCCAGATACAAATGTAAAATAATAGCAATAATGATAACGATCAAGCAAGAAATTGGCCAGGAATCTGGGACAATTGTTACCCAGACAGAGGCAGCACTGCAGCCCTTCAACGCCTTGTCAAGGGACCCTCAAGTCTGCAAATTCTAAAATGGACTTGGGATCTGATCTGGCTCATGATCCACCTGGATCCAATCAGGTGAGTCTACTTTGGACTCTTGAGTTCTGTGGATTCCTCCCCCATCCCTAAGAGATTCCCATCTAGGCAGCTGAAGAATGAAGGTAGTGTTTCATTCACCATGCAACTCCACACATATCCGGTCAGAAGCAAGGCCTACAGAGTTCTCTTGCATTGTAAATTTCCAGGTACAATGAATTTCAGGTGAATAGACTTAGAAGGAGTAGCTAACCACTGTCCAGAATTCCCCAGTCCATTGTTTATCTCTGTTTACCTTATCTCTCCTTTAACAGCTAATTTCCCCTAAGGATTAAGAGGAGAAGAAACAGAGAAAATAATCAGCCCCTGAAGGAAGCATAAGATAAGGAGTGATAAATAATGGGTGTGTGGAGGAAAGTGGCCATAGGCTTCTGTCATTGTCCCCCACCCCCCGCTTAACATGACTAAAATTCTCCACGGTTTACTCTGCCAGTCTCTTGAGAAAGCTTCAGAAGGCTCAACAATTAGAGCACGAATTGTCCTGTAAACTAAGAGCAAGCTCATTCTTCAAGTGTGGATGCTTATGTAGCTCAAGGAGCACTCCCCCATACACAAGAGGGCAGTATCAGCAGGCTCAGGGGAACCCCATGTTTTGCAAAAGTAGTTGAACGCTTTAGGAAATAAGTTAAGGAGGGAAAACTCCCCCAAAACAGGGCTAAGTGTACTCTGTTCTTGCGCTCTAAACCGGATTTCTAGTTTTACCTGAAGTGCATTGGACGTTTGTGTATGTGTAAATAAATACGTACATATTCTGGATGGCTGTCTCTTAAAGCACCACTGTCTTGGCTATTGGGGCAACCCATCTTTCTGATTTACGACCTCGACGGCAGACCCTACACTAAAGAGCATGATTTTGTAAGCATTAACCAGCCTGCTTTTGGCCCTGCCTTTTGCTAATCCTCCATTGGTTTCTGTCTGATTTTGGAGAAGGCACAGCTGTTGCTTAGCGATTTTCTTTTATTGTACCCCAAAGCCTGTTTGTGATCAGCAGTGCACTCGCTCCGTGCTCAGATCAGCAAGCCGCTTTATTATCGGGAAGTGCCTTTGTGCCGCAGAAGGCACACTCGGCGGCAGGAGTTTTGTAATGAATCCAGCTTTTTAATTGACGGCCGGGAGATTTCTGTTCCTTAGTTTTCGGGGTTTGTTTGCTGCGTCCCAGGGTGTTGGTTTGATGACTTTGTCTGGAGACAGACATCTTCTCTGGAAACACAAAGCAGAGAACGTCAGCTGCAGTACCCATAGGCTGACCTCCTTGGCTTGAGGGCATCAAAGAGATGCCTGGTCCTCAAGGCCACATGATACTGTTTGCTGAGAACAAGATGATTAGAACTGCAGAGCCATGCCATGGACTGGATGCAGAGGAGTGGGGGAGGGCACCAGTTGGGGAACCCCCCCCAAAGGAACCCCCAAGGGAAGAAGACTCAGAGCTAGGGGGATGGCGGTAGGACGATGATGAGTGGTTAGAAGGAGAACAGGGAGCAGACTGGAAGGAGGAGATGTTGGAAGCTGAAGAGGCACAGGGTTTAGTGAGCAGGAAGAGGCTGGGGCAGAGAACAGTCCAGAATCAGAGGCAGAAGCGGAGGCTGGAAAGGAGGGGGGGACAAGAGGTAGATACCAGGCAGGTTGCTGGAGAATCCAGGGGGCCTTCCCCTCCTGCTGTGACCAGCTTCCCTCCACCCTGGTCTCCTGGGACCAGAAGAGGTATGAAGAGGGCAGAGCAAAAACAGACAAGGTGAAGAAGTCTCAGGTTGCTTGGGCAGGAGATGGAGCCTTAGAGAGCAGTGGGGTGGCAGGGACCTCAGAACAGCCACACTGGGGCAAGACCAACTGGGAAGAGTTCCTGTGATCACTAGGCCTGAGCTGTTTTGTTTCTCTCAATAAAGTGTTAAATTCACTGACACCTTGTGAGTTATTACTGACTTGCTCCTGCCTTGACAATATGTTTTGATGCTGCCAAATCAAGCCACCATGGGCTGTCTTGGGCCCAAGCAACAGTAAAATTAAGACATTAAAATCTATTTATTTAAAAAGAAAAGCCAAGCCACAAACCTGCAAAAGAGCCCCAAAGCCAGGACAACAGTGAACTCAACACCCCCTGAAGGCTGCTTCAGGTGATTTTTTTCAAGTTGTGCCACTCTGTCCTCCAAGGCCCCTCTCACTCCTTGTCCCCCCTTTTTCAGTCTCATTCCTCCCAATGTGGTTGTTGCACACCTGTCAGCTGAGCAGCAGGGGAGTTTGCAGGGGACTCATATTCTTCCCCTCTGAGCAGGAGGGGAGAGGGGAGGTGGCTATTGTACATCTGACTGCAAAGCCCCCGTCACAGAAATCAAGATCTCACTTGCCCTTTACTTACAAAAGCCATGTCAGTTGGAGGAAGAAACAGACCTCATCTCCCATGGGCAGCTTAGTGGTTTAACAGGCAATCCCTCTTCCCAGGGAACTCTGGGAATAGGAGTCTCCTAACAGTTATTGGCACCCTTAAACTACAGCTCCCAGAGTTCCCTGGGGGATTCAATGACTGTTTAAAGTTATATCATAGTACTTTGAATGTCTGTGAGTGTGCCTGAATGAAATGGTCAGATTGACATACAGTGGTACTTCGGGTTAAGTGCTTAATTCGTTCTGGAGGTCCGTTCTTAACCTGAAACTGTTCTTAACCTGAAACACCACTTTAGCTAATGGGACCTCCTGCTGCTGCTGCGCCGCCTGAGCACGATTTCTGTTCTTATCCTGAAGCAAAGTTCTTAACCTGAAGCACTATTTCTGGGTTAATGGAGTCTGTAACCTGAAGCATATGTAACCTGAAGCGTATGTAACCTGAGGTACCACTGTATGAGGATTTTTAAAGAACTGTTTCATGTTGCCATGTTATGAGCCTTAAAAAGGAGAGGAACTCAGAACAAAATTTCACTGAACAAAATCAATGTCTGAAGAAAAACTGTTCCTTCGGGTAATATGGGCCTAGACTGTCTAGGACAGGGGTCTGCAACCTTTAACACGAAAAGAGCCACTTGGACCCGTTTCTGAAAAAAACAACAACTGGGAGCCGCAAAACCATTGCGACATTTAAAGCATGCGCGCCACTGCCCTCCGATCTGACAGCGGACGGGAAGGTGACATCGGGACGGTGCGTGACTAACGCACGCACTGCCCCCATGCGACGCCACAGCCAGTACTGCGCCCGCCACAGTGGGGAGTGTCGGGGCGCACAATGCGCCTCCTCCCCTCGCTAGTATCCGCCCCGGAGCCGTGGCAAAGGTGTAAAAGAGCCACATGCGGCTCCGGAGCCGCGGGTTGCAGACCCCTGGTCTAGGACATGGGTGGTGAACTTCCAATTGTGGTGGGACTCGAACTCTGATCATCCTTCACCATTGGCTATGCTGGCTAGAGATAATGGGGATTGGAGTCCAGCAACATACAGAGGGTGACATGGGCGCCCCAGCTCTAGTCTAGGGTTTTGAAATGTGGTGTAGTGGTTAAAGTGTTGGACTGGGACCTGGGAGTAAAGGTAAAGGGACCCCTGACCATTAGGTCCAGTCGTGGCCGACTCTGGGGTTGCGGCGCTCATCTCACTTTATTGGCCAAGGGAGCCGGCGTACAGCTTCCGGGTCATGTGGCCAGCATGACTAAGCCGCTTCTGGTGAAACAGAGCAGCGCATGGAAACGCCGTTTACCTTCCCGTCGGAGCGGTACCTATTTATCTACTTGCACTTTGACATGCTTTCGAACTGCTAGGTTGGCAGGAGCAGGGACCAAGCAATGGGAGCTCACCCTGTCACGGGGATTCGAACCGCCAACCTTCTAATCGACAAGCCCTAGGCTCTGTGGTTTAACCCACAACACTACTCTGCGTCCCCTTGGGACCTGGGAGACCAAAGTTCAAATCCCTGCTCACAGGGGGATCTTAGGCCAATCACAGTCTCCCAGCCTCGCCTACCTCACAGGGTTGTTGTGGTAATAAAATAGAAAGGAAGAAAATCACGTACACATCCTTAGAGGAAATGTAGGATATAAATGTAAATGAAAAATAAAACCAACATCTTGAGCTGAAGGTTAAAACAAACACCTTGAACTGAATTTTGAGGGCAATTTTGTGATGAGACAGGTAAATAAGCTCTAGAACAGAATGAGCAAATCTTTCCCCGCATCTCAAGGAAGAGTTATTCTTCCCATTAAGGAATGTAATTTTTTTAAATAAAAAAAAAAACTTTATTCCTTTTCTTTGTTTCTTATCATCTTGGGAATGATGAATTCATCTGCCCTAAAGACAGATATTATTAGTTGACAAAGGAATTCCCCCATGCTGTGGGAAGTCATTTTTATGCATTAAGGCAGAAAATTTCATTACAGCTTCAATTCCACTTTCTGTTTTACCTTTACATATCAAAATTATGAGCTTGGGGTTTCACTTGGTTCTGATTTTCATAGCTTATTGACTCAGAGTTAATAAACGTGGACAAGTACAGGCTGGATTTGATTTTTTAAAATTTGATTTTTTTAAAAAAAATAAAAGCTTCAAAAGGTTGAGGGGGGGTCAGAAGACTTTTACAAATGATTAAAACCGTAGGTTATAAATAGCCTGTGTCACATAATGGGCAGAGCCTAGGACTTTGACCCTAATATCCGAGTCAAGTAAGAGCTGACAGTAAGAGCTGTTCGACAGTGGAATTTGCTGCCAAGGAGTGTGGTGGAGTCTCCTTCTTTGGAGGTCTTTAAGCAGAGGCTTGACAACCATATGTCAGGAGTGCTCTGATGGTGTTTCCTGCTTGGCAGGGGGTTGGACTCGATGGCCCTTGTGGTCTCTTCCAACTCTATGATTCTATGATTCTATGATTCAAGTAGCCTCATGGGCAGGCAGTTGCAATCTCTGTCAGCATACCTCACAAGGTGGTTGTGGTGGTAAAATGGAAGAGTCCCACAATGGCTTGGGGGCAGAGGTGACTTTCTCTAATTCCCCCATATCCTTGAAGCCCACATTGTAATATCCAACCCTGTTCCAGGGAGTTGGGGAACCCCCAGTGGGGGAAGGGATGTTTTGTTAGAATTCCTTTTCCATGATTGCAGTCATAGGATTGTTGTCTTTCACATGACAGTGTATGTTTTGGCTCCACAGAGTGGGAAGTGACGGAAACAGGATGTTTGTGTTACTGTGTTCCGTGAAGTGGGACTGTTGTTCTTTGTTTTTTCTCTTTGCTGTCTGATGCTGGAAAAAGAGGGAGCCATGTTGCAGTGCTCCGGGTGTGTTTATATGTAAATAAAGTAGTTTAGCCAAAATGCTGAGTTGCTGAGGTCTGTCACTTGCAAGCGGCGCAAACTCTGCGGATCCCTAAGTGTGCCGGTGTCTGTAGGCATCGGTCGCTGTGATGTTCGGGCAGGTTGTAAGCTTGAAGCTCCCAAACGATTGACCAGGAAGGAGAGAACATGCCAGTCGGGCATGTGTCTCTGCCAGGGTCCTACTTGAGTGTAGGCTGAACTCCTGACATGTTGCAGGTGGCAGAGAGAGGAAGAATAAGCAAATGCCACTTACCAGCCTCCATTGGATTAAAAAGCCTTCTGTGGATGGAAAGAGCCATTCTGTCTGTGGAAGACCAAGCCAGGATATAATCCATAGTGAATGAATTGGGATACAATCCCAATTTGGCCAATTTCAAAGTTATTAATACATTGTCTCAACTGCTGTTGACACCACTGAGCAGGGCATCTTCCTTGGCCATCTCTGTGGGTGGTTCCAGTCTTACCTCATGACTTGTACCAAAGAATAACATTGGAGGACTACATACCTCTCCTGGTATGCCCCGCGGAGGACCTTAAGGTTCACAAATGACAACATTTTGGAGGTCCCAGGTCGCAAGGTGGTTAGATTGGTCTCAACTAGGGCCAGGACCTTTTCAGTACTGGCTCCGACTTGGTGGAACGCTCTGTCACAAGAGACTAGGGCCCTGCGGGACTTGACATCTTTCTGCAGGACCTGCAAGAGAAAGCTGTTCCGCCTGGCCTTTTGGTTTGGACTCAGTCTGACCCTTATGTTTCCCTCCCCTTATGGTTTTGATCTATGAGCTACTTTTAAAATGAGGCTGCATTTTAAATCACATTTTAACCTGTATTTTAAATTGTGGTGTTTTTTTCGTATTATGTTTTTACTGTAATTTTACTGGTGTTAGCCGCCTTGAGCCCGGCTCTGGCCGGGGAAGGTGGGGTATAAATTAAAAAAAATATTATTACTGTTATTGTTATTTCTGCATCTTGACAGCTTAGCTGTGTGGTGCCACAAGGCACGAGTCAGCCCCCAATAGTATTTCACATCAACATGATGCCATTGGGAGCCATCACCAGGAGCTTTGGGGTACAGTGTCATCAGTATGACACTCAGATCTACCTTTCCATTAAATCTGAGTCAGGGGGCATCATGCGCAAGTCGAACCACTGCCTGGATGCAGTGGTGGAGTGGATGAGGGTCAGTGGACAGATGCTGAATCCTGTTAAGACAGAAAGATTGTAGGTAAGTGGTTCGGAGGCCCAGGTAACATCTGAGGCAAATTGTGCGTATCAGTTCATGCATCAACTGTGCCCTTTCCTGGACAGGGATAACTTGGCCACCATAACACATGTGTTGGTAAGTGTAGGAATGGATTTAGACACTAGGAGAGGATTATATATGTTTAGGTATTATCCTTCCTTGCTCATGCTAGTGAGATCAGCAAAGTACGATTGTTTGCAGCTTAAATGTGGAAGCTAAGACAAGGTTGACTTAACCTTCTAGATCCAGAAACAATAATCCAGGATGCTTTAAGGCAGACTGAATTTTCCTGGTATTACCCCTCCCCCTTTTAAAAACAACAATCACACACACATAGTTTTGTGAAGAAATAAAAGTATTATTTACTTACATAATCTAGGTCTTGAAGTAGCAATTACAGAAGCAAAATGATAACTACTATCGAAATTACAAAAGTACAAAATGTAAGTTCAAAAACGGTTCCTGATCTCAGGCATGCACATGTGGTCAGCTTGGAAGCATGATGAAGAAAGGGAGACATGTCCAGGAAGGAAGGAAGTATGTATGTAGCATTACAGCTTCCTGCCAAGGCAGGCAAAGGAAGTGATCTCACAGAGTTCTCTGTAGAAAATTTTACAGGAAAGCTCTGTGAGCCTCAGCCCCTTCATGTGCCCATCTGGCAAAACATGAATTGTTGGTTTGATGTCCTACAGTAGCATCACATCTGGGCTACTGCAATATGCTCTTGGTGGGACTTCCCTTGCAGCTGGTTCAGAATGCCAGAGTCTGGGTGGTGAGTGACGCTCCTTATCAGGTACATAGCACACCAATGTTGAAGGATCTGCACTGGCTGCCTATGAACCACATGGCAATTTTTAGGTTCTGCTACTTACATACAAAATCCCAAATAACTCTGGACCAGGTTACCTTGGAAAACCATCTTCCTCTTCATTACACACTGAGGGCACTATGAAAAGTCAGTGGGACCTGGTTAGCTTTGCGGTGGCCTGATGTTTATCGGTGGTCACTGTGGTTTAACAGGGAACTCTGGGAATTGGAGCTCTCTGAGGGGAACAGGGATCTCCTAACAACTCTCACCACCCTTAATAAACTGCAGTTCCGAGGATCATGACAGTTTAAAGAAACAGAACACTGCTTTAAATGTACAGTGCAGACAGAGCCTCAGTTAAGTTCTAGAACTCTATATTGTTTCCTGTTTGGACTGTATGTTGGACAAACAAGTATTAAGAGCACAACATTTTTAGAATCTAGCACTGAAATATCTTGCCTGAAATATTCAAAACAAATGAAATACCTTGCAATAGTTACAACATATTGCGCTCTCTATGTTGTAACTATGGCCTGAAATATTCAGCAGCAATACTGCTGAATATAACTACAATGTAACAGTACTTAGTCATTTACATTCAAGCAATAGATGTGTTTTAACAGCAATATGTTATGCTCCGATTCAAAGCAAATTACCTGTTTTCAGCTGCTTATGCCTTACGAGGCTTTTAAAGCAATTGACTTAAAATTTGAAACACTTACCTCTGAGTTTCGCACATGGAGCGTATCTATTGAAGCTCTACGGAGTTTGCTTCAGTTGTTTAATTTAAATTTCAGCCTTACCAAAGCACAGAGAAATGGGGAAGGAAAGTTGTAAGGAGGTCTGAGTCTAAATATATAAATTGACGGAGGTTTCCTGCGAAGTTCCCCCACCCACTCCCAATTGAATTTTGTGCAGAAATGAAGGTTTCTGGAGTTCTTGGTTCTTTTGTGGTTTACAAAAACCATGTTTTCTGGCCCAGTTCCAAAAGGGTATGAGTCTTTGAGTAATGCCAGTGAAAGGAATTGCTCTGGAATAATCTTAATATTGCTCCTAATAAAATAAGTGTAAAATTCTATTATTAATTTTATATCTTGTTTATGTGTTGTGTGTGAGTCAAAGGAAGGGTGGATATTTGGGGAGACAGTTTTAGCTGCCTGTTACTTAACAACAAAGCATGATGAGCACCACAACCCCAGAGTTGGCCACGACTGGACCTAATGGTCAGGGGTCCCTTTACCTTTACCTTACTTAACAACTGAAATCTGCTCCCCTGTAATTTAACCCCATTAGATCTAGTCTTCACCTCTGATGTATTAGAAGCATAGGACAATTCCCTATACTGAGTCAGACCATTGGTTCATTTTGCTCAGTGTTGTCCAAGTTGTGTTTTTTTGCATTCTTTAGATGAAGGGTGGTATAGAGATTTAAAATAAAATAAATGGCTCTCCACAGGTTCCAGCAGGGGACATTTCCAGCCCTACCTGGGATCTTCTGCTTGTAAGGCAGATGTGGCTACTACAAGATTATCTGGTGGTGAGGTGAGGAGGTGTATGTGGAAGTCCAAAAACAGAGCCAGTCCACCCATGAGGTCACCCATGTGAGGTGACCGCCTCAGGTGGCAGGATCTACCGGGGCAGCAGATCCTTAAGATTCCCTTCCAGATGCAAATATCTCAGCTTTACCCAACATTAGTCACACTCAAAGTAGACCCCCTGTAATAAATGGACAAGAATAACTGAGGTTCTTTAATTTCATTGGGATTGGGGATGTCAGGGAATTCCATCAGAAATGAAAATGGGAGTGGAAATTCCCTCAGTTCATCAGAGGTCAGGGATGGATATCATACAAGCAAATATGAGCAGTATTTGTTGCTATTCTTGTTTTAGCCTACAAATGTTACATAAATTATTGTGTTACCTGTTGTGTTGTTTTTGCCGTTTCCCTTCCATTGAAAGGCATTGAAATTAATTACACAAGTTTCAGCCATAGCAAATAACAAGACAAATAACAAAATAACAAAGGTTTCAGCAGAAACTGACATGTATCAAAATGGAAACAGTGCTGATTACCACAAACCCCAGACAGGAAAAAAATTGCTACCTCCTGATATCCCTGCTCTGAGTAGAACAGCCTTTTGTAATAATTATCTATTTCTGTCCTAAATCAGAATTTAACTTCATTTCTTTGGGAGTTGTTGTCCCTTCGTCCCACTTCTCTCTGGAAGGCCTTTTTTGCCAACGATTTTCTACTGTTTGCATTTCATGCAATTAGAACAAATAGTCATTAATGCAATTAGTGCAGGCCTGTAAATGTACTTCAGATCGATTAGAGGGGAGCTGAAATAACCACAGGGTTGTAAACATTTCAAATTACATTGGGGATTCTTGAAAATCAGAAATGATATGTCAGTAAGAAGCAATGATAAGCTGCATTTTCAAATAATACTGGCTCTGCACATGTGTGTGTCTTTAAGTCTGTGAAACCGCTGTGTACTTTTCAGTAATTGAATGAGACATGCTTAACCAACAGATGATCAGGGTGGAAAGAGTTGTGTTGAGAATGTGATTCGAATTGGAAAATAGAGAATTAACAGTGCTGCCTTTCTCCCAAGTCTCCTCCTGGCAGCTGTGTTATTTATAATCACTCTTTCCCATTTCTTTTCAGTTTTATCCAGATGTGAATATTTATGTAGCAAGGTTTTTCAGCAGTGCTGGTCCAAACTTTCCCATTCCCCTCACCATCCTGAAACAAATGTGGTCTCTACTATACAGCAAACTGAAGGAGTCAACGTGCCTGCCAATACCACAAAGGGCATCTGCAAAAGATCTTAGTAAACATCCCCTCAAAAATCCACAATGCACAAGAGATGGTTTGCTCTTTTTGCTCAGTTCCTCTTTGCACTGCTTCAGCCTCTCTTACACCCTTCACGGCAGCCATTTTGTGACGGCCATTTTGTGATGGGTGGCCCACAGTACCTTCTCAATTTTCCAGATGTTTCTGCTGGCCCAATAATTTCAAAGCACCTGGCATAAAGTATAAAGATAGGACACAGTATAGCCAAAATCATTTCACAGGAAGCGCTTGCCATGGAAGAGGCTATAGGGATTGCAATGCGCCAATCCATTTCCAATTATTTTTGTCAACGGCCAAGGCCTCCTACTGCCTTTCTACCATTAAACAGCATGCAAACCATCTCCTCCCCCGCCTCAAAACCAATATCCTCCCCAACACACTCAGTGTTTCCATTCAAGGAAATAAAGTCTGTATGGTGCTGTGGGTTAAACCACAGAGCCTAGGACTTGCCAATCAGAAGGTTCCGGTTCAAATCCCCTCCACCCTCCAACGGTGAGCTCCCGTTGCTCGGTCCCTGCTCCTGCCAACCTAGCAGTTCGAAAACACGTCCAAGTGCAAGTAGATAAATAGGTACCACTCCGGCAGGAAGGTAAACGGCATTTCCGTGCGCTGCTCTGGTTTGCCAGAAGCAGCTTAGTCATGCTGGCCACATGACCCGGAAGCTGTATGCTGGCTTCCTCGGCCAATAAAGCGAGATGAGCGCCACAACCCCAGAGTCGGCCACGACTGGACCTAATGGTCAGGGGTCCCTTTACCTTTACGTCATGACAAAAGATACTGATGCTGTTCAAAATTGAATGTAGTCAGGAAACCCCATTAATAGTTTCCTTTTTGTCCTAGGAATGGAAACAAATGCCATTGTGGATAGAGGTAAGTAAAGTAAAGCTGTAACTTTACAATAACCCGTGCTTCCTTTTAGTAAAACAAAAAACAAAACAACCTAAAGCAAAACAAAGCACCTGTATTGTGGGTGCAAGAACAAAATCACTGTCATGGTCAGCACACACTGTTTACATTCCAGAGACATTCCAGACTGTTGGAAGTCTTACGGAAGACAGGAGACGGATGTGATGTTACTGCTTTCCTCTTCCTTTGTTTCAGTTGCTCTCTGCTCTCACAGAGAGAGCATGTATATTTCTTTTCTGTCTGCGTAGCTAGGAATAAAACTCTTTAGCAATGTAGCTCATAAACTTCTTGTCCTTCCCTGTGCTGGATACTCTGCGTAATGGGGGAACGTGCTTGGAGCCTCATCAAAGGCTCAGGTCGTTAATCATCGTTGGTGATACCGGAGGGATCACTCGGTCGAACGCAAGTCCGACAATTTGAACCCTGGTCTCTCAGGTCCTAGTCCGACACTCTAACCACTACACCACAGGTGGACCGAGCTTGGTGGGGCATTGCCCTATCTGCCCTAATGGGCCAGTGGGTTTGTCATGGAAGGGTACAAACTAAGGTTATGCAAAAAAATTAACCTCCCGTCCCTCCCTTTTCTCTTCTTTCTTTTTCCCTTGCTCTCGAAATCCCTCAGACGTTAATTGGCAGTCGGGTTGAGCTGATTAAATGGCAAATGTGCCTGTGCGTGGCATACTTCCCTGACACTGTTCTGCATCCACTGGAGATTCCCGCTCCAGATTGTCACTCTGTCAGAGGCATGAATATCACCAGGCGGTTCCAGCTGCTTGGTCTGCATGAGGAGCATCTGTCGAAGCAACCAACCATTTTTCTCTTCCCTCGCGGCCTGCAGGGCACTTACCAATTGTGCCAGCTCCCAGAGACCTCTCTATCTTGTTATGCCACTAACAGCCTGTCAATAAAGGTAGGAAATAGAGACGGTTCTTCCAGCTTTTTGTTTTGTTTTGAAGACATCACTCCAATCAGCTCTTTTAATTTTTCCCCCCAAGCAGCAACATACTTGACTAAGCCATTTTCAAGTCTGGTGCCGAAGCGCCATCTCTTAGGAATACTCGCCGTTTTCCATCGTCCTGGGACTCAGATAATTAAGCAATCTATCAAGAAGGAGCTTGGCGGGGCTAGCCTGCTTTCCTCATTGACTTGACCTTGGTTCTTGGATGCTCCCCTCGAAGCTGTGATGGATATTGTTAGCTCTAATCATTCCCTCAAGGTTGCGGGCATCTATTTTGTCCCAGAGATGAGAAGAAGAACAACATTTGTATCTTTCAAATTATGCCGCTTTCCGCCATTCCGTCGGAAACCTCCCGCTCCAAGCTGAGTCTGGGCTGTGCGATTTGGTGTGGCGTTTAAGCACAAGTCCTATGAAACAGGTGAGAATGCTTTAAAAACTGGAGAGGTGGCAGCAGGGAGGTGGATGAATCTGTCAATTCTGTTTTCTCCCAATTTTTAATTTTTCCTCTTTTAAATTCAGTTCTCCACATTTCCGAGCGAAAATTTGCCAGCATTTTAGTACAGTGGTACCCCGGGTTACATATGCTTCAGGTTACAGACTCCGCTAACCCAGAAATAGTACCTTGGGTTAAGAACTTTACTTCAGGATGAGAACAGAAATCATGCTCTGGCGGCATGGTGGCAGTGGGAAGCCCCATTAGCTAAAGTGGTGCTTCAGGTTAAGAACAGTTTCAGGTTAAGAACGGACCTCCAGAATGAATTAAGTTCTTAACCCAAGGTATCACTGTACGAGTTTTGCTAACTGTGCTTAATTGTGCAAAATCCATTTTTATATGCTATTTTCACTAATATATGCATTTAATGCATGATTTACCCAACTTACACACTGGCTAGCTGCAGAAGTGCACTGCAACATTTGGGGAAGGACAAATCTTGAACAGGGGCTATGTTTTGCTTTTTGTATATGCAAATTAACAACAGCAGCAACAACAACAACAATATTTTTATTATTTAGACCCTGCCCATCTGGCTGCATTGCCTCAGCCACTCTGGGTGGCTTCCAACACATATAAAAATATAATAAAATATCAAACATTAATTTAGGTAAGTTTCTCCCCCATCTCTAGTGAGGAGTAAAAAAAATTCTTCCTTGCTCATCCCCTTTCTATTGTTTCAGCTGATTTAGAGCAGAGGCAGGCAAAAATTTGCAGAAGATATTTCTTTCCCTTGAGAACAATTTCTACTTGCAGCAAGAGCAAAACCGACTAACCAAAATCTTTTTTGGGCAGTTGGGTAAAGAAGAGGTGCTTTTAAGAGCAGGTTTCTATCTATGATTAGATACAATTGGCTGCCATTTTGAATCCAGATGGTGGTATAGGGTTGCCATATGACTGGAATTTCCCGGACATATCCGGAATACAGCAGTATCCAGATAGAAATCACAAAAATCTCCAGGAAAATCTGGACGTATAGCGACCTGTGTCGGTAGTGTCAGCTTTAGTGATTTTTGTTAGAAATAGCTCAAAAACTTCATTGTTTTCGGCGAATTTGCCCCAAAAAGCTCAAAACTGCACAGATTTTAACTGCTGAATTCAAAACGGCATTCATGTTTTGGTTGCTTAGGATTCCTGAGCAAAGTTGGGTACAAGACAGCTCATAAAATCTATTGTAATGCTTTACGATTCTTTTGTAGCTACCATGCATGGTTAAAATAGGATGTCAGAACTAAACAATGCTGTTCATATCCATTCCCTTAGGGAGAGCAGATTATGTACAGGTAAGTGTACGTTTCAAGTGTCATTAAATGCTTTGTATTTTGAAATAAATTCTGAGAAGTTGGTATTGAAATACCTGACCTATTTTGCATGAAGAGGCACAGACAACTTGAAAATCAACTTTCCCTTCTCCCTCTCTCTCTCTCTCTCTATCTATCTCAAATCTATTTCTTCTAGAGGTTCAAGCAGCATCTGAAAGATAGGGCAGTGGGGGTGAGTGGGAATTCAGTCAATTGTGTGTTTGTCAGCAGTTTGAGTATTTTCATTTATTTACTTCCTCCTTTCCTTTGAAGCTCAGAGGCCTCCCAGAAAACATCAGCAGGAAAAGAAAAGCTTTTCCTTTATGTTCGAAAGGGATAATGGGCCGGTTTGTCAATTGGCGCAACTCCACTACAATCACAATAATTGTGTAAAAGGGCTCTTTACAATGCAGTCTCTAGCACAGAGCTTTCCTACAATCTTCCCCAGGTAACGTTCCACCTCTATCAGCCAATCAAAAGTCTGCTGCTTCCTTAAACATCTCTGTCCATCCTCCCTTACTGCCTGGCCTATACCTCCAGGATGCCCAAGCAAGGCTACCTTCAAATCCCTTAGCAAAATTATTATTATTATTATTGCTGCTGCTACTACTATTATTAATTGAATGTATATCCCATCCTTCCTCCCAAAGGCGGCTTAGCTGTTCATCCCTAACTTTAACTAGGAATGCAGAAGAAATTCAGTTTAGTCCACATTTCAATGTGAACCTACCCAATTCACACTTCCCAAAACAAGACGCAAGCTGAAATTCAGTTCAGCCCTGCTTTGAAATGGACACTACTCCGACTTTTGCAATGCAGTTTTCCAACCAAATGTGGTGTATAAAAATGTTATTAAAGGGGGAAAGTGTGTGAGGGGTGGGTGTTTGTGTGTGTGTGTGTGTGTGTGTGTGAGAGAGAGAGAGAGAGAGAGAGACATACAGAAATGCATTTTATTCCTTGCAAAATGTTGCATATTCTGCAAAAGCGGATACAAAAAAAGTGGATACAGTGGTACCTCCAGTTAAGAACTTAATTCATTCTGGAGGTCTGTTCTTAACCTGAAACACCACTTTAGCTAATGGAGCCTCCTGCTGCCGCCGCACCACCACCGCGTGATTTCTGTTCTCATCCTGAAGCAAAGTTCTTAACCTGAAGCACTATTTCTGGGTTAGCGGAGTCTGTAACCTGAAGCATATGTAACCTGAAGTGTATGTAACCCGAGGTACAACTGAATTAGGCAAAACACATACTAAAATGCAGACAAATTTTCACAAGGCTTTATTTATTTATTTATTCATTCATTCATTCATTCATTCATTCATTCATTCATTTAGATGCAAACTGATACGGAACTGTGGAGAACCGAACGTACAACCAGGAAGAAGAGAAACCCAAATTGACAGATTGGTCTGACCTTATCTGCAGTCTTGTGTTAAGCACATCACTGCATTGGTGCACATCCTTGTCTGTCTTGCTCTCTGTTATTTTCTCAGTTCAGCCTGTGAACGAAAGCTCCCTGAAGGCAAAAGCCCCCATTTACTTTGCCTATGCAACTCAGTGACATGCCGTGTGCGTAAATGTCATTCTGCAAAGCAGGGATGGGGAGCCTGTGGCCAAATCCTGTTGGACTCTGCCTCCCATCAGCCCCAGGCAACTTGCCCAGTGATCAGGGACAGTGGGAGTTGTACCCCAACTCCCCAACATCTGAAGGGCCACAGGCCCCCCGATTGCTGGTATCATAGGTAGGGACCCTTGACCATTAGGTCCAGTTGTGACCAACTCTGGGGTTGCGCGCTCATCTCACTCTATAGGCCGAGGGAGCTGGCATACAGCTTCCGGGTCATGTGGCGAGCAGGACTAAGCCGCTTCTGGCGAACCAGAGCAGTGCACGGAAATGCCATTTACCTTCCCGTCAGAGCGGTACCTATTTATCTACTTGCACTTTGACATGCTTTCGAACTGCTAGGTTGGCAGGAGCAGGGACTGAGCAATGGGAGCTCACCCTGTTGCGGGGATTCGAACTGCCGACCTTCTGATCGGCAAGTCCTAGGCTCTGTGGTTTAACCCACACCATAAAATAATAATAAGAGTACCTTTGTTCTCTCTGTGCCTTACACTGGCTCCCGATGCATAAGTGTACTCCAAGCCACACCAGCCCAGAACCACCTTGATACTTTCTTATCTGCTGCACCAGACCAAAAGCATATCTAGTCCAATTTCCTGTTTCCTACAATGGCCGTCCTGATGTCTTACACACACACCTGTTTCAGGTGCTGGCTACTTGGCACTTGCTTCCTGATAACGTTATGTCCTCACCCTTTGGTCTACTTCCTGTTAGTCCAGGGCTGCAGAAATTAAACACGGTCAAAGCTCTGGCTTTCACTCATAGCGTGGCAAGACTGTGGACGAACATTGCACCCTTCTCCAAAGAACTGTCCAAAAGAGGAGCAGCCTGCAGAGAAAACTGCAAAGCCCAAAGGCCAGCATCAGCTCAACTCCAGCAATTACTCCTATATTACTCCTATATGTCAAGCAACCCATTGAGAAAATCTGCTTTGTCTTTGCCTCCCTGTTTTAAGTGAGCTATTTCCACTGTAGAAGAACATCCAACTTTGAAAGAAGTTGAACTTCAGCTTCTTGCTTTCCCAAGTTCTTGGCCTCCTGGCTGCTTTGCAGCCGCGGTCTCACCTCAGTTCGGACTCTCCACGAGATTGCAGGTCCATCCTGCTCTGGTGGCCCCAGGAGCTTCAACTTCCTGGATCCCGCCCAGCTCCTTCTTGCTGGAGCAGCTCATGCTGTTTTCCGATTGGCAAATCTCCGGATGGTGTGAATTAGGAATGGTGGCAAAGTTACAGTGATGCCATTCTGTATCACGAACCCAGAAAACTCAGCCATGTGTGTAGGTTAAGTTCTTCCTGCCACCACTTCCTGATTTCTCATCAACGGTTGTATAGCTGTCAACGTTTCCCTTTTTTTAAGGGAAATTCCCTTATTCTGAATAGGATTCCTTGCAAGAAAAGGGAAGAGTTGACAGCTATGAACAGTTATTGGTGGGTTTTTGTTTTTTTGTTGTTGTTGTTTTGCATAAAGTCCCAGTTATTTGTGCATAAATCAAAGCAAACTGGGAATACAAGTCCCTTCCCTATAAAGCAGAGTTTACGGCTCTGAAGCATCCTGTATCCGACGGCTGTGTAGGCTGCTCCTGTGCAAATGATGCTCTAAATCATTGAGCGTGGCAGGGATCTCTCTGCATCAACTTTATATACTCCCTGGGCAGAGAGAGAGACAGGTTTTTCATTTTGGGTAGTGCAGATGACTATGGGCAATGAATCTGTGAATTACAGTCACAACTCTACAGTTTGCGTCTCTACCACCACCGCTCTTCATTTAAGGTGATGGTTTTACTCTTTCGAATAACAATTCTGTGCTTCTTGTAGTACCCAAAACCAGTTCATTAATCAATGAAAGCTTTACCTGACTGATCGGCGCAGGCTGGTTTTAATTAGCGAGGGCAGATTTTAATAGGCAGATCCGCCGTCTAAGGGCATAAATTTTGGTTGTTTGCTTTACCAAGCAATTTTAATCTGGGGGCTTTGCTGTAAGAGGGAAATGAAATTAATTCTAAAGCTAACCTTTCCCTTCGCACAATCCGTGGCAACTTTTGTTTATTAAATTCTAAGTTCTCACCTTTCCTTCCAAGAAAGCAGTTCTCGACTTCACTCCTTAAAATTCCAGCATCTCCAAGGTAGGGCAGAGATAGTCTCCCAGCCTCAAACCCTGGAGAGCCACCAAGGGTTGATGCAAATAATGCTCAGCTAGATGGCAGGTTTCTATGTTCGTACTGCAAATGGCAAGCGAAGCACCTGAACTGTTCCTTTGCAACATGAAAGAAGCAGGTGCAGCTCGCAATATATCTCTGAAGCAAGCGGAGCTTTTGTTTATTTACAATTTCTTTCCAAACAGGGAAAAGAAACCTGGAATGGGATGCGGGAATAGATCGAGGAAGAGGAAGTGAGGCAGGTGGTTTAAATCATTCTAACTCTCTGTAAAGAATGAAGGCAGCCCTGGAGATGAGAGCAGGAAGATAAGGTGTTTTATATCTGTGCATAAGGTCACAGCAGCACCTGACTGCCTTCCGTCTTGGAAATCGCACCCTGGAGGAATCTCAGGCAATGCTTAACGTTTCAAGCAGTCAAGAATGCAACCACCAACATTTGCTGGATGCAGAGCAGAAAACCTGCATTAGGTTACACGAGGACCACGACAAGCGGCTTCCTTTTGGTCAGGCACAGAGCTGATTTTTCTTCTGCTTTTGGTTGTATGCAGGCTAGAGGATTTCAAATAGGAGGAATGCTCGATAAACTTTAAAGACCCTCTTTTGGATTAAATTCTCACCCCAGCAATGTATTTTAAGAGCATTTGATGTGTTATATGCCTGATTTTGCAATGTTAGCAATGCAAGTCAAAGAATAATCCTTTAAACACACACACACACACAGAGAGAGAGAGAGAGAGAGAGAGAGAGAGAGAGAGAGAGAGAGAGAGAACAGGCAGGTGTGTATATGAAAAAGCTTGATACCCAGGAGGAAGTTCTATTAAGATCGCTGGGATTTACTTGCAAATAAATATGCACAGCGTTGCATTACACACACACAAACACCATGATCTGGGCCCAGTCTGGCACTTTGGATTGGCCTCCAGTTGACCTGGGACTATCCAGGGTTGAGTTACACTTGGTTCATTTGTCTCAAGGTCCTTTTGGATCCGGAGGGGCTTGGTTCTAAAACTAAGCAGATTAGCAGACAGTGAAAAAGGAGCGTACAGTAGTCATGGGACACTTCAACTACCACAATGTCTGCTGGAACTCAACCTCTGCACAAATATAAGATGGGGGGGGCACCTGGATTTTCAGCAGAGGAGAGTGAGAGGCGCTATGATAGCCATCTTCAAATATCTAAAGCAGACATTGTCCAAAGCGTCAGTCATGATCAACCAGTCAATCCTGGAATGAATTCTGGTCGATCGCCATGCCCCCTCCACTAAAGGCGTTCCTGAGCAGCAGCCACCTCATCCTGAGTTCAGGGGAGGCAGGCTGTTTTGACACTATGTGCACACCCACACCTGCCAGGGCTTGCGCCCACTAACCCTGCACCCACTATTGCCATGGCAGGGGGAAGCAGTCAGTGCCCACCAGCCCACACTGCCCCCATACCTACCCTCTCAGGGGAAGCAGCCAGCGGTGTGCACCCACCCACCCATCCTGCACCCTGTCAGGAGCTTGTCCTACACTCAAGTAGGACCCTGGTAAAGACACATGCCCGACTGACATGTTCTCTCCCTCCTGGTCGATCGGGAGCTTTTGCCAGCAACTGATGCCAACAGACATCGGCACACTTATGGATCCGCAGAGTGTTTGCAGTTTGCGTGACAGACCTCATCCCTGGGTGGTAAATCATTGCTAGTTTTTATATTGGATCATAGATCGCAACCTACTTAAAGTTGGACATGCCTGCCATAAGGGATGGGCTGTAGCTCAGTTGTATAGCATGTTCTCTGCATGCAGAAGGTCTAGGTTTCACTTCCCAGAATCTCCAGGTAGGGCTGGGAGAATCTTCGATCTGAAAGCCCGAGGAGGCGCTGCCAGTCAACATTGAGCAATTGTCTGGCTCAATATGAGTCTGCTTTCTATATTCTTCATTCTCTTCTCCATCAACCTCGTCATAGAATCCAGGAGTCTGGGAGATAGAAGCTACGTTCTGTGCATCTTAAGCCCTCGTTTCTCAGTCAAACATGCAGAGGTACAAGCCGCTAGGTATCAGTGATTACATCTAATCTTCCATAATAATGTATTCATATTCCCAAACAAACAAGGCATGGCAAGATCTAATTATGGTGTTTGTTAGCTTAGACTCTGCTTACGCATTCTTCCAGGCTCATAGCTTCTCCCTGCTGTGTACTACTTTCATTAATTTCCCCTTCCTCAGACTTTAAAGCAAATATTAAGCACACCAAAACAGTGAACACCCATAAGACTCCTGATCCTGAAACCTCCAGGAAGACGCTGCAAAAAACAGAAAATCAGGCGTACAGTTAGCAGCTGAAAATTCTTCTTTTTAAGCAAAGCAGCTTAATTTCTTGCTGTGAGGGAACGGAGGGAGCAAGTTTTTCCTCCTCCTGACGATGCAGGACTTTCCAGCCTATTTACCGGCAGATAGAACTTAATGAGATTTAATGGTCCAGTCTGGACAATTGTCCAAAGCATCATAAACTGTGATTTAGGAAGCCAGGAACAAATGTCAGGGCCAAACACTCCTCTTGCAAATTTCCACTTCCCCTCCTACCATCATGCACCAACTGGCCCCATCGTCTGTTGCACCAGAAGTCCCTGCTACACCCAAATGGGGGAAACCAGGGGGACTCTTACTTGTAAGTGAGAGAGAGGTCTTTATTGAGGCAGGTAAGGGTACAGGTTCACCAGCAGACACAGTGCTCAGGTGTCGCAACACAGAAGTTCAGGAGCAGGGCAAGAAGTTCAGAACTGGGATGAAACAATGAGGATGTCCCAACAGGTTAACTGACACCCAACTTTTCCCTTGCTGGATTTTGCTTGGCCAGAGAATGGCAGCGCAAAATGCAGAGAAAATGTGGAGAAGTGTGGGTTTCAAAGGCTGTCTGTGTTTCTTTTCTCATATTGTTTTGGGAAGTGCAAATCAGGAAGCTTTGAAATGTGAGCTGGGGGGGATTATTCTCTACCTCCTATTCCTAAGAGGGAAATAGTACCATGTAAGGGGAGAGGCTATAAGACCGTTAAGACCAGAGTCTTATAATGATCTGGGTTTGGCACTGAACCCACACTGAGAAACCAGGGAGAGGCCAGGCTGCCAATTTCACTTTTGCCACAGAAGTTTAAATAAATATGGTCTCCAGAAGTTTTGACTGTTGCACTGGAGGGAGGCGCAAGTTCCCTAGATTCTTCAAACTCTTTGGGGACCCTATATGTCTCCTCCGTATCACACCCTTAGGGGCACTTACATCATTTTGAAGGTGAGATGTTTGCTGTGGTTTATCGTACCCCAGGTACCGTCTAACTCCTTTATATACAATAATGCTATCTCCTTTGATTTATATTGTGTATATTTGGCAGCACTACTTGCCTTCCCTCTCCCCCTCCTCAGTACAGGCATGCACTGAACTGAAGGCCATGGGGAATTCCTCGATAATAACTTCCAAATTTATTTCCAGGCCCTTGCAACGAGCCGGCAGCACTTTGCCATTTGTTACTGCGTCAGAGTCTTGGTGGCAGAATTTGGTTTTCAACATCTGTCTTTTAGATTAGAGAAAAGGTATTGAAAATGATTTAGGTCCTTCCTCATCCAGTGTCAACGCTCCTCCAGATCTGTCATATTTTTCCCCCTTTAGTGCCCTCATATAGGCACAGAGAGACTCTGAAGGCCCCTGCGTTAAAGCACACCATCAAAGAAGATCTAGGAAAGCCAATTCGAGCATTCTGATTTCTTTTTTTAAAAAAAAGGGTTGCCAAGTTCTGACAGATCTGCCCCACCTTGCAGAAGTAGTTATACTTTGCAGGTGCAATTCTGTTTTTCCTTTCCTACGATTCGGGTGGATTCGAGGTCTTTGCTCTGACAACAGTATTGCCAGGACATGTCAGAATCATAGAGCTGAAGAGTTGGAAGGGACAACGAAAGCCATTTGGCCCACCTCCCTGCAATGCAAGAATCTTTTGCCCAACACGGGGCTCGAACCCACGACCCTAAGATTGAGAGTCTCATACTCTACCAACTGAGCTATCCACAGGGCAGCATTAGACCAAGGTTAGATGGAAAGATGGACTTTGTCATTAGATGCATGGCTTGGGCCTCTTTAACACGGAGGACAACTAACAGCCCTCCTCCAAACGACCTCAGTGGTCAAGTTGAGATTTAATGGCTTGCGTGATCCTAAAGGTATTCTGGATCCAAGTTGTTTGGGGCTTTAGACCTGACTTGATAGCTTATGGGCAGCTGGTGCAAATGTTCTAGCAGAAGGGTCACATGCTGTCAACCACCTGCTTCCTATCAGCAGTGCATTCTGCACTCCCTAGAGGGCAGCCACACAGAGAGTGCCTTGTCCCCCCCACTCCCTTTTTATTTTCACAACAACCCTGCGAGGTAGAGTTGGAAGGGACCACGAGGGTCATCTTGTCCAACTCCCTGCAATGTAGACATTTTATTTTATTTTTTTGGGCCCAGTGTGGGACTTGAACCCATGACTGAGATTAAGAGTCTCATGCTCTACCGACTAAGCTGAGTTAATGCAGGTATGTAAGCAACAGTTCTTGCCAAATGGATTGCAGTGATGTGTATTTGCACAGGAGTATGGATGCCAGGTCAGAGCATCCCAGACCCTGATATTTCAGGGCCCAAACCTGAGACCTAGGAGTGGCCCTTTGTGATGTTATGGGGGCAGGTCCTGGAGACGGAGGTTATTTGGGAGAAGAGAGTGAAGGAGGGTGTTGGGATGTTTCCAAGGGAACGGGGGCAATTTGCAGGCCCCCAGTTGGCTCCAGCTCACTGGCCAGCAGCCAGGCAAACTCCGGTCCTTGGAGCAGCATCAAAACAGTGGCACACAGCTACAGAAGCCTTCAGAAGCTTCAGCACGCCAATCAGCAGAGTGAATAACACGCAACGGAAGTGGTCGACAGAGGCATATGTAAAGCACATTTACAAGCAGTTTATTCAGCATAGTTCAGGACAAAGAAAACATGTCTGCTCTCTTTCATGTCCAAGAGCAGGAAGCAATAAGCAAAAACTATACACAACAGAGGGACGCGGGTGGCGCTGTGGTTTAAATCACTGAGCCTAGGACTTGCCCATCAGAAGATCGGCGGTTCGACGGGGTGAGCTCCCTCGGCCGGCTCCCTCAGCCAATAAAGCGAGATGAGCGCTGCAACCCCAGAGCTGGCCACGACTGGACCTAATGGTCAGGGTTCCCTTTACCTTTATACACAACGGAAGTTCCCAGCAGGCTGTGCTGGAAGTAAACAGACTTGTGGGATACAACAACTCCACATGCTTGTTCTTAAGGTGGAATGAAACATCCATATCCTAACAGAGGGAAGCATCCCCACCCTCCGAAATCGGTATGCTACTATTTGCAGCCAGCTTGCGCCGGGACGAATCTTGCAAGCTGCGTGCACTGTCTCTCTCTCGAACAGAACAGAACAGAATAGAATAGAATAGGATGGAAGGGACCCAAAGGGTCTTCTATTCCAAACCTCTCCAATACAGGAACCTCAGCTAAAGCATATAGGCCCTCTCACCCACCTGGAAATTCAAGCTCTCCACCTGCCACCCAGAGAAGGCCAAACCTGGAGAATTCAGGTCACACCTTGAGGTCTGGCAACCCTTTGCAGGAGGCCCGATCCACATTCATTGCACCAGGCCCCGGAAATCCTGTCGTCACCCCTGCGTGAAGTTAATAGCCCTCTCCCATCTTCCCGCTTGTCAGCTCTGATATAATTGGCTGGCCCAAAGTGCAGTGAATGTGCTCTTAAGAGATCGCTTGTGACGACGGTTAGGGCCATTCCTGCTTCCTACCTTGTCTCAATGTTAGGAATGTTCTCATCACTGCCATCTGAAAGCACGCCAAATTTGCCTGGGGACTTGCAGAGGAGCTGACAGAAAATGAATGTGCAGCCAATTATTCAGACAGCCTTTAATTTGATAAGAGGTATTCTTTAAAAAACAACAACACAAAAACAAAAATCTCCTGTTCTACAAACTTGGCTTCTTGCAGGCTGCCAAGATTACCTTCCTTGTACTCTATAATTTACTGGTCTTGTATGTAGTTCTCAAGAGCCAAGTAAGGAGGAGGCTGCCAGCCAGTGTGAGAAGCGAAACAATGGGGGCCACCGGGAATGTGACTGTAGGGTAGGAAAGGCATCCCAGAGAGCTGTCAGTAATAAAAGCCTAGGAGTGCCTGAAAACCAAAATATGTCTGCAGAAAATATAGGCTGCCAGATGAACATACAGCCCTGTATTTTTCACAGGTAAATGCGGAGCACCAAGTGCCACTTCCTGATCTATCGTTTTTAATCACCCCTGTTTTCACAATATAATGAAGTGTGTGTCGGTTCGTAGTCCATGCTTCTGTGGGGTGGCAAGGGCACATACATACCCTGCAACAATCCTCAGGTGGAATTGGGGACATTTTGCACTCCCCCGGCTACTGGAAGGCCCATACTTCGTCTGCTTTCTCACCCACCACAGAGCATTTCCTCTCAGAAGAAGGGCGAGTGCCACTCCCACTTCACCCATAAGACACAGCACACACACCCTCCACAGTCCTGAGAAAACCCCTTAATCCTGATTTTATTTACCATATTTTTTTGCACCATAACACTCACTTTTTTCCTCCTAAAAAGTAAGGGGAAATGTCTGTGCGTGTTATGGAGGGAATGCCTATGGGTGGCATGCCTACGGATTTTCCTCCTCTAAAAACTACGTGCGTGTTATGGTCAGGTGCGTGTTATAGAGCGAAAAATACTGTATTTCATTCTTTGGCAGATTTGAAAAAAATAAAAACACACACCAGTTTTAGAAAGGGTCAAGATTAGACGTGGATGCACAAAGCATTAAAAATAATAATAATCAAGACACCTTGTGCCCTGCTCCACTCCCCATTTTTCCCCACCCATGGCAGCCCCGGCTTCTGCCTGCCCCTCAGAGCCAGCACATCACATCGGACTAGGCTTCGACTGTTCTCCAGCAGGCACTGCGAGTTGCCCAAGGGAGGAGGCTGGCAGCAGCAGCTGTGGAGAGGCCATGCAAAGGCAACAAGATGCTCCCTCGCAGCTGCCACATTTACCACTATCATATCTCCTCTCAGTCTCCTCTTTTCCATGCTAAGCATACCCAGCTCCTTCAAACATTCCTCATAAGGCTTGGTTTCTGGATTCTTGGTCACCCTCCTCTGCTCTCGCCATCCGTTTGTGAAGGGTATCCCGTTAAAGGAATCCAGGGACGCGATGGTCTGGTCAACCCCAGAGAGGGGATTGTGCCCGTGCCTGAGTCCAGGGGGACATTTGGGTGGCGGAGTTAGCCCGTTCCTGGCTTTCCGCTTATCCAGGTGTTCACCCTTGGCTGACCTATGCTGTTGCCCTGGGTTAGCGCTACCTGCATGGCAGGGAGCTAGTCGAACCAGAGCCTATGCAACCAGTCACTTGCTCTAATCAATAAAGTTGTGGCCTAAATTCTGCCAAAAACCAAACCAAAATTTGAGTCTTGTCTGAATTTATTTCAGGGGGAGGTTTAAAGGTCTGAACATGCAAAAGCTGAGCCTATTGAACAGATTCTTGGGCTGGAGTATTGTTTACAGGGGGTTGAGAGAGCTGTTGCTGTTATCTTTAGTTTTAGATCTTATGATTTACGTAGAAATTGTTTCCATTTGGTTGTGTACTTTTTCGATGTGATTTATTTATTGTTTATGACTTCTATTATGTCTGTAATTACGTAAATCTTGTCATGTTGTAAGCTGCCTTGAGCATAGTTTCAACTATGGAAAGGCGACATACAAATAAAATGATGATGATGATGATGATGACAATGACAATGACGACCCCAAGGGTCATCCAGTCCAACCCTCAGGAATCTCAGCTAAAGCATCCATGACAAACAGCCATCCAACCTTTCTGGTTGGCAATGCACAACCACCCTATTTTTATTTCTGCCTAGTAATTGTCACAACTTGCCTTACGTCTCTGCCGCATTCCTTTGCCTGTGGGACAAACTGTAACAGTTTTTATATGGTGCAAGAGAGTCAGTGAGACCTGGGTGTCTCTGTACATTTTCCATTTTTAAGAACAAACAAGAGATTTAGCCATCGGGTTTCTTTTCGTTTCAAAATGTATTAGTCCGAATTGGGAATCATTATTATTTTGGTTCCTGCTATGGGGCTACCCCCACCTCCTGAATCAGCTTAATCAAAATGTGATTATTGCGTTGAGGCCAAAAAACCCCAAAAAGCAGAGAATGACTTACTACTGCTGCTTGCTTCACTGTAGATGAAACATGAAAATAATATATTCCAGCTGTTAATGGCTGCACAGGAATTGACATCTTCCCTTAAAGGTATTTTTGGCCCATCTTCTGATGCAAGGAAAAATCGTTTTAATACATGGTTGCTCTGCTGAAGGCTCACCCCCCCCCCCCACAAAATAGTATTCGCATAGAAATGCATTAAAGATGCAGTTGCTTTTGCATGCCTGTCTATCAATCTGCCTATTTATCTTGCCTTTCCAAAAGAGATTTGTGAGGGAACACAGGGGAGATCAGCCGGGGCTCAGCTACATTCCGGAATATATTTTCTACGCGTGGGGGAAGAGGTCATAACTCAAAGGGAAGGAGAACCGCGATCAAAAGCAGTGCAGCGTACAGCTCCATGCAAAACAATCTTGGTTTGTTTTGCGGGGGTGGTGGATGCAAATCTATGGTGCGGCCCCACATTTGGAATACTGTGTACAGTTCCGGCCGCCTCATGAGAGCCAGTGTGGTGTAGTGGTTAAGAGCAGTGGACTCGTAATCTGGTGAAATGGGTTCGCGTCTCTGCTCCTCCACATGCAGCTGCTGGGTGACCTTGGGCCAGTCACACTTCTCTGAAGTCTCTCAGCCTCACTCACCTCACAGAGTGTTTGTTGTGGGGGAGAAAGGGAAAGGAGATTGTTAGCCGCTTTGAGACTCCTTCGGGTAGTGATAAAGCGGGGTATCAAATCCAAACTCTTCTTCTTCTTCGTGTCAAAACAGACATTGTAAGGTTGGTAAAGGTTCAGAAAAGGGCAAGCGAAATGATTGAGGGGATCGAGCAGTTCCCCCGTGAGGGAAGGTTGCAGCATTTGGGACTTTTGCATTGAGAGAAACTATTAAGTAAGAGATGACATGATGGAAGTGTGACTATCACTTGATGGCTGAAGGCCTTGCAGCTATCACATGATGGCTCAGTACTAGAGCAGCAATCTGCCAGTCCCCACTCCCGCCCCGTCCCCACAGTCTACCTCAGTTGCAATGTGTGGCAGGACTGAGGATGCAGTGGTAGTCCTGTCATGGCATAAAACCGCACTAGACTCAGGCAGAGGGACGTTTGGATGGTTCCCTGAGTGTACAAGATTTTGTTAGGCACTTTCAAGGCTGAAGCAGGTGGCGCTGTGGGTTAAACCACAGAGCCTAGGACTTGCCGATCAGAAGGTTGGCGGTTTGAATCCCCGCAACGGAGTGGGCTCCCATTGCTCGGTCCCTGCTCCTGCCAACCTAGCACTTCGAAAGCATGTCAAAAGTGCAAGTAGATAAATAGGTACCACTCCGGCGGGAAGGTAAACGGCATTTCTATGTGCTGCTCTGGTTCTCCAGAAGCGGCTTAGTCATGCTGGCCACATGACCCGGAAGCTGAACGCCGGCTACCTCGGCCAATAAAGCGAGATGAGCGCCGCAACCCCAGAGTTGGTCACGACTGGACCTAATGGTCAGGGGTCCCTTTACCTTTACCTTCAAGGCTGAAGTTTTCCTTTAAAAAAAAAAAAAAAAAAAGCCCGAAGCATAGTTACAAATCTTCCGCCGACTGAAAAAGTATCGCATTCCGATGTGTTGCAATATAGCCCAATAATTCATCCTGCTTTATTCATTTCTTGTGATTAAGTCAAAAATAGACGTCTCCCATGCCAGCTGTTCATATACTTGTGGGCAAAAGATGTCCTGCCGTTTTTAATAGTATACTTAATTTCTGTATGGTTGCTGTATCGATTCCTTGCAGAGTAATTAAAGTAACTCATGCTTCATCTGCTGGAATAATTAGAGGTCTTTGTTGTTATCAGTGCAATTCTTTCACCACTTGCCTCTTCTAATTGCTGTGGGTCACCTGGCTAAGTTGGGGGTCACTGGAGCATAGCATGAATGTTAGAACTGAAAAACATAAAAAAGATCCCTGCCAAATCCCCAGAACATAACCCCCGCATAAGTTGTGGGTCTACTGAAAAAGTAGGAAATGTTGGGTGCACTCAGTCCACAACACCCTGATTGTGAGAAAGGCTTGAACATGAAAGAAGGGCACCTTCTCCAAGTGGGTTCTGCCACTGAAGAGTCGATCCAGCCTGCCCAGACTTATCCCCTAAACAGTGGTACCTTGGGTTGCATACGCTTCAGGTTACAGACGCTTCAGGTTACAGACTCCGCTAACCCAGAAATAGTACCTCGGGTTAAGAACTTTGCTTCAGGATGAGAACAGAAATCGTGCTCCGGCAGCGTGGCGGCAGCAGGAGGCCCCATTAGCTAAAGTGGTGCTTCAGGTTAAGAACAGTTTCAGGTTAAGAACGGACCTCTGGAATGAATTAAGTACTTAACCCAAGGTACCACTGAATCCTGTTCATATGCTGGCTGGCCCCTGGCATTGCAAATAAAATAAAACCCAACATCCAGAGAGGGTCAAAATTATGTGTCTCTCAGCCATATTCCTCCCAAGCCTTGCGCTGGATGTTTTTTTTTTCCTTGGGCAAAGCAGTGATGTAAAACTATCTGCATGAGTGAAGACCCCAAGGATGATGTTCTCTCGGTATTACGTAACCATAAGCAGCCCTCGGAAACTCCGTTTTCAAAGGGTGTTTAGGCATGGCTGAAAATAATGGCATGTGCAGACAACAGCTGAGGGCAAACACTCAGAGGCAATTAAGTCTTCAAGATCCTCACGATGGCAGTGTGTGCTCTCATTATACAACTTGCGGAATGCTGTATCAATTGTGTGCTTTATCTTTTACTTTAAGCTGCTTTGGGACTTAAAATTCCTTAAATCGAGCAATGATCAAACAAGCATTCTGAAATTCCCGAAGTTTACATTGAGCTCTCCAAAGATGAAGAAGAAGAAGAAGAAGAGTTTGGATTTGATATCCCGCCTTTTACTCCCCTTCAGGAGTCTCAAAGCGGCTAACATTCTCCTTTCCCTTCCTCCCCCACAACAAACACTCTGTGAGGTGAGTGGGGCTGAGAGACTTCAGAGAAGTGTGACTGGCCCAAGGTCACCCAGCAGCTACATGTGGAGGAGCAGGGACGCGAACCCAGTTCATCAGATTATGAGACTACCGCTCTTAACCACTACACCACACTGGCACACTGATGAGCCAAAAATAACGACGTCATTCTGGTGGGCAGCAGGGATGA
Source organism: Podarcis erhardii (assembly GCF_964252035.2). Taxonomy (NCBI): domain Eukaryota; kingdom Metazoa; phylum Chordata; class Lepidosauria; order Squamata; family Lacertidae; genus Podarcis; species Podarcis erhardii. Next base: position 19,042,910 of record NC_138508.1, on the reverse strand, counting down.
ACTATTTTAGACTGCAGGCGAGAGGTTGATTGGTTTGACTGCCTACCTCCCAAAATATAGCACTCCTGACTCCTACAACCCCAGCATGTCAGTGAGAAGGCAAGCTGAGAAGTTTTAACCAGACATGCTAGCTTTGAATGTATGTAAGAAGGATTCTAAATCATAGAATTGTAGGGACCACAAGAGTCATCTAGTCCAACCCCCTGCAATGCAGGAATCTTTTACCCAATGTGGGACTCGAACCCACAACCGTGAGAGTAAGATTCTCGAGCTCTACCAACTGAGCTCCTCCTCTTTCAGACTGAAGAAATCCATCCCTACAACAGATACATCAGGACGAGGCTTTTCTTGTTCATTTTAGTTCTTCCGTGCCATATTTGGGCCATGCCAGTGCAAGCACAAGTATGCTTTATATGGTACTGAGTGCAGCTTCCAATGTATCTGGACCAGGGCTGGGCAATATCTGGTTTTCAACCAGCTAAACACTGTGATATGTCGATATATCACAATGCCTGAAATAAGGATGGAACTATGTGGAAGCGAACAGCAGGGCTGGGTGATATCTGCTTTTCATGTGGTGATATATCAACAACAACAACTTATAATTTATACCCTGCCCATCCGGCTGGGTTTCCCCATCCACTCTGGGCAACTCCCAACAGAATATTAAAAACACGATGAAAGATCAAACATCAAAAACTTCCCTAAACAGGGCTGCCTTCAGATGTCTTCTAAAAGTCAGATAGTTGTTTATTTCTTTGACATCTTATGGGAGGGCGTTCCACAAGGCAGGTGCCACTACCGAGAAGGCCCTCTGCCTGGTTCCCTGTAGTTTTGCTTCTCGCAGTGAGGGAACCGCCAGAACGCCCTTGGAGCTAGACCTCAGTGTCCGGGCTGAACGATGCTGGTGGAGACGCTGCTTCAGCTATACTGGGTCGAGGCCGTTTAGGGCTTTAAAGGTCAGCACCAATACTTGGAATTGTGCTAAACATTGTGATATACCAATATATCACAGTGTCTGAAATAAGGACTATGAAGAGGCATTGGCTGGCTTCACGTTTTTTCCTGCATTGTGATTTTTGCATAGTGCACGCACAAACACACACACACACACACGATTCACAATATATTGGCAGGTCAAAAATTACGAAACCCATATTACGAATATCCAAATTGAAATTTCAAACCAATTTTGGATGATATAGCGATATATAGGGCCTTCTGGCATTCCCTCACTGCGAGAAGCAAAGCTACAGGGAACCAGGCAGAGGGCCTTCTCAGTAATGAGCCCGCCCTGTGGAACGCCCTCCCACCAGATGTCAAAGAGATAAACAACTACCTAACATTTAGAAGACATCTGAAGGCTGCCCTGTTCAGGGAAGTTTTTAATGTGTGACATTCTAATATATTTTTAATCTTTGTTGGAAGCTGCCCAGAGTGGCTGAGGAAGCCCAACCAGATGGGCGGGGTACAAATAATAAATTTATTATTATTATTATTATTATTATTATTATTATTATTATTATTATTTAGCCCAACCCTAATGTGGACTTTGTCCGCATGACTCGTGTGTTTGCTCCTTAATGCCGGCTTTGCTCTGATGCTACAGCAACAGACAGGAACTTAAGAAGCTACCTTAAACTCAGCCAGACCATTTGTACCTCTTGCTCAGCGTTGTTTACACTGACTGACAGATGCTCTCCAGGATTTCTGGCACAGAGCCTCTCCCAACCCTACCTGGAGATGCTAGGGATTGACAAGGGACCTTCTGCTTGAAGGCAGATGTCCTGCGACTGACCTATTCTCCAGACAAGGTTCGCTTCAAGCAAGCCCCAGAAATAATGATCACCCAGGCTATGCCTGTCTGACCTGCTGCGCCCTTCCCTCCGTTTCATCTCATTTCTATAACAATAATGATCCGGCTTCTCTCCTGAGGTAATTAGGCCATCCTAGTTAGTGGTCAGCGTTTTCTGCTCAATAGACCTCCAAGGCTGCAGAACAAAGAGCCATCCGTCAAAACTCAGAGACGCCCGTCCTCAGGTGGCGTGGGGAAGCTGAGCTCGAATTTTCCACGTGCGTTTAAAAGTGCACTCAGGCGGTGCCACGGAACTCCCAGCAAAGGCGCCACTAATGATCTGGTTCCATTAACAAATGCTCATTTGGGTAGTTAGTGACCTGAGACAAAGAGGAAATGCAATTTTGGCTGCCAATACCATAAAAAAGATGGCCGCGATTACCGCCATATAGGGGTTATAATCAATGATACTTTTTATTGGCTCAATTCAGCTGCACTGTAGCCAATTAAAGCTGTGTTTTGATGACACAGGGTAAAATAAAAGAGTTTAGTATCTTCCGCAGCGCTTTCCCCAATTACCTTAATTTCAGCAAGTCTTAACATTCTTCCTTAATGTCAGCAAGTCAACTCGATCACCAGACAAATGGACCTTATTTGCAATTTCCCGTGCCTGACCTTTGGATCATTAAACCCAGGTACTTTGAATGTGGTGGGGGGGGGTTCCTTTTTTAGTAAAGCACTTACTTTCGAGAGAGAAAATAAGTTTTTCTCTTTGTCACGGTAGGATTCTGAGCATTGCCTGATGCCTCATGAGCAGCGTTTTAGATGTTTATATCTAAGCCAGGCAAGCTGGCTGATGGAAGAAGCTTAAACGCAGACTATTCTGAAATGTTAACACACATTTGTGTTTCCTCCTGTTTTACTTCCTCTGCAATATTTCTTTCTCTTTCACTTTCTCTTGCCCAAGGTGATTCAATGAGCAACCCAGATCTCCCAGGCTAACACTCTAACCATTATACCACACTGATTCCTATCCTCTGTGAAGGTGTCAAATGAGGAAAACCAGTGTCAAAATTCTAAGATCATCTCCTAGTGGTGCAGCAATAAAGCTGCTAGCACATTTGCAAAGCTAAGCAGGATCTGGTATGGTTTCAAATTGGATGGGGACCCTTGGGGTTCCTTCCAACCCTACAACGCTATGATTTTGGGAAGGTCTTACTGGCCAAGTATTTCTTACTCTTTCTAATAATAATAATAATAATAATACCAGATTGTTTGATGGGAACCATGCTATGTCCCAGCTGCGGGGAACCAAGTTGCTTCTTCAGCAGTGTCAAGGCTTTTAAAAAAAAGCTAAGGGAAAACACCCAGTCACCTTGTCCCCCTTTTAATTATTATTATTATTATTATTATTATTATTATTATTATTTATTTATACTCCGCCCATCTGGCTGCGTTTCCCAGTCACTCTGGGCAGCTCCCAACAAAACACTAAAATACAATAACCTATTAAACATTAAAAGCTTCCCTAAACAGGGCTGCCTTCAGATGTCTTCTAAAAGTTTGGTAGTTATTTTTCCCTTTGACATCTGGTGGAAGGGCATTCCACAGGGCGGGTGCCACTACCAAGAAGGCCCTCTGCCTGGTTCCCTGTAACTTGGCTTCTCGCAGCGAGAGAACTGCCAGAAGGCCCTTGGTGCTGGACCTCAGTGTCCGGGCAGAATGATGGAGGTGGAAACGCTCCTTCAGGTATACTGGACCGAGGCCGTCTAGGGCTTTATGTCCTCACAACAACCGTATGAGGCGGGTTATGCTGCAAAGGAGCGACCAGCCACCAATTTGGTTTCACCACCATCATTGTGCTGCCCTTCATACCTTCATGGCCATTCCCCCCTCATCCTGCACCTTAGCTTAGCACCACATTGAATGCAACCCATTTAATTCTGTGGGGCCGACACAGGGTTAGGGTTGCAACTTGGCTCCCACTGAACTTAAATCTGGTTGGTTTCAATGGGAACCAAGTTCAGCTATTGGGAATCTGGGCCCAACCCACTGTGCTGTTGACCAGGTTCCATCTTTAAAAATCAATGCAGTGTATTTCTGCAAAATCTGTAAAAAACAAACTAGCACAGAAGCTGTTCACTAGCTTTGCAACTTCCTGCTCTCAGCAGCCCCTTTGAAGCTATTGCTAAAAATCTCGATAGAATTTAAAGCAGCCTAACTGTTCAGGATTGCGCGTCAAGCCTTTATTTCCATTCAGCTGGTCTTTAGAGATCGTTAGGAGGACGAGCTCAAAACATGGAGAAATGCCGGTCTTTTGAGTCTGCCTTTTGCCTAATCACACTGAGCCACATGAGCCTCGGAGCGAATAATAATAATAATAATAAGAGGATATGCCAGACCTGGAACAAGGAGTCATCAAGGGGACATTCAAGCACAGTGTCCTGAATTTCATCTTTCCGATTCTCATAGCCGCAGCGGCTGAATGAAGAACGGAGAGATGAGGATCTCCTGGGCTTTGTGTTAATGAGCTATTTCTCCAAAATGAATGGCATTATGTTGTCACAGGAACTTAGTGGGGTGTTTTCTCCTCCTTCTTCTCCTCCTCCTTCTTTTTTCTTACCTGATCTCCCATTCCAAAGGCATTTTGTGAGCTGTTATTACGTGGTGCTTTGAAGGAACCAGGGAAGCGGGGAGTGGAACGCCTTAACGGAAGCCGACAGAGGCGAGGAGAACCGCCCTGCAGCGACATTTCCTACCATGCCAGAGTATGACAAGGAGAGCATAAGAGATGTCTTTCTATACATAGAAAGAAGAAGAGGGGAGAGGAATCTTTTCAGACGAAGCTTTCAAGGCAAGCGATTCTCGCACTGAACAGGGCAGACAAAAGATACCGTTTCATCTCCTGGGTGCTATTATGTGATTCAGTAGATAACTTTGCCTGCGATGCTTCCCTTTCAAAAATGAGGAAGGGGGTACCCATCTGGAAGAGGACTCCGAACAATGTGTCTTCTCCTTTTTAAAGTAATATAAAATGTAATCCCGCTCATGATTCAACCGGCCCTTCTTTTCTGCAGTGACTACTTTCCAGTTATTTGAAATCTGGGGAAAATGACGGCCTTCTCCTGTTTCATAAGGTGGCTTCATTGCTTTGAAGCACAATCCAATTCCCCACTAAGGACTAGGAAGGGATGGAGTCCTGGGAGGAAATTGCTGAAATGTTTCAGTGGATTTAAGATCCTAAGAAGATTCCTGCTGGATTGGGTCAATAGCCCATCTAGGCCAGGATCCTGATCTCACAGTGGCCAACCAGATGTCTATGGGATGCCTAAAAGTAGGACCTATGTACAACAGCATGCTTCCTACCTGTGATGGCCAGAAGCAGGTCTTCAGAGGCATATACTGTAGGGATGTGTATAGATACTGGAAGAGGATATACCATATTTTTCCGTGTATAAAACTACAGTGGTACCTCGGGTTAAGTACTTAATTCATTCCAGAGGTCTGTTCTTAACCTGAAACTGTTCTTAACCTGAAGCACCACTTTAGCTAATGGGGCCTCCTGCTGCTGCTGCGCCGCCGGAGCACAATTTCTGTTCTCACCCTGAAGCAAAGTTCTTAACCCAAGGTACTATTTCTGGGTTAGCGGAGTCTGTAACCTGAAGCATCTGTAACCTGAAGAGTATGTAACCCGAGGTACCACTGTAGGGGATTTTTTTACAAAAAATTAGGTTTAAAATTAGGGCTAGTCTTATACAAGGGTGGTGCTGAGGAGTGTTTTTTTAATTTGGAGTCCCCCAAAATAGGGGCATCTTATACACGGAAAAATAGATGTTATCCTTGCTTCCTCACGTTTGTGAGTCCAGCAGAGTGCATCCCTTTGCACCTTAAAAGGGAGGCTTTGATATGCTAGTTTTAGCCTTTTGTTTTAAATAATCTGCTTTTGGGCAGACTGGAGTGTCCTGCTACTTCCCCCTTTTCTCCCTGTCAAAACAATAACCACACAAATAGGTCTTGTGAAAGGTAGCAATGACATTTACTCACTCAGAATACTTGCTGAAGAAAAAGAGATAACGGCAGCTTTGTTCAGCTTTAAAATAGTAATTCAGTTACAAAGGCATACTTTAGTCCAGTTTAAAATGGTGTCTGAGCTTTGGCTCAGACTTAGCAGATGTTGGAATGAGGTCAGGTGAGGACACTATATGTATTGATACGCCCTTCTCCTAACAGTGCCAGTGTCTCTCAGAGTCCTCTCTGCAGGAAGAACTCTGTGCTCCTACCATGTGCCTGTCTAGCAAATATGCATTGTTGGTTTGACTGCGTTGTAAATATCCCACACATACTGCCTTTGGCAGTGGGAGGCGTAACAGAGCTAGTATGGTTAGCTGCCTTTGGTAGCCTTACTCTCCATCAATCTCATTTTAAAGCCATCCAAGCTGGTGGCCACCACTGTTTTTTATGGGAGCAAATTCCCTAACTTGGTGCTGTGTGAATAAATTATTTTGTCTGTCCCGAATCTTCCAACACTCAGCTTCATTGCATAGTATTATGAGAGAGGCAGAAAGAAAAGAACACCACCTCTGTAGCCACCTAATTCTGTACATCTCTAATCTAACTGGACTTTTCCCAAAACTAAAAAGCTCTTAGGGGAGTTGTTGCTCCATCCCTTGCCAAAGAAGTTACGTTGTACCTCAGGTTAAGTACTTAATTCATTCCGGAGGTCCGTTCTTAACCTGAAACTGTTCTTAACCTGAAGCACCACTTTAGCTAATGGGGCTTCCCGCTGCTGCCGCACTGCCAGAGCACAATTTCTGTTCTCATCCTGAAGCAAAGTTATTAACCCAAGGTACTATTTCTGCGTTAGCAGAGTCTGTAACCTGAAGTGTATGTAACCTGAAGCGTATGTAACCCGAGGTACTACTGTATATGTAAGACAGATATGCAATGGAGACCCAAAATGAGGAGGTCTCCTGTTTAGGGCTGTGGCCAGCCAGCTACTCAAAAATCCAGATGTGCTCATGGGCCTGAAAATGTTGGTGAGCCCCTGCTCTACCTACTGTAAATATGCTTTCCAAATAACAGATGGGTGTTCAGTTCAATATATGACACAGATGGTGACAACACAATGGATAAGCAGCTCTTCTGCTCAGATGGTGTCACCATGTCCAAAGCATATACATCTGAGTCTACATCTGGCCAAGGATATTTAATGCCTGGCCAGGAGCCATTGATTTTGAAGCAGACTCCATATTGATTTCGAGAGAGATTTCTGTTTCATAGTTCAAGGCAAGATGCAGCCCTAGCACTTTGTACTCTCTGGTGTTCAGTAGCTGGGCAGAATGGAGTATATTAATCAGAAAAAAATCAATTGTCCTTTGTCCCTTGCCCTCACAGCAGGTTAAGGAAAGAAGTCAGTGTCACCGTCTCTCTATGACAAATTATCCTCGTTTGATAAAATAAGTGGCCACCGCAAAGGACACATTTGCACAGTGGCTTTCCAAGAGGTAGCTGTGCTCTCCACATGATCAGATTTGCATTTAATCAGGACCTGGCTTAGGAACAATAAAAAAAAGATGTGATTGAATAGTTAATCTGTCCAACATGGAGTCACTGATGTATCATGGACACATGGAAACACTTTGGTTTTAAATAACGAAGTGTACTTTATTCATCACTGTTCACAGCTGTAACAAAAGTTAGAGCATTCCATTTCTTCCTTCTCTTCCTGCCTTCCTCACTGGTACCTTGAGTGGTGCTATGGCAGCATCCCAAGAACCAGATCCTGAGAAATGTATTTTTCCCTGGGCATAATTTTTAGTATAGACGTCAGGGTGCTCCAGTAACTACAGAGTTCTGTTAACCTAGGATTCTGCTAACTTGCCCAGAAGCATCCCACATGCAAGGAGCCCAGAGAGGTACAGTTTTCAGGGTGGCTGAGGAAATGACATTTCCCAATGTCCCTGGCCCTGGGAAGGTTGGTTTAGGGCAGTGTGGCGATCACACAGGGTCCCCGGACGTTTCACCGTCTATTGATCCCTGTGCCACCGCTTTATTTCTCGCTGCCACCACCCAGGCCCTACCTGGTACAATACTGAGTCCAGCCAGGGTTAAACTGGAACAAAAACTTCTGTTTATTTATTGCAGTTTAACAAGTGTGTAGTTTCATAAACGGTATCGGTCAATCATGGGGTGCCTATCCAGACCTATAACTTCTGCTACCTGCTCTCACTCACTAAACCACCTCTCTCAGATATTTACTTGTCTTCCAAGCCCCTAACTGTTCCTGACTCAGCTTATTTTGCTACACTAACTCAACCTACCCACAGACTCTATCCCAATTCACTCCCACTCCAGCCAACCACCCAACTAACTCCTCCCTCTGCCCTTCCCAGAGCTGGTTTTATAGTCCCTCTGACTCCACCCCCCTGGGTTCTGATTGGGTAACCTGTTTAACTATTTCACCTCCTGCACTCTCATATGTTAACGTCACAGGCAGGCATAGGCAAACTCAGCCCTCCAGATGTTTTGAGACTACAATTCCTATCATCCCTGACCACTGGTCCTGTTAGCTAGGGATGATGGGAGTTGTAGTCCCAAAACATCTGGAGGGCCAAGTTTGCCTATGCCTGGTTTAGGGGCATTCAAGGCATGAGGAGAGGCGTACAGACTATGACACGAGCTGCAAAAATTCAGTACAACTTACTTTGGGCTATCTCTCTGCACCTCCTTGGGTCCACAAGGTTCGGCCGCAGCTTGAACTCTTCCACTGTTGCTTTGTAAGATTTGGATCTGACCTTTTCATTTTTTCACCAGCCATCTTTCCACTTGCACTTAATCCCCTAGCTGAAATGTTCCCAAAGAAAAGAACTGGCTTTGTTAAGCAGCTATGGGGGCGGAGAGACTGAAAATGCTGGTGTGGGGTACGGGGTGGGGGGTGGGAGAGAATTATTTCTGTTGAGCTGCCCTGACACAGTCATGGTCTGAAAAGATAGATGTGTGCCATGAGGCTGCTCACCCAGCAGTCAGCATGGCAGCAATTCCCTCGATACTCACTTGATGCATCGATTTAATGAGAGAAGGCGGAGATCGGCATTTCAATAAATACTTTCATACGGCAAATTTGAGACCTGACTTTAATTACCCCTCAGAGATGTGCTGTAGTAGACAATGAGCCACAGATATTTATTCCTTTTGTTCGGGAAGCAGTGTTGCTCAGTTGTACAGCTCAGGCTTCATGTACAGTGGTACCTCGGGTTAATAACTTAATTCGTTTTGCAGGTCTTTTCTTAACCTGAAACTGTTCTTAACCTGAAGCACCACTTTAGCTAATGGGGCCTCCCACTGCCACTGCCGCCGTGCAATTTCTGTTCTCATCCTGAGGTAAAGTTCTTAACCCGAGGTACTATTTCTGGGTTAGTGGAGTCTGTAACCTGAAGCGTCTGTAACCTGAAGCGTATGTAACCCAAGGTACCACTGTATAGAAGTTCAATCCCTGGCATCTCCTGGGAGGGTTGGCAAAGACCTGGGTCTGAAACCCCAAAGAGCGACTGCCATTCAGTGTTGTCAACAATGAACTAGATGGCCCGATGGCTGGACCTGATATATGACAGCACGGGAACCATCATGCACAATTTAGGTAGCGTCTTGCTTCTGATGAAACCAAATCCATGAGTCCCAAATCCACTCACTGGGACAATTTCACTTTTGTGCTAGTGACCCGCGACCGCTTATACGTGCAGAGCCAGAAAATAATTAAATAATTTAATTTATACCTAGAAATGGAAGGAGAAAGCTGGAGAGTCACGAGGAGACCCTCCCTAGGCCCAAAGAGGATTTCACTGAGGGTGGAGAAGAGACTGGAGACTCATTGGGGCTTTGCTTCAGCTGCTCAGCCTCCTCCCGCTGGGTAGCGTAGCAGCCGTCGCCATTTTCCTGTGCATCCTCCAGCCTCCAGCCATTCCCAGAGCGTCCATTCTAGTTGTGGATATTTTTGGATACAGTATTTTTTGGTCTGGATTGGAGAAAGAGAGCAGCAGGGCATTTAAAGGGTGTTTACAGGATGCTCCTCACTTACGCAATTTTCACTGATGCACATAGGGCGCTGGAATGTAACACCCACTTTAGTGGAGGGGATGCCTGTATATTTTAAAAGTCTGCTTACAGTACAAAGTCAAAACAAGGTCCAGGCTCGATCCATGGTCAAATCACCCCAGTCAACAGCTAAGCTAGGGCAGCCATTTTGTTCCAGCACTCTCTGCCTGGTTGAAGGCCTTTAACCATGAGCCTTCAAAGCGCAGCTGCAGGCTGTTATGTACTAAAGATCAGGATTGCTTGAAGCATTTGGTCTACTTGTGAGGAGTAGCTTCCTTGCAAGTAGCCCCTTACTCCAGAGGAGTTCCTCTTCTTCAGGTGAGCACTCCTTTATCTGGCAGCTGAATAGGCTCAGCGTCCACAGCCAATTATGTGCTGTGGCCCTCTATGACCCGTGGAGGAGGTTGGGGTGCCACGAGCCCTGAAGGCCCAGATACCCCTGCTCTGTCTCACTGTCGATTGACACAGCCTTCTGCGAGAATCCATAGCAGAGAACCTGCATGCTTTTCTTCCCTTCTTCTAATGAACCCATCACCTAGAGAGCACTAACAACAGAGTATTTTTAGGATTTTATATGGCTGGGTATTTAATCTTTTCATATTGATCTTGTTTTTCAAGTGCCCTCGTCTGCATTAGCAAACCAGGAACTGGTACTTTAGCTGTCATCAACAGTCCTGGTTTCGTTGATTAATTCTGGTGTCCATTTGCGTTACGTTTCACTGGACTAGCCGTACAAGGGCTTGAGCCTGCCTGCGTCCTCTTCCCGGTATACAATCGATCAAATTCACCGTAATTGTTTGGTCAATCACTATTATTTTGACTGCAACAAAACAGAGATTGCAGAAGGAATACTGTGCCACCGTTGCAGGCACTAGATCAATCATTCTGCTAAGTATATGTAAAGCACAGGCCCAGTGAACTGGGATCTCATCTCCTGTCTTATATATGCATACCAAATTTAGCAGATCCCAGACTGGGATACTGTGACCACCGTTGTCCAGCTCTACAATATCTTTTCTGAGGTGTGACAACCAAAACAGCATTGGTTGCACCACAGATTTGTATAACGGCATTATATTGTATATTTTCTGTTCCTTTTCACAGCTGCTACCCACTGTGTTGCAACCCACCAATAAAGTTAACTGGAAGAGATGCAGCTTTCCTAGCATCATGGAATTATAGAGTTGGAAGGGACCATGAGGGTCATCTAGTCCAACCCCCTGTGATTCAATCATCTTTTTGCCCAAGGTGGGGCTCAGACCCATGAGCCTGAGCTTAAGAGCCTCATACTGTACCAACTGAGCCATCCCACAGGTTAACTACATCCCGGTATCCCCAGGCGGTCTCCCATCCAAATACTAACCAGGCCCGACCCTGCTTAACTTCTGAGATCAGACAGGTGCTTTCAGGGGTTTACAGTATTGCTGTAGGCCTGACACCAGCAGAACCTGCCCACCAGGCATGGACACGTACCCATGTATGTCTAGTAGCTACCTACTAGACAGGTGCAGCCATAAGAGCAAAAAATAAATTCCTTGCTGCCCCAGTCCTGGTTTTTGCTACCATTGCCGTTCCCCAGATGCATTATTCTAGAGTCAGCCCTGCTTTCATGTGTTTGGAGCCCTCTCCACCCTCCGGGCAGGTGGTCTAATAACACTGGGAGAGATGATGAAAGAGCATAGCTCTCCTTTATACTTTGAACTCAAGCTGGAACTTGAAAGTACACCAGATATTCCCCAGAAGCAGAGACCTTATAAAAATGATTTATGACTCTTTGTAGAACTCGGGAGTTCACTGACAGAAGATGACCCCCTTTTTTCCCACCACCACCGCGCCAAAGGCAAGGACTCCATAAAACGTGTATTTATTTAGCTCTCATCTACTTAAATGGTAATTGAAGACCTGTCTTATTGTAGCTAATGAGGAAAGGGGGAGAGAAAGGGTACCTCAGATGATTCTACCAAATGTCTTGGATCGTGGAATCTGGGTAGGTCAATGCTGGAGAACAAAATACACTGCCTTATATATCCCTGCATCTTAAGTGTGAACCCAGCGATGGCATCGGGGTCAGACTTAGGGGCAGAACCCTCTCACAGCAGAAGGAGCAGGCAGTTCCCCCAACTGCAGCAGGGATGGCTCACTACATTTTGAAGAAACTATAAACATATTGCCAGTTAAAGAGAGAACTCCCTGTAAGGACCGCTTAGCTCAGTCAATGTGGAGCATGAGACTTAATCTCAGGGTTGTGGGTGCGAGCCCCATGGTAGGTGAAAGATTTCTGCATAGCAGGGGGTTGGACTAGCGGGCCCGCATAGTCCCTTTCAACTCTACAATTCAGTTATTCTAACCCAGGGTTTTGGGGATAGTAAGCAGCTCTCCAAGTAAACCTGACTGTTGACACCTCTTGATAAATATATTTAAGAAACAAAAACTTGGGTGCTGAAGCAAAGCTGATACGTGTTGCAAGATCCTCCTGAGAAAGGCACATTGCCTTAAAGAAATTGCCAATCAGGTCCTCCCTTAAAGAGGGCACGTACCGCGGTGAGACCTGGACAACCGACACCCTGTGTTGTGGGTAAGCCATAACACCCGATTGGTAGGTCCCTCGAAGCTGGGTATAATCTGGTCAATGGGATGTAGTCCAAACGGTTCGAGGGACCTATTTATGCCCACGCATGTGACCCAGAGCTTCCTCTTTCGGCACATGCATTTGGAACACCCACCCACCTCTCCCTACTTTTAGGGCTTGTTGCGCTTGACCTTGCTATGCCGCCGTGTGTTGTCTGTCTTTGGGACAGGGGCACGGCAGGAATTTTCCCCACTTGGCTGATTGGCTGGTGCCATTTGGGTTTCGCCTGCCACGTAGCAAATCGTCACAACTTGTAAGGTTGAGGATAGGCTCTGGTTCAGGTGATAGGGATGGGAGAACGCTCTCGCCATCCCTATGTGAAGGGTATTCTGTTAAAGGAATCCAGGGACTCGGTGGTTTGGTCAACCCCTGTGAGGGGGTTGTGCCCGTGCCTGAGTCCAGGGGGACATTTGGGTGGTGGAATTAGCCCATGCCCAACTTTCCACTTATCCAGGTGTTCACCCTTGGCTGACCTATGCTGTTGCCCTGGGTCAGCGCTACCTGCATGGCAGGGAGCTAGTCGAACCAGAGCCTATGCAACCAGTCACTTTCTGTAATCCATAAAGTTGTGGCCTAAATTCTGCCAAAAACCAAACCAAAAATTTGAGTCAAGTGTGAATTTATTTAGGGGGGAGGTTTCTGGGTCTGAATATGCAAAGAATATTAAGGAATAGGAAAAGGCATTAAAAGCCTTCTACCTACGGTCAAACCAATAAGAGTCAAATCCATCTACAGCTATGAGTAGAATGCAAGTTATCCTTCTCAAAGCTTCCCCAGCTGCATTCATGCCCTACAGATTTTATTCAAAAACTCCTTCAGAGATGGAATACAATTCCATATACTGCTGCGGCATTGTTGTTGTTGTTGTTTAGTCGTTTAGTCGTGTCCAACTCTTCATGACCCCATGGACCAGAGCACGCCAGGCACTCCTGTCCTCCACTGTCTCCCGCAGTTTGGCCAGAATGCTTTAACAATTGGTCTCTCTTCCTAGGGAACTCTGGGAACTGTAGTTCTGTGAGTGGAACAGGATTGCTGGTAACAACACTCAGCGACCTTAACAAACTACACCTCCCAGGGTTGTTTGGGGGAAGCCATAACCATTAAAGTGGTATTATACTGCTTCAAACTTACACATGCATTTTCTTCTTTTTTATATATAATCAATTTTTTAATTGAAAGTTTTCAACATAGATTAGTTTGGCTTTTATGGTAGTCTAATTAAAAATAAAACAGAGAGGAAAAGATAGGGAGGAGGAAGAAGAAGAAGAAACACTAAACCCTCTGTCAAGGTTGTATCTTAACCATTATTCCACACAAAGGAGAGTGAGCCATTCCAGCTCTCACCTGCAATTTTTCCATGCAATATTGTTACTATGCATAATTCTATAGACTTTTGTCAGGTCACCTCCTACCTGCTTTGTGTAACAGTATTGTCAAAGAATGTTGTCTTTGTCCATGGAGTTTTCTTGGCAGGGATACTGGAGTGGCTTGCCAGTTCCTGCTCCAGGTGGATCACCAACAAAGGTCCGTATAGTTAAAGCCATGGTTTTCCCAGTAGTGATGTATGGAAGTGAGAGCTGGACCAGAAAGAAGGCTGGTCGCCGAAGAATTGATGCTTTTGAATTATGGTGCTGGAGGAGACTCTTGAGAGTCCCATGGACTGCAAGAAGATCAAACCTATCCATTCTTAAGGAAATCAGCCCTGAGTGCTCACTGGAAGGACAGATCCTGAAGCTGAGGCTCCAATACTTTGGCCACCTCATGAGAAGAGAAGACTCCCTGGAAAAGACCCTGATGTTGGGAAAGATGGAGGGCACAAGGAGAAGGGGACGACAGAGGATGAGATGGTTGGATAGTGTTCTTGAAGCTACCAGCATGAGTCTGACCAAACAGGAGTGCCTGGCGTGCTCTGGTCCATGGGGTCACGAAGAGTCGGACACGACTAAACAACTAAACAACAACAACAACAACATTGTCAAAGCAGCAGTTTATTTAGATAGGAGGGAGGGGCTCTGAAGAGGGTCTTGTAGGATTAGAGAGAGGTCTCTTGATTGCCTTTTTTTTAATAACAAAAGAGTAATTAGATTTAACAATCACTTCCTGGATAGGTGATTCCTTTAGTAGGAACGTGTTTTTAAATTTAAAAGAAATTATATTGCTATTATATGTGATCCTACACAACTTTGCAGTCCTTGAAACATATAATCTCAGCCAAGCCCTGATATCCTAAACTATTGGCATTTCCTAGTCTACAGTTCTCACTATTCAAGATAACAGTAAATTCTTTTGTAGGTTTTTCAATAGCTGCACACTTGGTCTTATTTTCAGTTTAGGATTAGTTTGCTTACTTGGTGGGTGAGGAAATTTGTTTTAGGGTGGACCTACACACGGGGGGGGGGGGATAAGTCATAAATTAAATCGTTATAGCAAAAGAAAAAAAATGTAAAACTGCATAGAAAAGCTTTGTGCTCAACAGCGCCATCTAGTGTTGCATGTTTACAACGCATTTAAAACACTGTTTTTTTGACTAATGTAGCTGAGTTCCTAGTCTTCTCTTCTTGGGACTGTTCCATGTGTGTGACAGCACAGGTTTTTCAAAGCATCATGGAATCATGGCATTGTAGAGTGGAAGCCACCCCCAAGGGTCATCTAGTCCAACCCCTGCAATATCCCAGCTAAAGAATCCCTGATAGGTGGCCATCTGTTAAAAAACATCCCATGAATGAGAGTCCACCCCCTCCTTGTATCGACTGAGGAAAATTCAGCAAGTTAAAGCAAACACCGACAACTTGCTGTGCTTAGGTTTTTAATTCTTGCCACAGTTCTCAGAAGTCTGCAATTTCGGCAAAAGAGACAGAATCTGACAGTCAAAAGCAATCAGTTCCCCAATCAGTCGTACTTCTCTTTGCAAGGCGAGTGGAAACGCAATTATGCCGTGTGCATAAAAAAGATTGTTTTAGCATGCTTTTTTTTATTTATTTACATAGAGAGGCCACGCAAGCTGCTAGATTGACAGCAATGGAAGCTGAAGTGCTCTAACTGCATCTGCAAAAAGATACTCTCTCTTTCAAATGCAAGAGATGGAGGGAATGTGTCCCTTAGTTCTGGAACTGAGCAGGCCACTCCTCGTGGTTCAGAGCTCTCAACGGTGATGCAATGGCAGCCTTTTCACTGGTGATGCAAGTCTTAGGGCATGGGTAGGCAAACTAAGGCCCGGGGGCCGGATGCGGCCCAATCGCTTTCTAAATCCGGCCCATAGACAGTCCAGGAATCAGCATGTTTTTACATAAGTAGCACGTGTTCTTTTATTTAAAATGCATCTCTGGGTTATTTGTGGGGCATAGGAATTCATTCTTCTTCTTTTTCAAAATATAGTCTGCCCCCCCCCCAGGTCTGAGGGACAGTGGACCAGGCCCCTGCTGAAAAAGTTTGCTGACCCCTGTAGGGAATGCATTCCCTCCCTACTGAAATACGAGAGGCACCCATCTCCACTGGCATTCCGCCGACTTCTGAAGACACATCTGTTTACAAAGGCATCCCCTTGACATCACTACCTGAGTCTCCTGTCTTCATCCCCGGATTGTTTAAGTAGGATTGTTCTACCACATATTTCAGTTGCAGATGGTTATGTATTAATGTTTTCGTGGGATTGTTTTATTGTGTGTTTTAATTATGGGTGTTGTATTCTTGCATGCTATATACAGTCATAGCTTGGGTTACAGACACTTCATGTTGTGCGATTTCGGGATGCGCACCGCACCAAACCTGGAAGTACCGGAACTGGTTACTTCTGGGTTTTGGCACTTGTGCATGCGCTGAAGTGCTAAAACACGCTTTGCGCATGTGCAGAAGTGCCAAATCGTGACCCACACATGCGCACACGTGGTGCTGTGGGTTGCGAACCCTGCGGGTTGCGAACGTGCTTCCCGCACGGATCACGTTCACAACCTGAGCGTCCACTGTACCGCCTTGCTGTATATTTGTGAAAGAGTGGTCTAGAAATATTTAAACAAACACATGCATATTCAAAATGCATGTACAGTGGTGCCCCGCAAGACAAATGCCTCGCAAGACGGAAAACCCGCTAGACGAAAGGGTTTTCCGTTTTGGAGGTGCTTCGCAAAACGAATTTCCTATGGGCTTGCTTCGCAAGACGAAAATGTCTTGCGAGTTCCTGCGGTTTTATTTTTCCTTTCCCCCCCTTTTTTCAAAGCCGCTAAGCCGCTTATCAGCTGATCCACTAAGCCGCTAAGCCGCTTAACAGCTGATCCGCTAAGCCGCTTATCAGCTGATCTGCTAAGCCGCTAAGCCGCTTATCAGCTGATCCACTAAGCCGCTAAGCCGCTAATAGCGCTAATCCGCTAAGCCACTAATGGGCTTGCTTCGCAAGACGAAAAAACCGCAAGACGAAGAGACTCGCGGAACGGATTCTTTTCGTCTTGCGAGGCACCACTGTATTAGGGACTATAACATATAGGAATATAAGAAGAGCCCTTTGGATCAGGCCAATGCCTGTCCAGTCCAGCATCCTGTTCTCACAGTGGCCAAACAGATGCTGGTGGGAAACCTGAAAGCAGAATCCTTTTTACAGTTTCCAGCAACTGGTATTCAGAAGCATTATTGCCTCTGAGCAGACGGACAGAGCAGAGCCTCCATGAATTTGTCCAATCCTCTTTCAAAGCCATATAAAACAACGCAGAGAAAATCACTTCCACAAATTAGTCAAAGCTGCATACCAAAAATTCCCATTTTACGAGAAATGTGCCCCAGATGCAAAGGAATATCCATGCTGACTTTTAAAGCGACGTTGTAGAGATGGGATGAACTGAACTCAAGGTTGAGAAAACGAGAGAAATTGGCAGATTTCTCCCTCCCTAAAGACACGGCAGCTGACACGAGCAAGTAGTTCCTACCTAAAAGAGCTAGGACTCTCATCAGCAAGCTACTTTGTCATAAAAATTCAATCAGCCATTAACACCCCTTGCAGATGATAATACAAAATCAAGGAAGCAGCAACTGTATGCTTCCTCTGTGCACCCAATGCCACCTGCTCCCATCGACCTCCCAGAGTTCTTGAAGGCGGAAGAGACAGCGAGGGAGGGGAGACTGTGCACTTTTCTTAAAGGCCATATCAATGTTCAAGTGACCTCCATCCTTCTGACTGCTCTTAAACAAGTGGGGAGGGTGCTCTCATAATGTAGGAAAATGAAATTTGGCAAGTAGTAACATGCTGTATTTGGCAAGGCACCAGGATTCTCCAACCGCAAAGCAGGAATTCCTATTAGTCCCTAGGCGGGAAACTGAGCTACTGCAAATGTCTGCTTCACTTCAGTGTCCAATATGCAAGGCATCTAAACACTGAAGCGAAGCGGTCCTATAGAAAATGAGGAGAGGGGTTATCAGGGAGGTTCAACATGTGGCCTAAGGGCCACTGTGAGACCTTTTTTCTCTGTGCTCAGCAACATCTGACAAACACCGCTCTGCAGCTCTCACGCTGCATTTTCAAAGCAAGATAAGTGAGGTGCTGGGCTTTGGGAATGAGGTGTGAGGGCTCTGACAGAGTCCTAGTGTTAAGTTGTGGGTGAACATATCAGACGACACAGCGATTCTTCAAACAGCTCTTGTTTATTCACAGGCCAGAACAGAACTGAACTGAAGGGTTCAGTCAGCCTGCTTATATAGAGCTCCAATACAACGTAACTGTAACAATTTTCTAAAACTATCCAATCACTGAACATCACTTTTGCTCTCTTATTTGCATAACTATCTACAGTATCCCCCTGCTGGCCCAGGGTGAAAACTTCAGTACATAACACCTAGAGTCCCCCTTCCTTCTTCCCAAAGCCTAGTTCGTGCTTGCCCAGCTTTGGGAAGAAGATGGGAAGGCTCCAGGACCCTGCCAGAGCTTCATGCCCCCTTCCCAAAGCCTTGCTTAAATGGTTTGATAAAACGGCATGAAGGCTGGGAGACATCAAATTTTTGCCTTTCTTCTCCTCCTTGTGACAAGGCAGCGTGCAGCCCGCAGGTTCTGTGTCAAAGCACTCTTGCGGCCCACTTGGTATGAAAAGTTGGACCGCCCAGGGTTAGGTGGTCAAAGCAAATGGGAACAAAAGCAAGGAGTGTAGAACCTGCAGCTTAACTGCCCAAAGCAAAAACCTAAGCTTTTATCCCAGCCTGATCACTGAGATTATCCAGAGAAGTGCTGCTAGCCACAACTCCCACCCTCAACAAACTACAACTGCCAGAATTCTGGGGGGAGAGGGGAACGTGGACTGTTTAAAGTGGCATTGTGGTGCTTTGAAGGCATGGTGTGGATGTGGCCACAGTTATCTCCCATATAGTCTCTCCCTTTCCCTGTCCTAACCTCCATCCCTTACTGATAGTAAGGGGGAATCAGAGACCCTGGGGGAGCGCTCAGAGCAAACTAGTGGTCTGCTAATTCCCAGGCACTGACCCATTTTTCAGTTGCTGGTCACGTATGCCTGCATTTAAGCGAGCCAGTTTAAGTGAGCCATAGGATTGGGCTGTCCGCTGTGCATTGCAAAATGGTGATGTACTACAGAACAAGAGGTTGGGCAAGAAGAGTTTTCCAGCAGGCTTTGCGAAGATTGAGGCGATAAACGCCACCATAAAAGCAAAAAAACAAATTGACCTAACAGAGCCCGGATGATTGTTTATTCTGCCTAATGTGCATTTAATTACATCACATATAGACCGTTGAATGGAAATATATTGCTTTCAATTAAAGTGGGTACCTTGCACTTTACAAGTATTGGCCTGAATTGAAATGTATCTGTCCCCCGTCCCCCGTCCCCCGCAAACAAAAAACACAAAAAACCCCCAAAGACTATCAAAGATGTAAAATGAAGACAAATACCTGGTTAATAAAAGCCAATTTTTACTAGAGCCTTAAGTCAATATATTGTTATATTGATGAGTTCATTACAACTGGAAACTACTATTTGAAAATCAATAGACATATCTTCATAATGGGATTAAATAGTGGCTTCATTAGAGCAGCTCGGCTGAGAGAATCAATAGCCTCCCCAACGCTAAATCTTCTCTAAGATTCAGTTGTTTCCTTCTACATGGAGGGGTATGAACTTTTAAAAGTAGTTGCAGTTTGCAGTCGTCAATGAAATCGCTGATAACTTTGGGATTGTGCTGAGATGATGGGGGTTGTGGTCCTAGACAACAGGTTGGCAAAGGCTGCCTGAGGGACACACAGGGCATGTCACATAACATGTCACATGGCATACACCGCTCTGTCCTCTACCATCTTGCTGATCCCCTCCCCCAGGATCTGCTTCCTGAGGCAGCTGCCCCACTCTACTTAATGTTAGGGCCGGCTTTGGCCCTTAGAAATGACATTGTCACAGTGCTCCATTTGAGCTAAGCTAGGATGAAAGGGGTATTGAGAGGTTTTAGCAGGCTGCTTGATAAATGGGAGTTTGACAGATGATGAGGAAAGATGATGATGGGGAAAGAGTCTGAGGTGAGGGGGACAAATGTAAAATAATATAGTGTGTTTAATAATACACTGGGCAGCTTACAGCACATAAAAAATGCATTTATTTTATTATAAAATTTTTATTAAAGTTTATCATACCAACACAATACAATAATACAAACAAACAAGAAAAACAGAAAAAATAAAGAAAAAATAAAGAAAGGGAAAAAAATAAATAAAAGAAAAAACATGTATAATTTCTGTGCCTTATTTTCTTCTAACTTACTTCCCCGACTTCCCCATACCTCCCCTCTCTGTATTCCAATTTCTATTTTATTACTTCAACAAATCCTTACCCTTAATTTTAATTTAATTTTTAACCTTTCTTTTCTTTTTACATATCCATTACCGCTGAAAACCCCATAATTTCTAAATCAATGTCATTCTAACATTCATTAATTTTGCAATGTTTCTTAAGATAGTCCTTAAATTTCTTCCAATCTTCTTCCGCTGTCTCTCTCCCCTGGTCTCGGATTCTGCCGGTCATTTCTGCCAGTCCCATATAGTCTATCAACTTCATCTGCCATTCTTCCAAGGTGGGTAGATCTTGTGTCTTCCAGTACTTTGCGATGAGTATTCTTGCTGCTGTTGTAGCATACATAAAGAAAGTTCTATCCTTCTTTGACACCAATTGGCCGACAATACCCAAGAGAAAGGCCTCTGGTTTCTTCAGAAAGGTATATTTAAATACCTTTTTCAGTTCATTATATATCATTTCCGAGAAAGCCTTAATCTTTGGGCACGTCCACCAAAGGTGAAAGAATGTACCCTCAGCTTCTTTACATTTCCAACATTTATTATCAGGCAAATGATAAATTTTTGCAAGCTTGACTGGGGTCATGTACCACCTATAAATCATTTTCATAATATTTTCTCTTAGGGCATTACATGCCGTAAATTTCATTCTGGTGGTCCACAACTTTTCCCATTCAGCAAACATAATATTATGACCAATGTCTTGTGCCCATTTAATCATAACTGATTTCACCGTTTCATCCTGCGTGTTCCATTTCAGCAGCAAGTTATACATTTTTGACAAGTTTTTTGTATTGGATTCTAACAATTCTGTTTCCAGTTTTGATTTTTCCACCTGGAAGCCAATTTTCCTGTCCATCTTATAAACTTCCATTATTTGATAATAGTGAAGCCAGTCTCGCACCTTATCTTTTAATTTCTCAAAACTCTGCAATTTCAATTTGTCCCCTTCTTGTTCCAAAATTTCCCAATATTTCAGCCATTTGGACTCCATATTAAGCTTTTTCAGAGCCTTCGCCTCCATTGGCGACAACCACCTTGGAGTTTTATTTTCCAACAAATCTTTGTATCTAATCCAAACATTAAACAATGCTTTCCTGACAATATGATTTTTAAAGGCTTTATGAGCTTTTACCTTGTCATACCACAGATATGCATGCCACCCAAAAAAAATTGTTAAAACCTTCCAAGTCCAAAATGTCTGTGTTCTCAAGAAGCAGCCAGTCTTTCAACCAGCAGAACGCTGCTGATTCATAATAAAGTTTGAGGTCTGGCAGGGCAAATCCCCCCCTTTCCTTTGCATCAGTTAAAATCTTAAATTTTATTCTGGGCTTCTTGCCCTGCCAGACAAATCTAGAAATATCTTTCTGCCACTTCCTGAAACAATCCATTTTGTCCACAATTTGCAATGTTTGAAACAAAAACAACATTAAAAATGTAAAACATTAGACGTTAAAAATTTACTGATACAGGGTTGCCTTCAGATGTCTTCTAAAAGTCCAATAGTTGTTTATTTCCTTGACATCTGATGGGACGACGTTCCACAGGGCAGGTGACACTACCAAGAAGGCCCTCTGCCTGGTTCTCTGTAACCTCACTTCCTGCCAGAAGGCCCTCGGCGCTGGACCTCAGTGTCCGGGCTGGACAATGGAGGTAAAGACGCTCCTTCAGGTATACTGGGCTGAGGCCGTTTAGGGCTTCAAAGGTCAGCACCAGCACTTTGAATTTTTCTCAGAAACGTACCAGGAGCCAATGTAGGTCTTTCAGGACCAGTGTTATATGGTCTCGGCAGCCGCTCCTGGTCACCAGTTTAGCTGCCACATTCTGGATTAGTTGTAGTTTCCTGGTCACCTTCAAAGGTAGCCCCACATACAGCGCATGGCAGTAGTCCAAGTGGGAGATAACCAGAGTATGCACCACACTGGCAAGACAGTTCACGGACAGGTAGGGTCTCAGCCTGCGTACCAGATGGAGCTGGTAAACAGCTGCCCTGGACACAGAATTGACCTGCACCTCCATGGACAGCTGTAAGTCCAAAATGACTCCCAGGCTGCGCACCTGGTCATTCAGGGGCACAGTTACTCCATTCAGGACCAGGGAGTCCTCCACACCTGCCCGCCCCCTGTCCCCTCAAAAACAGTACTTCTGTCTTGTCAGGATTCAACCTCAATCTGTTAGCTGCCATCCGTCCTCCAACCGTTTTAAGCGGTTGCTTAGCTTAGCACTTTTTTTTAACAAAAAGAGAGAGAGATTAGACATTTATATGAACAAGAATATGCCTAGCAATTATACTAACTAGGAGAAAAATTACACGGGCCAGCAGCCTTGATAATTTTAGATATAAGGGGATTACCAGCTGGGGACGGAGAGAGATATCATCTCATGTATAATACAGCACAATTGGGCACATTAGTACGGGTTTTTATACTGTACTTCCTTGTGAGACATCTGGCGTTGGCCACTGCAAGAGGCAGAGGATGCCAGCCCTGGATGGAGCATTTATCTGTTCCAGTGTAGTAATTCTCATGCTACCGGTATTTTATATTATGTTCTTAAGCAACTGCTAGAGAATATCAGTGAAATTACAGGGACGCGAGGGAAGTTGTTCTTTCTCACTGAGAATACTGCAATATCCACCACCTGTTGTTTTGCATGTTAACATGGCCTAAATTTAACATACAATAAGGATACTGGGTGGGACGCGGGTGGCGCTGTGGGTTAAGCCACAAAGCCTAGGACTTGCCGATCAGAAGGTTGGAGGTTCGAATCCCCGCAGTTGGTGTCCCTTCCTCCTCCCCTTTTTCCTTTAAACATTTATCTGGGATTCTACAGCTTCCCTGGCTGCCCGTACTCCCACATGTTGGGGTGTGTGCATAAGGAACATAAAAAGAGTTTGCAGGACTGGCAAAAACAGCCTAGCGTCCTGTTCTCACTGTGGCCAACCAGATGCCCATGGGAACTCAGCGTGGGAAGGAGAGTAATCTGACACACTTCAAATAGCTCAGGAGAAGAAGAGTTTGGATTTGATATCCCGCTTTATCACTACCCGAAGGAATCTCAAAGCACCTAACATTCTCCTTTCCCTTCCTCCCCACAACAAACACTCTGAGGTGAGTGGGGCTGAGAGACTTCAAAGAAGTGTGACTGGCCCAAGGTCACCCAGAAGCTGCATGTGGAGGAGCGGGGAAGCGAACCCGGTTCACCAGATTACAAGTCCACTGCTCTTAACCACTACACCACACTGGCTCTCAGTAATGAAACTTCCTTGGCAAGCACGCAGGACATATACTGGAATGTATACTGGAACAGTGTGGTTTTTGCAGCTGCTGTTGAAGTTGTGTGGCAAGTCCCCTCCCCCCTAGTGAAATGAAGACACTGGACACATTATTTAAGGTTAATGGGCGTAAAAGGCCACAACTTTATTGATTACAGGAATTGAAAGGTATTGGCCTTAGGCATTGGCTCCTATCGACTACCCGGCATGGGGACCGGGAAAGGTTAACCACAGCCGGGGAGTCCTGCTGAAGTATGCCAACTAGGATCCCCCGGGTGTCACCGCTCGGGGGCGTGCCTTGGGCCCTCACCTCCCTAGGTTTTGGACAGGGCAACGCCCCCCGGAGTCCTCTACCGGACTACCCTTTTCCTTGGGGAAGGTGATGGCACTTCCTTCCCCCTTCATAGAATCATAGAATCATAGAGTTGGAAGAGACCACAAGGGCCATAGAGTCCAACCCCCTGCCAAGCAGGAAACACCATCAGAGCACTCCTGACATATGGTTGTCAAGCCTCTGCTTAAAGACCTCCAAAGAAGGAGACTCCACCACACTCCTTGGCAGCAAATTCCACTGTCGAACAGCTCTTACTGTCAGGAAGTTCTTCCTAATGTTTAGGTGGAATCTTCTTTCTTGTAGTTTGGATCCATTGCTCCGTGTCCGCTTCTCTGGAGCAGCAGAAAACAACCTTTCTCCCTCCTCTATGTGACATCCTTTTATATATTTAAACATGGCTATCATATCACCCCTTAACCTCCTCTTCTCCAGGCTAAACATGCCCAGCTCCCTTAGCCGTTCCTCATAAGGCATCGTTTCCAGGCCTTTGACCATTTTGGTTGCCCTCCTCTGGACACGTTCCAGTTTGTCAGTGTCCTTCTTGAACTGTGGTGCCCAGAACTGGACACAGTACTCCAGGTGAGGTCTGACCAGAGCAGAATACAGTGGCACTATTACTTCCCTTGATCTAGATGCTATACTCCTATTGATGCAGCCCAGAATTGCATTGGCTTTTTTAGCTGCCACGTCACACTGTTGGCTCATGTCAAGTTTGTGGTCAACCAAGACTCCTAGATCCTTTTCACATGTACTGCTCTCAAGCCAGGTGTCACCCATCTTGTATTTGTGCCTCTCATTTTTTTTGCCCAAGTGCAATACTTTACATTTCTCCCTGTTAAAGTTCATCTTGTTTGTTTTGGCCCAAGTGCAATACTTTACATTTCTCCCTGTTAAAGTTCATCTTGTTTGTTTTGGCCCAGTTCTCTAATCTGTCAAGGTCGTTTTGAAGTGTGATCCTGTCCTCTGGGGTGTTAGCCACCCCTCCCAGTTTGGTGTCATCTGCAAATTTGATCAGGATGCCTTTGAGTCCATCATCCAAGTCGTTGATAAAGATGTTGAATAAGACATGAATAAGAGAGAACCCTGTGGCACCCCACTAATCACTCTTCTCCAGGATGAAGAGGAACCATTGATGAGCACCCTTTGGGTTTGGTCAGTCAGCCAGTTACAAATCCACTGAGTGGTAGCATAGTCAAGACTCCAGAGATATGATTTGCAGAGCAACAGAAAGGAAGCTCACAAAATCCCCCAGCCAAATCGAGAATAAGATAAAGACCAAAACAAAAAACAAAAAACCCCACGAAGTCTGCAGCTCACTCCTGAGAATTCCACTATCATTTTTCCCCCTCCCCTTTTATACTTTTGAATGCAGTTTCTTTTCTCATAGAATTGATATGGAATGGCCAGGGGGCATGCCCAGAAGAAATTTTCCACATGGCACTCATTTGCAGCACAATCTGGTGTGACAAAAAAACATGAGAAGAGAGGGTTCGGCTTGGTTCTTAATGCCTGGGATCGCCTGGGCTACAGCGCCAGATTTGGCTCCCAGTACGTTTCCAAGCACAATTCAAAATGTTGGTGCTGACCTTATATCCCTAAACGGCCTTGGCCCAGGATACCTGAAGGAGCGTCTCCACCCCCATCATTCAGCCCAGACACTGAGGTCGAGCTCCGAGGGCCTTCTGGCGGTTCCCTCGCTGCGAGAAGCCAAGTTACAGGGAACCAGACAGAGGGCCTTCTCGGTAGTGGCACCCACCCTGTGGAACGCCCTCCCACCAGATGTCAAAGAGAACAACCACCAGACTTTTAGAAGACATCTGAAGGCAGCCCTGTTTAGGGAAGCTTTTAATGTTTGATGCATTACTGAATTTTAATATTTTGTTGAAAGCCACCCAGAGTGGCTGGGGAAGCCCAGCCAAATGGGCGGGGTATAAATAAATTATTATTATTATTATTATTATTATTATTATTATTATTATTATTAGGGCAGTGTGTGTGGTTCTCCCATATAGGGCTCCAAGCTGAGGGGGTGCATGATGATAATAATAATAATAATAATAATAATAATAATAATAATAATACCTATATTTCTATGGGTACCTACTCAAAGTTAGGCCCCAGTCAGACAAGCAATTGAGCTGACACAACTATATCATAGTGTGATTGAGAGCATGCACAGTATGGTAGGTGCGGGGGAAGGGTGCCAAATAAATATTTAGGGAATCAAATTTTGTCTTCGCTCAGGGTGCCAAATTACAAAAATCTGCCCCTGCTGGGCTAAACTCAGAGACATCCCAAAACAGGCTTCCTCAGACTCGGCCCTCCAGGTGTTTTGAGACTACAATTCCCATCATCCCTGACCACTGGTCCTGCTAGCTAGGGATCATGGGAGTTGTAGGCCGAAAACATCTGGAGGGCCGAGTTTGAGGAAGCCTGTCCCAGAACAATGAGGCCTAGGTAGGCCTGAGGAATTCATTGTTTGTACGTTCCAGCATGAACTGACTTGATCTGCAGCTCATAGACTTGCGATGCTCAAAGACTTGGCTGTTACATCAGGGGTGGGGAACCTCCAGCCAATGTGCCAAATTTGGCCCAGCAATGGTTGCAATTTGGCCCATTAGGCTGTTTTGCCCCAGATCACAGCCACCTGCCCCACACCTGACATCGTATGTGACTGGTTTTGGTTTTCCGGTTCTCCACAGTTCCATGTTGATGTGTGAATGGTTTTTTTAAAGTCCTCGTGAAAATTCATCACTATCTTAGTGCGAATTTCTCCTAATAGACACATTTTTGTGTGCACTTTTGCTCAACGTACTCGTTTTTACAAAGCACTTTCCCAAAATAGAATGCATTTCTTGTATATATTTTTTCAGCATTTCTAGGCGCACTTTACCCTAGTGTGTGCATTCCTGGCTAGAAAAACACACTGTAAAATTCAGAGAAATGCAAATTTCAAAGGGCAGCTGTGTTTCAGTTCCTGTATTGTTTCAGAAACTGCAGATTTGGTAGGTTTGCCCTTTAAATGTGAACTGAATCCAGTTCATGAGAGCATTATCAGCTGGGAAAATTCTACGATGGGTAACTGCAAATCCCTGCAACTTCAGAAAATAACTTCTATCATAAATTGACTAGAGTATCAAGCAGTGAATGTTGTTTGCCACGGATTAGCTTAGAGCCAATGAGATCGATCTATCATGCCTAGATAAAGCATTCCATTCCAAGCCAACCTATTTACTTTTTATATGTACTAAGGCCTTAGAAAATGCTGAAATAATGGAGGGGGAAAGGACTGAGGTCCCGTTCTACCATGGGGTAGGGAGAAACGTAATAGATGTTACTTCTTCGGAATGTGTAGATCCATTAACAGAATGCATTCTTTACACACCAAATCAATTTTGCAGGCATAATTGAACCTCCTTAAATGAGTACTTGTGAAAGAAATAATCTAGCGATCAGTACTTAATGATTCCAGCCACCACCACACACCTCCTGCAGTAAGGTCAAACGCTCAATATATCACTGCCCTAGCCCTCAGTAGCCAAAGAGAAGGAAGAAAAGACACCATGTTAAGGACGGAGGCCTTCAAAAGATAATAGCCTTTCAACACTCCAAAGGATAAAAATTTTAAGTATTGCTCTCCAGTGACAGTTAATTGCCTCCAGTGGAGATAATCATCCTTTATTATTATTTTCATCACCCTAGTACCAAGGCCCTGATGAGATTAGGCCTCTGTTATATATGTGCCATTAAAAAAAATATTAAAACCACAGTAAGGGACACTGGAAGTAGCAATCAACTTCTTCATAAAATAAATATTAAGTGCAGGACTCCTGTTGGGATTAGACTTCCGTTACACTGGGTGCCATTAAAAAAATATCAGCTCAAAACAGCACACAATCGCTAACTGTAACATTGAATCCCTTGGCACTGAAATCCATAAATTTCACCCTGCCTTCAAGTCAGCTGTCTGAGGGAAGAACTGTGTGGCAGGAGCTGTCCTGGCCTAGACCTTGTTGCCAGTTCTGCTCCAGGATCTTATCAGAGGTGACAGGGAGTGTCCCCAGGGAATGGCTGCCCTTCACTGAGGGCAAGGCATCCAGACAGTAGCTGTAACTTTAAGAACTTGTGCTAGGGTTTGATTCCTCCCTTCTCCCTCCTCTTCCTTTTTCCTTGTGTGCCAAGCCTTTTCAGATTCTTCCCTTCCCTGAGGCTCACAGTCTTAGAATCGGTGAGGTATGTGTAAGGTGCCCTGAGCGCCTTTTTGACTAACAAGTTGGGTACTGACAGGCACACTGATGCCCATGAGTTCACATGATCAAGAACCAAATTGCAGCTCTTTTAATTTTTTTTAAAAAAACCCACAAACTGTGCAGGAAGACATTTGTCTATAGCCTTCAAACAAGCAATTTAAGAACTGCCCTAGAGACCTTCCATTGACCACATTGAGCAACATTCCCACAATCATGGCATTTTTAATGAGGATGAGGATGATAACGAAGAAGAAGGAGGAGGAGGAGGAGGAGGAGGAGGAGGAGGAGGAGGAGGAGGAGTATGTCGGGCATTTGGATGTTATTTTCTGTTGTATGGCTTTATATCTCACACATACAAGGTATGTTGTCAATGGTGCCCAAAGCCCTTTATTCAAAAGTGCAGGAAGAACTCTGATGATGCGCAGTTGAAGATCTACCCATTCCTTGCACTGTTCCATTGGCCACCATTGGGGATTAATTGCTGAATCCCATTTGGAAAAGCTGGCAAAAGATTCGGTGCTTGTTAAAGCTGAGTCCCACTTTAATGGAGCTGATGCTTATAAAACTTCGAGAGTAACCAGATTTACATTTTCACATCTGAATTGCTCTATATGGCTATAACTTTGCTGTAAAGGCAATGAATGGCTTTAATCATTTGTATATTGTGTTGTTATTTTTACCCATTACTTGGTGCGATTCTTTGAAGCGCTTCCGTCTTATTTTAATCTGTAATTTCCTTTGTTGTGTCTTTAAATGGTGGTGGTGTTCAAGACAGCAATCGTGATATTATGTAGTGGGGTATTGCAATTGATTAGCGATTGTTATTCTGTATTATAACCTGCGTTAAGCATCCTATGAATTGGGAAGAGAAATAAAAAACTCAGAATCAAGGCTATCTTTGAATTAGCCCTCCGCCTTTAACAACATTTAAATATAAATATAATATGAAGCAAATAAATTTCCTCCTTTCAGAATCTTTCCAAATGGAAGAAATACCAATATCCCATCTAACCCCCAGTTACCAAGGAAATCTCTCTTTTCTGGTTCCTCTTCCTTGCTAAACAACTGCAACTCTTTGATCTACATTGTTGCCTTTGGAAGATGGCCTGTTAAAACCAATGGTGTGTGTTGCTGGAATTGTAATTTTTAATGCCTCAATTTCCATCTAAGAAAAGTGTGTAACAGTGATAGTCAAAATGGTGGGGTTGCTACTCTATGGTGGTCAGCATAGTGGGCCAGTACCACACAGCAGCCCCCCACCCCCACCCCAATGCCCTCACTGTTAGGATATACCGTATTTTTTGCTCTATGGGACGCACTTTTTCCCCTCCTAAAATTAAGGGGAAATGTTTGTGTGTCCTATGGAGCGAATGCAGGCTCCTTGGCTTCAGCGAAAGCAACGCAAAGCCTCCAAAGCACAGAGGGAACGCTCCCTCCACACTCCGGAGGCTTCACGTTGCTTTCGCTGAAGCCTGGAGAGCACCGGCCCCTCTCGCTCTCCAGGCTTCAGGGATAGCCCCCTGAAGCCTTCGGAGTGCAGTGCGAGTTCCATTAATACTATAATACCTATTTATGCTTAACTCCTTATAACATTTCTACTAAAGCCTTATAATTTCATTCCAACATTTTTCTGACACTCATTAATTTTACAGTATTTCTATAAATAAACTTTAAACTTTTTCCAATCTTCTTCCACCGTCTCTTCTCCCTGGTCTCGGATTCTGCCAGTCATTTCCGTCAATTCCATATAGTTCATCAACCTGGTGATCTTCTGTCCCAGGCTCTTAACTCTTTTCCAAGTCCCTTCTGCAGGTCTTCTTCATATTTATACATGCACTTTACTTTGTCTTCTGCTGATCTTGTTCTTAATTTCCTTCCTTTGATGCTGAAGAGTAGATCTCAGGGAAGCTCCGACCTAGCAGTGTTTTTATTCCTTCTCGACAGGTCAGCCAAATCTCCGTAATTAAAACTAAAATCCAAAAGATATTTCAGGACGTGTTTCAAAATCCCTCCAAATCTGAAAGTCTCCACAACTCCAATCTCCTCCTGACCCAGGTCCAGGTCCCAAAGGTCAGTAAATCCCTGCATGAGGTGATCTATCCAACTTTCCTTCTCCAGTCCAAGCAGGGCTCCAATCCTCAAAATCTGACCTTCTCTGAATTCAATCATAGAGGGCAACAACTTATAGTCATCAAATTGCCTCTGTAAGGCTGGGGCTCTCTCCCTCTCCACCCGTATTACTTTAGGTTCAACAACAACAACTATCTCCCTCGCCTTCTCCACAGCCTGCCACACCAAAGTAGATTCCTGCATCGATTCCTGAACGGCTTCTGTATAGATGTTCACTCTTTGTCCCAAATTAGTCACTTTTTGTCCCAAGTTATCAATTTTAATAGTCATCAAATCCGTCTTCTTGTGGAGCTGTTCCAATGAATCACTTATCTTACATAATGCAATCACTAAGGCTTCTTCTGTCGACATTCTTAACCTATCCAAGGTCAATCCCTGGTTCTCACAGTTTTTTATCTTGCAGCTGGAGATTCCACCAGCTCAACTCTTGTAACAGTTTCAAAGGCTCCCTCTAGAGGGAAACAATTTCTATTTGTATCAATCCTTTTAAGCACAGTTCAAGCAATAAAATTAGTTTCAATTTTCAGTTACTTTTACTCCTTTTTAAACGCAGAAGGAGACAATGGAAACAATGTATTTCTCTTATTTAACTAGCTGTCAAGATACGTTTTATTCACAGTCAATGAACTTTCCCAAAACGTCAGTCTTACTAGCAGCCCGTTTCCAGGTTCAGAGTGGTGGTAATTTAACTTTCTTCACTCTCTCCTGCAGGCTTACGCGATCCCAAATTTTTTCCCCTCTTCTCCTGCTTCCAAGGGGGGGGTTAATGATTTTAGCCGATGGAAGTTTAATCCTTTACAGAGGACTTTCCAAGACTTTAGCTTGCAGGCTCTTTGCTTCAATCTATTTACAAAAGGGGGAGGCGGACATCCTGTTTGAAACCTCCCCGTTTCGGTGCCAAATTAAGACGTTTAAAAATCCAGTTTTCCGTTCTACTCACGGGTAGTTGTTTAGGATCAAATTGTCCACAGGAAAAAGTCAACGCTCTCCGGCAACAGCAGTGTGGCTTCACTCCGTGAAAGAAGCAGTCAATTCGAAGCACCGTGCCGCTCACCCCACGTTGCTCCGGATCCCCGAAACCGGGTCTCCCCGCGAGTAGGGGAGGCACAAAAGGTGCCAGCCGAATCCCACGTTCACAGGCTTCTCCCGCCTGTGATTTTTAGTGGGTCTCCACCTTCGCCGTGGCGGCCAGACCCTGATTTCCACGGAGCAAATTCCTCCCGATCAGAGGAATTCTGCCATTGTCGGAGGCGCCAACCCGGAAGTCCGAACATTATGCTTCTGAAAGAGAAATAACAGGTTGACTTGGAAGTCTCGCAGTTCCCTTTGTGGAGCTCTGAGGTGTAAACCAGCACAAAATCCACTGAAGTGTTGTGATCGTGTGACCCTAAATGGAAATAGGTAAAGGTAAAGGGACCCCTGACAATTAAGTCCAGTCGCGAACGACTCTGGGGTTGCAGCACTCATCTCGCTTTAAACGCCGAGGGAGCAAGCGTTTGTCCACTTCCGCAGACAGTTTTTCCGGGTCATGTGGCCAGCATGACTAAGCCGCTTCTGGCGAAACCAGAGCAGCGCACAGAAACACCGTTTAACTTCCCGCCAGAGCGGTACCTATTTTTCTACTTGCACTTTGACGTGCTTTTGAACTGCTAGGTTGGCAGGAGCTGGGATCGAACAATGAAATGGAAATAATCTTTTTCTAATTCCAGGAGATGTAAATATTACAGAGCCTTCTCAATAGATGGTGCTGTTATCTCAGTTAATAGCTCGGCTGTCTATTCAACATTCGAGACAAATGCATGGGGTTTGCTTTACTGCATATCTAAATATGCATCTTTATTAAGACGCTTTCATTTCTCTGCCTCCTTCCCTGCAACCTATTAAAAACAGGTAATCAGGAAGCAATCAAAAACTGTTTTTAACACAGCATGTCCAGTCAAAGCTGATGGGTGCTGATCTCTCTTGCAGGAGGTTTCCACATTCAATTGTACAACTGCAAAAAACACCTCTCCTTTCTCTCTTTTCTCTTCACCTGCCCAACCAAACTCCACAATAGAAGAACCTGGCAAAATGCCTCTGGTGATGACATGCCACTGGGCAGGTGTATATGGCAGCAAACAGTCTTTCAGGTATCCGGCGCTGTGGGTTAAACCACAGAGCCTAGGACTTGCAGATCAGAAGGTCGGCGGTTCGAATCCCTGTGACGGGGTGAGCTCCCGTTGGTCGGACCCAGCTCCTGCCAACCTAGCAGTTCGAAAGCACGTCAAAGTGCAAGTAGATAAATAGGCACCGCTCTGGCGGTAAGGTAAACGGCGTTTCCGTGCGCTGCTCTGGTTCGCCAGAAGCAGCTTAGTCATGCTGGCCACATGACCCGGAAGGTGTACTCCGGCTCCCTCGGCCAATAAAGCGAGATGAGCGCTGCAACCCCAGAGTCGGCCACGACTGGACCCAATGGTCAGGGGTCCCTTTACCTTTACCTAATCCCAGGAGGCTACCCTGTTAAGTTTTGTAGAAGCAATAGATCTCTCTGAATGTGCTTCACCATTGAACTGGTTGGGAATGAAGTTCCACTGCTCATTCTCAGGGCTCTGGGGCACAGTAAAGATTTCTGTGGAAATTGCAAAACAGTTTTAAAAGTAGACAGTCAAAGGAGGTGAAAGCCCCGCCAATCAACCCAGGGCAACTTTGAGTTGCAGAGAAGTCCACCGTTAACCAGACCTCTAACTCCTGATGAATGTTAATGGGGAGATTTGAGGTTAGCGTCCCAGGTGTCCATTTTAATGTGACATTAAACAGTCTGAATAAGTAAAAGATCTATAATAAAGAATCCATCATAAAATGTAACATTAATTCCAGGAGAAGAATAGATAATTATGTTACTCCAGATTTCCCCATGAAAGTGCTGGGAAAAGTGCTGCTTTAACAATCTTTATTCTCCACCCCACCCCCTGGCTTCCCCACCCCCATTAAGTGACAATCGAAGATTTTAAAATAACATAAATCAAACTCGCGGCTAATTTCTCTGTTCATCATCTTTTCCCTGTTGCATTTATGAGTGAAATACTACCTGGCACGCTGATATATTTGAACATCTTACAGTTGTGTCATTTTAAACCAGCTTTGACAGCAAAGGTAAAACAAGAGAATAAAAGAGTTGAGGGACGGTTAGGTGAGACTTCAGTCCATATGACTTGGCATGCGCACTTGACTCAGACTTATCCAGCAGGGCAGTGGCACGTTCGGAAGTGCAGGGTTCCTTCGTTATAGAACCTTATACATTTGTCCCGATTGAAATTCATTTTGTGGGCCCATTTCTCCAATCTGTTAAGGTCATCTTGAATCCCGATTCAGTCTTCTGCAGTATTAGTTACACTTCCCAGTTTAGGGTCATCTGCAAACCTGCAGATCTTCCAGAACTCACAACCAAGATAGTACAGTCATACCTCGTGTTGTGTTAGGTTCATGTTGCATCTTTTTGACTTGCGAATGCGGCCAACTCAGAAGTGTGTACTTCCAGATTTCACCACGCGTGCGCAACAGCACGCCAGGCACTTCTGTCTTCCACTGCCTCCCGCAGCTTGGTCAAACTCATGCTGGTAGCTTCGAGAACACTGTCCAACCATCTCGTCCTCTGTCGTCCCCTTCTCCTTGTGCCCTCCATCTTTCCCAACATCAGGGTCTTTTCCAGGGAGTCTTCTCTTCTCATGAGGTGGCCAAAGTATTGGAGCCTCAGCTTCAGGATCTGTCCTTCCAGTGAGCACTCAGGGCTGCTTTCCTTCAGAATGGATCAGTTTGATCTTCTTGCAGTCCTTGGGACTCTCAAGAGTCTCCTCCAGCACCATAACTGAAAAGCATCAATTCTTCGGCGATCAGCCTTCTTCATGGTCCAGCTCTCACTTCCATACATCACTACTGGGAAAACCATAGCTTTAACTATACGGACCTTTGTTGGCAAGGTGATGTCTCTGCTTTTTAAGATGCTGTCTTGGTTTGCCATCGCTTTTCTCCCAAGAAGCAGGGGTCTTTTAATTTCATGACTAGAGATACCACTATACTAATTATTTTTGATTAGGATTGGCTGAGTGGTGTAGAGAGCTGATTGGCCAGAA
This sequence comes from Podarcis erhardii, assembly GCF_964252035.2. NCBI lineage: Eukaryota > Metazoa > Chordata > Lepidosauria > Squamata > Lacertidae > Podarcis > Podarcis erhardii. The sequence goes on along the minus strand of NC_138508.1, from coordinate 19,008,533 downwards.
AACAGCAAACTGACAGAAGTGCCTATGTAAATTTGAGGAAGCGTGAAGTGTGATGGAGACAAGAAAGAGTGTGTAACTTTGAGATCCTGAGGAGGGTTTTTTTGAAAATTACTTGACGTTTTTGCTGGGAGGACTGTGCCTCAGTGGTCCAGTGTCCATTATTTCCTCTTTCTCATCTCCTAATTGAGCCTTCCTCTTCCATAAAGGCAAGTAAGAGAAGGATGGCAGGTCTTGTATGGCTTCTTAATAAAACTTATAACAATAGCGGCAACTTCCTGCTGGGCTTGTTTTTATCTATTGACAGAAAGTAAATTCTGTGGGAAATTAATTTAAACAGGAGGGGGGTGGAGAAGCTGCTTGGTGCAAAAAAAAAAAATAAAAAAATTATGGCACTGCAGCGGCCTGTAAAAATTTTAATTGGAAATTAAGAGGAACCATTTCTGATGCCTTCAGTGCTTTTTGTAGATTTTTTTTTCTTGTTAACTTTTCAGTGCATCAGGGCTTTGCATGTGAGATGTAACCAAAGTGTCTTATTTCATTTGTTAGTAGTAGCAAAAGAAAAGAAAAAAATCAGATGGCTTTAGGAAAGCAAATATAAGTGATAGATTAAGCAGGATACCATATTCTGTTCTCCAGCCAATTTATCTCTCTGGTAGCAAAATGAGGGGAGGCAGCAGGGTGTCTTTTGAAATGCCTGTTGCAATGCAGCTCTCTGATTACTCCCATAGCATCCATATAGCAAATAAATTGCCACAAGAAGTTTTTCCCATAAACTAGGAGCCGGGTGTGTGTGTGGACTAGATTACTAAACAAAAGTCCTGTAAACTAATGCACCTTTTACAAGCACTGCCAGCTACAGAAAAAGAGAATCAATTTGGTGGTAGTGGTTAAGAGAGCTGGATTTGAATCCAGGAGATTCACTTGGGCCAATCATGGTGATGAAATTTTTGAAAATCTTGATGTTGACCTTATCTGTGTGGGGATTTCTGTTTGCTTGCTTGCTTGCTTGCTTGCTTGCTTGCTTGCTAATTCCAGTCTTGTTCTTTTTTTTATTATTCAAAATTAAAACAAAACATATTATCCAAAAACATATCATCCTTATTCCTCCCCCCCATTTTTCCTTCCCCCCCCCTACAAAACCCACCCACCCCCACCCCCCGGCTTCCCTCAGTTCCAGTCTTTGGTTTCTCTGAGGATGCTGTTTTCTGCATGTTACAAAGTTGTATAGATCCTCAAACTATTTAGGTGATTATTATCAATAAAAAGTTTGTGAATGTTTATTCAAAGCCAGCCAAGGAGTCCAATTCGCTTTGTTGCATCTTCAAATACTTTGTAAAGGGTTCCCTTCATCTTTAAAGTCTTGTTCTTTAACCTTGAGGAAAAGCAAGCTAGCATAGCTGTCAACTTACAGATTTGAAAATAAGGGATCAGCAGCCAAAATAAGGGATTTTTGGGGAACAGGTATGTTCAGCTTCTGAGCCCCTCCGAGCCAAAGGCAGAAAGCCCAGCCAGCAGCCAAACGAAGCCTCAAGCGGTGGTTCCCACAGCGCAGCAACGTGGCAAAGGGGATGCAGCAAGGAAAACCACCGTCCCCTCTCCACTGGGAAGCGCTGAGCAAAGGCGAGTCCCCAGGCAACGCGGCCGATTTGATCGGCACAAGGCAGGCAAGCTCCACCCCCCCAGTTGTTCTTAGACTCCTTATTGGGTGAGCAATGCAGCCAAGCAACACAGTTGGAGCCTCCCTCCTCCCTGGCCAGCAGGGAGGGAGGGAGAGGAGCTGCTTCCTTTGAAACCTGGGAAATTTATGGAATATCATCAATCCAGGACAGTAGCGGGAAATGGCGCTGGGATAAGGGAGTTTCCCGCCAAATAAGGGACGATTGACAGCTATGAGCTTTTATTCCCCATTTCTGCTGAAAATACAAGCAATTCTTGCAAATTGCATGCACTAGAATACTTATTTGGGTGGAATCCAAAGTAGCAATAATTCTCTCATTCTGTCCGCTTCTCCTTGCACAACAGAACATTTTCTCCTACCCCTACCCCAGCTCACCAACTGAGGCTGCATCTAGACACATCAAAAAAGTGTTTCAGTTAAAGGCGTTGCAAACTTTGCATGAGAAATAGGGTTAACAAAAATGGAACTCCCCAGCGCAGTGTTATAATTCATATACAACGCATATAAAGCGTTTTTGCTTTGCCAATGTAGCTGAGTCCTAAATCTGTTCTAGGGGTTCCCTCAACTCTCTGGAGTGGATTTGGTGGGGGGGGCAGGTAGAAGAGAGGAATGTCCCATTGCACGAGTGGAAATCCTTGCACTGAAGGGACATGGTAGTTGAATACCATCCATGACCAAATGTATATTATACACATATTAACTCCCAGTTCCCTGCAGTATTTTTGCCCATAACACTTGCACACTGGAGATGCAACGCTAAATTCAAAGAAGTGAATAAGCTGGCTGAGAGTTACATTCCGATCTGCAAGCAACTTGGGCAGTGTAAGAGTGGGTCAATCAGCTGTGAAAAGCAGAACAAATAAATCCTTCCCCCACCCACAACTATCTCATAAATGTCTAGTACTGATGGATGGGCGATTCTTCCAGGCAGAGAATCGACTCCTCCCACTTTTCTTTTACCAAAAATAAAATAAAATTAAGCACCGGAACTGCATCATTTCTGCTTTTCTCTCTCAGTACTAATTCTACAGAGTCTTTCTAAAAGCTTAATGGGTTCTTTGGGGGGGGTTAGTATTTTATATCTTTTCCAATGGTACTTTGATCAAATATTATAAGGCTGAACTCTTTTTCACTCCTGACCTTCTCAAACTTTTTGCCTTCTATTGATTTTTTTTTTTTTTTCTGTATCGGATGACATTTGCTGAGCTACATATTTAACTCCAACCAATTTGGGGGTGGAAAGAAGAGGAATGAATGCATATTGCATAAAGCAGCATGAATACTGCGAGGGAGAGACATTTTTCTCCGTTAATACCACCAGGGCTTCGGGTCAGCCGATGGGCGTGACAAACAGGACAGTCAAAGGAAAGTCATTCTCCGTGCAATGCATCACTGACTAAGGGAAACGCTCGCTATGTTGGGTCATGACACGTTTAAAGGGTTAGGCAAGGTCACGGAGGGATGGTGTAACAGCAGCCATTAGGCTGAATGGGACCGCCATCTTCAGAGGAAGAGTATCAGACCAATAAATTCTGGGGGCAATCAACTAAAGCCGGCTGTACCATTAGGCAGAGGGAGGCAGCTGCCTCAGGCAACAGTTTTGTATAGTAATTGTAGTTATTCGCCTCTGCCGTTCATGCTGAGTTTTCTCTAGCTGTTGCTTCTCAACCCCAGTCTCCCAGCCATCCCCATCTTCCTGAGCCAGCCCCAGAGCAGCGGTAAAAGTTGCTTGCTTGTTCTTTGAGAGCCAGTGTGGTGTAGTGGGTAAGAGCGGTAGACTCGTAATCTGGTGAACCAGGTTCGCGTCTCCGCTCCTCCACATGCAGCTGCTGCTAGTCACACTTCCTTGAAGTCTCTCAGCCTCACTCACCTCACAGAGTGTTTGTTGTGGGGGAGGAAGGGAAAGGAGATTGTTAGCTGCTTTGAGACTCCTTCGGGTAGTGATAAAGCGGGATATCAAATCCAAACTACTCCTCCTCCTCTTCTTCTTCTTCTTCTTCTTTGCCATCTTTGATGCCCTTTGAGCCTTTCCTATAGTCAGGGCCATCTTAAGCATATCCGGTGCCGTGGTGCAAAGATCCCTCCAGTGCTGCACCATTGACAGCAGTTCTCAACCTTTTTTTAGGGAGGGAACACCAGCAGTGGCAGAGGAAGCCTCTTGGGATGGGACAGCACTGCCAGCGATATGCCCAGCTTTGTGGGGCTAGATGGGGGTGGGAAGCAGCTGGAGGGCAGCTCCTCCAGCGGGGAAGAGGCAGAGGCTGGACTCAGCGCCTCCCGGCTCAGCTAGCCGCTTCGTGCCACGGTGGCCACGGCACGGTGCTGCTTCAGTGCGGCATGGCGGAGGCGGGCAAGAGTGACAAGTGGGCTGGAGGAACTGGCCCCGTGGAGATCCCCAATGGCTGATGCCCAGCTCGAAGACAAAGATGGCTAGCAGAAGGGGCACCATGCGCGCCTGTGCCACACCAAGCAAGCAGGCCTGCACCGAGCGAGCGAGGGCACGTGCGCCGCTCCCGCCGAGCGTCAGCTCAGGTTTTTTCCCTTTTAGCCTTCTGGCACCCCACAGAATTCGACACCTGCAGGCTAAAAGGGAAAAATCAAGCCGATGTTCAGCGTGAGCGGCACACACACCCTCGCTCACTCAGCGCACTCAGCGCACTCATCTCACCTGGCGCCCCACATCACTAGCGTCTATGGGTAAGGCGGCCATTGCCTATAGTACCTAAGCTAGCCTCCAGTCCTCAAGTACTGCAGCGGATGCTGCATTATTGACAGCAAGGACTTAGAATTCCAGTGCCAGCCCAGTGGGCTTCTACATGGGGAAAGAGAAAGGGTGTCATCTTATCCATTTCTGGCTGGTCAACTAGTGCCCCCGTCTCCAGCTTATAAGATTCCCAGGGACACTTGTCGGGCAGTGGCTATTACTGGAAATAATGCTGAGATGGATGAAAATAGCCTCTCCAAATCCTCCACCCTATTCACAAATTTGGAGGGGACCTCTTCAACCTGGGACGATGTCTTATACTGAGCCAGATCCTAGGTCCATCTAGTTCAGTATTGACAACACTGATGGCAGCAACTCTGGTGTAACGACCAGGGTTCAGATCCCCACTTTGCCAGGGAGTTTCCTGGGTGACCTTTGGCCGAGCGCTGTGTCTCAGCCCAACCTCAGGGCTTCCCAGGGTTGTTGGTAGGCTTAAACAGGGAGGGAAGGGCCATGGAAACCACCCAGAGCTCTTTGGAGGAAAATGTAGTATATAAATGCATGAAATAAAGAATAACGATAGCTCAAGATCAGACCATCCCTTCCATGGCGTCACCAAGAAAGAGAGGAGAAAGAAAGAAATTGTGCTTTAACTACTGGCAGCTCAGGGGCAAATTACTCTCTAAAATCCAGGTGGGATAAAACCGGCAGGGGTGGAATCCTACAAAAGGACTCCTTCATAGCTTTTCCTTCCCTCGCTGTCAAGCCCTGATGCATATGTGCCCTAATAGTGCTTCCTAGCCCCCTTATCAGTCACCTCCCGTGTTAAAACCATGTATTAAAGTGAGTACCTCAGCCGAACCTTCCCTGAGGCGATATTAAACACTCTCTTTTTCAGCTGAATGATTTCCTGTCAGCGAGCAGATCGGCTCGGCAGGGGTTCATTTGAAAGGAATTGCACTCCTACGGTAATAAATTAAAGTCATGCAGATCAATAAAATTTGGAAGTTGGGGGCAGGGGTGTGTGTGTGTGTGTGTGTGTGTGTGAGAGAGAGAGAGAGAGAGAGAGAGAGAGAGAGAGAGAGAGAGAGAGAGTGTAGGTTTTCTTAAAAGGATAACTAGAATCCTGTCTGTCACCTGGAAACAATTGAGGTTTTTCTTTTGATCCTTATTTAAAATAATTTTAAAACCTTGATAAAGGGGGGAAAGGGAAGGTCCAAAAATGGAAGGAAATGTTTAAAAGTTCCCCCAACCACAGCCACTTCCATCTAGGACAAGGGCAGGGAAACTTAGGGCCAGATTCTCTCCTAGGGAGAGAGTTCCAGACTTCCGGAACAGATTCTGTTCGACTTCCAAGGTACGACTGTATTAGCAAAACAGGAGCTGCCCAGGAGTGTCAGGCCTAATGAGCGCAGCAACTCGTCTCCAGAAGGTTTTGCCCCAATGAGGCAGTTGCCAAGACTAAAGGTCCCCACTGCCCCACAGCCATCTATGTCTCCTCCTCTCCAGGGTTTTTTCCCCAAGCATTCGAGACTGCGCCTGCATGACTGCCTTTACACTGCCCTCTTCATGCCTCTCCTGGTTCTGGGAGATCGGAGCGAGAGGAGCTTGTCGCAACAGGAGGGGGAGACACCCTTGCCTCTTCACCAGTCAGACTCATCTCTGTCTCTTGGGCTCTCTCTTCTCCTGCTTCAGCTTCTGCCTCTGATTCTGGACTCTGCCTCTGACTCTTATTCTGCCACAGACTCCCCTCCTCTCACTAAGCCCTGTTACCCCTTCAGCTTCCGACACCTCCTCTTCCCTGTCTTCTCCCTCTTCTCCCTCTGACCACTCATCATCGTCCCACCAGGGCAATCCCTCCTTTTAAGTCTGAGCCCCCAGCTTGCGCCACACACCCCTTTTTAAGGGAAATAAATAAGCAAAACACTTTATGTTGCGATCCCTCCCTTGTGCACTGGGATATATGGAACTTAGGAGGTGTTCATAATAATTTTCCTTCATGCTTCAAACACAAGTCTTGGGGCTGGCAACATCATCTTCCAGTCTTGGGTAGCTGTAAGCACAACTGATGCCTCCCCATAAGTAAAGGGACCCCTGACCATTAGGTCCAGTCGCGGATGACTCTGGGGTTGCGGCGCTCATCTCGCTTTATTGGCTGAGGGAGCCGGCGTACAGCTTCCGGGTCATGTGGCCAGCATGACTAAGCAGCTTCTGGTGAATCAGAGCAGCGCATGGAAATGCCGTTTACCTTCCCGCCGGAGCGGTACCTATTTATCTACTTGCACTTTGATGTGCTTTCGAACTGCTAGGTTGGCAGGAGCAGGGACTGAGCAACGGAAGCTCACCCTGTGATAGGGATTCGAACCGCTGACCTTCTAATCAGCAAGCCCTAGGCTCTGTGGTTTAGACCACAGTGCCACCCATGTCCCTCCCATGCCCTGCCTTAAAAAAGAAGTCCTGTCCCAGAGTTGTTTAATAAACTGTCCCTCAATCTCTCTTCCCATGCAGCTCTAGGTGTGGTAGTTATGTAAGGGGAACGGGAGTCTCTTTACATTTCTCTGCACCCACAAACTACAGCTCCCAGAATTCTTTGGTGGAAGCCATGTTTGAAGTGGTACGATTCTGCTTTAAATGAACAGAGCAGATGAGACCTCGGACATGTTGTTTTGCAAGTATAAAATGCAGAGGCAAAGCAATTGCCTGGGGACGGCGTCCTTTGGCTGCAGCCTCTTGTTATATGAAATATTAAGAGTGCAAATGTAATTGGCTCTTACTGCCTAATCAGCGCTACCACAACAGAATGCTGCAGTTGAAATGCAGCATCATTTAACTGGTCAAATTCTGTCTATTTCAAAAGTCCTCCATCACATCTTCCCTTCGAAAGGAATTAAACTAATGGTCTCTGAAGTCATAAAGAATTACAGTCCGTAATGACCAATTTCACCATGTTATATAATCTATCTGAGGGGAAACATTACTTCAGGGTGCAGTTTTTCAGGGCTTTTTTTCTTTATCCTAAGATTCCACAGTAGTAATAAGAGTCTTATAAATACATTTTGAAAGGGGGATGCAGGGGGAGAAGAGTCTCTGGAGAGGCCACGTGATCGTTCATTTTCATTTTGACAAGGAAAGGAAAGTTGTAATCAAATCCCTTCCTTTAATAATGAAAAATTTAAACATACACACGTGTCTGTCAGATCACATAACTGATGGTGGCATTAAAATAATCATTTCATGGGTTTGCGGGAAGATCTTTAAAACAAATTTAAGCTAATATGCACTAAGAACATTGTTGTAAATGGTCCTTTTCTTGCGTCTTATGTTTTTTGAAAAAGTTTCCCATCTGATGTATTCTTCCCTGAAGATTGTGAGTTTGATTCAGTTCTATAGGAACCTAGAAGGACTACCCAATCCATCTAGCCCAGTTTCACTGACTGACTGACTAACTGATTGCATTCATAGCCCACCTATTTTCTCCAAGCAGCTCAAGGCAACACACATGGTTTGTCCCCCACTTCAACTGATCCCCACAACAACCCTTCTGAGGTAGGTTAGGCTGAGAGGCAGCAACTGGTCTAAAGTCACCCAGTAAGCTTCGTGGCTGAGCAGGATTTGAGCTCTGGTCTCCCAGGTCCTAGTCCGAAACCCTAACCACTTCACCACAGTGGTGTTATCTATACTGACTGGACTGAAATCCACCTCTGCTCCTACAGGGGAAGTTGGATGGTTGGAGAGGGGCTGGGTTGTGTTAGAATTCCTGCTCCATGATTGCAGTCATGGGATTGTTGTCTATCACATGACGGTATATGTTTTGGCTCCACAGAGTGGGAAGTGACAGAGACAGGATGTTTGTGTTACTGTGTTCCGTGAAGTGGGACTATTGTCCTTTGTTTTTTTCTCTTTGTTGTCTGATGCTAGAGAGAGGGAGAGCCATGCTGCAGTGCCCCGTGTGTGTTTATATGTAAATAAAGTAGATTAGCCAAAATGCTGTCATGTGAGCTGCGCAAACTCTGCAGATCCCTAAGTGTGCCGATGTCTGTTGGCATCAGTGGCTGTGATGTTCGGGCTGAAGAAAGCTTTTGAAGTTCCTGAACGATCGACCAGGAGGAAGAGAACATGCCAGTTGGGCATGTGCCTCTGCCAGGGTCCTACTCGAGAGTAGGCTGAGCTCCTGACAGGTTGAACCCTGGGTTTCCCTGACCCTAATCTGCCATTGTAATCATTACATCATGAGTAGCCAGCAAGATGCCTTCCAGATGTTTGGCACCACAGCTCCCATCAACTCCAGCTAGTATGGTCAATGGGCAAGGATGATGGGAGTTCTAGCCCGCAACATCTGGACTCCTGAACTACACCATGCTAAGTGGAACTGTCTTGAGTTGCTGTTCCAGATGTAACTATCTGGGCTCCTTGTTGTCCCAACACCACATCAAATGTACAAAAGTTTCTGATCCTATCTACTTCTTGCCTTCTAGAGCAGAACCTAGGTCTTCCCTGCCCCACTGAGACATTTGGCCAGTGGAAAATGAGTGAATGGTTTGTCTGTGCATATTCACCTCCATGTCTCCAGATCCACCGTACACCTGTTATCCATTGGCATTATTTGTCACTGTCAATCACATGTGCTAGCTCACCAAGCTTTTATTACGCAAAGTTTTTATTGGGGAAGAGGGAGGGAGGAAGAGAAAGAGAGAGATTCCATTTCAATGACTTTGGTGAGCCTTCAGTCTCATATTGTATCTCTGAGCAACGACAGATGTTTCCAGCTTCTGGTTTGTGTTTATCTAGCAAAAAAAACCCCTGAATATTACAAATATTGATGCAACAGCCTTGATGGCTTTTCTGTAGACTTCCCGCTTCAAGGTACTTGGTTGTTTTAGTATATTCTATTTTTAAAGAAGCAAAGCACCTTTCTGTCCTGCCCTCTCCCCCCCCATGCCCCATAAGCAAAGCACAAGGTACCTTTTTTATCTCTCTGTAGAAGAAAATCATGTCTGAAGTCATTGCAGAACGAAGACAAAGAAAGAACGCAAACAAGCATGTAAGCAATGGATGGAATTAGACTTAAGTGGAGAATAGGTATGGCAGGATCTGCCAATTTTAGTTGTGAGTCCAAAAGACTTACAGTATTATATTGCTCATTGCATCAACAACGATCACACTGTTCTTTTTCTTCCTGGACGGGAAAATCCAAGGATTATAGGAATATCCCTCAGTTTAAACTGTTGGCCATTAGCAACGTGGTGCAGCATAGTTCCTGGTTGAATTATTTAGTCAAGCTATGAATGCCCACAAGAACATACTTGGCACTCGCGCTCCTCATTGAAACAAAATGGTGATACTATATCATGTAAAATAATTGGGCACCGCATGTACATACACACAGGGCTGACAACTTCCATTTAGCCAAATTAGGAAGACTGCAGAGAAGTTAGTTCCACTCTTTTCGTGCAAAAATCCTCCCAGCTGGAGGACTAATTTTAAAAATGCAGACAGTTGTCGGTGTGAACGTGGCAGTAAATACAGGGTAAGCCTTAGCAGCCATGCAACTGACAACAAGCTTAGCTAGATATTATTTTCTTAATACTGTATTGTTGTTGTTGTTGTTGTTATCTCTCTAAGAGAATGTACTATGGAACATTTCATTACATTTCTGTCAATGTTTAATTGTTTCTTAATTATTTCTGTGTTTTTAGGTGTTCTTTTTTTTATCTGTAAGGTGCCTTTCATCCCTGTCAAGGAAAAAGGCAGGGTATAAATATTTATTCTTTTTATTTATTTATTTTTATCACTACTACTACTACTATTATTATTATAGTTCAGTTTGAAGAAATCATCAGGGTTGGTGGTCTGGAGGTAGTGCAAGCACTAAACAGGCAAATAAACTGGTATGAATAATCTGAGAGCAGCCCAATCTTCACTCAAGTAACAAGTTGCTCAAACGCAAGGAACAGCCCAAAGTCTGAGGTTTTATGGTGCCTAAAGGTAAAGGTAAAGGGACCCCTGACCATTAGGTCCAGTCGTGACCGACTCTGGGGTTGTGGCGCTCATCTCGCTTTATTGGCCGAGGGAGCTGGCATACAGCTTCCAGGTCATGTGGCCAGCAGGACTAAGCCGCGAACCAGAGCAGCGCACAGAAACGCCGTTTACCTTCCCGCCGGAGTGGTACCTATTTATCTACTTGCACATTGACATGCTTTCAAACTGCTAGGTTGGCAGGAGCAGGGACCGAGCAACGGGAGCTCACCCCGTTGCGGGGATTCGAACCGCCAGCCTTCTGATTGGCAAGCCCTAGGACCTGTGGTTTAACCCACAGCGCCACCTGCGTCCCTTTTTATGGTGCCTAGTGAGACCCTATTGGTCCCTTTACCTGACAACTGCGGAGCAACTGGGTGCAAATCTGCTTTCTGGCCAACTAGTGCTACCTAAGCAAAGGAGAGAAGAATCCAGTAGCTCCCTCTTCAGGCAGATGGCGGTAAGGCGGGCAGATACTAGGGTGAATGGTTCAATTGGCCAAAGTCATCTGTTCACTAAGCTTGACACCCTACAAGAGGAAACCTTTTTTTTTTTTTTTGAAATTAATTTTTATTCAAATTTCCAATAACCAATCCATTTGTAATTAAACGTCCAATTTAACTTATACATTCTTTCTGACTTCCATCAGCCTATCTGACAATTTTCATATTTATCACAACTTCTCACATTTCATACATTTATGTTGCACTTTGACAATCCCTATTTTATCTTCTCTTTTAAGCGACATTCCAGTTTATTTTTTTCACAGAGCTTCTTGAAATCCAACAAGCGTTATTTCCCGATCACACACAGTTTTCATATACTCTGTAAATTTGTTCCAGTCCTTGGTGAATCTCTGATCGCGTTGGTTTCGAATTTTCCCAGTTAATTTGTCCATTTCTGCATACTCCATCAATTTCATTCTCCATTCTTCCCTCGTTGGCATTTCTTCCTATTTCCACCTTTGGGCCAACAAAATTCTGGCTGCTGTTACTGCATATCTAAATAACTTCACATCTTTCTTTTCAACATCATTCCCTACTATACCAAGTAAAAATGCTTCTGGTTTCTTTACAAAAGTATATCTCAACATTTTTTTCATCTCATTATAAATCATTTCCCAAAAGCATTTCACTTTCTTACATTCCCACCACATGTGATAAAATGTCCCTTCTTTCTCTTGACACTTCCAACATTTATTACTAACTTTAAACATCTTTCCAAGTTTCACAGGAGTTATATACCATCTGTATATCATTTTCATAACATTTTCCTTTATCGTAGTACATGCGGTGAATTTCATTCCCTCTTTCCAAAGTTTAATCCACTCCTCTAATTGTATATTGTAACCAAAATCTTTGGCCCATTGAATCATAACCGTTTTTACTTCTTCATCTTTTGTGTGCCATTCAAGTAATAATTTATACATTTTTGACAATATTTTTACATCACTATTCAAGATTTCTTGCTGAAACCTCAATTTTTTCCCTGAGAAACCTTTTTCTCGCATCTCTTTTTTAAACATTGCATTCAATTGGAAATATTGCAACCAAACATTCACCTTTTCTTTAACCTCTTCATATGGTTTCAAATTCCACTTATCTCCTTCTTTAATTATCAAATTTTCATATGTGGCCCAATTCCCTGTCATATTGACTTTTTTTATACTCATTATTTCCAATGGCGATAGCCACATTGGAGTTTTAGGCTCTAATAGATTTTTGTACCTATTCCACACTTCAATTAACGTTCCTCTAAAAATATGATTTCCAAAACCTTTATGCACTCTGTTCTTATCACACCATAAATACGCATGCCACCCAAATCTATTGTCATATCCTTCTAAATCCAACAATTCTGTGTTCTCTAATTTTATCCATTCTTTTAACCAGCAAAGACAAGAAGCTTCATAATATAACTTTAAATCTGGCAGGGCAAAGCCTCCTCTTTCTTTTACATCTGTCAATATCTTAAATTTAATTCTAATTTAATTCTAATTCTTTTTAATGGGGCAGGAACGACGCTGAGGAGTAGATAGTCCTCTCCCCCCCCCCCCCCGAACAGCAGTTGCATTTTACACCCTCACATTGCTGAGCACTGCAGTGTGTGATTTACATGTGAGCTCTGACTGATCTATCACCATGGAACAGAAAGCCTTGTTCTGGTGCGCACAAGAGATTCGCGGCACGTCCAAATGAGGTCCTGCCTGTCTCAGCCATGCACTTTATCGGGATGCTAAGTCGACTTGGGCAATGCACCCCACGCAAGCTGGGAGAAATGCAAATGTGCAGGTTCTATTAAGAGGGGGTGAACGAGCTCCTGGCAAGCGAGGGCATGATAAATAAACGCCGCACCTTGCTTGCCACCATATTTCGCCGCCACAAACTAGAAACCCCTTAAAGATAAGTAATTATCGCCACACCTCCTCTGTGCCATTATCCACAAAATGATTCTGCAGAAGATTAATGCTTCCCCCGTCCGCCATAAAGTCCTGGTTTCCAATTTTTGATACAATTAAGGAACCCCGTAAAACACGTTTATGATCTTTATGCTCCGTCTGAAAAACAATTATTGCACTGTTTTGTGTATACAACCATACATATCCATTCTCCTTGTTATTAAATTCTGGCTTAAACTGTGCGGTAATGAGTTATGGCCTTGTCTGGGTGAGGCAGAGTTTTAGTTTCATTTGTTACAGCGACTAGAATGCCCATAAAGTATGTTGCACTCAAGGGGGGGGGGAGAACACTTTTTTAATCTCTTTCCACTTTGTCACTAGTACAGACCGCCACCCGCAGTACAGGGAACACCCTGAAAATGAGTGACATATTGCTTTCTGAGAGTGACATATTGCTTTCTGAGAGCCTGGGCAAAACCCTGCGGAAGTAATTCATGTACAGAACAAACACATGGTTACTGGGAGCAGAACCAGGTTACCGGCCTTGCTCTTGATGCCGCTGGCCCTGCCCCAAAATATTCAAGCATAGAGGCCTGAAAGACCTATGACCAGCTGGACAAGCATAGGTGTCTCCACATGACTGGAAGCCCTGCATGATTTGAGACCTTGATCTGGTAGACCGTTCCTCTGCATGAGCTTCTATTCACCCATCACTCTCCCCTTTCAGACATAATAATAATAATAATAATAATAATAATAATAATAATAATAATTTATTATTTGTACCCCGCCCATCTGGCTGGGTTTCCCCAGCCACTCTGGGCGGCTTCCAACAGAGATAAAAAATACACTAAAATGTCACATATTAAAAACTTCCCTGAACAGGGCTGCCTTCAGATGTCTTCTGAATGTCAGGTAGTTGTCCATCGCCTTGACATCCGATGGGAGGGCATTCCATAGGGCGGGCGCCACCACCGAGATGGCCCTCTGCCTGGTTCCCTGCAACTTGGCCTCTCGCAGTGAGGGAACCGCCAGAAGGCCCTCGGCAGTACAGCATTAAACATTAAAAACTTCCCTGAACAGGGCTGCCTTCAGATGTCCTTTAAAAGTAGGATAGTTGTTTATTTCCTTGACATCTGATGGGCAGGTTCTGAGCGTTCCACAGGGCAGGTGCCACTACTGAGAAGGCCCTCTGCCTGGTTCCCTGTAACCTCCCTTCTCCCAATGAAGGAACTGCCAGAAGGCCCTTGGAGCTGGATCTCAGTGTCCGGGCTGAATGATGGGGGAGGAGACGCTCCTTCAGTGTGCAAATGTCAGGTATGGTGCAAGAATGCCATGGGATATCTGGCTGCAGTTAGCTACGGAGCTAAGGTCAACGTGTGTCAAGCTTGAGTCAGCAGGAAAAAAATATATACCACCTGAAGTTGGGAGCTGTAGTGGTCTCAGCAAGTTTTCCTAGGTGGCCTTGCCGGACAATGCAGTTGCGAGGACTGAAGGCCCCACAGCTCTCTAAGGCTCTTCTTCTCCCTGGTTTCCCCCTTACAGTCTCAAACTGCACACAATCTCTGTTTTGCTCTTTTCGTTTCTTAGCACGGAGTCCAGGGGGGAAGAGAGCTGGTCGCAGGAGGGGGAGACGCCCTGGATTTTTCAGCAGCCTCTTTATCCCCGTCCTCTCCAGCCTCTGAGTCTGAACTGCTCTCTGCCACAGACTCCTCCTGCTCATTAAAGCCTGTTGCCCCTGGCAATGGGACATCATCATCCACTGCACCTGCTGGAAGCCACAGGAGGGGAGAGGGCTCTTGTGCTCAGGTCCTGCTTGCTGGTTTCCTACAGGCATCCAGTTGGCCGCTATGAGATGCTGGACTAGATGGTCCATTGGCCTGATCCAGTAGGCTCTTCTTACATTCAACAGCCCTACCTCTGTGCAATTCTCCTTATGCTCTGAGACATGAGCAACACTGGCCTCTCTCTCTCTGCTCTCTCCACCCACCCACCCACCCATTCCATACAAATCAGAAATAATTATGTTAAGGCCAGCAGAGTTATGTCCACATTGCTGGATCCTTTCAGTGTTCTGCTCAAGGGGCCTCTTGTGGAAATGGGTGTCAGCAAAGAGAACATTTGTCAGCAGCATGGATATCATTAACGACAGATCGCTCAGTTCAATCCATTTTTTGACTTCTCGTGTTCAACTCATGGTCAGAATTTCTATTGTTCTAACATCTGTCAGGTTTCATCTGCTGAAGAATTGCTCAGGGATTTATTTTATGCTTTTTTAAAAAAAAAAGCTTTTATTAAATTTAAAAGCAATAGCAGCAAGCAATTTACAGACCACATAAATATGCACGCAACCCAAACAAATTGCAAATATTTGCTTAATGGAGGGAGAATAGCTACCATAAATTATGCAAATGTGTATAATTGGGTCAGTTAGAAAGCTAACTAACTAGATAAATAGCGTCATTTATTCTGGACAAAGAACATAGACTATGTAGATGAAGGATGTAGGGTTCCTATGCACAGAATTAAAATGATCTTCTCAGTTAATTATCAGATGTAGAAATCAGTTAGAGCAGTAGCAAAATAACTCAGCATCTGGAGGGTAGGAAACCATATCCAAAAAATAGTTAAAACAAAATAAAAAAATTCCTTCCAGTAGCACCTTAAAGACCAACTGAGTTAGTTCTAGGTATGAGCTTTCGTGTGCATGCACACTTCTTCAGATACACTGAAACAGAAGTCACCGGACCTTTCTATATAGTGAGAAGGTGGGGAGGGGTATTACTCAGAAGGGTGGTGGGAATGGGTGATTGGCAGATAGCTGCGATGAGCCTGTTGACGACTCTTAACGACTGCAATAGGTCTAACAGGAAAAAGCAAGGGGTGAGAAGGTGAAAAATGGCTTTGTCATGTATAATGAGATAAGAATCCAATGTCTTTGTTCAAACCAGGTCTCTCCATAGTTTTAAGTTTGGTGATAAGTTGCAATTCAGCAGCTTCTCTTTCCAGTCTATTTCTGAAATTCCTTTGTAATAGAATAGCTACTTTGAGATCTTGTATAGAATGTCCTGGGAGATTGAAGTGTTCTCCTACTGGTTTTTCTGTCTTGTGGTTCCTGATGTCGGATTTATGTCCGTTTATTCTTTGGCGTAAGGTCTGGCCTGTTTGTCCAATATAGAGAGCTGAAGGACACTGTTGGCATTTTATGGCATATACAATGTTAGACGATGAGCAATTAAATAGTCCCGAGATGGTATGTGTGATGTTGTTGGGGCCAGTAATGGTGTTGTCCGGGTGTATGTGGCAGCAAAGTTGGCATCTGGGTTTATTGCAGGCTCTGGTGCCAGTGTCCGTGTTAAGTCTGGTTATGGTATTATTGTGGGTTAGGAGTTGTTTAAGATTGGGGGGCTGTCTGGAGGCAATGAAAGGTCTTCCTCCCAGAGCTTGAGAAAGAGATCTGTCATTGTCCAGGAGAGGTTGTAGATCTCTGATGATGCGTTGTACTGTTTTAACTTGGGAGCTGTATGTGATGACTAGAGGTGTTCTGTTATTTTCTTTTTTGGGTCTGTCTTGCAGCAAGTTCTCTCTGGGTATCAGTCTGGCTCTGTTGATTTGTTGTCTAACTTCATCTGCTGGGTATTTTAGTTCTAAAAAGGTTTGCTGTAGATCTCTTAGGTGAGAGTCTCTGTCTGTAGAATTGGAGCAGATGCGGCTGTAACGTAGTGCCTGGCTATATACAATGGACTGTTTGGTATGTTTGGGATGGTAGCTAGAGGCATGTAGATATGTTTGTCGGTCAGTTGGTTTACGGTATAAGGTGGTGTCTATGCGCCCATCCTGTATTTTTATAGTAGTGTCCAAAAAATGTATTTCTTGCATAGATTGATTCATTGTTAGGTTGATGGTGGGGTGAAAATCATTGAATTTCTGGTGGAAGGTGTCCAGGGTCTGTTGACCATGTGTCCAGATGATAAAAATATCATCAATGTATCGCAGGTACAAGAGAGGTTTGAGTGGGTAGGAGTTTAGGAAACGTTGTTCTAAATCTCCCAGGACATTCTATACAAGATCTCAAAGTAGCTATTCTATTACAAAGGAATTTCAGAAATAGACTGGAAAGAGAAGCTGCTGAATTGCAACTTATCACCAAACTTAAAACTATGGAGAGACCTGGTTTGAACAAAGACATTGGATTCTTATCTCATTATACATGACAAAGCCATTTTTCACCTTCTCACCCCTTGCTTTTTCCTGTTAGACCTATTGCAGTCGTTAAGAGTCGTCAACAGGCTCATCGCAGCTATCTGCCAATCACCCATTCCCACCACCCTTCTGAGTAATACCCCTCCCCACCTTCTCACTATATAGAAAGGTCCGGTGACTTCTGTTTCAGTGTATCTGAAGAAGTGTGCATGCACACGAAAGCTCATACCTAGAACTAACTCAGTTGGTCTTTAAGGTGCTACTGGAAGGAATTTTTTTATTTTGTTTTGACCATGGCAGACCAACACGGCTACCTATCTGTAACAAAAAATAGTTCCAAGTGTGTTCTCCAATCCAGAGATCCAGAGATCAATTGCTGGCTATACAGGATGCAGCATAGCAAGAAGATAGGTAGAATCTACACACACTTAAAAAACGCTGTGAAAATGCTTTTTTAAAAAAATGTTTTGAAAAATACATTGAATTTGGCATAGCTCACTGTCGCCATCTAGTGTCACATTTGTATATTGCACTTTCCAAACCCAGCCAGTAGGGGGGCCAGCATTGCATCTCCCCAGTCCCCTCTTGTGCCCAAAGAAAGCTCGAAGGTGTGATCGCTGGAATTCTCCCCTATAGTCACATTCTAAAAAGGGCACTGGGTTTTTTCCCCCCGTTTGCTATCTTTACTTTATAGAGGATGGTGCTCAGGGTTTGTGGGATTTTTCTATGCCACTTTATGGTCAGATTACTCCCTGGTAAGGTTTAGACTGACGGTGATCCTGTTCTTCTGCAGATAGGGGCTACTAAGGGATTCTAGGTTACAAACATTTCTTTTGTTAGCTAACCTGGCAGCCATATTAAGCTTTCCTTCAAACTCCAGCATTGGGTTTTTAATCCGTGTTCCTACAGCATTATCCAAAATGTGCATGAATCCCGTACTTAGTTATAAAATACTTCCGTTCGATGTTGTGAAGCTGGTTTGAGAAACACCAATTTGTCTCCAGCCTTTGCATAGGGTAAAGGCAACCCCTGCCCTGTCATTGCTCCCTTGTGTGCACACAAACAGAAATGAATCTGACAATATTGAAGCTGTGCCGATTTATTTATAACCTGCCATTCTTTGTGCCACAAGACATGCACAACTCTACAAGAACAAAGGTGGCTGCTGTGACCAACAACTACCATGGGATTTGCCTGCTGAGTACTGGGTGAGGAAAGGCTTCGCCCGTGTAGTTCTCAACATATTACTGTCACTCAGCCGAGTCACAACATGGCTGTAATGAGCACCATGAGTGTTTGCAGGAGCCAGGCCCAGAGCACTGCAAGTGTTTGCAGGAGCCAGGCCCTGGCTGTGTCTGCCTTGGGGGAAGCAGGTGCAGGCCAGCAGGCGTGATCAGAGGACGGTTGTATCTGTCGGGATCTCCACTCAGCCAAGCTGATAAAGCTCATTTTCCTCAGGCTGAATCCTTTGGAATCGCCTCCGACGATAATTAACGACCTGAGCCTTTGATGAGGCCTCAGGCACATTCCCGTTCAGCAGAGTTTCCAGCACAGGGAAGTGATGAGATTTATGGCTACATCGCTATGCTTTATTTCTTACTACGCAGACAGCAAAGAAATATACATCCTCTCTCTGTGAAAGCAGAGAGCAACTGAAACAAAGGAAACAGGAAAGCAGTAACGTCACATCCGTCTCCCATGAAACTTCCAACAGCCTAGACTGTCTCTGGACTGTAAACAGAGCCTTGTGACTCTAAGCAGCTGCACAGTGGCAAAACAGAAACTAACAGTATCAATCACCTGGTTGGCAAGCTCAGGAGGACTATATAAGGCCTGCATTTCACCCTGAGTCTTTGCAACAGCAATGTGGTTTCATGCCATGCTGTAGGCCAGTGCCAGTTCCCCATCCCCCGTTATTCTGCATCCTGGCATCCATTGGACTTGCTCCTGACTGTGGACCCGCCAGTCAGACCGCTGCCAGCCCTGGTCTCAGCATGTCAGTCCCAGACTCTTTCTGCCCATGCCCTGGATCATGACAGCGGCTTTAAAGTTCAGAGGTCAGCAGAGCAGGTTCTACACGACCTAAATCACTCTAAGGGCCATTTTTCTGCTTTGCTAGCTTGGGAAAGGGCACATCGCCACCAAGGGAAGGCAGTTTTATTTCCATTTGAACCCAGCGTTTCTTTTTTCAACCATTCTCTGTTAAAACCCTGTTTCTGCACCACCAAGGTTCTCATTGCCCTCTATTAGCACATCTGTTGCACAAACCCCAGTCTTTGAGCAGCGAGACTTTAGGGGTGGCCAGGGTTCGGTTCCCTCAGAATGAAGGTCTGAAACCATAGAGCTCAAACGGGAGAGAAGAGGAACAGGCCTGAAACCCCCACACTCCTCCATCAAAGGAGGAAATGGGTGGCAAACAGGGAGCATTTGGAATTAATTCTCCCAGGAAGAGCTGCAGTAATCAGGGAGGCATCTTCAATTGGTCCACGGGCTTCATGTTGCACAGGAATGCGTTAGAAGATCCAAAAGGGGGGAATGTTGCACGAGTGAATCATGGTTCAGCCTGTCACATTTCCAGATGATAAAGGTGGCAGGTTTCTTCATCAAGGAAAATATTGTCCCAGGCCTGTATTTTCCAGGAGGCTCCGAGGCTCCATAAATAAAACCTATAAATAAAGTGTACATGGTAGAGAGGCAGAAAGACATTAAAGCACAGGCCTGCTGATCTCTTTTCATCCCAAGAGATGTTCACGTTTCCTCATCATCTCCCTACCTGGAGTGAGAGATGAGTAATATTTTTTTTTCCCTGCTTTAAGTATAGAGCAACTTTTGGTACACCAAAAGGAATCATGTACTGCCCCTATTGCCCAACTTCCAGAACACGCACTCAGAAAACTGGGACTTCCCAATAGGACTCCTGGGTGCAAACTAATGACTTCCTAAAAATCACTGCAACACACACACCCCTCCCTTCCCACATGAATAGGGTTGCTGTGCGTAAGAGAAACCTGGTGGACAAGCAGCGGCAAGAACAGGCCTATCTGCTTCATCCAACCAAGTCTCTGTTACACATGCCAGGTCAAGTCCTCCATCCATGATCAAGTCGCGGATGACAGAGGTCTTGTGAATCGTTGACCTGACATTGCATAGCAGCACCTTCAGGTCATGTGGGTCTCCCTTGTTGATTCCAGTATTTCCAGTCAAAGCCAGACTCAGAGGCAGGGATAGTCTTCAAACTATGGCTAAACCTGCCTCCTTGGTAATGACATGGCCTAGTCTTAGCGTAACTCCTCCTCCTACCCATGATCACTGAGATCGGGTGTCCTAGCACATCCCCCCCCCCATGGAACCTGCCCCATCCATTCTGTTGGCTGGGGCCCACTCCCAGGCAGCCCTGACCCTCTCCCAGGGCCGGATTTAGGTTTGATGAGGCCCTAAGCTACTGAAGGTAATGGGGCCCTTTATATGTCCAGCTGTCCTTTGTCAACAACAAATTGTCTCTGTTTTTTGTGTTGAATATATGCTATATGGTAATTTATGGACCTACAGTGGTACTTCGGGTTACATACGCTTCAGGTTACATACGCTTCAGGTTACAGACTCCGCTAACCCAGAAATATTACCTCAGGTTAAGAACTTTGCTTCAGGATGAGAACAGATATTGTGCTCCGGCGGCGTGGCAGCAGCAGGAGGCCCCATTAACTAAAGTGGTGCTTCAGGTTAAGAACAGTTTCAGGTTAAGAACAGACCTCCGGAACTAATTAAGTACTTAACCCGAGGTACCACTGTAATAGGTATCTAAAGCCACTTGTACATAACAAACTATGTATTTTATCAAAGCAATTGCTGAACTGAAATACAATTAAGAAGAAGTATATTAATAGTGAAATAATTATTGAGCTCTAACTGTATGTAGGTTTTATTTTTAAATGTCGCTACATGTGTGTTTGCTATATTACACTGAATACAGGTGCAAGTGGTCTCTACATAAGTATAGTCATACCTTGGATCCCCAACGCCTTGCAACTCAAATGCGTTGGCTCCCAAACACCACAAATCCAGAAGTGAGTGTTCCAGTTTGCAAACATTCTTTGGAAGCCGAACATTCTTTGGAAGTCCGACGTGGCTTCCCCAGCTTCTAATTGAGTGCAGGAAGCTCCTGCAGCCAATCGGAAGTGGTGCCTTGGTTGTCTAACGTTTTCAGAAGTCAAACGGACTTCCAGAATGGATACCCTTCGAAAACCAAGGTACAACTGCACAATTGGTTGTGTAAAATAGTGTACACTTTTTGGAACAATTGCACGCAAAAGGTTCATATGCTGTTTGCCCAGCAGGCATTTTGTGTGACCCATGAGAGCAGGGGGGCGGGAACAAGATTGTACAATGTTGATGGGATAAAATCAGGCCAAATCTGTATTGACAGCAGCAGGCAGGGTAAGGGTTAGCATGGCATTGGGGTCCCAGGACCAGCTCATAATTCTACCTACCAGGTAGATTCCTACCAGGCCCCAACATGGAGTTTGTGGGTGCCATGCTCAATCGTCCTCTCAGACCCCTCTTGGGGGTCAGGTTATACTATGTTGATCCTGCCCAATGCCATTTTTGCCCTCATACAAACAACGTTCTAACGAAGGAAGGCCATAATTTCACTGAAAGGCGGAAAAACCACAACCAGGTACCAATCCTGGGCTCATGGGACAACTTTTTCCTATGATCCCACCACACAAACGAGTATTTTGCTGCTATCAGTGGGCCACAGTGCCACCGGGCAAAGGCACCCCACATCTATTGGGCATGTTAGATGCAGATAACACATCTAACAGCTCAACTGGGCACCCAGACTATACACTTGTTGGCTGCCTTGTGTGAACACCCTTTCTGTGTGACACAAGCCTGACAAGGAAGCCAAACATTAAGAGACAAAAGAGAAAACAGCCTGCTACTAGACCAATGGAAGCAGACCACATAAGCAAAGACCAGCTATTCAATCTGTAAACATTTATGGAAGGGGAAAAACAAAGCAGCACTGCTAGTGACAGCAGACCTTTGCAGATAAGAGCAGAAACGAGTGGTTGACTGATTTGTCACATCAAATGCTGTGCCAGAAGGGTGGGCCCAGTTTAACCTGCTGTGCATCTTTATTGCAGGAAGTAAACAGAAATGAAAGCAAAGCAAGAGATGCCTGCTAGACAGCAGCAGCTGATGGGGCTTTGTTATTCCGCTCGTTCGCAAAGCAGCCTTACTTTTTTATCATTATCGCTGAACTGTTGGAACAAAACAGGACTTTTCAAATCTGTTTCAGGTCAAGCAGCTGAATTGATACTGATAACAGAAAAGAGAACACAGCGGCCTGATTCCCTCTCAGTCAGTAGAAACTACTGAAATTTTATGCAAAATAAATACATACCTTGTTTTATGGAGGGGGTCGCTTTCCCGAGTCCTCCCTCCAAGCTTCTAATAACTCACACATAGGCACCAGTCTTCTCTGGCACCAGCTACAGACATCAAACGTCAGTCTAATCTACAACATGTTCTCTCCCTCCCTCAGCAGATTAATTCAAGGATTTATATGGGCTGAGGAGGGATGCTGGCAGCCCCATCACCTGTTCCCACTTTGGAGGCTAGTTGTTAACACCTGTCTGAGGAGCCCCACCCAGCAATAGTTGCTTACAGAATCACTCCTTCATGACACCTTGTGCTGTAGATTTGTGTACAGCCGTACCTTGGTTCTAGAACAGAATGCATTCTAGGACTCTGTTCGACTCCCAGAACTGTTCGAAAACCAAGACGAGGCTTCCGATTGGTTGCAAGAGCGTCCTGCAGCCAATCGGAAGCCGTGCTGGATGTTCGACTTCAGAAAATCGTTTGAAAACCGGAACACTCACTTCTGGTTTTTGATCATTCGGGAGCCGAAACGTACAAGTTTGGGGCGTTTGACAGCCAAAGTATAACTGTACTTGTTAGGATAATGCTGTTTAATCTGTGGTTCTGTACATACACCTAGACCCCCAATGTGACACCCTTGGGTGCCATGGTGCCCCCACACATCCTCTTGGTGCCTGCCCCCTCCCAATTTTTAATTTATGTTCTTTTTATTGGGCTGGGAGTATTGCCTTTTTGGGAGAGGGGCTGTGTTAGGGTTGCCTTGT